>NC_089646.1:96301650-97730900 GCF_037042795.1 Molothrus aeneus
TAGATTGAAAACAATGTCAAATGTAAAAGGATCATCAAAGTAGATGTTCTACATTTGAAGATAGATGGAAACAAAACACCTCCAGCTTTATACTAATACATTCTAAATTGATTGTGTCTAAAAATAATGATCAGATTGTTCAGCTGGTATTAATTAATGATAAAACATAACTTTCCATATATCCATACTTAAAAGTATTGTCTTTGAAGTCAATACTTCAAAGTACTTCAAGACAAAGTGCTTAAACATGGAAGTGAAACTGGTAATAATTTGTGTACACATTAAATCCAAAAGGTAGAAACAGTCTGCTTACTTTATTCATTTTAATCTTTCCTTTTGCTTTCCAAGATATTGGACTTATTTATTTTAGTGTTTTTCAATGAGCAAAGAATTATTTTACTTCAACAAGATGGTAAAAATCTGATGTAAGGGTAATCAGAAAGTGTATTTTTTTTTTTGGCTAAGTACGTCCTAAGATTGTCAGAAACATAATGAAGAAAAATAGAATATATATATAACAATTGCTACACAAAAATTCATCTTTATTGGAAATGGATAAGGAAGAGGAGAGATGGTCATGATCAGCTTTGTATTTTCTATAATGTCATATTCTACAAAACTTCATTCTCTGCTTTTGTTATGGCCCTGGGAGAAAAAAAAAATAAGAGCCTAATATTCACTTCAGCTTAAAATATTTTTACCTTTTATTGTTAATGTTGTTGCTGCTGATTTTTTCCTTCCTTTTGTTAAATCTATTTACAGTCAAAGACAATTATCATCATACTTAGCTCAGTGCCAGGAATCCAGTTTTGTTACTCCTCTATCCAATTCCATAAATATCACACCCCATGACTGATTAAATGAAAATTATTTTTCTGGTAATTTCTATGGTCTTGGGAGTTGACAGTGTTTCTGCTCATGATGCTGCAGTTTCATATTAATTCTGTCAAGCAAGCCAAGTGAATTAGTTCATTTTTTTAAAACCTTTTCTCAGTCAGATGCCTCTCATCTTTACATCACAATAAGACCATTTATTTAGTCTGTTATCTTAAAAATGAAGAAAATGTTTCCTAGGAAAATACTGAAATATACACATCATTCAAGTTAGGACTGCCACACAGTGCCAATATGTGACTCAGGAACTAGTGAATTTTTCTTCTGGATTATCAGAGAAATTACAATTTTATCTTAAAATGGAATAGATATTGTTGCCAAAATGCATTTTACACATTTCATTTTGGGAGGGAGACAGAAACAAAAATTATTTATTCATATGTAGGAATGATACATGCTGAGCATGATTAATTGCTAAATTGTGTAAAGGCCAATAACAATTTTGACAATACTTTGTTACTGAATTTACTTTGGTATCCATGGGATTTAGGGGATTAGCTGCATTTTAGACTTCTAAATACCTTGCAAATCTGACTTGTAATGTCTTCCTTATAAGAATCTTCTTTTTGTGAAGCTAAAGAGGACTACTCTGATATTAAGACCATTTTATTATGTCAACTATGTCATAATAACAAGTTTGCCATGAAATTTACAGCAAGAGAATGACAAGAAAAGATTTTAGTGGTTCTCAAGTAATATCTTGTAAGGAAATACAGGCTAAATTACTCTGAAAAGATGATGGAAGAATTAAGAAACTTGAGTTTAATCATTAAACAAACTGTAAGAGTATCACAATCTCAGAGTCAGCTGTGTTTATTAATGTGTTTGGAAACACCTTGACAGTAAAAGATATGTTGAAAAGCATTGCTTCAGTTGCCCCTGAAACTTCTGACAAAATTATTCTTCTGCAAATGAAGACTGCATCTCATTTTGCCCACATAATTACTTATCAAATCAGTCACAACTGACCATTTACTATTTTTTTATTGCTTACTGATGTCACTGTTGCCTGGAAACTTTGATTTCTATGAATGTAGTGAAGAACTAGAAGCTGGCAGAGCTGCAATGAGACAGCTCTTTGCTGAGGGATGCTTATCAGAGACAAACAAACTTCTGACCTTTGATGAATTTTCACAGAAGCAGACATGCCTGAAGCTTATGCCAGAGTTTGTGAAAGATCAACACAAACAAAAGCCTTCTGTAGTGATTTTGACACTCTCATTTGAGCCTGAGGGGATTAAAGAAGAGATGGGACACCTTCATAATGGAATATTATGGACCTGTTGAATAGTTTGGGCAGTTCACGGTGTAGCAGTGAAAAGCAAAGAAAAATTTACATCCATTTAATCAATAATGTATGAGCAAGTGATGGGGGGAAGAAAAAGGAAAAGTTTCAATGCTGTCTGGACATATACACTGAGGGAAAAATGAGACTGTTCAGCAGGAGTGAAAAAGATTGGTAATGCAAGAGAGAATTTCAAACTTGGAAAGAGGAGATGTAGGAAAGAGATATTAGGTGATTGCCATAGAGAGCTGTATAAAGCTCCTTTAGATTCTCATGTCATAATGCAGGCAGGTTAATTCAGCATGGGCTGGTCCCTACAGCAAGATCCATGCAACTATCAGAGAGAAACTGTACTAGGATCCAATTTAGGTACTTAGCACAAATTTCTGGCATTACCTTTTCATACCTCATCTATGAATTTCAAAATTGATGTCTTAGTAGTTTTATTACTTGTGTCTTTATTTAATATTTGGTCAAAATATACAATAGCCCTATTGGTAGTGGTACTTTTACTTTGGATATGCATTATAAATGGAGAGTGGAAAGATGGGACAACTTATAAGCCTAAAAAATTATTTACAACTGCTTCAGTAGAACAAACAGTGGATTAAAGCTTTAAAATTATAATTTACTATAACTAAAAACATCAATGAGATATAACTGCATTGCCAAAATCTTTCCAGTAATGACAATATTTCTTCAGTCTAGGCTTTTATTGCTTAAAACACAAGGGTGAATATTAGTTCAAATGGAAATTCCCTTATTTTCTCCAATTCAGAAGAGAATACTGATATTGCTGTCAATGGAAGGTACATCCAATTCTCTTCTTGATTATCATTTGCATTCTTGAGTTAGCTCTCATTCTTAAAACACAACTTCAGTCTTTGCCTGTAATTAACATTAATTTGTCTCTTGCTGGGAGGTTATCTAAAAACTCATAAAGTTTTCTTTTCATCTGTATCAACTTACCTTTCAGAATACAGGGGGTTCAGTGTAAAAAGTAAAATTCAGTAACTGAGTTTCTTTCATACAATTCCTTCTAGTATAGTTATTATTTTTTCAGATTTTTTTTGAAGTATAGCACCTTAGGCATCTGTGCAACTTATGATTTGATATTGAGATGAAACATTTGTCTAGAGCAAACTTTCAGAAGTAAAAATGACAGACATTACTTCTTTCCATTTTTGAAATATTGGTATCATCAAATTTGACTACAGTGCAGCATTGCATTAAAATATTTACCTAATATGCCTTCATAACAGTAAAGGTTTATTTTATTTTCTTTTCCTCGTGTATTAAGAATAAATTCTAATTTGCTTTCTGAGAATTACCACAGTAAGCCAGACTCAATTTACAAAATGAAACCCTGGGGCCTGGAGGACACTGGCAGTGATACGATAAACAGTTCTGCTCTGTTGCAGAGCTCGAAGCAATATAATACTTTCAAGTTCAGAAATTTCAGACTAAGAACTAACAAGAAAACACAAAATATAGAAGTGTTTAGTAATGATTTATTTTTCTTCTTCTTAGAAGCCATTGCAACTAAAGGGGAGACTAAAAATTATTACCTATAAAATGGCAGATAAATTATGATTAAAAGCATAAATAATTTAAAACAAGGTATCCAAAAGCATTTTATTACCTTTTTTTGCTTCATTTTTTTCATGCTCTGAGATGATTACATTAATTTTTCCTATGTGCTCCACAGCTCATTGCATGGCACAGATTCCTCACTCACAGTTCATACGTTACCTACACTTGACTTACTGATCTGCATAACTACAGATGGGTATTAGACCACAATTAGGTTTTTCACTAATATCTCAACTATTCAAGCTATTAGGCAGACCAAATTCCTAAATGTTAGTGAAATTTTGGTCTCTGTATTCAGTTACAGCAAGATAGACCAGGCATTTTCTCAAAGCCTCATTTTCTTCTAGGTACTGCATCAGAACATTTTTAATTGGCTGCGCAAAACCAATCTGGAGACAAGAGTGAAGCTGTCTCTATGTTTTGCACTGATATGGCCCTGTCTCATTAAAATTTAGGTTTTGAAGAAATTAAAATTCTGTAAAAGGATATGTTTCTTCCCCAGCTGCAGAAACACACAAAGATGTCTTTAGAAGTACTGGAAGCAAACTTTTCAGATAAATCAGATTGGTTCTGAGTTAATGGTAAAGCAAGAGGAGATCTGCAGCAACGGTTATCCTTTTCACTTTTCTCACTTTCTGCTTTCTTTCCTTCTCAGATTCCAACAATTCTTTGCAAATGAATGAAATATTCCTTAATTTGACAACATTCCATAGTTTAAACACTAAATTTGTTGACATCTATAGTGAATAGATACCCTACAACAGCAAATACAGAAAAAAAGTTTAAAAAAAAGTTCCCCAGAGGTTATACAAAAGAAATATAAAGGGAGGCTATAAAATAAATACTAACACTACAGTAAAATAATACATTAGCTTTATCTTTTCCATTAAAAAATAACAGATTGCAGGGAGATGACTTCTTTCAAATAAAAATCATTACAAAATTTCTCTATTGAGTTACATTTATCTGCTGATCTTCATGTCTCTTCTAGCAGAAGTGGTTGTCTTATCTGTTTATACTAATATTTCTAAAGTTTTCCACTTGTTGTCATTGAAATAATGAACTGCTGTTGAAACAGCATCAGCTAGCTTAGTAATGGGACTTGCTGATAAGTAATTTGTTAATGACCAACCCCTTCTGCTAGATGTGCTGAGAGAAGGAAGCAGCTCCTGCTGTGAAAGCAAATCTACCCCATGTATACTCCCAGATCCTAAGTATCATTTATCTATAATTAGAGGGTGTATGTGTGAGTGTGTGATTTTGTGTGAGTGGGTGTGTGGGCGTGTGTGTGTGTGCCTGCCACATTTTTTGTCAGTCCTGAGGCCTTGAATTTAGGCGGCAGCAACATGGTAGGGTAGCATGGTTTGAAATACTACTATTCATAGTCATTATTCATAGTCATTTACTCTGGCAACCACTTGCTGGTCAGCCTCAGCTCTGTGCCCAGTAAAACCTCGGAACAGATCACCCTGGAAGATATGTTAAAATATTTGGAGACAGGAAGGGGATTAGAGACACTCAACATGGCTTCACCAGGGACAAATCATGATTAATCTAGTGGCCTGAAGGAGTGACTGCATCAGTGGGTAAGGGAAGAGCTACAAACCTCATCTGCTTGGACTTCTGTAAGGCTTTTAATATGGTCCCTCACAAAATTCTTGCCTAAATTGGAAAGACATGGGTGTGATGAATGCACTTTTAGGTGGATACAGGATAAGCTGGATGGCCATATATGAAAACTGACAGTCAGTGGCTCAATGGCAAAATGGAAAACCGTGCCAAGTGCTGTCTTTCAGGGGTCTGTAGAGGAACCACTATTATTTAATATCTCAGTCAGTGGCAGAGGCAGTGGGACAGAAGCAAGCCTGCAGGGGATGCCAAACTGAGTGGTGCAGGAACAGGAGGAACTTTCACAGGCTTGAGGACTGGGCCCATGTAAAGGTTCATGAAGTTCAATAAGGCCAGGTAAAAGGTCCTGAGCCTGAGGCAGGGCAACCCCAAGTATCACTATTCACAGGAGGATGAATGATTTGAAAGCAAGCTGCACTAAGGAGAAGGACATCCTAGTGGACAAAAAACAATGGGAATGAGCTGGCAATGTATGTATGCTTACAGCCCAGAAAGAGAGTCATATCCTGGGTTGCATAAAAAGAAATGTGGCCAGTAGGTTGAGGGAGGTGACTCCCACCCTCTACTCTGCTATTAGTCTTATGGAGTCACTGCATCTGACACACACTGGTTATGCTGTGCTTCTTCTCACAAGCAAGAATGGGAATGCAGCAACAACAACCAAATTCACTGCATGTCCCCAATAAGGACAGTTATGTTTATATCTTTCAATTGCCACTATTTTTATCTCTAAACTGGAAAGGGAGGCTACAGAGGCCATTTCTGCCTCCAGAAATTAGATCAGCAAAGTTTACTTTTGACTTATCTTGGTCAGTCTCAGGAAGGACTAATATTGTATTTACACAAACCTCATTTCTTCCTCTTTCCTTCTTAATACTCTAGGTACAAATTCAATCATTTGCTCAATAAACTGACTCCTATTTTTCTCTAAAAGTCACCTTAAACACAGTTTCTGGTATGAACTTCCAGCACAATTTTAACTCTAAAGTAATCTGTTTGTGTGGTTGTAAACTAAAGGCATAAATGAGTGAAGTACGTGTAAGAAAGGCTTCATGTGTCTTTTAGAATTACAGTTAGAGGTTACAACATGTACTATTTAAAATAAGTGATCATGTATAACGAAAGTACATTGCATCTAACAGCATAAAAGCTCAGGTCTTTCCATCCCCACTTTAACTGCCTGCATAACATGAGCAGTGAAGTCTCAAGTTTGTCTGCATCTGCCAATATATACATGTCATGAGATTGCACTGGGAGCAAATTATTGTGTGTGTGTGTGTGTGTTGCAGGCACTATGAAAAATAAACACAGCAAGAAAACCAGCAGGCAAGTAACTTCTATGTTACTTTATCAGCTGATCAGCAGGAGGTACCCTTACCTTCAGCAGCTGTCATTTCCCCAGCTCCTCTACTTATATCCCTTATCATGCAGTGAAGCCAAGGTCAGGCCACAAAGCTGTATCACCTTCACAATATCAGCAGGGCTGAGCCTTCCCAGCCAAGTGAATGGGTGAGAGAAAGATAGATGAGGTTGCTTTCAAACCAACCTCCCCGTTCCACAATACTCTGAACAGCTGCTAAACCACCTGGCCTGCCACAGGATTATACCTTATTTAATTCTCATCCACAAGAACCCAAACACTGTATAGTATTGCCATTTCTGACTGCAGGAAAAAAATCTTTTTTTCTCCTCACATTGTTAGTTTGAATAAAACCTGTTTTCAGTAAACAGACCTACTAAAGAAAGTTACAAGAGATGAATAAACTCCCATAACTGATTGGATAGTTGGGAGAAACACTCAGTGTACAAAAACATGGCCAAGTTTGCACAGAAGTTGGAGACAAAGACAATTCACTTGTGTCTTCAGAACACAGAGGCCTGGGTACTACCAAAACCATCTGTGCTCTGATTATATAGTAATTTGTCAGAGAGATAAGTGTATCGTGTATGCATGGCAACGTGGTGGCTACAAGGGTGGACTCTGTGAGAAACTGCCAGAAGCTTCTTTCATGAACAACAGAGGTAATATTGACTCCAAGACAGACCTACTGCTGGCCAAGGCAAAGCTCATTAGTGATGGCAGTGCATCTCTGGGATAATGCATCTAGGAAAAGGAAAAAAAATGTTGCACGATGACAATTGCAGCCAGAGAGGAGAGGAGAGGAGAAAATGAGAACCCGCATTCCTTGTACCCCAGCACTACTAAAGGCAAGGAGGTAAAGAAATCAGGAGCAAAGCTGAGCCCTTGAAGAAGGGACCAGAGAGGGAAAGGCATCCTTAAGATTTAGGAGTTCTTTTCTCATTATCATACTCTGCTCTGATTCATAAAACATTAAACTAATTTCTCTAAGTCAGGTTTGTTTTGACTGTGACAGTAACTGGTGATTATCACTTCCTGTTCTTATTTTGGCCATTTTCTGTGTTTTCTCTTCACTGCCTAGCTGAGGAGGACAGCAACAGAACAGCTTTGGTGTGTACCTGGTGTCCAGCCAAGGTCAACCCACCACAGAGAAAAAACTGAATGAATTGGAAAGCAAGTGGAGAGAAGTTATCATACACAGCCATAGAAAGACTGCAGGTACTAGGAAAAAAAATGTAAAAATAATTAGTGACAGGATTTAGCAAACACACCTAGAAGTCTTAGAGATACAACCTGCACAATTCTTTCAACTAGCAAATCTTTCTGTAACTGCATCACTACAGGGAAGGTTGTGATAAGCTCAGTGATCTAAAATTATAGAAGGAGCACTTGAGGTAAGACAGCAACACCAATGCCAAATGTATTTTTTGCAGCTGCATCCACCAAGAGTGACTTTCAGGAGGTTCCAGCAACCACAGGTGGTCTGTTTCTTTTTGATATGTCATGAGAAAGAATAAGGGATCACCTGACAAAATAAAGAATTACATGGCATTCAGAAAGGAAGAGTGGCAGCAATGCCAGGTTGCTAACTGTACCACAGAGATGTTTGATGTTTTTTTCAAGTACCAGGTCCAGCTGGTTAAATAATGGGCAATGTGGTGCCTATTAAAAAAAAATGGGGAAAGATCCACAGAACTAAGAATTTAACAGCCTAATTTCTATATTGGCTTTCTGTAGAGACTGGATTGAAAACAGAGTTGCTGGGCATGGGAATAAATATGCTTTATTCAGGAGAGACAAGATTTTCTAAGGAAAATTATTTCCCACAAAATTAATGAACCTATTAAAAAAAATAAGAATTCTGTGGAGATGAGGAACATAATAGAGTCCACATAAGTTTTCAAAGAGATCCTTGAGGAAACTAAGATGCAGAAAAGGTATAAAATCATTGTTAATTGGCTAAAACATAGAAGAGAGATAATGAAGGGGAATGGTCAGACCTAATTATATCAGCAAGAGGAATTAAATACAGATACAGAATACATAGGAAAAACACTGTCTTGTTCTGTATAAACAGCAATATGATCTTTATTATGTCTCGTACCACTGAAGAATAAATAGATGTACAAAAACAATAGGACGGATTTCAATGTTGGTCAAGAAAACAGTACTAGAAAAGGAAGGGGAGAAACAAAATAAAATCATAACATGAACTCATATTTCAATGTTGTGTGCAGACACTGTCCTTATCACAAAAAATTAATGTTTGACTTGGAAGTCAGAGAGGATGGCGAAGGACAGCAAAAATGACAAAACAGGTTGCACCATACATTTAAGGAATTAACAGTGTAAACTTTTATTCAGGTAATGATTAAATGAACTAAATCTTCTGAAGTTTAAGAAGAGACATGAAATAGCATAAAACCCCATGACTAACAGAGAAAGAACAAATAGGAAAGAAATGTTAGTATTTTCTAATATCAGAAATAGGGGATAGATAAAATTCCCAACTATCAGGTCTCAGTTCAAAACAAACCAGTATTATTACTACTTGCAATTTGAACACATATAGCTTTCAACTTAATGATCACAAAAAAAAAAAATCAACAGAGGTCTAATACTCAGAGGAAATTACATTTCAAAAGTGAAAGGACCACAGCAATATTCTAAGAGTACAAAAGTTACATGATAAAATACAGACTATTGTTCACTAGATTTTGCAGATAATGATAAATAGAAAGAAAATAGAAAGCTTAGTTCTTCAGCTCTTGTGCCTTATAAATTATTGTAAAATAATTGATTTAATTTTCTTTCTGTTGATCAACTGTTGACTACTTCCATACCTCAGTTAACTGAATCTATTAATTATTTTGGATTTTATTTTAAGCCAGGCCCTGATAGATCAAGAGAAACTTCATGCTGTAGCATTTCTCATGAAAATGTGACAGAAATATGGAGAATGTTTCTTTTTTGTTGCTATATTTATTCTGCCTATCCCTAATAAACAAGTTTATCATAAGAGTCCCTGAAAACACAATTCTGTTTATTATTCACTTTGAAGTAGAGAATGTAATTTACTGTATGCTTGTAAAAGGTCGTACAAAATATTCCATACTACATACATTAATAATAATTTGTTGTTGTTGTTGTTATATATTATTATCATTACTGCTATCTTTTAATATGTTTCATTAAGGAAGGTCAAGTTTGGTATTGTAGTTCCAGGTATTTATGCCAGCAAATAGGACTTTAATTACTATGTTCACTGAATTAAGGAAAAAGGAACAGTGGTTAACATTTTCCTCTCCAAATCTAGAATTCCCCATCAACTGCTTGTAATTCAAATAGCTACTAGGTATTAGGCATACAAACTGTTAGAAAAAATGCCAAAAATTAACCTCAAAGAAAGACACTTTGGGCTAAACCCCAACTTCATGCCTATGTATAAACCTTTGATAAAGAGACAAACATATCTAATAGTCTTCAATTCTGTAGCCATTATATTCAGTGGAAAAACTTGTGGTGCTGTCAGAAGGAACAGATTTTAGTAGGCTGAAATTACTAGTTCAATATACAGTTTATTACATGCTTTATTTTATTAATCAGTGGATGAAAATATCATGATGGGTTTACCTTGGTGGGTTGCCAGACATCCACGCACGTGCATCCAGGCCAGAGGGAGAAAATAAGATGGAAAAGCTCGAGGGTTGACAGAAAAACATGAATACGTTTCCTGGATTTTTGGAAATTAGACTGGGAGTTAAGCAACCTGCACTGAGATAAGATAAAGGTGACACTAGTATCCAATTATGTCAGGTCTAGGGAGAAGTAAACAAGGCTGGGGAGAAGAATGTGTCCTCAAGGAGAGTCAGGCCCAGCAGCTGTCCTGATACACCGTGTTGCAACCTCCAGAGTCAGGTGCAGGTGACAGTTTAAACCATTTCCCCCTCCAGGGGAGGTGCTTGGTATTCCCGTGTGTACCAGAATATAATTAATCCCTTGTACTCTGTGTTTGGTGGGACCCACCACCAAGCAAGAAGCCCAGGGTGAAGAGGCCCAACAGGATGGTGCTGGATCCACAAGGGTGATGACTGCCTCTCTACTTAATCCATCTCTCACTGCCGTCTCACTCAACTTCCCTCCCCACCCCCCTTGTCTATCCCTTTCTATCTCTTTCTGCCTCAAATTTACTGTTAAATAACATCTGTATAATTGACTTTGGCATATGGTCTCATTTGCACCTTAATTTGGGCAGAGACATCTCTCTAAAAATCATAATAATCAAATGTTAACACTGCCCTCTGTCTTCCCTCCCTGTGATTTCAGGAGGCTCCAGGTTACATACACTAAATGGATTAAACACAATGGCACAGGTAAACAAGCAATGTATCTCTTTGATAGCTTCACCAAACCTCTTCTACATCTGACCCTGATTACTGAGCAGTCTCAAATAAGGAAAAGAGAGAATTTTCAGTCCTTTTTGAGTTCACAAAATTGGCAGAATTTATACCCATATTAGAGCTTGAAGCAACAGTTTAAATGACTTGGTTGATTTTCAGAGATAGTCTTGTAGAAGACTCAAACTCAACAAAAAAGGAATGTGACACATGAAGTCAAAACTGAATAGGAGATACTCTTTTCAGTTAAAGTCATTAAGCAAAGTGGTCTGAGATGTATTTCTACTTTGTGATTGAGTCACCATTTGTGTGTAGCTGATTCTGGATCCTATGGCAAACAGGGTTACTGAACAGACAGACACATGCTGCATCTTGTATTCCTGTGCAGCCATCAGGTGCATCACATGCAAAACCAGAAAGGATACTGTGCTTGTTCACTGTTCCTGCATCTGCCTACTTTCAGCTCTTTCTCTGTGCCCTAAATCCAGCATTCTGGAAGAAATGCTTGGGCTACTGATGGTCCACAGGGTTCACCTTCATGAGAAACATTTGTACAAACAGAATAAAAATTAATCAGTCAGGTCAAAGAAAAAATAAAGATGTGAAAGCTGAAATTAATCTAGTTGAACAGGTCACCTGTATAATGAAGTCATGACAGGAGCAAATTTCTTGCAGGAACAAAAGTGTAGAATGCAGGATGCATTACTTAGGCTAGAAGCACAAAGGTCTAGAAAAAGAGACATGAAATAGTATTAAACAAGCATGGCTTTTCAACTGGGAGAAAAAAAACAACAGTGGGAGTCTTGCTAATGGTTGTCAGATATATGTACCATGTGTTAATGATTTTCCCTGTTTATATAAACGTAGACACAGGGCTGCTGTAGGATTCCAGGGTTTAGCCTATCTCCCCCTTGATAAGTAGAAAAAAAAAAGATCTTGGACTGCAACAATACTCAGATAAAGCATTACAATTTCTTCTTTGACAGCAGGATAGAGTGCTTGATTTGATCCTGAATGTCAGAAATGTCACAAGCAAATATCATTTCTAAGAATGATAAATTTCCAATTTTAGGCATCTTGAGATCAGTTCTTAGACCAAGTTTTAATGAATATTTGGCTAGGAAAGATGGCAAAGATCAAGACAGTAATTATATTGAAAAATGTTGGATCACTTTTTAGGGCATTCCAGGAATCAACTACTTCCTGGTTTTAGTTTTAATATACAGGGTAGATATTGATCTTCTATTTCAACCTTAGAGTCCCAAAAATATTGAAGATAAATAATTAAAGTGCAGGGAAAAATCATCCTGGGAGATTAAGCAGCTCAGTTATGAAAAGGTCAGCTCCATACTGATAATAAACTTTTGATTACTTTTCTAAAACCTATACGTAGAATTACACTCAAACATGAACATCTTGAAAAGAAAAATCTAATTGTTTATCTGGAAAAACATTACAGAATATGAAACTTGACTTCCTCATCAACCAACTAAAATGTTTTTTTTCCTTTGTTCCCTATAAAATTAAGTGTTTAGGTAGAAATAATGAAAAATTTTAGTACATAAATAAAAAAGAATTTTAGTACCTGAATAAAGAAAACTTTAAATACATACTTTACGTTTAGGTTTCTGTACAGGAAGAGAAAGGTGCCTAAAGATTTGTGACATAGCTTTGTATGTCCAAATCCCTAACATTCAGAGGCTTTTTAATGTCTGCTGAATTTATTTGGAATTATTAAAGTCACAATCAATTATGTACACAATGAAATTAACTAACAAGGCTTAACATCTAAGAGCAAACAATAAAAAAGCTGGATTTACTAATCAAGAGTCTAATGGTCACTGGGATCTTCCAAAGCTGGTTGGCTCAAGTCTGAGAAGACAAAGGAATAGAATATGTTTGGATCCATTTGTAGAGACTCATAATCTAGTGACTGAAATAACAAAACTCCATTCCTTCAATCCCTCACCTCCCAGTGGGAAACTACTAAGGAAAATATTTCGTAAAATCTTTCCCCAAAAAGAATTAAAAGACTTTTTGTTTTTAAATGGTTTCCACAGAAGACATAGAGGTCTGAAGGACACTGTAGACCAAATAAATTGGTAATCTGCAAAACTGTAAATGCCATATTCTTTTTGCCACATTGAAGAAATAGGTATCTTTTCTGCTTTTATATGTTAGACTGAGCAAATACTCCCTCCTCAGAGGGAAACAAAGGCTTTTTTATCTCCCTCCATAGACGCAAAAGGGTCACAAGAGCAGAGCAAAAAAGCCCCACTATTTTATATCTCCATTTCCAAGTTTTCAGTAACCTAATGTTGATCCCTACCAATGTTTCCTAGGCGCAATAATTCACTGAAGTGGCTGATCTTTATATCAGTTCCTAGGGTCTTTTGCTGGGATTGAAGGCCTAGTAAAAACTTGATAGATGATATCTAGGATGAGCCTACCTTAGCTGGTGCCCTGAAGCTCATTATACATTTGTGTGACGTGCAGCGTGAGATATCAGAGGAAAAATATTCTAAAAAGTCTGAGGATCTCTTGGACAAGGATAATGCTGGCTCTTTAACAATTACCTCTCTCTTTCAGCATTGCAAACAGTGTCAGAAAGATGATGTCCTACTAAAGCTTTTTTGCTGCTGGCCTTATTACTCTCAACTTTCCAGCGTTCATGTGTATCTTATCTTGCTTCATTTCCTTTCATATTTTCCTTGGGGATTTTTTGTCACATCATTCATTATGTTTTGTGACTCTTTTTCTACTTATTTTTGGTAATTCTAGAAATAGCCTACAGAGAGTCTACCTCCAATTGTTTGTGCCTCTTTCTCAAGCCTTCAGAAGCACAGGAATGCACATAAAGAAGAACATGCTTACTCTGAGTCTACAAAAAATAGACTAGTCAATAAAATGTTGCCTTCTTGGCAACATATCTTCTCAGTCTTACAGAGAAAGTCTCATTTTCCCAAGTCAGCTTTATTTTTTTTAAATATATTCATTTCTGTTTTCAAACAGAGCTCATTTTCAATCATTCATCTAAATTATAATATTTTTTTAATTGTCTATATAGATATGGTTTGGGTTTTGCACACACAAATCATTACAATCTTTTCCCTTTAAGTCTGAAATCCAGAAAATACAAACTATCCAAAAATTTAAAAAACAATATCACAACAGGAAAGTAAGTAAATACAGAAAATCACCCAATATTCTTAAAAAAAAAGCTGATTTATCTTTATTCTTCTATAATGTAACTTTCATATTTTACATTGCTATTAATTTGTAAGTTAGAAGTTGAAGAAATTAGTATCATTGTAATATACACATCCCTATTTTCTTCATCACAAACATAAATTAAAAATAAATCTCTCCAGAGTTTTTAGTTACTATCACTATTACCCAAACATTTTCCCACATTCATGATACATCCTGAACTCACTGAATGTGCTGGTTTGGGGATTTTCAAAAAGCTATAACAATCATTTCTGGAAGAAAAGGTATTTTTTTAGGTGCATACCACAGACTAATTACCAGCCTGCCTTCTCAATGCACTCATTGGTGTGTTATGGAAGTATATGATCTCAGCAAGCTAGTTCTCTTTTACTCATAATATTTGATGTTAGAGACAGCAAAAAGAAGAAGCAGATAAAAATTCCTGATGATGGTGAGGAAATTTGGCTGCATATTAAATGAATAGTTCAAATATTTTAAATACCTAATTAAAGTTTTAAAATTATGTATGTGAACTTAATGAGATAATGAGAAGACTTGATTTGTTCAACTCAAAAATTAGTTCAGTGCCATTAATATAAGTTTTGTTCCACTGTTGGCTTGTGAAGACAGAGAATCTTAATAGATTTGGAACCGTTCTCTTTCCCCCAAAATTGTGACTGATAAATATTTTTACTGTCTCTACTCCTAAGGGCTCATCATCCACTTGTTCTGTGAGTAGTAGATGGATTATGTTGTTCATTTTGGAACAAATTTTGTGCTAACATTACATGACTGGCTGGTAAATGCATGTTTCATTCTTCTCTTTTTTTTTGATCTTCCCATTTACTTTCAAAGTACAAGGATCAATAGCTTAAAGGGAAGCACAGACACAAGAGTATGTCTGGAAATGCAGTATTAATTGACATTAAAACCCTATATAACTGCAGTTCCTGTAGTTCAGTAAAAGTTAGCTAGACAGATTTGCTCCCATTATCAGATTTTCAAATAGAAAATCTGAGTTTGTCTACTTCTTTACAGTGTTGTAAAATTCTAGTAAAATCCTCTTACTCCAAATCATACTTAATATACTATTTTCTCCCTGGTCCTCTACAAAATGAAAATTCCTACATAACTAGTTCTTCTCAACAGCAGTGGTGTCCACTGTCTAACTTCTCATATTACACTGAATAAATATTAAAATCTATTGTTTATTAACCTATTATTTTTTAAATCTAATAGTTATTTTTTAGAAGTCAATGAAACTGAAACTACAAACATTTAAGATCATATAAAAATGCAATAGTTAGTTAAAAAAAATCTGGAAATGTCTTTAACTATGTGAAAGAATGGGCAGACTGGACAGAACTTTAACAAAGTTTCCCATGTTCATAGAACTGCACTTCATTGTTAAAGAAATATAGCTCTTTGGAATCTATAAGCAAACGCAAGGCAAAAGATAACACATTGGTCTAAGTCATTGAATAAATTTGTTTAAAGAACATGGGACAATTGTATCACTTTGAAAAAAGAATAATATATATTTTACCCTACAGAAACTGTTAGTCTTTTCAAGCTATTCACACTGTCAGACTCCTAGAGTGATGTCACGTAAATTTCAGTATTTCTAGCATTAGTAGCTATACCTGAATTAATTGCCTAGTTTTCCTTTTAAAATTAATGGCAAGAAGTTAAGCATCTATCTCAAATATCTACCTCATAATGACATAAATCATATATTTCAAGTCACTCCTGTAATTTTAAAAGGAGACTAAGTGACTAGCTCATATGCTAACATCTTGAGTCCAAAAATCTAGATGGTCATCACTATGAATGTCACAAAAAAAATTAAAATGTATGGACCTACATGTTCATAAAAGGCTGGAACTTATCAGATTTTGAGAATAATATATGTAGGTTTGTTAAAATCAGTGTGGCACTCTTTAGACTGTTAGTACCTCTCTTAAGTATTTGAAAAATTTTGCTAGACTTTTTCTCCACAGTGGAATTTGTAAATTTCCTGTACCCAGTCGTAAACCGAGAAAGAAGGGATAAAAGTCTTTCTTTTCACGGTAATACCATTCAGTCATTTTACCAACTCATTTATGAGACAAATGAACTTAAAGTGAAATTCAACATTATAAAATTAAATCCATATTATTAACTTGTGTGATTGAAACATGTGTGTTGCACCAGCCAATGCTAATAAGGATGTTTTCTTATAATAAGTCTGGCTTCTTTTGGTGCTCCATGGTGACAGCTGAACTGGCTGTGGATCAGGTTGGCTGGACACCGGAGTATCCTTAGTACCCCATAAATTAGAGGGAGTAAAACTTATTAAAGGAAAGCCAATTCAGCCTGTGAGCAGAATGAGAGGCTGATGTGGCTATACTGTTCTTGTACCTGCCCTTCAGAGTAGCAGCACACCTTTCTGTATCTCATATCAAACATCCACAGAAGCCTAGGAAACAGTAGGCTGCTCCAGTTTCTGTTGAAGTCAAGGGAAATGATGTAATAAATCCCTGCAGGAAGACTTTTGGAGTACTCTATGAACATAAAATGCATATACCATATAACAAATGGCTTTGCAAACACGTTACCTACTACCAATACATCTTACTATGATTAGAAAGGAAAACATATAGAAAGGGGAGCAAAGATATTTATGTGTAGCAGACAGTCACTAGAGAATATGTGTCATAGTAGTTCTGAAAGTTAGGACCAGCAGCTCCTGTCAAAAATACACATTTATCTAATTATTTAAAAGGGCTGACTTCTGCATTATTGTAGACATTGCAAGACAAGATAAGCTTATGACAAGCATATTGAAGCCATTATGTAGAGTATTGTTGAATTTATGACAGGCCATAATTCTTATGCAGCTCTCTTTGCATATTAATACAGAATTCAGCAGGCAGTTTTGAAGAAATTAAATGCTTTGACAGAATAAATTTGGCCCTTGAGAAAAAGACAAAACATGGTTTTCAAAGCTTCCTGCTCTCTTTGGTAGTGAAAACATTAAATTACAATGCAACAGTGTTTGTTTTCTCTGATAGAGAATACAGCTCATGTGATGCATTGCAAATATGTATCTTAGATATCATTCTAGACATTTCCATTTCAACAAGTATCAGAGGGTTGTTTTTTTTTTGGAGCCAATGTTGTGTACAGGTTTTTTGTTGTTTGGGGTTTTTTTTATTTTCAAATAGAAAAACTTAAGCAATTATGTGTAAAGCCCTAAAATAAGTAACCAAGTATTTTGTAGACTAGTTAAGGAACTAAGATTTGCCTTATTGAATCATCATATGATGATGCAATCTGACCACAATCAAAATTTTCTAGCAGATAAATAGCAATATCAGTCTCAGAATCCAACAGGTACTACTCAGGATTCAACCTGGATGCAAGTCAAATGCCTTTTGCAAAGAATTTGTAAATTCATCCAGAATTCATCACCAAAAGGAAGGAATATTTTCCATTTTGATGGTGTTCAGTAATATGAGCCAATGAACAATTACTCTGAGTTTAGAATTTGAATGAACTTGGAGCTCAGAAACACCTTGTCATCCAGACCAAGACAGATGAAAAAGATCCTGATTAATTTTATGTTACAGAAATGCACACTGAAACCTTTAAATTTACACAGAATAAGTTGTATGTATATTTCCTCAGAAGCAGTAGGTTTGATTGTCAAAGATTGATTTAACATAGGATTAAATTTCATGGGTACAAAGTGTAACTACTAATTTTTTATGTAAACCCAACCCCTTTATAAACACAGTGCTCCTATAGAAAAAGAAGCAGGGAAGCAGAGTGCTGATAAATTAGAAACCAAGTAAAATGCTTGGGAAAAAAAGGTTTTTAAAGAACACGCAAAGGTTAATTTCCAGACACTGATTTAAAACAACTAAATAATTTTACCAGATATTGGAGAAAAGATCTACTATCTATAAAGTCTTTTGAAGTGCTTTTCAGGCCTGTCTTCATGTACTGTCCCAGTTCATATTACATCTTCTTGAATAATTTGAGGTAGATTTTCTTCAAATAAATATTTTAAATCCTATTTTATCTCAGAATCATTTAGAAAAAATACTCAGGTTTGACATTCCAACACTACATACACCTTGATTTGAGTAAGTCTAAGGATCTATAATTTGTGTCTATGACAATAAACACAAAATGTCATTGGCCAGAAGCCTGATTCACAGAGGCTGTGTTTTTTAAGCTATTTAAAAATATATTAACCCAATTCCACTGTACACTTTTCTCTTTTTTTTCCTTTTTATATATCACTAAAGCTCATTCTCTATAAATTACTCATATTAATGAGTAATTCAATTACTTTAATTACTTCAATTAATGCAAGTTTGTGTGACTTTAAAGAAATACTACAGGAGTTCAGACTGAAGATAAGTGGGAAGGGGGAGACATAAGAACCAGCACCCAAGCATCATAATGCTTCTTTGGGTTTTTGTGTTTTCAACTGTGTGTGTCTCTCTGTATGTATGTGAGTGTGACAAATTTTTCATCTCTATCACAATGTTGACCTGATTCCTTTAGTCTCTCTGATTTACAGAAGCCATGGGTCTTTAAATATCTTACAGTACTTCTCCTACTCTAAGAGGCACAATGAAATCACTGAAGCATAAGGAAGACCTAACGATATTTTGCAATGTTCAACTTGTATGTGTATTGCTTTCCTCTTCACAGAGGGGCCTGGAAAATGACCGTGACCAATGGTTCCTCTGCTTTAGAAAAAAACATTCCATGGAATAACTAGCAAGTCTTTACTTTTTGGAGTTCTACTTTTTTGTCTATAGTTTAGGAAACAAATCCCAGAAATGAAGACTGGCAAGCTTTCCTTGAGCTACAGGCTGCAGTGAATTGGTCTTCATCGCTTGAATGACGGATCTATTCCACTACATTGCTTTGAATGGAGTTTAAACCAAGCAAATTTCAAAGTCCCAATCTCAGCCTTATAATTTACTTTGATAAAACAGAGGTACTATGTAACTAAAACATTTCTACAAAAGAAAGAAATTTAAAAGACAACTTCTTTAGTACATAGAAGTGGAGCTCCTCTTTCAGCAAGTCATCTGTCTCCTTCAAGTCTCACTTACAGTGGAGGTTGTCTGAATTATCTTACACTACTCTATGTCAAAATGCCCCTTCTTGCCTCTCACCTGTCTTCCTTATCAGTATTTTTCATGTTTTGTTTGTGCAGAAAACTTTCAGGCAATTTTAGAGGGTGATAAGGCCACCCCTGAGCTGCCTCTTCTCCAGGTTAAACACCCCCAGTTCCCTCAGCCATTCCTCATGGGATTTGTGCTCCAGACCCTTCACCAGCCTTGTTTCCCTCCTGTGGATGTGTTCAAGCATCTCAATATCCTTCCTAAGTTGAGGGGCCCAGAACTGGACACAGTACTCAAGATGTGGCCTAGCCAGTGCAAAATCATCCTCCAAACCATCCTCCTTGTCCACTGTGCTGACACCTGCCCTGTCAGTCAAGCAGGCCCTACAAAAAAATTCTTACCATCATTTGAATCCAGCTATTCCCGTTCCTGCTATATGTCTTTGTGAAGTTTAAGTCCCCTACTTTTATCAGAGGAGTTTTCATCGTGTATAACCTGGAAGGAGGTAGGTTCTGATAACACAATAAGGAAGCAACATTAGTCTTGAAATAAAATTGAAGGTATCATTTAACTAAGAGATAACAGATTTTTTTTCTCTTATTTTAAAAAGGAATCATATGGCACTCTATCACTGAATTCTGCCTGGACGAAGTGTGACAGGTACAAAACAATTGTGGGTGTCTTCTACTCAAACAGGACTGATTACAGGCAGTAAATTGAGAAAACTTACACAGTCCTCAGGTATTTTCATATTTTTCCCCTGCCCCTCCCAAAAAAAATCAAAATCTGCTGGAGGTTTTTCAACAGTCTGGAAGTTCTGCCCCAAAATTATTTTGTTCCCATAAAGTAAGCCGGAGAGCAGCAATGCAAGGTGACTGCATATTTAAAATCAGAATTTAGTTTGATTACTTTCATTTGATTTCTCTCTGAGAATGGATGCTGAAGTGAGGATCCTTACCCTTTTAGGACGGGCATGAAAATTACATTCTTGATGAATATTTGACCATATATTGCTTTGAGGAACATTCAGGACATGTGATGAAAGATGTCCCCATTTAAAGACAAACTTCTACTACACCAGAAAAGAGTTAAGGACCCTGAAACTGCATTATAGTAGACTGATACAGAGTCAGGGTCCTGAAATTCCCTTCCCTTGACTTATCCATTATTTCTGTCAGCTTGAAGCAATGGGAAAGAAACATTTCAAACTAACAAAGTTAGTTGTGTCATTAAATTTGAAATCTCTGTGTTAGGTCAGGGCATATCTGGCAAAGCTAAAAACAGACAAAAAGGGTCCAGCAGTGGTGCAGTCAACATAGTAACCATAAATTAGCATTTTCAATTAGGTCAAGCGGGGGAAAGCCTGCTCACAAGATTTCAGTGAACGAATCTGAATATAATTCAACACTGTTTCCTGTAGGACAGTGAATGAGCTAAAGCACAACTGATTTTTCACTGGACTACATTTCTGGCCATACCTACATACACATTTCCTCTGCTTGAAATTTAGCACAGCTGTTCAAGCACAAAACTTAAGTCTTTAGACTTCAGAAAAGTAAAATGTACTCACAAAATAGGGAAAGTTTCTGGGTCTAGTAAAACAGCAAGAATATTTCTCTGTGCACAAGAGATCAGAGAAAGCAAAAGCTCTGTCTAGTTCCTGCCCTATACACATTTCTGGCACTAGCAGTGTCTCTGTACAGCTGAACTCTTCTTTAGACACTTGTAATGGCCAAAGAAAATAACAGAAGATGAGGGGGAACCGGAACACTCTGAACAGTCAAATGTTAATAAAATGAAATCTGTACAAAGAACAAGAAGAAAAGGAATAATGGAAAGTAAAATGAACACTTTAAAAAAGAACACTGAAACATATATTAAAAACTGTGGGGAAAAACTTAGGTCACCAGTAAAAGTTTTACTGGAGCAAGAAAGATGAAAAAAATATCACTTTTCCCTAAGAGAGTCAAAGCAAGTATTCTTCAGAAAGTTTTGTGTTGCATTTTTCAAAGTGAACATTGTGTAAAATAGAAATATTTTATTTAAAAACTAAAACCCCAATGGATGTTTGAGTGCATAATACTGCCCTTACAGTTTTTTGAAGCTTGCTTCTTCTGCTATTCCAGACCTTTGATTATCCTTTGCCCTTCATTTCTCTAGATAAAACTTCCAGTTTCCACCGATGCAGTCCTTCAGTGACAAAAATGGAGACGATTGTAAAATTAGTCTTGTAAGGATTTGTTTTGTAATAAAGAATGAGCAAAGTATTTTTTTTTCTCTCTCATCTACCCTTTATCCATGCTCTGTCTTTTTTATTTTTTTTTTTTCTTCAAGTGTTAATTTTTATTCACCTTTCTCCACTTCTTCAGGACTGCAGTATGGTCACTTTTTCTGAGCGCCTGATCATAATTTCTATCAATTTTAAGCATAATTCACACCCTAGAGTACACGTGACAGATTGCTTAGAAAAGGCATGTTTACTACCTGTGTATTTTTTGATACTACCAAATAGTGCTGTCTGCAATTCTAGCATAAAGATTCAATCATGTAAGTCCTTATCTAGACTCTTTTCAACTAAGATTTGATTATTAAAGTGCTGATAGTTGAATTTACTCATATGGGTAATATCACCAGATTTGGTAAAATTCTTCATTAATACAAATTGATCACAGGGAATTTTCAGAAACACCTTTTTTTATACTGTATAGATTATGAATGTATTTAAAGAAACAAAATCTCATTTCTTAAATTGAACCAATGGACATTCTAAATTTAAATACATGAATAGTTATATTTTACTGGCTGTACTCCAGCATGAAGGGTTTCTTTTTAAAGAAATTGCACCTTGAAGTTTCTTTCTATGGAGCCCTGACTTCTGACCCAACAGTTATCACATGTTTTCTACTGAATATGTTATATATAAGTTTATGGACATCTTTTATATGTTTATATGTTTTATGTTTTTTTCATTGTACCTTGGTGAATTTATAAAAATTTTTATTGCATCTGGACATTTTAGTGCGTGACTTCTCATTTTTCAACAGCTCTCTTAAACCAATCTTAAACCAGACATTTGTTGATTTCAAAAGTGACAAGATAATTTGCTGTTTTCCTGCGAGCTCACTTTCTAGTTAAGCTGCGTATACTGAGCTAATGGTGATCAAAATACAAAATACCACCACTGGGCTATACAGCATTGGAGAACATTAATTTTTCTGAGATTGTATTCGCCTTTCCTCTCCTCTCCCCTTCTTTCCACTTCCATTTTCTGTTTTCCCTTTCTGCATGTTTTTCCCCTTTCCTCTTTTACCTTTTTCCCTTGTAGTTGCCCGAGTACTTTCACCATTCAACTAATTTTAAACTATTGTCCTTGCTTTGTGAAACTATTAATGACCCACAAATATATGTGTTCTCATCATGCTTTAAATTTCTCTGTCTTTTTTTTTTCTCATAAAACATCATGGAGTTTATCATAATTCCCAACTTAGAGCAGTGATAATTTAAATTTAAAATTAGTTGCTTAGCTCTCATAAGCCCAAAAATTCTGTAGCTCACATTTATTTCCTGGACAGAAGAATTTATAGATGTTTCTAGTGCAGGTAACTTAAAACTCCTTTAAAAAAACAGATGCAAATGGAATCTGTTTTTCTTGTAGTACACACAGTTACTCAACTGTAAAAGGTTTGTGAAACTGCATAAACTGCTTTCTTTATAAAATGCTCCCATCAGCTTTACATTTGATTTTGAGTCGATTTCAGTCAAGTCTATCAATCACATTAACAAATAGTTTGGGAGTTTTATTCTTTACTTGAAACTCCAATAAAACCATACTAAGTTATTAGGAATCTCCTTTAGCACCTCGATTTGCCTCCTTCAGTTAGTCCTTTAGAGAGCTGTTACCATGTTATATTAATGACACAGGTCCCACAATTAAGCCTGAATCAGCAGGAGAACATGATGACATAATTCTAAGTTATATACTTCTAAAGTAAAAAGATACAGTGCTAGACCTGATAGGGTGTTGTCCACCTCCCTATATATTTTCATGTCTTCATTAATGAAAATGGCCTCGTTTTTCATTGGAATTGAGACACATTTCCCACTGTAAGGATCAATTTTTTTATCTCCACATAATTCAAATCATTTAACTGTATTTCATATTCAGTGTCTGCCTGAGAAATCTTAAAAAAAGTATAAAAAAACCCTTAAATTTGTGGACTCTTTCCAAAAGTATGAAGCCAAATGCAGACTTTTTCCCATTGCAGCATTCTTGAAGCCTTATCTTGGGCAAATTTTGGTGCCTTTTCTTGTTCAAGGAACCAGATTTCAAGAATTCACATGAGTATCACATCACTTTTTTGTTCAAAACCAGTAAAAATACAGAATATGGAGAACTACAGAGATAATAAGGTCATGCTCTGCTAATTTACCTTCACAGTTTCTGTGAATGGGTGGTTTGTAGATGTATTCACACAGAGCAATATATCCCCATGGAGAATTCTCTATCGTCCTGCAGGTCCAGCATGTTTCTCCTGGCTGCACTGCTCTTCCTCTGAGACAGCTGAGTATAATGGTTAACTTTCACTTTTGTACGCTTGTCCACACAGGGAATTAGTGCAAAATAGCTTTTGTGCTCTGAATCCCCATGGTTTATTTCCTCTTGTAGTTGTGTCCCAAACTGAGCTATAGGTTTCTTAGTATGATTGCCTGTTTTTTAAGATTTTCTAACTTTGAATTACATGACCTCCTGAACTTGATGGTGTTTCTTTTCCATGCAAGAAAAGAAAAATTGCCTAGATTTTTCAAGATGAGATTAGGAGATGGGTGTGATAGTGTTAGAATGTAGCCATATTTTATTTTCAGACTTTGGCAAAAATTAGACTCTATAGTCTACAATGCATTTATTTTTTATGATATGCCAGAAGATGCACTTGCTAAAAAAACTTTTTAAAAAGCACCTAAAAATTATCCTCCAGGAAATAGCTGTTCAAAGTCCTGTATTTTACCTTTTCTCTAAGCAATGCTTTAAAGAAATTCAAGTAGAGAGAAACATGTAGTGCTGCTTTTTAGCAAAGTACACTTCCAAAACCTGGTATCAGTCATCATCCTCTACTGCTTGGAGATTTGCATAGCATCTAGCAAATTTTCTGCAGAACTGAGAGATGCTTTTTTATTTATTAGCATTATGAATCTTTCTATGAAAGGGACAGCTGAGAAAAGCCATGCTTTAACAGCCCCAATGAAGATCCTACTCCAAAAATTTTGGTTGAACACACAGTTTCATGTTTTACCAGGTCTCAGAGGAATACATTACGACAGGGAACACACACTGTCTCTCCACAGCAGTCTGGTTTAGGTCAAAATGCAATTTCACCATTATACATCCAGGGCACTATTCATTTAGGCTGTCATGCATTGTCCTGTCCAAAAAGACATCCTAGGTTTTCCATAGCCAACAGAGAGAGAGTTACATCATTCCTGGACACTTGCCTAAGGTAGACAATGTTCCTTTCTTTACAAGAACATGTTTCTATTTATTCTGTAGAAGCTATAGGTTATTAAATATTTAGGCAGCTAACCTTTGGATTATTAAACTGTGGAGAGAGAGAGGGAGGAGGACAGGATGTGTATGAATTGCTTTCATTCCTTTATTATTTATGGATCCCCTTCCTGGATAAAGAAAAACTGAAGTAAAATGTCATAAGTTACTCTATTGTATAGTAAATTTCCTTCTGTGAAAATATTTTCAATTTTTGAACTAAAGAATTTAAAAAAATTATTTTAAAAGTAGCAAGGAAAAAAAACCCACCCTGTTTTTAATGTTGAAGCATTAAAAATTAATATTCTGGAGACCGAGTCTGTTTTGGTATAATATAGACATTCCTCATTATCTTTCACACAAATGGAATTGCCTCTCTTACTTGCAAAATTATATGCTAAAAATAATTCAATAAATTATTTCCTATGAACAAGCTGAAAGTTGAAGAAAAGGCAGAAGCAGAAACTTACAAGTGACTTAATCTCAATTGCTTTTGAGAGAGAAAGGCAGAGAGACATGCCTTCTCTCGTTGTATTTCTCCCACTGTTTTTGGAAATCAGAAGTACTGAAAGGAGAACTATGCGCTATGGGGTTGCCCAAATTCATATTCAAGAGTGCAATGTTTGTTCTAAATGCTGGAAAGGACACAGAAACGAAAATTAAGTGTTCAAGCAGTGTTCTCATATTTTTGTTGTTGTGTGGCATTTGTCATCTCAACATTCAGTCTTGTACTAAAAAAGGGGGAAACATAGTCCCCAGCATAGACTTCGGGGTGAAAGTCAGAGAGAAAAAATTTGCCCAAAGTAGTTGTTTTAATGAAAGTAAAAAAGAGACCTACAGCAGGTTTTTAGGAAAGGCACTGTCCTAAGTCCTTGATAGAACTTCTAGTAGAATGTGTTAAGACAAATAACAAAATTTTTGTCTCAATGATTAAGACATCCAAGGCACAAGAACGCAAAAATTGGTGACAGCTGAAACAGAGTTTTTTAGGGTTTTTTTAGAGTTTTTTGTTTGCACTTTCAGGTACAGTGTTTGCAATCTATATTGGATTCATAATGGAAGATGCAGTGGTCCTGCCGAGGAGAGAGAAGACTGCAACAAGCAGTGCATCTCTGGGGCTGTGCTTTTTGTTATCACTCTTCAAGTACATTTGATTTAGGGTTCATACTCAGCTCAAGTAAATCTCTACAGAACACATACCAGAAATATAGGCTAAGCCTTGGAAAGATTATGACCCCATATAAATTGCTTTCTGAATGAGAATGTTTTATATTCAAGCCTTGCTCCAGGATGAAAATCCTTCCTAGCAGTTGGAAATTTAAACTGAGAAAGAAAATGCAAGATATGACACCCAGTCTGAGTGGTGCCCACAGAGCTGCAAGGAAATGTTGTTTTGACTCTTCTGTTTTACAAGACCCATTATTTGCTATAAATAAAGCTTGTTTGCTTTATTAGTCTAATTGGTAAGAAATACAAACATTGCCTATCATTTTTCTCTTCCTAGTAAATATAGCATGCTTTTATGACTGTGTGATAGACCACAGAGGAAACTCTTTGCAGATACAGTCTAGGATACAAATTACAGTTCTGATCCCTGACTGTCATGTCTGCAGTTAGCAACAGTAAAACCAGAGTACAAAACCTGAATGAAAGGTAATGATAAACCAGAGATAGCAGGTTTCCTGCAGGAGGCTGCACTGTGACTATTGCTGTTATTCACAAGAAGAGTTCATAAGGGTCTTTATTAATACACTTTACAGATAGTCTGTTAAAGGCACATCTCCATTTAAGATAAAGGTGCAAACACTATCAAAGATAAGGATCTAGAAGCAGGTATGATCAGAATATGTAAAAAATAAATCCTCCTGATATTGTCACTTCATAAAAAGCAATTTACTGAATTACTCTCCAAAATGCTTGTAGAACAAAATTCTTGACCCAGTGGCAAAACTCCATGCAACACCAGTGTCTGAAATTCTTCTAGTGTCATATTATTACTTCTGAGTTATTCTTCTACACCTTTTTGTTTTCCATATTAGCAATCATAATAAATTCACAGGTACATCTCAAGTTTCTTAAATTTAATAATCCCTCATAATACTCAAGAATTTCTTTAATTTTCATTGTAAATATTAATCCTTCAATAACTGTTTTATTGTCTCTGATGAATTTTTAAAGATCTGTGGTATTAAAATAATTAAAACTTGTGAAGCATCTGCTTAACCATCACACTGCAGCTCAAGGGATGTGTACACACATTTATGTTTTGTATTTGGTTGTTGGAATACTATATTGAAAGTAGTTCACAGCAGCATAACATATTTTCTCCTTTCGTTAGTTCACTTTTATTTGCTTTACATTTAGCTAATAATAATTAAAAAAAAATACAGACAGAAAGAGAGCAAAGAAGAGATGAATATTGGAAAACCTTTCCTTGGCTGTCAAAGGTGGATGAATGTGATGCCAATCCTGCCTCTAGCTACAAAACCTTTCTCGACATAAACATAGTATAACCAATTTGCCAATAAATCTATTTTCCAGATTCATTGTAGAGTGCAATTTTACAAGATGTTCATTCACAGAAGTGTTGTCACCAATAAAAAAAAAATTAATTTTGTAATGTAATTTTACCCTAAGTAAGGTAAATAAATATTTTACAAGGTTGTAAATATAAGGTTACAAATATAAATTTATTAAAATTTAATGAAATTATTTTTTTGTCAGTAAAAGCATTCTGATTAATTTTTTTAAACCACTATCTAAGTGGCATTATATAACATCTTCACAATTCTTATCTTCATTGGTTAAGTGTCTTAGCCTCCTCAGGCAGGAGGTTTTGGTTCCATCTATATGGTAAGACATACATTCCTTATATCCAAGGCAGCTGAACATGTCAGGTTGACACAACTCCAATCCCAGGCCTTCTGTCACACAAGACGATGGGAAATTTGAATATGTCTGATAATTCTAACTTGGTGACTTATGGGTTCCTTCACCATTTACAGTTTTTCAGGAAAACAGGCAGTAGCTTTATGCGGATCGCAGATTAAAGGAATGTCAGAAGAACTAGAAAGATGTTGAAAGGCATCTAGGGGCTTCCTTCTGAGTAATTTTATGTTTAAAAAAATAAAATCTATTCCATTTTTTTCCATGCTCATGGACAGTATGGAAATAGGTTGAAAGTAAGAAATAGAAATTTACCCAGAGCACAACTGGGCACTGGAACAGGCTCTCCAGGGAAGTGGTCACAGCACCAAGCCTGACAGGGCCCAAGAAGTGTTTGGACAGTCCTCTCAGGGACATGGTTTGATTCTATGTGTCTCCTGCAAAGTGCCAGGAGTTGGAGTCCGTAATCCTGATGGGGCTCTGCCAACTCAGCGTACTCTGTGATTCCATGAAATACTTCATGTCTGCTGAGCGCACGGAACACAAAAATTCTACTTGTCTTTATGGGATTATAAAGGCACAGGACATCTGGAAAACAGTAAGATTAAGAGAAAGAATTGAATATTGTAAAGCACTACATATGTTGCAAAGTAAACTTTACCTCTTACACAAAGGAGATGGAGCTACACTAAAACTCTGATAACTTTCATCAATTTTTGAGTTCTACTGAAGAGCAGTTTAACTAGAGTGGAAAAGCTATATCCATCAGGTTCACTGTTACATTCAAACAATGGCCCAAATCAAACATTTAAGCGATGATGGAATCTCATCATATATGTCTTTTCACTGAGGTTTCCAAATAATTTAAAACATACATCATAAAATATTATTATAATAATATTTTTCTTATTTGTAATTCTTTTAAGCAATATACCTGTATATATCTGTATAGATATATACAGATATATACAAGTATATTGCTTAAAAACCTATATCTGTATAGGTTTGTATAGGTTTCAGATATATCTGTAGAGGTTTCTAACACCTGGTTTAAATGGAACTAAAAACATTCTCAACAAAGAGTCTCAAGTCCAGCTAGATATCAAATGAAAAATGTTTGATATGGGCTCTCTGCCATTTTGAGAAAATTCACACTGTGCAACTAGAGCAATGGAGTCACTTTGTCTTCATGAAAAATATATCTTTCTTCCCTCTTCAAGTGCTTGGCACTGCTAAAATGGTTGCACTGTTTGTGATACATTCCACAGGCCTAAATTTTGTAACTAGAAATATCTTTTCAGGACTACCTGTCATATTATATAAGAAAAAAAAAATCAATCTTTCAGAATTTTTTTCTATTCATAAAGTCCAGTTATTAATGATTAAATATCAATAGAATTATTCACATAAGTAACTATTGCAGAATTCTTTCAGTCTATAATTATTTATCTATGTGATGAGAATAAATATTTTCTATTTTGGCATATCACACACACCAATCAAAAGTTGCCAGACATTACATCAAATATTGCATTTCTTTTTCTCTTGTAAGAAAAGTGGAAGGAGAGGAAGAATAATATCATGAATGGCTACTAGGAAAAAATTTCCACTAGGAAAAAAAATCAACCAAAAAAAACCCAACAACTAGTGTTGAAATATTTTGTATTTCAATTGGAAAGAAACACCTGAAAACTTAAATATCATATAATTTCAGATCATTTTCTTCCTCTTAGAGCATCATCACACTTTAGCCAAAAGAAGAGACAAAAGTGCATCACAGGAAGGATGTGACTTCATACAGTGAAGGAGAAAGGAACTTCATCTCCTGCTGTGGAAGACAAGAATATCTGAGAGCAAAAAAAAAGATGCAATTTGGAAAAGTCAGATGATAGCTGAGTGTCACTATAGTGTATTTGACAGAGTTCAAGAAGTGTTTGGACAATGCTCTGAGGCACATGGTGTGACTCTTGGGGTATCCTGTGCAAGGCCAGGAGTTGGAATCCATGGCCCTTTTGAGTCCCTTCCAACTCAGGATATTCTGTGACTCTGTGATCTTTTTTCAGCAAAGAGTTTCAACGTTTATTTCTTTCATCCAAATTTAAGACAAGATAAATGTATAAATCTTGGGATTTCTTAGAGAAGAAAAAGCCCAAGTACAAAAATGAAAATTAAAATAAAAAAGGATATAGACAAAAAGAATGGATAAAATAAATATAGAGGTGTTTGTACAAAAAGAAAATTTATAATTCATATAAACACCCACTTTAGCAATTGAAAGAGTTCTAATTTGGGAGTTTTTTAAATAGACGTAAGTGTTCAGTTGTGCTTAATTACAACAGCAAAATGCCAACCCAACTATTTTTTTAAAATGTTCTCAAAGTGCTACCCTAGGACACTGGAATTTCTATTTCTGCAATAGATCTAGAATTTCTCTAATGTAGTTGTATAGATTTTACAGTTTGAATAAATAGGACATTTCTTTAAATTAAAAAGATATTCCCATTCCAAAGTCTTATTTCTTTCCAGATAACTACTTAATATCTGATTTCAATGAAAGCTTCATGACAGCTACTGTGAATCATCCACATTAATGTGGTATAATAGAGCCTGACTTCCCTTCAGACACTGGGCATATATAAATGTAAATCCAGTATATTCTAGAGTTTCTTCTGACTTAATTTTAGTAATCAGACCTAGTGGATATGAATGCCTTGACAAACTATTTCTCTTAACACTGAGTTATCACATGAATTATGTGCATTAAGTAATATCTGATTAGAGGAATTATTTTGAACAATCCTTTCAGTTGTTCAAAATAATTTTTGGTCACATGAAAATATTGAGTTACTGACCTAAATGGCATCTCACATAATGCAAAGAGTTCTAAAAAACCTTACTCAATTCTGAAGTCAAATATTTCCATAAAATTCTGCATAACATTTCCCAGCTTTGTTTTCTGTAGCCTAACCAGAACTTAATGTAGAATATAAAACAGCCAGTATAAACAGAGTAAGACTAATCCACATATTTTACAAATATATCCAAAGGCAAATGCAAAATCCTATCTGTCTTAACTTACCTTTTAAATGTATCTGACCATTCAGACCTATATGAAATTCAAAGTCATTTTGAGAATAGGAAAAAATACCAGAGGACAATCATTAATTCTGATTATTAGAGTTCTAATTATGATTATTAGAGATACACAGATTTATAAAAATAGTTTTAACCATTCAAAATTTCACAATTATATTTGAACTAGAATTTGAAATGACCTCCCACATATATTTTTGCTATTACTTGACAAAAAAAATACTAATTGAGAAATGATTGCTCAAAAACAATTTTCATTTGTCTAAAAATAGTCTTGCCAAATGTTGCTTCATTGTCATTTCACAGGTTTTAGGTTTGTACTCATCTCCATGCTGCAAAGAAAGGGAAAATCAGTTGCAAGCTAGATAAACCTGCATGCCATCCACTTGTAACATGCTTCCTACTTTATTATCTATTCTAGTAATACTTTCAGTGACAGAAATGTAAAATCTTCCAGTGTGACAGTGAGAGAACCGGGTACTCTAATTACAAAACCCAAGTGTTTGCCTCTCCCTTCCATGTCAAACAGACCTGTCTGTGAATGTGAGGACATTGTTTTGACACTTGTGCTACAAAAGCAAAGTTTGGCATAGGAGTTGTAATTTGTTGTCTTGCAAAAGAGAGAAACCAAATTGATGCAGATGTCTGGAGTAATCATCCCGGTTACTTCAGCAGTAGAAGTTTGCAGATGGCAATAACAGGTTTTATTGGATCAGCTGATGGGGAAGGGATTTTTTTATGGGCAGCTTTCAAGTCTTTAAAGCAAAACAAAACAAAACAAAGCAAAAATAGTTAATCAGTATTTTTTTTTGTGTAATCATTGTTGCTTTGGTATAATGAATTGATGTGCATGCTGACAATTATAATAGTCTTCTAAATAAGAGCTTTGCTCCTCTATGGATCATCTGGTTCCCACTCCCAAAATTTCAGTCCTTTTGTTTTTCTTGAACTGACAATTTCCAAGCTTATTAAGCCTGATAAAGTCATAGTAAAAATGATCCCAAAGTAGTCAAAAGGGCTCTTGATTAGTGAGAAACTGTTTTTTGTTCTTTTTAAACATCTAGAACTTCTTAAAATCTGAAGTGATTTTTTATATTATTTTTGAGCAAATCAAGTTCACTGTTACAGAGGCTGGAACTCCCAGGTAAGGCAAAAAATGCCTTAAATGCCATCAAGATATTTCTAAGAAATAAAAAATATTGCTTTCATTATGTACCACTCATCCTTTTCCTTTCATCCACTACATGCTTTGACAAAGTACAACATTAGTATTTTTAATTATCTAAGCTTCAACTAACAAGTTGGTTTCAACTCTATTGTGTAAGACAATTTCATTGAAACTTTGAGAAAGTCATGTATGTTTTGTTTAACCTCTAGCATACTTCTGTAGAAAGAAAAAATAATTAAAACTGTATTAAAATTTAATATTTATTCTACAAAGTTTCTGTGGTTAACTCCAAATGGCAACTAAGTAACACACAACTTCTCACTTACTCTTTTTTCTGCCCATACTGGGAAGGGGAATCAGAAAGAAGAGCAAAATGTTTGTGTTAGCATAAAAATATTTTAAGAATTGAAACAAAATGTGAAATAATAATAATATATTGATAATAACTGTAATAAGTTATTATTAAGGAGATAAGGAGAGAGGGAGAGAGGAATAAAACCCAAGAGAAACAAGTCATAAACAATAGAACTGCTCTCCACCCTCAGCCCCTGACAGCTGATTTCCCCTAGTCGATAGACTGAACATGATGTTCTATGGTATGGAATATCCCTCTGGCCAGTTTGGATCAGCTGTCCTGGCCATGTTCCCTCTCAGCTTCCTGTGCATCACCTCACTGGCAAAGCATGGGATACTGAAAGTCCTTAATTTAAAGCAAGCACTACTTGGTGTAGCCATGATATTTTCTGAAAAATCCTTTCCTTAGGATTTTTTCTCCTGAGAAGCTGAGAGGCCTCAGGAACAAAATGTAAACAATGGTTATCTGCTGCTGTGGAATGCAACAGGTGGATCTGTGATTGGTCTCATGTGGTTGTTTCTAATTAATGGCCAGTCACAGTCCAGCTGTCGGGACTGTCTAGGTCACTCACAAGCCTTTGTTATCATTCCTTTTCTATTCCTAGCTAGGCTTCTGATCAAATCCTTTCTTCTATTCTTTTAGTATAGTTTCAGTATAATATATATCATAAACTAATAAATCAAGCCTTCTGAAACATGGAGTCAGATCCTCGTCTCTTCCCTCATCCTAAGACCCCTGCAAACACCATCACAACTTGGCAACAACTGAAACATTATTTTCCTATTCAATCCCAAGCACCTCACTGTACCAGCTACTAAGAAGGAAATCATCCCAGCTGAAAACAGAACAAAGGGAAGTTAGTTAATGCTTATGAATTCCTTCACAAAATTTGTGCAAAATATTTTTGGATGACTGCAAAAAAAAAGCCCAAAATCAACCAAGAACAAAATTACCTGAGTGCACAGCATCACAGAATCACTTGGGTTCGAGTATTAAAAGACAATGTTACTGCTGCTCACATTATTTCAGGTGGAGTTTATTTCAGGCTTGGAAAGTTAGTTTGCAGTGCACAGTCATGCTTCTTCACTTTATAGTTCTGTATAAACTAAGCTGTAGTACAAATTGTTGTGGTAGGTGGCAATCAAAAACCTAAACACACCTCACAGTATTGTGTGGATGCTCTGTGTGATTGATGCTCTCATGGTGCTCTGTGTGTGATTACACATTCATATATACGCCAAATATTTTATCCTGCCCACACAAGCTATATTTTATCAAGTGCTTATAAGCTGTCTATATGAAAGCTTCTAGAACATGAAAAACATCCAAAGTAGTATAGAATGAGATCTGTAAATATTCAGAAAAAAGGTACAATTATAACTGTGTTCTGTAAGTATGCATAAATGAAGCATAATAAATAAAGTAGGCTTTTTATTTGGTGGGGTTTTTTGTCCTGTCTGAATAAAAAAATCAGTTTTCATGAACTGTTTAAGGACAACAATATACAGCAGCATAGTGAGAGCACTCATGCCTCTCAAAAAGAGCCTGCATTAACTTCTTACAATTGATATTTTGTTGCTGCTTCTCCTCTTGAAAGCAGTACTGGGTCTAAATGTCCTTTTGCACAAGAGGTCAATGGAAATAGAAGACACTGGCCCTCTTTCAGGAAATAAAGTCATCCACAATAATACCTCTCCCAGTCACTATTGGGACAATAACAATAAAGTTTGACCAGGCAGCAGCCAGCAGTCCTACTGTAGAATAAGAAAAGAATATAGTTGTTCCTTCTTACTTTATAATCTTTATACTATTTGGTTAAATACAGCTTAACATCTAGAGAATTTGGTATCACAATAAGTGAAGTTTTATTCAAAAATCAAAATAAAATATATGAAAAATTACTATCTTTCCCTTATCCTCTGTTTTAGTGATCTTGGTTGCCTCTATATTTGGTCTCTAAGATGCAAGAGGAGAAAACAAACAGTAAACATGAAGGCAATAAGTATGAGAAAAAAACAGGGAACTCCAAAAGTATGTATGGTATGGCCTTTGGAAAACAGCAGCTAGAATTCCTCATGAGGAAAAACCTTCCAAATGCAATTTTCAGCTCAGGATTCCTTCATTCACAGCTGCAAACCATAGCTCACAGATCTCTTAAATTGTATACATATCATGAAATTAAAACATCTGAAGTCTTTTTTTTGCACTCAGTTCTGATACTTCTATATGTCACAAGGAAGTAGAGTGCCATCATTGCTTCTTCTGCTCCAGAAGATTTTGTGCTGCCTGCTGCTGCCTAGTTAAATGTCTTCTTATGATGGTGGCTTTGCCAGTGTAAAGAGACAGTGGTGCTGTGGTTTGGTGCTCGTGGAAACATTGCCCTCTCCTGCCATGTGCCTATGCTCATTTGAAGTTTTTCTGTATTGTGTACTTTACCATGTGCAGTCTTATCGTATAACCCGATAGCCCATACCTTTAATGACAGTTTATGGACAAATGTCCCTAACGTCACTCAAGAAATTGGTCTTTTGCAGCAAAAATTGACAAAATGGAAGAATTGACACAAACTTAACTGCCAGCATAGTCCTTTTTCCAAAAATAAGGAGAAGACAATTTGATGTTGCAGTGTCGCTCAGTGCATAAAACATGTACATTTCCATGGATGCAGTTATTTAAACAAGCAGAGTGAATGCTTTCAAGTCTTACACATGTATTTAACCATTGGTAATCATTAGTAAATTCACATCAAAAATAAGCTAAAATAAATTATCATCCCTACCAGTTCTAGTAACTCTTAGGTATTTGAAAACTGGTAAACACGCTTACAGATGTAATGGATTTTTAAGCCAGTAAATTGAAGTGAGAATGTCATAGATCAGTAGTGGGCTTTCAAATACTTCAATTATAGGAAAGAGAGACCAGGACTGCAGCCATGGGAAGGATGCTGAACAATAACAATTGTGTTTTTCAGATTACAGTAAGTGCAATTAGACCATATAAATATACTGGTCAAGCAGTTCTGGGTCAATCATAAAAAGTGAATTTTTAAATTAAGGGTATTATGAATGTACAAGACCAGAGTGGGTATTATTACCAGTGCTTTATTTATTGGTTTATACAAGACCTTGTTTAATGGTATGACAATGCTGCAGTGGAGGACAGTTGGTTTTGCCTAGTGCTGCGCTTTGAGGTCAGTAAGAATCTTCTGATTAACTTCAGTGAATTTTAGGCTAAGCTTATAGTGCTTTCTCCTCCAGCTTTGTTGTTGCAGTCATTGAGAATTATACACAAGAAGAGATAGAATACAGATTGAAATACTGGACTATAAAGTGAGTGCTGACAGCAGTACATCCCTAGATATTTTCAAAATGAAAATAGTATTGTATAGATTCTGAGATACCAGAAGTACCTTCTCCCCTTGGGAGCTGAAACATGTTTTGCAAGATATCTATCTGGATGGAAGAAACTGCATATCTCCTGTTCTTTAGAATGATGAAATATCTAGATTTCTCAGATTGAGGTCTACTGATCAGATCAAGTAGCCAGCCACCTCTTTCTCCTCTCACTCTCTTGGGATAATGAGGAGAAAAAAGGAAGAAAAGTGAGAGGTGTATGAAAAATCATGGAAAATGGCAGACTAAAAATCTGAAGCACCCTAGCAACAAAGTGACTACATATTTTTTGCAAAGTTTTGCTCATTTAAAGTACTAAAAGCAGAAAGAAAAACTTTTTTTCATGGACAGCTTTGGACTGTTAATCAAACAATCAAGAAACAAAAGACAATCAAACAAAAGAAATCAAGTTGTAATGAGAACTAGCTCAATATGCCATTGACTAAGTCTGTTTGGAGTTGTTTCCCTTTAAACACATATCCTAATACTTAAGATAACATTTTTGATGTATATTTAAAGGACTATGCTATTCAATATTTTCATTGAGAATAGATATTTAAAGGATGATAGAGATATTAAAAGGAAGTTCAGAGATTTACCCACTTTTTTTTATTTAGAATTCCTTTCAGTGATTGGCATAACTGGTGTCACTAACACCTCTTGCAGAGGAACTCATTATTGGCATTTGTGGAATTCCAGGTGGGAGAAAGGGAGAGAGAGAAACATATATTGCTTTGTTTTGTTTTCATTTTGATTTTTTTTGCTTTAAGTGGAAAAAAACCCTTATACTGCTATATTACACTGACAATCTAAGAGGCATTTTACCATTAAAGACAGGCAACAAATCACATTAGTGTCTTCTGAGCAAATTCAAATTCAGGATTAGACTCAGTTAAAAGATTTTGCTCAGTTTCCCTAAGGAATGGTAGGACACAACCATGATGATTCCTTCTGAAAGCTAGAAGGTAAATTTTACTGCTCCTATTCTAGACTAGACTTCTACCAAGCATTTCAATGTTTATTGCCAATGCAAAGCGGGTGCTGCTGTTCCAGGCAAACCAAACCAAGACATAGAAGAAGTTATGATAAAATATTCAAATTAACTAAATTTTTTCTGGAAGCAATTGCTGATCATCTTAAATAAAGGCCCTGAGTCTATGCAAGAAACAGATAAGTGTGATAAAAAAGCAAATTCATAATATTCACTTAAGGAATTTATTGAAAAGATGCCTAGATACAATTGGAAGTGCTGGGGAAAGGAGCAGTTATGTTTTGACAGCTAAAATTCTGCCCAGGTACTATAGTCACAGATAACATTAGCCTAAATCACATAAATTTCTATTTTGAAATCATGAATGTCATATTCCTCATTTAAGTTCTAAAGAGCTCTGGAAAGGTGAACAAAAATCAAGTCTTTTCTGTCTGATCTGAAAGAGTGGGGACAATGAAGTTTTTTTAAGTAGTCACTAGGTAAAAAAAAAAAAGACCATTGTTCTCCACTCTCCCAATCACCAAGCAAAACTATCCTCTGCCTGGTGAGAAGCTGTGAATCTGAATCTATTCTGGACAGGCAGCCTTTGAATGTGGCCCATCTGTGCCCTTGGTGGGTGTTAAGAGTCACAGAGATATTGGCTAAATTGCTGAAACTCCTACTATCATTGTTGTGAAAGAAAATTACTTAGAAACCCTCAGGAAGGGGTTCATGTCAGATAATAGATATCTCAGTGAAGCTGAAAAGGTACCGGGCAAGGCTTGCCTTAGACAACCAACTGGTTATAACAGCAGTTATAATTTTTCAGCTGTATAAATAAGGTGTCTAATCCTTCCCTATCATCAGAAAAAAAAATTAGTATTTTATTGTGCATCTGGGCCCACATTCTGGTGGGGAACATGGTACAAACACCTGAATGTACTCAAGTTCACATTGAGTTAGTTTAAAAAGAATCTGGACTACAAATGTATTATCTTAAATACCTAATTCATTGGAACAGAATGTTTTTATGACATTTAATTGAATAAGAAAAAAATTAGCAGATACTGATTTTATCCTTGACTAATGAACAAAGTTCTTTTCAAAAGTAAATACAATTTCAGTTTAAAGAAATCCACTAGATATCATTACAAGACTCCTAGGTGAAGCTTTAAAGGAAGAGACATTATGAGAAATGAAATAGTAGGATTCAAGACATGAGTAGTGAAAGTGTTCCCTCTTAAATATCTTAATTTCTTCTTTGTCTCCTGATCCAATATTTAATTTTTATATCTTCAGTTTACCCTTATTTCTTGACCATACCCAAACCCAGTTTGTAATGGAAGGGTAAAATAAAGTTAGAAAATTACAAGAGCACGCTATGACAGAATTACATGCCATATTAAGGAAAAAGTGTATTAGTGATCTGAGCAAAGGTCACTGCTGTACACAAATGCATTAGCATAAGTACAAAAAGTGAGACTTTTTGTTCTGTTTTTGTATTCTTTCTGTCTGATGGGTATCCATATGAGAATTGTAAGTTCACTGAGAATGACCTCTGAGAGAAATGCTTGTTATTAAAAGTTATATCATTAACATCTCATTGGCACAACCTAATGAATTAAATGGCAGACCAATAAATTCTTCTCATCTTTGTTTTGTGCTCTTACACTACTAATTGTTCAGATTATTCACCCTTGCTTGCTCATTTACACAAATGTGAAGCAGTATGAACCCATACCACAAAAGTGGGGATAAATTCTCTGTTTGAACCTGAAGCATGAACTCCCAAGAAAACTTCTCTAGAGCATTTTATCATCATGCTCTGAACCTTCCCTTAACTCAGCGCAGAGTAAGCTTAGACCATTTGCTTCCTTAGCTTCTATGTTAGAAAATAGATATAAGAGTTGCCTCTTTCCTGCAGAGTCTTCTCTGCAAGACACCACATGAATTTCCTCTCAGTTTCCCTGCAGACATCCTGCCTTTGTGAAGCAGCACAAAGTGTTTCTAAGACCCTATCTATTAATGACCTAGAAAAGGAGTGTGCCGACCTTCCTTTAAACTTGGCAACAAGATGTTTTCTGATGCACTTGTCCCTACCTAGGCTAAAAAAAGAGCACAGCTTCTAAACTCAGTGGGCGGAGGGCTGATAGGTGACAGAGGCTCAGAGGTACCACTGGAGGTAGGCAGGAGCTCTGCAGGGCTGTGCTGAGCTCTCAGGGACCCTTGCTGCCCATTGGAAGCAGCACTGACACACTTCAAAGGGGGCTGGTGAGCACCTGCACTGTCAGAGGGCTTGGGCAGAGATATACTGTGGCAAAATACTGTGGCAAAAATACCTGCAAATCGTATGAAAACTTTGCCAGTCTCTTTTAAGCACAAAAAAAAATGCAATGACAGGAGCTCACACTATGCTACCCCACACTGTCACACTACAGTCTGGTCTTGGAGGGAAGGGAAAAAAATGTTTTGAAAGATTATTGAAGACTGTGCCATCACAACTCTGCTGGAAACCAGGCAGAGAGGTGTAGTCTGCTTTCAAGCTGGACTGTGGCTGAAGTTGTAACTTAGCTTGAAGAGAATCAAGTTATTGGATAAACAGATCCAGCTTTCAGAATCAACACCTTACCTGACCTTGTGCGATATAATATCTCCAGCTCTTCACCCCATCCCTGTAACACCACCTACATTTTGTGGAACATTTTCTTAATAAAATCCATTTGGAAGGGTTTTTACTCCACCTCCCTCTCTTAGGCTTTAGAAGCCTGAACTAAACATGCATTTGTTTCATTTCATGTCTAAGGAGACTTAAATTTCAGAAAACACTTTACAAAACCATAATTTTTACTTTCTGGAAAGCTTTGTCCTTTTGCTTGAATACAGAAAAAGTGGGGCAGATGTTGATTGTTTTCCCTCAAGATAAAACAAAAACCAGCAAAATAATAAAAAGCTTGTTGAACTATGGCATAGAAAAAAACTGCCTATAGGAAATTAAATGTCTCCTTCACATTCTCTAATTTTGTCTGAATGCTATTATTAGCACCTTTTTTATAAGAAGTATTCTTGTGGGTGATTTAGAATTTTGAGGCATTCAGAGCTAATAGTTACAAAATGAATAAAGGACCAAAGCAACACCTTTCTCATGTCTTGCAATAGAGATCAAATCAGAGTGGGGGAAAGGGGGAGGAAATGGTAGAAGAAAAATACTGAAGTAGAATACCTATATTTTCACTCACAAAACATTATTCCTCTAAGGACAAGAAAATTCAGTTCTCCACCTTTTTTTTTTTTTCTTAATAAGACAGCTAAATTTAACAAAAGTGAATTCTCATGTAATTTTATGAGATTCTGCTCATATTGAGATAATCATAACCAATATGAATGAAATAATCTTAGACTATTACCATAACAATTCTGAATTTGCTTCTCTCAATAACTTCAGTTTATTAAAGTCCTAGAAATATATCAAAAGCTGGTAATCATAAGAAAAAGGTACATTTTTCAGAAAGAATATGCTGCCTTTGTCATCTCACATTATAGACTACATTGAGGATAAAAAACATCTGCTTTAATTATTTAAATAAGGACAAGTTTTTTTTTTTATTTTCAGAAGGTTTGCAGCCAGTAAAACTATCCTACTGCTATATGAAATATATTAAGCTGATTTGTGCACCAAATCCATCTTTCACCCAAATTTTCTGTAACCTCCCTAAAAGCAGCACAGTAAGCACACAACTCACAATTTAAGGACCACTATATGAAAGAAAGAAACTCTTTCTACATATGGAGAGGCTAATTTGAGAAATACTTTAAATATTGATAATATTTGTTCCATTTAACTTTCTCATTTTGACAGATTTTTTTTTTAATTCAGGCTACAAACTGGTAGTCACACCATAAATTCTCCTTACTAGAACTCACTGAAGAAATTAAATTATTGTGTCGAGTATTGTCTTCAGATTGTTCATCTCTCTCCATAGTTTTTTTTTTTTTTTCAGTAGATTACTGAGAGTGCAGAACCCCATTCATATGTCTACATCCACATTTGGAAAAAGAAAGGGGGAAAACATAACAAAGCCAAATAATTCCTTGGAAAGACAATAAAGTGAAAGTGAATCAAATAGAAGCAAGATTTGGAACAGTCCACCTTTAATTTTTCTCCCTGAATGCAGCCAAAAATATTACAAGGCAAAATTTTCTAAAGGACTAAAGGCTTTGACAATGTGAGTTTTCAAACAGTGAAAAAGGACAAGTATTGTATCTGCATGTCTAAGGTCAGCATATGTAATGGACCATATAGAAAATTGTTTAATGTAAGTACACAGGTACTGAACACATTCTAAAAGCTGTTTCTTTGCATTTACCTACACAGAAGTCACTGTTGGGACTCACTGTTTCTTAACAACAGATTCAGGTATAACAGCAGCTGTACATGTAACCTGCTTGTGAAGGATCTGTACCCCATGGAGTTTATAGGACTTTTTTGAGGTTGTTTGGGGGATTTTTTCTGAATGTTAAGAGGTGTCACATTTGTATATAGAGAAATTAACCTCTCAAAATGCCACAAGCTAGAACAACTTCTCTATTTTAGCAAATTCTGCCCGTTCATTTCCACAAACACTAAATATATCTGAGTGCTGTTGTGCAATACAAAATATGTAGAGTGCTGAAATTGCCCTTTCTTAATAGGGGCTTTAACAGGCAACCCCAAACTCAGGAATTATAGCCTACCACCTCCCATTTCAGAAGCCTTCAGCCTCACTTCTTTCTTTGCTACAGGTTTGCCTTTTTTTTCTGTGTGGTTGAAGCCTGTGTTTGTCTAACTTCTTTTTTCAGTGAGCAAACCCATGCCTGGTACAGTTTGAAAATAGCCCTTAACAGAGCTCGTGTTTGCCAGAACATTCTGGAAGAAAATAAAAGAATGGGAACAGGGGCATCTCTTTTCTCCAGTGAAGCTTTTCTCTATCCTTTTGCAGTTGCAAACAGGTCTTTGAATGTTGTTGAGGTCAGCAGCTGAAGAAGAAGACAAGTGTCACCCCAAGCCCCCTCGCTCACCTCCATGTGGTCATTTACAACCACACCGGTAAAAAGACAGCAGTAACTGAGCACATTTTGCTCATTCAGATTTTCCTTTTTTTTTTTAATCAAGGACACCAGTATACCCCGGGCTGATGTACAGCAAAAGGGAACATTTTTACACAAAAATGTACTACAGCTGATGTGCTGCTCTTGTGAAATAGGTTACTATCTGGAAAATGTCAAAATGAAATCTGGAAAAAGACACATTTTCAAAGGGAAATAACTCCTATTTTAATTATTCTAGCTATTTTTGATATCACCTATGTTGGAAAAAAAAGGAAAAATAATACTTGAGAAAGGGAGGATTTCAAAAAGAAATTATCTATTAAAGCTATCTGCTCCACTGTAAAACATTTTCCTCTAACAGCTGCTTCCTGAGGTAGATTTGTTTTCAAAATAACAAAACCTATGACTGGTGGGGGTCAGGATATCAGGCAGATAACATAAATCATAACATTTATGATTTTAAATTAGTGAAAGTAGATTAATAACTTGATTCCCTTTAATTATTTTTTTTAATCTGTCTTTCATAAACGTTTTACCTTACCCAGCCTTGAGTGAAGAGTGACTTCAAGGGATTAGGATGAAAATCTGCTGACTTCTTAACTGAAATGCTAGTGATTCTTCCCTAGATGCCTACTGTATTCAAGAGCAAAGTGTGCCTTCAGAGTACTTTGCATAGGAAAAGTGGAATGCAGTAGTATAATAATCAGAACTGCATCAGGGCATTGAGAAGCATGACTAAATACTGAGGTGGTAAAAACGTTTTTTCACATTCTGACATGAAAGAAGAAATAAACTCATCCTCTAGGTAAACAGACAGATAGCTGAGCTGTCAAAGTCAATTCTTTTCCAAGTGCTACTATTTGCCTTCAGTAAAGTGAGAGGAGTGGGTGTGGCTATAGGGTGAAACATTGCTCTGAATTCTCATCAGGATTTCTTAGGAAGAAATACTGAAAATAGGAACAAAAATACTGTTAAAAATCTTTCTAAGCAAAATGTAAAATACCATACTGCTACATCAAAATCTGCTTCTTTTCAAGACTGAAGGAGTTTTAGAATTTGTCACAATGCCTTAAATTTAAAATTCAGTAACAGTATTGGGTTTTTTGTTAAATATTATTCTTTGCAAAGAAGTATGTCAATTTACAGGAGATCAAACCTTCCTTCTCTTATAAACCTTCATCAAGAACACTCTTCTGAACCACCATAAAATTCTTGAAGATTGCTTTTGCACAAATTTCATATTTTAAGAAGTTTTTCTACTCATGAGCTTCAGTTTTAATAGTTAATCCAGTAACATGTAAGTTGAGGTTATAGCAAATTAATATCTTTCTTAGCCTTCAACTCCTGACTTGCTGAGCAGTGTACACCCTGGGTAAAGTCATGTTTTACCCCATGTCCTTACACTAAATGTTCTTCTCTCTGCATTCCTGCTCAGCTTCATACCTGATCCAATCACTCTCCTCATATAGGGAATGAGCAAGCCTGCTCACACAAGAAAAATTGTGTTATGTAGATCTCGACTTCCGTGAAAGTCAGTGGAAACTCTGGAAAAATTACTCTTCAGTAACAATAAAGTTCTCATAAGAATCAATCACAGCAGCATTCCATATGTGCTCTATTTTTATCGGATAACCTAAGGAGATATAATATGAGCTATTTTGCAAATAAGTAGGTGCATTAATAACTGTTCATATTAATCTTCCAAAGGTAATATTTGATTTCTATTTCCTGAAGTTTTATGAACAGTACATATTGATTTGTGGAGCTCGTGGCCACAGTATTTTTCTCATTTCTTGGTTTACTTACCACCATCTACCAAAAGCAAAACTAAACTCATTAAATGTTCCATTGAGATCACTTCAGAAAGTTTATTTAACATTCCTTTCTTATACCTCTGTACTTTGCTTATTTAATTAAAAGCCTCTTTAAAAAAACAAAACAACACCCCCTTAAAAACCCAAACAAACAGCCACACACAGACACACACACAGAAAAAGACAACTGCTGACAAGATCTTACTAACTTGTTCACCAAGGAGCTCCAAAAAGTTTCCATAACATTTTAATTATCACACCTAATTCAAATAAACATTATTGTAAGAACCAATAAAATAAACAACAAGCATTAAATAAGCTGGACTTAAGTATACTAGATGAAGTACAAATATCACTGAGGAAAGGAGCTTTAAAATAATCTTCCCAGAGAGAAAAATTCTTACTAAATACTTGTTTTGGGGACCTTAATGACAGCAGATAAGGTAGTGTGATTACACAACCCTCTGCCTAGGTAAATTCTAACTCAAAGATATACATGCAATTAAAAATACATAGTTAGCTTCTATAATAAAAAAATAATAAATATTCTTAATTAATTGAAATTGCTTGACCTTATGCCCTAATTTTATGTTGCTTCCAACTAACAAGTCACATCCTTAGAAGGAAACACACTCCAAGACAAGCGCCCTGCTGAAGCATAAGTTGTTTTCTGGGAGACCTGTCATGCTTCATTGTACCACAAATGATTGATAGCTTTGCCCAGTTGCAGTGACTTTGTGGCTAAAAGTGCATGTGATTGTCATAAGTCATTGTACCAAATGCTTCTTGTAAAGTCAAACAGGAATCTGGTTCTCCAGTGGGTACACTTTGAAAGAGCCCACAGACCTCTGAGAGTACTAAGCATCCATCAAAACCAGTAAGCAAATAGACATAAAAACAGAGGCTTTGTTTTGGATATCAGAAATGTAAGTTTTTCACTGGACATATGAATATTTCAGCAGTGCAAATACACATTTAATACACTTATATATCTATATGCAAGGAGATAGGCATGCAAGCATGTCATACCTCTGATTTACTATTTGATGTGTGTTTAGGTATAGAAATAGCCTCTAGTCAGCAAGTCATTTTTACTACTTCCTACGGGAAGATAGGAATATTGTTTTCTTCTCTATTTGACAGCATTTAGGTTTTGCTCAAAGTTATCAGATATAATTTGAACTTTGGACAAGGAAAATTTTTTTTACAGCCTAAAAGATAAAATCTGAAAGAATTATTCTTTTTCTTTTTTCTTCTTTCCCCATCTAGAAGAGATATACCATGAGATTAGTAAGGAATTAAACATTTGGGATTTTTGACACTGATTTATTTCCCCTTTGGCTGCATTCTGTAAAAAAGCTATATACATTTACTGAAGATTTAGAACAGATGAACCATTTAACTCCAGTGTAATCAAAATGAATGATAAATCTGGAGAGTAGAGTTATATGTATTCAGAATAGGAGTGTGAGTTTTTAAAGACATCTGCAGTTTTCTTGTAGCTTATTAATCTAATGTCACTAAAGGCAAGGTCTCATAAAATAGAAAATATTATCACTCAGTTTTAGTATATTTCATAGAATTTACTGGGTAATTGTAAATACATTTAATAAGTGGTTGGCAAATTAGAAAATTTTACATTACATTACCATCTATTTAAAGTCATGAATCCATTCAACTGGGCATATAATATCACATTAGTTTTAACAAGAAAAATAAATTTACTATTGCAAGATAGTTCACTGGAATTGATAAACAAATGAACATGCCATTTAATAGTGCTCTATAGCAAAATATTTTGCTTTCAGGTCCAAATCATAATTTCCATTGTTTTCATGGTATTGCTTTTCTTGTCATTACTACCCACTACTACTAAGTGCTTATCATAATGCATCTAAACCAGAAATTTAGCAGCTTTGGACTTGAGAATGCAGTAGACATCACTGCTGCAGGAAACAAATATAACACTAACACCCCCCCAAATCTATGGCAGAAATGTTGGGACTAAAAACATGAAAAATGTGATTCCTCTGTTTGAAGCATGGAGATTAGTGCAGCTTTGAAAACACTACAATAAAATACAACATAACCAAACCAGGTTTTCTCCTTTGTTTAACAAAACGTTTGTTTCCATCATATCTCCTTCCTTAGCCTGTTTTGGCAGCACCTATACTTATTGCTCTAAATGTTCATGTAGAGCTCTCTGTAATACACTTGTTAAAAAACCAAAGATATTTCCATAAAACAATGAAAATGCTGTCAGCTTTCTATAAAACTCAAGCAACCATGCTCTTTTCCACCAAGTTGGAGAATACATATTAATAGAAGTAAAGCATCCAGTAAAGTCTTCAGGATACCATCAATAATCAAACAGGATCTTGGCACTAAGCACTAATACTTTGTGGTTTGTTTTTTGCTAATTTTAAGGGAGCGGGATTATATGCCTAATGAAGAAGACAGAACCATAGACAGTTAATGAAGCTTTTGAGGGGAAAAAAATGAAAAGCAGCAAAAGAGGATATTTAAATTTTGATTTTAAAATATAAATTACTTTTCTTCCTTATCTGCACAAAGTTCACCTAATCTTTAGTGTGCAAAATTCAGTGAGAACAAAACCAAACAAACTGGGTTATTGGAGATGTTATTTAATTTCTGTAGGTGAGTTTAATTTAGAATTTCCTAGAAATTAATCAGAAAGATGTCACACAAAAGTTTTTACACCAGTGCAGCCTAGAAGACTGTTAAACTGCTGAAATCTGTAGCATGGAGGATACATCTCTCTCAGACCAGCAGCAGTGACAGATGAAATTATCTGATTTTAGCCCAAAGTGAGACTTCTTTCTTTGAACCACAAGGGTATTGTTCTCTGCATTTCTAGAAGGGATGTTACACCTGTGCTTCCTGCCTATCTCTAAGTCATAACTCACAGCACAGAATAGAATAATTTTGACATAAATTTAAAGTCTACTGCATAGTGACATGTAAATGTACTTTGATTCACATTCTTGTCAATGTTAATGGTGATTTTATTAACCATATCCAGTATGGATCTTACAATAGCAAAAGAAAGTCTTTTTAGATATAGACAGAGTAAAGAAAATCCTTACAGTATATTAAATTCCTCCTAGAAATCTTGAGTTGCCAAATTGCTTTGTCAGTAACAGTTTAATGGGTAAGTCAAAGGAGATCATTAAGAAAACATGAATTGTCACCATGGATAAAAGAAAAAAGAATCTGCCTTGAGGTGAGAAAAAAAGATCCTTTTGAGTTAGTATGAGTTTTGACTACTTTTATTTGAAAATATTAGCCTACCACATTGATATATTAAGGGCATACTTGTTCAACAGAATAATTTCTGCAGTGTTCTCTAGAGGGTCAAATCTTATACAAAGAAAAAAAGGAAGAAAATATTAAGCAATGGATGTTTCTTTTGGCTGTCAAAATTGACATGGGAAGAGAAAAAAGAAAATTGGGTTTTTTTTGGCCAATGCTCACACATGCACACACACAGAATTATGATCCCCCAAACCCAAACCATTACCACCTAAAAAAAAAACCTCAACCCACACTCAAATTTGCATTAGTTTATCCTGCTAAAGTAAAATTTACAGAAATGTAGTGATTTATTTGGTGCAGAGGGGGTAAATCAATCATTTCTAAGTACTATCATCCAGAATAAAATTACTACCAAGACAATACAGTGGCAATATATATAGACAATTAAAAGACATTGTCATCACAGACTCAGTAGAAATTTAATGCATTACTTCAACTTCTCACTTATTTCAAGTTCTAGAATCCTGTGAAACAGGATGTAGATACATCTTCTCAAAGTTAGAGAAAGATGAGAAAGGCCAAGATAAGAGGAGTTTTAAATTTCATACAAATTCATAATTAAAAAAAATACCTGTGGAAAACAAAGTGAGATATTTGTCACTTCTTTCATCCAGTTTACATTTGTATGAAACTAGGGTCCCATCTTTTACAACCTTATCAAGACCAGAGAATCACAGAATGGCTAAGGTTGAAAGGAATCACCAGTGGAGTTATCTGGTCCAAGAATCCTTCTCAAGCATGGTCATCCTAGAGCATCTTGCACAGGATTGATTCCAGATGGTTCTTGAATATCTCCAGTGATGGGAGAGTCCACATCTCTGAGCTATCTCTTCCAGTCCATGGTCATCAATGGAGTAAAGAAGTTCTTCCCAATGTCCAGGTGAAAGTTTCTGTGTATCTCTTTCTGTCCATTGCTTCTTTTTCTATTGCTTGGTACTACCAAGAAGAGCCTGGATTCATCTTCTAAACACCCTCCCTTCAGATACTGATAGACATTGACGAGGTCCCCCCTCAGTTGTCTCTTCTCAAGGCTGAACAGGCCCTACTCTCTCAACTTTTTTCATAACAGAAGTGCTCCAGGCCCTTAATCATCTTTTGTTGCCCTTCACTGGACTCACTCTAGGACTTTTCTGTCTCTCTTGGACTGAGGAGCCCAGAACTGGACACAGCACTCCAGATGCGACTAATCAAAATAGATAAAATAATGCTATTATTCACTTGTTATAGATTAAGTCCTGAGACTTAACTTCTACAATTTCATGGCCATAACTTTGCTAATAGGTAAAGCCAACATTTTAGAGTCCCCTAGTTTATTTTAGGAGTCAATTATTCTCCAGTACAATTTTCTTAAGAGAACAATATTTCTGGTTTATGCTGTTGAAACCTGATCAGTTATTTAATTTGTTCCTACCTTAACTTTCTTTACAAATCTTTATCAAGCTTAGAAAAAAAATGTGTTAGATGTGAATCTGATCTAACCTTAAAAGTTTTTATTTACTTTAAAGAAAAAAAACCCAGAAATTCCGACTCATCTGCAAAAATGAAATAGACAAACAAGGTGTGCCTCCCAAATGTCTTTTTTTTTTCCCTGTAATCTTTCCAAAATTACAGTGCAATGATTTTTTCTAGAAATTGTCACATTTTTTTTCTGACCAGGAAAACTAGGAAATGTACACTTTCTTTTCTTTCTTTTTTTTTTTTTTAACTGAATATTGTCATTATTCTCTTTAAGAGTTCATAAAAAGTGTTTGGGTCACATACTCACAGTTAATATATATATGAACATAAGTCCCTTGAGAGGATGTGGTTTGTTAACAAGGTCCTATTTTCCTTGCCCTTTGTGCTGCACTGCAGATAAGGTGGTCTTCAGCAATGAGACAAAATATAACATTTCACAAGGGCTGGTGAGAATATCAAGCAGGGACGAGAGGTTAAAAGGAAAAATGAGAATAATATATTGTGTGGAGACAGGCTAGAAGAACAATGAGAATAACAGATATTGTGTGGAGTTTTCTGAATCTCATCATTCAAATACCTAGCAAGGAAAGGGGACATATGCTTACAACTACTTTGTTTCTATTCTTCTCATTCCCTCTTTTTTTTTCTTTTTTTTAATTCCTGAAAGCTCTTTGTTTCAATTCCTGTTCTAATGAGAAGCTAGAATTGTAGAGTCAAAGCCCTCTGATGTACAGAATTTAAAGACACAGTGGAATCAGTGCCATCACAAGTGTCCAGGGACCACATCACTCCCACTGAAGAAGGAGAAAAATGAATGTCTTGCCTTTAGTGTGGAGCTGTCTTCCTGTCTAATGATAGAGGAGGGAAAATAATAATAAAGAAAAATCCTCCTTTCCACCATGGAATAGTTATTCTGTCTGGGAAGACCACCTCTTAATCTCACTCCTTCTTTTGCAGCCCATACAATCCACTCTAATTTACCTTTTCCTTCTATCTCTCTACCTGAGATGGTGAACATTTAGCCAAGTACATTCTGCATCTAAAACATACTATGGAAGGGTTTTTATCTGTGCTGGGTTTACCTCTGCCCAGAGCTCAGCCCCACACTCTTACTGAGCTTCCTTCAGTGGGATGGGGGAGAGAATCAGAAGTGCAAAATCTGGAAAACTCATGGATTGAGATAAAAATGGTTTAATAAGGAAGGCAAAAGCCACACACAGAAGCATAGCAAAACAAGGGATTGAGTCATTACTTCCCACAGACAGTCATTACTTTTCCAGGACAGCAGGGCTCCATTGGGTACAGTAGCTTCTTGGAAAGGCAAATGCCATTGCTCTAAATAGGTCCTTTTCTCCTATAGTTTTATTGTGAAGCACAACTACATATGGCATGGGCTATAAACTAAAAGTAGATACATACAATTATATAATCCTTTTAAACATGTAAAGTTGGTTTTTTGGGTTTTTTTTTTGTTTTTTTTTTTTTTTAGTTTCAACTCAAATTCCAGCATTCTGCCTGGATATTTGAAAAAAAATGTTTCTATGGGACTGTATGCATAATTCCTTATAAGAATCTGGTACTTCAGAATATCCAGATAAATTGAATTTCTCTGAAATACAGTCTTGAGCTTCTCAAAAGCCGTGCTAAAAAAACACAGATGTGAATAAACAAATTCAGCATGGCAGCAGCTGGGCTTTTGAATCTCGGCATTGTCCATTTTCTTCAGAGATGAATGGGGAAAATTAAAAAATTATAATTTAAAAATTGACTAAATGGCTGATGCTCACAAAATTAATTCTGTTGATGATGCTTCCAACCTTTTCTTCATCAACAGTAAATAATGAAGTGCATTATTAGTGACTTGATATTTTTGTGACAGTTTTACTTGCAGGAATGAAGTAGTATTAGCAAATTTGCATCATGATCTAGCAAGGTATAGTTTAATCTGCTTTAGTCAGTTGAAAACACATGTGGGAGAGGAACATTTTGTTGATTTTCTTTCTGTAAACATTAAAGAAATTTCAACTGGCAAATTCCTTGCTATTCAATCACCTGAAAGGGCTGCCCACACCTGTGATTTCTACTGTCCTCTTCTTATGAGTCGCTCCATAACACTTGAATAAGGTTTTGTTTGGATTTTTAAATATTACAAAGCATTAGGGGTGATTTTGAAGCATGACATGATTGTGGGGAAGATTGTAAAGTGGAAGATAATTGTACAGACTTTCATTAGCTGCCAATAAAAAGTTGCAGATCACTCAATCAATTTTCTAGACACTCTTGTCTTGTTGACACCTGCTGATGTGGCTTTACTTGCACAGAGCAGCACTGAAGAAAGACACAGTCTCCAAGTGAGCATCTTCATTTTCTGACCATCTAGGTCTAAACAGAACAGCCACTTCACACTGAGCAAGCTGGTCCAACTGCACTGAGCAAGCTGCCCTACACGAGAGAGACCCAACAGTGAACGCCGTCAGATGAGGAACAGGTAGCCTTTGGCACCTGTTGCAAGATACACAGCAGAAGAAATTGGCTTACACATATTTATGACTTTTTGTCTCATTTCTAATTTGAGCAGCTTTGCTGAGCTCTTTTGTTAGTCAGTTGTTTGTTTTTCTCCTTGCTGAGCACTTGTAGGGTCCTATACTAAGGAGCACAAGCCGTGATAAGTGTATACGTTTTCATGGGGCTGTCCTACTGATACAACATAAATATGTGACAGAGATATAAAATAAATACATGTGCACTACAGTTAGTTGTCAATTGCTTAGGAACACCTTTGTTTTTTCTGGAATTTTGCTGTCACTCTGAACTTTGCCAGTTGAGTTGTCTAATACCCCTCAAGTACTTAATGAGCAGTTCTGTTATAGATGGAAAATTTCTTACAGAGTTGCAATGACAAGCCATTACGCTAATAGAAAGGAAACTAAAAAAAAAATATCTGTAAGTTGTGGACTGGTAAAAGGTCTAACTTTTATCATTATTTTTGCATCACAGCAAAACCAAAAAAATTATAAAAATTATAAAAATATTTATCTGGTACTACAATTTCTTTTGTGTTAAACAAGAGACAATTAGTGACAAATTAGAAAGGATTTTTGGGGTTTCTGTCCCATTAGTTTCTCTTTTTCCTGATGTGATTTAGCTTTCTAACAGTTAGACTTGAGGTACAGACATGTGTTGGGAAACTGGTCTTTAACCATATAAACCTTTACATGTATATTAGATTTCAATACCAGGAAAAAAACCCAAATTCTGAGAACTTCTACAAGTTAATAGAAAGTATAGGAAATTCTATGCTTTTTAGGAGAAAAGACATTTATGTTTCTCTCAAGCCAGTCATAAAGGCATATAGTCACCATTTTCCTAATTTACTTTGCAGTGTCATAACTACATTAAAGAATAACCAAAAAATAATGGGAAAAATATATTTAATACTGCAGGCTGAATTGGACCAAATCACTGAAATTCTATACAGCAGGGAAAAAACCTACAGGAAAAAAACCTACAATGTTCAAGTACTTTTCTTCTCACTGGTATTCTATGGGAGCAGGCAGTTTAAGTTATGTACCTGTACCATTATCTGAAGTTTGAAATTCTGTTTTAATAAAATTCATGGCTATCTCATCTCATTGGTTGGTTTACTTATATCCAAGAGTTTATAGTGAAAATTGTCATTTAAATGACTACTTTAAATTCTCAGTTGTCATAAAAATGTATTTTGAAGCATGTAACTGAAATATTTGGTGAAGACAAAAAGAGGAAAGTTTTTTAAAGTTTCACTCTGTTAAGTAGGTCTGTACAAACCAGCTAGAGAAGGTGAATTATTTTTGAGGGGTTTTCAACATTTTACAGATAAAGTGCTGAGAAAAAAACTTTGCAATAACTAAGTGTTATAGAATCATTTTACACTGACCTGTGCTGGCAGCCCTGAGAGTCTTTTTGATTCATTTTTAAAAGAAATTTATTTCCTGCTGCAAATAGATGAGAGACGGCTCCAGAGAGAAACTTCCTTTAACCTGGTAAATAGAAATGCGATGAAATATTGTTTCAATCACCACTTAAACTCTTTGTGTGGGTGGACACAATGCAGTTATGTACAGCTTGACCTGGAACTGTTGCTCTTGAAGATTGAAAACAAGTGCACCACTTAAAGTCATCTAGTGTACCAGACAGCAGCAGCAGCAGCCAGATCACGGAGGGTCTCTTCAAACAGCTCGATATGGTGACAACAGACCTGCTCCTTCTCTCTTATCCAGCAGGACTCATCTGAACCATCTCAGATGGAATCATGGAAGTTATGATGGAATGAATTCAGAGAGGTCAAGCCTGGGGTACGTAACAAGGGATAGAATTTTTGTAGCTAGCTACCACTTTTCTTCTGATTTACAGAGCTTTACATTTTGATACTGTAAAGCTGTGAACCCACAAAGGCTGCTGCTCACCTCTGTATGGCTGCCAGGTGTATCTTCTCAGAAGTATAGCTACACCAGGCTTTCTTATTCTTCTCACTGTTCCCTTTACAGTATGAAGGCAATACTGAACAAAGACCACCAAGGGTTATACCCCAAGCTTGCAATATATAGTGTTTCCTACTGTCACAGTCCAGAATGCCAGGTGTAGCATGGGAATCACTTATGAAGAAATTTGTTGTGTTTGCTGAGAGTGAGAGATAGAGAGAAAGGTTCCCAGAGCTTCATATGGAAAGAGCTTCCTCATTGCACAACACGAGACGAGCCAGTACATCCAGGAAAGACTCCTCAAATATATTTATGCACATTAAAAAATGCTGTTCATAGTTTGCTTTTCAAATAAAAATTAGGTAGAAATCCAGAATTACCTGAAGTCCACTGATAGAGTCAGAATCATTACAGTTCAAAGAGACCTCTAAGATTATCAAGCATTTTCAAATCTGCCATTAAAACTTGTCCCAAAGTGCCACATCTACAGGTTTTTTAAATACCTCCAGGGCTGGTGACTCAACCACTTCCTTGAGCAGCCTGTTCCAGTGTTTGACGACTCTTTCAGTGAAGAAATTTTTCAATCAAAATCTCCCATGGAGCAACTTAAGGCCATTTCCTCTCATCTTCTCAGTTGTTTCCTGAGAGCTGACCCCCACCTCCCTATGGCCTGTTTTCTGCTGGTTGTAGTGCACAGTAAGGTGTCTTCTCCTTTTTCCTAGGCTAAAAATTCTTCTGTGTCTTTCTTGTAGTGAATGTCCCAAAACTGGACATTGGATTCAAACTGTGGCCTCACCAGTGCTGAGTAAGGTAGGGGGAACTACTGCCCTGGTCCTTCTGGCCACACTATTGCTGATTCAGGGCAGTTCTGGCCACTGGCCTTCTTGGCCACCTGGGCACACACTGGCTCTTGTTCAGCCAGCTGTTGACCAGCACTCCCAGGTTCTTTTCCACCTGGCAGCTCTCCAGCCACTCTGCCTCCAGCCTGTAATGCTGCATGCGGTTCTGACCCAGTTGCAGGACCCAGCACTCAGACTTGTCAAATCTCACACCATTGACCTTGGCCCATTGATCCACTTTCTGCAGATCCCACTGCAGATTCTTTCTTCCTGCCCTCCATCAGATCAACACGGCTGCCCATCTTGGTGCCCTCTGCAAACTGACTGAGTGAGCCCTAAATCCCCTTAGCCAGGTTGTCAACAAAGATATTAGACAGGACCAGCCCTAACTCTGGTCCCTGGGAAATGCCACAAGTGACTGGCTGCCAGATGGATGTAGCACCATTCACCACCACTCTCTGGGCCTGGCCAGCCAGGCCAGGTTTATTTCCCAGGAAAGAGTACACCCATCCAAGCTATGAGCAGTCAGTTTCTCCAGGAGGATGTTGTGGGAAACTGTGTAAGAGGCTTTATTAACATTCCAGTAGACAACATCTACAGCCATTTCCTTCCCCAGAGAGCAGGTCACCCTGTTAAAAAAGGAGATCAGATTGATCAAGCAGGACCTTCCTTTCCTCAACCCATGCTGGCTGGGCCTGATCCCCTGGTTGTCCTGCATGTGCCATGTGATGGCTGCAAGAAGGAGAAGCTTCCTGCTGAGGCTGAGGAGAAAAGGGCACATGAATAAAGAAATAATGAAATCATGGTCCAGGCACTTCAAAAACTGAAGTTCTTTGAAGTGGAAAAGTAAGACAGAGGCCACTCCAACAGTATAAGTCCAGGGTTCTCTGTAGCTACTCACTGACTTTTAGCCCAGTGCTTATGCCAATTGCAAGGATCTGGACTAACAAATTGTGATAAATAAAATTTCTAAAACCCTCTTCAAGGCAAAAAGAGCAAATAGCCCTCAGGGAACATATAGAAATGCCAAATGTAGTGTCAGTTATGGGAGACACTGAAGGCACCCATGTGTTTTCTCAGGCTCAGTCACTGAACTCACAGTCACCTGATTCAAGGCAGCAAAGCAGCATCTGATAGTGGCCATGACATAACTGGTTTGTTACAATCCAGAGCTGTTGGCCACAGATACTCACTTCTTCATTGTCAATACGTTTTCACTAGGCACTATGCTTCTGTTTTGTTGCTCTTTGACTTTTATATACTGGGTCTACGTACAAGTGTACACAGACAAACAGAGCAGAAAACAAAAAAATAGTTGAGGGAGAAAGGACTGACTCTACCAAGGTGCAATTAGTTTATCATATTCCAGTTAGTTAGACTTGCCTACAATAGAAACTTTCTTATAAATAAGTTCAACATTATACATAATATGCCACAAGTAGATAATAAATGGCTTAATAATCACAACTACCTAAATGTTTTGCTATTTTCTGTACTAGTGGAGCAGTGTTTTCAGGCCCTACAAAATCCTTCACCTGTCCTTTCCCTCACCTCTTTGAGCTACCCAGGTGGTAGATCATTCTTTTATAAATGTTGAGACAGACGGCTGTTCATTTTCCAACTTGCTATTTAGTTATTTTCCTGCAAACTTTTGCTTCTCTGAGAACACAGTGGATGAGAATGCAGCAAGAAAATGTGGACTAAAAGGCTGTATGAACCACAGCAAAGTTTACAAAGCCACTGACAGTAACATAAACACTGATATCCCCAGAAATATCATTGTGACAGTTTGTCCTGCAAGAAACTTTCAAGTTCTTAGAATAGCAATGGCCAGCACTGATAATGATAACTTGTATAAACTGCTTACCAGGGTGTCCAGGGCCATGGATTAATGCAGTACTTTCATCAATCTTAATAAATTTCAGCCCTTCAGAGCAACACCATGAGGATATGAAACCCAAAGGTGTCTCTGGTAAAACTGAGCATAATCTGTATCTGCATCTAGTCAGTGGGAAAAAGAAAAAACAAACCAGGAAATCAACCAACCAAACAACAAATAAATGAAAACCCCAAACAACAAAGCATTGTGGATAGCAGTGGGAGGAAGAATAGGCAGTGAAAATCCTTGCAAGCCTCAATCACCCTTAGTGAAAGCCAGGGTGGATATCTGACCTACTTTTCATCAGATCTGTAGATCTGTAATCCAGACAGCTTTGAAAAGGGAGTGATCTACAGGACTGGAACCAGAGTGCAGAAACAGCCACCTGTCACCTGTGTCAGGCAACAGCATGAAGGCAGGAGTATCTTTCAATTAACATAAATTATTGATCACCCTTATACAGAGAAAATCTGATCCTGAAACAAGTACAGGCTATCAAGAGTGATAATTCTCTCATTGCCAGCAGGCTGCAGCCACTCAGCTATACTTATGTGTATTGAGGATATCTAAGACACAGCTAATGCTGGCACCAGCTAAACTAAAGTCCAGACACACAAAATAATCACTGTAGAAACCTAGCACTACTATCCTAGGTAATTCCAGTAGTTGTTGACATGCTTTGGATTAATCAGACACTAATAGGAATGAAGCCAAGGGTAAATGGACATAGGGTTATCCTCCAGGCAAACATGACTTCATGGTGTGGTATGGGATAATTGTAACTCTTCTCTCTGTTGACAACTTCTGTTGAATGAGACATTGAGAATGATCAGTAAGGTCTGAAAAATAACAGAGTGATTGTTCTTATACATAGCATGATAAATCCTGGTGGAGAGGCAGAGAGTTCATTTAGATGAAAGCAGAGAAGAATCAAAAAGCAGTGCAGGTTGTGAAGTTACAGAAGAAAAAAACTGAAAGTGCCATAAAACTGTAATCAGACCAAAAGAAGACACATCAGTCCTATGTCCATGCACACAGCTAAAGTCATTATGCCAGTGTTTATCCAGCTGTACAGAGGATATAAAGAACTCATTGATGCTTTAAGAAATTTGCAGATTCTGATGAAATACCTGGAGAATCCTTGAGCTGACTTACAGTCAGAGAAGTGTACCCCAAATAAACCATATCTTTACTGTTCAGCAAGAATTTCTGGGTTGTTTTACACTGAAAAAGTCATTGTGGAGCATAAAAACAAATTATGATGCTTTTCAAGTTAAGCAATAATAAATATTTATTTCTAACCAGCTGTTCACTGTGGTCCACAACATTCTGTAAGACTTTTGGAATTTTTTGAAACATTGCACCCTTTTCTTTCACATGCATCAAGCATTGATTATTTATAAGAGAGGTTATGTAGGTTAATGACAAGATGCAAATGTATAGAAAGTGAAGTTAATTTTGATTAGTTAGATTGAATAAAATTGGAGTAAAAATTGGGTTGCCAATGTAGATTGCAGAGTTGCTGGAATAGCGCCAAAATCCATGCAAAGCACACAAGTAAATAATGTTGAAATTTCAAGACTGATTTTGAATTAATTGATTTATTAACAGATAGAAATGCATTTGTAATAGATCTTTCAAAATTGCATTGCCAATGATATGTATCAATCTGGCATTTCTCCCTAAAATGGCGGTGTCGCTTTTTAAGCTTTGAATGAATTGGGCTCAATGGAGCGATTAGTCAGAAACTAACCTTTTTGGTAACAAAGTGAAATCAGAAAATAGGCAATAACTTAGTGTTCAAACAAATTTAAAAAAAGTTTCCTAAGTACAGACACTTGCAAAATTGCACCTATCCAGCAGAATAATATCTAATTTAACACAGTTACTAAAGATAAATGATTTTTCCTGATCAAATTATATCAGGATGAATAATTTTATACTATATAATTGGTGAGCTGGATAATTCAATAAGCCCATTTGCTATGGTTGACTTCCTTTCACAACTAGAAATTCTGTAATGAGGAAGGCAGTTTTGTCAAAACAGCTGCCAAATGGCACTAGCATAATAAAAGAAGCCCATTAATCAGAAAATTAATTAAACATTCTGTGTATGTAAAACCTGCTGCATACTGAGAAAATGTGAATGGCCTGACAACAGCATTTGTAACAATTTATTCATTGGAGAATTATAGGAAACAACCAGTATATTACAAAAATATCCAAATACAGCTATTCTGCAGGGAAAAAAGGACTCAATTTCTAAGGTTAATTGGCTAGAAAAATGATAGAAAAACCATTAAACATTTCTATTCCTTTTCTTACTAATCAAAATATAAGTACTGTGGGGTACCAATCCTCTCATCTTGTCTGAAGTGAAGAGTACTCCTAGCAAAGAGTGAAAGGCAGTAGTAATATGGGTGGTGGCTATCAGACCACTGGCATCTCTCAGAATCAAGTAGAATTTTAGGAGGAGTTAAGACCATATTCTGCATCATGTGACACTGAAGGAGCTATTCAATAGTTTGGGATACTTCTAAAAATAATTTCCTAAGCATCTGTACTTTTTCTAGAGAGGTTGCTCTATTCTTGGCATTTAAGCTGGCTAATATTCATTTTGAAAGCAATCTTAATTTTCCTCAAATTAGGTTATACCTTGAAGCTCAGATGGACATGGTGGATTTATGACATTGAGAATCTAGAAAAGCAAACTTTTAGGGGTGGTTTTATAAACCTATAATGGTAGACATCAAGATAAACATTGGCCTCTATTCATTGATCTGAAAGACAAAAAAGTGGGATAATAATCTTAAATCTAAAGTGGCACAAACACAGAGTGAGGCATGTGGCCAGCAAAAATAGATGCATTTTATATAACTTAGAAATGAACAGAAGAATTTTCTCCCTAGGGGGAACTTCATATTCTTTTGGGAATTAATGTGGAATTTTGACACATTCGCTCCTTTGTTTTTCATAGGAGAAAATCTTCAACAGATGTGCTGCAAAACCATTTTTTATGGGAATAAAATGTGCCCCAATTTTCTGGGCTATATAATCACAGAAGATTACAAACAAGAGTTCCATAAGCTTCTAATGAATTTAGACCCCCTCTCTCATTTGAAAATCAATGAGAGTAAAACAGGTAACAGCCTTAAGCACTTTCTTTATATCTGCATAATTGAGTTTGAACTAAATGAAAGAAGTAAACTTCATGGCCTCATGTGCAGTGTCGGCTACTTTTAAATAACATTCAGCATAAGTACTTCACATTCTTTGCTTCCTTTTTAAGTCAGCAATGAGCAGGCACAGGATAATACAGCAGGGAAGAATCCCAGGTCTATGAGCCTTATGAACAGAAATTGCTCTGAGTTTAGGAAAGCACTGACTATTACCTATAAAGTGGGCTTGAAATGTTCTTTCTTTTCAACACCAGATGTTCTTTGCTACATGTCATGTATTTGATTTGAAGTAACAAGAATATTTCTGTTTATACTGGTGTGTCTGGTTGGATGGATATAGTATCTAAATTATTTTCTGTGCTGCAGAGCAGACAAAACGATCCCAGTATTTCCATAGTATCACATACAGAAAAGACTAAATCAGAGTTATATGGAACAGATTAAATTTAATATCAGAATTATATATTCTCCCCTCATTTTGTTATGGGAAATTATTTATTCATAGGTAGTTAGTGCTTGAAGAGTCCCTATGTATTTGTGGAGGTCAAAATCATACTGGAATACAGTAAAGTCACCTCTTAGCTCCTACAGAACATTTTACTAGTACTGCAGTATCAGAAGAATTGGTAATTGAAAATTAAGAGATTATGGGGGAAAAGCCATTGTTGAGAAAATACTGCAAATAGATTGCATTAATGATCAATAGCTTTTGTGAGAATGTTCCACTTGCAATATTTTAAAACTGTGTCTCCGGCTGTAGAGAGAAAATCTGAAGCCATGAAAACCACTGAATCATTCATTTGCTTGCCAGAGGTAGAGAATGGCTGCATGGCACAGTGGGTTAATGCTTAAGCTTTTCAAGCTGGAGGGGAGTTATGACTAGATTTAGGTCACAAGTGAGACATATTCAGTGCTATCAGCTTGCTTTCTGTGGATAATTTCTCACCTGTGCAGATATATTTTATGATTGGCAGTCTGTTCCAAAGTGAAAAAAGACAGACATAACAAGACTATTGCAATTGGGTTTAAAAGGTTGTGTAGACAAAGATTCAAACTGACTACCTACATGACACTTAGGTCTTTCTAAAAATTATTCCTACATTCAGAAAGACATTAGACATTGGCTTCCTCACAAAATAAAGAAACACCTAAACATTTGTTTTTAGAATACCACTGAAATAATTTTTAAAACATTTTTATTTTTAAAAAAAATTTTTAAAAAATAATTTTATGTAAAGCAGGAAAAGTAATCTCTAAAATTTACATATTTTAGGATAAGCAAAACCAGCATGTAGTATTTAAAAATACTAATAGCACTTAATACTTGAACACAAACATAAAGCAAAAGAAATTACCTACACATGCTGAGGTATTATAAAGAAATCTTGGCCACTGCCATGCAGATGAGTGCTATGAATAAAGTACAGACTTTTTGATACACAGGTACCTTCAAAGCTGGAATAAACAAAGCTGTGCTGCTGGAAATCCAGTGAAGTGAAACTCGTGCTGTGCTCCCTTGTTGCAGTATGTTAGAAGGTGACTGTGTGGCACCTGTGTGTGTGCTCAGGGTGTGTGTGCTCTGCTACATGTGCACAGGAAAAGGAGGTGGACAAATGGAGGTGAGAAAGTAGAAAACTACTGACCATCAAGAATCTATGCCTCTTGTTGCTCAAATGTTAGTCTTGGTTTTTTTATCTTTTCCATCTCCTCACCCCTTCAGGAAGCCAAGATAGCTACACAGAAGTGAGAAGGACTGTTTTGATGTATCAGTTGTAGACAGGAGGGTAGGATATGATTTCATAATATTCACATTCAGAAAGGGGGACCTTGAAGTCACAGGTCTGGGTTAACAGAATCATTTTCTACCTGGACGCTTAATAAAAACATAACAGTCTTACCTCTCACCTGCTGTCCCTAGTTCTCATGGTGACTTCAACATGATATTTGTTGGAAAGCAACACAGCACTATAAAAGCCATAGGGATTTCTGGAATGCACTGATATAAATTTCCAAAACCAATCCCAGCAAATACTTATTAGGTAGGAGTGATGCTCTATTAGAACAGCTGTGCACAAGCAACAAAGCTTTGTTTAGACACCTGCATATAAATGACAGCTTTGGCAATGTGGTCATCACAACTCTGTGTGGTTTAAGACCCTGAGGGTAAGTAAGGACCAAAAAAAGTCTTTGAGAAGAGCAGATCCCTGCATCCTCAGGAAATAGTAGAGATCACTAAGGAGTCTGTCATGCAGGAAAAATGGGTTTGGACAGATTTTCAGAGAGAGAAAAGACAGAGAGATGGCAAAAGAGAGTCTCTAAAATGACAACATTGAAATATCAGGTGGGCATGCAACAGTGCTGGGAGTAGAGAAGAAGCTCTGTTGCAACTCAAGCTGATAACAGATATAAGTAATAACATGAAAGCAATCTGTAAATGCTAGTAAAAAGTTAAAATACAAGGAAGATACAGGGCTAATGTCAATTGGAACTGGCAAGTCAGTCACAAATGCTACAGCAAGGACCCAAATAGTTGCCCCATTCACCTCAGTGCTCAGTCCTCTAACACCAAGGAGCAGAAATAAGGGAAATGGTGAACTGCTGATGATAGAGAACTGTTGAGTCAGGGATCACCCATACAAAGTAGATATAGACAGATTCATGGGACCAGGCAAGCTGTCTCCAAGGGTGCTGAGAATGCTGGCTGACAGGATAACCAAATAATTCCTATCAATCATTTTTGAAAAGCCATGACATCAGGAGAAGCCAAGTAATCAGAAAAGGGCAAATATTTTGCCCAAATACAAATATTGAGAAAAAAATAAAGGTCAGAGAAACTGCAGACAATCATACTTTAATTCAGTTTACTTCTTTTCCCAGGAAAACTAGAGGTCCTCTTTACTTTAGTTCTTTACTTCAGTTCCCAGAAAAACTAAAGAGGTCCTCAGGGAAGGACCTCTCAGGAGCATGAAGGATAAGAAGGTGACTGGAAGAAGCTAATACAGAATAACTAAGATTAAATCATACTTGACCAGCCTGATTTCCTTCTGCAATGAAACAATTTGCTGAGTGAATGAGGATAGAGCTGGGGATGCCATCTGCTTTGATTTTGTCAAGGTTTTTGACCTAGTCTCACACAATATCCCTATAAACAAGTTGTCAAGTTGTCTGATAAAAAGAGGGACAATTATTTGGGTAGAAATTTATCTAAACTACCAAGCCCAAAGGGTGAGTGTTTCAAAGTCCCACTGGCAAAAATCAGATTTAGAGACTTCCAGGAGTTTCTCCTGGGTCAGATGCTGCTCAGTGTCCCTGTAAATTATTTCAATGATGGGATTGAACTCACATTCACCAGGTTTGTGGATAATACTGTAGTAACAGGACAGGCAAATTTGGTACAAGGATGAGTTGAGCCAACAAGGGTTGTGTGGAGTACTACAAAGAAACACAAGCCCTGCACACCTGAAACAAAACAATCAAAATCAGCAGGACCGGCTAGGTTCTGTCTCAATGGTGTATTTTATCACTTAACAATCATTTAATTCTCTTAGTGAAAAAAAGTAGTGGCTGACATATTTCTGTAACATGGCTCTCACCAAGCCAATCTGCTTCCCAAGCCACCACTCATGGAGTCTCCATCAAACTAGCCAGGAGAGAGAAAAAGACCAGAACATCTCTGATGACCTGAGAGCCTCTGAACCTGTGCAAGGTGGAAGGTGGAAGACTTTCATGTGCAGTTCTCTTTCTGGAGATGTCCCCTCCAATTCACTGATGTTCAGTCACATTCCCATCAGTGACTCAGGCATAAGTCCCAAGTCCCTAAGGCAGATGTACATCAACTTTTTTTTTGCCAGGAGAAGTGACATCAATTCCCTGTTGGAGACTGTTGAGAGATGCGAAGGGACAGAAGAGACCAAGCTGTGATCTGTGAGAGAGAAAGAAAGTGTGTGTATCTTTGTCATGAAGGTACTTTTAGACTCTGCCTTCTTTTAGACTCCTGCTGTCCTGGTTAGTGAGAGAAAAGAGCTCAGGGTGAGGACTGAAAGGAATCCATCACAAACCCATGCTGAAGATGTCCCCATTCAGAGGGAAAGAAGAGATGGAGAGATGAAGAGAAGGGACATGAAAAAAGGCATGCAAAGAAAGGAAAAAATGAAAAACAAACAAAACCTGTAACAATAATCTCTTATTCTTATAAAGTTTTATACTAACTTTTTTTTTTTTTTTGATTGGTCCCTACCTCCAAAGCCATGCTAAATTATTAACACTGGAAAGCAAGTGAGGACAGATGTATTTCTTTGAGTGACTTCATCTGCATAGTCAGGCAACACCATGAACAGTTGTTTTTATTTAAAATGAAACCCATAAAGATTTGGAAGCAGAGAAGGTAATTGTATGAAGAAACAGAACCCAGAAAATCAGTATAGGTTATAACACTTGAAAAAGTAAGAGGCTAAAATTAAGCTGTGGTAACAGATCACTTGGTTCCCCAAAGTTTTAGTCTGTTTTCAAAGATTTCTAGGAAAAGGCGATGAAAAAAAGCCTAGTAAAAAACATAGAAGCTGTTAAACTATAAATAATCCTGGTTGTATTATGAATAGACACTTAGCATATCTTTAGAATACTGTCCAAATATGCTCTCTCATGGAAAAAGACAATGGGTCAAAACAGTTGACTTTAAAACACCTAGATGGAAAAGCAGAAGCTAAGGAATTTAAAGGATTATTTTCAAAGGGAAAAGAAAAAGAGGGTGAAAAAAAAATCTCACAAAAACTTGTTCACTGGAAGCATATGTAGTTGCATATTAATGATGGCATCTGTTATGTACTGACTTGAGTTCCCTTAACCACGGAATGTTACATAACCACTGTCAGGAGATTTAAAAGGCTTCCATTAATTTGTGATGGCAGCAATTAGCAAGGAGGGTATTAATACTTACTCGTGCTCAAGCTGTCAATTTCTGGATATATTTCATTTGTATTCTTTGTAAACTCACACTGTTGTTTACACAAGTATATCACTGCATCTAGGCTGAAAACAAAATTTTTCTTTCTGCCATGAGATATTCACTAGACGAATGATATTTGTCTTAGGAATAGCTAAGGATATTTCACTCAGAACAAAATCAATACTATATATAAATCACTACATACAGGAAAGTTAGGAATTTCATTTTTGATAAAGTGTATTTCTGTCTGAACCCATCTAAGTTTTTGTATGTACATGCTGACATATGTGCTCTATGTAATTTGGCAATGTGAATATTATGATGTCTTACTGTTGAGCAGATGTTGGTGAAATATATTTGTGTTAGCAATTTTTGATAACGAAAAAACATTTAGAACTGAAAGTCCTTTAATGAAAACATTATTTTGTTTTACAAATAGTTTATTTGAGATTATTTCTCTGGTCAAACTTTTTGTGCTGAAGAAGTGAGGTCAAGTGACTCAAAGCTACAGGACTTGAAGCTACAGAGAATTTAAGTATTCTTTTAATGTAAGAATAAAACTCAGTAGCTGATGACATTTGTATGTTCTCCTTTAGGGTTAGCTGCTCATCACATTCTAAAGAACACAATGGAGGCGAAAAACAGTATAGAGCAACATCACTATCACACGAGGTAGCAATGATGCACTCCTCCTCTTTTCCCTGCAGGTGATGCTCTGAAGAGGATAGCATAGACCTCAGTTGTTGTAAAGTTCTCTTGGAGATGGTATCCAAGATGAGGGAGCTGTAGTTACCCCTATCTAAACACCTCTTCATTTATTTAACTTACCAGATTCAGTCATCATATAATAGCATTTCAGTTCAGAATATGGTTTGGAGATAATAACATTTGATAAAATGACAGTATCATCCAGCATCCAGAACCACTGGTGTTTTGAAAACATTTAGAAGTACACTCATCTATTATACATACAATATTAATCTATATTTAAAATATTTTTGTGTCAAAAATGTCTGCAAATCTTTTATGTGCTGTAAACATATGGAACTGAAGAAGTATATCCCCTTCTGGAATTAGAGGGCAGCAGCTGAGCTGTATGAACTATCTTGCATAATGTTCAAAGGAGAGAAAATTATTCCAAGGAGAGCAGAATAAATTCTGTCAGCTACAAAAAACAGCTATGGAATCCTTTTTATGACCACATAAAATAAAAAATCATAGAGGTCTTACTGAAAGACCTATAACACAGCAAACTACAAGCTACTCCATTTTTTCCTGCCTCAGTTAAATTGATAGGTTTAACTGGCACTATCAGAAATTGAACTTTTGATTCTGTAGAACCTATTTCAAGCTTAGCATAAAAAATGCAGTTATCTGTCCCAGTTAGATCTCCAGGCTGCACTGCTTGATAGCATTAGTTAAACAATACATGCTGCACTGAAGAGTCCCCATCACCTCCAAAGGTTTTCACAAGCTTTATTTAAACATTCTATGCTTTCAGTAGCCTAAGATAAGCAGAAATAATATTTCTTGGGGTTTGTGGGCATTTTCCCTCCCATTGATAAAAGGCAATAACTTCCAATGCTCAGTTTAATGATCACTACATATGCCTTTTACTCCTCTGTGAGCATCAGCTGCACAGCTAATGTCAGCAGGAAATTCTGGATAACTGTAGAATAGGAGGACACCTGGGAACAGGTAGCTAAATCAAAGAAACATAATTAAAGTGTGGAGCTCATTTTCAATGGATGTTTTGGAAAACAAAAGAATAAACGTGTTTTAACAGGCTTTAACCAAATGAAGGATTAAACTTGTTTGTCCAGATGTATTGTCTATTTCAGAAAATTCCTGAAGCAATTTTTTTTTACTTTTCTTTTTTTTTTTTTTTTTTTTTTTTTTGCTGATCAGGAATAGCACAGGAAGTTATCAAATAATTCTCTGTTTCTTAAAATTGTTCCTAAATGCCTACCTTCAGTCACCACCAGCATGATTATAGGTGGCCAAATAAGGACCTTTGGTATACTAAAGACTACAAAAGTATTTAATTCTCTTCCTGGACCAGATTCTCTAAGGAATATTAACTATAAAACAGCAGCTGTTCTCTTGGCATGTACGGCTGCCATGGCTAGGAAAGCACCTCTTCTTTACATGTCTTTCCCTCCTTCTTTTCAACCACAGCCCAAAAAGGGGAAGGAGACAGTCACAGCATTAATGGGAGGGATGGTTCTCTGCTGTGTCCCAGAACATGGCAGAGACAAGCTGGATGTTAGTACTACACACTACACAGTACTGTAGTGTACAGTACTATACTATATGCAGTATTGAAATACTATTTGGAGTCAGGGAGTCCTAAAAAAACAATGGTGCTCTGATGGGATTGTGCCACTATTGCTCAGAATGATGAATAAAAATACAAGCTTGAGCATCCTGCTGCCCCCAGGGTATTGTAGAACAAAGAGAAATGTGTCTCAGAGATCTGTCTTCAATTAAACAGTTCCTGGGAGATAGTGATAAGCATATGAATTTGTTAATGAAGGCACATGCCATTCTCACACTAATGTCATGCAGGGATTTAAAACTCGTCATCCTGACTGCACAGTACATCACATGTAGACACATTTTAATCTTTTAGCTTTGGTGATCAGTGTACTGGATCTTGATATGGCAGATATACCTATAACTCAGTATATACTCAAGTATCACTCTTGCTTTACCAGAATTTGACCTGGGTGAGGTATCGGTAACTCTAGCAATCCTGTCTGCAAGGAACTGGACATTCTGGATTGCCTTGTAGACCCACCCACAGGAAGCTGAGGTCCCAAGGCAGGCATAAACTGCTTATCAATCTTCAGAAATATATTTTTAATGCAGCATACCTAGCTCTCCCATACAGATATTGTGTTTGGTACATGCTTGATTGAGTTAATTATTCTGGTATTCCAGAAACAGTATAACAGAACATTCTGAGTTGGAAGGGACCCACTAGGATCATAAAGTCCAACTCTTAAGTGAATGGTACATACAGGGACAACCTTGGCGTTACTGGCACTGTGCTCTAACCAAGACAATTTCTGTGGCAGCTACACAATTTCTGGGAAGAAAAGATGCTAAAAGAACATATTGATATTCAGAGACTAAATCTACAGCTATACATAACTTTGTATGCTGTCTGCATGAGACTCCAGTCCATGTGGTGTTCAGACCAGTAAGTGATCATGGCAGTGGTTTTGGTTTCCAGGCTGTGCAAAATTACAGCTAGTGTTTCCCAGGCAAATCTCCAGAGACAGAACACAGCAGGAGTATACCCCTGGCATCAAGATCTGCTCCTGAATATGGTGGTATTCAGGGCCCCAGTGCAAGAAAGACTTCAGCTAACTGGAATAAGTTCAGGAGAGAGACACCAAGACATTGCGGGGGTGGGGGGACTGTGGGGAGGGAAGCTGTAGAGCTGTCACTGTGGGGTGTGGTTGAAGGGGTAGGAATTGTTCAGCCTGGAGAAAGGATATCTTCAGGGGCACCTTACAGCAACGCCTCAGCAGCTGTGAGGAGGCTGTTGAGGACACAGCTTTGGGCTCTTGATGCTGATGTACTGTGAGAGGACAAGAAATAACTGGAACAAGAGCAGTTGTGACAGGATGTAAGGAAAAGATTTTTTCCCCTGAGGACAGGGCACAGTGGGACAGGCAGCCCAGAGAGGTGATGCATTCTCTGTGGAAGTTTCAAGACCCATCTAGATAAAAGCCCTGAGCAACCAGGACAGACCTCAGAGCTGGTCCTGCTGAGAGCAGGAGGTAGGTCTGGAGACTGCTGAGCAGCCGTCCAGCTGGAACTGCCCTACGTTCTTTTGTTCCTATAGGTAGGCGTAGTCATTTCAAAGTTGATGACAGTCACATTCAAATTCCCAACTGAATTTGTTCAAACTTTATTCTTACTGAGATCAGTCAGATCAGACTCTAATATTAGCTGACTCTTTCAGCCTCCCCTTCTGTGAAGAAAGAAAAGAAAAGCCACACTGACTTTGGTGTTGATGTCAGTATTTCAAGTAACACTTCTACAATTTCATGTCCCTGAAAATAAATCTTTTGACTTTGGTGGTAGTTGCAAAAATGATGGAAGGCCAAAGGTAGCTCCTGAATGACTCCTGTCCAGAGCACAGAAGTGCCTGGGAAATGTAATGGAATTAGGTTTTGCTTAGTGTAAGCATAGCTTTTTAAGTCCACATAGAGATGAATACTCAGATCTCCATCCAGGACCAAGTTGACTGATATGTCTGCTTTCTGCAAAGTGCTGGCCAGGATTACAATCTCAGAAACACTACTAGGCATTGGTAGTTTCAAAGCACCTGGTGATGTTTTGCATGCCTAAAAATAGCCTTTTATTTTTTTGGTTAAATATTCAGGCCAGGTAAAAACTTACATCCAAACCAAACCAAACACGCAATCCCCAAAATCCCACACAAAACAAACAGCAACAACCTAACAACAGCAAGCAATCAAAAAAAAAACCCCTTCAAAATGGTCTATGGAATAAGGTATAGCACTCACAAAGAAAATGGAAATACGACAAAAATTGCAAGTTTCTTCCACCAACAGAAATATTAAGCTTTGAGAAGAGAAGAAAATACTTTTTCAGATAAAAATGATGACATTATAAAACAAGAATCAGATCTAGATTAATCACTCTATTTTGAAACACTGCATTTCTTTTGATACAGTACTCACAATATATTAGTGGTTAAAATGTCTTTGGTTTTAATGTTACTATTTCTCTATTGCTTTCTCTCTCTTATGCATTTGAAAATGTGTTCCTTAATATCCCAATAATATTACTCATGGATGTTAATGAAGCTGCTTCTTTGGAAAATGTGCTCTCTATTTTCTGAGTGGCAAAGAAAAAATTAATTTAGTGGGAAAGGTTTGTATCTTATTTTATATCTTAATGAAACAGGTGGAATGGAAATTTCTTAATTGTCTCAAATTAAAATTCTTTGTTATTTATTTGATTTAATTTACACACGTAGGCAATGTGTGCACCCTTGGGCCTATTGCCATAATTTTAATAATTAAATCACTTCTGTTGGCTTTAGAAGTGTATTTGGATTTTCTTTTTTATTTTATGTTCTTTCTTTTTCCACTTAATCTTACAGAAATTTGGTTTAATTCTGACTGTTCCCTGCTTTCAAAATGGAACGGCCCTGCAGAAAGTATGATGTCACTGGAACAGCCATCTGATGCACAGAGAGTAAAGAACTCAGTATATCAACAGCAGAAAATCTATTGCTATAAAAAGGCTCTGCAGCCCAGTTTCAGGGGCAAAAACCATTTTATTGAAAAGGACAGGTATTACTGGAGCACAGGCTATAGCACACATGTCCTTTGCCAAGAAAATCACTCTTTTTTAAGTGCAAGGCATTTCTCTAGCTTGTATTCAAATGAGAATTGAAGAGAATGTCTGAAAAGAGTTCCATCCTCCTGATTTTCATGGTATGGCCCTTGTGAATATCAAATGCAGCATATCTAGTTTTTTAATGCTTGTCTTCTTATGCCATTATTATTAAACTTATTATTGGTTCTAGTCTATATTCTCTGTGGTTGCAGTATAGTGGATGATTAAGCCATAAAATAGGTGTGAGTTACCATATGTCTTGACCTTCTGTGAAGCTGTGGGATATTTTAATTTTGATATCTATTTTATCTCCATTATTCTAAGATGTGAATAAAATTGCCATATATACAGAAATGAGCACATAAAGATTTTAAGTACCGTTAAAGGAATGCATCACCAGTACTTGAGGAGATAGGATGCAACTGTAATGAAGAGAGCTACAATAATCTGTTGAATCAAAGTGATTGCTTCATAAGTTGGAAAATAAAACCTAACTGTGTGGAACACTGAGACATCTCACAGCTCAGCAGCCTCCTGCACACCCTGGGGCTCATCCCACTTGCTTTGGTATTCCACTTCCTCAAGGAGCGCGTTTCCAAACTTCCATCACCTATCAATGCTCAAACAAAGTTGTTATTCATAAAGATCTGCCCTCCAGTACTAGATCATTTGGAAGTCTTCCTGTCAGCCTTTGCAGATACTTTTCACTAAACACGGGATATAAGTTCTGTCATTATTATTAGCAGTGCTAATTATACACAGCAAATAATAATAAAGGTACTGATCCACTGATACCTGGTATTAGTCATGCACTTTCCCATTATCTTATAAAATGTCTTCTTGTCTCACAGACTGTTAGACTTAATAATAGGACATCATGAATAGAATGTGAAACTTGAGCAGTCAGAACTGCTTCCTAAGTGCCACCTAAAAGGAGCTCAACTCCTTAGATTAAAAACTGTATACTGAAATAGATAACTGTAATATAGGAACTATTAAACCTCAGAACTCAATGACTGACAGCTGTGCCATATAAATCACTCTTTCTTTCCTCCTGATCATTTTGGCACGGTTTCTTCAACAGTACAGTGATACTGTAGTAATACTGTCTTAGGACAGGGATGATTTGTTATTTACCTGACATACCAAAATTAGTCAAATAAAATTTTAATTTTTATGACTTTGGAAAATGTCAGAGTGTTCACTAAAGAGGTGCTTTTTTCATACTTTAAAAATCATCTGTATTACTGTACTGTTCTCAAAAATAGGTTTCTCATGATGGGAGAGGTACAGATATTGTAATTAGAAGAAATGTAGTAAATTTTATTTTTTTTAAAAAAAACCTTTTTTTAATTTTGTGTGAAAACTAAGAAAAATTTAGATACAAAGGTTTGTAAAATAAAAATTCTAAATAAAATAATCTCAACTTAAACCAAAGGAATGTTCCTTTGATTACAATGAAAATCCTCACAGTTTATGTATGGGGTTTTTTTAGCAAAATACATTTAATGGTTCAAAGTGATTTTTAAGGAAAAAAAAAGTATAGCTTTGGCCCATTAACCATTTCTTTTTTTAATGAAGTTGAAAATAATAGAACTATTTACTGACAAGGCATTAATTGATATTGCAGCAATCGGATGGATCAAAGACCTTGGGCCTCCCTCTTAAATTTTAATTCTGTCTTTGCGGCTTTTAGAATAAAAATGCCCTCTTAACTCCTTCTATATCTTCTTTTCAAATCTTTAGTGTTTTAAGAGCCCCTTTAATTCTTAAAATTATGGATTTTGATCTTTGTTTCCCCCCTTACTTCCCTTTCCCTCAATATGTTCTATTTTCTATCTCTGAGTACATTTTTCTAATCTATCAGCTACAGCCATAGTGACTTGAAAAAATTTCCATAAGAAAGCAAAAGGGGAGCAGATATGCAAATATTTTCACACATATGTGTAATAGTGCGCATATATATAAATATATATAGATACATAGTATATATACACATAAAGTATAAAGTTAAAATATGTCTGTTACAGCCCACCATCTTAATATCTTCCGTCTCCCCTTTTGGAGGTGAGATATTGTAAAGAATTTTTTCTGTCCGATGAGATGCTTGAACATTAGAGGTTTCTTACCTTGTTTATGCAGTGCCTACTCTGTTTTGCATTCCATGTAAAGTTCAAAGCAGTAAGTTACACCACTCATATTAAGTCAGGTTATATATATATATATATATATATATATATATATATATATATATCTCAGCAATTTTTTACAGTTTTCATTTTGCTCCGTTGGGGGCTGCATCCATGGAATTTGACTGAATTACTGCTAATTGTGGAAGTACAGAATAAGAACAAAATCTAACCTATGCATATTGCTTTAAAAAAAGGGAACTAATTCTTCATTGTTTAATTATATTAATTTTCTATAAGCCTTAAATTATTATATTAATTAAATTTCCTACAAGCCTTTCTTCTATGATTTTCGTTATATGATCAGTAATTTATTTCTGACAGCATTTTGAGTAAGGATAGGGTTTTGATTCATTTTTGTTCATGGTATTAGAACAGTTTACCATTATAAATGGAAAGGTGGAAGTCTTACTTTACTTCATAATTTACCAGCAGTTTATAGAACTATCAGTCAACTAGTAAACTCTAATTGCTTTCCACACAAGGTACAAAAGTCTATATCAAGTTGTTATAAAGATACTCATACTTTCTTCTGACACCTACTTCTCATCAGCAAAACATGCTATATAATCGAGATCCCTTTTTGGCTTTTGCACTAGGGAAAAAACAATTTTCATATCTGATCCTACAAATATTTATATAAAAATCCTGAAACTAATCACAGGAAGAAATAAAAAATGGTCATAAATATTTTCAAAACGTTTAAGTGGAAAAATTCATATTGATTGCAGACCTTAAAGTATAGTACTTCTTTTCTTTGTTCATAAAAACAATGACACTTTAAGGAGTCTGATGTTAGCATTCTTGATCACTAATTTTGTTTTACCTCAATTGCTTCATTGGGCTAATGACCTATTTTCATGATACAGGGAAAAATACAGTGAATATTCCATGATGTGCCATTGGATTGCTGTGTGACAGACAACCCTGAGAACTTACTGCTGCATGAGACAAGTGTTTTTCAGTTTTAGAAATTTAAAAATACATGGGTTTAGTTTCAAATTCTTTATTTTAAATTCTAGAAGTAAACACCCATATTTTTCTAAAGTCAGAAATTTTCTACAAAACTGATGACTTTATATATAATTCCTTTGGGTTGATATCTAATTCCATTTTTCTTATTCTTTATCTTGTCTTAAGATATCCTAAGAAAAACAAAAAAGAAAGAAAATAAATTTTTATAACATATTATATATCATCTTTCCTTTTCAGGGATGGCTTTGATGTAAAGTCAAAACCAACATTCATACTTTGATTTAATGACCATCGCATCTAAATATTCTATTGATAGATTATGAAGTATGGAGTATGAACTTGAATTGCAGTCAATATTTTTCTAACTAATCTACAGAACTGTATTGAATCTCTCTATGAAGTTCTTGGTTTCATAAATAAGTTTAAAAAAAAGAAAATATATATTTTCCTATTTCTCTTCTCTCTCAAATATCCATCTTATTCCCACTTTGAAAAGACAACTTGATTCCTAAAGCTGTATCTTTTAATGACCATTTGATTGACATTTTCACATTTTCAATGTTTTTGATAGCTGCATATTCATTCATTTAGAGCAAAGAAAAAAATTAATTTTCCGAGGGTTTTATTTTATAGTATTTTTGCAGAATGCAACAGGGAAAATACTCCTATGAAGAGCTGTACAATTTTTTTAAACCATAGGTCCAAAAGATGACCCCAATTGTTACATAATCCTGTAGAGACTGATGCTAAGATTGTCTCTGAATGACAACAGCTTGGTTTTACTCTGTATTGTGTATTACTCTGTAATACACAAGTATTTCCAAAGATGATGGTGTAGGATCATCAAGTGCTTTGACTATTACAATTCAGAAGAATGAATTCTGCAACATGCAACATATTATATATGGCTGATAGACTTGTGGTACTTTTATATTTGTTTTTAAATTAGAAGCTGAATTCTTCATTCAGATATTGCATAAAGTTCTTGGGTTTTCAAAATGTGCTAAGCAATTTTTTTTTCCTAAGACATTCCATTATTCTAAAATTTAACAGGACACTTTCTTGGACTGGACATGCTAAACATTTCCCTCCTAACTTGTAAACTCTGCTATTAAATACTGCAGTAAATATCTAGTTTGCTTTTAGCTGTGTGTCAAGGTTTAGCCCCAGCTGACAGCTGAATTGAACACAGCCACTGACTCACATCCCCAGCCCCAGTGGGACCAGGGAAAGAGTCAGAAGAGTGCAAGTGACAAAACTCAAGCTCATGAGTTGGGATAAAGACAGGTTAATAGGGAAAGTAAAAGCCATGCATGCAAGCGAAGTAAAACAAATCATTCATTCACCACTTCCCATGGGCAGGCAGGTGTTCAGGCATTCCCAGGAAAGCAGAGCACCTCATACATATCAGTGACTTGGAAGACAGACACCAAAATTCCCAAAAACACGCCCTTTGTCTTTCTTCCCCCAGTTTTATATGCCGAGTTGGTGTCATATGGCAGGGAATGTCACTTTGGTCCCTTGGGATCAGCTCTCCTGGCTTTGTTCCCTCCCAGCTCCTTGTGCACCCTCATCCTCCTCACTGGCAGGAAGCAGCAATGAGCAGAAAAGGTCATGACACTGCTTGAGCTAAGCAATAATGGAAACATCCCTGTGTTATCAACACTGTTTCCAGCACAAATCAAAAATGCAAAACCATACCAGCTACTGCGAAGAAAATTAACTGCTGAAAAAAACTCCCAAACAAATAAACAAAACCCACAACAAAGCAGCAACAACTAAACACTATGCTAAGGAATATATTAGCCTAGTCCAATTTTTTCTTTTTCTTTTTCCTTTGGCAGCTTGACTTACACTGTAGCCTTGCACCATGAAAAGGAGATTTCTGCTGCAGTACAGAGAGAAGCCTCTCTAAATGAAGACAGAGGGCAGACAGGTCTATACCTATGCAGGTTCCTAAGTATTCCACTAAATTCAAATTGTTAGCACTATAAATTTAATGCATGTGCCATATTTTCTTTCTAATTAAGTTCAGAAAAACAACAACAAAAAAAGAAATGTATAGCCAAAAATTACACTAACAAAGGGAACATGTGTCACTCAGGAGATAATTTATATGTCATTTTATAAACAGAAGTCTGAGAAAAAGCTGTTTAAGACAGAAGTTTTTACTCTGACTTCATTTGTTATCTAAATACTGGATAGCTGCTGAAAATCACATGCAGTTTAATGTCATTTTTTTCTCAAAATATTATATCAATGTTCTTTTATGTTCTTTCTAAATATTCTTAGATTAAAATAAAGATAGTAGGCTTTGTGAAGTATAGAAACCTCTGGGAAGATTTCTACAGATGAGCCTGTAGAAATATTCTAAGGAGTATAACCACATCAGAACAGACTTTTTCATTACCTATTTTATACTTAAGCAAGCTAGAGCTGATCCTTAGTTGAAGCAGCTGAACTTGTGATCCACAAGTCCATCAAACCCTGAAAGCTGAAATCATCAAACCCTCTGGAACTGACTTACTTCAAAGACTTACCGGATTTTATTTACCTTATCTAGCAATTTATTTCCTAATGTTTGGTAAAGAAACTCCATGAAGCTTACCAGGCCACATTTTATTTTATATATTTTCCAAGTAGTTATTTTATTTCTTACTATTCTTTTCCTTTTCTTCTCATGTAAGTTTTAGATTGATTTGGTTGTTTTTTGGAGGGAGAGTGGGGCTTTTTTGGGGGGGATGCCTTTAATGAACTAGGAAACTTGGAACTAGCAATAGTTCCACTCTTTAAATGTTTCATAACCTGAAGTATTTCAGATACATTTTATTTTGGCCTGTAAGGCTTGGGGATGCTAGTAGAGATCTTATTTCTCCTATTTTTGGGGCTTGCTTCATATATAAAATTTGAGTGTGGGGCACTCTATTTTATTTTCATTTCTTCCTCCTGTTCTGTTGTCTCCATGCACTGTTTTGTACAAGTACTTGATTTTCCAGCTGGTATTGTAAACATCACCATCCTGCATATGTTGAAAAATGAGCAGCCTGCTCATCCAATTTTATAACTCAGAGTAGCAGAAGCAGATTGGCGATGTTTTTTGACATGCACAGCGTACATTACTGCAAGATGTCATATTTCCCCAAAGGGGTACTCAGAATGTCAGGAAACTTGGACCAGACACAACAAGATCATAAACATGCTACAGCAAACACATCAGAATATTTGTATAGGATTATCATTAGGTATCAGATGAATACTGTTTCATCACATGCTCCCTGTGGAATAGGATTTGATGGTTAATAATACTTGTGATAATATCAACTATATTGCCATTTTAATACCACTGTTTTGGCAAAGGTATTGCAAAAATAAGTAGTGTTTTTATTTTAAATGTAGTTTAGAATTCTAAAGAAGCTTAGTTAAGAAAAAGAATTCATTTGATATGGAAAAATGGCAATTTGCATTTATAACCATCTGAAGACAAAAAGATATTACCTTATACATATTTTAAAGTACAGATTTTAAAAATGTGTGAATTTAAAAACACAGGCTAAAAAAAATCTCATTTCAATTTGATCGAAATTTATTTTTCCCAAAAAACTAGTAGAACAATATATCATGAAGAACTTTGTCTTTTACTTAAGCCACAACCTTATTAATTCTACTGGGAACTATTTGCGATAACTTACACAGTGCAAGTCATGATTCCTACTTTAATGGTTCTGATCTTGTGGACAGCTTCCATGCTAATAAATCTCCATCCAGAGAAACTCAGAAAAGGAAGAGAAAACCTGCTGTGAGCCAAGGCTACAATTTTTTGATCACACAGCTGGTCTCCACCTACTGTGACCCATAAACCAGCCCTGAAAAAAGGATAAAATGAAACAATTTAGCAGATATAAACCACTGATTTACCTTCTGCAGGTGGAGATTTTATATTGCTTTATGATTTCACACGTCACCATTAATAACCCTAACTTAACAAGCCCCTATTTCCATGTGAAATAACCAAACTAACCCTGAACAAATTAAATCCTGACTAACTGTGAGATTTTTGACAATACATGTCTGTGGAGAGTACTGTCATGAACACAAACACGAGTACATCAGCCCTCTCCTCTCATAACTCCCTGCCTGTGAAAAGGCAAACTCCTGGTACTAGCAGGCATCGTTGGAAGAAAATCTGTACTGCAGTAGCTTTGCACAGCACAGTTATTGCCTATTCCTGCAGTTCCTGTCCTCTCTAAGTTTATGTATGCAGAAGTTGAAGGTGCAAATGTTAGACCCAGCTTCTCACCACAGGTTTTAGCACTCCCTGGCCCAAATGCAGCCTTCTCGTCCCATGCCCTATGCAGAAACCTCTGCTCCAGGAGTTATGGTGTCACAGACTGTACTATCACATTCTGTAAGGAGTTGGTCAGGCCCTAAACAGAAATCAATAAATTTCCCCATGCCTCAGATATCCACCTAAATCATGGAGGAAGTGAGTGCTGTATACTAAGACTAACCAGAGAAAAAAATCAAATTGCCAAAGTGTGCCAGATAACTTGCATTATCAACTTCCAGCAACAGCTCACTAATTTTTCTCATTTCACGGCCTGAGCCAAATATAATGTGAGCTATATCGTAGAATGGCAGAATCATTAAGGTGGGAAAAGTCCTTCAAGATAACTGAGGCCAACCTTTGACCTAACACCAGCATGTTAACTAAACCATAGCGGCATAGTGTGCCATGTCATTTCTTGAGTGTTTCCAAAGATGCTGATTCCACCACTTCCCTGGGCAGCCCTTTCCAATCCTTGATCACCCTTTTAGAGAAGAAATTCTTCCTGATGTGTAACAAGAACCTTCCCTGATATAACTATTTCCTCTTTTCCTGTCACCAGTTGCCTGGGAGAAGACTGACCTGCACCTGGCTACACCTTCCTTTCAGGGACTTGAGGAGATTGATAAGGTCTCCCCTAAGCCACCTTTTCTCATGCTAAACAACCCCATCTCCCTCAGCCACTCCTCATGTGATTTACTCTCCAGACCCTTCCTCAGGTTCAATACCCTTCTCTGGACATGATCTACTACCTCAATATTTTTTTGACATGAAGAAATTGGACATAGAATTTGAGGTGTGGCCTCACCAGTGATGAGCACAGTTGATCCATTGTACAGAGGGACAATCACTTCCCTGGTTCTGCTGGCCACATTATTCCTGATAGAAGCCAGGATGCCATTGGCCTACTTGGCCGCATGGGCACTTTGCCACCTTGTGATCAGTTGCTTGTTGACCCAAGGTCCTCTTCCTCCAGGCAGGTTTCCAACCACCCTTCCCTCAGCCTGTAGTACTGTGTGGGGTTATGACAGCACTCAGGATAATCTGCTCCAGAGCCTTCACTGGCATTGAGATGAGGCTGACATGTTGATAGCTCAGATGCTCCTTCCAACTTTCATTTGCAGATAATCATCGTGCTAGCTAACCCGAATATATATTTACATTGTTTATGTTTATATTTATATTGACACATATATGCAACCTGAAGCTGTATGTATTGTGCAACTCCTTATAAAAAATTCCAGTCTCTAGAATTAGCATACCCTTCATTTCCTCTTTCAACCCTGCCTTCCTGTTTTAATGGTCTATTGATTTTTTTCCTCATCATCTGTGATCAATGCTTAAAACAACCCAATGACCTATGTGTGGCTGTCCTGAACTTTTCCCATAACTAAGCAAAGACCATCTCTTTTTTTTTAGAGATTGTATAACTACCTCTCTTTTGACTGAGCCCTGGCAGCTGCTGCATCATCTGTTCCTCAGAGGCCTTTCCTTGGCAGAGGAAAGAAATCAGTTCATTTCTGATTGGATTTCTGAAGATATGGATAAAATTAATTTTTACCACAGAAACAGCCTAGGGAAGTAGCTAATCCTGGTTAAGACTGTAAATTATCACACTGAATATGTTGTGAAACTTTGCACAGTGGGAATTTTTGTCTGATGTGCTAACCAAACCTTCACCTCTATCACACCTGGAACAACCTCCTTCCTGTTTGCTGTCTGTGCTTATCTCGAATTCCTATTGTGGTGGCTTTTTTTTTGGCAAGTTCCTGCTGTGGCTTTGACAGTGCTTTGAAAATGTCAGTTGCAGTCTTTAGGTTCCTTTAGGTTCCTAAAGTTGTTTTTTTTTTTCTTTAGGTTCCTGCACCCACTGCACATGGGAACAGTTTTGTCACCCTCCAGAATCCTCTATTGGATTGGAGATTTTTTCCTTAAGGCTCATCCATCCAGCCCACAATTTACAAAAGCCAAAGGGAAGAATTATGTGTTCTAGGAAGAGGTCCAGCCTGTCATACTCCTTGTTTCCCTGGTGGAGTATGAGTTTCTTTATGAGATAAAAAAAGCTCTCTGGCAGTTTTCACATACCTAAGCCAGCTTTGATCTGCTCTTCACACCAGCTGGTTCCCCATGTGAAGCCCTCCCTCATGCTCCGCCAAGTGCCCATTGAAAAGCAGAAATGTTGGAGGAAAAACAAGGAAACTTTTGCTTTTCCAGCCACACACTGCCCTTCTAAGTGCTACAGAGAAAAAACTGGGAAGAGAAAAATTCATTCTTTATGTCTGACATAGGCCCTATTGTCAGCTGGCCATCTTTGTTTCTCTTGCGCGCCATCCCCTGTGATTATCATGGGATAATTTTAGGAATAATCATAAGCAATAATCATTCTTAACCCTGATACTTGAGGTTTTTGGGACATGGACCTCACAAAGCCATAGAACTGCATGTAATCACACAACAGGCTCCACATGGGGATACTTAAGCTAGGGAAAACAGAATAAACCTGTCACAGAATTGCAGAATATTCTGAGGTAGAAGGGACCTGCAAGGATCATTGAGTCCAACTCTGAAGTGAACATTCCATGATGGGGATCAAACCCACAACATTTGTGTTATCAGCACCAACCAACTGAACTAATATCAGCGGCCTCCCACTGTGCATGAGGACCAAAGGCTTAGCCTGGTCTCAGTCATACCAATGCAGTCTTTGAAAGCACTTGTTTCACAGCCTTCAGATCCTGAAGCCTTTAAAGGAGATACTTACTTTTCTCTACTTCTGACAGAGACCTTTGAGACTTTGATCGAATACTCAGAATGCCAGGCAATTGAAAAGTTAAAAATATTTCATGTATAGGATTTGAAATAATTGAAACTATCAAAGAAAGCTAAGCATGTACTTGTAATGATAAAACACAGTAAATGCAGGATGGACTGCTGCCACCTCTTGGCTATCTATATCTTAAACTACTAAAAACAATAGTAAGAGCTGTTTGGGTTAAGAAGATTAACGTTAAACATAACTAGCACTTCCAAATATATTTTGTGATGATATCGAAACAGGAAATGGGCAGTGTCTCAGCAAAAAGAACAGATGTGTAACATGGTGAGACAGAATACCAGTAGTGCTACTGAGCTGGCTGCAGCGTCTCAGTGAAAATCTGGGTAGCTGAACCAACCACATCGGAACTTATATGAAACCAGAAATTGGAGAAATTAGGACATTATTTTGTAGAAGCTACTTTTATTTTCTCAGATTCTCCAAGTAGCTTCCAGCCATTTTTTCAGATGTTTGTAAACGAATACAAACTTTAGAAACCTAGAAGTCTACTTTTACGGCAACATTTTTATCGACTAAATGTAAAGCTGTGTGTGAAAAATGGGCATTGAGCAGCTCAGTATTTTATTCTTCTCTGATTAAGTCACAATTAAAAACATCACTATTCAATCAGAACACACAAGCCAATGCCTGACAAATGTAGGTTAGATGCAAGCTATTAAAATACAAGCCAAAGACTCTCAATATTTCATGTACTCAATAGGTCCCATGGGAATAGAAGTCTGCAGTATTTTCCATATATTACAATTTTTCAGGGCAAGAAAAATAACAATTGAGTCCAAAAATGCTGTATCAATATATTCATTTCACCTAAAAAGGGACCAGAGATCTGTATACAAGAGACAGATACATTTTAAATAATTTTACAATTAGCAATATTGACTGTAAAAGACTGATACTTAAATACTAACATGAGCAGTGTTTAGCTTATTTCCTTTTGTCCCTCATGAAAACATTTCACAAACTACATTTAACATTTTTTTCACTTAATTTAAAAAAGCTGAAAAGCTATTCCAACCTCTGACAACTAAAACTAAAAATATATTGGATGTGTAAACAAAAATGTCTAAGGAAAAGCTATATCCTTTCCTATGGCTGATGAAAATAATGAAAGTACTGATTTTTTTTCTGTTAGTTTTTCAGACAGAATCTGAAAATAAACAAAATGGAGGGGAAAAGAAACTAGATGTTTCAGGTGGAACACCTGTATTAATGCCAACTTTTTTTTTTAATGAATACAAATGTTTCAATCACTTATTGGTACTTGTTGCAATTCATAAAGAGTCATAGAATTGCAAGGGACCTAAGTAAATAACTGAAATGCTCAAACATTGCTCATAGTATCCTTTTCTGGAAATTTTTGGATCAACCAGTTTGATTCAAGAACTAAACTTCCACCAGGTTTCTCTTGAGAATAGGTAAGGGCAATTCTAACAGGAAATAATTTTCATTTTTATTTTAAAACATAAAGTTACTGTGAATAGTTCAAACGTATTGTATAGGATGTCTTGTTTACTATTAGGAGCTGGAAGAATTTAATATGCTGTGATACTCCACAACATATATGACTGTCTGAAGGGAATGTCTGTAAAGTTACATATGAATTTTGAGTCAAGAGTCTGTGGGAATGCCTCGTATTCAAATAGTACCAAAGTTTCTCAGTGCAGCTTTCAACTGCACTGCATGCTGTGGACATCCACAATGATGTCAAATGCACAAATTATTATGAATATATCCAAACTGATAAGTTAATGTCATGCTTCCAATGAGGCTGAGAGGGAATAAGAAAAAATAAATTAAAATGAGAGAGCAAGAGAGAAAGCAAAACAGAGGAAAGTTATAACCTCTTCCAAGTGTTCAGCTTGGAAGAGAAGCAGCGGCAACCTTCAGATGTATATCATCTCAGGCACTCTTCCCAGTCCAGCAGACGATTCCTCCAGCATGCTTTTTGTTTATAGCCACACATTTTTCAGCAGGATCCCCTCAAACTGCCCGTGGTGTCTACCTGCCCATGATGCACTCATTGGAGTATCTTGACCAGATGAAGTAGCTAAGCTTTGTGAATATCTGTTGTAGGGTAATATTTGTTAAAAATATAGAGAACTTTCCCTGGAGAAGTGTTCTGGCAGGAACTGCAGTCCTTGGAGTGAAGCTCGCACAGGAGCAGGTTTGCAGGCAGGAATTATAACTCTTGAGGGACCCACACTGGAGCAGGTTATTCATAAGGACTGCACCCCATGGAAAGCAGCAAGAAGAGGAGAAGGAAGAGGAGGAGGAGCAGGAGCAGGAGGAGGAGGAAACATTAATTTTCCAGATCATTTTGCAAATGTATTATTGTAGGAAAAACATTTTGAAACAGCTGTACATTCCCTCGACTCATGCTAAGCAGACCATGGAGGAATCAGGCAAGAGTTTAATGTTTTATGCAAAAAAGGGTAGTCCTTGAAAAATCAGTGAGGAAATCCATCTGGAACCTCTGGGTATTAAACTGGTAGTAGTTTGTAACTGTACAACATGCTTTACACTCCTCAGCCAGGAGATCTTAATTACCAATTTCCCCCTTTTAATTTTTGTCTTTGCCCCTCAAGAATCTGACATAAAAAGTTATTCTCCTTCTCCATCACTGTTTTTTGAAGAAAATTCTGACAAAAAGAAAGACTCCGACTCAATATTATACAGAAAATATTGTTTTCTACAAAATTCAGGGAAAATCCTATATGAATGAGATATGGTCATCTTACAGTTCTTTTGACATTTGTCTTTGTATTTTTTAGACACTCATTTAATACTTCTTTTTTTCTCTCCTGAAAGATGATAACTATGTTTGTGCTGTCACCTAAAACCTCTGGTCATTGCCACTTGCATCTCACTTTAGTCAATGCCACTTTCCTGCTACTATGAGCTTTAGGTATTTCCTTTCTTAATTTTTGTGTATGTAATGGTGTTACTTGAAATTGAGGATGTGGATTCTTCTGGGTTGAACTGAGGTGTCTCACTTCCAGATGGTGATGTTTTATCTTCTGTACTTGCTGACTGCACATGACTCCTTTCATTATTTCTCTTTCTTGTTACCTAGTGAGAAACCGTGTGATGAACTTAGTCACTAAATGAAGCAGACCAAGAGACATCCCCAAAAGAAACGATTTCCTCAGAGCCAATCGAGATTTAATGTCATAACTAGGGACCAGACAGATAAAAGAGAAAATGAAAATTAAAAAATAACATTAGAAAAAAACTCAAACTTTTAAATAAGGTTAAAAATTAGGCATTCGTTTAAATGAGTTCACACTTAAAGTTCTTTTTCCTTTCTTATTACTGGACCTGTTTCATAAGCTGAGAAAAGAGATTACGCACTAAAATTGATTTTATCTTTTAGAAAAGGTTGTTCACAATGAACATTTTTTATGCCTTTTGATATATATTAAAATATAGTTCTCACAATGACTCATTTCTGTATTATGTAATACTGTGAACCCTAATTTTGTGGGAAAATATTCAAAAATTAAATGTCATTATTCATGCTTTCTGGCAGACACCAGTTATTCATATGACTAGAATCCAAAGGATCATGTTTCTTTTTTAGTCAAACATAGCTCCAGTGACAAATAATCTGAAATAAATTCTTATTCTGTTTTTAAGATTGGTTTTATAAGTAACAAAAATTCATCAAACTAGAAAGAAATACAAATTTTCTTATTGCAGAAGTTATAAAACAGGGCCATTATTTTTCATTACTTTTCATCATAGTAAAAATAATTATAATGCTTGAATTGACAAAATCCTGGTTTTAATGACAAAAGTTTAGATTACATTTGAGATTTTAAATAAAAACAGCAACAGAGTCTCATTTTTTTTTCATTTTCAGAAAGGAAAAATTTTTTTAAAAGGCTGTGAGGTATTTGGCAGTAAGACTAAAGATTCTACAAGCTATTTCTGAATTTAATTTCTCAGTTTCTCTTCTGATTTTAAGCAAGTCACCTTAAACTCTCAGAAGAAGCAGCTATAGTTAATCCACACTGTGTAGTAGGTACTTCATTTGGTCTCTCCTGCTCATTCTCCCCTTTGGACAGGATAAATATGATAACTGCACAAAATTTATGCATATATAATAAATAATAAAAAAATCTATTTTTTAGTCAACCAGATAAAAAATATTATGTATAAAATTAGTGAAATATGTTGCTTTCTAGAATCTTTGCTTTGAACTTTATAATCAAGTATTTTTGGTGTAGTATTGTCTCTAGATCTAAATCAATGTTAACTTCAAATATGGACAGAAATTTATTTCAGGAAGCCATTGAATTTTAAACACCATGTAATATCTTATACTGCTAGTGCTAGATTTTGACTAGCTAAGGAAAGATTAGTTCATCTATTTTAAGTTCATGTAATTTAATTAATAACTTTCTTAAAAGAGTCTGGCAGAACAAAATCAAACAAGACTAAATCCAGAATCACACAAATAAGAAAGACAAAACCTCCTAAAATTTATTCTGTCTAGATACCCATTTCAGCCATAAGAAGTATTTTCTCACATATATGACATTTTTTCCTGCTACTCACAAATATTAACACACTGAAATCTTATTTATAAAGGACTAAGTATTTAAAAACACTTTGTGACTCATGCTAATACATAAAACTATTATACTCTGTCCTATTAAATTATACATGCTTGATCCATGGACAACCTGTTTAGCTGCTGTCTTTCATGCCAAGTAACTGGTGCTTTGGAAAAATTCCAACAGGTTTAATAATTTGAAGAATAACTATTACCACATCATTTTGAATGAAAAAAAAGTAATTTTCTTCTTGCGCTAGGGATATTGCTGGTTTTCTGTATTGTTTATCTTTATTTACTCCTATGATTAAATGCATTTCACCAATAAATGAAATATTTTCTGCCTGTGTAACAGAAATGGCAGAAACTGATTTAAGGAAAGAATTTTTAAATGAAAATGACAGCCAGACAGAAGATAGGCAGATGGTTATCTAGAAATTTAAGTGTTTTTCCTGTTGAATATAAAGTGTAAAGACTAACACTTAAACTGAATTAATAAAGTGTATAATATGGTTTTTACTGGACAGAGAAAAAGCATTTCTTTAATAGTCACAATCCAATTCTTTTATACCTTCTAAACATTTCTGTTGGTTTTCTTCATTGTGTGCATTCACAGATTTCTTGCATGTAACACAGTAGATACAACACAAGAAAACAATTTCACCTGAATTTTTCATAATGTAAGTTTGTTTCGGGACTCATCTAGGCCTTCACAAGGGTGTATAGGTTTGTGCTTGGTTTCCTTTTCAGGGTTTGGGAGCAGCTATCATATTGCAAGCAGAGTCAATTCTACACCAACCAACTGCAGTTCAAAAGAGATTAAACACTGGAGGACTTTAAAATGCACAGAGAGTGTGCAGAAGCTATCCATGTCCGCTTTTCACTGGTTTGTTTGTGGATCCAGTCATGCACAGTGCAGCAGCCCGGCTTTTGAGACACGAGAGCACTAGAGACAACACCAACATTTTTTTATCTAGAGTGTGTTAGTGATTCTTTCAAACCTCAGCAAATCATAGTGGCTATTGGTGGCCTTGATGAATGCAGGTAAATGTTACTCCTTCCTCATTTCCAGGGATGTTCTGCCACCTGCCAGCTGAAAACACCTGACGTGGCAATAGAAGTCTCTGAATTCATTCATTATATGACACTGATAGCAGAAAAAGTGGACAAACACTCAGGTTTGAGATTTTTGCAAAATTAGTATTGACTGATATTAAAATTGGGCTGTTTAGAATTTCTGTGGTACTTTTTGTGAGTCTCACAAAAATATACTGTCTTGGAGAAAAGAAGACTTCTTTTTAAAGGATATGAAACAAGATAGCAGCATCTTCTGGCTGTTTCGACCATCAATCTTTGCTTTCCTATTCTTTCTAAGATGTTGTCTAAAAAGAACAAAATGTTATTCGCTTGTATTAATATACAATTCTTCATTAATCACTTCCTTTACAATCAAGAGGTGTTTTTAAAGAAACACAGGGCTGTGCCCTTAGGTTAGCCATCTACTGCGTTTTGTACTCCCTCAGCACAGATACAAATGACTGTCTAGGGTGTATGTCAGAACAGGTTGCTGACCTCTTGTGTCAGACAAATGAGTCTATTAAATTCATACATGCAATTTATGTAAAAGATAGTGAATCAAGTTCTTAATTTGTTTATGGATTTCATTATCTCTAATAAAATTTTCATTTAGCTATGAATTAAGAAAAAAATTATTGAAGTTGACTGTTGTTGCATTCTTTTAGCTTTTTTTTTTTGTTTAAATTAGTTAGGCCATAGTATAACTATGAACACTGAGACAGGTCCTGTAAATTGTTAGCAAATCATCTTTTGTTCAGTGACTTCAGCCAGAACTCATACTTGTGAACTGGCAGACATGAGTCACCTGTTCATGAACAGCACTGCAATTAAATGGGAAGAACGTGTCCGATAACTTCTGCAGTAGCATTCAAAAATTTAAGTAAATTGCCAAAAAGGGTATTCCAGAAGAATCCTGTGATCCTGCTGTGCATCCTCCACACTACAACTCCAGTGAGGGGAGATATGGAGCAATAGCAACAAGGGAAACAGCTGTCAGTAAGTGCCACCCATAGACCCTGAAACTCAGACTCTTCTTCCCAGGAGAAGATCTGCTTTTCCTGTGCATAGACCTGCTGACACGGTTTGGTGATTAAAAAAAAAAACAGAAACAAAAACAAACAAAAACCACAACAAAACCCAAGCAAATTCATCTGCTTGATATCAGTCACTTAGAACTAGAATGAAGGCCATACAATTTAAGTAAGAAGTATCCCTACTTGTGCTTTATTTTCATCTGCCCTCGGACAGCCTTCATTCCCTGTCCCCGACCTTGGAGACATTCCACACAGCTGGCATCTGATGGGCTAAAGAACCAGCCATCTAGCCTTTACTTAATACCAAAGTTTTCATTGACATTGCTATCATTTGCACTTTAACAGAACCCACAGGATTTACAACTACATCATCTTCTGAGTTTACTATTTCTCAAGAAGCAGAGAAAATATCCCTGTCTGTGTTCTCTTAAATCATCTGTGTTTATTCAATTGTTTTGCTGCTCTTGACTAGCACAGTCTTCTTTAATAATTGTCTCTGAAGCCTATATTGGGGTTAGTAGCTGTAAAATGAAGAGAACAGACCTACTCATAATGGAAGCAATAAAAAAGGACTCTACTGAACAGAAAGTGTTGCTTTTTTCCCCTTCCAATCCACCAAAAATTAGGCTCTTACATTTAATATTTCATTTGCCATTAACATAAATGAACTTGATCTTAATGGGGAGGAGTCAAGAATCCAATTATTAAAATAGATCTAAATGAAGAGCATGTAGACAGTGCTAATACTGTGAGACAGTTTTTCACATTTATTTACTGACAGTACATCCCTCTGGACATAAATTATTGGGAACACATAATTTTAAAGCAAACTGAGATTCAAAGAATTCATGCAGATGACTATTGCTTAGGACTAAATTTAATCACCTCCTGCTTGTGACCGTTTGGCAGCATCAGGAAAGTTTTCTCCAGAACCATCTCTCTGAAGCCAAACTAATAAAGTGCTAATTAAAGGAAGTACATGGAAGACATGAACACTAGGAGTCTGGAGTAATTGGCTAAAAAAAAGGCAGCTCTGAAACACGTCACTTTCTCTGCTGCTCCTGATTAGGGTCTAATTCAAATACCAATATTTCACTGCACGTCAAGGGGCTTTGGGAAAGATCTTGGGTTTTCACCATTTGGCAGAGGGACTGCTACAAGTAGCAATACAAATGCTGAAGAAAAAAACCGTATATTTAATCATGTGCTACCATCAGGATAACATTTGTGGCAGTCTGCGCAGTGCACAGAAAGCTTTTCTTTTCATTCCATAGTGGTGAGTCAGAGATCAGACAGAAATGAAGGAAAACCACCATTAAAATAAAAAGAAGAAAAAAAAAAAGGCTCTGGAATAGAAACTGTCTCCCAAGCCTGTCACAACTGAGCAGTAATTAATCTGAGGAGCCTTTCATCTCTCTTGCAGGCAAGCTGGAAAGAACACTTACTGACACTTTCCTGAAGAAACGGGCAACAAGTGAAAGTCACTTTCTTTATTTTTTTTTTAATGGGTTTAATCATAGATTTTTCTCTTGAGTACCATAAACTTAACTTTGTTTGTGTGAGATGATGCACAATTTCACGTTTTTTGCTGTTGCTGTTGTATTTCAAAATCCTCAATTTCCAGCTTTCCTGAGGACAGATACATTATTTCATCTGTTTATATTATCACTATTTAGTATTCAGAGAAGATATTTTAGAGGTAAATTGATTTTCTGTGCAAAACAGGAAACTGTGCAACTAACTGGACAACTCAGTTTGTGAATCACTAGAGCTGGTAATCTAAAGAGAAATGTTTTATATAAAAATAATCATACTACATGCATACTTTAATACACTATCAGGTTACTAAATCCCATATATGACCATCTACTTAAGCATCTAATTTTAACAAGAAATGGAACTCTGTTCAACAAGGCACTTAAACATATAATTAATCTCACATTTGCTCAACAAACCTAAGCAAATATAGGTATAATTTAAAAAACATTCCCATGCTACACAATAGATGATAAACTTAAGTTAATTCTTCATTTTCTGAGTTTGAAGGCATTGTTGGTTTTAAGGCTTTTCACTGAGATATTTAAATGGAATGAGATCATTACTTAGGAAAAAAAGAAAAAAGCAAAAAAATGCAGATTTATAAAAGTATGGAAATTAGAGTTTGTTATGCTATGGAAATTTTACTTTTATAGGTTAATGGTACATTATTTTAGATCAAATAATACTCTTTTTCTTTTCAAATTGGGAACATTCAAACTGCATCTCAGGAAATATGCAAAACCTCCTCAATCTGTCAATACAACATGAAAAATCATTAATCACAACTGTTAAGAAAATTTTAACAATAGAAAAGGGAGTTTGAATGTTTCTAGCAAGGCATTTAACACAGTTTATTTTAATATTTTCCAGTTACTTTACAGTTTTTCAAGTTTAATTTCAGAATCAAGTATTTCTCAAGCATTAACATCTTAATGATATTCCTTTCTTCTCACAGAATGAAAAAGCTGAGACTATCAAAACATATGGAATGACTCTGAAAATATATATTGACAATTACTGAACACTCATTGCAAGCTTCAAAAATTTTATTAAATTTTATGGTCTAGGAGTGTTGTTCATGCCAGGATCCTTAGAAGACAATTTCTATACTGAAAGATAAAAGGAATTGGAAACACATAACCTGAGCCTTAGAGAAATATCAAATTCAGGTGAACTCTAATGACATATCTAATGGAGTTGACTGAGAATTAGTTCAGTCTTAAGGATAAACAAAAATAATTTCATGAATTATGAATTTCTTCAGAATTCACAAAACAGTGCACAGATTCATAAGTCTCACTAGTTTTGGATGAGGTGGGGAGGCATGAATCAGCATTATGGAACCCCCTGAAAGTGCTCATCGAAGTGTTCAGTGGATCTAAATGTACTTGGGTTTCACTGACCTGGATCTAATCCTCTACTTCTGTATTTCCTAATCCCAATCCTTCTTTATCTTGTACAAAATACATAAACATTAAGTGATATTACATATCCAAAAAGAATGCCCAAAGCTAGCATCACAAGGAGATTCTGACACTATTATTCTCTAAGTACATCATACCTCAATACTTCTTGACTTTAAAATATCAATTAACACTGCAGCTGAGAGGCATAACCCATTGCCCTGGGGGTAATGTGTTGCAGTACAAAATAAGTCTTTTGGTCTAGGAAGCTGTTCTTATGTTTCCTTGTCACACTCAATAAAAGAGGGGAGGAAGTCAGACTTATTTCTTTCACTGTTGTGCTGTCTTAACTTGCTTAATACAGCTGATACAGCCCCCATGTGTTAATCAGAAAGTAGGATTCTTCTGTGTGAGTTTGATTAGCTTTAACAAGGGAATTTGACAGATCTTAACCAAAAAGGCTGAATATCCTCATAGTGAGGGCACTCTTCAGGGAACAGAGAAACATGAGTGTAAATTGCTTCAGGCAGAGGAAGAAATTGGACCTGGGTCCCAGGCTGAGAATCAGTAAAAAAATAGCTCAGTCTTTCAGGAATCCATTTGCTTTCATTCTTCTGCAGATGTTTAAAATACAGCTTGACACTCCGTAAAATGCTGCATTAATATTAGAAAGAAGTTTTCAGAAAGTAGGAATTCCCAAAACTGTCAGCAGTACTTTAAGAAACTAATGAAAATAATGATTTCTCAACATTTCAGTTTGGCAAGGGAGTAAAAAATTTGTGCCTCTGTCAGCTTGAAACATAAGAGTTAACACATTTATAAAGTCTATTCTAGCCATACCTCAAATATTTTCTTCAGAAAGGTTTCTCAGAAAAAGGAGTGCATCTATTATGTTTCTAATGCTGACCTCTACAATTACCAGAACCTTTCAGTACTGGGAAGGAAGCAAGCAACTCTCAAGTGCTATCCCACAGTGTATAATGGCCTGTTTTGGTCTCAAAACAAACTGTTACTATAGAAGTGTAAATTTTGAATAGATAATCATTACACTATTCCTTTTCTCAGGACAAGGCTGGCATTTACCTTCATTTCTCTTTAGTCACAATAGATGTGGGCTTTGAAACAGATTGTGGCCTTTTAAAAATTTTCTCTGTTGTTTCACTACTCTGGCTCTTTATGTTGGTATTACTGAATCACAAGGACTCAGCTGCATTGTAGCTACATTAGATATTAGGCCATGCTTGTTATCCCTTCACATGTAATGCTTGCAATAATTTACCTTTATAAGTTACAATAAGAAAGAGAAAATAAAGCTAAGATAAAAATAAGAAAGCTACCAGTATTCTTATTAACTATGTGAAGAGTATAATAAGGTCATGTTTATTGGGTTGCAGTACTCACTTATGTAAAGAGAAGGCTGTATTTCCTTTTTCCAAAAGAAAAATAAAGAATATTCCAACCTTATTTCACTGAAATCTCCAAAAAAATGTTGCTCTGTCTTTCTGTATATTTCCCCCCACTGAATTTGCTTATGAAATATCAGGAAAAATTGGACAAAACACGAGGTACATTGCTTTTCTCATTATAGTTAATGTTAAAAGTCCTACTGATTTTTATGGAAGAAGAAATATATCTATTACAATCACCTCTTATTTCAAAATAATTTATTTATTAAAGCCTGATCATTTATTAAATTTTTTGGTCATTTTACGTGATACATTCACATAGAAGGTACCAAAACCTCACTGTGAAGTGTAAAGATAAAACCTATCCATGTACCTGCAGACAAAATTTCAAGACTGTGTTATTACACACAGTTGTATTTCTGACATCACAGTCAAGGCTGCATACAGAATAAGTTTGCTAATTTATCCAAGAATATTTGTATAATAAATATGGATAGCCAAACTACATTAGATCCAGAAAATTTTCAGAAAAATACCTGTCAGCTTAAGTGTGTTTAAAACAAAGAAAATAAAATTGTTTCTCAAAATATTTACATGTGCATTTATTGTGTCATTTTTGAACTTTTAAATTGCTATTTGATATGTAAATGAATAATGCATTTCAAATTAGTCATGAAGAAATTTGGACATGCTAAGCCAACCCTCTTCTCTACTTTGTTCCCTTTTTTGACATACTTTTAGTAACAATTAAAAGGGGATGGGTTTTTTGCACATTTTCCTTATTCCTTCTGTGATTAAATTAAAACTGCAGTAGAATTATACATCAGATTATTTACATCAGATTATTTACCCCTATGGTCTTTAATCCATTTCACTAAAGATGTATCCCACCACCCTTTATTTTTGTTGTACATAATAGAATTTGAATTATGCTCACAAGCTCCAGATTGTATATGTGTCATGATCTTTTTTGAACTATTTTCTAGACTTCAGGTTTTGCAAATAAATTATTTTATTTCAATTGTATATCGAGATGCATGTGAATAAACATAACCACTTGGGTCAAGACAATTAGTAACAATATCTTTTGTCAGATTTCTGCAATGGTAATATACCTAGGAGCTTAGAGCATCTGTGCTGTAACCTGCATGTGAAAGATGCCTATTGTATATATAAATGTAATGTGTGTCCATAATGGCAACATTATGGATGCTAGTGTCATACTCAATGGATTGCAAGACTCACAGTGACTTCAGAAAGAGCCTGAAGAGTAGCATGCACACTTTTCATTAGGTTTAGCACTAATTTCAGCTGACATGTAATTGAAGCGTGTATCACTTTAAGTAGAATTACAAGTTTACATATCACCACTAGACCATTTTCAAATATAATTCTTACACAATACTGATAATAAGACATAATTCAATTACTATTAAAGTAATTATTTGTAACATCTCAGGCTTTGAGAATAAATTATTTCTCAACATGATGATTGCCTGCAGTGCAGTTAAATATAACTGAAAAATATTATGCCACTTTTAATAAACAATTATCAGTCTCAAAGTGGAAAGAGAAATATTCCTTTCCAGCAGGCAGAAGGCAGGTGTTCACTTAGCTAAGCTTAAGTTCAATTTCCCTGTTTTAGTTTCTGCTATTTCTTTGCACCAGCTTTATTCCCCATTCTCTTTTTCCATTACCTGTATTCCCACTGTAGTAATCATGACTATGCCCTTTTAAAAGCTTCTGTTCCTCCTCAAGTAGAGAATTTTGTCCAGTAGAGAGCGTGTAGAAAGCTTCCACTGCTAATTTTTTACAAGAACACTACTGTGTGCTGCAGGACAAAAAGGCACAGGCATTTGCTGTTTCTGTTCTTTCCAGAGATGTGTAAATTGAAAGGCCTGAAAAATGCAATATGTTTTCCTGTGTTTTCATCAGTCTCCATCACAGGGAACCCACGCTGGGTGCGAAGCACTGCACACCCTCCCCTACATACAATATACCTCAAGAATGTCTTTTTCTTCATTTTGCTTCCAGGCAAGACCTAAATTCACCTTTTGGAATATCTTTAATAAGAACAGTATATACTCCACCTTTTCAAAAATGCTATGTTGCTAACCCTCACTCATTGCCCTGGCAGCCCTGCAATGAAGCAATTAAATTAGATATAATTACTGTAAACATCTGTAAAATACTATTGACATATACACAGCAATTAGATCTCTTAGCAAATAAAAACACAAAGACTTCATAAAGCAGTTCACTCATATGTGCCATGACCAAATGAGAGTGACATTATCAAACAACAAATGCAATTGAAAATGTGCTGATTGGATTAGGCTGGCAAGATGCCAAAGAAGAAATTATTGTTAGAGCCAGGACAAAGCCTATGGATAACCAGGTTAACTAATTCCTTTTTCTTGTGAATTTACAAGAGAAGGAGTTTAGCTGGGTTATGGAAAGAAAGAATTGACTCTAAGGTAGGAGAAAGATAAAGATAGGGAGCAGATAGGAATTATACAAGTACAATTTATTACCTAATTGCTTATTCAGACTTATTGGAGTGAGAAGAAAGTTTGTCACGAAGGAATAGAGGAGAGATGCAGGAAGACCCAGCTGCAGCACTGCTATGCTACCGGGATGGGTGCTCCTTTTATTCAACCCAATTTAAATTTGCTCCCAATCCAGAAACCTGCTCTTCCCAAATATCCAGTGCTGAGCCCATTTCAAGATGTGTGTCCAGGTTTTCTTAACAAAGAGCATCCTCTGGGTGAGACACACAATAACATCTGTCTCTGGCTTCTTTTGTGCAAGGTACTCTTATTTATTTATTTATTTATTTATTTATTCACTTATTTATTTATTTATGGGTTTAGGGAGGGCATTTTGTTTGATTTTGTCTTTTTCCCAGAGAGAGGAGAATAAGACATGTAGAAAAATTCTTTACAAAAGAAGTAAAAAAAATTGAATTAAAAAAATTGAAACTTGAAGTTAAAGCTTGTACTAGAGAGTATCATCCTCAGACATTGTAAATAATTACTCCATCTAATTATCTTAATTTTAGTTACCCAAAGCCATCTCAAATGTGTGTTACTTTCTTGCCCTCACCATGCTATTTGGAAAGTAATACAAAAAAATTCATTGAGTGGATATTTCAAAAGAATCCAATAAATGCATTCATTACCAGTTTAGAATAACGTATTCTTGTTCCAGGATAGTCTGTTACTTTTTACAACTCTTTTACTCAGATGTTTGCTCCACTGAGGTATTTAGAGGGAGCCTTCAGCTGGGTGAATCTAGTCAAACCCTTTTAGTCTATGCCAATAAAATTTATTCTTTATCACTGCAAATCATCCTAGGAGCCATTTCTGCATTTGTTCCATCATGAATTTATCTTTTTGGAGTACCGGTTGTACTAGGATTACATTAGCTTGGAAATACCTAAATACTGCTCTATGAAACTATAGAATAAATATTGGCATTAATGATTCATGCATTCATTAGAATTGTACTGACCATAATGGAATAATTTAGTATTAATGCTGATATCTAGAGGACTCTATTGAACCAAGTGCATCTGTTAAAATATCCATGAAATGAAAAATCATTCAGTCCAAAATTCAAGCATGCAGCCTCTCAAATGATTCTTCAAACTGTAACTTTAACCTTTCTCCTTGACTCTGATTCCTGCTTATCTGAGATGTAAGCATGTGATTTAGCTGCTTAATTCCTCTGATTTCCAGAAGGCTGATGTCACAGGAATGTATTAACATCAGTGTGGAGTAAAAGTCAGTTTTGTCCAATGGAAACAGAAGACAGCATTTTCTACCAGTCTTTTCAGGAGCAAGTAGCTTATCTCTTTACAATGTTTCCCAGCTAGAAGAGCTGACAAAATTAACCAATGAAAACAACAAACAATTGCCAATACTTCAAGAACACTTGCAGCAGTGGCAGCTTTTGAGTCATTGTAGAGAAATTCTTTCTATTCCCAAGACCAGGGCAGATCTGGGGACAGTATGAGCTCACACTAGAATTTAAAGTCAAGCAGAACAGTTTTTTATGGTCTGTGTCAGAAACTGGCATGCAGCATGCTCCGGTGATGTCTACTCTGGCAAGGAAAATTATGAAGAGCTGTCTGTAGCCTACATATAACCCTTACAGAGAAATCTCTAATCATACTAGAGCAGCTCTTTGTGCTCTTTTCACTTAGAAAACAAGTTCTATTCTATTATAGTCTATTCTACTTTATCACTTCAGATTAATTAATTACAAAATATTTTGTCATTAAAAAAAATTTAAAATAGAAACTTTCTGTGTATGAAGGTCTCCTCCATCCTCAACAGAAATGTACTAAACACATAATCCTTCGTGCCATTCTCATCAAACACAGGGAGTTCCAGGCAAAGCTAGAAATAGAATAATTAACATTCTAACATTTAGGGGCTTTAGCAGTTGTGATTCAGTGGCTAATTTGTACTGTAGTGATGAACCAGTAAATCTGATGAGACTGGACTGTGAAGGAAAATATCCTGGCACTGTGTCAGGCGGTCTTCCTTCAGGTCATCCATTGAGCCCCTGGAGAATGCAATGAATGAAGTGATTAGAAATGACTGTGAACAACCTCAGAGCTCTGAAAACAGCCAGGCTCGAGGAACAGAGCCAAAAAGTCAGGTTTGGACTTCAGCTCTGATATTTGGTAACTGGTAGCAGTTGCTATGGTAGCACATGTGCTTAGCACTCCCTCCACTCACACACAGCCCCCCTCCCCAAAAAGAAGAAGAGCATAAGATCATGCAGAAGGCAATAAAGGAAAGGCACTCAAGAAGACAATGAAACATTCTGTAAGCTTCAGTCTACATAAAATAGCTAGTGCAGGATTTCTTTCATTTACTAGTCCCTAAGGTAAAGGTCTAAATGCAGAGTTTTGCAATTAAGACAGAGAGTATATTCCAGGCTTTCACTTTGTAGAGGTACTCTTTATTTCTGAGGAAATTAAAGTGTTTTGGCAGGTTTCTGAAAAAACACAAACAAATCTTGCTTTTTTTTTTTTGAGTTCTGTAAATTAGCCCATTTTAGTCTAACATTTTAAGTACAGGTTTAAAAATTTGCCTGTTACATTGTCATTAGTATAAATGAAATACTGAAACAAAATATTTATTTGGGAAATGTGGTCTCTATATAGCATTTTCTTGGTTTCTAAGACCAAATATACTCTTTAATCTTGTGTGAGATCTTACTTATCTTTTCATTTTAGAAAAGATAAGTGTATGTAATCTATAAAGATGCTGAGACATAGGTTTTCTTTGGCCTCTCAGGAGCAAAATTTTCCAAACACGAACTTCATACCAATTACTGGAATCTTGAGCTTAAGATTTTCCCTGCAATAAGATATCTCCTGGTTCATGTCCTGTAATAGCTGCATTTCAGTTCCTTATTGCTATAACTTGGTTAATTTTTTGCCTACTTACTCACAAATAGAAAAAAATCAAATTTTAAATTTTCAATTGTTTCATTTTATTCAGTGTAATAGTTTAAGTCCTGTTGAATTGGAGCTCTAGATTAATGACTGAATAATAATTTTAGTCAAGATAGCTTTTTTCCCAAGACCATGATCACTGTCAGTTCATGCACTCCACTAGCATGCTTAGACTTGGACCAAATTATCTTGAAGAGATTTCTTTGTTTGTCTGGGATGGATGCCTGTGATTAGCTGTTCCTCATAAAGGTCCAGATTTCGGCTCTCATGTAGCTGAGATGTTCTTTCTTGTGAGACCAACCCTGTAAATCAGGTGTCCCAAAGAGTCATCCAGTACAGGGCAGCTCCTGTCCTGCTGCCTCTGCTGACACCTTTGGTTTTCCATGGGTTTAAGGGTCTGGATGAAGGAATGCTTCATGGCAGATTCTGAGCAAAGAATTTGTCTCAGATTTGTAAAGGAAAACAGTCTACACAGAAAAGCTATTTCTTCTTGTGCAATGAAGAAGAATTGAAAGGAAAGTAAAGTAAATGGCACACATATAATTTTTATAAGGTTTACCATCTGCCTGTGCAAATCTCTGATGAACCACCCAATGTAACTGTGTAGCAACTAAACAATTCCCAATGATAGATTGCCCTAGTATCTGTATAATTACAATATTTTTTTTAAAAAATCTGTTACTGTATAAATGTGAAGCTTTTTGTTATTTCTCTAACTGTAGAGAGTATTTCAACCAACTCTATCTGGATAATTAGTAGACAATAAACAACTTTGTTTTTATACAGGGAAACATCTATGTGGATTTTTTTTTCCTTTCAAAGATATTTTCAAAATAAGCTCATACTATGATCTAATTTTAATATCCTTAATCTTGATATTCTCTTTTTTTCAAAACAAGTAATGTACTGAAAAAATGACATTTAGATCCTTAGTAATTTAAAAGGTTTTAGTTCTAATAGGTCCTAATTGCTTTGGAAACTACTTCTTGTTTTTTAGCTTTTTTTAAAAGATCAATTTCTCAAAATGTTCAGCTATTAAGTCAAAAGTAATAACAAGAGTTTCAAAGGGCATCTTTTACTGTCTATGTTTCATAAGAGTCATGGTATTTGATTTATTTTTTCCCATAGACAGGAAAAAGGATGGCATTTCTGAAATTTTATATCTGAAATATATATCTTATACCAATTGCCATCTGAAGATCGTGAAAACTTACAGTGAGCAGCAATGTGTCAAACTAGATTTGGTTCAATTATCCTTATCCTGAAAACAGGCAAAATGCTTTTCTTGAGGGGTGAAAAATTATTTTAATTGATTTCCTATAGTGTTGGAAATTCCAAAGTTTCGCATCATTGTAGTTGTGTTTTCATGCGTGTTTGGGTGAATGACAAAGTAAACAGGGAACTGAAATTTATGTATGAACTCTTTTTTGGTGATTTTGCCACCTTCTGAGGTGGGAGCTGAGTCTCTTTATGTTTATTCAAGAATAAAATTTAAACCTCTTTAAAATGTAGCTTTGCAGTTGATAAGTCTTGCCAAAAAATATGCCAAGCTTCCTTTGGGGAGTGTGATTGCAGGACAGGTGACCATACCTAAACATAGGTACCAGTGTCATAGCATGTGGTTTCACATGGCTCTAGGCACTCACAAATCTCTGCTTCATACTTTGTCTTTGTGGATATTCTTTCTCAGATATCCAGCTCTGAGAATATGTCTAAGTCTATGCTGTGGTTTTAAGTCATTCTGCCCTGGATTTTAAATTTTGCACTGCAGCTCTGCTAAATGAATTGCAACGGGCCCCTTTCAATTCAGGGGATCAAGAACTCCAGCAATATAAATCTCATGTTTAGCCTGAGATCCTAGGTCTGAAAGCACCAGTTCAGAAGTCCTATATATTTTTCATATGGTTTAGCTAATTACCTATATGGTACTGTTGAAAACAAGACAGAAAATGTCCTTGTGGCATTGAATGAAAACCTAACAAGCTACAAGCACTGTCTGTACTTTTACTTTTGTCCCTGGCATCTCTGGAAAGATATAGTACAGCTAAAGAAAATGTAGAAAAGGGCAAATATAATGAGCAAGAATGTGGAAAAAATCCCTTACCAGGAGAGAATAAAAATAGCATTTGTGTATCTTCTCTCAAGAATGAATGTGGTGCATGTGGTTTGTGTAGAATTGACTTCCATCAAAACCTGCAATACTGTAATTAGAGAAAAAGAGTACAACTACTAGAGATTGAGATCAAAACAAATAAAGTACAGCACTTTTCCATACTGGGGGCAGGGAACTTCTGGAAATTCCTCTCAGAGGGATCATAGCAGCCAACAGTATCAGCAGGATAGAGGAGATGAGACAAATTGTGAATAATAACTCCATAAATAGATGGAAAAAGAAATAGAAGGGGACAGTCCCTGCAATGCCAAATGATCAAAGATGCCCTGGAGTTTAAATATCAGTGAAGGGTAGAAAGGGACCAAGGTTGTGTGTCCTTCTTAAATAACCTGCAGTATTGACAGTCAGAGACAGATTTGCAGGGAAAATGGTGCATTGTTCTTTCCTGCCTGACACTGTACCCAACTCTGCAGAATTCTTCAGTGATATCAAGTCCTAAGTAATACAACATAAGATGACATAAGAAAAGCTCTCTGCTCCAAACTAGTGGAACAGAGACACAGAGGATGGATTTATGGGTACTAACTAAATATTAGACCAATGGCAAAGCTAATAAAACAAGTGAGATTTTTTCATCCTGAACCTATTGTTCTACTGGCATCATCCTCTTCTCTGTGTCAGGACACACCAATTCCAGCAGCACAAGGTGCTACAGAGTAGTTTTAAGAGCACCAATGTAGGGTAAGGAATGTGAACAGAAGGGAATTTTATCTTTTGTGTGGTTTTGGTTTTGTACATGTAGTTGACCATACTGGTATATTTTGTTTAGCACATGTGGATAACTACTACCTTTAATTATTTGTGCAGGTGTATGCAATCTGAAGCAAAACAGTGATTAAAGCAATAAATGAGGATAGGCTCATAATGTGGTGTTTTTAAAGTAAGAAAGATAAATTATTTTGCTATTAATCTTTTTTTTATTCATTTACATATTATCAGAAAAAAAAAGTATATGCACAGGGGGGAGAGTTTCCTATATTTCAGAAATTGCAATTAAAAATGTATTAGTTATTAAGGAATGGTTGGCTTGTAATGTATTCACTACTTTTTATCTATCTATTAGCTTCACATGTTTTATTAACATTTTTTTCCAAATGTACTAAATACAGCTGAAGCACAGCAGTAATGTAAATCATGATTACTAATTTTAAGATGGGCAAGGAACAAAATGATCTATTTAAAATTTTCAGATTTTCTTTGAAGTTTATGTTAAGTTTTCTTGTAATACTTGTCACAAAAAATGCTGTTTTCCCTCACTAGGTTGTTTGGTTGCTGAGTGGTAAATGGAACAACTATTGAATGCTTTGCAACATGAAATACAGACTGTGTGAACTTTAATATGTACTAGCTTTGGTTTGGTTTATATGTTATTACCTCTCTTTTTTACTACTTGTTGCATCACTCGGAACTTTATAAAAAATACCTAATACATCTCCTTCTCTTTACAGGAAAGCATTTCTCTCTATAATGTTTTCAGACTAGAGATATGTAAAATTGTTTAGTTTTACTAAACAGTTTAGGACTGGCCTAATTAGGTTAGGTTATTTGAACAAAAATCATTATGTTAATTTTTCTGGTAAAATAGAAACATATGAACAATTTTCATTTCATTTCAGATGCACAGGATAGTGTGTTAATAGGCTCGAGTAAGCATGGTAGATTGTTGCTATAGCAGTCAAAAGACAAGTCCTATAATTTCAGATTTTCCTCAAGTAGCATACAAAGAAAGTAATTTAAATTAGCAAGGCAAAGAAAAATTTCTGCTTATTAAAGGAAGGACTCTGTAAATATAGTTTGAAAGATTCAATCGTGCCATTCATGGATGGTATAAGTGAAGGTGGGAAAAGAATCACCTTCTTTGACTTCAGCAGAATAGTGACTGAGAACCTAACCCACATTTTGAGACAACTTTTGAACAACCGCTGTAGTCATTAAGAACCACTTTTTAGTTTTCTTACTCACAAGGATGACTTACCCACATGCCTTTTCCTTTATAACTTAAATACAGTTTAATAGTATACTTTCTAGGATTTAGAATTTATATACTTTCTTTTTTCAAATTAAGCCAAGGCACTGAAATTTTCTTTTCTTTAATGCCTTCAGCAGGAATATCTGACCCAAACTGGTATCTTGGTACGATGTTATTATTTTTTTACCAGCAATATTCTCATTACAATCATTCTCAGCATTTCTTTTAATCACCTCTTGAAGATCTCAGGAGTCTCAGGCTCTGTCATTAAAGGATTTACAGTATCAGCACCTGATGTTGTTTTGCACCATTTGAGCTCTTCTCTGAGGAGGCACAAAATTACTTTGCAGCTCTTAATTAAGCTTTGCATCATACCCACAAAATGGCACTAGTCTTAATTCAACAATGGAGACCACAAGGTACTGAGATGTTAAAGGATACCCCTGAAAGCAGGTTTTACTGGGAGCCAGCCAAGGACAGCAGTGTTGCAGTGCTACCCACCCTAGGTGTGGCAGCAGCCCACACCACCATCCCCACACATCATTCACCCGGTGTCTGCTGCCTCATTCCTGGCCACTTCTGCAAAATGACCCTGGTGACTCAAATCACTTTTTAGTTAGTTACCTTTCTGTAACCCCCTTGATAGAATAAGGACAGGGATGAGGATGTTGACAGGAAATAATCCCTCCTGGGAAGGACAATGAGAAGTCACTGTAGGGACAGAGGACATAAACTTTATTTGGGGCCAGTTAGAAAGCAAGTATGCCCACACTGGATTTTGGATACTTTGGCTCTTCCTGTTGTAGTCTGCTACTTGTGTGAACTCTGTGTAGCTAATGTTGGAATGTTACTGCCCCCTTAAACTTCCAGGTATTCCTGGAGTCGTTAGACTGCAGAGAGAGGAGATAAGTATGTGTATGATTATAATTATAATCTTGTACTTAATTTTAAAACCAAAATTTTAATTTTAAAAGCACAACAAATTCACATAAATTCTACTTACATTATTCTAAGTTTTTTCTACCCAAGAAAGTTTGAAGTGTAATGAGCTAAAATCAGTAGTAAATTCTTCAACTTGGTTTGTTTACTTCTGAGCTGCTTAATACTATTATTTACAAAACTGCTTTGGTAAAAACATGAAGTCATCTGAACAAATAAGTAAAATACTTTTCCCCCAACTGATTTGTGAATAAGGTTTTACAAAGTAAACTCAGTCTGACAGCTGCAAAAAATGCATTCATGTAAGTCTGCATAATTCAAGGCCCACACATTTACAAAAGCTCCTAGTGAGGGAAATAAAACCAGAATCTATGTTTCTGAAGGTATTGAATGTTTTCTAGAATACAGAGAATGCACTTTAATTTATTACATGTGTTGTGTTGGAAAGAAAAACTAGAATGCTACACTCTTTGGAAAACAGTAATTATAGGAATAGTATGATCATTCTATTTTGTGGTCTTTTCTGAGCTAACAGAAGCTCCTCAGACAGTCCTTGGAGATGGAATTAACTCTAACTTTGGAGTTTTGTGTAGCAACTTCCAGACCACTTCCTGGAGCTTATTCTGATCTAAGTTGTCATAAAATTTTACTTTATGACAATGTTAGCTGTGAGCCTGCACACAGAGGGTGAGATTTACAAAGACATACATCCATTAAAAAAGTGTATATGTGCATTTCTATATGTCTGTTTCCCTTTTAAAATTTTTAGGACAGTGATAAAATCAAGACCAAACTCAGATGATTATACTGAATACTTGGGTCAGAAACTTGCACTAGAGACTAAGGAAACTTCACTGAGTAATAGTGCTGATCTACAGAGACTATTTCTATACCTGTTCTGTCAAGAACAGAACTTCTCAATGTTTTTATATTACCTATGACAGATTTCTTTCTCTGACATTTCAGGATCCTCAAATATCTCTAGGATGCTACAGGAGGTGTTTTTATCATTGGAAATCACATTTTATGTAGCTGATATATTTTGAGCTCCATGTGTTAGAGTGTAGAGTGCTTTTAATGAACTAATGAGCAGTATGTTTAGTAATATAATTAAAGATAGCTTGCCATTGCAAAACTTAAATTTGAATAACAATGAAGCAATAACTGTCTTTTTGCTGATTGGAACCACCATTTGAACAAAACTCTTGGAATATCTCACTTTATGACACATGTCAGAGTTCTTACTTGTCACATTCACTGTAACAGTGCAAACAACATCCTCCCTGAAATAAAAATCTGGGTTTCTACACAGTCCTTCAGATACTCTAATAATATAGCTTTAAGTGGACCATGCAGTTAGTATTATCTATATGTAATTATATGTGTATATATACTCTTTTTTGAGTTTTTTTTAAGAAATTTCAAAATAAGTATTTTATACTTCTTTTGGAAATACCTAGAGGGACTTTTTCTTGCTTTGTTTACATGGTCCTTGTAAATTCGAAGCAGCTAAGTACCCTTTAAGTATTAAAAATCTTCACAGTTCAATGTGATTGCTGATGAACTCTTTCTCTTTCCTAAATAAAAATCTAGAAGACTGAAGAAAATCTTTTAATACTACTACATGGGTGACTGAATTAGAATGAAATTGTTTTAGGGAAAGGAAAGAATGTAAATAATTGATCTGGTGTTAACAATTTTCGATTATTTAAATAGAATGTTTAAAAGGAAAGTCTGAAATTATACAATTTGACAAGGATTTAAGTAAAAATTTTGTTTTTGTAATAACCTAAAATTTTTATTAACTTTTAATTTTGGAAGGAAATGTTAATTCACCAGGAAGAAAAGACATTTGATACAGATTCTTACTTTTCCTAGAAATTTGGTTCACTGAATTTTCAGTACATAGATTTAATTATAAAATTTGAAATTTTGCATATCAAAATTCAAAAAGTGGAAATTTTTCATATCCAAAAAGAAGAGGGATCTCATATAATATTTTAGTCATTCTCTTGTTTCTATTATTGTCCATGGGACATTTCACACAGATTTTTCACATAGACATTTTGGGAAATGTCTTGATGAAAACATTGATGGAAAGAAAAATGAAATTTAATTTTATTATGATAGAGATGTTTAAGAACTTTGGGGGAGGATGCCTGTATTTCAGAAAAAAAAAATTATCTATCATTAAAAAAAGCTCGATCTACGATATTCCTTCCAGAAGCCATCTATTCTCTTCCATGTCTCTGAAAAAAAAAAAAGCTGTCTCTTCTGTAACCAGGCCAATCAAAAGTATTCATAAAATAGTCTAAAACAGACTGAGTTTAGGAGACCTGCTGGCTCATGAAATATATCTCTAGTTCTTGAAGATTATGGCTGGTTTTGAATTGAACCAATATATCTTTCTGACATTTAGTCAGAAAGACTAAATTTTGCTGGAACTCATTTTGCTGGGTCTCTCTGAAGTTCCTTAGCATCCTCTCAAGCATGAGCTCCTCTAAAAATTTTGCATGATTTGAGAAATTTTTCTACTTCATAGTTTGGCTGCAGTTACAGACCACTGAAATAAAGACAGAGTAGTTTGCTATTATGGATTGTGTAAGGTTCCAAAGCCCTGCTACTTTTCCAGGGTGAGCATCATAGCATACAGGACAAGCCACTTGGCAAACCCAACATTACCTTGTAAATAAGGAACATTTCTCACCATCAACAGGCTCCACTTTTAATTGAAGTGCCTGTTTTGACATGTTTTATCACAGATTTAATGGGCCTGAGAATCTTGCCCTACATCTGGTGTATCCTTTTCCCTCCATAGTTTTGTTAAGTCTGCAATGGGTAAAAGGGTAATCAAGTATGTCTGGAGATAGTGAGCTGACCTAATGAACATATGTCAGAGTTAATGAACATTTCCATAGACTTTGTCAGTGCACATCCTAAGGCAATTGTAGGCACTGAGTGGCTGTCATTTTCTGAGCTGCAAAGTTGTTCAGTTAGCTTGCTTCAGCAAGTCACTCCAGTTAGGGTTTCTATTAATAACTGCATTTAAAGTACCTCTAATTTTGCTTGGGGGTTGAGCTTTTGTTGGGGGCAGAATGCTTTACTGCTTGATTATTGAGATCCATACCTGCATACTGCTAAGTGAGACCAAATATTCCTTCATATTTCATTATTTCCTTAAATCTCCTGAAGTTTTACAGATGAAAGAAGAGAAATTGGAAGAATATATGCATTTGGAGTGTTACATTAACACCAAGTCTCCTTATACTGAAGGACTGCTCACTGTCTGTCTCATTTCTTCTCTGCCTGGATCAGCTCTTATTTCCACTCTAGCTCTGTCTATGCAGCCTCATGAAATATCTATCCACTTGCTCCCTTGAATAACATCGCAAGGTTTTATTTTCTTGTCTGAGTATATGGGAGGGCAAGAGAGTCCACCAAGATGTCAGTGAGCATATGTCTACTCTAGTGTCTGGGGTGTTTTTGCAACACAGATGTGTCAGCTTTGCTATCGTTTTATGTAAGCATGAGAACAACTTACCTCACTAAAATAGTCACAGTGGTATATGGTTATTTTAATTAAACTGTAAGTTATTTTAATGAAGCTCTATGGCTTTCTCATGACAGCAGATTTCACTCATTCTTTAGGATAGTAGGAACACAGCCAGGCTGAAACTGCATACACAGAATATTCACAAATCCTCGGAGAATGAAGAGTCAACTGCAGCACACTGTACTTCCTTGCTTAGATAAATGGCATGGTCTCTGACAACAGTGGGCTTTTTTTTGGCATTGTTTTTTTTTCCTTTTAACTAAACTACAAAAGATGTACTACAATTTTGCCATCAACAAAAAAAAAAAAAAAACCAAACAAAAAAAAAAAAAAAAAACAATAATAAATCATTTTGCCAGCCAGCCAAATAATATCATGTATTGGCTGAGTGGTGAAAAGGCAATTGCAATTCAGTGGAGAAAAATGTAGAATGATGCACTCATTGGTGGGGTTATAACTGATACTTCTGGGAAAATGGCAGCTTATGCTCTTTAGCGATCCAAGGAGTAAAAAGTGTTAGGAATGTTTAGAAAAGGGAGAACAAATCTGAAAACCTTGTTACTTCTTTGTAAAAAGTGCAGGAACTCCTCAACAAAACGTGCAGCTCTGGTTGCAACAGCAGTGCCTATAGAATGTTGCTGTGTCTCCCTCAAAAGCAACAGTTGTGAAAAGTAAAGAAACTGTCAACACAAAGAATTTACATAGAAGAAATAACCATAGTGAAGCTTTTTGTTTACAGAAGAGAGATGCTGAGAGAGGTATGATACAGTTCTATAGAACTGTAGGCATAGAAAAGGTTAATAACAACTGTTCATCATCTTTTACATGAGTTAAAGGCATCTTTTTAAAATAGCAGGGGTCATAGTTCATATAGATTGAAAAAGTAGCAGGACAAACACATGAAAGAAAAAATTGACTCAAGCCTAAAAACCCACAAAATCATTCTATCTAGCCCTGGAAGTCCAGAGAAGCTATATACATATGCTGTCAGATATCCCAGGGAAGCACACATCTGATTTATTCCTTTCCCAGGCATGTGTTCCTGTCCACCCTAAGAAAAAGATTATTGGGTTTTATGTACCTTTGGTCTGATATGATGAATTGCTTCAATGAAATCAAAAGGGATATTCTTTCTTTTCCTTTAAAATAAATAAACTAATTTATGAGGTTTTATGTCTCTTTTTCTTCCATTTAAGCATATTTTACTTAACAAATTGCAAAGAATAGTATGAATAACACATAATACATACAAAACCACCTCTCAAATCTAAAGATACATACATTTCTTTCTTTAAAATAATAAAAACTGCACTCCTTCTTTCCCATATTGTTGTCCTTATAGACCCTTTGAGATAAAATTCCCCTGTAAGCCACAGCTTGCATCATTCAGTCCTTCAGCTACCAAGAGGGATTGAAAGGGCTGTTACTCTGCAATGTTACATTTTTCAAAGAATCATAGAATGGGTCAGGCTGGATAGGTCAGAACTGTCACAGTGGATCCTCTGATCCAACCTCTCTTCTCAAGTAGATTCATCCTAGAGCACATTTCACAGGATTAAGTCCAGATGGTGCTTGAATAGGAGCTTGTGGAGGCGGGAGACTCCACAACCTCCCTGGGCAACCTGTTCCAGTGCTTGGTCACCTGCACAGTAAAGTTCTTCCTCATATACACGTGGAACTTCCTGTGCATCAGGGTCTGCCCATTGTCTCGTCCTCTTGCTTGGCACCACCAAGAGCCTGGCTCCATCCTCCTGATGTCCTCCCTTTATAGATATTTATACACATAGATAAGGTCCTCTTTGAGTTATATCTTCTTGAGGCTGAACAGGCCCAACTCTCTCAGCCTGTCCTTGTAAGAGAGATGCCCTTTAGCATCTTTCTTGCCCTCTCCTGGAGCTGCTCCAGGAGCTCCATGTCTCTCTTGTCCTGAGGAGCCCAGAACTGGACATAGCACTCTAGATGTGGCCTTACTGAGGTCCATGAGAGTAATCTTACTTGCTGCCCTACTCCCACTTCGCCCAGTACTGAACTCCACAATTTCATGGTCATTAGAGCCAAGGCTGCCCACAGTCCCAAATCTCCATCAAGACCTTCTCTCTTTGTTAGTATGAGGTCAATCAGCCATTCCTTGTGGGATCATCCACTACCTGTGGCAGGAAGCAGTTTGACTCCAGCAGAGAAGTGCTGGTGGTTCCTGATTCTTCTGTGTACTGTTTCTCATGCAGGACTGCCACACAACCAAGAGCACCCCCCAGATAGAGCTTTTTCAGTTGCAAGCTTTTTCACTTTCAAGGAATTACACCAAGTCTCTGCACAAGAGACTTGGTGTAATTCCTACATTCTTCTCACAAACCCCCCCAGGATGCTCAAAAAGCTCTCCTCTTCACACATTTGGCATGTTACAACAGAAACTAGACAGAATACTCAATCATTTCATTGATTTGAATGATCCAATTGACATACCAGCAGCTAGGCACCAGAGAGAAAAGTGATCCAATGCTGGTCAAAGGTGAGCATAAATGAGTACTCATGCAGAACTACCCATGAGTTAATTACATTTACTACTTCTCCTTCTTCAGAAAAAGACAGAAAATGCCATTCTGTACCCCTCTCAGACAAAGTTCCTTGGGTGACTCAAAAGGATAGTCATGATATTTTCACACAAATTGATTATGAAAAACTTCAGTTGGAAATTAGCAAGGAAGATATGAAGGAATAAGCTTCTTTTTTGCTTTCCCTTGTTTCTCTATAGAGGTGATTACTGAGTATCAATAAGCACAGATGAAATGTCTCAGAGGATTTTGGTTAAGCATAGAAGGGACACAGGTAAAACCTCAATTTATTTCAATGTGTATTTAGTTCAGTTGTCTTTGCCCAGAAAACCAACAAGCTTGTGAGATTCCAGGTAGTAGGTACCAAAAAAAAAAAAAAAAGAGAGAAAAAGGAAATTTATTGTTATGTTTATGCTTACTGCAGCTTTTGTTATTACTCTGTCTCTTGTGAGGTCTGGAAATGTTATTTATTTTGTCTCTGGTATCAATACTGATCACAGCAGGCAGACATCTGCTTCAAAAAAGTCATGTCTCAGCTGGCTCTTGCCAATGGCAAAATCAGCACAAAGGCCAAGGACTCAATAGAAATGAAACCACAACCTCTGTCCGGTCATTCCTGGTCAGAGTTGAGGTAATATGGAAGGATTATTACTTCAACTGCATGGTACTTGTTCTGTGGATAAATTGACTATTTCAATCTTCTGGGCTGTCAATTCAAAAACTTTCATGGACACTATACCATAAAAGAAGGAGAAAAAGGGGGAAATAGAGAAAGAGAAATTGACTGTGCTCCTAGTTGCAGTAAAATCATTTGTGGTATACATCTCTGTTATGATCTATTTGCTTATTCCTCTTCTGCAGTCTGTAAGCTTGATCAGTGCAATAATTATATTGCATAGCTTTATTACACCATTTCTTTTAAAGTGTATATGAGCTCAATAAAAAATTACTACAATAGAAAAAGGGTAAATATTATATGTGCATGCATGGTTCAACCCTGTCTGATAAAATGGGGGGAAAAAACCCTCAAAGTAGACCTAAATATGCTTTTGCACATGTTGTGCAAAATTCAAAATACAGTAGTGCATGGTTCTCAATGAAGTATAAAGGTTGCAAGACTGTTCTTAACAGTGCAGGAAGTAAGAAAGAAACAGATGAATCTAGAAATTTTGGCAATGCAAGTATGAAGTGTGGCAACAGAGCATTTCACATGCCCTCTCCAGAGTGTTGGCAGAAAAGCAAGAAATTCCACCCATCAAAAAGTCAATTGGCCATTTGCAATGAAAACCTGGGATAGCTTATGGTTATACAAAACAAGGTATTTCATGAAATAATAATAATCCTCTGGAGAAAAGGAAATTTTAGGACTTTATCAGGGAACATCTTTGAACAAGACATGGAGAAGGGCTAAAGTATTTATTAAACTATCCAATTGTTTGTTTGTTTATTCATTTATTCAAAATAAAAAAGAAAAGCCTGTAATGAAAAATTATATTTTTCTTTTAGATTAACAGTCTTGGGTATGTCAAATATTACAAAATGTCAAATAAGTTCATTTATTCAAGCAATTCTCACTGAACTCTTAAGGAACTTTGCTTCTAGACTTAGCACAAAAGATGAAAGGCAGTATACTTTAAGTTGGTGGTTGGGCTCTATAAGCTCTCATCCATTCGTCTGCTGTATTCCAAAGATTTTCTTTTCTCTACTTCCTTCTAAAATGATCTTGAATTGCTCTTTGCAGATGCAAATACTTTCAATGTTTTTTGACATGATAAAGAAATCGTATTTGAATGTCATCTCAAGAAACCATAACAGGGGAAACCAACCTGATAAAAAACAGCTTTTCTTTATACCCAAATCTAATCTACAATTATTTTACTTATAATTCTTCTATTTAAAGTAAATTCCTAGAGCTGGTACCTCCAGTACAGTAACAGATGTTATTCTGTTAGAATAATTGTTCTAATAAAAGTTTCTAAATAGAAGCTGAAATAACTTCACACATATATGAGCCATTAAGAACGTGGTCAAATATATTATAACTTTAAGTTTCTCTTGCAATCAGCTTAGTCCTAAAAGAAATCTTACTCTTATTTCATATATATATATATATATATATGTATGTATGTATATATATGTCAATTTGCCAACATTTTTACTCTGAGTGCCATTTTACACTTATTTAGTTAGAGGAACTACTTGAATAAAAAGCAAGTGGATAAATCTAAAATTTTCAATTATTTTAATTTTGTAAGACTAAATATAATAGAATAAATCTGTATTTTATACACTGAGTTTACCAGACAAGATGCCGAACACATGCAGATAGTCTGATAGAGCTACACATTTATCCTCTGCAGAATATTGCCTGGGCTTTGTTATCTATTGCACAACATTACTGAGGGATTAGAATGAGTGGAAATGGCATTAAAATGTTAAAAATTTGTTCTTCAACAATGAAGCTGACTTCACCCATATTCTGAAAGTTCACCGATCTTACTTAAAAAATGATGGGTTTTTTTCTATCAATTGTAACTTAATCAAAATATTGAATAACTCTTTACATTTACAGAGAAGAAAATCAGTCTAGATTTCTTCTTATTTCCTGTGTTCTGTGATACTACCTGTGCCTTTCAGCAGTATTCACAACAAAACACAGCAATAGAAAGGCACAGCGAGATGATTTAGGAATAGATTTTGGACTTACGTCCGAATTATTTTGGTTGTATGAGTTTAATTCCAGCTTCTATAGCTTTTGCAAGTGCCTTTGGGGTAGCTGCACTTCATGAATTTGTCAGATTCTTATTTCAATTACACTGTTATCAGGTTGGCATAATTTACCAGCTACTACAGGTATAATTTCAGATTTACATTAATATTAGTTTAGTAAGAATTAGTCTACAGCTATTCTGGAAGGACATTCTAAAATGGCTCATGCCTGTCAGCTAATTATGTCTTTGAAAGCTTATATTTTTAACATAACAGGCACTAAAGCATGCATTTATGTAGTTATATTTTACATATATATTTGGAAGTTTTTTTAATTCCTAAATTATAGAAGATTGTTCAGGCACTTACTTGCACATTATTGACTGGTACTATTCCTCCTTTCTTTCATTCCAGCAGAATTACAGAATGAATTTTAACAAGAAATGGTTATCATGATAGAAGGGAAGTTGTTGCAGGCTTTTCACTAAAATTATGTGCCACAAGCGAGAAGGCAGTAGAAAGTAATGAGAAGAAAACTAATTCTTTAGTCATAAGAGTATGACTCTATTACCTTCTAGATGTTATCTATCTTTACATCAACAATTAAAAACATTTCTGCAGAATTCATAACATATTTAACTATTTCTGTGGGTATTTATTTTGAAAGCACATACAAAGTAAAGATATGTAAACTAGACAAAGCAAGGACAGAGATTTTGTGATCAGCACTGCAGCTGAAGGCCAGTGAATGATGGTGACACCACACAGAAGACACAATTGCTGCTCTGAGACAGTAATCCATGAAAAAGACTGATCAAGCAGGAAAAAGTCTTCCAGAGCCTACACTTTAGACATTTTAAATGTAATGAAATTATCACTGAAATTATGGTGGTAGCTCAGTTCTATATATTCTCTCTAGAATTTACAGACAGAAAAAAGTCGTAAGATAGCATTATTAAGACCCCCCCAAGTTATCAAAGTTTCCTAAGTCCTCTATTAGTTCTTATTTATAGGCCATCAGCCCATGGGTGTTCTTTAGAAAGAATTTGTTAGCTTTTTTTCATGTTACTTCTTTTTTCATTTTTTTTCATTAAACCTGTAAGACAGTAGATAAGGCAATTAATTAAAGGAGCAATGGGAAAATAATCACATCTAGGTGACAGAAATTTAATAGGATATAACCAGACCCTGCAACTGAGATCCCAGTCTTCATTAGGGCACTCATCTGCCTCAACAGTTCTTCCTACAGGCGGACTTTTTTCCATGTCCATTTTCAGCATTATCCTAGAATCATAGAGTCATTTAGATTGAAAAACACCTCTAAGTCACAGAGTCCAATTATCAGGCTAGCACTGCTGTGCTCACCATTAAACCACATCCCCAAGTGCCACACCCATATGCTTTTTGAAGACATCCAGGGATGCTGATTCCACCACTTCTCAGCCTGCTCCAATGCCCAACCATTCTTTCAAAAAAAGTAAAAAAAAAAAAAAAAAAAGAAAAAAAAAAGGATAAAAAAAAAAAAGAAAAAAAACCACAAAAAACTAGGTGTCTGGAAGATTGTGGAAGATTGACTCCCACTCACTGCTACCTCCTTTCAGGTAGAAGTAGAGAGGAATAAGATCTCCCCTAAGCCTCCTTTTCTCCAGGTTAAACACCGCTGGCTCCCTCAGCTTCTCCTCGTAAGCCCTGTATGCCAGGCCGTTCACCAGCTCAGTTGGTCCTTGCAGTGGGGACCTCAATGTCTTTCTTGCAGTGAGGGGCCCAAAACTGAGCAAAGGATTCAAGGTGTGGTCTCAGCAGTACGCAGTTACTGCCCTGGTCTTACTGGCCACTTTATTCCTGATACAAACCAGGATGCCATTAGCCCTCTTGGCCACCTGGGCTCATGTTCAGCTGCTGTTGATGAGCACCCCAGGTCCTTTTCCACTGGGCATCATTCCAGCCACTCTGCCCCTAGCCTATAGCACTGCCTGGGGTTGTTGTGACCCAAGGGCAGGTCCTGTCACTTGGCCTCATTTAACCCCATATCTTTGGATTCGGTCCACCAATTCAGTCTGCTCAAATCCCTTGGCAGAGCCTTCCAACTGCCTTTTCTTCACTTTCACATAATCAGCTAAAAACTATGACCTTTCTAGGTTCAGATCTTTATACAGGTTTTCCAAAATTCAAGCAAGATGCTGGGGCCTTCTTTGAATCCATTTTGACAAGCATCTATAGTATAGATCTTCACAAGCATCTTATAATTTGTTCTGTCATCTTTGCTTGAAATACATCCTGTTGACAACACTGGTAGGACAGTGCTTGGCAGCACTGGTTTTGATTTCCAGTCCCTTGAAACACATTGAAATGTAAGTGCTGCATGTCCAATGATGTAGAGTTTAAGGGTTACTTATACTAACCCTTTTATTTAAAAAACATTTGTAATGACTACGACTTCATGTGGTTACAGATGTAATCAGGGTCCTAAAAATAAAATCTACTTATCTATCTAAATGGATACGGTTCACTGTGATTTTTAATTATAGTCATTTGAGTAATATTCAGAAATATTAATTTTATGGAAAAAAAACTTAAAAGCATTTTTTTTAAAAATTCAAAACTATGTAAGTTAATGCACATTTATATTCTTTTCAATTCTACCTACAAAGAGTACAAAAAGTGATACTTGAGACTACTTGCAGAGCATGATTGTAAGAAAAAAGGGCAATATTCAAGAATGATAGACACAGAAAGCTTTATCAAAATATATCTTGTTGAAACTGAAAGGATTTTTTTATTCAGAAATGCATTCAAACAGCTTAAAGATCATATTTCTCTTGCATTATTAATCTATTGCATTATTATAATGCAATATAATCTATTGCATTATTAATCAAATAATTAAAACATAACTTCATTTTGTACACATACCAAGCAAAATATTTTTTTCTTTCAGTTTTACAGCAGATTCTTCTGTTTGAATATCTGGTGCTGAATACTTTTTGGCATGAGCACATGGCTCAGTATCAAAATTAAACTAAACAGATTAAATTGTAATATGAATACATTAGAAACACTTCTTTTCTATATTAAAAATATGCTCCAATTCCAACTAAAGGCAAAGAAAACCTACCATTTAACATTTAAGAGCTACACTAGACTCTGAAACTCATCACTATAACAACCATATAAAACTTGCAATACAAACCTAAGAAAACATACTGTAAAGTAGTATTTTTTTTTTTGTGCTCTAAGAATATGAATAATCAAATGAAGAATTCCATAGGCACTCACTGCTTCCTATAGAATAATGAAGTTTTGTCTTTTGATCAGAATCATCAATGCTCCAGGACAAAGTGTCAGGGCTCCAGGAATGCTGTAATATGTATGTTCAAAATTACAGCTTTTTATAAACTGCATACTGAGGAAAACACTTAAATAATTAAGGTGCTTTTCAAAACCTTGGTCAGAATCTCTAAAGGATCTGTAACTACTTTCTTTAATAGGTTTTGAATTCAGTCTTAGGGACTGATATTGTGAGATCTTCTTTTCCTACTTTGCCAGACGGTCCTTCAGGAACAATGTATATCGCAGGGATTGTTTTCTGAGCATAATACATAGTCCTCTGGTTTATCTGGAAGTTTAGATTTCTTTGTCCTTTGATGTGTTTGGTCATAAGAAGAATTCTAGAGCAATAACCATTTGACACTGCTGTGACAGTACCAAAGCCACCAGCTCTAACAATATCTCAGTGCTCCCATACCAGCCCTGTGAGCAGTGCTGGCAAACAGCACAAAGGTGGCACAGTGGCATTGATGCTGCTTGGGTCCTCTGCCCCACAACTCACAAATGTTGAAATAGCCCTGCAACCAAGTGTCCTCATGTGCCAGCACCTGGCTCAGAACTTATGTTTGTCGCCTGTAGCATGGTGATCCCCTGTCTCTGGTCCTGCTCATGCAGATCCAACTCAGAGCCCCAAGTACCAGATTAGAGCTTTTTCATGTGCAGCTTCTTCAATTCAAAATCATCAGTGACAATTTTAACACAGTCTTAAGGAAAAAAATATTCTTTTTCTGCTCAGACTTCTGATCTGATTTTTTTCAGTACACAGTGTGGGAGTTTTATCCCTCACATCTGTTGGGAGGGCAGCAGTGGAAAGTTTTAATAGCATCTCTCAGTCACTAAGACAACTCTGTTTTAACCCTCTGTGCAAATGCTTTAGCACCTACCTCTTAAAACAGCTGTCATGTTCTTTTGGGGTTTCTTCTGTAATTCTATTCCCAAATTTTCTTTATTATTAAGATTAAAATCAGTGGCTGTTTATTTTGAGAATCTGAAATGGTTTTTGATTTTACAGAAGTGATGCAAGCAGGTGAGGCATAACTTTCATGTTTATCACTAAATCCACTACAAAACAACTTAGAAAACATCTTTCACAACACCCTTTCAACTTTTCTGCATGTTAGAAGATAGAAATAATTTTTGACCTTCATAGCCTTCTCTGATATCTCCATGAAGTTTTTTTTCCCTTGATTAGGCAGTCCTCACAAGCCACCTGTCCTGCAGAAGGTGATGGCTTCATTTTTTGTTTTCCAGTGCAACACCAAGATAGGGCTGGGCTGCAACCGATAACATCTTGCCCACACTAAGCCCTGCCCTGCTGCCAGCCTGGGCTCAGCTGGGGTCTGCTAGGCCCTGTTCCAGCAGGGCTGGGCCCTGCTTTAATGCAGCACTGGCTGAGCCGCATCCAACCCCAGTGTGGTCAGATCAGCCCACGGTGTGCTGCTGCTGCTGCTGCTGCTGCTGAGTCCTAGCCTGGCTGCTGAGATACCAGCCTTCCCTGCAGTGACTTCTGGGCAGGGGAAAGGGAAGCCATGAGCCCACAACTGAAATTGAACAAAGCAGGAGCCAGAGACCAGGCATGCAGCCAGAGCAGACACTGCCGTTCTGGCCGGCCCCCTGAGATCCTGACACAGCACCCCCAGCATGGCCTGAAAATCCATCACTGTGAGTGCTTCGGTCACTACCCCCGGGCACATGACCACCTGCAGGCCCCAGGGGAGATTTTAACTCTTCTACTGCACAGACGAGACTTGCAGACCTTCAATCCTCTCTGGAGAGGAGAGAAAAGGACAGAGTGAAGACACGTAGAGAAACCACATGAAGATGCTAAAGTCAGTAAAGGAGTTAATGTCAGATGATGGGAGAATGGGGAACTGCCTTAGTCTTGGGCTGAAATTCTTTTAAAGGCCATGGTGATGGACTATGATACACTGAAATAGCCTTGTAATTAATGGAAATAGGGAATGGGAGGATGGAGTGTTCAACCTGTAGATATAAGCAAGGGCACCCATGCTGAAGCATGCAAATGTTGAAGTAGCTGTGATCCCATGAGAAGTTTGAACAGAGAGAGAGAAGAATGATCAAGACCCTTTGCATGAAGAATGATGAAGACCCTTGTTGAAGACCCTTGATGAAGACCCTTTTCCCTTTGCACACAGGGAAAGAAGAAGAAGACCTCTGCTCTGAGAGATGATCTCAGAGATAGATGAAGAGAACTTTTGTTTTTGAGCAGCTCTTCCTTAAAATAGTACCCCATAAGTTGACATGGCCCATAAACACAGCTGTGGGAAGGCTGAAAAACGATGGGAGGGACTTCACGACTGCAGATTTCTGGGCAGCTGCTATTCGTGGAAATTAAAAGAGAAAGACCTGTTCTTGTGGAGAAGTCTCCATGGCATGGCAAGAGAAACTCCTCTTCCTAAGAGAACTGATGCAAGACTAGAAGTGGTAAACTGACTGAAAATCCCAAGTTTTGTCTCTTTACATTGTCAGTGAGAAAGAAAATGGGGGGGGGGGGGAGTTTTCTTTATATCATTTAAAGGTTGAGCCTGCTTTGCTCTTCTCCTAATCCCACCTCGCAGCAGGAAATGGGTAAATAAATCCTAGAGGGTGCCCTGGTGATTTTGGCCATCACTAAACCTACCACATTATGTGGTGCATTGGCCAGGAAATCTAAAATTGGCAAACCAAAACCACTACACAAGGTTTTCACAGAGGTACTAAAAGGATGCTTAGAGAGGTCCATGGATTGTTTTCAAGGCTATGTGCTACTGACAACTCAGAAAAGTCATGAAATCAGCTTCCAGCAGACTGGTAAAGAAATATTTGGAACCAAGAGTCTCTTGTGAGCATTTTCTTGATGGCAGGTGCTGGAAATATTTGCAATCTTTAATTTTCATTATGTAGGATTGTAATCTTTTAAGAAACTCCACTTGTCTTTTTACAGTTTTGTAAGCTCTTCAGTGCCTTGCCATTTCTTACTCTTGATACTTCGGAATACAATTTACCTTCATAAGAATGAAAGAACTGCCATGCATCATTAAATCAAAGTTTCACCCAACTTGGAATTCCATGTCTGATGGTGTCAATTAGTATGTACTTAGGGAAAATCACAGGAAACAGGACAAATATAACATGATTTTTCCCTTGCAAAATCTTTAAAATAAGATTATCTTTAGCATCAGATCAGGAGCAACATTGTAATGCTTGTACCTCCAGTGCATGCACCCTAGAGGATAACAACAGGTTTCTTATTCACTTCAGAAAAACAGAGCCTTTGAAAGGGCAAAGAGCATCTCATTAAAATTGCTGGGGAAAAAATATTTAGAAACAAAGTTACTTATAAATGATCTTTAATTTTCTTCTTTCAGGATTCAATACACAAAAAACCTCTATTCAAGTAAGAGGCAATTTAACAATAAATCATATGAGGATGAAGCAGTTACACCTTAATTTAACCAGAAAAAAAAACTGTTAAATGAGACAAAATTAACCTAGCCAATTACATCCTGATTCAGAATTCATGATTCTATAAAACTGCAGCTGTCCCAGCGGTGGTTAGCTGAAATAAATAAAAGAGTTTGTCCACTTTAAATATGTGCAATACCTATTTCTCACTGCTTCATCTAAGTTTTTATTAACTGGCACTGGTTATTAAAGTCTTATATAAAACAGTCTTAAATTCAAATGCAGTGTTGTTCTCCATTTGGAATGAGTCTTTAATTTCTTTTCGGCTATGAGTATTCCTAAATGCAGCAGTATGAAACTTTGATTTCATGAGATGACAGAATTATTACATTCCATTTTGCAATGAAACCTCAAAATACTAAAGTTCTCAGAATCAAATGTTAAAAACAAGTTATATTTCATATTGATTAAACATTGAATATAAACTATGCTGAAACATTTTATTTCATTTTTGAAGTTTGGTTTTTTTTGAGGCACAAAGTTATGTGCCTCAATCCAGTTCAAAGAGGATATTTTCTTCACCTATTCTGTTTCTTGTTGCTAATAGAAAATATTGTATTTAGAATTAAATTTCTGATAATATATTTTCTCTCTGTTTCTCTTATTTTTCATTCCTGTCTAAATAGTACAAATCCAAAGTCTGCTGTCCTTTACCACTCCACATATCAGGAAAGCATTACTTCAGTCTCTCACAAGAGTGCCAGAACAGGGATGTGCAGGGTAAATAGGCATGTCTATTTGAGCAAAGGTGGCAAGGGATAATAGAGTTAGGAACCAAGGCTGCAGACTAAACGAAGATGCAGCTTTCTTAGCAAATAAGGCACAGAGACGGTTTCAGCTTATTTAAAAACCTCTCCAGTAGCCTCTGCACAAATACTTAGGGATCATAAGTTTCTGTTCCAGTCGAGTCTTCTTTCTCCTGCAGCAGCCAGTCACTGACTGTCTTGGGAATTATTTCCTGATTGCTCTGGAAAAGGCCATTCCACAGTTAGGCAATAGCTCACTGCAATCTGCCTGTTTAGCTTGAAAAAACTGGTGTGCAGGATTTAGAAAATCTTTGACGGAAATATGAAATTCTAGGAGATAAATTAAAGCACAGAGAAAATCAGTGTGAGTTGAAAAAGAAGACAGTTCATATTGATGCATTTCAGTAACTTTCCATGTAATATAAGCAGATCTTCTAGACAAAGGGAAAGCACTGAAACCAATGGTTAGGTTTTTCTTAAATCTGGCTGAAGAATTAAATATCTAATTAGGATTCTCAGTCAATGCTATCTTAATTGACTAATACATCATTCTGTTAACACTAATGGTAAATTAAATATACTTGATCGATATTCAAACAATGAATTCTGGTTAATTGACGTTGATCTTAATGGGCATTACTTTAAAATATTAGCTGATGTACATCCACAGCTGTGGGGATTACATATTACAATATTAATTTTCAAGGTATCATTTGCAAGAAACATTAGCGAGTAGTTAGTGAGCTTTCCTTATATATGAAGAGGAATTGCAACCAGCCATCTCAGAAAATAAAATTAAATTATCCCCTCACAAATAATATATTATTTTCCTCTTTACATTATTTTTCCTTTTCCTTTAAAGTGACTACTCTGAAAAATTAAAGACTTCTAAATCATAATTTACAAACTCTGGTGAATTAGCTCACATGTAAAATGAATTAAGTGGATTAATGAAGAAAAACAATTACAGTATAATGCAAGTAAGTACAGACAAAGAAAGCTGTAGACTAAGGAGTTGATATCAGATACCCAACTGTTGGAATCTGAAGGCTCTTAATTCCTTCTGGAGTGGAAGTTAGAGCCGTTCAGATTGGAATTTCCAAAAGAGAATATCCACAATTAATATCTCATTTTCTAGCTGCTTGAGAAGAGTCAGCTTGAAGGAAAAAATATTCAGTGGATGATCCCTAGCACTTTCTGAAATTCCTATCTGAGCTACCTGATCTAGTGGAATTTTTCTCTGCCCATAGCAGCAGAGTTGGAGCTAGATGATTGCTAAGATCCCTTCCAAACCAAACCATTCAATGATTTTATGATCTGACTCCCATATCGCTGTTATGCCTGTAGTCAGTGCAGCTCAAATCTGAACTCACATCAGTCTTTATAATATTCACATTGCATTTGTCTAGGCTCTCAACTGCCAACCCATCAGCTGACTTTACAATCAAATAAAAATTTGAGCTCTAATGTAGTTTAGCGTGATGTGACTTTTGTCCTGTGACACGTAACCTGCGTAGTTATTAAGAATGGGGGTGAGCTATGTGTACCAAAAGTGATTTCATCTCCAATCTTTTGAATACTCTGTCAGTCAAAGATGTTGTACTCCTCTTCTCTATTCTCACAGGATTTATGCCCTGCTTTGATGTTAAGCCCTATTCATTTGGGTTTGTTTTGTTTTGAGGTTTTTTGATGAAGTAGGGTTGATGACCTATTGACCATAATTCACTGAAATGAATTTCTAGACAGCCCCCTTACGAACTTGAATTCTACCTAATTGAAAACTCTTTAATTGTCAAAGATGTCTCTGACACCTGATACCCAGAAAATTACTACCTGGGAACATCATGTTGTTTTATTAGTATAATCTTAAATTGTTGGTCAAAGGAAACTGGAGAGGAGAGCCATTTTTAACAATGCATACAAGCCACTTTTAGCACAGGTCGTAAAAATAAACTCTTGATGAATGAAGCTCTGAACTCACTGCTATTCATCAGATATCTAGGAGAGTATAAACACACATCACTTGTGTTTGTTCCATTGAATACACAGGTAGGTGCAGCTCTGCACCTACATTAGAAGAGCAGCTGAGCTTTTCATGAGTATAAATGATGTAAAAAACCTGAGGACTATAAGGTGGGTACCATCATCTCGAGGTGCTAGCCTCAGAAACCCAAACCTCAGCTGAGCTACCAAAGTTTGTTCAAACTCTCAGCAAGAGCTGGGAACACAAGAAAGTAGACACACATCAGAACACATGCACACACGGGCATAAGCACACACCCTATCTTGTTGGGCCTGAGGAGAGTAAAGGTTGCTAGAATAATGGTGGCTACAAGTACCTGAGACAGGTGGTATCTCAGGACAGCTAAAGCAACTATTAGAAGAAATGCAACAGAGCATCAGCTCTAGTACCCTCTGCAAAGTAATGAATGCTGTTGCAGAGCTGCAGATAATTAATTAGAAGGGATTCAAAACCAGCTACATCTCATTTTGTACCCAGCAATATGCTAAATATGGACACTACCACACCAGCTGAAGCAGAAAATGTCTACAGTAAAGGCTCTCAGGTCAATGGTTTGCTGTGAAATTGCAATAACACAGCAAAAAATAAATCAGCACACACGATATGCATGTAATAAAAAAGTTAAATGTAGCAAAAGCCATTCTGAGACGCCTCCTTTCTGCAAATTTATTTTTTGGATTAAAGCATTATCAAATCTTTCAAATTGCACAGGTAAATTATAGCAAAGAAAATTATATCATTTTTAACCATTCATGGCTGGCTTAATCTGACCTACTCACCGATGAGCCATGGTTTTAAGATTAAAAGAGCTGAAAATACTAAAGAATTCAAGACTCTGATTTACGAGTCTCAAAAAAAAACTATTCAGATGGAAGTTTTACACAGGAATAATCTCAGAATTGGTCTTAGTGACATATGCATTAAATTGTTGTGATAGATTTCATGGAAGAAAGAAACACCATAAGGTGCTTACCTGGCAATTCTCAGTGAACTGTTCACTGAATACCATAAGTAGTATGTTGACAAGAAAGAAAGAAAGTTCGTTTATTTCATTTTTTTTCTGCCTTTCTATGTGGTGTTGCATAAGTGATATCCCAGCAGGGAAAGGAAAACAAGAGAAAAGGGAGTGGTCTGTATAGTGGGAAAAGTAGGACAAGAGAAGAAAGAATAGGAATGTAAGACATTTTGTGACACGCAATAAAACTTTGTTAAAGAAATCTTAAGGTTTCAGTGCTCCAGTTTCAGGAAAAGTGAAAGAAGAGTGAAGAAAATCTGCACTCCTAAAACTATTTAATTTTGCATATTCTTTCCATTGACACTCTAACCTTAAATAATGCTGCATTATTTTTCAGAAAACATCATTATTCTTTTATCAAATATAAATACAAAGAACAGGTCATATTCTGTATATTTATATATATATGTATATATACACACATATATACTCTGGTACTATGGCACTGGGGTTTTTATATAGATTTTTTTTACCTGGCATATTTTTATCTAAGACTAAGATAATTTGGTCTGTTTATTTTTTCTGTCTTCCCTAAAGCTGTATCAGCTGCAAAGTATGTGCAACAACTGATTTAAACAAAAACCATTGCTTCCGGGAGTACTTTTGTTAACACCATATTAATTCAAAAGAAAAGACTCCACCCTAGCACATTTTGGCTTTTTTTTTAATCAAAATGACATCACAGCTGCTTTTCAGTTGCACAATTTGAAGAAATATAAAATTCTGATATTGATCTATTTCTGCTTTGATATTGGCCTTAACTTCTACATCTAGTCGTCTCGTTAAGGCCACATATTTAGATATATCTGTAGATACGAGGAAAAAATTACAGTGTCCCCACTGGATATGATAACTTCTCTCTTGGACTGATCTTTTTCAATTGAGTATAAAACCAGCTGTGGTAACTGGTGTAGTTAAGACTCCTAGCTATAGTGAAGAGATGTGAATTTTATGTTTGGCATTTGCTTTATGTGCACAACTGACTGCATTTCTCCTGCTCTGCTTCTAGCAGTGCTTGCACACTGCAGTCATGGCTTGGGCTCTCCTACTAGCAGTTACCAACACCATTCAGATTTAACAGGAACATCCAAGGGGGATTTTATTTCTTAACTTTGCTTAGTCACATCTGTAGGCAAGTATATTATTATTTATCAAGAAAAGTTTTTAAAAAATAAATAATCATACTGAACTGGACACAGAATTTCCCTTGCATCTCTGATTTGTTTTTTTTATCGTGTCCTCCACGTGTTGAACCCACTACCAATAAAGTAGTGTCTGCACATTATTTTGCAAATATGAAATGTTTGTTATCATTGAAATAAAGCTTAAAGAAAAATATAACAAGATCTGTCCCTTAAAACCATATTGAAGGAAAAAAAGTACAAACTACATGAAAGAAAATTTAAAACTCCTTAAACTGGAATGTCTAATTTACCAATTGCCCTTTTTTTGGAATGGAATTGACTGAAGAAAAAATATTCAGAAGGCAAAAAAATTGCTGATGGTATTAAGATCAATAATAGCTTTTCCTGCTATCAACAGAGCTGTAGTTAAATTAAGAAAAAACATGAAAAGGAAATAGTAAAAGCAAAAGTGTAATAGAGCTAAAGAACTTAGAATCGTGTCTGTATGAATCAAACACTTGACACTTGCAGCAGAAATATCCATTTCTAAACAATTTGAGTTGCCTTAGGAATTCAGGATTCCCTTTTTCACAAGCTCAAATTTCTTTCATTTGGTTTTGCCTTCTTAGGAGTTGATAAAAATTTTATTTAATCAAATTGAGCACCTCACAAAATCCAGCCCTTCAAACACTTTTGAACTTTAAGCTCAGCTTCAAATACTGTTGTCAGGCCTTATCACAGATAATTTTTTATTACTCATTATATTTATTATAAGATTAACCCTCAAGATTAGTTACAGTGCACAAACATTGAGTAGCACATAATATCTCTCAGAAAAAAATTCAAGAAAGACTCAGTGTGAAGATGAATCTATGAAAAATCAGCAGACAAAAAAGCAGAGGTATGTGTTTAATCACTTTAATATTTTATTACAGGTAAAGTTGTTTGGTATAGGGGGTTTTGTGTCTTCTCTTCTCTTCTCTTCTCTTCTCTTCTCTTCTCTTCTCTTCTCTTCTCTTCTCTTCTCTTCTCTTCTCTTCTCTTTTTTTTTTCTTTTCCTTTCAAAGCAAGAGCCTATGGTAAATCATTCTGTATATGCCACACTTTACCCTTTCTTTTAACTAAATAGAGCAACAGATTGTCTGAAGCAACTTAACAACATTGAAAATATTTCTGGTTTCATACCGGTATTATAAAAAACTAGTTCTCTAGGCAGTGAAATAGAAAAAAACTAGTCCTATTTCACTTCTTTTCTTTCCAATTTTCCCCATGCTGCCTCAAAAAAGTCTATTACAGATAGGCCAGACTAAGCAAGTGATTGATCTTTTAATTTTAGCACAAGTTTGTTACATAGAGCTTGACTGCAAAGTTTAAAACTGAATGGTCATACAGGATATGCTCCTGCTAGCTCTTTGTCCTACTCTCTCAATCATTTAACCTCAATTTCAATCAATTGCTCTTCATCTTACAAAAGCCCTTTCAATATTTTCTCTCCTTTCATTTTTCTTTGCAGAAAATTTCCTTAGCAATTTCCCCTTGGTGCCTGCTAAAAAGTTCCCAAAAATATATCTAATCTCTAATTTGCTTGGAATGACATGAAACTTGTAAGCTCTACCTCTCTCTCTCTGTTTCAAAATATCCTTTAAAGAATTCTTGGGAATTAAAGAGCATTTTTTCTTTAAAAAAATCTAATTAAAATATCTGTTCTTTTGGGATCAAATTCATCATTTGAGAGTGCTGTTTATAAGAAATATGGCTGATATAACAGGTTGAATCCCAGATAAATCTTTTCACATGTTCTCTTATATGAATCACTGATAATTGAGTCCAAGCGTGGAGCTGTGTACAAAGACTGTAATAGGAACAATCAATCTACAGTCTCACCATGAAGGCAACCTGGCATCATTCATGGCTGCTGCATGATTAACCATGCAAATTGTATGCCCCACTCTTTATTATTATTCTCTTTAGATTTTCCCAGTCTTGAAAAAAATACACAAAAGTTTTGCCAGTGGGCTTAGGACCACTGACTTAATATGAATTGAGCAAATTGACTAGAAGTGACTTCAGCATTGACCAGTGCTTCATGAATTTCTCTCTTCGATTATTTCTTGGAAATGAACCAGAAAAAAAAAAAGGTAGCTCAGTGTACAAAATAATTAAAATGGAATCACAATTCATTAAATAAATGAAAATTGCACTTGAGGCAGAGATAGTGCCACAGACAGGATGCTTACCTAATGAGTCAAATCCTGTGAGCTTAATTCTTCATTATAGTTGCACTTTGGTAATTCTGAAGTAACCCCATTGAATGTCTGAGTTTATTCTGAGTTTCCTATAACATATGTGGGGACTCCAGTTGTTCAGGACTGAAGGTCAGGCTCCCAAACCTCCACACATTTGCAAGGCCTCCATGTACTGGCAGAGCCTCTCTGTCTCTTGGGCAGCTCTGCCTGGATCCCAGGTGATCTGACTCTCCACACAGCTCTCTTACTTTCCAGTTGGTCTGGCACAAGGTTTGCTGGTGAATTGCACGCACTTACTCCCATGCAAGCTTGGGAGTATGCATGGGAGTATGTGTGTGCAATTCAGGAAAAGGCGAAGACTTTCGGGAAGACGCAAAGACTTTGGTAACCTCTAGCAGCCACCACCAGGTACACAAACTGTGACCCATAGTTCTGCTCCAGCTGCTGTTGCTGAGCTTCCCCTCACTTTGTTCACCCCAATTTCCCCAGTAGTTACACCAGTGCCACCCAAATGGCTGGGGCTGAGACCTCCACCAGCTTCAGTAGCTGGCACCTCTGGCCACGGGGCAACTTGGTCTGACTCCTGCTGCTGGCACCAAATCTACTCACATAGGTCTCACCAGTAGCTGGCAATCAGCCCTCACAGCCCTGATAAAGGAAATGGAGAGTGAGATCATGCAGAGGTTTTTAATCAATTATTTAATGAGCAAATAGGACAGATTGTGGTGATCCGACCCCAGGCTTTGTCAGAGAAGTGTACTGACCAGCCCCAGTTTAGACACACCAAGCCCCTTTTGTATGCCTTTCTGCTAAATTTCCTCTTTGTTCCACCCCATCCCTTCCCCTTAAGTCTTCTTTCAGAAGTCTTACATTGTCTCACAAGCTGGTCTTGGATATCTCAAATTGTCAGGTTCCACATGTTTCTCCCTTCATATCAGTATAAGTTTCAGTTCGTTCCTCTTCTATTTTGTGCCTGCAGTTTTTTAGTGGCCCAACAACTACCCATTTACCAGTTCTCCCCTTATTTTTGATCTGCCTTTGCATTGAAAAGTTTCCTCACTGCATGCCCTTTGCAACAAGATTCTTTCACCCTGCATGTATTCTTACCAAGTGGGATGAGCCATGTTGAGAAAATAGACACATTGAGTTTCTGAGTTTATTCTGAATTTCCCATGGATAGCCCATGAAATTCCATGGGCCAGTTGGTTATTTTAAAAGAAAGGATATCTATTCTAAAAGAAAGAAGTCAAGAAAGCAAGATACTGAGAACAACAAATTTTCCACTTTTTAATCCCAGCTGTCATGAAAAGGAAGCAAAATATTTATTATGTTGATGATGTGGCAAGTATTTTTATGACATAAGGAACTTCTGGACAATTCTTCAAGTACAGTTTGATATCAGCCAAAAACTCCCTGGTATGCATAAGGATACTGCACAGTGCTGAAATAAAACCATTATTCTGACATATTTGATACAGTCCTAAGTTTATGTGGCGATGTTCTTCTTTTTAAGGTGAATAAATGCTCCATGGTATGTTGTAATGCATAATCGATAAGTGCATGTAAATAGTTATAGCAGAAACAAGTGGGCTCTTCCCGACAGGGTTTTTTTTGTCTATACCTTATAAGATAAAGAAATATTAAATTTCTCTGTATGAATAAATTTCTAAAAACAACCTCGTTCTTAAAGAAGAACAAATGAAGCTATAAAAACTTTAACTTAGGGGCCATATCAACCATAATTTGTGTCAGAGACTAAAATTCTCTTTAAAAAATCTTATTTGAATACTTCTTTGTGCTACTTGTTATTTCACACACATAGATAAGGGAAAGCACAAGAAAAAAATTAATTAAACAAAAATAAACACAGACAACATTCTTAAACACAGGCAATCTGTTTATTACATAGCAAAATGGTTCAATTCTGTATGGAGTCTAAAATATTTCTTCTAATGTAAATGGAAATGAGATATAAATGTAGTTAGGATTTCCTAATGTTTGTTTTTCAATTTTTATTTCATTATATACTGGCAATTATTTTTAAGAAGTGTTTATAAATTTTGAATAAGAGTCCATGGTTGCCCAAAATCAACCTCACAACGTATCTTCATTTAAATGTGTGCAAGACTCAGTTTATCAGATATTTGTGTACATCTCAGGCCTATATTTACAGTTAATAACATTTGGTTTTTTTAGTGAAAAGGAGGTTCTTCAGCTTTAAGACAGAACAAGTGCAACGACTGCAGGCAGTCTGTTGTTTTGTAAATGTTATAAAAATGCATGCTCTGATTAATCTGTCTACTGTAAGTTGTTTCCTTTATGATCCCTTGACTTCTACAACGTCTTCAGGCTTCATTAGGCTCAGACCAACCCACTGAAGCAAGCATCTACCATGTTCACAGGTCATCAGTCCAGAGAGAGCCCAGAAGATATTGCAAAGAGAAAAGGATCTTGCATTTAGAAGAGGAGAGATGCAGGACAGACTCAGCATGCTGTGCCTCTGGAACTGCAGAAAATAAACTGGAGAGATTTGTAGAACAGAGAAAAGGTTGATATCGTGATGTCCTGGGAAACCATGGTCCTGTCATCAAAAGTGAAACAAAACACACAAGCAAAGGGGAAACTACAGTACGAGCTAACTCTGAAGCAGGGCATTTGGCCTTGCATCCCAAGTGCTACTGTCTGAATACTCTGAGACAGCATCTTGGGAGACAAAAGAACATCTCTATTGTGGGCAGCCAGAGTCATGCTAAAAAGGAAGAGCTACTCCTTGTCATTGGAAAAAGTTAAGTGAATCGTTTAGAGTGGAAAATGAGAGAAACTTGCTACAGACGTCTACACCAACCTGCTTGTAATGAAGAAAAGGAAGTAATTTACAGAGACAAGAAAACAGGTGTAGATAAATGATCTAAAATTCCATTTCTCTAAAATCTAATCAAAACATTTCATATTTATCTTACAGAAAGGTTTTACATTCTGGTGTAGTTTGTGTCAGATGGAACTCAATTGCCAGGTTGCCCTGAAGTTATTTTCAGACAAACCAGCACTTGCAGGAACAGTAGCACTGATAACTTCACAAAGTTTGACTTTTTTTATAGTCCAGTTTGGCAGCTTTAAATGTGAAAGCAGTCATTCATGAGGCAGCATTTTGAGGGTATGTCTCTCTGATGTAATCAGTGTTGAGCAAAACTGATAACCAGGGCATGTACAGTCATGAGAGGTAACAAACATCAGCCTGGGAAAAGTGCCATGCTAACATTTGTCCACTGATGCAGCACTGGAGTTGGGCTCTTTCCAACAATTTTTACTGAACTGTGTCATAGACACGCAATGGCCCATCTGTAACACAAAAAATTGGTGAAAACTCCATTTTGTAATTTTTTTCATATGTTGTTGCTGTTGTTTGGTGCTTTTCCTCCATTTCCCAATATTGCAGTCAGATTATTTCTTGACAATGTCAGTTCTCACTTCTTGAAACAGCAATTAATGAACCTTCTGTTTGCTCAAGAGGTTACACTGTTAGATAAAGAGAAGCTAAACTTTTTGTTTAAAAACAAATCTAATGATTTTAGGTTGATTTAATAATTTTCAAAGTGTTTAGATTTAAATGCCTATCTATATTTAGCAGTACTGTTCCTATCTAGGTTATCAGACAAAATCTGTGTTTCAAAGTTTAATTCCTATGTTAATATGTAGCCATTTATTAATGCTATTATTGTTACTGAAATGTGCTTAGTTTTTTCTAAAATCTGGTGTCATATTATTATTTATACAGTTAAATCCGTAGTGAAAAACTGAAGAGCTAGTATTGACAAAGTTTGTAAAGAACCTAATGTTATTGAAGGTCAGTCTAGTCATTCTGATCATGAAGTTCAGAATTATGCCCTCAGAGAACCCCTAGAGAATAAGGATAGTTAAGGAAAAAGTCACAAAGAATTAATCAGAGAAGCAAAAGTAAAAACCTGAAGTTAAGGAAGCATGGAAAGGCTAAGCCTAGAGACAAATGAAAAAGGAATGGGAGGAAGCAAGTCTACAGTGAAAAGAAAAACAAAATCAAAACCAGAAAATAACGATGTAGAAAATGGCATATTAAGCATGTTGCTGGCATAGTGCACAAACTGTAGTATGGCTCTTTCAGAGGATTCCCTCATACTGTCTTGAAGCTTATGGTGAAACCTTCTAGGGTTTCTCAGCTATGAAAACACCACTTGTGCATTTACAGGTTAAGCTGAAATCTATTTGCACTTCACTCAAGAAATCAACCTTCAAAGAATTTATTGTAACATCTACAAACTAACAGCATGTAGAAATGGAAATAATCTGAATTTTCTTCTTTGTGAACTAGAGGTACTAAAAACAGCAACAAGAGAGAAATCGGTACTTCAATAGTAATTTACCGAAAAAAAAAAACAAGGCTATTGAATGGGTTTTTTACACATTTTAATTTTCCTTGATATTACTTAAACTTTTTCTTTTAACTTTCATCTTTGCTCTAAATTTAACAATAATGTTCCTTTAAACTCTAAATTCTCTGGGGTTGTAACTACTGCCAATGGATACTAACATCTGTAGTGGTGATGGTAATAGAAATAGTATCTAAATATTTTTACAACTTAGATTCATATCCAGGACCACTTTTAACATCTTTTGCCTTCAGATATTTGAAAATACCAAATTTAACGAAGTGAAGATAATTAGTAGTCATTTCAAGAGCTGATATCACTGTGTTTTCTTCCTTCAGAAGCTAGCGCTGATTGTTTTTCCAGTTTGTCATCATGAAATATAAAACATACAGTTTAACAACACTGCCAAACCTAAGCACTGGGAAAATAAAAGGAAAAAAAAAGGAAAGAAAACAGCCCTAACACTGACTTAAAATGATGGGATACCTAGATCTATTTTTATCTTTCTCTTTTTTTTTTATGTTTCTTACCAAGTCTTGTCACATCCACATGACACAGAAAGATTATGATATCTTTTTTTTCTTACTGGAGAGAGATCGAATTGTCATCACAAAGTTCATGCGGATGGGAGGTTATAGAAAAACATAAAAATTACTGAGAAAATTGACAATATGGGATATTGAACTAGTGAATCTGTTGGACAGCTAGAAGCATTTAGGATTTTGTAGCTATAATCTAAAATTATTTGTCTGTGGGAAAACCACAAGGGAAGGACTCAGAGATGTCACGGTGCTCTCACCTCATACAGAAACCTGGTGCTGGCTGCAGCCTTTGCACATACCACGTGCTCTTCAAAGGCTGGTGGCCAAACCACAGCAAGCTCCTGCCCTCTTTCAGAGCTGTGAGAGTGAGTATTGCTCCCAGATTCAAGTACATTGTTTCTTTGGCATTTAGCACTAACTGAACCATATTAGCCTGGGCAGAGGAAACCAGTGCAGCACAGCCTATTTCTGTAAGATAAACAGCATCCTTTTCTCAAACTGCTCCATGCCCTGAAACACGGTCACACCAACCTGCTTCCAAATAGAATACTTTCTGATTGATGGCAGCTCTTCTGCTCAACTGTTAGAGTCGGACCTTCTGTCCTTTTTTCCACCTTCCTTCTCCTGAGCCATGTGTCCATCCATGCCTTGCCCATATTACCACCCACATATACCATATACAACTGTGATACCCTCGTGCTATATCTTGTCTGATCTTTGTGCTGCATCTTCTCTAATTCCACAACTGCTTCTGTTCTGTTCTTTCTACTCATTCACTAATTTCCCAGAAAGGTGACCCATATGATATTTTCCAGGTTTTTTTACCTCATTGAATCCATTCTATATCCAGACACAGAACATGCATAATGCCGGTAAACATACACAGTAGAGGTGAGACATGCCAGTTGTAAATGTAGCCATTTGTAGTACTCAGAAAAAAATTATCTGACTTATCCTTGTGATAAATGTGTGCTCCTCTGTACCATTCTGCCTGGTAGATGCAGGAAGAAACACTGGTCCCTATCACAGTGTCTCATATATAATCCCTTGACAGTAACAAGCTGCAAACTCAAAAAGGCAAATTTCCTTCCTTACCAGTAACGTGCACCAAGTCTCACGGCTTATACTCTTCCATTTAATTTTTTTCTTATAAACTTGTGTCCAGGTATATTTGTATTCCTTAGAGGAAGATTAGTTTGAAAGCTGGGCTCATCAGCAGGACCAAAGAAGTAGTTTACATGCCTAGGGCTAGGAAGCCTGGAAGGCAAGTATATGAAATCAGTGATTCATGGGAACCAGAGATCCTGGGTATGTCATTGCAAAGCCAGGCTGACAAGAAGATTCAAAAGATGAACTTTCAGTGGATAGACAGTCACATCGATGTACATCATTGCACTGATATCTCATCATTTGATAAAGGTAAATCCTAAGAGGTTGCACATGATTGGAAACCCATGCTGACATTGCCTAAGCAAAAATGTATTCTAATGCCTTCAATTGCAGATTTGGGCACTGGACCTAAAACGTCTCTGTCATTGTAACGGTTGCACCACAGGTGGTAAAGAATAATAAGAAAAATATTAAGGGGGCATGATATTGTCCAAAAGAAATAAAGCAGAAAACTTGCACCCGAGCAACTGAATAATATAATTTTGAAAGGTTTCAATGTGGGACTTGTAAAAGGACTTGGAGCTGGAAATCATTTTTATAGCTGCTGCCATTTGGCTCAATTAATAGCTAGGATGGGAACTGGGGGCTCAAGGGACCTACATGAAAATGTGGATAAAATATCTTATTGATCTGGCAATGCTTCTCACGAAGAAGAGTTTAATGCATTGATATACCCATAAGAAAAGGACATTGGTTTTTTTAAACCTGCACTGCACCTGACAGGAGACAATTTAAGAAACAGATAGCAGCAATGATTAACATCTCTTTAAGCCACTTTTCAATATGTATCCACGTGAAATCGTGTGAATGAAATAGATTTTTATGAACTGTATAAAACCATGCAGAAGAGTACAACTATGATCATGTGCTCCATAGATGGCAATTCCCATCTCAAGTACTCTCTTCTATTTCTGGTTTTAATTATTTTTCAAGAACAGAGAAGATACAGGGGAATCAGTGAAGCTGGCATTTATACTTATGCTCACACACTTTTCTTTCTAAAAGAGAGACTAGACCAACAGAGACCTGAAAATCATATCTAAGTCAAGGGAGAATAAAATACTCCTTTCACATTATTTTTTCTGAAGAGAATTTCTTCTGAAGTAATGATGAGGCTGTTAGAATGAATTCATTCAAGCTGGAGAACAGCAGATTTCCTATCAGCACTTATATCCTGCTTAATTTTACTTTAACTACTAAATCTGGAGTGGCGAGGTTTACTTCTGAAATGGTAAAAAAGATTAAATATCAAAGTTGCTTTTCTCTGATGAAAGTCAAGCAACATTCAGTGCCAAATTGATTCCTGCCCAGAGAGAAGGATGGTGTCAGAGCAGGTAGATCTACACCAAGCTGACATAATGTGGCATTTCTACCCTTTTTAGATGAACGTCACTCACTTCCCATGATGTGCATTTACCTGTACCTAAAGGCACAGACTATTCTTCCTGAATATGAATATTTGCTTTCATTTGCAATTGTATATAAAAATCACACTGAATCACAAAGATAAATGCTCTTTTCACTGTGTCCAATGACTGCACATTTGAACTGCTGAGCAGGGCTAGGCTGGGCTGTCCCAGGTTCAGAACTGTTCCTGCTCTCTCCATGAAGGATTGTTGTCTTCATCTGTTTGGTTTCTGGCTGCAGACGGACTTCATTAGTATTAGGGTGCCTGAAATATAGAGGCGTGGCTTCAAAACACAATTTAAGAAACAGCATCAATGACTGACATCTCTTTAAGCCACTTTTCAATATGTATCCTCCACCTGAAATCATGGGAATGATTGCAATCACAGTAACCTTTGGCGGCTGTGCAAGGTTACAGATTGAGGTAGAGGGAAATAGGGAGAAGCTAAAGAATCTTCCTGGTCCTTGTCCTTCCTGCAGAAGAGCAAAGCCTTAAATGCACCATCTGTGCTAATGAAACCTTGAGGTTTCTAGCATCTATAGTGAGACAATGCATATAATAAAAGCAAATTGGGAGGTAAGGCTCTACTTCCCAATGCATGGCTGGGTAGGGGTGTGCTGTATGTATCCATTCATGCTGAGGCATGTAGGTTTTTCAACAGAAAATTCTCCACTCAGTACTGGTTCTTTGAGCTGCCAATTCATGGCCTGTCCCATAATGTGCATGCTTCTGGTATACAGGAAGGTGAAAAAGAGTTTTCTGTGAGTTGTTATTAATCTTGAAATTGCTGTTTAAAAAACAGTCTGAGGACACATTTAAACAAAAGAGTATATTCTATGCATTTGAAAACTACTTTGAAGTGCTTCTCTATGCCAGTACTTTCTTGTAAATAAAACCACTTGCACAACACAGAATTAGCTTTTAAAAGTTTCAGTGTCATTTTCATTTTATATAAGATGCTTCTCATGGGGACATCTTTAAAACCACTCTATCAATCTCTGTCAGTTTCTCAGAGCAGTCATTAGTGAAATGTCACCTTCTAAGTTCCTCACGCTGGGAGTTTAGACAGCTTCAGCTTTGAAAAAATAAAAATTTAAGATAACATAATTGGTACACTTAGTTAAATTCACTTAAAGGTAGAATCATGACAGAAGAGAGACTAATAAGTATGTTAAATTACTGTAAGTATGGGAATGAGGGTGGAATTGCTTTGGCTTCTTTGAACAATTTCAATATTTCACAATTTCATTTTCCCAATTGCCACCTTTAAACCTCTGCTGAATTTTAAGTAAATAGTCCCACATTATGCAGTGTCTGAGGTCTCTGTTCTCCCTGTAAGGCATATAGATATAATTAGCCAAGAGATTCTGGTGTAAGGTTCCTATGAAAAAGAACATGCCTCAGAATGAAGTATTTTCTGGTGGAAACATGATTAGGAGGTTTTGAGTGAGCAGGTGTCTAGGGGAGAACATCACCAATAGAGAGTCTGTATGTTCAACAAAAAATACCTGGATATTTCTGACGCGCAGAGACTGGAAATCAGAATCAAGTGGATATTATGACAAATTAGAAACATTTAACTGATTTCCATGCTCCCTTATAGCCCTTGGATTCTTTAGCGACCCATGGAAAAGATGAAAACTATCCCCACTAATCTGGCATAGAGTCAGAGAGCTAAGGAATCTTTTGACAGTGTTACCAGGGCCTGTGACATGCTGAATCAGCTGTTGAGCATGTGTCTGACACACCATTTGTCCTACAAAAGGCAGAAGGACTGCTTCACCTTCCCTTGTGTCTGAAGACAAAGAAAACCAACACAAAAGTATTTCTTCTCCTGGTTGGGCAAGCAAGTCCTGTCTTAGTGTGCTACATAGGTGTTACATACACTTGGTAGCTTGACACCCTCAAAGCACCTGGGCCGAGCTCTCTGGAGCACTCTGGAGCACAGCCTTGGGCATCAACACCTTTGTGAGCATATGCATCCATTCCTGGTCCTTACAGATGCTTAGAGCAAAGGGTTGTGCCTGCCATGAGGAGTGGCTTCCAGGATTAAAAGTCATGGGGAGCTGCCTGGTCTTTCATGTCACAGCTTTGTACTTAAGAAGGTAAAGTTCATTCTGCTATGTGCCTGTGTGCTTTTGGGAATCTGACTGATGTAATAGTCAGTAATGGGAGGGATGGAAGGGGATGAAGGTTGAAAGACAGCACTTCTGTATTCAACAGTAGCAAAATTAATGAAATAACTGTTTCAGATTTAAATTTCTAAGTCTCTGATTTTATAGAATGCTTTATTTTCTATGTAACTGAGCTTTCAGGAATTAACTTCTCCAATTTCATTTTGTCTTAAATTTTTACCTCTTCTGTTTCTTTTTAAACTGAAATATTTGGATGCAGCTGATTAAGTCATCAACTTTGTCTGGTAGCTACTGGGAAGAGTTCTTGTACGGGATTTAATAATAGATACGATGACACCTAGTGGTAGTGGAAAATACTTATTCTTAAAATAAAACGCAATGTAGTTTAAATAGCCACACATAAAGCAACCAAAAAGGCTGTCTCTGCCTATTCTTCACTCATTATAATAGAAAAAAATGCAGTGGTGTTTTCAAGCTGTCTTTCTACATTTTCATTGTATTGGTGAGAAAACAATAAATAAAACATTGTTCTTCATACAGAAAATAAAATGCTTTGATTGAGATTCCTGCTTGCTTTGGGTCACAAAGACCTCTCAAAAAATGTTCTAAAGAAAAATAGTTATCACCATATGTAGCTTTATTTCTCTGATGAGATATCAAGGCTTAACTGTCTTTCTTTCCTAAGAAAGTTAGTTCAACAGTGATAAATAAAGATTACAGAACTTCCTCCTCTCTGATAAGTTACATTACAGAATACAAAAAGACTTAGCAAGGGATTCCAAAGTTCTCTTTTATTTTTATAACTTTAATTCTGTATATGATCAAGACTACTAGTTGCTTACAGTGCCTGCAGAAACATGTACCCAATGTTCAACTTTCCTAATTTTTCAAGGAGATAATTAATAGGAATTCATTAATACAACACCAGAAATAATATAACTTAATTTCTGTTATTCAATGATTTTGCATTTAAAGCAAATATCAAATTAATCAAAATTTAAACATATGGGATTCTCTCTGTATTGGCTCTTCACATAAAACACATATAATTCCATGTAGCAAATAGCAGGCAGAACATGAAAGGAAATGTAAATTACCATGGCATTTCTAACTCTGGAGTCTAAGGACTATGCCAGCTTTATATTTTTGATTTTCCAAGTTTTTTCAAATGAAAATGACCAAAACATAACCCTCTCTTTCTCATCCTTCTCCCATTTGATGGTGACACCTCTATTCTTAGTAGGTATCTTAGATACCTATTGTTTTGCCTATTCTGACTTTCTCCTCCCATGTGCATTCACTGTGCTTTAACCTCAAAGGTGTTTGGCATTTTTTAAGAGTGACAACAACAAAGAAAAGGGAAAACCAAGGTATTCCAGCAGAAGGTAAGAGATTATTAATCAAACAATAGAATGAAGAACGAGCTATAAAATAACTAAATAAAGGAGTGATGCATAATTCCCACTCATGGAGTTTTGCTGTATTTTATGTGATCAGAAGGCAACCAAGCATATAGAAATAAGCAATAAGTCCCCTCTTTGCACACTGTATTTTTCATTAGACAGTGGATAATAAATCTGAGTTCATCCTAAAACCGGTAGAAAATAAGTTTTTTAAAAAAATATGGAAAGTACTACATAATAATATGTAGTGTGCAGGTTCTGCAATGGATTTTCAAGTGTGACAAGAAATACACCACACTTTTCACAGGATGGTGCCACAGGCTCATACAGCCCAGGAAAAGGTGATGCTCCTCTGCATTGCTGTCATCTTGCCTTTTGTTGTTTATAGAGTGCAAATCATTAGCTACAATTTTCTCCTGTAGACAAAGACACTTTTAACTCTCTCAATTTTTTCCATACATGTCAATGTACAAAAGACAGAAATAAAGTCATAAAAAAACGCAGGAATGACATAAAAATTTGCAGAGACAAAAGCTGACAATGTCAAAGTCAGAATTTGGCTTCTTTTCCCTCTAAGTTTATACAAAAGTTTTCTTTTCAGCAAGAAGAAATGTAACAATTCTAGATCTTGATAAAAATATACTGAAATGTTTTTATTTTCAAAAAGCCAGCTAGCTTCTATTTAAAACTCCTTTTTATTTGAATTATAAGTACACTGTAGTATAGGCGCATTCATCAATGATGTAAATAACTAATCCTTAGTTTCAGGGTAATGATTTTACACAGTAGAAAAACTAAAATAATATTCACTTTCTCCAGTCTCTATTGCAACTGAATCATGCAGAGATAATATATTTATGGAAGAACACCTTTATGTAGTTTGAAAATAGCAAAGAAGTGAGAGTTGAAACACTAATAACGAGAGTTAGAAGTCTAAAACACCAGTACCATATAGACTGCTCTGAAGAAAATAATTCCACCCCAGAGAGACACAGAACAGTGCTGGTAATAGAGATTTCTTCAGGAATTCAGCAGAAGGCATTAGGAGCACCTTTCAGATAAACTCTGTGATGCCAGAGCACAATGTGTTCTAAGGGGACTGACAACAGGAACCATTTCTTTACACATTAATACCCTACCTAGATTTTCATACGAGTTAGGTGTATGCAGCTACATTAAATTAAAGTCATTACAGTGACTAATTTTAAATTGAGACACACAGATACACTGCACCAGTACCTGTATTTTGAGAGCAGAGAGGCCTCACAGTCTGCAAGTGTCACAAGGCAATATACATTACAGAAGGGTTTGAAAAGCAAAGTACCAAGTACTGAACAGAAATGTTCAGGACCATGTTCTAGTTTCTATGGCCAGCAAGCCGGGGAAAAGGGAGTTAAATCTTTTCTGTGTGCCTACCTATAGATATTGATTGAAATACATATATGGATGTTGATAAATTTGGACAGATATTGGCTTTGATTATTTAACAATTAAAGAAACAAGTTATCTTTTTAGCCCTATCACTCAATAACATCCACCCCCAAAAACAGACAGAATCACTTCTAATTCTGTCAGTGAACTACAGCAAGTAGTCACTGGCTGGCCTGTCCTCACTGACACAAAGGACAGACTGAACTGATTGTTGATATATATATTTAACTTCCATGACTCATCATGTGGAGGGACAGGATGCAAGAGAGTTCTGCAGTATAAAATTTAAAGTCAAATGTTGTATCCACAAGAAGACCTCCAGTGGAAATTAGCTGGAATTTAGCTATCAAAGCTCCAGGTTAGGAACATAAAGACTGTGTGTTTACTCATAAATATTTGGATCCCTTCACTGAATTAAGTTAGCCATAGGCTTATTTTACTTAATCAAACCTGGTATGGTATAGTAAAATTGGGGCAGTCAGATATCTTAAAATTATTTTGTCACTTTTTTATACAAAAAAAAAAATTTATGTTTCTTATTTGTCTGTTATTATCAGTAAATTAATGAAATGCAAACAGGATACTCAGGCAAATTTCTCCATTATTATTATTAGTTTCTCAAAGTGTCAATTAGGTAGACAAAGTTTTATGTTGCAGCTTATTAAATAATACTGGTAAGACCACTGATGATGTTGCAAACAACATGAAAAAAATCTTTCCTATTTAATGAGAATGGTTTTCAATTAAATAGATTAAACTAAAGAGAGATATACTGGTTTAAATCTATTAATATTGATAATTATAATCGATGAATTACATATTCCTTTGGACTTTTAACTGCATATTCCAAGTGTATTTATTTTATTGAAGGAAATGTAGGCAGGCCTTTTAAAAGCATTAATTTAGGAATACAAAATGTTCACTTGGAAACTCATTTGTTTACATTTTTGTTTGCCAGCTTTTTCCCATTAATGAGTTGAAATCTCTTCATATTAGTATTATGGGAAATTTCATTAGTGTTTATAAACATATCATGTTTACAAGAGAGCAGGATGTGTGAAAGCAAGACCATTCTGCATTTTCCATTTTCCTTGTGCATTCCCATCTACTCTTAGCTCTGTCCATTCTCTTGCTTTAATCCCTTGTAAAAACATGTACTCCTCTCACAGAATGGCTCCCAGAGGTAATTTTAACACCCTGATTTATATTTCAGAGGTTTGCATATCTCATTTCTGCAAAACAATATGATGGAAATCTTTGAATGGATCCCAGCCAAACAGAAATCCCAAAGATACAAAGATCAATTTAGATACTACCATTTGTCACCCATCTGCATCTCAAAAGAGCCATGTGCTTAAAAAAGCAGTATTTCTTCAACTGAAGATTGAAGAAGAAAGAAGGAAATGAAGAAGATTCTTCATAGGATATCACTAGAGTAAAATCAAAGTCAGGATCTTGAAAATAAATATTTCAGGAAACAATTGGGTGTTTGTGGCAGAAGCAGTAAATTCAGTGAAATACATGGGAAATAATTTTAAGGACTCTTCCTCATCCATTGATACAATTAATGACACTCTTTCTCCTGTCACTGTCAGTAAGAGTCCATTATGGAAATTTAGAGTTGCATAAAAGATAGATTTGTGGTAATTATGATCTCTGGTGATGTTTGAAAACAATGCTTTTTTATGTTTAATTGACATTTGCTGGACAGGTAGAAAAACAGAACATGTTTCACAGTAACACGTATTTGTTATCAGATCACTCAGTTTCCTCTGCCTCAGTTTTTTTTTTTTTTAATTACAGGAAGACATATGATGAATAGCACTTCTCTAAAACAACCCAGGGAAACTTTTTCCCCCCACTAAAGTGTATATACTGTTTGAATATCAGTAAGTCTATTCAAATACATCTTATGTAAAATTGAAATGCTATGTGGACTAAAGTGTTGTCCCAAAAGCACTTATGAGTTTCACTCTTACATTATATAAGATTGATGTTTTATATACATATGTCCCACTAGAAAGTCTGATTGTCTTCTTTAAGAAAAAAATAGTAATTGTAACACAAACAATTCCAAGGTTCTCAGCCCATTATTTTTGCATTTCCAGTGCAGGCTGAACAGAAGTGAAACAATCAGCAGCAAGTGAGCACAAGTCCTTAATTTTCAACTAGACAACAAATGCACTACATAAATGTCACCCACTGAAACTACCTAGTCTGTTGGGCTAGCAAGGCTATTTCCTACCCTACAGATAAAAAATGCCCAGAGCAGTGCACCATAGTGGGCCACACAAAATTCTTTGTTCTCCTTTTTCAGGCATCATTCCACCCACAGATGCCAATATCCTTTGCTACAGTTATGGGAACATAAGTACACAGTAGGCTGATCAAGCTTTTAGTAGGACTAGTGGCGCACATATCTCACATATGACAAACAACACATAATAAATAATTCACTTTTATATCAGAACTTTGTTTCTAACCTCTAGTCCTCAGCACTAAAGCACTGGCAGGCTGGTCTATAAGGAATTGAGAAATACAAGCCTAGGCTAAAATTTAATAGACCTACATTAAAACTTCCTATGGGAAGTGTTTCTCTGTCCACAGATTAAATGAAAGCTTCATAATGACTGGTCTGCTCAGGTAAAAACACAACAAATAAAATTACTAGTGTAAAGGAAAAAAAGGGTTTCACAAAGGGATATGAAATGCTGTTCATATTATAAATGACAAATTCAAGGGCCTGATGTTTGATATTTACATGCACATTTTGTATAGCACCAACTAGACTGCCTCATAATTAAAGACAACTCCCATGAGGTAGAAAGTAATTGCTCATTTGTAAATAAGGTACTTCTGGATCAAGAAGTGATTAAAATATTTATATAGCACAGCTTGTTCAATTCACTCATATAATCAGATTAATTTACTTTAATTCACCATGCATCAACATTTACATGGCTTTTCTCAAAAAAATGGTACTTGAAATAAAATAACTTTTTATTACCTATTTTGCAACTTAATAATATCAGTGTGTGGGGTGCATAGATGGCTACTGTCTCATTAGCATTTGTTATTTACTCTATAAGTATTATGTTGTGTACTGGACATGAAAAATTTATAGGTACTTATGATGAAATAAATTTCAATCAGGAATCTTCAGAGAATATAGTCTGAATTAATGAAGACTCACTAATAACAAGATATTATTATGTGAGTCCTGAGGAAAAAATAATTTTTTTCTTCTTTCATCAAATAAAAGTGTTCACTTCCAAAGGCTTTTTTAAATCAGATATTCTACTCTGACCTTTATTTATAAACTAAAATCTCTGCACTGCTGTGATTTCTGTTGCTTTCTCTTCTGAAGTATTTAAGACAATAAATTAACAGGAATACAAATCTAAAAACCTACTTAATTCCTGGAAGTCCTCTCAATCTATGCCTTTATAAATACATACATACATATATATATATATTTATATATATAAAATGTGATATATGTTTACACTGTATTTGTCAGTGTCAGGGCCTGTAAATACATTGTCTGGGATACAAAGTGCCCAGATTCCCAAGGTGGGACTTCCATAAGTGTCATTAAAGTGTTTAACAAAATCTGCAGTAGACACAATTCCTCTGCAGATTGAACAATCTGCCTGAGGTGGAACTTGCTTGGAGTTCAGAGCAGCCTTTACAGCCTGCCCAAGAAGATGGGTAAAGGCTCAGATTTTAACTAACTGGTTTAATACAAATCAGATGTGTTTATCCAGCTTTGCTGTGACAAGGTAGATACAACCCCTGTAAAGGTACTGGCAGGGGCAGTACTGAGGAACCCTACCAGATCTGGTGACATCACATCATTAGCTATCTTTCAACAGTATGTTCCACATGGACATACATGGAAAAGCAGTGAAAAAGGCATTTTGAGCAAGCAGAGGCACTTTGTATTCTGATGTAGCCTATCTTTGTTCCCGTGGAACAAAGCACTGTCAATACGTGACTCATGGAAGAGCAGAGCATTAAGTCTGCGGTTATAGGACAAACCAGCATATCAAGGTTTAGACTTCCTGCAGACTCAATAAGCTGATTTTAAAAAAGAAAAAAAATTATAAAGGCTCTGGCTTTAAACTGACAAGATAATATCCAAAAACCTTTATTGACCATCAGATTATACTGAGACTTAATGCCTCCAGTCAGAAGAAATTCTTTTTGTTAATCTCCAAGATACTACCATATAACTATTATAAGAAATAAAAATATATACTCAATAAAGATTAAAAAATACATATTTCTAGAGTCAAAAAAGTTGCTTTCAAACAAAAAGCTGTAGTCCTTGACTTTATTTATCATGTTTACCTTCACTATGATCCATAGATAGACAATGGCTGACTGAAGATACAACTCTGTCTGGAGCAAATCAAAACAGATTTTTATGTTTTATTGCATCTATTTTTCACCCCAATTTCTCAGAGATTTTATGACATCTATTTGGTTAAATTTTATTAAAATCTCATTCATACTTCCTATTAGCCAGTTGTTTATCAATATTTTTACTGAAGTCACAGCACATGATTCCAATGATTGTATTATTACTGGAACCTAACTTCTCACAATGTCAATAGAACATCTAGATAGGAACTCATATGGGCTAAGCTAATGAAAACAGCACATCTGTTTTATCTTTTTGTATGTTTCAAAGTATGATTATACTTGAAAATCAATAAAGGTCTGTCAACATAAATTTTTGAGACAAATTTTTGTGCTTTATCCTTCTGCAAAATACAGAATTCCAGAAGAAAGTGATCATACTAATAAATCATTATTTCTTCAGCTTTTGCATTCAGAAATCTGCCAGCTTGGTTGCCAGTTTTCCAAGCATGTTTCCAAAAGATCTGACTCAGAAGTCAAAGATTACAACTGGCAAACCTGTGGATATGTTTGCCCTTAATCTGCATCTCAAATGGTCCAGAACCTGGCTAACCTGCAAACTAAGACTCAGAAAGAGAGCAAGTGTACTGGGGATTAATTAGAATGTGAGTGAACAAGAAGTATATAATCGTTTTCTTTCAATCAATAGAAAATGTGATACATGGGAATTTCAAACTCTTGGTTTTACAGACTTTGCCCTCGCTTTGGATAAACAAATCTCAAAGTAACAACAGTTTTGTCATTTTGAAGTAAATGTTAAATGAAATCTCTGAGTTATAGTATTTATTTGCCTTCTCTTTCAATGCAGATGGATAATGTTCAGTGGACAGCTTAGGGCAGAGGATATTTCCTGAGTCTTGTTGCCTTCAGGAAAGGAACAGAACTGTGTTAAGTTCAGTTCTGTCAGACACAGGTTGCCTACAGTGTCTGCCTGCATAAAAGATAATACAACAGACACTTCTCCAGTATCAGACTAAATTATTCCTCCTAAGAGAGTTTGCTGTGGTTTGTTAAAATATAGAGAAAAAAATAAATTAGGTTAGAGGAAGGTACTTGCCAAAACAAAAGCCTACCATGTCTATCTGACCAGCAAAGGGTCTTTATGGTCACTGTTAGCATTTTCACCCCTAGGCATAGTTCTTAGACTTCTGGCATAAAATTCAGGAAAAAAAAATCCATAAACAAATGTTATGAGACCTCAGTGAGGAACAACCTCTCTCTGGAAAGAATTGTAAGGGAACTTGAAACTACAAAACAGAAACAAGAGTAAATAAAGACATGGTTTTGGTATAAAGAAAGAAAGAAAGTCTTTATTGACTTTTTAGGCTGAAGTTAGTTCTCTAAAGGTTTAGCCATACTGACTCTCTTTCCTCAGGATTTTTGCTTGTTATAGTTAACTGTACCTTTGATCATTAGTTTTCTTACCTCCTGCTACTAATTCTCCACAAAAATAACAGCAGAAACTTGTCCACAGAAGAGCAGCCACAAGCTGATTTCCTCTTTTTAATGTTTCAGGAAGAAAAATACACAAACTAAAAATCTCCTCATAAATCTCTATGTGTAATATTCTTTATAGGAGATAGATCTTTTCCTATAAAGCCAAAAACAGAAGTTCTTCAAAGTCTAGTTCTTAACCCTTGTGCAACTTTTTGGACAAAATCTCACACAAACATGGCTTTCACGTTTATGTATGCCATCTGCATTGTTCTGGTCAGGAAACAGGATTTTCATAGAGTCATGGAGCCACAGAAAATTCAGACTGGAAGGGAGTTTGTGAGCTCCTACTCACAGCAGGGCCAGCTCTGAGTTCAGACCTGGTTGCTCAGGGCTTTGTCCCAGTGGATGTTGAAAATCTCCAAAACTGCAGCCTCTTTGGGCAGCCTGACCCACTGCTGAGCTGCCCTTAAGGTGAAGAAATTCCACTTTGTATCCAACATTAATGTCTCTTGGCCCAGCTTGTGGCCTTTGTCCCTCTTTCTCCCACCACACAATTAAGGTCAGGCTCCATCTCCTCAATAACATCCCTGAAAGGATTTGGGAGGCTGCTCTTAAAACCATCCTTGCTCCAGGTCTTGCCTCTCAGCTTGATCACACAGGGCAAGTTCTCCCTCTCTCTCTACTCTGAGGATCCTCTCCTGAATACACTCAAATTTGTTGATGTCTTTCTTCTGATCAGGGGACAAAAACTGAACAAAGTATTGTTCATTTGGCCTAATGAGTAGAGGATAAATTGCTGCCTCTATCTCCTGGCCATGGTCTTGTTCATATAGACCAGGGAGCTGTTGGTCCCCTTTGCTGGCTCAGGATCATCTCATTGCTCACTATAGATTTCTCAGAGCTGCTTCCAGCCTGTCTCTTTGCTACCTATTGCCAATACAGGAACTCTTCTGCCCCAGGACTAGCACTTCATACCTGTCCTTGCTCAAATTCACAAGATTCCTATGCATCCATTCCTCTGGCTTTTCCAGGCTCCTTTGGATGTGTCCCCACCCCCAAGCACATCAACTTGTCTCGCCTGAGTTTGGTTTTATCTACACACTTGATGAGTGTGCACTCCACTGCCTCCTCCAATTCACTGACAGTATCAGGCACAGCATTGCCATCCATGTCCCATTCTGCTCTGCACTGGGGCAGCCTCACCTTGAGTGCTGGGGGCAGTTCTGGGTGCCACAATATAAAAAAGTGATTAGCATCTGGAGGGGAAGCTGTATGAGGAGCAGCTGAGGTCACTTGGTCTGTTCACCTGGAGAAGAGGAGACTGAAGGGAGACATCAATGCAGTCACAACTTCCTTGCAAGGGGAAGAGGAGGGGCAGGCACTGATCTCCTATTTGTGGTGACCAGTGACAAGACCCAAGGAAACATCATGAAACAGGGGAGATTTAGGTAGGATATTAGGAAAATTATTAGGTTTAGGTTGGGTATTAGGACAAGTTTCTTCATTCAGAGCGTGTTTGGGCACTGGAACTGGCTCCCCAAGGAAGTGGTCACAGCTCCAAGCCTGACAGAGTTTAAGAAGTGTTTGGAAAATACTCTTGAGCACAGAGTGTGACTTTTGGGTCCATTCTGTGCAGGAATTGGGCTTTAATGATCCTTGAGAGTCCTTTCCAGCTCAGGCTATTCTATGATTCTATGAGTGATTTCATTACTTTTGTCACAAAGGGAGAGACTCCTGTTGTTACAATTAGATGCAGATCCAAATTAAGCTGCTAGAGTCCACATAACCTTCATGTTACAGTCGGGGGTTTTCAAATTAAAAGCACAGAATTTCTTTTCTCACTTTGATGTGAAGTTTATGTTTTGCATATTATTCTTGTTTGACATAAGTTGTAAAAAGACTGCAGCTCCATTTTTTATTTTCAGCGGCCTCTGTTTTTGTAGAGACAGTTGCAAATATATTAAGCTTCTGTTCATTTATACATTCACTAATTAATAGGAATAACTTTTAAATAAGATTTTTTTCTCAAATTTTCCACTGAGTCTAAATGTTTAGTGCATATCATATCAATGAAAATGGAATTCTTGTGATAGAGACATTCCCATTCCTCTCTTTCCAGGGATGTGACAGAGCCAAGGAATTCTAAATTTTAGTGTAGATTTCATCTGTCAGTGATAAATACTAATTTCTCACACCTGCTTTAACATCTTTTTTCTCAATTAAATTTCCTGTTTGGTGTCTTCATTTTCTCCCCCTGGAGTATTTTGCATTGCTCCAGATAAAAAATAAGGATGCACTTCTTTCCTTTATATTCCTTTTTTTCTGCCAAGACTGCATTCCACACATATACATGTACATATCTCAACAGTAATAAACACATAACTAGAGATTAATCTTGCACCTCAAATCTCTGAACAAGTCCAGTCCATCAATGAGCTGGAAATAGTATCTATGCTCCTAATGAAGAGTATCTATGTTCCTAATGAAGAGAAGCCTGTTTTTTATTAATTCACTAGTGAAAAGTGAATGCTTGAAGAGAAATCTGTTCCTATAGACACAGGTTGTTGACCCCCAGAAGGAAAAATTATATTTAAAACTGGGAAGAAAAAGATTGTTGTTTTCTGTTGGAGGTACTGGTTTTGGTACATTCTTTATCACTGTACTTAATGAAAAATATATCAAAATTAATCTGGAGTTCAAAAAGAAAATCCATGCACACACACAAACATGCAAAAGAAAAATAAAAACCTTAGAGTAAGTGAAAAATTATAAAGTTTCCCAGTAGTAACACGATGCTTCTGGAAAGAGCTCTTCAGATTTCTCTAGGGTCTTCTAGTTGCCAAAGACACACACAATATTTTCTCATTATTAGCTCTTCAGTACAGCGGCAAGAAAGTATCATGTTCTTCACAGTCACATAAAAAAGCAGTGTTTTGAGCAAATAATTTAGATCAGTAAAATGAAGGAAAGAAGGATGGAGAGCTTATAGTGATGCGCAATTATCAGAGTGAAAGGGCTTATGAACCCTTCTGTTAGGTTTCTTAAAAAATACTTGTGAAAACTGATTTAAGGAGGGAAGGAGGAATGAAGAATAAGAAAAGCAGAATGCTTGAGCATATGTGTTCCTGCATTACACCTGGCCATGTTTAATCTGCATTGTTTCCCATTCATCAAGACAAGACAAGCAGGTGCAAACTGTGGAGTATTATTTGGGCATCTAGTTGATTCAGTCAAATCATCAGTTTTCCAAGCAGTAAACAAAACATTTTCTATAAAACTCTACCACTGGCAAAGCAGTATATTTTTCATTTGAATTCCCAATTGTGGACAAGAGATGTCATCCCAGCTATTTTTCCTCTACTTTAGCTTTCAAAAATACAGACTTTTATTGCCATAAATGTAGGAGTACATTTTTCAAAAAATCTTCTTAAAACACATTGCTGCCCTCTTCAATTATTATTGATAGGTGGGACTTTCAAAAGCCTCCAGAGAAGTTAAAACAATAGCTCCAGAGAGGTTTAGAGAAAGCAGTACTTTGGTTTATATCTTCATATCTTTTAACCCTTTCTACACTTAAGAGAGTTTATGATTAAATAGGTGGTTATGGCAAGTCCCTTAAATCACATTGTTAAGAGTGACTCACTCTTACTCATAGAAGAAAGCAATGTGACTGAATTCTGAGTTCTGGAAAAATCATATATTGCTGTCTTGCAGCCATTTATTGCCTTCCATCCTTTAATTTCTCCATCTGTAAAAGGAAGATAATGATAGGTAGCTGCTGTGTATCTTGCTGGCATACAGAGGAGATTTTTAATTGCATTTAGATTACTTAATCATTGAAACTGGTGATGAAACTACCATTGGCATTAGTGACTGGAATATACATAGAAACTGGTTCTCCTGGGGTTTGAGTTGCCATTATGAAGTATTTCAACCAGTCCTCTCTTTCAGCCTGTAATGAAATATCTCTATCTTATCTACTTCTTGAAACCTCATAAAGTAGCCTGTTCTATTATTTAGCTGTCCTTGCAAGCAGGTATTTTCCCCCAGTTTCTGAAATTAATAATTTCTTCAATTAGTCAAGTTGATTATGTATTGATGATAATAAAAATTCTTCATATTTACAAATATTTCATAAACACAGTAGCGTTTTACTACGTGAAGATTAATATTATGCTTCTTCTAACCTCACCTATTTCTATCTCTCCTGTTCTGTCATTCTAGGGAGAATTCCTTGTAAACATCTCAATTAAAAATGTCGACATGGCAATTCTAAGGCAGACAACTAATAAAAAAATTGTTATTTCTCTTTTCTTAAAAATGGCCTTGATGATATTTGTCATATTTGCAACAAAGTCATTTTGGCTCAAATACCATATTTGAATAGACAAAACACCAAATCAGTTATTTCCCCTCTCCTAGCAGGATTTTTCGGCCTGTTTTAAATTTGGTATTTGCTGGGGACGGGAGACCAGGTTTACTTAAAAGATATAATGCTTTGTCTTATTGAATTTAATCATGTTACTTTGAGACCATATCCTCACTTGTAAAATCCTCTTTTAATTCAAAACTTATCCTTCTCAAGCATTTGGATCTTCCCTACTATATAAGAAAATTTTTTATTTGATTACCATAGCATTTAATACAAATCCTGTGTAGTTCCAGGTCCAAAACATTTCTCTGAGGGTTCACACAGTAAATCTTCTCAGTTTTAGAGGAAGTTTTCCTTCCCTGAATTACAGGAAGTTTTGTTGTAAGGTAGAGATTTGTTAAAGCCAAGAAAACACTGGATGGATACCCCTAATAAGCTGTGTATATGCAAAATCCACAGATTTGCAGAAGATTTCTGGGAGAACATTACTGTGATTTCAGACAAAAGGCCTGGAAAACAACTGAAAGCAGGGCTTTTGGGCTACACCAACACCATTGTGCTGGCTTTGGCTCAGGTCATTTTCTTCACAGTACATGGTATGGGCCTGTATTTTTGTTTTGTGCTGCAAACAGGGTTGATAGCACAGTGATGGTTTGAGTTACTTACTGCTGAGCAGCACTTACACAGAGTTAAAGCTTTTTCTGCCTCTCCTACTACCCCACCAGTGAGTGGGCTGGGGGTGCACAGGGAGTTGGGAGGGGACACAGCTGGGACAGCTGACCACAGCTGACCAAAGGGACATTCCATAATGCAGAGCATCATGTTCAGCATATAGATCTAGGGGAAGAAATGAAGAAAAAGGAAGGAGAGGACATTCAGGATGCTGTTTTTCTTCCTAAGTCACCATTACAGGTGATGGAGTCCTTGTTTCCTGGGAATGGCTGAACATCTGCCTGCGCATGGAAAGTGGTGAATGAATTCCTCATTTTGCTTTGCTTGTGCATTACAGTTTATGCTTTATCCATTAACTGGTCTTTATTAGAAAACATTAATTTTCTCACTTTCTCTCTTCTGGTTCTCTCCTCCATCTCATCAGAGGGTAGTGAGCAAGTGGTTGTGCAGGGCTTAGTTCCTGGCTGGAGTTAAAACACACTTATCACACCAGCTGCATGCAATCCACTGATGAAACAATTCCCAAAACACAACAAGCACACAAAGAGACCTAGTAAGGACAAGGAAAGGAAAGAAACCTCAATCTCTCACTGATGTGAAAAAGAAGAGATAACTCCTGCATTTTGTAAGCATGTGCCAGATGAAGTATCTTCCTTTGATAGAAACTCTGCTCTCTAGCCTGATAGACAGCAACAGAATAAAAACCAGACTGGGCAGATCAGGGAAGCAATATAACAAATGGTGGTGGTAGTCATCTAGCCATGCTCTGTCAGAAAACACAAGCTAAACATAATACAGAATGCAGCATAGGAGGGCCCCCATGGTCTATTCCAATAAAAAATTAGTTCTATTCCAATGAAAAATAGTTATAGATATCTTGAACTGTACTTCTAATATGAAAGGGTAACATAAAAGTTGTGATTGGGAACAAAAAAAGTGTATGTTGTAGACCACTTTGAAAAGACAATAATATAAATTTTCGCTGAAAAAAAAATTGATGCAATTTAAAATGTATTTTTTTTCCTCTAAGTTCTATTATGTAATTTACTCAATTTTATTTGTCTTGAAAATAATAGAAATATTTGCAGGTTTGAGCTTTTTGTGATTTAAAACTCAGGAAAGCTGTTCTCTGTTTTTAAACAAGAAAAGCTAACTAATTGAAAGAATGATTTTTTTTACAATAAACTGCATCTTATAGGAAAAAAAAAAAAACAAGGGTGAAGAGGAAAGGAAAATGCTTGAAGGATGCTCAGATAGATGACCTCTAAGTCTATATTATGGGGAACAGCATGTATTTTAGTATGAAACATTGTTCAATTTTCTTACAACTCCTTTAGTTTCTTACCTGATCAATCAGAGATATGTTTGGCAGACCACTGACAAGTTGAATACTTCATGCGTTTATGTCTCGTGCCAAGTATCCTCAGTGAAATTGTAATTAGAAAACAAATTAAGGCAGCCAAGATCCAAATCCACAAAGATGACACATAAGATCTTATTTAAATGTCTAATTCCTCTTGAGAAACACTCAGACATGATTGCCATGACAGCGAGAATTGTCTCTTTTATTTTCAATTGATATAAGGTCTCTGTGGTGCAATGACATTTGATATAAATATTTCTAGGAAAAGCCTAGCCATTTCAGCACAGCATAGCTAAAGCAAATTAGTTCACACAAAACCTTTGCTCCAACATGGCATTGCATTTCCCAAGATAGCTAAATGTCTTCCAGGTAAGATATTTCTGTGCCACACACCATTTATTAGAGAATTGTTGTAGCACAAGCTAAGATAAAAACAAACCGTAAAAAGTATCAATTGTGTATTTCAAATATTCTGAATAGCTCAGAGAAACCTATTATATGTGGTTTAATAGAGATAAAATACTGCTGCATTTTGAAAGACTAACTTTTTTTTTCTTTTTAATTAATTCCAACCCAAAAAATATTTATTTGAGAAATACAGTTGTGTGTCTGAAAGTTGTGATTTAGAGGAAAAGTGGAAGATTAGATGCTGTATGACTGAAGGAACTGGTTCCTTTTCCAAAAAGTGTAGTACTACCCATTCTTTTTCTCATGTTAATGTTTCATGTCTCTATTTGTTGCACAAAGTGTACATACATATTTATTTTCACGAGTTGAGACTGTATTTTACCCATGTTCCTAATTTTTTAAGCATTGAAAAGGGAATTTACTTTCTTTCTAAGGCTTTTTATTTGTTCTGAAAATTAAGAGCATCATCTATAAAACTTCTGAAATACAATTCTGCCAAACATCAAAATTTCAAAGTTGTTTCAAAACATGAATTTGAAGGCTAGTTTTCTGCCCAGTCTTTTGTACTTTCATGATTCCTCTGCTTGAGCCATCCATTATGCTTATCTGACTACATTACTTTTCTATTCAAATTACTTTGTAGAGCTGTTTATAAAAATGGATTTTTGTATTTTTTGGAATTATGTCCAGATGGATTTATTCCGATTTTCTTCTCTGCTCACCCTATGCACAAAGATACTGAGAAAATGGTACTTAGAATTTGATTAAGTAGACACAGACTAGTCATACTAGTTTCCTATTATTTTAATAGGAAATAGGAGATTCAGGGTCTTAGTAGGAACATTTAAATGCAGAACAACTCAGAAAATAAATAAAAGCAGAAATAAAAGAAATAAAAAAGCACAACTGTTAAAAAGTCTTCTATAAAAGATCCATGATACAGCTTTGCTTTTTCAGCCCCTAACTTAAGTTACACTGACCTGGGAAGAGATAAAGGCTCCCCAACACGGGGTTTCTAGGCAATTTCAGAAAAATTATCTTGCTGTCTTGTGGTGGTTTTCAGAGGGGTCCCAGGATGAGGGAAGAGATGAAGATCTGACTCCATGTTTCAGAAGGCTTGATTTATTATTTTGTGATATATAATATACTAAAACTATATTAAAACTGTACTAAAAGAGTAGAAGAAAGGTTTTCATCAGAAGGCTAGCTAAGAATAGAAAATGAATGATAACAAAGGCTTGTGACTGACCAAGACAGTCTGGACAGCTGGACTGTGACTGGCCATTAATTAGAAACAATCACATGAGTCCAATCACAGATCCACCTGTTGCATTCCACAGCAGCAGATAACCATTGTTTGCATTTTGTTCCTGAGGCCTCTCAGCTTCTCAGGAGAAAAAATCCTAAGGAAAGGATTTTTTATAAAACATGTCTGTGACACTGTCTCTCACAATGGTACATCTCTCTCTCTCTTGTGAATTTACTTCATTGGAAGTGGTGAAGGATGATCGACTGATCTAGCAAGTATCACTTCTAGCTTTGTTGGTTCCTTGACTGTATGTTTTTTTTCTCCTGTGGCATATCAGTTCCTCATCATTGATTAGGCAATGTAGGCAGGGTACTGAAAAATAACATGGATGTGTGATGTATAATATCCCTTATATAATGGGGTTAAGAAAGCCACGGGAATCTTGAATGTATGCTTACATGCCTTTCATAATAAAGAAACTGACTATTGCCCTCTAAAGGCACAGTTACATAGTTAAACTAGATGTATAGGCAGACTTCACATTAGAGGGATCTAGAGCAATTGGTTATTAGCATACAACAAAAAAGAAAGAGGAAGAGATGCAAAACTTGATCTGAAATTCTTTTCTAACACTCTTAGCTCATAATAAGAAATCCTAACATATCATGAGTCTAGTTGACAGGGTGGTGTTAAGTCAGAAGTTTGACTCAATGATCTCAAAGGTCATTGAGTCTGTGATTCTGGGATCATGCAGTCAAGCATTTAATCCCAGTTATTAACATCTCTAGTAATACCCTGTGAAATGGCAAGTTGTCAACCTCTTACAAGTTTGGAATAGAGAGTTATCCTGTTGATCCTGAGTTAAGAAATACCGCAGAAACAGTAACATTTCCCAGAGGAGGCAGAGTTAAGCATAAGTATTCATTCATTGCTGTCTTTTAGTCAATGCTTATTTGCAAATATTTGAATCATCCTTCTAATATGCAATAATATTCAAAATGCAAGAATAAAGTTATAGTACCCATATAAATTTTCCAGCTACAACAAGTTGTCCAGCTACAACATCTGTCAGGCATAAAGCAGGTCTAAGGTAGTTTAAACAGTCAGTATTTTTTCACTAGGGAGGACATTAGTTTTCAAAACATAGATTAAAGAATAATCATTAAAAAGCTTGGCTGTTGTTTGCTAAGAAGAATAGTATATTTCTTTGAAAAAAAATCCATGAAAGAGGAAGGGATTGTAGGCTGAATATACTCATTAGGACATAATGAAAAGGTTTGCAAGAGAAAATTAAATAGAAAGATAAACAAAAGTACAAGTCTAGCCTGTGAAGACATCTATAAAGAATATATCATGAAGTTTTATTACAGAGAGAGCTGAGGATTTAGAACCACCAGGATGGGATGATCAGGAAGGCTGTAGAAAAGAAGGGCATGAAGGACAAACACAGGGTTAAACTGACACCCGAACATATAGTGCAAATTAGAAATTTAAAAAGTTAGAAAAATACAAGTAGTTGATTGTAAAACAATTATGAATATTTCATTGTATTATGTGCTCCCTGATATGTTTCTGTTCTCCCTGATATATGCTTCTGCAGAAAAAGTTCACCATGAAATCTCTTCCAGAATTTCCAGATCTGTTTAGTCACGTCCAGGAAAGATTAATTCAGAATGGAAGAGGTTCTGATAAGAACATTGAAGCTTAACTACCAAGTAGAGCATATCTCTTTCAAGAAAACCTTATAAAATTAACATGGATGAAAGATACAATTATTTCCTATCATTACATCATGTTTTCTAACACCTGTCAGTGATAATAATTTATTCAAACCGTAGTAATAGAGAAAGAAATTAGCTATCTATATAATAGACATTTAAAGAATATATTAATTCGAATAAGTTTTGGCCAGAAGAATAAGAGAAGGTAAGGGGAGACACAGCACTGGCTTTCAAATGCATGCAAAATAATTGCCTTTTTCTTCGTAATCAGAAGTTATAAAAGCAGAGCTATTTTCCTTGTCATGTTTTCTCCATCTTCCTTACTGTCCAAATAATATGATGGTCAAAGTGTATCTTACCCCCATTGAAGACTACTTGTTCCTGAGCATGTTTTATTATTCCTTCAGAGAATAAGAGATGGAAGACCAAGGATTTTAGGAACACTAGGAAAAAAGGAAGCAGAAAAGAACATTTCTTTTAATTTGTAACAGTTAAGTAGATAAAAACTATCATTTTCTGTAAAGAAATAAACAAATTTTGGAATTATCTATCATTTCTTATTGAAAGACAGGGCTCTACTTTCTGGAAAAAAGATTTTTGATTAAGGCAGATATGTAAGGTCCATCAAATTCAGTAGAGTATCTCTATTAATGGCCTCTAAGCCAACCCTCAGACAGCCATGGGTCTACAGCATTATCCAAGACGTATTTAAGAAAAAAAAAAAGCTTGACACCAGAGAAAAGGTTAGCGCTACACTGCAGGGATTCTAATTCTTAGTTTCATTAAGGAATTAAATTAGAGCAGAACTTTTACCTTTTTTCCTCTCCCCATCACAAAAAAGAAATGTTAACCTCAAACAGACCTGCTGCTCATCTTCAGGATTTTGCAACCTTTTCTTCACAGCAAGGGCAAAGGCCTCTGCATTGATATTCTGAAGGAAATCTGCATGACATTGTTAGGAATGGCCAAATGATCTGAAAGTCCCTACACAGCCAATATAATTCTGATTAAAGCTTGGCATTTGTTTTCTTGCTCCTTGGAGCAGATAGCGTGCTGCCTGGAATTAGAAATATGAAAGGCAGAGGAACTTCCTACTGTGCACAGAGAGCATTTTTTCCTCCTCATTTTCAAAATGTAGCTAAGTTTGAGTACTTTTTATTGTTGTTGTTTTCCAGGCAAATCATTAAAATAAGGTCATCCTTGTTTTCCATTTCAGAATGAGATTTGCTATGTCTCACATATTTTCCTCCAGAATTACAGAGAAATATCTTGCTCTACTAGCTTCCTCACTGATACTTCACCTCTGGCATTTTAAAATAGAAAAATCATTATTTACCTCTTCAAGCAAAGAGATGTATATGTATATAGCTTTTGAGAGAACCTTATATGTATGATAATAAGTTTATTTTAAATATCTATAGCAGAATCCTAAAATTTTGAAGGAAAGTTATTATTTGAGTATGTGCATTTTCACTAAGTAGCATCAAATACATTTGTAGCCACATTTTAAATGCTGACTTAATGAATTGATTAATTTTCACTTAAATACACTCATCAAGAACTGTGGGTGCAGACTAGTTTTGTTTAAAATGGTCCCTAAACAGTGCAGAAAATGTTCAAGTGCAATATGGGTTCACTTGAAGTCGGTGGCAGATCCATCATTAGTCTTCAGGAGCTCAGTATTTCAGTTTTTCTTTCCATTATATGTGTATATTATTCAAAATCAATTGCAGTTCACTTTTAACTTGTACCATACTTCAGTGAAAACATTTACAGTACAATCTCAAATCAAGCGATTGACAAAAATCATACAGTAAAACTTACAGAACTGCCACAACTAGTTTTGTAGCTGTCCGTGAAAGTTAAAGACAGTTTTTCAGATAAGAAATGCTTGTTCATCACAATTTGGGTTTATTTATTTTTTCAGAAATGGTAGATTTTGTCTGTATCAATTCCTTTTCAACAATGAGGCAGAGTATCAGTGGGTAAAATGGCAATGCTTTGTTGGTACTGAACCACTGCAAGAAAATGAGCACAGTAGTAGTCAGTCTCCAGAAAACTTATTAATTGAGATTGAGATGTTCCCAGACATCTAGTTTTTTTCTTGAACAGTCTCAGTCAAATGGTTTGGAACCTGGACCAATATGCTCTCCTGTTTCTCCTCTATTAAGGGGCCAGTTGTTCCTCCTATTTTGTCTCAAAGATAAGAGGGTGTGCACAAAATGTTAAAACACTTAAACTGTCCAGAGATACAAGAAATAATTGAGGGACCTTATTGAGTCTTCCTAAAAAACAGTGTGAAAAATCTAAGAATTTAGATGCACCAGGTTAACTGTAAAAGGGAAGGACCACATCCCATGCCTCTCTTTTTTCCTCCTGGTTCTACTTCTTTTCTGTCTCTTCCTCCTGTCTTTTTATTTTGTTTTCTTTGTTTGCCCCAGCTCTGGACCATCCATGCAGCAGAACCAATGCAGTACCTGAGGACTGATGATATTCTGTGTTTTCTCCCCTTGCTTTATCTGGGCTAAGCACGGTGGCCAGAATCTACCCTATACTTCCTACTGAACTTGGCCATGGAACTGGGAAGCTTCTGTAATGGCGTGTCGTGTGCCAGCACTTTTGGTTGTGTGTGGTGGTTCATGAGCCAGCACCTTTGTGTTGTGGGAGGTGAGAAGGGTACTGTACAAAATTAAGGGCTTATAGCTGATGCCTTGTGAGGGCTGACTTAGAATAGACAGTAGACAGAGCTAAAGAATAAAGTGGGTATTGATTGTATTTATTAAAAGACCTCAATGGATACACCTTGGACAGCACAAGAGCCTAGCCAGGGATACACCCAAGATGAACCAAAGGGGTCACAAAATGGACGAGCAGTCATGAGGTCTCTCACATTTATAAGTTCTGGTCAATCAGCATATTGGAGTTAATTGTTATAGCTTTAGCTTATGAAGTCTCATCCTTCTTGTTCTTCTCTCTTCAGTCCACTGTTGTTTATGCTCTTGGGCTTGAAAATTTGGATCATTTGTCCTTGGTCCCCAGCTAGAGAAGGAATTGTTTTGTCTAGTTACTCTATGAAGAGTGCTTACCACCCCCTAATATGAAGTTCAGAAGTATTCACTAAATCAGTACAGTATCTGAAAAATATAAAAGCTAAAACCTGAGGCATCAAGCCAACACTTTTTGCAGAAATGTGACGTAAGAAAGGTGTGTTATCCTGTACCTTTTGAGTCAAAACTGTGGTCTGGTTGCCAAAATTATGAAAAATATGCAATAAAAGCATAAGAGTTCCCTGACACATCCTTGTTCTGCATGATGAGAGAATGAACATCACACCCCAACAAGTGGTTTATGATATTTAGTCTCTCTTTTGTTTGTAAACTAGTTTTATTATGTACGAATTATATCTCAGGAAACTTGTCTATTTTCCACTGAGAAAAGTTTAGATTTTAAGTTTTGGTAGTATTATTATTATTATTACTGTTGCAGTTATGACTTTATCATTGATAAAATACTTGGCTTTACATTGAGATGATGTGAAGTACAGTATTTTTCTGTTCAGATAAGATTCCACATGAAGAAGATCAGTTTAGCTTATCTGCCTATACTTAGGAGCAACAATACCAAACTCTGAAAAACAGCTAAGAGTCTAGAATCAATAAGTGACATATTTTCTAGTGTTTGTGCAATGCAAAAACTACTTCAGAGACTACTGTAATAATAGTTTTGATCAAGGTAACGTGAACTCAAAACATACCATCTAAGTGAGCAAGAGCTGCGTGCTCATCAGACATCTTTATTTGCAGTTTTTATGAGGTAGTGCATTATGGTGATCTAGTACAAAATTTTACCTAATACAAACCTTCTTATGTTAAGTTCCATCTCTAGGAATTAAATAGAATTAAATGGTCCTGTGCTTGTCCACATTTTCATCCCTCTTGAAAATTTTATTTTTTTTGATAGGGTTAATCCCAGTGTGTTGAATTATCCCTGACACCCTTTAAAATCATCTTCAGGCTATCTAAACAGGGATTTCTTTTTATTTTTTTTTTTAAGTTTACTTCTAAATAAGCTAGTAAAACTAAGCCTAACTAAGCTAGGCTAGTGTCTATTGGACCACTGAACCAAAATTCTTTTTGAAATCAGTGGCAAGTTGTGCTTCAGGGTCAGTGTTGAGACCTGTGCTGTTTAACATCTTTGTCAGTGGTATGGACAGTGGGATTGAGTGAACCCTCAACAAGCTGGCCGATGACACCACACTGTGTGGCGCAGTCTCCCTCAGGAAAGGGAGCTCATCCAAAGGGACCAAGCAGGTTTGATATGTGGGCCTGCGTTGAGATGTGGGCCTGTGTGAACCTCATGAAGTTCACAAGGCCAAGTTCAACATCCTGCATTGGGGTCAGGACAATCCCAGAGGCTGGATGGAGAATGAATCAAGAGCAGCCCTGTCAAGAAGTACTTGGTGGTGTTCATGGATTAGAGGCTGGACATGATGTTAATATGCCCTTGCAGCCCAGAAAGCCAAACATATCCTGGGCCACATCCAAAGCAGTGTGGCCAGCATGGCAAGGGAGGGAATTCTGCCCCTCTCCTCCACTCTGCTGACACCCCACCTGCAGTGCTGCATCCAGCTCTGGGATCCCAGCACAAGGATGACATGGACTTGTTGGAGCAAATCCAGAGGATGGCCAGAGAGATGATCAGATGATTGGAGCACCTCTCCTGTAATGACAGGCTGAGAGAGCTTGGATTTTTCAAATAGAAGGCTCCAGAGAAACCTTATAGCAGCCTTCCTGTAACTAAAGGAGGCTACAAGAGATCTGAAGAGGGAGCTTTTGCAAGGGCATGTAGTGACAGGACAAGGAGGAATAGCTTTCAGCTGGAAGAGGGTAGGTTTGGACTAAATATTAGGAGGAAATTCCTTACTGTGAGGATGTTGAGGTACTGCAATAAGTTGCCTACAGAAGCTGTAGTTGCCCCATTCCTGTAAGTGTTCAAGGACAGGTTGGATGGGGATTTTAGTGATGTGGTCTAGTGGAAGGCCTCCCTGCCCATGGCAGGGGGATTGGAATTAGATTATCATTAATGTCCCTTGCAACCCAAACTGTTCCTTGGTTCTGATCCTACAAAGGTGCTCAATGACTAAATTCTTTGGGAGCACTCAGATATGTCTTTGCTATATACCTGGACATATGCCAAGCCTTTTAATGACTGTAATGCTTATTCTAAATGACCATTTTAAAAAATAATTTCTTTCCCAGTGCACTATCTGCTTACTGTCCCATTTTTCTTGATGAGACACAGCTAAAAAGGCAAAGAGGCTTATTGAAATAGACACTGAAGCTGAGAAGGAGAAGGTTCTGCTTGTGTGGCTGTTAACAGCCTTTGGCATGACAGCTGCAAAGTTAATTAATTCACCAACCTATGCCTTGGTTTCTTATATAGGGTATCTAAGCCCAGTGTAAAATGGTCTTACCATTATGAGGGAAGAAAGGATGCCGATCAAATCTGCAGTTGTTTGTTGTATTTTCTCGTTCTATCTTTTTCTGAAAATTTTCTTTTCTAATTATTGAGAAATTTCTTTAAATTTCACAAAACAACCTAATTACTATCACCCAGCTGTTATTTTTTACGAAGTGCTGAGAAAGTCAATCCACTATATAATATAAATACTATTTTTAAAACTATTCTTTACAGGCAGAAATAAATTATCTGTCATTTAAAACAGAATTTAAAAATTACTTCTACATTTACTCTGATCACTTGAGTTTATTTTACACCACTGAAGTTTAAGAAAAACTTCCCAATAATTTTGTTGAGATTTCCTTAATACATCCATGACACTTTTTTCTGACAACATTAGCAAGTGTGTAGTAATAATGACATCGTGTTTGCCAACTGAAGCCTTCAGAATCCTTTGTTGCCACCACATACACAAGTGATTTATAAAATGTTCTTGCACAATAAACCAAACCATTGCCATCTGCTTGGGAGACTAACAGGCTGGAAGATATTTTCTAGAGCAGTTGTGCTTAATAGAGACTATTTCCTGAAAAAGTGTGATTGAGGAGGTGGAGTAAATTAGGAAAGCAATAGTATTTTCCCCTTTATTATCTTGATTTATATAAATCTCCTCATTTCACCTATAATAAATTTCAAATCATCTTTGGAATAAACTAGGGGGAACTTTTCTACAAATAGGAAGGTTTCTGATAGATATACTTTAATAAGAAATTTAACCCTAAAATGAGCTACTGGTAGAAATTCTACCCCTGATAGGATTATCAAGAATAAATTTATACTGTCTCTTTTCCTCTTGGAAGAAAATTTCAGAAAAAATGATAAAAGATTAGTACAATTTGTATCCACATAGTGAAATATAGTGGCAGGATCCATGTATTTTATTCCTTCACTGTTACTGAGCTGGTCTAAAATACACACAGGTTTCTCCTAAATACTCTGGTCTTATTTTCCATTTTTTCTCTCTGTGTCATGGGTCCTCTACTGTAGTGGCAATATTTACATGGTTATGATTTGTTAATAGAATTTAGAACACAGAATTTTCAACTCAACATAAAGAAGAGTAAAATAAAAGAAAGCCCCTTGATATTTCTTGGCTTGAACAGTAACAAAATATTCCTCAAAATAGATGCATAAACCAGAAAACTGAGATTAATTAAGCTCCAGTAAACTATAGACAACTTTTAATGAATATAAGTAAAATTCCAGCTAATAACTGGTTTTTACCACAAGGTCCTTTGCAATGGTACAGCTTGTTTTCTCACATGATGCTTTCATGAAAACACCAGGAAAGAAACTTCATATCACTCACAGTAAAAAACAAAAGAAAACTTTTTTGTCAATCATAGCTGTCTGAACTTTATTTGACTTTAGTCTCAAAGGAAAGGAAAATATAAAGAAAAAAGGAAAAAAAATCAAAAGTCATCCTAATTTTTATGAAATACCTTCCACAATGGTCAAAATGGTATTCCAATGCTTCAGCTAAACCAACAGAATGACTGTGGCTGACACACAGCATTGTCTGGCTCTCTTTCTAGAAGATGCATAATAGGTCTTGATGTGATTTTAGACAAGTATAGGAACACTGAGACAATGTTCATTCACATCATTTATGCAAAGAAAAGAAACAGCATCTAACAGGAAAAAACAGTCCCAAAATACAGACGTAAGGATATATTCAATAACTGTGTAAATGCCATAGCAACAATAAGCCACTGCTTTGAATGCTTTGTTCAAGACACATTTCTTATTAAAACTAAAATTTTGGGGTTTTTTTTAGCATACAAAATCATTCTGTCAAGACAACATGATTTCAGTTGAGGATGGTTGGATGTAGCTAGAAAAATAGAAGTAGCCCCTCTAGGAAAGAAGACCAATGTCTCTTCTAAAGTATAGCTGATAAAAAATAAAATTTGCCATGAAATTCCAGATTTTATGGTTGATGTACATAACATTAATAGAGCTGAGAGCTGATCTTAAAAACTGATCTTCCAACACAAGACAAGTACATCTCTTAGGGCAAATTCTGCTGTGATGGTAAGGTAACTGAAACTGGATTTCAACATCTGCAAAAGGACAAGCCCATGATGCAGCAAGATCAAATCATAGTTTCATATCATTATTATCCTTGATCATTTAAGAAGGCAGTCTTTGTTGCTTTTGCATAACACCTCTAATTTTCTTCATGGTACTTGACATGGACCGCATTAGTCTCACACTAATTCCATCATAGTTCACATTCTCTTCCTCTAACTCAATTTCTCAGGATTAACCACCTGCAAAGAAAAGTAATTTTCCTATTTGCCTTCCTCTTATCTCACTGAAACCTTTATTAAATGAGCTTCCTGAAACATAAGGGATTGTTTTTGTAATAGGTTTATTTATTTTTCTCTGAAGAAAAACAAATTCAGGAGCAGTTTTTGACAAGGATATGCTTATATCCAAAACCTAAAACCAATTTAGAACTGTCATCAAAAAAAGTACAAATATTTCTCAAGTAATTTTTTCATGCAATGCAAATAAATATTATGTTTTGTCAAATAATGTTTAACAGTTTGATTTCTATGCACTGTATCACACTTTCTCTTACTTCTTTAGGGAAAATGTAAATTCCTCTTGAATTAATTGAAAAGGTTATTTCCACATTGTTCAGTAAGTACGCACACATACTCAAGAGGACCACAATGTGTGCAGAGCCACAATGCATGAGACACTACGTGGAGACTTTTCCTTATTTAACTGGGCATCATTCCTGACTGAATTAGCTTTAATGTTGGAGCCTGCAGAACCAAATCTCTGGTTCTGAGCACTGTAACCCTCTGTTAAACTTTCATTTCTCTCTGAGACTCTGGCATGGTGTTTAATAGCTTGAAAACAGTTTTTATAGCAGAAGGAAGATAAGCGAAATTTATAAATACCAGAAGATTAAATGAAAAGGAGAATATCAGGAATTAATCTCCAACATGCTGTTCTCAGAGAAAAGAAAAAAAAATAAAATAAAAGGTTTGTTTATGCAAACCCAGTCAATTGGAAGGAGCATGTATTTTGATCCTTATATCCATATGGCAGAACTATACTCTCTATTAGCACTGAGGTGTCCTGGAAAATGTCAAATTTTTTAAAATATCATCTGGAAAGTTATGCCAGATTATATTTTAAATGCTCCAGGTGATGTCTAGCAACTTATAACGCTATGGCATGACACAGGAAATATATTATTAAAGATGTTCCAGTCATTGAAAACTCGAAAACAAATTTTACTGAGGTTTGTGATATCTTAATTTGATTTAAAAGAACACTAGAACCAATAAGCACCTTGCCAGATGTTCATTGTCAAAGCAACTGAGCTCTGTTTTGGCTGAGCTTTGCAGTTCTTGCAAGACAGCCTAGAAGATGCCATCTCTCGCAGGGCAGCAGATGAAATCAGGTGTTGAGCACAGAAGGAGCACAATTTACTCTAAATATTTTTTTCAGCCTCAGCAAAAACTTTGTTTCATAAAGGATAAAAAAAAGTCTTCCTTTGCAAACAAAGATGTTAATAACTTTATATGATAAATGTTTGCCTTCTTCTAGACATTAAGCCATTTTTTGTGCAGGCTTTGCAGAAAATGTAAACTGAGTTATAGAACAATTTGATACATCTTTGATACAGCAGCTATAAAGGAACCCTCAAAGAGTACACAGAGATGCAAGGGAGGAGCTAAGATGGTCCCTGTATAATTGGAAAACTGTATAAGTGATCTGGATGGAAAGGGGAAACAGGATAAAACTTTATGTCTATTTATTCTCCCTTACCACAGGGGTAGGGTGGATGATTTGGTTTATTTTCTTCATTCTTTTCTGCTGAGGTTAGGAGATGTGTGTGAAAGAAAATCATTGGAAAAGCAGTCAGAAATCTATTCTGAATTAGGTATAAGGAGTCCAAATATATTACTAAGAGCAGTAGAAAGTAAAAAATGTTTACACTCTACCTGTAATCTATTCTTCTTGGAACTCAGTGCAACAGATTCAGAAAGTAAACTACCCAAAAAGAAAAAAATAAGTAGTAAGATAGCATACATTTTGATTCTTTCATTATTTTAAAATAATAAACAATAACTTTCATTTAGTTTTAGATTTATGGTAACACCTGTTCAGATCCCAGATGTTATTATTTTATAAAGATGTTTTTAATTTGTTCTCTTTGCTATTAGTCATTTTTAAAATGTGGTGTTCAAGCCTGTAAGTGTCATTTATGTATTAGAGTAGTTTTTGTCTGCATTAATTTGTTGACTGAAAATGGGAATTTTGGTGAAACTCCTCCCACTAAGAAAGCTATTCATTTGCTCAAATATTTAGGGACTCAACTTTCCAGCTATCTGAAAAATACATTGAAATATTGAGATACATTGAAAGTAGATAGCTACCATGAGAAAAGAAATGTATTCCCTGAAAACAAAAAAAAAACCATTTTTTTTGGAAGAGATTATTGCAAAAAAAAGGAAAAAAATTGTTTACCTTCATACTATTTTACACAGTTCAAGCATTTCATCTTTTCAGATTTTACACAGGTTATCTTTTTCTTGTATTATTGGAAATAAATACCAATATTTAATATTTGTTATATCAAATGATCATCAAACACAGTCTGGATCCCACAGATCCCTGAAGATCACATGTTTTGATACTTAAGTAGTCCAAATTTAAAATCCATTCGAAGTAGCTGACATTATGTACCATTACATACTATATTCTAGATTTGTTCCATATTCTCATAATTTGGTCATTTACAGTATATGCTGCAGCATTTCCTCTTAAACAGTGTTAAGAAAAGAACAAACTTCCACCCACAGAGAGACCAATGATAAACTGCATGTGTATAGTATTTCTGAAGATAGGATTAATTAAAATAAAAAAAAGTCTTCGGATATCCAAATACTGAAGGGAACATACTGAACAGGGGTTGGGCAAAAAAGAGAGCACAGAGGCAGATTTTTTCCCCTGCAGATTAGCTCTATATGCTGGTAGGGCTGCAATGACTTCACAGCCCACTGAAAGTGACTGAATGGCTGCCTCTGGAAGTCTCAGCCCTATGGTCACATGAAGCTTCCCACTTCAAATATCAGGTCAAATATTTATATGTATGGGAAAAAAAAAAAAAAAAACGAACTTTACTGCTAGGAAAATGCCTGACACAAATTGCACTAACTTGAACTTGATCATCAGAATTTATATTTTGATCCCATCTAATGAAACGCGGGATGCAGAGAGCAAACCCATTCCGGATGTTCCTGTAAAAGAGAGAAAAAAACCCTATCAGAAACAAAAGATGGGTAAGGTATGGGAGATGTAACAGACAAGAAAGGATGAATGGAACAGACAAAGAGAAAAGGACTTTATGTTCTTCCTTGAGACTGACAATGACAGAGATGCTACAAAAAGCACAGGAGCATTACAGAGTGCTGCAGAGATATTCGTTGTTCTGTCAGATTAGAAATAGAAATAACTCACTAGTCTGAGCCTGGGGGACACTTACATAAGACTTCAGTCTAAAAGTTGACTCCTGTAAGATTTAAGAGCAAAGGGAGAAAATGAGTAATACAGAAATATGTTGGGCAGTGTCAGTTTTCTCTCATCCAAATATTTTTATAAATTTTGTTAATACACCTTTTAAAAATCCATTTAAAAATACAGAATTTGAAATATGTTTTTTCTGCTAACTGTTCGCTGCACTTGGAAGATGAGGGGATTACAATGGGCTCTAACTGTGCCATAAAATGGGCTGTAACTGCCTGCCCAAAAATCTTCTCCATGCCACAACAGTACCTTTAGCCAGCTGGCAGAGCTTAGATCAGCTCCTGGCCTTCATTTCCCTGTCACAGAAACACAGCAAAAATCATTTCAGAAGAGGGAGCTTCTGTTGTTGGGACTGGAATTACCAAGCTGAACCTCTGTGTTTAAAACCATCTACTGAAATAATTCCTCAAAACCTTGCCATTTGCTTAGAAAGAAAATGATGGGGTGAAATAAAATCATCACGAGCTTCTTCCTCTCTCTTCCCCAGGTAATGTAAAAGCATTTTTTGCCACTAGTTATGTCTTTTGAACAGTTTTGGCAGAATGGCTGGGGAATAAGAAACATTTTCATGTTTAATTACAGAACATTTAAGGTGTTTCTTTTTGTGTTCACATGCATTGACAGAGGAGCAGGTGGATCACATCAGTCTCTGACAGTTCAGTGACTGTGAATATTACACTCCTTGGATTTACATCACTTATTAGATCCAATTCTGCATGCATATTTCAGGTCTAACATAGCACTCTGTTTTTAAATCTTAATTTTCTTGTTTACTTAAAAATGTGAAAATAACTCTATCCTTTAGTCATTTTTCTGCTTTTAATGCCATGTAGAATAACCCTATTTTTCCCTTTGTAAAAGTCCTTAATTAATTTCAATCATCACTGGGGCTATTTTATATAATCAAATGCCATAATGATACAATAATTTTCCAATACAATAAGATTGTATTTTCAGATGAAACCAAACTGCAGCAGCTTGGGGGAAACAATATCAGTCTGTCTTCATATGAGAGCTGGGTTCAACACTTCTCTTTGAGTACTGCTCTGGGACCTTAGAAGGACATGCTGCTTTTCACAGCACTGGTGGTGAAACTGAAAATTTACTTATAGCACTATCCTTACAATCCTTTTCTACAAGATGCTAAATAATGAACTTTCTTCTTAGGTGTTTTGGGTTCAAAATTAGGAAGAATTTTTAATTTGTGTTGCAGCTAGGTGACCTGGCCTTTACCCTGGAAGCTCACAAAAGATATAGCAAAGAAATGATGGTCAGATATTTTCACCTCTTATATCAGTGGAAGTTTTCTTTGTCCTCCAGGTAACTCTGTAACCTTGAAGCTGGAGCAGTTCTGAGATTTATTTAGAAGTTCAGAGCAGTCATGTAATCAAGGTGCCTTGTTACCACCTCTGAAATGGAGCACTTGAGATCTGGGCTCCTGAGGGCAGCTACACAGATATTAGCTCATACTGCTCAGGGGGTGTCTATTTTCCCTGCCTTAACTGCTACGCTGCAATTTTCTGTTCTTGGTTTCCAAGCTAATTCTTGTTGGTGAGCAATTCAACTGAAAAGACACATATTGTGCCTCAAACAGTTCTGCAACTCTGTTTAAATTGCAATTAAGATACATTTCTCCCAATGAAAGCTTTTGACCACTTAAATCAAAGGGATTTTAATTTAAAGTTTAGGGATTTTAATTTTCCATGCTCCATTCATTCATCTAAATGCAGTTTATATATACTCTTATAAACATTTGCAAAAGTTTCTCCCTTCTCAGACTTTGGCAATGTGGCCCAATTTCTTTATGAACTTTGAATCAGACATGTTTAAGACTTCATTAAAAAAAAAAATCTGTAGAATTAAGCCTTTTAAAATTTTATTGGTGTCTCTGTTTTATATTAATTGTGTTGCATGTCCCCAGGTAATTTCACAAAGGGCATTTTAGAAAGGCAAATTCAGCTGATGGATGAATTTCTCTGCAGAGGTTTATTAACATTTTTGTCAATTTATCCCATTAAATACAGCAACATCCCTAGGTGGTAATGAAGTGCAATAGCAGCAGAGGCTTCACACCACGATGGCAAACAGATTCCAATAATTTTCTCAGTAGTCTCTTCATAGCACAAGTGAAATGCTGATCTTTACAAGTATGTCTGGGTGAGTAAAAAACCCCACACAGATAAAACCTAAAATTTATATTTATGAATGTTAATTTAAAGTGAACATACCTCATTATGTCCTCAAACTTCAGTAGCAGCCTAGGGCATAAAATTAAGAGGAATTAACAGTATTGACAGCAATATTTCCCCTGGTAAAGCAAACATACCTAAAATTTGTGTAAATATATGTAGAGGCTGACAAATGAGGCGCATATAGTAGAAAGTTGATCCTGAAATCTCACTTTATCTTAAAAAAGGGTTGAAACACACAACCACTCCACTCTCCAATGCTCACAAATAACAGTGAAATGGTTTCTCTTGATTTCAGCAGGCAGTGCTGAAAAAAAATATATCAAAAAAATCTTGACATTCAAATTTTGACTACTAAATATTTACAACAATGAGATTATGAATAAGTTATATTTCTTCATGAGGATTTTTCAGCACACAGCTTCAAATAATTAATTTGAGAAACTGCAATTTATCTTTTTTCAGATATATCTCAAAAAAGAAGAAAAAAATCGCTGAATGAATTATTCATTGCAAACTCCTCTCTCCTGTGACAGTGACTCCTCATTTTTCACAACACAATTTATTTACTTTTACTGCATTACTATGTTTTTTTCCTATAACAAAAAACATAAGTGCTCATAAGATTCTAAGAAATATTATGAATGCTACAGTAAAGAATATGTATTAAACTTGTATAAAAACTTTTTGAAACTTAAAGAAACTGTAACAAAATAAGAAAAAGGGAAAGAAAAAACCTTAAAGTACTAAAATAAGTACTAAAATGGATTTGAAGAACACTGCTAAAAAAGCTGATCATAATATAAAATATTACCATGAAAGAAATTAAAGGTATTACTGAAGTTTAAATTATTAGGTTGTCCATAGACAAAAAGTGGGAAATATATCTGCTGTTACATTGTAGGGGGGGGGGGAAATTGCCTATGATATGGAGCAGAGAAGTAAATTATACATATTCTCGTCACATTATGACCTGTAATTTGTGAATTATTTCTACTTATTTACCCATATACAGTAAAATTTTTTTGACCTCTGGTACTTAGCGTCTTAACAAGGCTATAACTGCTCTCCATCTCCTAACAGGCCTGTGCCTGCTTTGTGTATCATCATGATTTCCAGCAAACAGTGGGCAAAGTGAGTCTTTTAGAAACTCTTTCATGTTTGCTTGTTTGCTTTAAACAATGAGAGACAAAACAGAAATGAGCTGGCCGGTGATGAATAACATAAAATGTAGAGATGAGAAAGTCTGCCAAATACTGAAGCATCTTCAGTATTCACTTGTCCTTTTGAATACATATACCTACCCCTTCTCAGAAATATTATTGCATCAAAAAGTGTCATTTTTCCTTGCTTTGGTGTTTTTCCAAGGTTGCCTTGAGAAAAAGACAGCTTATTCTTCTAATTGCAAGTAGTTTTTACTGGCAATGGAAAAAATCCACTCCAGGTTCCAAACATAAAAGAAATCCAGTCCTTTTTTTCTGTATTTTTCTTTAGAATTAGTGATGAAATATGCACTTTTTTTCCTTCATCAGAGCAGAATAATGTCACCCAAGCTTAATCATAGCCACAGATTCCTCAAGTAAACCAGTGCTCATCTGTATATATCTTTGTTTTTCCTGGTTACAAATTAAATATTAGTTACTAAAAGTAATTGCCAGTGCCTTGTATTATCAGTTCAGAAGTATCTCCAACAGATAATAACCAAATCCATGAGGCTGTTGTTTAAAAGAATATTTATCTTTTGATGACTTTTCAAGGATTAACAGTTTATAATTTCATTAACCTTTAATAAAATATCTTCTTATTTTGGGTTTTAACACCAATTCATCAATCATAGAATTCTCTCACATAAAATCTCACTGAAAAAGCTATCAAGAGCACCAAAATTTGGTAGCTTGAAGTTAAAATAATATTTCCACTCTTGGGATTAAATAAAGTATTAGTTTTGTGCTCAGCCATTAAGGACTCCTTTTGAGAACTTAGACTTGCAGAGTACTAATTCTCTTGGATACAATTTGAACAGTGATGTTGTGCAGCACTGCATTGGTTTTACTTTCTATTTCCCTATAAGGTCCTGGATTTCCAACTCAGGTGAAATACTTGTATCTATTCACTTATTAATACAGTAAATACACCCAGACTGGAAGTCAGACTTTTGAAATCAGTTGAACACTGAATTAAAAAAACCAAGAACATTAATAAGTTTTGACTTAGTTTATTTATTTATTTTTATTAGGGACTGGATCCAAAGACCAAGACAATTAATATAAACAGACTCTGGCTAAATTTCTGTAAGTTTCTGCCCTGGAAAACTCTTAATTATCTAGTTGGGCAATAAATATGTCTTGATGTATTTTTTGGCCATGAGGATGCTAAGTACTCATGAGATAAATAGTATTTCACATTCAATATTGTAATCAAGGGAACACTTTTTAGCAAGCTGATTCTATTTTTATTTTTTCTTACACTGAGAATTATTAATGTCAGAATTACAATCAATACAGTACTTCTCCATGAGGGAAATGCGTGCTCCTATAGAAAGCTAAGAAATGTTGAATATGGTCATTTAAAATGACATGTTTTAATCCATTTTCCACAATCCATAATCTATTTTATTTCACCAGGAATTTTTTCATTATAATTTACATTATTTTCCACTTTTCCACACATTCATTTAAAAATGGTATACATCAAATAATTTACTTGTATGAGTTTTATATAGATAAACTGCTCATAAAGTTCTCTGGTTGATCATGAAGTAGAACATAGTTCATCCAGCTGATATTGGAGAAGAAATTATTCATAAGGCTGTCTATGGGCATATTTCTGACTATTGATTGCTTTGTACAACTCCAGTTGAGTTCCTCTGATACAGCTATCTTCTGTTTATCTTAGAACAACAAGGGTCTCTTTGCGGACATGGATCAAACATTAAAAATAAAATTATTGATTTTGAAGTGTGAAATTTAAGGGCAGCAGCTCCTAAATTCAAAATAGATTAGATGTCCAGGAAAACATTTAAACTCAGAGGAACACAGTGTAAACCCGCTTTAGGCAACTAACTTCCTAATTCATTGACTCAAAGAAAAATCTATCTATTCCAAGTGAGATAAAAAATCTGAGAAAAAAATATTTTAAAAAGGGCAACAAAAGTAAAATTGTGTCCATTAACATCAGCATCAAAAAAAAAATTATTGGAGTTTGTCACAAGATAAAATAGATTTGGCTTGCTTAAAAATGATTGATGCCCTTTATTTTTTGCCTTGCAAAACCTTTTTTATTAATCCCATTCTGACCATATTTATGTAGCCATTAATTAAAATGCAAGTTTCAAGAAAAATTATTTTATCTCTCTTATATTCTACCTGGTAACACCAGAATTAATTTTCAGATTGCACTTGGGTAAGTTAATGTTCTTCACTGTGGCTGGTGTGGGTCTGTGTTTTGGATTTGTACTGGGAGCAGTCTGATAGCACAGGGATGTTTTTGGGATTACTGAGCAGCTCTCACATGTAGACAAGGCCTCTTCTGCTTCTCATACTGCCCCACCAGCAAGGAGGCTGGGGGTGCACAAGGACCTGAGAGGAGACACAGCCAGGACAGAGGATTCCAATCGAGCAAAGAAACATTCCACACCATGCAGAGTCATGCTCAGCATATAGTCCTGGGGAAAGGAGGAGGGGGTTGTTCAGAGTGATGATATTTGTCTTCCCAAGTCACCATTAAGTGTGGTGGAGCTCTGCTTTCCTGGGAACGGCTGAACACACCTATTTGCCCATGGGAAGCAGTGACTTAATTCTTTGCTTGTGTACACGGCTTTTGCTTTGCCTGTTAAACTGTCTCCATTTCAACCCAGAGGTTTTCTCTTTTGCACTTCCAGTTCTGTCTCCCATCCCACAAGGGATGAGTGAGTGACTGGCTGTGTGGGGCTGAGCTGCCAGCTGGGGTTAAGCCATGACAAGCTCTCAGAAACATTGCACTTCAGAGACACCATGAACCACTTCAGCCCATGAAGATGGATATTTAAATAGTTCATATAAATCAGCCAGAAATTACTATTCCTTTTCATCTCTGATGAATGGTCTTTGGTGGTATTAAAGAGAATCCAGATATCCAAAGACATGCTTTGTGAAGTCCCTTCACTTTCTTCTCCACATAGGGGAGAGAGAATAAAAAGAGTATTTATCATAAACATCTGATAATTAATGGAACTAAGAAAATACTTGACTAATACTTGACTAAGAAAAATCTCCCTGTCTGGAATTTTTCACAGTTAGAAAAAGGCAAATACTGAAATTTTTCAAGGAAAATATAATACAGTAAGAGCTGGTGGTGATAAGGAGGGTTGATTTTCTTTAGCAAACCACACTTTCTACATTTTCCTAATCTATTGATGTCAGCAGAATAATGTATCTGCTTCAAGCACAAAAATGCATTCAGAAAATACACTTGTGGTGACAATATAGAAGTTGGAGCAAACATTCTCAGATTTTTAGGTCAGTCAGATGGGAATATTAGCATCAAGAAAAAATGAAGCATTTTAGTCTATTCATCCAATAGAAAATTCCACCTAAAGTAATATCTTCCCAGATAATAGGACCACTCTAACAGTTTACTGGTCCCAGAAAGAGGGAATTCTTTCCCATTTTTCTTTAGTCCTAGATAAATATTCTCTTAGCTCACTAACTTATCTGTAGCACACCCATGGAAGCACACATGAATTTTACAGAAACAGACTTCTTACCTCCTGTCTTTAAGGGCCCAACAAGCACCACAAGAAGGGGCTCTAAACCCAAGAGTCAGAGATTAGAGGGAGAAAAGTGAAGAAAAAGAGGCATGGAAAGAGTCAGAGGCAGAGGCAAGGAGCTGGCATATCACATTGACTGTGCACTGCACAGACAGTTTTAAGATGAGTTAGTTCCATGTAGAGGTGTCCTTGGTTGTAAAAATTTTTTCTGATGCAGACTGCCCCTTCATCTCACCCTAAAAAGATTTATCTTTGTCCAATGCCCACATCTCAATTCCCCACTCCTTCACAGACAATAAAATGGCAAGTTACTAAGTAAAAAATGCCAAAACCACAAACTCTTTTATGGCTTTTAATGTTTACCAAGTATCTGGAAATAAGCAGTGAGGTAACTACCCTGCATAAACAAAAGATAACGACTGCTAAAATTTTGCTGACAGCCAAGATCATAGTGATTCAGTCAGTATTTGCAGGTTTTAATCTCGTTCCTTTAATTGCCACCTGCTCCCAAAATAACCTGGCCACTTGCTTCTGCCATGGCATTGCCAATTGGCCCAAGCATGATGTAGCAGTGCAAACAGATTATCAGACCAGAGAAATCAGTCCAGTCAAAAAGTTACCCAGAAAAGTACTTTCAGCTGGATCAGTTCCCTGATACTGTTTACCCCCTGGCTGCATAAGCACTTGCATCAGTCCCATTTGCGTGGGGTGAGAACAAGCAGAATGGCTAAAACCTTTAGGCATAATTTCCTCAGAAAGCCAATTTACCTTTCGGGCTGTCTGGACTTACGTGTTTAGAGTGAATTTCTTCTCTGCACAATGTATAGTTCCTTCTAGTGGTTGCTCAGAACTCTAAAAGCCTGCAATCAATACTCTTTGTACATGCTGTTGAAGACTACGAGTAAGGATGTGGGGAACAAAAGTTGCAAAGAGGGAAGGATGTAGGCTGTAAGGGAACTTGCCATCCTGTAGTTATGGGAAGTAGTTTCGATGTTTATGACACTGATCCTGAACAAACCACACAGAAATAACCTAGGCAAACAAAAATAAGTTGCTTTTTCAGATATTCCAGGTGCCATATCACAGCTTATTTAAAGTTTCTTCAGTAGCTGTTTGATACTTGAGTGGGGATTGTATTATTCAAATTGTGTATTGAATCAAGAATCAAATAAAGCTCTTAAGTTTTACATCAGTTACACTATGAATTAGTTAAAATAAAAATCCCTCCTGTATAATCTCTTTGATCCTTGCAAAAAAACACACACTTGGAATAAAAAGTGCCATTTTTCAGTCATGTAGTGATAATAATATTACTAATTTTTGAATATTTTGACATATTATTTTTATTCCAGTCAAAATAAATCCTTTAAATATACAAATTTTAACAGCAGTAGAGTTTATTTGGTACTTCTTGTTTTCTGAGCAAATGGATTTCAACAAGTATTTCATAAAATTACAGCTCATGGAAGTATCATAAATGCTTTCCTGAACAAGGTGAGAGCTCTTATGCAACAGATTCATGATGACTCAACTTGACCTATCATTGTAAAAGAGCATTGGACTTCTGCCATGTTATAGATGCTCTTCTTGTAAATATCCAGATGCTCCCATTAGTTTCTAGAGGTTTTTCACCAGGCAGAAAACAGTGAAAGTGGTCATAGCAGCATATGCTTTCTTACCACAAAACTAAATTAAGCCAATGATGTTATGAGTGTTCTGCAAATTCTTGACAGAGGTTTTGATAAGTACTTGTGCAAGATGTATCACATATATGCATGTGTGCACGTCCATTTGTGTAGCAAGGTTTTAGCTGAATTTTTTTTTTGGTTTTACATAAAGGAACCCAGCAGAAAATTATAGTTTGATCAACATGTTACAGTGTACCACAGAAGCCCATTCTGAAACAGGTTCCTTATGTATTCTGTAGATTCCTGTCTTAATACCACTGGGTTTAGGGCACCTAGCTATACATTTTATTAAGAGAGAAAAAAGCATGCTTAAGGTGATTGGATTAGATCATTAAACCATCAACCTTTGCTTCAAACTTTTCACAGTTGTCACCCCAGCTGACAACTAAGCTCCACACAGATGCTTGCTCATTCCCCTACCAGAATTCCCCAATGTGATGGGGCAGAGAATCAGTAATGTAAAAGCTAGAGAATTCACAGGTTAAGATAAACTTTATCAGGGAAAGAAAAAGCCATGTGAACAAGCAAAGTTAAGCAAGGAATTTATTCACCACTTCCCATGGGAAGTCAGGGGTGTTCAGCTATTCCTGGGAAAGCAGGTTTCCCTCCTGCATAACAGTGACTTGGAAAGACAAATATCATCACTCCAAATGCCCTTCCCTTCCTTCTTCACACAGCTTTATATACTGAGCACGATGACATATGATGCAGAATGTCTCTTTGGTCAGCTGGGGTCAGGTGTCCTGGCTGTGTCCATTTTGTGCACCCTCAGCCTCCTGGCCAGCAGAGGGAATGAGAAGCAGAGCGAGCCTTGGCTCTGTGTAAGCTCTGCTCAGCAGAACTAAAACATCTCTGGGTTAGCAAAACTATTTCCTTCAAAAATCCAAAACACAGCCTCACACCAGCTACTGTGACAAATATTAAGTCCACCACAGCCAAAGTCAGCACAATATTCCACCCAGGAAACGTGTGATTTACAGTTGTCTAAAACTAAGAAGAAAAAAGTGAGACACTGACATAAACCTACCAGAAAATTAGCACACCAAGACAGGGTGGATGCATATATTCAATAAGTACATATTAAATGGAAAGATGACTTGCAGTTTGTGGTGTGAAATCATGGTACTAGTCTATGATCTCCAGAACTATGTTTAAATCCAAGTAAGCTTATTCTTTGAAATACAATTGCAGTGATCTTTCTCAACATAATTGGAAATTTTTAAATTTAAAAATGAATACGATTCTATTTACAAATATTTCTGACTCTTCTAAATGTTTATTCACTGATAAGGGACAAATCACTATCACAATTTTCTCTGCTACTAGAATCCACCTGTAAAACACAAAAGTTGTTTTTGCTACCTAGTTTTCAAATAATGAAGACTTAGAACATTTTAAAGAGTATAAAAATGAATAGGTTCAAAGCACTTACAAGGCCTGTGATTTTGACCTTACTAAATCTGTAGAATGTTGGTTTGCTAAGTTCCCAGTACCTTCAGTTATGAAAATAATTAATTCTGATGTCAGCAAGACTCTTCCTCAAACTTCATCCTTTTGACAGAAGCTCCATATTCATTTACATCTGGGAAGAAAATTTTAAAAAAAAGGAGATTGTTCCATTCACATGCAGCAGCATGAAGATATGACCTTTGAAATTCCTTGTAGAATTCTGCCAGAGAAACAAGAAAATGTCCTCAGCATGGTGCAGCTCACGTTTCACAAACACTTCAGAAAACAGAATATAGTTTTCTCATGGGCACACCTTCAGCTCATTACAGAGAGCAAACTGTGAGGACTGCTCACAAAGCAAAATGAGTAAATTAATTATATGACAAGTGTTAATATCTTATTTGAAAAAAGGAATCCCCAAATATCAATTAAAAGTTTGCCTTAATGTTGGAGACTGATTAAATCTTAAAGGACAAAAAAAAAATCAAAAACTTAATGTGAGAGAAAACTCATCCTTTTTTTTTCCAATTAAAACACTTTGTAATATTAAAATGAGTCAACATTTTTTCAAGCAGACAGCTTCAGTGCTGAAAATCATGTCTTTATATGATTAAAAAGTTTTCATGGGAGTTTTTATTCCCATGAATAAACAACTTTGTCATTGTGATTAAAAGAAAAAGTAATTTCTAGCAGGATATTTTAATATATTACCTAATCTAGAAATTCAATTTTAAATTTAGGAATAATATATAGTTGAAAAAAATTAAAGCCATATAATTTTCCTTAGCCTGTTTAAAGAATCAGATCAACCTTAGTTCAATCTCAGTGAATGTTGAAATTGTAAAATAATACCAATCTGGAAACACTTGTATGTCTTAATATTTCACATAAATATTGTGCCAATCAACAAAATCCAAGATCTCTTGTATTGGTTATTTCACCCTAGCAGACACTTCAATATCCAGAAAAGGCTCTTGTTGCCATTTGCAGCAAAATAAAAATGTCTCTAGCCTGCTCAGTGTTGCTCTTTCATTTCCAATATTCCCATCAGTGTAATCAAAATGAAATGTTGCTGCCATGGTAAAGGAGAGCAGGACTGAGCTCTTCCTGTTGCAGGAGATGAAGTAGGAGGATGAGGGAAAAAAGAGGTGCCAGAGAGAGAAAGCATTATATGGGTTTTTGCTTGTGCTGATGCTCTTGCAGGTCACTTCCTCCCTCGACTTGCAGTCATCAGTCCAAGACTGCAATCTCGGCCTCAAAAGCATCAGCAAAGTTGACTTTTTAGGAAGTTGATGTCAGGTCTCTTGTTGAAGGTTAAAGGCTGTCGAGAGCTGGAAGAATAAAGCAAAATTTTGATAGCTATGCAATGGCCATGCAATGGCCTGCAATTGCATTGAGGAAATGGACATATGCCACAATATTAAATAAAAATAAAATCTGGATATTCTTTGCCATAATTTTGGCCCAAAATAAAATCTGCACATTAGTGAATATATTTTAATCAAAAAATCCTGTCATAAGATAGAAATCATAAATGTCTTCATCCATAGGATATTTTTTATTATGCTGAGCTTGGTTAACAAATCCCTAATAAAATATTTGTTGTCGTTTTAAAGTTATTATCTGTTCTTATCTTTATATAAAAGCTATGCTTGCCATGTTTATTACTTAGACCTTTTTAAATTAAATAATCCAAATAATTTCAAAAACTGTCTTCTCATAAAAATCTGGACTTTTTTTTTATGCTCGTCAATGTACTTATTGCCTGTCCCTAAACTTGTCTAATTTTTCAATTTCCTTTTCAAAGTAAGGCCATTCATATTGCAAGCAGGATTCCAAATTAGTCTGCATCAACTGATTTATATAGAGACCTTTATAGAGTGATTATTCACATCAGAAAGCAAACAAAAATTAGTTTAAAGAGAATGAAAATAAATCAATTTTCCAAATCAATCTCATAAGTTTTTTGCAGCATTAGCACAGGTCTCTGGCTGAGAGCTTCCATTTCTATTGTCATCCTATAATTATCTGAAAAAAAAGGCATTATTTCACAATACAAGTGGAGCAGCAATCTCTCTTATTGAACAACACTGTATGTCAAGTGGTGTGCAGTACTCATCAGATGTAAATCTGAATACATAGTTTGAAAATAATATTGGTAGGAAAGCATAGATCTTGTCTCTACTGTAATCTTAAGTGCACACATTTTGTTTAGTTTAACATTTTGAGACTATAACCACCCACTCAACTAAGGTATCTTTATATACATTCTACTGGGTGAAAAAACTGCTCGCTAAAATATTTATGAAAACAAAATGGCAAAAAAAAAGACATCAAGCTCTCATAATGACTTCAATGGTGACTTCTCATATAATATTAACTTGATAGCAAAGTCTAACTTTTTTGTTTATCAAGCAGAAGATTTTATCGCTCATTAACTTTTCAATTTTTTTAGCTGTAGGAATTGATACATCTATGTTTTGAACAAGAAACTCTTTCACTCTATTTTTCCATTTTAAGAGACATTGTTTTCACAGCATCCTGTTTCCCAGAAAACATTAGCACATCCTATTAGTCTAATCTGATAAAAACCCTAAACCTGTGATATTTGTGAGTGTTAAATACTGCATTTCTTCACTGATGGATTCAGTCATGCTAACTAAATACAGTAGAGGAAAAAACTGTCCTGTTTTTCAATGGCATAAGAATTGTTACTGCTTATGGGCTCCATATGCATTTTTGTATCAACTTCAGAAGAAACTGTTGAAGAAATTGCCTGAGAGTTCCCATCACCCCTGTAGCCCATCCAAGGAGTGCCAGAAAGTGATAGCATTGTCTTTTTTCCTGTCAAATTGATAATATACAACTGGTAAAGGACTGAACAAAACATCTCTGTTTTGATCAGACTATACCCCTGCTTTCTCTTTTTATTTTTTTTTCTTGTGTATGTTCAGCTCGATGTTTACAAGTAATATATCTCACATATAAGCTTATAAATGTGTGTATATTTAATATATTTATGCATATATATTGTGCATATTTTCTGGTGAAAATGTTCTGGGAAAAGCATGCTGCACTGGGTGTTTTTCAGTACTGACTCCATCCTTTTCTTGGTTGGAATCTGTAGAAAGTGCAATGTATCAGTATATTTATTGCATGTAACATATTAAGCACAAAATAATATACATGTTATGAATACTTCACAGATTTATACAGTTCATATTGGATGCACCTTTATATTATTCCTAGCCAATGAATCTGACACAGGTCACCTTCTTCATCTCAGGCCAAATTGTTCAGTCCAATACAGTTTCTGCATCACTACTCCCAGTTCCATGACAGAGAGGAGCAGAAGGAGCATCAGGCATTCACAGCCCTCCTCCAGCACTGGGATTATTTTTAGGGGTCTAAAGAAAGGTAAAATTGTCAGAGTTATAGTCAATTAAATCAATTTGTCAAGAAATTTAGGGTAATACCAGAAGTGTTCTTAGATTACAAACTGCTAAAATTGGCACATCTTAGTATATACTATTAATCTATAAATTAAAACAAATTATCAGCAATGGAAGTCAACCAGTTCTTAGGACTTCTATAAGAAATAAAGACAGATAAGGCACTTCATTAGGAGGGACCTCTGAAAACAAAGAATTACATGAAGAGTAAAGGAATTGCTCCTTTTTTGTTCTGAATTTACCCATGATTTTCTGGAAAGTGACATAACATATTTGTCTTTAATTGGTGAGTGGGCAAGATACAGTGGATAAGCTAGTCACAATGTTTCCCAGCAGAGAATCCAAATGCCTTCAGAAGCAGAATAGAAAAGAGGACCTAATCCTGTGCAGAGAATCAGAAGTTGAATATATTGTCAGTCTGTTAAGTAACACACTAAAGTATTAGAAGCTATGTCATAATAATTTCTTGAAACTTCCTATCAGTGGACTCAGAGCTGAATTGATTTCTTGCTCTAAGATGAATTAGAGGATATAGGCCCAGAATACTTTTATCTTAATCTAATGTACTGATAAATGTAATAATCTAAATTACCGAGTAATTTAATTTATTAATGTGCATGTTGAGTAGAGTTATTAGATGGCAAAAACCCTTCAGTATCTGATTCACAATTATCCAACACAAGGACTGAAGGGAATGATTCATTTGCTTTCAGATAAATTGTAGTTTTCCCTTTCTCTACTGAAGGGTATGTCTCCACCTCATTGACTTATGTGATTTAACCAAGATTAAATGATCTGCCTACAACTATAAAAAACATTTCTGGAGGACAGCCCAGGCCTTGCAACTCCATGGTTCCTGTTCTTATCAGAAACAAGTCTTCTGTTCCTTATCTAGATTTAGTCCAATCTCCTGAGGAGTTCAGCCTGGCTTGATGAAGTGTGTGGATAGAAGCCTCACTTTGGTGGCGCTTTCATTTAGACCACACTCACTTTCAGTTGAAGATTTTTTCGTGAAAAAAGTTTTCCACTTCAATGACAGATTCAGATTTGACTTTTAATTATTAATCTACCATCCAGCAGATAACACATGTTCCTTCTGTAATTGGTCATTTCATACATTAATCCTAGTGAGGCAATTTCCTCTTTGTCTCCTAGTCCATCCAGTACTTCTCATCAAGAATTCTGCTTGCAAATAGAACCGATTATTTGCATGATTGTAGTAGACCAATATTACTGAACTATGGCAAAACACTGGTTCAGAGTCTGGGAAAAGGCTAACAAACACAAAGTTAAAGCTTTCTGACAAATAGACAAAGCAATAATTACCTGTCTCTCTCCAAACAGCTATAATTAGCAGAAGCAGAGCTAATAATTTTGCATCATGCTGGTGATCTTTTGTTTCAGCATTTAAAAACATACCCAAAGGCTTTCTCATCAGACAATATGTTTAAAAAGTCCTTTCTCTTTACCCTTATTACCACAAAATGTCATAGGTATTCATCTCTCAAAAGACTAGCTGCATAGCAGCAACACCACACTTTTAAATAAATCAGCAAAGAAAGCTTTGTCATTTACAGTTATTATTTGGCATCTGAGTGGATGGGTTGCACCTCTATTTTCAAACTCTTTTAAGATTTCAATAGCCATTTAGGTAGCAAGGAAAGCAAGAGAAAGAACTGCGAAAGTTGTTTCATGTAAGGATTGTTAGGGTACAAAATACAAAACATGACTGAAGTACTGCTGTGGAATCTGCATGTAGAAAGACTCTTATTAACCACTGAAAGTGTTGTGATGTCTTACCTGTCTCCATAACAAATGCAACATGCAGGGAATGCAAATTCACCAATTGTTTTTATTTTGCGATTTCATGGAGTGAGGAGCGTGTAATATATCATCAAATAAGCAAAGAAAACCTAAGACCATTCATAGAAACTTTACTCATGGCTTTTCAAAGACAAATGTGTTCCCACAAGTAATTCCAAGAATATAGCAAAAAAAGAAGTATCCATTAACTTTGAGCAGATTTTCCAAATATGAAATACACTAATGATCCCTGCCTTCACTTCATTTTCAAGCTCATATTAAAAACTAATAAATAGCTACCTAATATTTGTAAAAAAACCCAATATTTTTATTCCATTTGAAATACATTCTCTTAAACATGAGCTTATTAAGGACACTAGGCATAGATCCTCCCAACAGATGAAGTTCTTAAAGATAGTAATCATTAGGAACACAACACTGTCCCATTTTTATAAACAGTCTAATGGCTCAGAAACTTACGAATATATCCTTCATCATTAAGAAAGAAGCATGAGAAAAGATTAAAAAGAGTTTGAGTATTTTTCAATTTTTGTTTTAAGTACTTTCTTAAGGAGGGTTGTCTTTCTTTCCTATGACCAATATATTTTTCTTCCCTTCAAATCCCTAAGGGAGACTAGAGAAGTGAAGAATTGACTCCAGCTGGGTATAACTGGGCTCAAGAAGGGTTGTTCCAGCTTTTCTTGAGAAAGCAAGGCACTCCTTAGGCAATTGCTTGGATAACTACATTGTAGGCAGAGGGGACATGGGTGAAGGAAACATGTAACAGGGAAGTCTCAAAGAAGCAGAAGATGAAACACATGGGAAATTCCAAGGAATGTCAGTTTTCAGATGGATTCCTGAAGAAAGTGTGATGAGAAGATAATTAGATGGCATTTGGAAAAGGGTCACAAAACTTGGAAATATTCTGGAGGTTACTGACAGCTCCTTCTCTGTGGGGCACAACAGCCTGTGGTGGCAGATTGATATATTCCACTGTCATTCATAACATGTCTCTGAAGGCAAGTGGTTGAAGAATACCCACCCAAGAGAATGAAAGAGAGAGAAATGGGGTGAGATAGACAGAAGAGAGAGGAAAAGGGAGAAGGAGAGGGGGGTAAGATTAGAGGGGATTGTGTCAACATGACCCAATATAAACCTACAAAAGAAAAGTGGATTTTTCAGGTATGAAAGAGCCAAAAAGAAAATTGTGGAAAACTATGGGCATTTTATGATGTATGCATTATTAGATGTAGCTCAGGTGTTAGTCCTGAGGCCACCTGTGTGCTGAAATTTGACTACTGTGAAACTAAATTTAGGACAGTGTTCTGAAAGTGTGACTTCAATTTTAAAGCACAACAGGGACACAGGGTGTTATTGGTTATTGTCCTGCCTACATGACATGAAGTCAACTGTACAAAATTAAAATATTTCCAGGAATCATCAGAAGACCACTGAGCACACTAAAAATCCCTTGGACCTCATAGAGCTTCTAAATATAAAAGCTGTAGAGAAGAGTTTGGTGTTTAACAATGGCATATATTAAAAAGGAAAAGAGGAAAAAAAGGAAATCACTCATATAGTTATGTATTTGAATTCTATTTTAAAGCAGGTAGATATGTTTGATGAAATTACCACTTTAAGACTGAAATTTATTGAGTACAAGGAGTGCAAAATCTTAATAATTTTCATGGTAAGTCTTCTTGAACTGATAATGTTTACCACAATAGTTATTTCCATCTTTACTCTACCTCTATCAATCTTACAGTCATTTGTATCTATCTGTTCTGTAAATTAAAATTTTTCAGAACAGTTTCTGATGCATGCATATTCTTGATTGCAAGGTGACATTTGTGTAGGTATGGAAAACCCTTTTAAAAAATAAAGTGCTGGTTAAACACTGCAAAAAACACTTTTTAGGTGAGTTGAACTTTCCATATAGTGTAGTGGGTTGACTCTGGCTGGATTCCAGGAAACAACCAAATATATTCTATCACTTCCCCCTGCAACTGGATAGGGGAGAGAAGATATAACAAAGGGTTCATGGGTTGAGACAAAGACTGAGAGAGAGCACTCACCAAATACTGTCACAGGAAAAACTTTCAAATTAGAGATATTAATTGAATTTATTACGATCAAAAATAGAGCAGGATAATAAGAAAATTAAGCAAGATCTTAAAAACATCTTTCTCCCACCCCTCCCTCCTTACCAGCTCTACCTCCTCCCCCAAGCAGTGTAGGGAGATGGGAATGAGAGTTGTGGTCAGTGATCATGCACTGCTCAGAGAGAGGAATCCTTCCCCTGCTCCAACATGGGGTGTCTCCCACGGGAGATAGTCCTCCATGAACTTCTCCAGCTTGAGTCCATCCTGTTGGCAACATTCCTCCCCAAACTGCTGCAATGTGGGTTTCCCTTCCATGGGGGCACAGCCTGCTCCAGCGTGGGTCCCCTACAGGGTCCTGCCAGGAAACTTGATCCAGTGTGGGCTCTTCTCTTCACAGGTCCACAGGAAATTTTCCAGGATCCTGATCCAAAGAGGACCTCCCACAGAGCCACAGCCTCATCTTAGGCATCCATCTGCTCCAGCACAAGGCTCCTCCAGAGGGTGGATCTCTGCATCCCTATGGACCTCCAGGGAATGCAGGGGCACAGTTACTTCACCGTGGGCTCCACCACAGGCTACAGAGGAGCCTTGGCTGGGGTGCCTGGATCACATCCTGCCCCTCCTTCCTCACTGACGCTGGTGTCTGCAGGGCTGTTCCTCTCAGGTGTTCTCACCCTACTTTGCCCTGGCCACAATTACGAACACACATTAACCTTTTTCTTATTAAATATGTTGTCACAGAGGTGTTATCACAATTTCTAGTTGGTCCAGCCTTGGCTAGTGGCACATCCATCTTGAAGCAGTCAGGGACTGGCTCTGTTGAGGTGGAGGAAGCTTTTGTCAGTTTCTCACAGAAGCCACCCCTGTAAAGTTCCCAGTATCAACACCTGGCCATAGAAACCTAATACAGATTCAAAGTATTTTTGCTGGAACAGCAAAATCACATTTTTATGAGAAAAAAGAAGAGATATTTCCTGTCAGACTTTATTAAGAAGCCAAAAATTAAAAATAATCTCACAGACTTGTTTAATAACTGCCTATGTAAACACTGGAATAAAGTGTAATGTTTTCTTTGAGAGACTGAGGATTCTCTTTCACTGTACTGCAAATGAACTACTTTCATGAAATACAATGATGTGGACTAGTGACATTCTTGATGTATGATTTTAGCCCTTTATTGAAATACAAGGAATTTGGAAAAAGTGATGCTGCAGATCCCAATATGAAATCAGTATGAAAATCAGAGCAATGTAAGCACAGAAAGGCAGAAAACTGGGGAGGAAAAAAGAAAATTATTCTATATATGGTATTAAAGGGAAAAAAATTAGCAGTAGACATAGTGATTGCTGAAGGATGAAAACAATACTCTTAAACAGAAAATCAATTGCAACATTTGTACACAAAGTGACTTATATTACATCCTGTCATTGAACCTTAAACCTAATTGACACTCAATAGGTCTGTCCTGTCCAGTTCTCTTTTCTATTTTATTTCTGTGTTAAAAAATGACAAGTCCTAGACAGCACATTATCTGATATTCTAAAAAGCTTTTATTGCATAGGTCAATTTTCTAGTGTTCCTCAGGGCTCTGTGCCCATTTGAAAGAAAGGGTTTTACCTTGAGTAAGTCAATATGAAATAAAATTTTGGTGAAGAAAATGCAGACACTGATTTAACAAGCTACAACAAATTCAGTGAAGGCTTAAGTTAAATCATCCTTCATCACTGAAAGCAGTTTTTAAATGTGGTGTACATGTAGCAGGTGAGCCATGTACCTAAACTCCCCATATGTTACTCAGAGAGAGATAAGTGTCAGAAAATAAGTTTCTTGACTGCTATAGTAACACAGGTCAGTAAGAACTAATAAAGAGAGATTGTATCTTGACTCCCTGAGTCTTCAGGCTATGCACTTCCATAAGACCAGTGGCAGGTCACAATCAAATCTGGAAGTCCTCTTAAATGAAGCAGCAGATCGTTGTTCTAAAATTTAACAAGGAGAGGGGAGATGTAGAATCAGTTACATCTGCAGCTGGGAGAGACTCAGGGCCAGAGAAACAGACCCAGTACTAGTTTAATTTTACTGGGGAAACAGCCAGACACAGTTCTGAATAAAATAGTAACTAAGAAGCTGTTATCTAGCAAATATCCTATAAGATAGATCTTCATGGGAGCGCAGGCATGAGACAATTCTGAATATTTGCTTACTGGTGAATGTGTAAATAGACAGAAAATTTAAACAGGGTTTTGTTTTTTTTTTAAATGTTTGTTTTCCTCCCCAGAAGAAAAACTAAAATGGTTAAAACATAGTCAAGCTAGGCCTTGACTGGATGAAAATAAATATCTGGTTTCAGTATAAGGCAGCTCACTTAATTTAGTTTCTCATTCCACCTGTATTCTGTACTACCAGATAGAAAACTTTTACTCTTCCACCTGTATCTCTTACGACTCACCCCAGAATGTGAGGTTCTTGTTAATAGATCCCTTGGGGCAGATTAGAGTGAAACAACACTGAATGATCAGTGTTCATAAATACATACATCTATGTATGTTTTTTTATAGAACAATTTAGTTGCAAGGAAAAGCAGGTAAGTAGCCATTTTGGTTATTGTGTATTGTAAGACAGTGATATAAAATCATAAAAATATCACTTAAAAATGGATAAGGGAAAATAAAGAAAATATAAGAGTAAAAAGATACATAATTACTGCCATGGATCCAGAAATAAGAGTTAATTGTTGGAATTTCAATATATGTTGACATTGTCCGTTGTACTGTATCACAATGCCCTGAGCATATTAGCCAAGAAAGATTGCTTAAAGGTGCAAACTTCTTAAAGGTAACTTTCCATTCAAGAAATAAAAAAACAGAATAAATTGAAGGGAAAAGTCTGGGTTTTTCATTCTGCTTCATGGAAATATACTCTTTAACATGTGCATTTCTGTCTTAATTTAAAACTATCTTGAAGTTTATGGAATTAAGTACCCTACTTCCAAAATATTGTTTGGAAATGATGCAGAAAAGCTTCAGGGCAAGTTTGCTTTTGCATCCATAATTATATATCTATAGATCTCACAGGATATGGGTAGCCATTTACCTTATCTAAGAAGTAGCAGTATATATGTATTTCTAAATTACTTGAAAATTGAATAATGCAGGGAATATCTCACTCAGATAACATATCAGTCTATAGTACTATTAGAGCCCTACATTTGCATTTTGTATGTATCAGGTAAATTTGTTTAGGTCTATTATTAAAGCAGATGTAATGAAGGATTTACTGAATTCAAGGAACAGAAATCTATACTCAGGTTAATTGATATTGATTTGTAACTAGCACCACATTGAACAACACTGAGATCACAATAAGTGATAACATAAATTAGTGAAATTTTTCTGTCAGATCTAATGGCAACAGAAAATGTAGCATTCAATTGTCCCAGAGAACTTCTTCTACAGTAAATGAACCTACTCCTAGCACCATTTTACAGTCTAGTCCATTAGTAATCACATTATTTTAGAGAAGGAAATATATCGGTGTGAGTTGCTAGAGGAGTTTTCAATCTGTACAATGGATCAAAAATAAGAACCAAAACATGGCTTCACTGGAGTGTATAAACACACATTCAGAAGGACAAACCTGTGGGTCCTAACAACAGATTTATCAGAGTAGCATGATCAAGGAAAGTGATACACTTAAGCCAGAAATAATGTGCTTGTCTTTCTGGGAAGTGGGTTTAATCAAAACAAAAGACTATTCCTGGCAGTCTGTGCTCAGTATGCCAACCTTATTTTAAGAGTTTGTGCTTACTATGGTGTTTTTATGTTTTTACTTCAAACAAATGAGCAAAACCATTTGATTTGAAAACACTTCCTGGAGAAAAAGGACTTGAAGTTTATGCCAAATGGTATCCAAAAAAACTTTGCCAATACATAATTGTATGTATCTAAAATACAAGCTTTATTTGTATCACTTTCAGCATAGCTGAAAATAAGCACCCTTAAAATATATTTTTAGAAATTTTGTTATGCAAAACATAGGAAAAAAGTGTAAGTGAAATATATGAGTAGGGGCATCTTCAACACTGGATTACTCAGAGCCTTGTCCAACCTGATCTTGAATGTTTCCAGGGATGCGGCATCCACCACTTCTCTGTGCCAGTGTTTCATCACTCTCTCTGCAAAAATTTCTTCCTTATATTTACTCTAAATCTGCCCTCTTTATTTAAAAAAAATAAAATTCCGTTGTCCTATCACTGCTAAAAAGTGTATAGCCCATCTTTTGTATAGGCCCCCTTTAAGTACTGGGAGGCTGCTATAAGGTCTCCCAGAACCTTCTCCAGGCTGAACAGCACCAACTCTCAACCTTTCCACGCAGGGGAGGTGCTCCCTCCCTCTGATCTTCTCCATGACCCTCACCTGGACTGGATCCAACAGGTCCATGTCCTTCTTGCAGCAGGAATCCCAGAGCTGGATGCAGTGTTCCAGGCGCAGAACAGAGGAGCAGAACCTCCTCCCTCATACTGCTGGCCATGCTGCTTTGGATGCAGCCCATGCACTGTTGGCTTTCTGGGCTGTAAGGGTATATTTGTGGGGGGATAGAATGTAAGAAAATAAAAATAGTGCAGAAGGTAGTCTCACCCCTGGGGAGTTGCAGCTATACTAATTACCAAAGGTTAGGAACAGGCCTGCCCTTAACAGGCCACAGCTGTGTCCAATGAGATGAGTGCCAAAAAAAAAAAGTGGGTTAGCTAGGTGAGTAGTGAGTTGTTAGAGTTTGTTGGTTGTACTGTGCAGATAGGGTCAGTGCTGTGAGGAGCTGCCCATGATAAATCACCAAGAAGGTATGGAGCTTTTGCAATAAGATGGCAACATATATTCCTTGATCACATCTAGCTTTTCACCCAATACTCCTTCCAAGTCCTCCTTGGTAGGGCTGCTCTCAGTCTCCATCCTCTGAACAGTCCATCCATCAAATCCATATGTCTCTAATTTAGCGTCAAGGGTGTTGTGGGGGGACCGTGTCAAAGGCCTTTTGGAATTCCAGAGAGAAGACTTCTTGGTGGGATATATGATACTTTATTCATTTCACAGCATAGCAAGCTTTCAAGATGCCACAGGAATTCTTGGTGTTTAAAGAAACATCTATTATCTAAATATGTTTAAATACCTGACAGAGGACATTGTGTTGTGGTGGCCAGTCTCGGATTTAGATTCTAACACCCTGTCCAAATGGAGTATTTATCCATTTGGCAGTTGTCTTGATCAGATATCATCAGAATAAAGAAGAAAGGAAACAGGAAACAAAACTTCAGTAGGGTGGAAAAAAAAAAAGAGGGAAATAAGGGGGTCTGACATTTGGAATGGATAAAAATTTAGGTCCCTTTTAACAGTATTTTTTTCCTACAGAATTTACCATTCTAATTAACTAAAAATTCTAAAAAAAAAAAAGCAAACAAAAAACACCAACTCATAAAATGAAAAAGAAATTCACTATTACTGCAGTTCATCCCATGTGAAGAAAATGGGAAAATGGACAGCTATCCTATAATAATCCTATAATAAACTGAAATATTTAAGTTATATTCTCTCACCTCACTACAAGGTATCTTTCACCTTGTAGTGAATATATTCTACTGTCCTCTAGTAACCTGAATAACTTAACATTATTAGGATATTCTTGTTCACCACTATTGGACTTTGAAATTGGTTTTGGTAATCAGTAAATAGTTACATGTACAAAAGAAACCCACGGGCATTCCCATCTCTTATAAGGGAATCTAAGGAAAAAAATTAATTTTTAATGCATTACAAAATAAGCCTGTTTTGGAAAAAGTGCTGCTATGGTTTAAGCATTTGTTAACTATTCTTCGGATATACTCACTGCATCTCTAAAACAGAAGAATTTAGTTACACACAACAGAAGATAAACTCAAAAGCAAGTTAAGCTCAGGAAGAAATAAAACTTTATTTTAAAATCAAATCTATTTTATAACTGTTGCTTTCATTTTCCTCAAATATTTCTTCAAACACAAAACAATCATAACAAATTTCTCCAAATCATAAAGTAAGAAAGGACCAAGAGACATGGAAATACATATTGAGAGATTAATATTTAATTTTGTATTACTTTGCCATTCAGACACAATGATCATAACCTTACTTTAATATAAATCAGGTCACACCTAAGAGAAAAATCTCTAAGATTTTTTATCTATTTACAGTAAAGAACACTATGCATTAATAATAAATAATTTGCAGCAGCTTAGAATAGGACCTTGCCTAACAAAGTATAGTCTCCCTACAGCCCTCAAAGGGAATAATTAGTTCTTAGTCTATCAGGATATTTCAGATTTATTTTAGCATTAAAAAAGGAAAAATATTAATGAGAGAAATTTCTTCTTTAGTAATAATGAAGAGAAATGGATTTCTTGCACACTTGAGTGCTCCTGAAATTCTGTATAAAATTTATTTCTTTCCTGCACAAAGTACCAAACTCAAAGTCCCAGATATCTACATACACTATTGAGAGCCACCAATGTGATCTATATTCCTGAAATGCCTGTAGAACTGATGGAAAATCTTATAATATTTTAGCTACCTTTGATCATATTATATTTTACATGCAAGCTATTTCTAGTATAGAATTAATTTATTTGGTTTTCAACATAAATTGATTAATTAGCAGATGTTCAAGTTTCAAACTAATCCTGTTTCCTAAGCTTTAAGAAAATTCCCCCAGGTTTACAATTGAAGAGTCAAAAAGGAGAGGAGAAACCATGGGGAAAGAGAGGAGAACATAAGGTTGTCATCAACAGCTCAAAAGACTGGATAGCTCCAGAGACAAATGATCATTTGAAATTATCACCCTATGTTAAAAGCACAATATTTCCAGTGAGATTAGGTTTAAGGTTAAGAAGAAAGAGAAATTATGTATTTAATTCCTATTCCTTTGCAAACATCTTAGATTGACTACAAAGAAAACAGGGTACATCATACTGCTTTGTTACTTGAAAACGAAAATAAACTTTCAGGAATCATAGTCTCTAACTGGATCTCATGTTGCTGGTCAAGTCTTTTGGTCAAAACCTTTCCAGGTCCTGGCAAATAAAGGGGACATGGACCTGCAAGAGTGTGGACAGACAATAAATTTTCTAAATGAGGCAGAGGGGATAGGCTGCAAAATAATTGTCAGACATACCCTGACTGACAACATGGTCCCTGCAGCACTGAAATATCCCTCTCACAATCTGTTTGAAGTTCCCTGTATTATTGGTATTTCTTATTGAATGGGCTGGGGAGTAAAAAATCTGGATGCCATGGTTTTACCTGTCACAGCGATGAAAGACATCCTATTCTGTAGCACTGCCGGTGTGTCTGAAGCAGGAGGATATCAGTTGTCTCTCTTTGATTGGGTATGTCCAAAAAATGGAAAATGTGGGAAGTAGACAGGCACAGATCACTTCAGATGAAAACAGAATGATGTTTTCACAAGTCATTTTACTGGCAGAGAGGAAGATTAAAACATGGAGAGGCAGATGTGATTGGGTATAATAGCAACAGAGGTACCTGGAATGGAAACACTAGGGATTAACCAGCAATAAGAAGGAGTGTTTTACAAAGATTTTTAGGCTCAGGATATTTTTTCAGGGTTATGATGGAAAACTGGACAAGATATTGTGAAGTAGCCATAGATAGCTGACATTCTGTACAAAGAGCAGTAGGATTTCCTCAACCTCTTGAGAAATTTCAAATATATGAACTTTCCAGGCTTTAGAAAAGTTTTATGTTTTTCCAAAGCTGAAGGAGAATTTAAATTTGCAAAGGACAACCTAAAAAGTCAATTGAGGACTTTGAAGGATATGAAGGATTTGTTACCCCTCTTGATCTGTGGAGTACTTGTGGTTTAAATTAGCTACAATGCAGCAAAATTCTGTAAAAGTAAGCATTGTCACTTAACAACACAAGGTCATCATGAGGAAAAAAAATCTTATGAAATAAAACGCTGGTGGTTTCTTCCCATATGGGTAAGACACAAAGAGTGTAGTAGGACATGAACCAGTATGTTAAGGACTGGCACAATAAACAAGTTAAATAAAAGACATTTGAAACAACATCTTCAGTATCTAACACTTTCATAATATCTGTTCATCAGTTTTTTTAAGGAAAAACTGTTCACATGGTAAATATTTTTCAAAATGTGTTTGTTTAGCGACCATTGCCTTCCCAGTATTGCACAAAGCCTCCAAAAATATCTTGAACCAACCACTACTGTCCTGATCTCTTCCTTTTGGATACAACCTGCATGGTAAATATCCATGTGGCAATATTTGTTCATCTATTTGTATCAAAATCTTAGGTGATAGTGAAGAAATTTTCCTGTGTAGATCAATCTAAATCCGTATGCTCTGTAGATATTTTTTAACAATGAAATTTTTCTCTTACTTGCTGAATAGAATCAATGAATTAAAAGAAAAACTAGAGTTGGAACTGGAAATGGTAATAGTCCATAAAACAGTGTTGATAATGATCAGACTTCTGCAAAGATAAAAGGCTGAAGCATTAGTCTTAGTAAAGGATAGAACATTCTATATGTTTCTGTAATCTCACCTTTGAGAAGCACTACATCTTAATCTTAAATTCAGTTTATATCATAAAGTCATCCAACAAAAAATACTATAAATGATGCTTAAAATTTTTCTTGATAAAGAGTTAACATCAGGAGTGGGGACAAGTTTCTTTTTCTACTAGTAAATAAGTTCTGATAAGGAAAATAGTTCTGGGTATTCAAAATTTGCAAATTTTTTGATGACAAAAAAAATCTACCAGGGAAAAATATTTTTGGTCAACAAGAATCAACTCTTTTAAATTTTGCACCATTTTTAATTTGATTCAAATATGGTATGCTGTTTTAAGTATTATTTGTACTTCTAAAAACATAAATGGTATTAGTAATAATTAGACTGTTCAACTGCAAAGAATTCCATATGCAAATGAAACCTCCTCTGCATTCAAATAAGATAAACTATGCCCTGCATTAATGGGACTTGTTTTGTGCACTTTCTTGCCAAACACCTGCTGGTTGAGCAAGATTGCTGACTGGTTAAATTGATTAAACTCCCTTGTGGGGATACTGTGCTATTTCTTTAACTCATTGAAATACAACACTTCACTTGGTGAGTGACAAAATGTTTTTGAGTAGATTGTGTTTAATAAACAGCTATGTGGTGCTGTAGGAAAAAATTGCTCTTGGGAAAATTCCCTTTTTAAATGTTACTTTCTCTTCACCTTTTGCTTTCTCTACTAAAGGAATGGAAACTTCATTTATAAAATTTTCTATACTGATTATAGCACAAATAGGTTATCAGAATTTTCTACTGTAATATACAATAATATTCACAGTTTTGACTTTTTTTTTGTGAAATTTAAGTTGCATGCATGCCATGAGGATGTTCACATTCATGTGACAGAGAAAAGAATTGATATAGTTACAACATCTTAATCCATCAAAAATGAAAGCTAATGGTGCAGGAAAACTCTCAGTAGATGTAAGAAAAGTAACACTAATTCATGGAAGCCATCAGCTAGTTTACAAATTCAGAAAAAATGTGTTGATATGGGTTGAACAAAATATGCAATGAAATAGTCATAGTTCTACATGTAAAAATGCAGAAAAACAACTAAAAGAAGTTTTATTCATCTGAATTACTAATGAATAATAAATGAAAAAACATTCATGATGTGCAGGATACCAGAGTGCATTTCTAGTGTTTGCATTACATACATAAGTAATATTTATTAATAGTTGATTCAATCTTGAATGCTGGTAATATGATATTGAAAGGACAGATAAACTTATACTAAAACTGAAGGGAAAACTGGAGTGGTTTGCACCACACAGACCTCAGTCCTGCTTTATCAGTTACACAGATTGTGAACCTGTCATGGAATCCTATTTTTTCTTCCTCCCCATGAAACCAGGATTCATTTTATTTAAACAGAAGTACATTCAAGTACTTTCTACAGCAAAAATTAACAATGACAGGAGGGAGTGAGGTTCACATTTCAGTTTCATTCTGACAGGAACTTAAAGAATTATGAAAGCTGAAAATCATTCAGAAATACCACAGTTAAGATGCAAACAATCTTTAAAAGTCTCACTAAAGTAATGGTTTTGCACATCTGACTTATTTTTTTCCTAAGAAACTATTAGTCTATTTTAGAGGAAATTTCTGAAATTTCTTTATAAAAATTTTAAAATAGAAGCCCTTTTTTCCTGTTCTGATCTTGCTAATAACTAAGCTGATAGAAACATGCAGCCTGCTTCATGGGTTCTTAGTACCAGTTCTTGCATACTTTATTCCGTAAATATAATTTGCAGCAAAATTGAAATAAAGAAAATATCAAGAAAAGGAATTTTCCTTGGTGAATTATTTCTTCTTCTCCTTTTGTATTTTCAGAGAGGCCTTGAAGTGTTTTGCTAACAAAAAGAGAGGACGGCCCCAAGTGTTATACTTCTTGAAAGCTGCCTCTTTCCTTCACAACAGGATGTTAAATCCAGGTAATTGTTCTTTAGCAGCCTTTTCAATTTTTGGTGTAGTCAAAGAGTTCAGAAAGAGTTTTACAACTACGAGTGCTTCAGAAACATGAAGGTCTGTGAGGTCTGAGGAGACCATATATTAAATAGGCAAAGGGATCCATGTTCTGTCAGACCTCTTCTGAAGTCTTTGGTAGAATTTTTTGTGCTGATATTTGTCTTATCAAAGCCACAATGTATCCTCAAACTAATAAGCCAGAAAAAGCAGGTATTACTTTCTTAAGTGGAAGGGGGTATAGTATCAAAAGTAGCCTTGCTGAGGAAGAAATGGAAGTCCTGGTGGGTGAAAGGCTGCACGTGATCCAGCACTGTGCACTTGCAGCCCAGAAAGCCAAGCGTGTCCTGGACTCAATCCATCTTGGGGGTCCTCATTACAGGAAAGACATGGACCTGTTGGAGTGAGCCAGAGAAGGACCACCAAGACAGTGAGAGGGATGGAGCACCTCTTCCAAGAGGAAAGGCAAACAGAATTGGAGTTGTTCAGACTGGAAAAGAGAAGGCTCTGGGATGACCTAATTGCACCCCTCCAATATCTGAAGGGAGCCTACAGAAAAGATGGGGACTATTTACCAGAGCATGGTACAGGACAGGGGAGAATGGATTCAAACTGAAAGACCATCAATTTAGAGTAGATAATGGGAAGAAATTCTTGACTGTAAGGGTAGGGAGGACTGGAACACGTTGCCCAGAGAAGTTGTGGATGCCCCATCTCTGGGAGTGTTAAAGGCCAGGCTGAAAGGGGCTCTGAGCAGTCTGGTCTAGTGGAAAGTGTTCCTGCCCATCTCATGGCAATGAGGTTGGAACTAGAGGATCTTTCAAGTTCCCTTTTAATGCAAAGCATTCCACGCTTCTACGATATCATGCTCTGGGTTACCATATATGATCAAAGCTGATGTCCAGACCATCTGTGTGTAAGTATAGCTGACTATGTAATATAGAATTAACCCTAACCCTTATCTTCCTAAACAATCTCTTGATTTTTTTTTTCCCTTAAAACCACTAATTCAGTCATGAAGTTGTTGTCTGCTCTGCATTTTAGAGAGCCTTATATGCATCTCTGAAAGAGCTTTACAAGATTCTATGAAAGGCTTACTTGACAAATCACTATGTGGCAGAAAGTCATTGGCAGCGAACTGCAGACTGATAGATGTACAGATGTAGCAAGGCATTGAAATATTAAAGGAATGTGTGCCACCAATGATTTGAAGGCTGGCATTTAAAACAAAGTTCACCAATGCCTTTTCCTTTCCATGTGCAATTTCAACCTGTGACTGAGTTCAGTGTTTATTAAAGCTATCACTCAGTTAAATGGGAGTTAACAAAGACAGCAAGAACAAAGAGGGGGAAAAGGTAGAGCTGGGGATCTCCAGAGAATTAAAGCAATTTAGGAAAACTGCTGATTTCTACATTCTTAAAAGTTAAGGCTAGGTTTTTGATAACATTATTTTAAATACTCGAGGAAAAAAAATATCTCTTCTGTATATAAGCTGTGTGGAAGACAAGAAGGTGAGACAAAAATAGGTGTAAGAAATTTAAAGGTGAAGCATTATTTGTCTGCATTCTCATTCTCTTTAAAATAGCATTTCTCACCATGGGCAATTTTCATCATCAAGCAGTAAGTTCACAGACATGAAAAAGAAATATATGCATATCTACCCAGCTAGCTAGCTGGCTATTTGTATATGCACACAATGCATTCATGCAAACATACACACAAACAAAAGTTTTCTAATTTCCAGTTTGGAATGGATCACGATGAATGGCAGCATCACATTGTGCATTTTTAGGAGCTGGAAGTGACATGTTCAGATTTTTTTAAAACTGTTCTTAGTGCCAATTTTACCAATAAAGTTTTTACATGTTAAATAAGCAGAACAAAATGCTCATACTGGGAAAAAATGAGGAAAAGTGGAAAAGGAAAAAGGAAGACTAGCACAGGAACTCTAGTAGAAACTAATTTGCTGCAAAAAATGCACTAGAATTATGGTTAGTATTGTTCACTTAACTGAAACACTTAACTGGTAGTGAGTGTTGCAGATTTTTTTCAGCCACCATCTTCTGGGAAAGGCACTGGACTGTAACTTGGAAAACCATGATGATGATGTGGCTAGCCAGGACACTGCTTTCTCACAGTGCAGAATCTTTCCATGTAGAAAACTATTGTCAAAGTGCTGGCAAAAGCTTTTTTGTCGTACATGGTGATGTCAAAAAATCAGGCTTCTTAGAGTGAGTTCAGAGAGCAGCTTCTAGCTCTGCAGCTGCCCTGTCCCTGAAGCCTCTCATGGATATGAGTAGAGGAAGGGAACACCAGCCACCTCCATTCATATTTTCTGTGAGTAAGCTTTGGAATCACCAAGCAAATTTATGGCCAAGGAAGAACAGTTGAGGAGAAACACAGACCAGGTCACACAGGCAGAAGTGGTCTAAAAATCATTTGTCAATGTATAAGTGATTTTTCCTTTTTGGTGTTCACCTGAAGCTTCTGTCTCTTATTTAAAGACACTTCAAATAAGCTATGTAGCCATGTGTTGATATGAGGAGAGGACCCATCTAAGTAACAATATTGACATATGACTTCTGAGGGAATGACTTTACATTGCTGCCTGAAGACATATTTATTTAAAGTGCTGCAGAAAGGCCATGGAATATGAATTCCCTGCTGAATTATTGTATCTCATTCATAACTCAGTAATAACTGGGGAGTTTCTTTAGTCCAGATCTACATCGCACAAGGAATATATGATGTAGGGAGTAACTCAAAGGGCTGAAACACCTGGATGCCCTGAGAGCAGAAAACAGATAATTGGTTCACCATGCACCCTTAATATCTATTTTTTCAGTGTTGTTTTTTGTTCTAGAATATTTAAAATAGACTGTAGGTACTTTCTGTTCAGCAATGACAAAAAGCAAGTAAGCTGGAGAGATGCCTCCAAGACATGTTTTCTACCCTGTCTGGAAACTCAACTCAGATCTGTCAAAAGGAAACCTAAAGGAACTAATCAACAGTTTGTTTTAAAGATCCATGACGTCTGAGTTTGGGGAATAACAAATTCATATTTCATAATATAAACCACAGAAATCATAACAAGCTAGACCAATGGTGTGTGTTCATATCTTGTCTCTTCTGTTTCCTCTGTTACTTTTCCTAAACAATAGAACAAAATCCACAGCTGAGGTGTTTCACAGTAGAGATTATTCAGGCAGGAAGACAGGCTGCTTATGATTAACAACATTTTTTTCTCTTTGAACAAGAAATAGAGAGGTGCTGCATTTTAATAGTATTAACATAAATTAGCTTTCCAACAGAATCCTCTTCCTTTCTCTGTGACTACTGGCTCTAGTCAGAACTTTCTTCTCCCAATTCCAGGTCTGTGCCATGATTGTCAACATGCATTTACATGCCAACATAAAAAATAAAGTAGGGACAACTAAGTTGGAAAGTGCAATGAGAAATAGCTTGTTTTGGCTGGACTCTGATGTGTGACCAGGAGCACTTCTGTGTAGTCTGTCCATATTCGAAAATGTTACCACTTTTAAAGAACTATGAATTTTCAGGGACTGGATGCTGTTGAATTCTGAGAAACTTCTCTTTTCTTGGGGTGGCAAAATAGCTAGCAAAATGTTTGTACATGGATTCACGTGTTTTCAAAATGGAATTGAATATATGTACCATTAGGTACAAATTTATACAGAGAATGGAACAAGGGCATAAAACTGAAGGGCTGGAAAAGATACAAGCAAATTCAGTGGGAGACTTTCATCATCTCCAAAGTAATGGGAACTAATTTTCTAATTGCTCAAACAAAAAAGCATTAACTTAACTTGTTGATCTATTTGATAATTTTAATACTGTTATAAGTTCTGATGAATCAAGCATGCTAATATAGGTATTCCAGTCATAAATTTCTTCACTTTTTGAGAATAGCTTCTAAGTCTTCAATTGTGGCACCTTCTAATTCAAAATTATATGAAAATTCAAAAATTATATGAAAACATTTTTCAAGCTGTAAATTTCAGATTGTTTCTGAAATTTACAAATATTTATCTTAATTTCCTTAGTTATAAAGTTTATAAATAGAATATTATCCAGTAGTGGGATTGGATTTTACTACTGGAAATAGGAAAATACTACAGAAAATCATAATATCCTTCATTAGGATGATTCCAAAGTATGCTGGATACGATTTTGACACTGTTGCAATGAAGGTGAAACACAGGTTTCTCTTTAATCTAGCCTGGCACATCAGTTTCCTAAAATTCAGAACGGTCACAGCATTTTGCATGTGTTACACTGTACCACTTCTTCTCTACATTATCAAAGATATCATACAACTTGTCAGTGTTAAATAAAGAGAAAATTTTCTTACCATAGCAAAGGTCTGGTTTTATTCTCTTGGTGAGCTACTGGCATGTTCCAATACACCTATTACAAACATTGTTAGCCATAAATATGTTTATTTAATCTCTACAATATTTCCAAAGGAATTATCTAAAAAAGCTCATGCAGAGGAAGTTATTCTGAAACTTTCAAAGAATCATGTATTGCAGATGTTCTACCCACAGAATTTATTCTATTTCAGTAAAGGTGAAATGAGGATAAAGTTAGTAATGTTGTTTCGCTGAAACTATTTCTTACAATCACAGCTTATTTCCAGCTTTTGTCAAACAGATATAATAGCAATGCAATATAATTATATAACAAAACAACTTCTGTATGCTTATTCTGATTTATACACTAAGTTAACATAGGTTCTGTGAAAGAAACAACATTTTTCCCTCTGAGTCTTATTCTCCTTCTGATGTGACTGTAATCAACATGCCACATCAAATCACTGGAGTCACTTGAATCTTGTGCAACTACAAAGTCAGATAAATTTGGAAGTTCATTTCCCTTCCTGGCTGCTACTGCAAGATAAAAAAGCAAAATGGGGGCAGGAGTAAATTTTGAATGACATGAAGAAAAGTGCCTACAGACTGTTGTAAATTACACTTCTATTACAGTGCATTCTTGGCATTTTCTGAAGAAATGTGTAAATCAGCTGATTTTCTTGCAACTGACCTTGTTAACAATGGGATTCTTTTCTATGTTTCTGTCTGTAAAAATACTAAAACTTGAAAGTTTCAGGTATTGAAGAAATTTAATATTTACAGAACTGTATGGGTCATTTTTTTTGAAGCTCTAGTGTGACACATAAAATCAAGATTTCATCTCTGGAAATGTCACAGCTTTCACTTCTGACATTGAACAAGGCATTTTTTCTACACAGGTAGATACTTCAGCTATCTATAAATAAAAGCAGAAAACTAATTTTACGCTTACTCTTTTTTTTCTTTACAGATGTATTTATTGACTATGATCTGGGATCTGTACATTCATCAGCAATAAATCCTCCAAGCAATATAAATAGTTTGGGTTTTTTTTCCCAAAATCATTCTTTCTCAAGCTGTTTTCCTCTCCCTTGATTGATATGACTGAGATATGCAGTTACCTGATTTGGGAGCACTGACCTCACATCTATGAACACCCTCTGTGCTGTACTTGTATAGAAAACCCCACAGATAATACTACATAGGGGGAAATGTAATATTTTTTTTTGACAGTGACCATTTTGGTTTATTTTTTGAGCAGATATTATAATATTTATAATATATATTTATAATAATACATATTTATTTATGTCATTTATAATGACATTTCTATGGTTCATTTTCTTCTAAAGCTTGACTACCAGCACCAATATCCATTAAAAGAAAAAAAAATTAAATATTTCTTCTCATGTTTTTCTTGTCATTCAACAACTTGCTCAGTTTGATTTCTTTAAGCTTCATCTGCCATCCAGCCTGCATGGCAGTGCATCACATACCTGAACAGTTTGTTAATAAACCCAGAGTTATTTTTCCTTGTTTTTGGAGCTATCACTGCTACCTCTCTGCTGGACCACCACTGGTAAATTGTTTCTGTTGAAAAGAAGCAAGGTATGATCAAGGGTTCTAATTTTTTTCTAAGTGTTTGTTGAAATTTTGCCAGTTCTTTGCCATGTCCCAAGGTGCTGAATTTTATACTCTAATTATTTTTCATATTATAACTCCAACCCCAATAGCAGCAACACACATTATATTTTTTTTTGTTTGTTTATTCCTGGGAGTATCACTAATTCCCTTATTTTTAAGAGGAAAGAACCTTGACTGTGTCCTAAAAACTGTGGTGTGACCTTCAGAAATAAGTCCAAAAGCATAGTAAGTTGAGACAGCAGGTTTCTCTTGAGCAACAGTAGCAGCTGTGGGAGATCTGACAAGTCTGAAGAACTGATTCCTTTTTAGGTTGCCATGGTGAGGCTTCTAATTTATAAACCATTAATGTTATACTTTTGTTCCTCAAAGTCAAAATTAATTGTATAGCAAATGTCTTCCACAGGAGGTGAGTTAATGAGATAAATCAGTGTACAAATCCTACAAAATAAGCCAGTAATCTATTCTTTCAGGACCTCTTCTTTTGAAAGTCTTAGTTTTTAAATTCCTCATTAAAATTTGTGCATGAGTTTTCAGTTGTCCGTACATTATTATTTTAGGTAAAATACTTTTTCTTATAAGTTTCCTCAGCTCTCAATGTAATGCATGCATCCTGCAGCCTGTCTTGGCAACAACTTATAATTAATATGTGTTGACCAAAGAAACTCTTCTGGTTATAAACAGATCACTTAGTGAAGTTACAAGTTTCAAAGCAACAACTTTATATCATAAAACATATTTTCTATGCAAAATTGGTGATTTTCATTCCATGTCTCTCAGTTCTATTCTTTATACATTCTCTTTGCTTGTCTTTAATTTCTACCTGTTATAGAGAAGTCCGGCATTTAGTATGATGATTGCCACACTAATAAATTTCAAAACTATACCACCCTTGTTTCAAATAAATATCACAAAGGCAAACCCATCATACAAGCTCTATTTAAATAGTCCAAAAAACTAACCACAGTGACAAGTACAATAATTAGTACCATTAGGACCATAGGAATATATTCTTTTATATTTTGGGGCTATTACGAATTATAAAATATTGTAAAAGAAAAATTCAATCACTTTGTTTTCAGCTCCTGAAGCCAAAGACTCTGGACATGTTGATTTCTATCTGATGGCCGAATCATATGCACCACTACAACTTCATTTCAAATGATGCAGAAAAGATTGGTCCCCAGGCATTAATCCTCCAGAAACTGAACATTTAGCTTTTCAAGAGCACCTATTTGTTAAAAACACAAGCATGGCACAGGAATAAGTAGTTAGTGATTTATAGTGCTGAAGGCTAATCAGTGCTATCTGTAATATGAGAGAGATTTAATTCAGAATGTTTTTCTTCAGCATCTGAAGGGTTCATCTGGAATGGTACAGCTGGAGACAGCAAAATAAATGGAATGAAGTGTCATGTGAAAAAGAGACATGTGAAAAGGAAAAAAAAAAGGCAGGCAAAACCAGGTGTACATAAAAATGAAAGAAATATACACTCATCAAATTGAAATGACATGAAGTAGCAGTACATGAAGAAGTGATAGGCAGGGAATTGTCAAACAGCCAGCTGAGGAATCACAGCTAGAATACAGCCGCTGCAGATGGCCAGACCTTCAGCCTTCAAGAGTATTTTTCTGAAAACAGAGTGTGTAACTTTTCTGTACAATTAGGAAACATATTGGAACACAAGTCAGCTGCTGGCCTAACCTTTTGAACAACCACTGTCATTTAATTCTACATATTTAATGTTCTAAAAAACTAAAGTCTCCAAAGAAAATTAATTAACATATAAAAATTGTGCTTTTATGACCTGAATTGCTGAGAGAAAAGTAGAGTAGAGAAGAGTCCTTGTCTAAATCCCATTGAAATTAACTTCTAGTTCAAGCATCTTTGAGAGAATTTACAGGTTCCCATGATAATGGTGTTATGCTTGCCACAACAAAAAACTTCAAGGAAACGCATCTAAATTTTGTGGCAATATTTATGTCTTTGAGAGTATCTTTCATATCTCTCTTTCATATCCACATTATTGTGACTTATGTTAAGAATACACACTGCTAAACCATTTTAGCACAATTACATCTTTCTATTAAATGATTTATCTTGAGTTCAATGGTTATAATAGAGACTCCAGTCAGACATTTCAGAATCTCCTTATCTTTCTTCATGAGTGTTTGAGAACTGGAGCACTAGTCCCATCATCAGTCCACTTTCTCTGGAAACACCCTTTGCTGCTGTTCTCTTCAGATGCAGTCCTTATTTTCCTGAATATCTGCCTCGGACAAGAATCCCTGCTCTTTGTCTTCTCTCATGTTTGTTTCCAGAAATACTGGAGACATCTGCAAAGTAGCCCTTCTTAAAGAAAAATGAAGAGCAGTGGGCAGGTTCAGGTAAATTCTGGAAATGGAGATAAGCTTACATTTGTGAACCTGAACACCCTAGGGCTGCCTGACAGAAAGTACCCATGGAACAAGGAGACTGCCCACAGGTACCAACTTACTCCTATAGATGTGATGGCAAAAGTGTGTTCTAGTGACAGATTTTGAAGAGGATTGAACTGTAGCATTTTTAACACCTACTGGGACCTCTTCCAAGACATGAGTGACAAAGTTGAAGAACATATCCAACTATTTGTTTGAAAATTTTAGTGGAGAATGAAAACTGGCAGTAAAGATTTCAGTTTATCTGTAGAAACTGTCCACTTCTCATAATGAGTATACAGATGGAATCAGTGTCTCTTGCAGTTTTGGGGTTTTTTCCCCATCCCTTGAAATAGTGAGAAATATTTGATTCCCTGACAAACCCACTGACATCTATGAATGAATTAGTCTGAAGCAGTTTATGTCTCACAGGCTCCTTGCACACAGCTGAGCTTCTAATACACATTTTTAATCTCTTACATTAATAAGGGTTGGAAATATTTTATTCCCCCAGATGAGAGCTCTGATTCTTCAGTGTGATGGAGTAATAAGTATGTAATTTGTAAAGCAACGTGATGTTTGCAAAATGCACATTATATTGTGATTATATTATTTGAAAAGCATCAACATTTTTAAACAAAAACATTAACATTCCTCTATTCGTTTAGCATTTCTGTTCCTTGCAGACTTTTTATACTTTCTCTCTAGTGTCAGATCAACAGTATTAATGTGAAATGGAGTTTGTGCTTTGACAAAGATACCAAGATCATTGTGCTAGACCAAGTCGTGTTAATCCATTCATATCCATTGTACTTTATTGTGTTTCATGATTTCATAGAAACATAGAATGGTCTGTGTTGGAAGCAAACTTGAAGATTTCTGGTTCATTGCCATGGGCACAGGACACCTTCCACTAGACCAGGTTGCTCAGAGCCCCATCCATCCTGGCCTTAAAAACTTCCAAAGATGGGGCATCCCCAACTTCCCTGGGCAACCTGTGCCAGTTAACCTTCACAACAGGAATTTCTTCCTAAATCTGCGTAAACTGATGCCCTTTCAGTTTGTAGCCATCCCCCCTTGTCCTGTGTCTACATGCTCTTGTATAGAGTCCCTCTTCATCTTTCTTGTAGGCTCCCTTCAGGTAGGAAGGCTACAATTAGGTCACCCTAAAGCCTTCTCTTTTCCAGGCTGAACTGTTCCAATTTCATTCACATATGTTCTTGTAAGAGGTGCTCCAACCCTCTAATCATCATGGCCTCCTCTGTACTCACTCCAGTAAATCCATGTCCTTCTTGTGCCAGGGACCCCAGAGCTGGATGCAGCATTCCAGGTAGGGTCTCATGAGAATAAAGTAGAGGAGCAAGTTTTATACATTATCATTTACTCTGGTCTTTCTGAAACAAACACCAAAAAAAGAGGCAAGCGGAAACATCAGCAAATAAATATTTTAAAATATTACTGCCTTTTTTTTTTTAATGCAAAATGCTCCAATTAGACAACCTCGTTGGAAACAACCTCATAGAAGTAACATCTCCTCCCACATATCTCTTGAAAAATTAAAGGATTTTTTTTACTTCCATTCTGACATGGATTTAGGTCCTGGAACAACCATTGTCATTAATTCAACAGATGTTTGTAATATTTCAATGTCTTGGGCAATCAAATTGGAATACTTGCCACATACTTCATATTTCCCTTAAATACCAAAGAATATATCCAAGAATGTCCTGAATCCAAACAAGAACTTTCACATGTTCATATTAATTCTTGAGTCATGGTAGTGATTTCATTATAAATAATGTAATATTTATAATATAATATTAATGCATAGGTAATAATGTTGATTACAGAAAGCCCAAGACATCAGCTTTTTACTTCATTTTCCATAAATCTTTCATAAAGCACAGCTGTAGTTCATAATCTGCTTTTCATCCATGCGAAAATAATACATAAACATTCCACGACATAAAACACAATAGTGGCTGTTGTAGCAAGATCTTTCCATAATTATCTTTTTCCTTGATATGAAAACATGTGCTTTTAAAACCAAAATCAGAATTAGAAGAAGCTCTCCAGGAATGAATTTTCTCGTAGGGTTAGCTAGGAAAGCAGGTCTCCTACCCTTGTTGCATACTTGCAACATGAATAAATGCTGCAGGGAACAGGTAGCAGCTGTAATTCTGCTACATCATTCTGTAAGAGCAGCTCAAGGCTGTGACTGCAATGCTTTGAATGTCTGGGTAGGCACAGTTCTCCATGTATTATCAATGTCCATGGGAAGTTCATGTTCATGCTTAGCACTCACTGTGCCTTCCTTTCCTGCTGCATGCAACACATAGCACTGGGGCATCCATAGCAATACCAAAGAAGGTATTTAGGTTGACCCAATTTTTACTTTTATAATATTATAATTTTTATTTAAAAGTTAAAGCGTGAATTAAAATCAGGCACTGGAGACTTTTTTTACAAAAATCCCTTGCTGAAAATATTTTCATCAAGAATTTAAATTAAATTGTAGCTTATACATTGAATATATTGAATATCAGTCTTTCGACTTTATCATTTCTTTTCTCAAAGTCTTGTTTTGGCACCCTGGGTAATCTTAATATCATGTAAATCTGGAAACTAACTGAAAGACATAACAATTTCTGCTCTCAAAAAATTAAAATTATCATATCTATATCTCTACCTTGCTTTACAAATTCTATCCACTGTAAATTATTCAACTTTCATGTGCTTTAAAATCCACAAATAATGTAATGTTATATGACACAAATTAAATCAGGAAAAGTTGTTTTAGAATGATTTTGTGTTGTGATTATATCATTTGTGATAAGACTTGCCTACCAATTTTATAACACAAAAAATTTTTCATGTCAAAATATGATGAGTGCAAGAGATCTCAGCAATAATAGAACACACCATTTTTAAATCAGTGTATATATTTAAACTGTATCCAGCATTACAAAGCCATGTTTATTACATAAAAATATGAAATGCATAAATAAATAAATAAATCAGTTTTGAGCTCTTTTGAGTGTTGTGCAACATATTTGCATTCTTAAAAGCCATGAATGTTATATGAGATAATCAAAACTCAGAAAACAAAAAAATAAACACCAAATTTCCTTGGAAGATTTCTATCTACTGTTTCACTCAACAACCAGTTTCCCAAGGGATTGTTCTGAATATATGACATATAGATGTTATATAAAAATTATATTATATTCACTATCCATAAAAGCTTCTTTTAAAGTTCAGAGCCATCTTAGTCATAAAAAGATTTCTATCAGACTTTATCAATCAATCAAGTTTTTACCAAAACCTTTAGGCAGAGAGGAATTATAAATTATCTATATTCTTTGCACTTTATATTAGGTTGTCAAATGAACCTCTTCTAAGTAACTGTACTTGAGTGGGGCATTAAAAACTTTTGAACCATTGAATGAAAAATATTTTAATAGTTAAATATCTTTTTCATGCAGTGTAATCATAGCCAAAATATTTCTTCTTATGATTACTTGGAACTTCACTAAATCCTCTGAATTCTATTTGTCTTCTTAGCTGAAAACTAGTTTATCTACAAAATTACAATGGGCACATTTTTGATGCAAAATTGTTTTTTTGCATTTCAGCAAAAAATTTGAAAATAGAAGAATAAATATGTTTTTAAAAATCATATTTTTTCAAAAGCAGTTGAGATTTTGCAAAACTTGCCCTTCTTATACCTGTGTCTATTTCTCCTAAAATAGAGTAGGGATATAATTTTGTGCACCTGTTCCAAACTACCAGGGTTTAGGGCAAACCAACATAGTGGCAATTGTCACAAAGAAGGCTTAAATATATTCAAAGTTTTAAAATCTTCTGCTCAGTTTTGCTACACTGAAGTAAGAGGGTCTGCCATAATTGATTTGCTAAGCTATATTCACTCCTAACTCTGAAGCATCAAGAGTAGTACCAAAACCTGCAAAATACTGCAATATTATACACAATAGATGTTTAAATTAAATTAAATTAAATTTCATATTTCAAAATATGAAAACCCTAGTAAGCCACCTTAATTCCAGCATATAAAAGTATTTAAGCTATGATTTATAAATATTGTATTTCATGTATAATTGTTGATAGAAAACATATGTAAATACTAAGGTATTCATAGATAGTTTCATCATAGGCTGCTTTTAGCATGAACAGTACTCAGAAATTCATCTCTGCTTCTTCATCCATTTAACATCACTCAGACACATTAAGCAGAAGACAATATTAATTGTCCACTGTATGTCAAAACAGATAAAGCTAAACTTCATCTTTGAAAATCAAATGGTATCATCTCAGGACTGTATTTAAATGAATGGGAGAAGAGATGCCTCTGTCCATGAGATAAAAGAGTGCTTTGTGAAAGTGTCCTGCACTGATTTGCTCTGACATTGAGCAATTTAACAAAGCTGCTAAACTTTGAAGGTCCACCACAGCAGAAAGTTGAGGGAAAATGGAGGAGAAAAGAAAGTAAAGGTTAGCTGTCAGGTGTATTAAAACAGTTATTTACTAGAACAAATCTGGAATTCTGCTTCCATGGTCATTAAATGTTAGTTTAATGTAAAAATACGCCTGCAGACAGTATGTGAGTTATTAAAAGACATAAAATATATTGAATACACCATTTTTGTAAAGCATTTCAACCCAGTTTTTATGATTCATCAAATTTCAGTCTCAACATATCACCCAGTCTTCCCAGTATGATATACCCAAAAGCAGCACAATAAAAAAGAAGTATTTTTCTGCAATATACATCAGGGTTCAGACACTTCTTTTGAAACAGGTTTTTAACCAGATTAACTAGTCAGCCTGAGGGCACACCTAACATTCATCCTTGGCTGCATCTGTACAACCTGGTCCACAGAACATCCTAAATATGAGAAATTATACAATCAGAATGTTTAAGGATCTGGCATTGATTTTCAAAAGCTGAAAAAGAATAAAGCAATATTTTTGTTCTAACTCTAAAAGTGCCAAGCACTTAGCATGAGAACCAGGCCCACACAAATAGACTCCTGAGACCCCTAAAAATAGGTATTTAAAAAGGCATTCTCACCGCAATATTAAGATGATGAGTTTGTGAATCTGCATCAAAGGAAAAGCTTCTGCATGCAAAACACAGACTTAAAGTCTTACAGATCAATATTAACCTGTCTCCATACAAGCATAAAATATTTAAAATTGTATTTGCAATATGCAAATATCTTTTTAAAGATAAGGAGATTAGGCTGATAGCAAGGTTCAACATTCAAGCTAATCACTGTGAAATTCTTAATGATATATTGAATAAACTTTTCCTTTTAGACTTAGGTCCAGCACAAAGTTTGTACTTGTTCAATGGTTGATTTAAGTTTAAATATTCCATTTGCAGTAAGACAATATTAACACTACAGACGAGATTGTATTCTTGGTTTCATGCAGACTTATTGTATATTCATCTAGAATCATTGTAAATTAAACAAGAATTTGGCTTTGTAATAAATACTCTTTAAAACTATACTCAGATGTCTCTGAAGCTATTTTGCATGAGGTTTACATCACATTTTTACAAAGGTGACTTGTGTCTAGCATTGGAAAAGTCTTTCAAGGCAAGTGATGAAATCCTTTGAAATGTGCAAAAAAGGTGAATGTGGTGTGTGGGGACAGGGTTTAGTGGGGAACTCAGTGGTGCTGGGTTAATGATTGGATTTCGTGATCTCAGAGGTCTTTTCCAACTTAATGATTCTGTGATTCAAATTCTGTCATGAGGCCGACTTAGAAATATCTTTTTGTGTCAAGATAACCTCAAATATTCTACCAGTTATATTGCATCATTTCTAATGAACAGATTTAATTATAAGTTGAACTTTAAGAAATTTTTGTTGTTGTTGTTGTTTGGTGAAAAACTAATGCTTTTTCAAGAATAGATCTATCTGGATGCATTTCAATATGAACCAAAGAAACAAAATGAAGCAGAACATAACATTTTAGGAGGGGAAAATATATTTTTATATGCTTATGGAACTGCTCCTTTCTTCACAATGAGCAAAGTCAACCTAGAAAAATAAAAATACTTCATTAGACAAAAGAAACATTTGTATGTTAAACAAAGGCTCTTGATACTTTAAACTATGCATTTTAATTGGAATGTGTGTTTCTATGAGTGAGAATGAAATATGTAAATATTTATACTTGCCTGTATACATTCATGTAAATACCCCCCACTGGAAATTAGGTGTTATTATTGATACTATTATTTATATTATTGAGAAGGCAATCCATTTGCTGATTCTCAATTATTCAACATTTTTAAGTGACTGAGTCACACACAGTGTATCGTTAACTTGACAAGGACAACTTTATCTAAATTTGACATCTTCCTGCTTTTCATATGTTTCTCTTTCCTGTATTTCTTCTTTCATATGCTGAAGATTTCTATTCTAAATTCTCATTTGGGAAGAAAAAATGTCAAAACATAGTCAAATTATAAAATAAATTTATTGATTAAAGCCTTCAGAACCTACATATTGCATATAAATGCGAGTAGGAGCTGGATGCTCAAGTAACTGAGTAAGGTCAATAGAGATATGGATATCTTCATTTTAGAGGTACAATTGACATCTTAAATAAAGACTATATAATAAGAGGTGTGGAGTAACTGTGACAGCTTATCCTATCCTGTGATTAGTACACATTTCTATGTGTATTCACCTGTGCTTTCTTATGATTCTTTATGACATATATTTTATTGTATTGCTTTATCACATATGTCTCTAATAGTCCTTTAATTTTCTTTGTTTTGAAGACAATTCAGTTTTATGAGTTCTGTTTTGTTCATCTTTTCTTTCAATTGTCCTTCTTTTCATGATAATTTTAGTAGGATTCTGCCATACTTTGATTTTGGTTCTGTTCGTTCTAGTCACCAAACAACATTTTGTCTCTCCAGATTTGTTTCCTTGCCTGTTATTTTTTTTTTGTTTGTTTGTTTTTTTTGTTTTTTTTTTTTATTTTCCCCTTTTTTTTTTTTTTTTCTTTTTGGGGGGGGAGTTTATTTTTTGTTCCCTTACCTGCTATTTTTCAGGGATGATTGGGCAGTCTTTGCACAGTTTATCTGCTTTGCAGTCTGTCTGCTGCTCTTTTGTGCTGTTTGTCATGTGCTGTTTGCTTACATTGGATAAGAAGTGAGAATATCCTTAATCAAGTGATCCTCCAAAGTTGCTAAAGGGCAACAGATCTTCTTCAGCTGAAAAAAAAGCTGAGCAGCACAAAATGCTGTTGCACCAAAATACCCAGAATTTTGTGAGTCTGAAACAAACTGCAGAAGCAACTATCTCTATTTACATAGTCTGAGGATTTCCAAACCCATAGGTTCATTTACACTGTCCAGATTTTGCCCCCTATTAAGACAGAGAAGGCCTTGTAACTATGACCCAACAAAAGTCAAAATCCTAGTTCATTTTTATACTTGAATCTTCAGGGCAACCTTTTCTCTGCATGAGCATCTTACCAAGCACCCTGACGGATATTCATACAATTAAGGTATTTGAGCACCTTTAAGAAAAGCTAAAATCAAATATGTTTAGAGCTCCTTCTTCTTCCACCTATTCCTCCACTATTGAATGAATCATCTTTGTGCTCATCAGAAATACATTATTTCCACTGTAGTTCGTCTCCTTTCACAACTTGATTCTGCTTTGCCTTCCATTTTTTTTTTTTATTTTAACTGATTCTTTTTTTTTACCAGAATGGGAATCCAAAAGATAGTTTTTCTTTTCCAGGACTTTAGGGGATAATAATAATTCTTTTGTGGGTTAATCTAACTACATTGGTTTTAACATATAGTTCAGTGGTTCACAAATATCTGTGAGCATTTTCAAGGGACTCTTTTAGATATTTCAAAATGTAAAAGAACAAGCCTATTATCACACACTCAAAGTTCAATAATTTGTTGGTTTATGGTCCTCTTTCCCATATAGCATGGCCCACAGCCACAAAAGTCTGAATACCACACAGTTTAGCAAGGGAAAATATTTTCTATATGTACAGAAGTCATGATAATAATAATTAAAAGAAAAAAAAAAGTAAAACAAGCCTTAATGTGGAAAAAAAAATCACTTTATATAATTAAGACATTTTTACTGACCTGTTGAGTGTCAGATGGATGCGCAAGCTCTAACATGACCCCTCATAGAAAAAGTAGATGAATCAATGAGTAATTCCAGGCTAATGGCCAAGAATAATCAAACCCATGCAAATTATTTACTCAGAAGAGAATACTGACAGTCCTTCTGCAAGGCAACATTAATAATCACATCTATTAATGATCTGGAAATCTGTACAAATGCCATTCATCTTTACCTCATCTTCTGCAAAATTCTTGCTCTTTAAAATTTTAGCTTTCATAATATAATAAAATACACAAAATACAGAGAAAAATTACATCAAGTCTTGTAGTCTTAACTTATAATACTTACTAAGAAAAAAAAGAAAAGAAAATTAATAAATTCAAACAAATAAAAATGTAATTAAATAATAAAATAATTAATAAAATAAAATTAAGTAAAGGAAGATTTATAAAATAATGTACAACTGGGAAGAAGTGGAAGAATGAGATTACCTGTACTAAAAAACCACTAGGACAAAATGCCTTTAAAAAAAAAAAAAAATAGAGACATCAGGCTAAATTACCAGGCTAAAACTGAAGTACATTAGTAAAGCTGAAGGAAAGTTACTCAGGAGCATTTAAATGGAGCAGATTCTCACCACCAAATGCTGAACCAGCAAAATTTAGCTGTTTCATCGCTGCCATCTCTCCCAACAAACAGGACAATCTTGTCCAGTCTAAAATCTAACGTCAGAGTTTTTGCGCCACCTTATGCAGTGTCTGGCTTCACAAGGTCTGCTGCTCTGAGCTTGGCCCTGCATGTACACTGCCTTGGGCTCAGGGACCTGGTGCTTCCAGAAACTCCTGCCCTGTAAAGAGCAGCCAGGTGGACAGGTTGGGGTCACAGCCATAAAGGCTTCCAGATTTGCAGAACAGCTGGTGCTTTGCAGTAACTGGCATCCACAGCTATAGAAAACATCTGAGCAGACTCAGGAGAACACAATTGCTCAGATTCCTTGCTACAATGTGATCTTTTCTGTAAAATCCACATTAAAAAGTTACAATTTGAGCCAGAGAGGTAGGAGAACTTTTGACCCTTTGAGAATGTGGTAAAAAAGTCCCAGGAGGAGACTGGGAAATGGCTTTTCCAGTCCTGTACCATAGCCACACTGCTCTCCCTATAGGTAGTCCACTCCTTGTTATCTACCCAAGTTATTGCTGCAATCTTTTCAGATACAAACATCTATTACAGAGAAATATTTTCTTAAATTTCATACACATAACACAAATATGGACATAAATGCCAGTATTGAATCAAATTAAATGTGCCAACTCAAGTGATAGAGTTCCCTTCCATAGGAATTCATTAAGTGTTTTTAAATTCTGTTAGAGAAAAAAAAGGTCAAACTATTAAATCTGAATCAATTTAACCACTAAGCAATGATACATGCATTAGGATTTTTAGAAAACCATTCACACAACAGTCTGTAATTTTACTTTATAGCTTTCAAAAAATTTTGCACTCTCACTTACAACCTTTCACCTGAAAAATGCTAAAAATCAAAACCTGAAAATAGTTTCCCTTTAATTTCTCATATATTTCAACAGAATTAATCAGGACCTCATTCATCAACAAGAATCTCTTTGGTTGTAACACAGTTCTCAGACAAAACAATAATAGTATATGATACAAATTTTAAAAAAAACGGGGCTTTTTAGAATTTTCATAGATGTCAATATCTGTGCATGTTTGGGAACAAGGGGGGAGCTAAAAGCATATAACCGAAAAGGAGGCATAATTTGTAAATATACCTATTTAATTTGATGCAGAAAGTTTTTAAAGTTCTCACACAACCCAAATTCTTCTTGATTTTTGGAATCATAGCAAGCAAACTTTCTTTATGTCTTTAACAAGCCATAACCTCTGAAAGTCAGAACCTGCTGCAATGAAAATATTCCAGCACGTCTGTGGAAAATCTATGGCTTCCAAAAGTTTTGACAAATTACAATCTGCCATTTTAAAAAATTTGTATAATACCCAAAAACATAACCTTCTTTCATTTGACTGTGCATGACCATACACAGATCTCAGAGTCCTCAGATGCATTTCAGTAATTCAGCCTGGGAATCCGTAGGAGCTCCTGTGAGTCTCTGATTTAGCCAGTGCACACATATCCAGCATACAAATATAAAGTTGACAAACTCAATGGAGTTTAGATCCCATTTCAAATGAAAAAGCTTAAAGATATCAGAAACCTTCTCATAACTAACGCATTAAATGTGTGAGAAATATCTTTAATGAAAAGATGAAGTTTTTTCATGTTCTGTAGGAGAAAAATACTGCTAATAGGAATGTTTAGATTTCCAGTTAAAACTCTCTGTACAGTGTACCATTAGCAAAATTTGGAATTCTGTTTGATGCTAGCAAGTACAACTCTCTGAGAGAAGTAGTAGGAAAATGAGAATTGTAGTTTGACATCACACACAAAAAAATCTTCAAAGAAAACACAATATGTACTGCAATACATTTCTCTTTTTAATCAACACATAATCCTACAGGCATTTTAACAAGGAAATACTTCTTAGTTATTAAAATACAGAAGATATTGCATGAGGTTGTATAAATGGAGTAACCTTTTTTTGCATGCGTATAGTCAAAGGAAAAAATTAAATTCATTTCCTTCAGTCCATAATACCTGTATTTTTTTATTTTTAAAATAATTAATCATTAAAAAATACATAAATAAAACCCAAAAATGTAATTTCCTGGTCCAGATTCAACCATTTTTGATAGCTGCTTTTACATGCAAAGCATCTACACATAGTTCTTATGTTATCTTATTTTATATTTTATGCTATATTGTTATATTATGTTATGTTTGTTATGTTATGTTATGCTATGTTTCACTATGCTATGCAATGTTATGTTACACCTTAAAAGCTGGTGTTCTACATTTTTTTTAAAAATAGCAGTCTTTAAAAGTTTGAAATTTGGATTATGCTGCCCTGTCTCTTACAACATTACTTCTGCAATATTCTACCAGAAGGAAGGCTTCTGAAGACTGTTTTAAAAGGATGGTATATTAAAACTGAAGTTGTTTCAGAAAAACAATTTCTGGGTAGAAGGTAAAAATATTCTTGAGAATGCAGCTCTTTGTTTAGCAGTGTGTTTGTTTGGAAACATTGAAAAGCAAGGGTTTGAGGGGATTGGAGTTTTTATTTGATTTGTTGTTTGTTTCTTTTTTTGGGAGGGTGGGGATGAAGGGGGTTCTGGCTATCATGAGGGATGTGCAGCACTCCTATTCATGCTCAGATCCTTCCATGTCAAAGTACTTTTTTATCAACCTCCTATTCCACCACCTAGATTTCAGTATTCATCTGTTTTCAGATTAGTGTTTCCCACTGAATAGCTACTCAGTATATTTAATAAGTGATACAGGGTCCCTTCTTTCATTTTTTTGTTTGCATATAATCCTAAATCCTAGTTATTAATTATATCATTCCTTATTTCCCTATAAGATTTTTACATTATGGTCATCAATGGTTACCCTTTCAAATCCTTTGTGACAAGAAAAATTATGTTCCACAGGGTTGATGTAGATTAAAATGTCCACAGTGGAGCATCCGTGTGACTGAGAGATAAACTTTTCTTGCTCAGTAAACAACACCTGGGACCACATTCTGTTACATTCTGTAACAATGCAAATAATTAGGAAATTGCATTAAGAGCTTTTATTCTCCTCCAGAAGAGAAATTAAAAGAAACTACTAACTCTGGGAAAGGAGCTCAATTCTTTGTAACACAGCAAGACAAAAAGCTACTCAAGAAAACATAATGATCACTTTTTTAAAATAGCAGAGTCATTTCTAAATATAAAAGTGCTCCATCCCCAAGCATTAAACTATCTAAAAGTCTGAACCAGATTCTGTACATGTTAAATGTTAATTGCAAGGTAGGAGTTTAAGGGAAACTGAAAATCATGCAATACAAAATATCATTAATTGGGGTTGCCTCATATCAACCCAAATATCTTTAGCTTTGACTGCAATGAATTCTCTGGTATCAAATCGATTTTCTGTACTCCTCAGTATTACAGAAAATATTTTTTATGGCAAAATCCTTTTTGAGCACTATAAAAATGTAAATAATATAATCTTTAAAATATAAATTGGAACTTGATATAGAAACAGCAGCAAGAGCTTAATTTGGTACCATAAAATAACAGCTTAATTCTTTGAACTAAAAAAAAAAAACATATAAAACATATACATGCAATAACCTAAAGAAAATAACAAAGGGCAGTGAGCCACATGAATGTATTGTGATCCATGACACCCATAACATTAGTCTAGACACAACACAATAAATGACTAAATATTTTATTCTATGTAATCTAACAGCAGACCTGAAAACCTCCAGAGGCATGAAGTTGCAGTAAAGAGGAAATTCCTCTCATGATTATTTTTATTTTTTTTCCCTTGGGTAGCTTCAATTTGGTCCACCCAGGAAGTCTTTCCTGGAAAATATCTACATTCTGTTTGCTTCCACAAGCCTGGTGAGACATGTCATGCTCTTACTGTCAATCTTATAACATAGTTCCTTGAGAAATCTAGTCCCTGACAGCACGATGCTTCTTAAGAGGATATCAGGAAGTAAATGTAAAGGTATTATGGAGCATTACCAATGCTAAAGGATGCTAAAGGGTGATTATTTTGAAGCTCAAGATAAGGTACATTTCTAGCTATCTTTCTTACTTTCCCAGACTTCTAATTTGAAAGATATGTTTCAGTCAGTCTTTGCAAAAGCAGATTTGAAGGAGCCCTGGGAGAGAGAAAAAGTGCTGGAGCATTTATTACAGTCTGTCCAAGGAATAACAGGGTTAATAATGTTTGATAAGCCCACACAATGTAAGCAGTGAAAAGAACTGATGCATTTTTAAAGGGATTGTCAGTCCCACTCGAGGCAGGGGCAATAGTCACCCAGAGAACTCTATCAGTAAGCAGTGTCATTAATAATGATTCATGGATATGGATATTCACAACAGCTGTGTCCTCACCTTTAAGTACCTCATACAATATTTAGGAAGTGCTGGGAGATATTGCAGCAGGGAAGCAACTAAATTGCTAGAAGGCAATGCTGGTTTAAATTGTTTAATGTTCCTCCTCAAAACGGGCGTACTGATTTTTCAGAGTAAATCTCTCTTCTTCTGTCTCTCTCCAATAAACCTGTGGCAAGCAAAATGAGCAACATGCTAATCATCCAGTCAGTGAAATCTTAAAATGATGTTGTGTTGGCATCAACACGAATATATATCATCAGCTTATGAATAAGTTGTCTGTTGCCAATTGTCCTTCCTCCATTAACATAGAAAAGAAACATATGGAGCAGTTTCCCTGGAACATCTTGAATTTTAAAATTTAGAAGTACATACTTAATGTTCCTTTTATTTTTACTCTGAGCTGTTGTAGTTCAAAAGCATGAATTCATTGTTTTCATGAAATAAGATGTATTTCATCATCAGATTCAGCAAAAAATAGCCTAACTACAATCTAATTATTCTTGAAATCAGGACAAATTACTAGTAAAGTATTCCTTTTGCATATATCTCCTCATCTTTAGGAATATAAAAAAATGAGCCTTAAAATTACAAACTAAAACTGCTTAAATGTTAACAGTATTGCCTAGATTGCAATGTTCAAAAGAACTTAGTGAATTTTTGGAGGGAATCACCACAAGGTGAGTCCATGCACAGTTCCTGGTGCATGGAATGCACCATCCTAATTTCCTGAATGACTGCACTTTGGCCCCAGAACTCACTCATGGATGGCATGCAGGTGATCAGAAACACAAAAAATTACAAGTCCCTAATTTTTGCAGAAATTCAGGACCATGTTCAAGTCAAGGTCTGATTCAATTTACCAGTATGTATCTCAGAAGGTATCCTAAGCACACTACTGCTGCTTCAGGTTATGAGTCATAGAATCAACACTTCTCAAATTTTGTTCTTCCACTGATGGTCCTCAATGTAGCAAAACTGACAAACTTTTGCATTGTCATTGCTGGCTTTGCATTAACAATGCAAGGCTGTCGCAGGCAGAGTGGGAGCTTCAGATGAAACTGATTAAAGAAATCCTGCCACTGAGTGTCAAGGTGAAGGAAAGAACCCCTTGCTTTCTAAACCCTTCCTCAGAGTCACCTGGGCATGGCTGGATCCAATCCCAGACTTAGTCAACAGTTAGCATCTAAAGGATTATACAGATATAACTGAACCTTTATACAATCCTGTTCTACAGGATTAAGCATGGCAAAACAAATCTATTTTTACAAATATAATAAATAATTTATTCAAATTGACTCAAATAATTACAATGAATAACTAAAAATACCTTAATCAGAATTAGTCACTATACAACACATATATTTGTAACTACTACTACAGCAAAATCTATTTTGAAGCAATTATATTAAAGCAATTGTAGTGACACAATATAGTAAATCTAGCAAAACAATTATTAAGCAGAGATTGATGATACTCACCCATACCAATGCCTGTGGGCAAATCTTTTTCTCTCGGCCTCAAGGAGTAAAACTGATGGGCACCCCCACTCAAGGGCAGGATCTTTACACACCTTAGAGAGACATGCTAGAAGTTGTCACTGCAAAAGTGGGACTGGGGCCTCTTATAGTATAAAGTGATTGTCAGTCATATGCATGTGCTGTCAGGTTTACTCAGAAAAGCATGCTTTGTACTGAAAAAGGTGTCAACAGCTCTTTGGTTCATCCTGACTCTCCCCTCTCTTTCAGGGCCTGCACACCCTTGCTGCTGCCAGGCTTAGTCAGGGAGCATCTGTCTTGCATGTCCTCCTGGTGGGTCTGATAGTTGGTCAAGCTTGCCTTGTCATTCTTCAACATTAAAAGCAGCAGAAAGACCTCTTTTCTTGATCTTATCACTGATCAGCAGATCTTCCCTGCTCCAGTAAGCAGGAGACCCTCCTTGTTCAAGCCATCACTGATAACTTTTAAAGTGTGTGATGACAGACTCTTAAGGTTAAGGAGCAAGATCAATTTCAAGCTGCTGTATCTCTGCTTAGGTAGAGCACCTTGCTACAACAGCATGGCATTAATGGTGTGCAGCAACAGCAGGGTGACTGCTATGAAGGATTCTTTCACCCTAGCTTAGGCCTTTTGCACCAGGGCCAATCCAGCAACAAAAGCTGAGTCACGCTTGGAGTGATGACTGGAAAGGCTCCTCTGTGGATCACAATAATTACAGAAGTAACCCTGCCAAATATCCTACCCCTAACCCAGGTTTCATGCCTCTAAGTAACATTCTGCACCAGTACCTGGAACATCAATTCTGACAGTGCTGGTTAAGACCAGGGGCATTATTGACAAGTGATCCCACTCTCCCCAGCTTCCAGTTGTGTAAGAGCTTGGAATGACAGCACCTAATCAGAGCACACTGTTTAACAGCTGGTGCCTCATAGATGTACATATCTGATGCCACTCGGTTTCTTGATAACTATTATTCATGTCTACTCAAGCACTCACTCTCTTCCCACCTCATTCTTTTGCCATTTTCATACAGGTATAAACAATTCTTGCAGGCAATATGAAAACTTTGATACAGAGAAAACACAGGTAGAAGTGGCTGCTGTAAAGAAACAAAACAATCTTCTAGGGAACCCAATTAGACTGCTTTTCATGGGTCAGCCTTCCTACACCATGCTTTATTTATTGAATCCATGGAAAGCTCTGTGCTAAGTGGTATAAACAATACTAGTTGTTAAAGCATCTATTTCATTTTGATCCACAAAATATTATAAAGCATTGCAACCTATATTTTATTTTCCTAGCAAATTCAATTTTTTACAAAACATCTGTTGGGAGTCTAAAATATAGTATTCAAAAAGATACAAACACTTGTAAAAGCACATATCTGTGCAGCTCAGATTTCAGCTAATAGCATTTTCTGAGAGAGAAAACCACAAAAATAACCAAAATATACTTCAATTGCCGAATAAAATCAATAACTCTCCCTTTTACTTTCCTGAAATTTTGTTCAGTAGCATAGAACCACAGAAACACAGAATAATTGAGCCTTGAAAAGACCTTTGGAGATTGTTCAGTTCAAGAGCTCTTCTCAAGCAAGGTCAAATACAGCATGTTGCTCAGTACTTTGTTCAGTCAGTTTTTGAGTATTTCCAAAGAAGGAGACTCCACAACCTCTCTAGAGACCTATTCCAGTATTTAAACACACTCACACTGAAAAAGGTTTTATTCTCTTCTGTTTAAGTGTAAATTCCTATATTTCAGTATTAGAATAAATAGTTGAGGTTTCAAATTATGTTACTCATTTTCATCTGTGGCACACATGGACATTCAAATTTCCACTTGCAGAAATGAAAAACAAATGCATCACCACCAAAACTTCAAATAATTTTTCATAATTGAGATTTCAATTGGATTTCTAACCTACACGGTAACGAAGGGCAGAACTTTACCCTTTGGCATAACATTTTTGTCTACTTCTGAGGAAAAGATCAGTGAAATAAAGTAGTTCTTTAATCACATTTCTTATTAGTTTTGACTCAAAAGGGGACAACAGACAGTTGGCTAATTCAATACCATGAGACAGAGTGAGCACACACCCTGTGCTAAGATCAGCCAGCTGGCACAATAAGCTGCTCCAGGCATATTTCCAGTTCATGAAGTGGAACATTTAACATATTGGTTCAAAACACCTACTCTCTTGCCAATCGTGTGAAAACAAAATTAGCTATGGTCAATTTAGCTATGTGCAGAACATAGAAGGATAACCAGCCACCTTATTTAGCACTATTTCTTTGTCCCCAAGAGTGTATACATTCCATGCCTGTTGAATTATCAAAGGGGAAACTCATTCCATGACTACTTTATTGGAAGGCAGAAAATATTCTATACGCTTTTGAAATTGGACCACCTCAAAGTCAAGATAGAAAAAGTGTAAGAAGATCTTGGCATGTAAAATTCAGAAGGAAATGTTAAAGCTCATTGCCAACAAATTGTAAATTTCTTTTTCTGGTCTGCTTTAAATATTTTGTCTTGACAAGATCTTGTTTAATAGTGCAGAAATGAGCTTCATTGAAATAAATGGCCAAAAGCATTAAGAGTGGTTAGACATCTAAGTCCTATTGAAGGTCCTACTTCACTTATGAGAATTTACTTGAATAAATCACTGAATGTTTGTGGTTGGAAGGAACCTCTGGAGACCATCTAGGCCAACCCTCCCTGCTAAAGCACATTCTTCTGGAGCAGGTTGCACAGGACTACATCCAGGCAGGTTTTGAATATAGAGAAAAAGACTCCACAAGCTCTCTGGGCAGCCTCTTCCAGTGGTCTGGCATTCTCAGAGTAAATAATTTTCTCACATTCATATGGAACTTCCTGTGTGTCATTTTTTGCCTATTGACCTATCACTGGACACCACTAAAAAGAGTCTGGCCGTATCATCTTGACACCCATGTTCAAGATGTTTCACAGAATCACAGGATATTATGAGTTGGAAGAGACCTCCAAGGGTCATCAAGTCCAACTCTCAAACCCACAAGCCCTTGGCATTATTAGCACCATGCTCCAGCCACGTGAGCTCATCTCAGGTCAGCTCTGTGCCTATAGATAAGGTCACATCGCAGTCATCCCTTCTCCAAACTAAAAGTCCCAGCTACCTCAGTATCTCCTCATAGGAAAGATGCTCTAGATCCCTCACATCTCTGCAGCCATCCTCTGAATCCTCTGCAGAAGCTCCATGTATCTCTCGTACAGAGGAGCCCAGATTTGGACACAGAACTCCAGATGTGGCCTCATCAGACCAGAGTAGAGGGGCAGGATCACCTTCCTTGACCTGCTGGCCACAGTCTTCCTGATGCAGCCCAGGATGCCATTGGCCTTGGCCAACCCCCCTCCCTGTCCACTCGTGTAACCCACACTTAAGCCCTGAGCTTACCGTGAGGATGTTATGGGAGACAGTAGCCTTGACATCTTCACATCCACTGCTCTCCCCTCATCAATCATGTCATTCCACCACAGAAATCTATCAAAATGGTCAAGCATGATTTCTCGTCGATGAATCTGTTTGACTACTCCTGATAAACTTATTTTCCTTCACATATTTAGAGAAGACATTCAAGACATTTTTAACATCTTTCAGAGATGGATGAGATGGTAGAGAGACATGTTTTGTATTTTCACTTGTGGGGGACTTTGCCCTCATGGTTCTTTTCACCAGCACAAGGTGACAGAACGCTTCTATTTTGTAACAATTGAAATTCAGGTAACCAGATGAATTTACATAATTTTTAAAATAATATAATTTTAAAATTAGCATTTAGTACTTGGACTCTAAAATGCTGGATAAAAAGGCAGCCCTAGGTCTACTGATTTAAGTATCAGGGAAAATTAACAGAGCTACACCAAAAAGCAGGAAATTGTATAGCAATAGTAAAGTTACTAATAATAGGGTAATAAATGCAGGTCATTTATTCATGCTCTTCATCAAGTGCTCCATTTGGGCAGCACTAAAGGCAAAACCAAATGCACATGAGGATATGAACACTTATTTCACATCTTTTTTTCATCTTATGATTCACTTTTAGTTCCATTGGGGTAATAAATTTGTGGTATTTAGCTCCAGAGCAGAACTTTGAATTACAGTAGTGTTTTGTATAACCTAAGTAGATACACAGAATCACTTAGATAGGAAAAGAGCTCTGAGAATAGCAACTCCAGCCTTTGACTGAACAACAAGTTGTCAACCAGATCCCATGGCACTATAGTCTGGTTTATCATAGTCCAGTCATTTCTTGAACACCTCCATGAAGAAGGTGATGCTACCATCTAACTGGTGGTAGACATTTCAAATATTTAACAATCCTTGCTGTGAAAAAATTCCTCCTTATGTCCAGCCTGAACCTCCCCTGGTACATCCTGAGGGTATTTCTTCTTGTCTTGTAACTCATTACCTGGGAGAAGAGACCAACCCCCACCTGGCCATACCTTCCTTTCAGGCAGCTGTAGAGAGTGGAAAGGGCCCTCTGAGCCTCCTTTTCTCCAGGACAAACAAGCCCATCTACCTCAGCTGCCTCTCATAGGACTTACCCTGTAGACCCTTCACCAGCTTTCTTGCTCTCCTCTGGACTCACTCCAGCACCCCAATGTCTTCCTTGAAGCTAGAATTAACTACATTTTTTTTACATTTATTTAATTAATTACATTTTATTATTACATTTTATTAATTAAATTTTATTAATCTTTTGGCTATGTTATATGAATAATAGACAAAGTCTATACTAATTGAGCAAAATAGTTCTTTACAATGACATTTCTTGGAATGAACCTTTATCATCACACATATAAATCACTATTATAAATGTTACACTGAACTTACAGACCAATGTTAAATAAAATAGTGCAAATTATTCTTGAAAATAATTGCAAAATATGGAGAAACACTCTCTCTTACATGCAGTTTTCTTCTGTATATTTTCTATATCAACACACAAAAATCTCAGGTCATCCGTGAACAAGAACAGTGCAAGCTACTATCATTCAGCAAGAACTTACCATTCTGAAAAAAACTTTCATTTCCTCATTAGCAGAAAGAAAGTGAACACAATGAATAGAAGTTTCATTATTTATTTATTCATTATTTCTGGATAAAAGCTAGAACCAAGGTTTTCCTTTAAGCTACTGAAACTTTATTGATGTTAAAAGGTTGTGTGAGTTAGGCAGAAGAAAATGAAGTTGTTACTTTTAAATGCTGGGGTAATGGAGCCAAGCTTTCTTTCAGAAACAGTAAAGAAATGTGCTTCTAAGACCTTGACATTTAAATCTATTGTATGATCCGTGGTTTTCCATTTCTCTACCACTATCCATTAGTGTGCTAGGGTTTAGTTAGGATTTCTCTTTATAACTGAAAGGAGACACAGATATAATTTGACCTGTTGTAAGCTTATTGAGCTATTTAGACAAAACCACTTTTTCTTCTCTCAGTCATTATCTCTGAGGTGTAACAGTTTCAGATTTTTTTGGGTTGCTTTTGTTACTAGAGCAAATGCTTTATAAATCAAAAGTAACAGACTTACAAATCTTCTATACCATGACTATTTCAGACTCATAATACAATAGAACAGATTCACATTTAATTTTAAGCATAAATCAAAGTTATATTAGTATCAATAGCATGCATTATGCAATTTAAATAATAAACCACTGGTTTACTGAAATGGGGTTTGATTTACTATTCAAACTTCTATTGATGTGTATAGAAGTGTCTCTCTTTTATAAAGACATGGATCATACCCAGCTCCCAGTGCTGTTCACAGCATGGTATATTAAATCATCACCAGAAGTACCTGTCACCATGGAATTTGGCAGAAAGAGTCAGAATATCAAGAAAGGAGAGAAAAAAAACCCACAAGGATTATCAATAATCTTGTACTGGAGTGGAGGGCAGGGCATGGCTGGTCAGAGGAACACCTAAGGATGTGGGAATACCGAATGAACCACTAGAATTTTTCTCACCTTTACAGCTGACACCAGATGGGGTTTCTGTGGTGCTCATTGGTGTGGCCAAGCAGCTGCTGTTTGCAGTTCAATGGGTTCTGGTCCTTTTTGACTGGTAGAGCTCTGGATAAAGGGAGGGTCATGACAGCAGAACAGAGTTTAACAATGCAGGTACAAGACAGGGTTGCAGAAGACGTCTTCCTGTGACTGCTTAGCTGATGAGGAGGTCAAGGAGTGAGGGCAAAAATAAATTTCCTTCAGACTTTTCTCCCCAGATAAAACAAAGCTGAAACTGTGGTGTTCTTGTAGTGTACCAGCAGCAGGGAAGTTTTCAGCTCAGGGAGGGACCTTACACAAAGATGCTTTGATCTGCTCCATGCAGTGTAAATATTCTGCACCAGGAAAGGCTGAAATGAGGGAAAGGGGGAGAGCCTCAATACTCAATACAGACAATAAAAATATCCAGCAGTCCCTCAGCTGCATCATGGAGTATGAATTTCTTTACAGTTTCAAGAGTTTTTGGAATTACAGTACAAGCTGTTACAAATCACACTGGAATCAATAAATAGAGTTTGAAGTTATAGCCTTTATTTGAGTTTGGAGTGAAGTATCTCCTGGTTGAACATCCAGCCTTTCAATGAATGAGTAAGCCACAACTAGCAAATATTCCCACTATTTTGATGCTGAAGAAACTCAAGCCCATTCTAAGGATGTTTTGGTAAATGTTAATATTAAGCCATCATTTAGCTCTTGGTGTGGGACATTTAGCATTTGTGTGTGGCAGCCATAAGAAGATGTGGATCTAGTCTTGTTACAGTCTCTGTAATATTTTATTTATTGATTGTTTCTTAGTTTTTCCAGTAGATACATACCGCTGATTCAAATCTGCTAGATTTCAAGGGAAACAGCAGCAGAATGAGTTCCATCTTTTCCAAATTGCTGCCCCACATAATTGAGGCCCATATTCAATAAATTCAATTTTTACTATCAGACTTTGTGAATTTTGAGAAAATAGGCAAGTAATTTTTTTTTTAATTAAAAATAAAAATTTTAAAAAAGACACTTGTCTGGCTGGGGCAGAAGAAACCCTTCTTGGAAGGGGCAGCATGTCCTTTGCTTTGTGGTGGAAGAAGGTTGGAAGGACTTTATGTGAAGCTCCATCTGGTTGCCCACAGGCCCGCTCAGTCAGAACACTCACCTTCCAGGCTGCTTTCCACTTCCTGGTCTCTCACACTGTCAGGCCCTCCCAACACCATTCTGGGGACACCAGAATTCTGTCCCCTGCCATGGGGACACCCCTGAAACTCAGGCTGGCCCCAGCTCCCTCCCCTGTTTCACCTGTGGCTGCAGGCACATACTGGCTCCATGGCAAACATTCCCTGTCTGTGCCTAAACTGCTCACTCACTCAGCATGTGTCCCTTTCTTCTGTCCCCAAGGATTTTTGACACTTTCAGGAGGTTGCTTCCATAGCTAGCTTGAGTGTTCTATGATCCCAAAAAGTCAGATAATAGAAACTAATAATGATTTTTTTAGGTAAAAGATCTCACAAAGAAGTTTGTTCCAGCAGCCATAATGCTTCAATTTTAGGGTTTTTTTGGTTTAAAGATATGGCTTTAAAAATATGTCTAGCAGAAGAAATACATCTTGCCAGCCAGTTTAATTATAAACACATTAGGAAAAAAGTGTCTATGGACTTCTCACTTTCCTTGTAAATGAACTTAGTCTGGACTAGACTTTCACAAAACACCCAGGTTCAAGTTCAGTTGCAATGCCACCAGTTAATTACATTTATTTCAGTTATGCTTTTTATAAAATTAGTTGACATTATTTCACTGACAGTTCCATGCCATGACACATAACATAACTATGACTTGTCAGCAGAGAAGAAAGTTAGAATCCCTCACTTTTATGGAAGGCAGAATACCTTGCATTTTTTTCCCAGAAATGTTGAATTTATGAAAATTGACCTTGAATTAATTTGACATGAAACCCATCTCAATGGAAAGATTATTATTACATTGTATTACTTGTTAAATCATCCTATCATTATTTTTTTCTTTTTCCTTATACAGCTTTCTTTTTCCATTCTGCTGCTTTTTTTTTTGCAAAGACGAATGAAGTGACAATTATTTTTTGAATTGCTGAGAGCTATTTTCTTGTTACCCAAAGATTTCAGCAGTGACTCCTTGCTCATACAGGCAGTGCTCATCATCTATTGGCAGACAGTGTCAACTGAGAAGCCACACTCATCATTACAAAAATAGTCAGCCTTTTTAAGGTAATTTTTTTTTTGGCTCTCTTTTTGGAATAGGTAGTGCTAGAGCAGAAGAGCAGGAAGAGGGAATATCTACATGTCAGCTCTAAGGACAGCTCCGAGAGATGGCCCTCCTGAAGGCTACAAGTCCAGGAAGAGCACTCTGTTGAACTATCCTTTCTTAAAATAATAGCAATGTTAAGGAACAGCAGAAATTCAGGACAATAGTGCGCAAAAAAAAAAAAAGCTATCAAAACAAAACCAGTCTTCTTTTATGCCTATTGATTTCTCCTGTCAAATCAAAATGGGGTTTGAAATCTCCTGCTTTAAATACCTTTGTGTCATTTTTGACAGCACAAGCAGAATATCTCTCTAATGGTGGTGTTACAATGAATTAATTTCCTGCTTTTGTTCTGGCAGAAAAAAATCTCTTTTTGTATTCATAGCAAACATGCTAATATTTCAATTATACCTAGAATTCAGATATTTGAAAGATCCAATTTAGATTACTTTTTTAAAGCCTCATGAAAACCAAAAATAAATATTCCTCATAAGAAATGCCTAAACAAATCACATAAAGAGTAATGTTCATAAAATAAGTAATCAAATTTTTATCTGTTCTTTTTGTGGCACAAAGCAAAGGCCATAGAAATCTAAGGAACAATTTTTCAATTACTTCAATTGATTTTAAAACAATCTTTGGTTACATGAAAATGGTGGATCTGATACTACTCTTAAGTCTACTACTACATAAGTATTCGCATTATTTAGTCCAGAGATAATTGGGAGACTTAGATAATGTGGGAACTTTGTGGTACATTTATTGTCATGTATCCAAGGACTGCAGAGTGCTATAACTCTACACCCACAGAATAGCCCCATTTTTATGTCCCCACTAAAGCTGAATGGATTAATATCTTCTTTGTGAGGAAATAAATAACACATCAGTTTGTGCCAAATGAGCCATTTGGAATTGGACTCTCTTAGCAATCTGAGGCAACAAACACTGTTTGCCTACTCACTTCCTGAAGACAGGAGTAAGAGGCCTTGGAGCAAATAGGTTGCTGAGATTGTAGGCAATTTAGAAAGGGTTTACTGCAGCTGAACAAGAGATGTAGAGACAAGACGGATTCCAGGAGTCATGCTGGGTCAGCTCTCTTACTGAATTGCCCTCCATCTTAACTTGATGAGGAATTTCATCAGCCGTTGTACTGGTTTTGACTGGAGCTGAGTTACTTTTCTTCACAGCAGCTAGGATGGGGCTGTGTTTTGGATTTGTGCTGTCAACAGTGCTGATAACACAGGGATGCTTTTGATACCACAGAGCAGCACTTGCACAGAGCAAGTGTTTTCTTTCTGCCACTCACCCCACCCCACCACCCCACCAGTGAGGAGGCTGGGGAGGCACAAGGTGTTGGGAGGTGACACAGCCAGGACAGGTGACCCAACTGACCAAAGGGACATTCCAAACCTCATGGCATTGTGCTTCATTATAAAACTGTCCATGAGGAAGGTCATCTGTGGCTGCTGATGTCTGGGGACTGCTTGGGCATGAGGCTGTGAGCATTTGGGGTATTTTACATCACTAGGTTTAATATATTTTCCTCTTTAAAATTTTTCTCTGGTTGGATTTTTGGATTTCTGTTTTTAATTTTATAGTTATTAAATTGTGTTTATCTCAACCCATGAGTTCTCTCACCTGTACAGCTCTGATCAAGTGAGTGGCTGTGTGGGGCTGAGCTGCTGTCTGGGGCTAAAACACAGCTGCTGCATTGCACTGACCAATAGACAATTAATTTAAAAAAAAATATTATCTTCAATGCCATATTTTCCTTGAACTTTGAAGGAAATTTCAGACAGTACAGTCAAAGCTGTTTCTTACAGAAATTCCTAGTAGAAGTTCAGACAGACAAGGAAGCATACTTCAGTCCAGAAGTTCAGACATTCAGGAGAAGTAGCTCTCCCATATAAAACAGCCACTAAGATATAGCACTGAAATTTAATATTAAAAATATTACATTGTTGGTTTAGATGTCACAGGAATTATATTTAATTATATTTAATTAGAAAAAGCTTGCAGGCCAAAAGAGAATTTCTTAGCGCTCTCCTTAGCTGAGCTATCCTGAAGTCATCTACCTTTGACTAAAGTTGTAGTACTCAAGCTTTTCTGAAATAATAGCTTCTAAAAAGCATTCTTTGTTTGGTGATGTTTCTGTATAATGCAATCATCTAAGACATTTTAGTATAAAATTAGATGTACTTGCATCCTCAGCTAGATTCTCACTCACAGCTAGATTTCATCAACACTGATGAAATCTAATTATATTTTTAGTGTGTGACTTTCTTTCTTTGTTTCAACATTTTAAATCACTTGGTTTTCAAATTATTCTGAGCAAAGCTTATAGTATTGTTCTATAATTTCTCACCTAAGGATTTTCTTTTACCATGTCATAAATATAAGTAGAAAACATACAGGGATAATACCTTTAGAATGCAAATCATAAAGGAAAAATAGGATTCAAATTCAGATTTGCCCTATGGTTATAATTGTGGCATCAATTGGTATCAAAGCAAGGCCTGTGTATACACCCAATGCACTAAGTTATTATTTGTCTGGTCCAGGAACTCCCCAGATGATCTCTGCACAGAGACTGAATAAATATAATGGACTGGCTTGAGATAAGAAAAGGTGATTGACATATTTCCCACCCTCCTTCACAACAAAGTTCTTTTCCTAATTGCTGCAGGAACTCTATAATTGGGAATTTTGGAAAGGTCTAGAGACCTCCCTAGGCAGCTTCTGCTGTGCACAAACCAATTTTTATGTTTAAATATGTAGATTAATATCCTGGGTGTAGACTTGGACTATCACAGAGAATCTCAGGTGATTCTAAATTGTAGAACTGGCCATATTGTACATAGCTGTAAGTACAAACTTTCTGCAGATGCAGCATCATAAAATAAATCTTTTGTACATCAATATTAAGGAGATATTTTGTATTAAGATTAATACAATCAATAATGAAGGATTAAAGGTGTTGCTGAAGAGGTTATGTAGGACCTTGGGCAGCTGGAGTACAAAAAACAAGTAGAAAAGTGATTCAGGACACCTATCCTGACTGAGCTGAAGATGCTCCTACAAGCACCCCTGCAACAGAGATTTCTTGCTATCCCGACAGCAAATAATCATTATTTAGAGATTTTATCTTCTGTGTGAGCATTGTCTTCTGCAAAGAGGAGATTTTTAGTAATTTTTCTGTGTCTGCAGAGCAGTATAGAGTTTAGGAAGATGAAAACCTAAATTTCACTTCTGCTCACTTGAAAAAAATTATTGAAAAATATTAGGAGGAAACTGAATAAATTAAAAAGACTGAAAAGCAAAATCTCTACCTTGAAGGGACTTCTTACTATTTAAATTTTTTTTCTAGAAAGTTATCTTTATGATTAGATGCATTTTCTGATTATAAGAAGCCTTCATTTTATTTGAACGCTCCTTATTAATACAAATACATTAAAGTTAAATTCTTTTATAATAGCTCACACTATGATAAAAATATTCTATAGGAAATTTTATAACAACTTTCTTCAGAGTCCCTTATAAATACCCAGATGACTTCAGTTAATCATGCAAACATTGCTATTTATGGTATTCTAGCTGTAGGGCAAGTGAAAAGAGAAAGGGGTCTGTCATTTCATTGACCTTCTCAACAACTGGATAAGCTTTCATCAACTTTCTCATAGCAACATCTGACTGATTGACTGGGTTAATCCAAACAGAGGAGCAAAAGCCAAGCAGACCATTTGCATATTATATTAATGACATTCATAAAACACCATTTGGCATTCCTGTGGGAAGTATAACAGCACAATCTGATTGCTTTCACATTCACTAATTGTTCCAAAGAAAATGGCAGTTCTTACCTCTAATATTTTAGGGATACAGTTTATTTATACTTTTCTAGGAATGTAAATCATAACTGCATAAGAATGAAATATGGCTCTGGATGATTTGTCAAGGAAAATAAATTAGCTGATAAAGAAAGAAGGTCCAAAATTGTTCTAACTCACCTTAAAACTTAGGTTAAAATACCCATATTGAACAAATCTCCAAAGATCAAGCAATGTGCCCTACCTTGGTCAGAGGCAATAAAAGCAGGCAGTTCATTTTAAAATCAGAAGTTCATAAAAACACAGGGCAAGAGGTAGCTCATAAAGTTCCCCTGGTTATACAATCATTGTATAACCAAATATTAAAATGCAGACTATATTGGGGTTTTTTCCAACATCATCATTATTATTATTATTATTATTATTATTATTACACTGGATATAATTTCACAATCTCAGGAGCTAAAGATTGAGAGACTCAGTTCTATCCCTCTTTCCTTTCCTCCTAAAAGACTACAAGCTGTAGCAAACTCTGCCTTATAATACTTCATGTATGAGTTCAGAGATGCTGCCCAGTGTGAGAAAAAGTGAGGGAAAGCAAAACCTCTTTCTTTCTTTCTTTCTTTCTTTCTTTCTTTCTTTCTTTCTTTCTTTCTTTCTTTCTTTCTTTCTTTCTTTCTTTCTTTCTTTCTTTCTTTCTTTCTTTCTTTCTTTCTTTCTTTCTTTCTTTCTTTCTTTCTTCCTTCCTTCCTTCCTTCCTTCCTTCCTTCCTTCCTTCCTTCCTTCCTTCCTTCCTTCCTTCCTTCCTTTTCCTTCCTTCCTTCCTTCCTTTTCTTTCCCCCCTCCCTCCCTTCCTTCCTTCTCTCTCGTACACCAGAAGTTAGGTAAGAAGTACTAGATTATAAAGATGCATTTTCAGATGTAATTATTCAACTGTGTCCAATCTAAGATTGTCTTACGTTTTTAATTACATTCAAGCAGAACAGAGAGCACCACCAGTGCTGACTGTTCCTGTTCAGACCTTCCAGAGTGTACATATATATATATATATATTATATAATATATATATATGCATGTATATATTTGGCATATTCCCTGTATAACCATGACATGTAACTGCATCTGGGAGATTAATAGTGAATGGAAGTGAGTCATTGTTTCTCATTATGGATCTTGCCAAACGTAGCGGATCTTTCCCTTCAAGGAAAGTTATTTGCAAACACTGTCACCACTACATTCCACAGGTGCATTACATTTACCACTAAACCACACTGTGCCTTGGAATGTCATCTGTGTATGCATGAATAGAAATTCTGTGCCTTTTACACTGTGCTGAATTCAACTGCAGGCATTACACAGCATGCTTGGGAGTCAATTCTAACATGTTACTGCCCTCCACATCCCTGCTGTCTTTCTACTGGAAAATGATGGGAAATGAGGGGCAGGTAAATAACCCTCTGTTTCCTGTTGTCATGATTTAAACCCATTTGGAGATAAAGCACCACACAGCCACTTGCTCAACACTGCCCTCTCCTCCCCCTCACCCCAGTGGAATGGGGAGGAGAATCAAAGTAAATCTTCTATGTTGAAATAAGAACAATTTAATAACAGAAAATAACTGTAAAATGCAGTAAGGATAAATAATAAAAAACAAATAATGCACAGTGCAACTACTCCGTGCCCTGCTGACCAATGCCATACCTCCCCTTCTTCCCCCACTTTGTATACTGACAACATGCCATATGGTCTGAAATATCTCCCCCAATGGTCTCCTCCCAACCTCCCATGAACCTCCCAGCTTCCTTGCCAGTGTGGCTGTAGGAAAGCAGAAAAGACCTTGGCTCTGCACAAGCCCTGTTTAGCAATAACAAAAACATCTCTGTACTATCAACCCTGTGCTCAGCACAAATCCAAAACACTGCTCTAGCCACTGTAAAGAAAATTAACTCTACCCCAGCTAAAATCAGCATACGTGCCTGTGACAGCATCTGATGATTTTTTTCTTTTTTATGGATCTTGAAGCTCTGCTGAAAATTTTACTTAAAAAAAAAGTAAATAGATTAAGGAGTAGATTAATATGTTGAATGAAACATTAAGGTACTAATAGTTCACTGCTGCACATTAAATACATTCCATGTACTGGGAGGCCTTTTTTGAAATACTGATATACTTAAGCATGAGAAGACAAACTCATGCTCTCTATATTCTGTTTAATACATAGTACTCAAGATTTGTAGAAACTCTCATGAAAAACAGAAGTAAAAAAACTGCAAAGAAATTTTAAGAAATCCCTGAGGACATGAACTTTTACTGCTTATATAACTTTGAGCTGATTACATGACTACTGAACTAGTCACTTGTAAGCACTATACTAATGTTTGATAGCTACACTTCCACCAGTCTATGGGTTTCTAATTAGCAGAGGAGCTGTCTCCCTAAATTTAAATTAAATGCTTATTGGAGACATTTATACTCAAGTTGCTTCAAATATAAGAACTTTTACTTAGTGTTAAATATGCATATTGATATCTTACTGATTATAGCTTTATTTTCATATGTCAATTTGAAACCTAGACTCAAGAGATTAAATTAGAAGAATAAAAATGGATTTACATATTTTACTTACTCTTCAGTCCAACTTGTTTTCCAATTAAGTTCTGTTTTTTCTGTATGTCCTTAAGCCTTAGAGGGATCTCTGCTAGAGGTGTCTGAACATTGAACACTGTCTTATTTACATGTGGAATATCTTTGTAACTGCCACCCTTGTCCCAGTAATTATTGAGATTTTGATAGTTTAACCTGTGCTTCCAAACAGGTGTTCCCTGCAAAGCACAGACTAAAATAGCATGTGCAACATGATGCTTCTGATTAGTGTAATTAGTATCTGTAGTATAGAATTTAGAATTTCCTACCATGACACTGTCAAAAGAAGAAGAAGAAGACTAGGAAACCACTGTGAAAACACTCGGAAAACGCTGTGAAAGATTTCATTTTGGATTCAAATTTGAGGGCCTACATTGTATTTATAAAATACATCTGCTTAGATAATTGCTATTTGTTGGTTTTAACACCACTGTCAGACACAAGGGACATCTGCAGTACATAATAGTATGTTCATGCATCAAGTGAAGTTTTGAATACATCGTCACATAAATAAATTATCCCTCTGAAGGATGAATTAGCATTATTTATATCAACATGCACTGATATCAATATCATTTTTTTCCTATTTAAGTAGAGCAGGTGAATGTTTTCTTGTACTTGTCATACCAGCATTATGTTTTACAGAATTAAACCTGTTTTACAGAATAATCACAGCCAGAACTGAACCAATAAAGATTCATTCTGCTTTCAGTATAAATAGGATTTGGTTTTCTTAATGCTTAGCAAAGTGTTTCTCTGGTACCTTTATTTGACAAAGTATTTTTTAAAAATGCTATGTATTTTCCTAAGAAGAGATAAATAGAGGTAATTGAGAGACATGAAAAATTACAAAGTTATTTTCCAAATTTTTTATTATAAGCCATATTTTTAGGTGGAAGAATAATTTCTCTGCACTTAATTTTTCTAGTTTCTGGAAGTCAAACTAAGGTAGTTCTATTGACAGATAGATCTAATGATAACTTCTAACTAACCAAGATGAGAGCTGTTTGCTGTTTTGAAGCACCTGAGCAAGAGTCTTTCAACTGACAGGCCAGTTCTTGTGATTTCTACATATTCAGTCTGTCACCTTGCCAATTCCAGAGCTCTTGCAGAGCTAATCCTTGCATACTGCTTCTCCCAGCACAGCCTGGATGGCCAGAAACCCTGTGGTAAAAAACAGCATTTTCAAGCTTCCTTAAACATATGGAAGTGTATCTGAAAAATTAAAACATACATATGTAGATTCTGTGGGTGATGGTTCTATACAAGAAAAGCATGCTTTGTTTTTAGGAAGCAGTTTCCCTTGTGGGCACTAAACCACACCAGTTATAGGGCAGTGTAGGGTCACCTTAACCCAGTGCTGCTTTATGCAGTCATCAAACACTAAACCATCAGTTTTGCCATCAGTTCTGTTTTGTGTTGCAGAACAGACAGGGTTTGCACTCAGGATGTCTCTATTTTGTACAAAAGATTGTCTTCTCTCAGGAAACACTTTGATACTGAGAGACAGCTGCCCAGAAAGGCTTTGCACAGAGACAGTGTCGTACAGATTGATTGACAGAGCTGTGATACAGCTTTGGATAAAAGGATTCAGTAATGGTTTAAAACATATCAGAATGGCCCAACAATCACCTCTCCATTGACTGCTGCTCTCTCAGCTAGGCTAAGAGCCACTGGGATAATGGATTGTCACATGCAATGCTCAGCACACACAGCTTTCAGCCAGTATCATCCACAGAGCCTGGCACTCAGATTTCAGTGGAGTCCTACTACATGTGGGGCTGACTCCATGCAATCCTCCTTTGAAGATATTTCTTCATGCTCTCTATGGTTCAGGGGGAACCTTATGGTCTCCCTGCACTCCTGAACTTCCTGCACAACACAGAACTTTACCCTGGCACCTGGAGCACTTCCTCTCCCTCCTTCTTCCCCTATTTAACTACGTTATCCCAAAGGCACTACCGCCATCGCTGATGGACTCAGATTGGCCAGCAGTGGGTCTGTCCTGGAGCCAGCTGGCATTGGCCCTGCTAGAACTGAGGGAAGCTTCTGACATTTCCTCACAGAAGCCACCTCTGGAGCTCGCCCCTACCAAAGTCTTGCCACACAACCCTGATGATACCCTTCTCTCTTGCAGTTCTCAGCATTTATGGCACCATACTTCTGCACTGAAAGTTAAAATGTGGTGGAAAGCTAGGCAAGAGAAGACAAGGCTGATGCTGGAATGAATAAGGAAAGAATAAAAATTCCACTTACATAGCTTCTGGCATTTAATAATGAAAAAGGCTGCATCTACAAATGACCATCTCTTGCTATAGAAGTGTTTCAACATGTTTTATTGAAAAAGAATTTTTTTTTGCTCTGAGTACGTAGATACACCAAGTGTTAGTAACTTTATCTCCTTGTGGGAAATTTTTTTCTAAACAAAAATGAGACATAAAGTTCCATTATAGCACAAAAGCAAAATCTTTAATTGGGAAGACACAGACACAAATTTTCACTGTTGCAGTTCCCTGATTAACACCCCTGAAAACAGTGCCTGTTTTTACCCCCCAGTCTAAATTATCTCAGATGCTAGGATATGCCATTATATTTTTCAAGTCCACTTCTGCCTTAAAAAAAATGCAGCCCTCTAGTACCTTTCAGTATCTGTAATTCCACTCCACCTAAATTGGAGGTGTGCTTTCCATATTTGTTAGTTCCATTGAAAAATTGCTTTCATCCACACAGTCTATGTTGCTCCACCTAAATTGGAGGTGTGCTTTCCATATTTGTTAGTTCCATTGAAAAATTGCTTTCATCCACACAGTCTATGTTGCTCATGAAACTTAGACAGTAGACTGGCAATTTGATTGTACATCGGCCAGATCATATGATCACCTCCCTTCAGTCACAAAGATCAGTTCAGATAATACAGTATATTATTAAATATTATACAATATTTAAAAAGAAAATGTAGTTGAAAAATATTTGTTAGTCTCGAATGGAAAATATTTGTGCATTTTCAGCTACCAAATATATAGTGTTCTTCAGGGGATAAATTTTTTAAGAGTCAGTGTTTATGCTACATATATATATTTTATTACACCACATTTTCAGTTTTACAAAGAACTCTTAAGATAATTCCAGTGTTCATCTCTCAGACTTACATACATACCCAGTTACTCTGGGAGCAGAATTGTTCAGAGCCCAGAATGACCACATGTAATGGAAGTGTACATACCTTCACTCTGACTTCTCAAGAGTGTAAAGGGTAGACTTAAGTAGTGACCAAATCACCTCCTGTTTAATTCTATTAGTAGTTTCCTGAAATAATCTGCTGTATCATGACTATTTTATGCAACACTATAGCACCAAATAAACGTCATGTTACTAGCCCCCAAATTCTGGCCATCACATTTTAGTGACAAAATGCCCAGTGTGCTGCATTTCGTATTAAGCTATCAGTCTTCTTTAGTAAAACTATTTCCAATTCTTTCTGTAGATTTCAGAGGCAGCTCATTATAGAGCAGATCCTCTTGTCTAACAAGGTGATTAATGAATGAAGCCTTTTTTCTTTTTTTTCTCTCTCCTTCTTTTTCTTTACCCTTCTCATGGTAGACACTGAAATGAATTCTGTCATTCCCATCAGGAACCCACTGCACAGATAATATTCAGACAAGCCTCTGGAAGTCCACCTATGCAATCACTTTCTTGTCAGAACATTGCTGAATCTCACATTTTCTCTCCTTCACTCTTTGTCTTCCCACATCCACCTTCATAATGACTGTCTAATTTTCACTCCACAGCCAAAATATTTTTTAAAATTCTGATCTTTATTAGTAGCTTCTATTACAACTGAGTGGCATTTGGAGCTGTTAGCAGTCAGAAAAGTAGGAGACTAAGATCTCTGAATAAATAAAATACAGTGCCCTCACTTTTTGATGACTTGATAGAAAAAATATAATTTTTGCAAGTAGCATGAATATATTCACGGACGTGCATTTAGGAAAAAACCCTTGGGCTTAATAGTAAACTACTGTATAGTACATATATTTTACATCCATTCTGACATACTAAAATACAGAAAAAAATCTTTGGGCCAAAATAAACATAGTAATTATGTATATCTGGAGCCTCAGGAAGCTGTACTCATGTCTCCCTTCCTGTTTCAAAGAATACCAGTTTATTTGATCTCCTTTTTTGGACACCAGGAACCCACCAAAGCCTATTTATCACTCCCCTCTACAACTGGGCAGGGTAGAGAAAATTCAATGCAGGGTTCATGGGTTGTGATAAGGACTAGGAGAGCTCAGACTCCAAATACCATATCAGGCAAAACAGACTTAAGTTGGGGGTATTATTTGAATTTATTACTAACAAAATCAGAGCAGGATAATGAGAAGTAAAATAAATCTTTAAAACACCTTCTCTCCACCCCTCCCTCCTTCCCAGCTCTACCTCCTACCCCTGCAGTCTGCAGTGCAGGAAGACAGGGAATGGAGGTTATGGTCAGGTCATCACAGGTTGTTTCTCTTGCTGCTTAGGGAGAAAAGCCTTCCCACTGCTCCAGAACTCCACAGGAAACAGCTCTCCATGATCTTCTCCAACATGAGTCCATCCCATGGGATACAGTTCTTCATGAGCTGCTGCAACATAGGTGACTTTTCCATGAGATGCAGTCTTCATGCACAGCCTGCTCCAATATGGGTCATCCACAGAGTCACAAGTCCTACCAGGAAAACTATTCCAGCACGGGGTCCTCTCTCCACAGGTCTGCAGGTCATTGCCAGGAACCTGCTCTGACACTGGTTTTCCACAGGTCCACAGCCTTCTCTTGAGTAACCACCTGCTCCAGCACAGGTCTCCTCCACAGTGGATTTGTCCCCCATGTGCTGCAGGGGCACAGCTGCCTCACCATGGTTTTCACCATGGGCTGCAAGGGCATCTCAGTTGCAGCACCTGTAGCACCTCCTCCTCCTCCTTCTCCGCTGACCTTGGTGCCCCCACAGTTTCTCCTCTCACTTATTCTCACCCTGCACTTCTCTGGCCACAGGTACATCCGCACAACAACTTTTTTTCTTCTTAAATATGTTATCAGAGAGGCATTTACCACGGTCTCTGATTGGGCAGTGGCAGGTCCATCTTGCAGCCAGCTAGCATTGGATCTGCTGGACATGGAGGAAGCTTCTGGCAGATTCTCACACAAGCCACCCCTGTAGCCCCCACACTACCAAAACCTGGCCATGCAAACTCAACACAAATCACATTTCCTAAAGCTCTGCCCATTCTCATTTGCTGAACAGGACAAAGAACTCCATCTCAGGCATTGCCAAGGCTTCCTAGAACAGAGGACTGTGCATTCCAGAGAGGTGTTTTCCCTTCTCTGCAATGGTATCATACTGACTCAGGCTCCAGATTGCTATCCAGTGTCCCTGGCCTCTTCTGAAGATTCTTGCCTTTCCTTGCAAAGTTCAGGGATGGCATAACCCTTCAATAGCTGTCTAGGCAACCTGGGGCAGGAGTTGCTGATGCTACAGTGGTACCTTGCCTTCTCAGCATAGAAATTCAGGTTATTAATCTTACCTTTAGTGCATTAATCTTAGGTGCATTCATGTTAGGGAGAGTCCTTATTTTCCACTACCAGAGCATGACAGATTTCCACTATGGTTGGAGTAGAGACATTATTCATGTTTGGTTTTTTTTCAGTTCAATGTATAAAACTATCTTACTCAAAGGAAGAGTTCAAGAGTCTTACCTAGGATAACAATAGCACCTGTAATAACACTGTGATGGCAATAAGAACCTCAGATCATATTCACTTTTCTACTCATGTGGGAAAATAGAACTGAAATTAAAATAAGTGGAAATATTTAAGGTTGTTTTGGAAAAACATAAAGAAATCAAGAAAACTGAATAGCTTTGATGATTAACAACTGGATTGTAAACTTAGGGAATTAAGTTTTTATATACTTTTACTATGGACTGATTAAATACTGAATATCTTTACCCAAAATGCATTGCTCTCAGTCCCTCCTGTGTAAATTCCAATATGATATAATACAATTTATCCTAATTAAAAACATAAAAACACAGCTTCAGTGAACAGTAGCAGAATCATTTTGGCAATATCCACAGTGACACTGTAAAAAGCAATATTTCAGTAAACATAAAGACATGAATCAGAAGATCAGAACTCAAGAAATATTTTTTAGACAATTTTGTATAGCCACATCACTCATCATTAGAAAGCTGTCAGTTGCAGGTCTTTGGATTTCAAAATTAATTTTTCAATCATTGCAGCAAGTGAATGCAAAGTGATTGCATCTGGCCATATGGTACAGGTTCATAATCACTGGCAAAAGCAAATGCCTGTCAAGCTCTATTACCAGTAAACCTGCCTTTCACTAGGAAAGTAATTCTCTGCAAACATTTTATTTTAATCACTCCAAGGCAAATTTCTCAGGAATTATTTCCTTTAGCCTCAGGATATCCTGGGGGCCAGCTCACATGTTTGATTGCCATGATCTCTAAGCGGTCCTCAGTCACAGCCTTTTCTCTCAATCAGCTGTGCAAAGGGAAAATGCATGGTACACAAGGTCATTCAATCCTGTGTCTGGACCTGGATTAGTCTGGCCCATGAACTCTGAAAGTGTATATAAGATACTATAAAAATAAATTAAAAAATCATGATGCCTATTCAAGGAAACAAAAAAAAAATAAACAAAAACCCCCAAACAAGAAAACTGCAGCAGCAGCAACAACAACAAGTATTTGGGACTCAGTTATTACAGAAAAAGAAAAAAATATGCTATAAGAGTATTGACTTGCATCATCCAGACTCACAGCATCTGCCTAGCCTTTGAAGGAGGAAACTGGCCTTAACATCAGAACTATAAAAGATTTTTAAGTTGCTAGTGGGGAGATTTCCTGCTAAGTGAGGCTTAGACACAAGACATCAACTGTTCCAGCCAGAACAAAACAAACCACACCTAAAATCACTCTTCATTTACTGTCCACTCACAGAAGATAGGAAGGGTTTACTTTTTCAATCAATATATACCCTGGTTATTTTCTAACTCTGAAAGCATTGTTTTAGCTCAAAGCAATGACATTGCGCAGAAACACACACAATGGATTAGCTAATGAATAAACCAGCACTAAGAATAAAACACATCAAATGACAGAGAAAATGGCATTTATAACTACATTCTGCACCCAGGAATTAAGAATTCAAATTACTATAAATTCTTAAAGTACAGACTTGCCAAGAGGAAAAACAATAAACATAAAAAGGAGGAAGGAGATATTTTGAAGAAAATTATATGTATAATGATACCTATTGAACAAATTTTTTACAGTAATAAATCTCTGGAATTTCAATGGGAATTTTTGATGCTTAATTGTGAATATTTAGTTATCTCGTATGCATATCATTATGACAAACAGATAGAAAGACCGGACATCATAAGCAATATCCACAGCTGTCCAGACACAAAAACAAAAGCATGTTCCCTTTGTACGCATGCCAGGTAGCTGGAAGACACCCTGAATAGTTAATTTCAGCAGAGGAATTAGAACTGCTCTGTGTGAAACCACTGTTCATCATTTAGAAATTTCAAAGTGTATAAAAATGGGAAGAAATTAATGCCTTATTTTCATGTAAGAAACAAAGGTGACATAAAGTTGACCTATTTTCACGACAAAGAGTAAAAAATCACATTAATATGAATTAATATTAAATTGACTAAATTGCAATAGTACACAATCAGAGTTGCATTTTTAAGTAGTAATGTGGTTATGTCTTCACTTTTTGCTCTTATATGAAAATTTATATTAGAGAATCAGTATTTCAAAATCTTTTTTTATTTAATCTGAAACTCTTTCCTTGGATTGCAGATGTTGCAAAAATATTACTTATCTAAAACCAATATCTGATTGTTGTAGTTTAACATTTAAAGTCAATGCACTTTGGTTTGATAGCTGTTTCTGATATAGCTATTATATATAAGATAAAAAATGATTTGACATTATTTATTCTTCCTTATATGTAATTATAGTAACCAAAGTATGTTACAGAATTCCATGAATAGTTATTTTGCTTTCTCTGGAATGCTCTGGGGCCAATGATGTCTTTAGACGTGCAGCCACAGGTTTTCATGTGACCAAAAGACAAAAATTCATACCCAAGACAGAATAATTCTGGTTTTTTTACAATAATGTCAATAAGTTTTTTCACCAAATTAAAAAAAAAAAAAAAAAAAAAACCTTGAACAGTTGTGCTTTAAACTTTGAATAAAAGATTATGTTCTCATTCAAATTCCAGAGTACAGACCGTGCATTTATCTGATACTGTTAAAAAAGCTGAAATTTAGGTGTGGTAGCCTAGAACAGAATGGTTAACACATTTTTAATACAACTGCACAAGGAAGTGCAGAAATCCCAGCATTGCATTTCTCACCTCTGTTTTTTGGTTTGGGTTTGTTTGTTGGTTTGGAGGTTTTTTATGATGGTAATAGCAAAGCTGAAAGCAGGGCTGTATTCTCTAAGGAGATATCTCTGTAAGTGTAAAAGTAACAGTTGGCTGCTATTTTAACCTCTTTTTCCTTTTTTTTCCCTTTTGGTGGCAAAGAGGTTTTCAGCTTAAATTTCCAGGATCCTTTGTGTTTGACTCTGTCCTTTCTGAAGTACAAATGACAGCGTAGCTTACACCAGTCAAAATTTGCTAGGTTACTTTTCAAATTGATTTTGCATTCCTTGCTCTCTTCTTGAAATCTATAGTATTTGAGTTAATAGTGTTTAACTTTTTTCTGCTAATTTTTACTTCAAAAATACCAGGAATTTAATATTAGCTTTTAAATAGTTTATGCAAAGGACTTTAGATAAGTAACAGAAGTATGAACCATCTAGTCTCCTACTTTCTTTAAAAGAGAAAGAAATAAGAACATCAAGTTCTTACTCTGAGATTTCTCTTAGACGAAGTCAGGAAGAGTTACTGGAAAAAGAAAGCAAGACTTTTCCCAGAAATTTAAATTTCAGATGTTCTTGTCCAAAGGGTGAATTGTAAGAAAGAATTATCTCATTTTACAATTGATTGTAACAGTACAGGGTGAACCTCGGGGCTCTTTTCTGTGTCTTTTTAAGATCTAGTGTATGTCTTTTAACAAAAGAGGAACAAACAGCACACCGTTTTCAAGATGGGGCCCTGCTGAGTATACTCAGGCAGGTTTTTGCTTTGTGACCTATTGCTTTCTGAATCACACTAGCTTGTTTTACTTTCACAACAATTCTTGAGCCCTTGTTCAGGTGAAACTATGTGTCAAAACACCAGGAATGCTCTGCAGACGAAAAATGCAAGACCACCACTGCATGCGTAAAGGTAGACTTGGAGGCAGAGGGAGGCTTCCCTTGCCTGTCTTATCTTATCTTTGCATATGTTGCCCTTCATGTCCCCTACTACCATCCAGCCACTTAGTTGCATAACATTTCTGTAATCTTTCATTGTCAGCTTTCTTGAATATGAGTATGAATGCTATACTGAAGAGCTTACCATCAAGAGCAAGTTGTGTCACAAAGCTCTTTGGGTTTCCTTTCCAGAACTTTCATGAATTTACTACTATCCTGTGGTAAATACAGGTTGATAAATACAGGCTGATGATTCAGAAAATGTTTACAAAATTTGCTAAACTATGCCACACAGATTCAGGAAAAAAATGGGATTTAATCCCTTTTATTTGTCCAGTGTGAGGTGATTCTTAACTTTATACTGTAGGTTTTTATACTATGCGTGAATATTGATATTTTCAAATTATTCTCAGTCTATGAAGAAAGAGTATGTATCATTTTGAGTGCTTAAAATATTTTCAGCCTGAATAGTCTCATGTTCTTCAGACTAATTATAAATATCTTGATTTGTAAATAAATGATAAAAAATACAAAATGTTATGTTTTAAACAATGCTCTATGGCATAAAAGTCAGCAGAAAAGGAATGATAAAAAGTCTAGACTTGTTAGATTTCTAGGTTGCATTGTGATACGAGAGAGAAGGAAACTTCCCTTTTTCTGGCTCTCCCTGTTTTATGTATGTCTACAGAAAACTGATTAAAAACTGTGATTCTTGGCTGCTGGATTTGTTGTTTTGGTTTTTTTTATTTCATCAGCTTCCTTTTTCTTTTTTCTTTAATAATAATCATCAGAGAGGCGTTGAACATAGAAAAGTGAATTAAACACTCAAGTCCTCTTTTTTCAGGCTGAACAGCTCAAGTAAAGGAAGCACCAATATTACAAGTTTGCAGTAGCCAACATGAGTCACATCCAGCTTGTTTCTCCCATTTTCCTGCTTATATGGAAAAGTAAATTGTAGCCTGTGGAATAAAGGAATTATCTATATGCACAATGTTTTTCTGCTTGCCAGGAGGACTTATCAAAAAATGAGTGCCATATCTAAGACATTTAAGATATTGAAGACATATCTAAGATATTTAGATCTCTGCATAGTTGAGCAATGGGTCATTTCAGTGCAGGTGTGACTGATGGAATTAGCAAGTCCTATAACTTTACATCACTTTATTGTTTTTCTGAGAACTGCATTCAGCTCCTGGCACAAATGTATGCCTCTCTCAGGGAAAGTGATTGAAGCTATTTTGCAGTATTCAATTTGGTTTGAGAGTCTGAAAATTCAACTGTTTACTGAATAGCTCATTAGCCACTTAGTCAAAATAAGCCAGTTGGACAAAGATGTATTGTTTTAGTTGATCAGCAAGCAAATCGAGGCTGAAATAGATTACAGAACAGCTCATCTGGTAGACTAAACTGCAAGGATATTACCAGTGAGAAGATCTTTAAATAGGGGTTTTGTGCCTCTCCACCCATGCACAGAACCTATGGCTACATACTTACAGACTGTGTAGACTGTAGGTCAGCGTATAGAAATATTCCACCACAAAACCTACACATACCTTTTCCCCATGGAATTCGTAACAAAATTTTCACTATTTCTTTCTTATTTTTTGACTATTGCTCACCAGAACCTTAATTAATATAGCTTAAGGCATTTTCTGTAGAAAGATCAGCAAGCCTTACTGGAATTTCTATTCTAGTTTAACTTTGACCAAAGAGAATAAAGTTGGCTTAGTGATGTCCTTCATTGTCAGAAACAGCAAAAATTTTTTCCTGTAAAGGTTTTTCCTTCCAAAAAAGTTACTTTTAGCTTCATTTCCATGTTGAAAATAGATTTTCAGTCATGATTTTTCAAAGTTGTGTCTGGAAACAGACATAAATGAACGGATCATTTTCCTACCTGTGAAAATATTGTTCGTGTCAGAGCAGGGAGGATTGTTCATATGTATGCCACAGTATACTGAGTGTCATTGTTTGCTTGTCAACATCTGGAAAAATTTTAAACTCTTAATTTAAAAATCTTGGAAAAAGATAAATTAAAAAGAATTCTATGTCCTAAAATAAAAACAACAGTAAATAGAACTCCAGTTAACATTTTTATGATTTCTGCAGGCTCCCTACTTTATTGACTTAGTCAACCGACATTTTCTAATCCTCATTTTTTTTCATAGGGTTGTTCCCTCCAGCTGCGTCAGGCCATCTTCTAAACCACCTAGAGGTATCACTTTCTCGCAGCATCACTTTCTAAGGTCTCTTTCCTACAGAATCACCTTGGCTGTGGCAGAAGGGAGCAACAGGACCTTGTGGATGGGGAGCAGTGAAAACAACACGTGACTACTGCAAGCAAGCTCCCCATCTACCTCCTGTGACAGCAGACTACTGTGAGGCCTGATGTCTGCTCAACCATAAAAGATAATTTTGCAGAGTCCAAATGATTCCTGGAAGGTGAGACAAGATCCAGTGACTAAAAAATTGCAGGTGGCCTGAAGCCCTCATGCAGGCCAAACTCAACTTGGAGCTTTTGAGACCAACAGCTTGCAGAACAGAGTTCTTTGCCAGTGGATTTACCAGATATAAATTACTTCTTCAAAGTGAGAGTGCTACCCATTTTTTCTCACATCATTTCAGTTGTTAAGCTGGAAAAAACGTCAAGATTGTAGATCTTGCAAGATTTTTTATTTGAATGGCTCATAGGTGCCAGGGCATTGTGTTGGTAAAGCTCTTTGACATATCAGGAATATCAGCCTGAGATCAACTATGAGTACGAGTTTTCTCATACTTTTGTTATTTGCACAACATATATGTTATTAATTTTCTTGAACTGTATATTCTTACTGAAACAGAATTTTTACTTTTCCAGTGCTGAAAAGATGACCCAAAGCAAAAGAAAAATCACTTTCTTAAGAATCTCCTTTAGAGCCCAGCATTTTATTTGGAGCTCCCATCCTAAAAGTAACCATAAGCTGAGTCTCAGACTTCTCAACCCTCATGAACAAAAAAGTTCAGCAATTCTGATGGGCTTTTAGACATTATTAGTGACGTGCACAGATTGAAGAGAAGATTCTCCTTTCAACAAAGCCATTAACACCCTGCTTTATGCACATGAATCTTCTGTGATGTTTTAGTTTCTCCCTCCCCTTGTAAGAAACTGCAGGAAACAAACTTCTAGGACTCATCACACAATCAATATTCAGTACATTAAAACCTTAACATATCTCAATGTAGATGCTGTACATTTAATCTCTGTCACTAGCCCTGTGTACTTTCTTGAGTACATAGAAGGAATTTCAATAAATATTTTATAGATCTCTTCAAAGGCTTATTTTTTTCCACTTTTGTCAGCTTGTGTTTTATTGTTTATGACTCCTTTTTATCAAAATGTACAATAATCCTATGGACAATAATTATGATATTTTTGAGGTTCTATAGCTTGACGCTAATCCCTTAATGAGGTTATTTTTTATTTTAATTTCATTTTTCCTGAAAAAAAGCATTAGATGTTTTCAATTGAAAGCTCTCTGGTTTTAGGGTTTAGTTTTTCTCATCCATAATTACCATTAACACCTGTCTTAACTATCCTAATAGTTTTATTTTTCAATACTTGCTCTTTCACACCTTTTTTAAAGCTGCTGTATTGATTGTGGTGGGAATTAACTTACCATTTTAAGAATAATTCTTTAAAGTTTCTCATTTAATTCTTGGGGTTTTTTAATAAAAAAATTCTAGGCGAGAACCAATAAACTGAATTTATCTAGATGTTCTGCTGGGATTTTTCCTTTATTTTTCAGAACAACTAACTTCCCACATTTTGCTCTGTGATGGATGAAACAAATGAATAAGGTATTAGATCTCCCCTGTATACACCAGCACTATTCACCACCACCACTTTCATGAACTTAGAAATCATTCTAGCATTTCCAAGTATTAGAAATATAAAAGTCTAAACTTCACAAAGTAAAAATGAGTATATGGCTAAGTGTTTATTGCTGCATTTCACAGATTCTGCTTTTTTATTTTAAACAACTTACACTTCAGTTAGTAAACTTGCATCTGAAGAAAACATGGGCAATCCTAGGAAAGGGGAGTTTTAGTGCTGTTTTGAAAAGATATCATTCATTATAGTTCCTACCATTAATTTCTCAGTTATAAATAAACAATGTCTGTTTCACTAAATTCCTCGTGTTTTACTGTTTTTAAAGGCAGAAGAGAAAACTACATGCAAACACACTCTCTTAAGCACTAACTATCCAGTGAGACACCTGAATAAGATATTACTGCAATGGTTGAGGGAAATTTTACTTTTCAGCTTTGTTCCCAGTTTCCTAGTATACTCAATCCTGTCCTCTACAGTCAAGATCTCTCCATTCAGTACTTTGCCTAATTAGGTCCAGGGAGTTTGCCTACTTAGATCCAGTGTTCTGTTTAATTTTCTGTATATTTCCTCTGTCATTTCTACCCCATTCTCTTTTCTTTTTTTTTTTTTTCCCTGAGGATATTTAGTTTGCACCTACAGGTGTCTAATATACCAAAGTAAAATAAAAGTCACAACAAACAGCTCCATCCAGTGGTTCTCTTTGTGACTGTATTTCCCATTTTCATTTTGAGCAATTAATTTAGATGAATGCTGTGGAAAATATGTGCGAAGAATATGAACATCAATATGAAGCAAACAAACATCCCCCATAAGTTTCATTTTTCTCCCATAACTTCTTTTTTCTATAACACAAATTTCCTGTCTATGATTATGCAGGCAAGTGCAAAACACTTGTAACCCAAAGATAAGAGGGAGCTTATCTTATATAAATACTGTACACATCCACAGAAGAGGCACTTCCTTGTATATTATTTTTCCTTTTAATTGGAAATTTAAAAGCAAAGGTATTTTAGTTTGATTTTGAGTCTAAAGAATTTCGTTTTAATCAAATGAGATCAATATCTGGGATTTGATCAATATCTGGGGTTTTTTAGTAAATAATAGGCAATATTTTTATTGTCATCATCAGTTATGTGTGCCTTTCTGCAGTGATGTTACAAATAAAATTATAAAAAAGCTTCAAAATATCTTGAAGGGGAGACAGCTGGCATTGCTTAGATGTTAATCTGAAATTACCAGATTTCTAATTTATAAAACTGGGACAGCACATGTCAGGGAACCATCAGCAGGGGCTTTGGGACGCCACACTTCTAGCTCCATCCTTTTGTCCCATGGACCCTTGTTTATCGAGAAATTCAAAGGATTGTGCTTGAGGAGAGAACTTGTAGAGCAACTCATTCAAAATGAAGGCATAATGCAAGTTTTTGAAAACTTTTGCATACCAACCCATTTGAAAACCTTTACATATCACATCTATCATGCTAAATATTTTCTTCTGTGAATGAAATTTAACTGTGATTATGCAAGCAGACATGCATAATGCTCTGAGGCTGAGGCTCCTTCCTTATTGCTAGGCCATTTTCTTTTCAGGTTAAATATGCTGAAATATTCTTTTCTGTAAATTTCACATGCAAATTGCAAATGAGTTACTGTGGCTTTAGTTTGCAACAATAATTTTCTGAAACTATCTGCCAAGTAATGTTTTAATTATTGAAGAGTTGTATTTTGACTACTAAAATACTGCTCAAGACTGGGAATTTATGCATCTTCACAAACTCTTATTATTGCTATTAAGCTTCCATTTATACTTTTTATCTTTGCCATCAAGCTTTGTACCCTGTGCTATAGATTCATATATATTTGTTTCTTTTCCTTACTAGAGAACACTTGAATATTAAACTGCTCTGAAAGTCCTTTTGGATTGCCACAGAATAAATGTAATTTATTTACTGATAAGCAAGGCACAGCTATTCATTATGCCTAGATTTAAATATGCTCATAACAAAAATAATTCTAACTACTCTAAAACAAGTTTGGCCAAATTATTCTCTGAATTATAGCAAAAAAATTAGATAAGCAAGTACAAAACTGTATCTTTAAATATATCGTCCTCTGGGTAAACAAAGAAATTATCCTACTTAAAACAAAATACTATGCCATTTTTTCTTAATTCCATATTTTTTAATGCTTTCTAATATTGAAAATAGCATTTGTTTACTGAATATGAGATACTGAAGTCAGTGGCATAGAAATACAATTTAAGCTTTAGAGTACTTTACTGTCAGAAATTATAGAAACACAATACATTGTTATTGCAACACAAGATTGGGCTGAAATGCAAGAAAAGTTGAAGGACTTGTAGGTAGTTCAGCTACAAGTGATAAATTCTCCAAAGATCAGCACGTTTCTCCATTGAAGATGGATGTGGGAGTCTGGGATCTGACATTCATTTGGTGCTGTTTTTCTTGTAATAATTTTCCAGTTTGAAAATTTCTCTAACCAAAATTTATTTCCATTTCTGCACCATATTGTACACATTGCCAAAACTACTGTTGTGGAACTGGTCATAAAGTCAGTGTGGAAAAATACAACTCAAAATAAGAAGGCAGTAGTACTCCAACAGAAGAGCTATGCAAATCCATGACACAGCAATAAGACTAAAGACAGAAGCTGGTGGTTCCAATTACATCTTACACAAGGGATCTTCTCTTGTTCTAGGTCTGAATTTTCATAATTTAGGAATAGCAATATGTGATAAGAGCATATAAACCTGTACAAAGCAATCAAACAAGAATCACTTGGTATTTCATCATCAAGAGAACAAAATCTACAAAGTATTCATAATATACTTAATTTAACAAGTGTTAGTAGACAACATTTCATGGCTTTATTTAAAGACAAAAAAACCCACAGACTTTGATTTTTCACTTATATATGCATATCTAATTAATTTTTATGTTTGGACTTGTTCATGTCTAAAAGGACTGAAGTTTTATGTTTTAGAACACAGACAACATTGCTGCAGTGGCTATGTGAGCCTATTGTTTCCACCTTACTGGGCTAGAATCTGTAGGCCAAATACTCAGTCTGAGTTTTCCATGACTGCAAATCAGACTAAATGACAGTATTGAGTCTGCTTGGAGGAGGAATGTCTGGACAAGGCTACATGGTGCCACGGTCATACCCATCACAGCAGCCAGCTTGAGATGCCCCTTACGGGGATGTGAGGTGCCAAACCTTTACCACAGTGCTATCTAGAAAATACATGAAATTGTGATACTAAAACGCTGCAAAGAAAAAAGAAAATTTTGACCAAAGAGTTTTTTGACCAGAAGTTTGACTTTTGCTTCAGAACATGTGTCTCATGTGAAGTACTCTGTACCTTAAGTACCAATCATAGCTGCTTAAAATCCAGATCTGTATTTAATTGTATATTCATGTGTGAATTACATAATTTCCTCACATTTTCTGTGAGTGGCATTTAAAAATAAGAATTTATTTTAGCTTTAATCTTTGAAACAGTAAAAGAAACAGAAAATTAAGATTCCCGTTGCCTTTGCATAGATTTTTAGCAAGAAAATTTACATCTGCTGACTGAAAAATAGAATAACTATCATATACTAAGTATGGATTATTTCCCATGCTCACTGCCAACCTTAGAATTATCATCTGAATCATAACATATAATTTCCCAGAGCTGGCACTTCAGGAAAATAGTCACTCTTCAGATTAGATGCTTTCCATGGAAAAATACCAAAAGAAAAACAGAAGGAAATTAATATATTACATACACAGTTTTCACTTGCAGATCTGGGAAAGGCGCGGGAAGAGAGAACTGTGAAAGAAACCTCTAGGTTTCAGTGCATGTTAAAGTACATTAAAATGAGCAGAAATGTTTTTACTGCTCCATCAAGAAGCATAAGAGAAGTCATAAATAGTGCAGAAGGTTTCCTTTGACTTCTTCAGCTCCTACATCTTTCAGTCACAGGCTCTGTTAGAAATGCAATTGAGAAGTTTATCCCAAAACCAAAACATTTCTTTCTCTGCCAACTGCAATCTGGTATACTACAGAGACTACTCTTTCTGATTCACTTCCAGAGAATATTAATGTAGACTGACCACACTGTAAGATGTAACCTGGACCTGCTAAAGAATTAATAGGGCTACAAAAACAAACTCTTTTGTTTTCATAGCCAAGGACTATTGATTTCTGCAGCAGCGAAACATATGAAGTTAGTCTGTGCTATAAATAGATTTGTCTTGCTGCATTAAATCTTGCAAAATTGAAGGATGGAAAGTCTGTATAAACCCCCTATTCCTATATTTGACTTATATATTGTTTCAATAAATCAAAGATGGAAATATAAGAAGACTTTTAATATTTTTTCTAAAAAAAGCAATTTAAAAGGGTGACTTACAAGAATTTTTTTAAATTATCTTTAAAAGCCTGTTTTTAACTGTCTCAGGGATCAAGTAAAAAAGTAGTAGAGAGTCCTTTTTCTCATAGCAAAGAGCGTTAGTAAAGGGTCGTGTTATTCCGAGAAACTGAGATCAGAGAAATTTCAGTCTTGTTAACACTTGTGTGGAAAATTTTGTGTCTCTGCTTACTCTAGAATATAAACAACTTTCCCTAATTTTCACAATTTTGCAGTTATTTCCTTAACCTCTCTTTGAGAACCAGTCTCAAAGACTGCAAATACAGCAATTACTAAACAAAATCAGAATTGCATGTGTCTGAGGTGAAGGGAATTGGACACAACATTAGAAAACTATTGTGCTTCAGCTTAAAATTGCAATTCCTTTTCCTACGAAGCCCAGCTTTACAGTTGCCAGGCAGCCTGTTAGGCACACAAATCCCAGAGATTGCATTCTGGGTCATATCAGATATTTTTGCTGCTAATCAGCTACCAGTCGTTAGAATGAAAAAGATACATTTATAGAGAAAATATTTCAATTATGCAAATGGATAGGAAGGAACATGCCACTCCATTAGCCCTGTGATGCAGAGGATGACTTCCTCCTTGTTCTTGCCTAAGTTTTTATCTAGTGCCTCTCAAATGCTTTCATGCTTTTAGCAAAATGAGTCACTTCTCCATTTCACAGATATTTTTCGGATATAAAACCTGTATGCTATAATAGAGAAACAGAAGAGAACCAGGAGGCCTCAAATGCACACTGTGTTGTCCTTTGAAGAACTTTTCCACAAAGGAAAGCAGGACTGAGTCACAAAGCAGAGAAAATTAATATCGAGTATTACTTGCTGGAAATAATATAACCAGTTCTGTCTCATGGTTCTCTCAGGTATTCCATAAGCTGAATGTGTGTCGAAGTGAACAAACTATTCAAAGCTAAAACTTCACAGCCTGAGGTGTTATAAACACAGTTAAGAGTAAGCTGCAGAGACTTGGACAACCATTACCCATATGGCACAGGACTCCATTCACCTGCATTATCAAGACAGTATCTCTTCCTCAGAGCTACATTAAAAAAGAACTGCTTTTCTCCCTCCAGTTCATGATTTATAATAGTAATATTAATGTTTCTAAAATAGAAATATAATTCTTCTCTTAGCCTTTTCTTATTCCTTATTACCTGATGGTTTTATAGTATGGAGATTTATTAAGAAAAAAACAGTTTATTTTTGCAAAATAAAAGTGACTTATGTCCATCTAGCTATTTTGATAGCTGCATTGGGAAGCTTATTCAAAATTAAGTCACCCAGTTTTATACATAAAATAAAGAAACTGATGAAACACATGGCTATTAACTTAACAAACAGCACTTTCTCTTTGAAATTATAATCATGAATGCAATAAACTCATAATCTCTAGGAAAAAAAAGTCCTTTTGAAAATAATTGAAACAAATATCTCAGGTATATAATGACTAAGGAATGCAAATAAACTAGAGAGGTATGTATCAAGAAAAAAGCACACATTTTGTAATGAGACAGGACATGTCTACTGTTCCTCACATACAATTCATAAAGTTATGCACCTTAGGCAGAGGCAACAGTCAGTAGAGTGTAGTCTGCTGTCAGTAATTACTTCAATGAGGTATCTAACAGTAATATTACCACTGAAAGAAGAGGAAAGAATGTATTTCACCAAATCATGTGATGCCATGCTCTAGCATCAAATCATAACAAATTTGAGTCACAAATCTAAAATAAAAAGAAAGAGGGGGTTATTCCTTCTTGAGAGAAGTTCCCAAGCTTCTGTGCTGTGTGATTCTGGACAGCTGGAGATGAAAAGATGTACTTTTTCTCTAAGGTTTGCAGGGTGTGGAGAATCAATACTGTACCTTACATGCCTATCCCCACACTTGATTATAACTGTAATAACTTATACTGGGTTTTCTATCTATTTTTGTACCTCGGTTCAATTATTGCAAAATATATGCTTCAGTACAAACCTGGTTTTTGCCTAAGTTATAGAACAAACTCTGTAAATGTATACAAAAGGATTTTGTTCACAATGTACAAGAAGCTTAAATCCAAGATGTTGATGAGCAGCACCAATCACCCTATTTACCAAAATGTGCCAGAGCCTGTCTGACCTGCCATGTGAATTGATCTACAAACTGAAAATGGGGGAGTCCATACAGAATGGTTGAGTCACCAGGATAGACACAGAAAATTGTCTGACTTTCAGCAAATAATGGAATGAGCATTCAACCCAAAATATCTGAATATAAAGTTTTTGCAACACTATGAGAAAAAATATTTGCATCTCTTTTTCTTTAAAACTAGGAATCTCAACAGCCTGCTACAAAATATAATCTGATGTGGTCTGCATAAAAGCAATTTGCTTTAAAAAAAGAGCAGCACTAAAATCTAATTTCTTAGATTTAGGATTAAAATTCTAAAGACCTTTCAGCTGAAGTTGTCTAGTAGGAGGCAAATCTATGCCATGCTAATCTGACATCTGAAATTGCATCTAAGCTAGAGTTAGATCTTGACCATCAACCCCCCCAGTTCATCCTCCTGACCACAGCTCTTTTAAAAATCTTTTCCATCGTACATTTCAGTCCCCAGCAAAGACAGAAAAAGTATTTTTGTGTTCATGTCAACCTAGCAATGAACTCCATGCTCTCTCTCTGGTTTAAGCATTAAAAATTTCAAATGGTCTCTAAGCAAGCAAGGAGGCATATTGTGCTGCTCTTTTTATTACAAGAAAAATATGGACAAATCATTCCATTGTTAAAAGAACCCACAGCCTCCAGATTCTGAAATAGCTCTTCATTCCTCAGACACTAAAACTGTTCCTCTCTGAAGAGCCTTTTGTGACACAAACACGCAGAAAGCCTTCTGGCTGTTTTATTATCTTACAGAGCCGTGTGTTCTTTTGCAGAGGCCCCACGCCCGCTGCAGCACCAGCACCATAAATAAACAACACACTGGAAAGGATGAGCCCTTTCAACAGCCCTCCATGGAGAAAGGCATCTCAGGGCTGCCTGCTGCTTGCAAAAGTGAAGCATGATGAGCAGAGAGAGAGGGGCAGGCACGGACAGCCCCTCAGGAGAATGCTGGCTGGGAAAGGTTTTTAATTTATCTGCTTCCCTTAGCAATCATCCTGAGGATGTTAGACTTCTGCAAACTGATAGCCTTCCCCCTGGGTGCCTTCCCTCTTTGTTTGCTCTCTCCCCTCAGATGTACGTGCACAATGCTGACAATGATACAACGCTAGGAAGGGTTTGAAATCAGGTAAAGACAAACCTGGGTAGCCAGCACTGTGGGAAATCATGAGCAAAACCTACCATCAGAGGTGGTGGTGTGCCCTCTTGGAAGTCTCACAAAGGTAGAAAGTACACTTTCTGTGTAAGTAGTTTTGCTCTCTTTTTGTGGCTAAACACTGAGCACTTTCTGCTTGCTTGAACAATTGATGGATTTTTGTCTGGTCAGATGGCAAGGCTTGCACAAGTTTAGATCAGAAAAGCTCTGATGTGCTGTCATGCATAGCACCCATATCTACATGCTGTCAACAAGAGGAGGGCTTACAATGCACAAACCTACAGAGGTGGTATTTGCATTCTTCTGCATGTCTCAGGAACAGCTGATAGAGGTCATCTGGCTCCTCTGCTGCTTAGTCAATAGCAAATTGGATTTGGAGATGCTGTCACTTTGCTCAAGACAAGCCAAGACAGGCTCTGAAAGGTACCATGTCTGCTGAAACAGCAAATGCTGAGCTTCTGTAATGTTGAATAAATTCTGGACACTTTCAAAAATTATAGAATAGTTTGGATTGGAAAGAACTATAAAGATCATTTAGTTCCAACCTCACTGCCACAGGCAGGGACACCTTTCATCAGACCTGGCTACTCAGAGGCCCCAGACCTGGCCTTGAACATTTTCAGGCATGGGGCATCCTCATCTTCCCTGGGTAAGCTACTCCAGTGCCTTGCCATCCTCGCAATCAAGAATATTCTAAACACCTAATCTAAGCCTACCCCCTTTCAGTTTAAAGATATTTCCTCTTGTCCTGTCACTACATACCCTTCTGAAAAGTCCTTCTCCATCTCTCTGTAGGCCCCCTTTAGATGATGAGAGGTCCAATTAGGTCAACCCAAAGTCTTCTCCAGATTGAACAATCCCAATTCTTTAATCTTGTGCTCATCGGTAAGGTGCTCCAGCACTCTAACCTTTTTGGTTGCCCTTTTCCAGACTTGATCCAACAGGTCCATGTCCTTCTTGTGCTGGGGACCCAGAGTTGGATGCGGCACTGCAGGTGGGGTCTCCCAGAGCAAAGGGGAAGACTCCCCTCCCTTGCACAGCTGGCCACGCTGCTCTGGATCCAGCCCAGGATTGGACTGGAGCTCTGAGCTGTGAGTGCACATTGCCAGGGTGTGTTCAGTCTGCAACATTTATCACTAGCCCCACAAATAAAGCCATTTGTAAGCACATTGCAGCATTCTTGAGTAGCCTGGTGACATGAGTTCTATCTATGTAGGGCACAGTTGGTGTTCCTGAAGCTATACACAGCAACCCCTGCAGCCTCTGCCTGACATGAAAGTGTCTCTCTGGTCTGATGGGGTGAATCCCAAAGTTCCTTTTACTATCTTTAAGGAATTTTTCTGCACACAAACTAAATATTTGGTTCATCGTCTGTATAAATGTCTAAGAATCTTCTCTTGCTAGAGAGTTAATATTGTTTTGCAAGCCTCAAGGACTGAAGGAAACCAATATTTCACACAATCTTTCTGAGAAGGCTGCCTGACCTACCTCCAGGGTATCAGTCCTACCTGCCTTCAACCCCATTTCACTGAACCAGAGTATTATTGCAGTGCTACTGTGTACAGTGGCAGCTGTGCAAGAGAATGATTAAAAAAATCAAAATGGATCCATCCAGGCAAGTAAGCTATCACTGAGTAGAACTAAAAAAAAGATATGTCTCCCAGGCAAGTAATCAATGAGTGGAATCAGCCATCTTTTCAGAACTCACTATCAATTATTATTCAGCCAGAAACTACCATAGAATGATATTTCATTATATTTGTCTTCATGCACAAGATTTTTTTTCTCTGTTGCAGATTTTTCATCCCTCTCCAGTGGTCACTTTCCAAAATCAACTGGAAAACCAGATCTCCATTTCAAGTCTGTTGCATGTCTTTCTACCTGGTGGCTCTTCTTTTAGTTCTCAGCTTGTAAAAACTGATGTCAGATCATTCACAGTGCACTTCTTTGGCTTCTGTCATTCTGTTAGTACCATTCAGGTCTGATAATTCCTGATGAGAACTTCATAAGAATAAATTCAAACAACTGTTTGAATTTTGTTTGTAAACAGTTCTTCCCTAATACCCACAAATAAAGTAAAAACTGCTATTTCCACAGTCTAAATTTGCTTCCTTAAGCTCCACTGATAAAAATGGGAAAAAACAAAACTGATAGTACTCTCTTTTTTTCTTTCAGAACAGTAAAACATTCATGCATTCAACATTCCTAATTTACTTGAAGCAAGTATGTGTTCATTTATATTACCAAACATGAAGACAGTAGAAACACTATCCTGTCTGATAAGTAATAAAGCAATTATTATTAACAAGGGATGAAGGGAAATTTGAAGATCAAATAGCCAAAACATTGTTTCATTGAGCAACTGAAAATTGGAAGAGAAATGAGAGAACCATTAAGACATGAGCATACTTTATACACAAGCTAAATAATATCTTACCAAAAATTTCAATTTAATCATCTAATAGCTTAGCAGTAAGGATATATCAAAAAGATGGTACTGAAGAGCAAACTAAAAGGTAGCAAATAGGCTGCTTGACAATTTCAAAATATATTTATGCTTGCTTGGTCTATTTATCTTGTAACTAATGAGGAAAAGTACTCAGAGGTAAAGGTTAAAAAGATAACCAAAATCAAAATACAATACAATAAAGGAGAAAAAGCATAGCTTTCTTTCTTCTGAAAAGTTTGGTCAAATTCTAGGACACAGATATGTAGAAAAGAACTGGATGAGTCTTCCAATAGAACAGACTCTTAATTACTATATCACCTTTGAAAGTTTTTGTTTGATGGCACCTTCAAAATTGGTCTTTTGTCTGTTGTTGTCCCCTCAGAGATGCAAAATATGACAAGTTCCTGTTAAAATCTTATTCTTTTTTATTATACTTAAGATATGTGTAAAGTTCTAGTGAATTTTCTTGCCTGTTAAACATCTTTCCATTTCACAGTGATTTCTTCTTAAAGATCTGACTAAAGAAAAATGTTTCTTTGACCTCCTCCAGGTTTTGCTGAGAACAAAATTGAGCTGGGTTTCTAAGGTCCTCTTTGAACTTGATTTCACTGCTGAAGAAAGGCTACAGTTAAATTAGGAGCTTCAACAAGTTTCTAAAACTTATATAAAACCCTGTCCTATGGACTTCATCCTCTGTCAAGTTTTAGTTTTCAAATGACACAGTGTGTGCTATTTAAATCTTTTCTTCCTATATCTTGCAAAGTGTGTTATGGTGCAATAGAGCTATGGCAGCAAATTTGTGAGCTTTTTATACCCATTATTCCAGAAAAATCTCTAATTAAAAGAGTGATTTTGTGTCTTGGTAGCAATTGTGAATTGTGTGAATTATTGTGAATGCTTCATTTATTGTTCCATATAAAATTGTTACCATTAGTTAAGAACAGCACAAAAAAAGATGTTTTGTTTATCTGAAATCAGAATTTATGGAACATCTAACTTCTCCAAGGAATAAAATCTTCTTTTCCCATGTGCCTGAGAATAATCAATAATTAATGGTGTCTGTGATATTAATGACTCTATGAATACCCCAACCTCTCTATTTTTAGGCACGGCTGATATTTGTGGAATACCACCAAGTCAAAGAACACAAAGAAAGAAGAGAAGGTATGGTTTTAAAATAGGTGGGATCTCTCTTCTACACTGGAAATGTGACTAATATCTGTTTGTCTGAGCTTCAGAATATCCTCTGACAATCTGTGTAGCAGAAGTTATTTTGATTTATTATCTCATAACTTTTACCAGCTCTCAAATTGTTGTGCTCAAGAGAATCATTTCCAAAACACATTTCAGCAGTGGTTTGTATGCAGTACTTCCTATTCATCAGGAAGCAGCCTGCAAGAGAAAAATCTAACACATCTCTTGTCTGTATCCTCTGCAGCAAGATCCAAAACACTTCAATATTGGGAATTGCTTATGTTCTGAAAAGTCAATTCCTAGAGAAGGAAACTATTCTTCATTTGACATATGATACTTGGGACTTGATCCAAAGCTTCCAGAAACTCGACCAGATACTGCTCTGTGCAGATGGGTAACTTACACCCAGGTAAATATTTAAATATTGAGATTTTTGGTTTTAATTTTCAGAAGGTACTGAAACTTATGAAAAACTTCTGAAAAAATACAGAATTTTTTTTCAATCTTTTTCTCACCTTCAATTCTGGACCAGACAGTGATAAGTATATGGGTCTAGAGTTGTGTTTTTCACAATTTCATTCTGTTTCAGTTTAATCAGTCAATGATATCATCCTGTTGAATAAAGTGTCTAGCCAAGTCATTACACAGGTTGGTAAAGAATGTTTTGGAGTAGATTACAGGTGAGCTGCAATATATAGCTGTGTTCTGGGGCAAAATTTCTGTGGATTTTATTTAACCCCTTTGTGCTTTTGCTTCTGGATGACAAGCAAGGTGAAAGCAGCAGAATCCCAGGAGTAAAGAATAAAAACTGAGATTGGAGAAAAAAATCAAGGAATGACACCTGGTGGAAGGAATTGTGGAAAAGGTATGGAAGAATCAAATTTCATTCCTGAAAGATTCAGAAACACTGGCTCAGAAAGACATCATGAGGCCTGAGATATTAAGTATTTGGACAAAGACCAAAGTGTCTGGTCAGAAGTTTGTACATTAAACTATTATAAAACAAATACTGATAAAATAACACTGGTTTTGCAGAAGAAAATAAAATATTAGGTTTATGGTCTGGAAACTGAGTTTTTATATTATACCCCTTCTACAACTAGAAGTGACTATGGCAAAGTCCAGTTGCAGCATAAGATATTTGTTTACCTTCAGCATCTGTTCTACACATTCTGCTGGGAATCCTGAAGTGAAAAATTAATTAATATTTTCTCCTTTTCCATTGGCTCTATCTTCTATGAATAAATAATGCTGGTCATTTGTTAAATATTTGTTGCCTCACATTTCTTGTATCTCGCATAATTAAAAAATGAATAACTGCACCACTAATCTCCTGTGAAACCTTAGTATCAGTCTCCACCTTTGCTTCCCTGTTACATTGCCTAGTCTCAACAGCCCTCTTCTTGTCTGAAGGCTAAAACTTTTCTAAGCTTCACTTTGACCACAGATTATGTTTTTTCCCTTGGTTCATTAATATTTTTTTAAATTCTTCTCTCTTTATTTTTGAGTGCTGTTTTCAATCTCTCAAGCATGTGCTTTCTTAACAATATAATTACTTTGGCATGTGTGTTGCTCTTTCTCTTACCACTGCTTCTAGATCCTCTTTTATAGGTTAAAAGTTCTTCTTTTGATATTTTCTATCTTTATTTTCCCTCCTACACCACTATTTGACATTAATGTCATATTTAAGCAGACTTTGGTCTCTCATATTTGTGTCCCAGGATTATTTCCTACTTCAATATTACTGAGGCAGATTAGTCTTAATCAATGTAATACTTAGAACTTCCCATTTCTATAGTCTGCAATATCTCTGGTAAAATATATTTCTGTTTTATGTTCCTGACATCCACAGGATAATTTTTAATCACTCTTTATATATAAGAGATCAAAGTTTATAGCTAACAGGTATCTTATTACAACAGTCTTGCTACTATAGAAAACTATAGCTTTGTAGGAAATTTTATGGCATCAATCTCAAGTTAACTCTTCCACATGTCACAAACTCATCTGTCCTCAAATCCAAGCCACAAACTAAGAAGGCAGCAAAGAGTAGAGGTGACTGGGTTTTTTCTGCAGCCACTTAAAGAATCAACCTGTTTCCTTCAGCTGCACTGTGTTGTACTCCAAGGCTGAAGTAACAGCCATGATGGGAAACTCCCCACATGGAAAACTTTCCTTTTGGTGCAGGATAACTCCAACAAGTCCCACAGTGTTACCCTCCACTTCCATTAGAAGTCCTGAGAATGCTTGAGAATCAAGTACAGTTTGATTAGTCCTAAAATTCCTCACACATAATAGCTACCCAAAAGCACATCTGTCATTTTACACAACCTGTGTTGGCACCATCCTTCATGAATACACATCTAGCTATCCCTTCTCATTCCATATGAGCTGAAATTCCAGGTTACATTATAATTACATTTTTATAAGGTGTCCTCTGTGTAGTCTTTTTGATTGGGAAGCTGTTGCTGTGATGAGAAATATGATAAACCATCAACAAATCTGCATGTACTAATTGATCTGATATTCATGTGAGGCAAAACTGGCTGACCCTTTTGCAAAGTGAAGGCAGAGAGAAAGCTTGTGAGGCTTTGTAAGAAGGTTTTTCTATATTTATTCCCTGAGGTGGCTTTGGGAAGAGGATGGTGGGGGGGTTTTGCTCCACAGGAAAAAAAATATCTTTATCACAAAAAGGGAGAATGAGGTATTCAGGGAATGTATATCTTTCCAAATATTTTTAAATGGATATGATTTTCTGGGTTTTATGATTATTTTATGAAGGGGCAGCAGACTGATCCCATAGATTCTATTCTCCCTTGCACTTTGCTGTTCCAGCGGTTACCCATGCTTATGTTTACAACTTACACTTTTAAATTATAATGCTTTTTTTACATTCCAATTAATTCCTCCACAGTTTCATGCCATTATTTACAATTTCTTGTTTAACATATTTGAGGTTTAAGCTATAGTGGTCTCCAGGCAGGGGCAGGGCTAAGCAGGCAGCATAACAATGAGTTTTAACTGCTCTTGAATAAAAATAAATCATCACAATTAGGGGGATGGTCTATGTTGCAAAGCATCATGCAGTTCAGTAGCAGGGGTCTGCCATATACTGTGGCTCTTTTGCTGCAAAATTCCTAATTAGTTTGTTTTCTCCTACAGCATATTTGTTTGAGTTGTATCCATTCTTACCAAAAGACAAAGTTTTTTATTTCCACGCAATTCTCAAGGGAGATTTTAGGTCATCTGACTATGTATCTTCTGAATTACCTTGGAAAGGGGGTTAGATTTAAGCTTTTTGGGATTTTTAGAAAATCCTTGATGGGATTCTGGCCACTTCTTGCTGAAATATTATTTGTAAATCTCTGCTACAAGCCCAGCTGAAGCGTTCAAGGTTATGCTAATTTCAGCCCATGGCTCTGTTGGTGTGACAAGCAAGGTTGTAAAATTCAAGTATTGGCTAAAGTCTAAAATGTGAATATTTATCTTGAGTTACAAGTCTTCTAAAGGTCCCCACCTGCTCTTACAGAGGAACTGGAACAGGTTTCCCAGAAAGGATGTGAATTTCCCATCCTTGCAAATGTTCAAGGCTGGATGCAACCTGCTCTTGTGGGAGTGGCTCATGTGCAAGGCAGGGAGATTTGAATTCAATGATGTCTAAGGTCCCTTCCAAGGTCATTTTTGATTCTATGAAAGACAGTCATGTTATCAAGAAAATAACTCTCAGAAAGCATAACCTCTACATTAATATTCACTTTTTTAATTAACATACGTGAGAATGGAGTGATCTGAGTGACACTTCTTTGAATTGTCAACTATAGAGCCACGACTATGATATTGGTTTTAGTGAGTGAGTCATGCTGCTGCTGCTAGGATTAATGTAAATCCCAAACACCAAAAAAGCAAGGAGAAGAAGAAAGCATATGCTCTTGGGGATCAAAAAAGACAGATTTTTTAATTTTTAAAAATATTTTTATATACATAAACACATACAGATATGTAAGCAATGAAGACATCTAAGGGATGCTATTTCTCCCCAACTGGCTTTGTCCCCTACTCAATTATGAACCTGTTTGAAATACCACTAGACAGAAGGGCCTCTACTGTCTTCAGCAAATACTGAGTCAAGCCCAGAATTACCTTCATAAGCATCATTAGTTTAAACAGCTCACAAAATGGCAGCATTGATATCTCAAACCCCAGGCTCCTCTAGCTCACTTGCTCAGTCAATATCTCCTCTTTGACTTTATCCATTGAACATTTAACAGATATTTCTTTGGAAACTGTGTGCTAAATGTGAAACACTGGCATCCTGGAGGCTTAAAAAAACTCAGTCTAACAACCTGAGATTTTTATTATTTCTGTTTTTTAATTTTTCTGCCCCAAGGATGAGTGGTGCAAACCTTTTCAGAAGAGCGTAGTGACCCAACACTTGACAGAGAAATCTTAGTGTTTCATTTCAGTCTTCACATTGGTATATAAACTTTATTAAACGAGAAGAAGTTAAGACAAAACCAACAGAATCTGACTACCATTTCACACCATTTCTACTGCAATTGCAAATGATGATTACATGCAGTACACAAGTATATACAGTCTCTGACCTTTGTTTTTAGGGCCATAAAACTCTTCTGGTTCTAATGACAAATGCCTGGAGACTGTTCTTTTTGGAACAAACACTGGCTACAAGGTGATTTGAGCCATCTCTTATTTCTGCCTCTTATAGATTTTCTTTACAATGGAATGCTGTGATTAGAAACTCTCCCACCAGCAATAGGCAAGCAAACAGGTTGACAAAAATAGAAGTGACTTTAGAATAGCTGTTGTATTGCACTAAATAGTCAATTTAGTTGTTGTTTGCACTGGGTGGTGGGAAATTTGTACTGAGTATGTTATGTCACGGAGATTGTTATTCCCCCTCTCCCATTACATGGTCTCTCCCCTATGCACCCCTCTGCTATATCCTCTGGTGGTCTGGCCCCTGGTTACCCCTCCCCTCGCCCCGCCCCAGTGGTATCCCATTGGCCACATTCCTCTTTCCCCACCCCCATCCTCGGATATAAAAGTCCACTGCAGGTCTGTTACGCCCTCTTTTCCATCTGGGTGGTCGCTGGAACCTGAGCATCTCTCCCCAAGCCAATAAACAGGACTCTCGTCCCCACGTAGAGAAGAGCGCTTCTCATCTTTTATTTCTGTCTAGGCAAGACCGTGTGGGCTAGGGTTCGAGCTAGCTGGCTCGGACCCATACAACAGCCCAGAGACACGCGGATTCTTGCAAATAGCCACTTGCATCTATGAGCTGATTAAGTGCAGAAAAAGACCATCGTCATACGAACATTTGAAGCAAAAGACAGGGAGGAAGGGAGAGAAAGTGTTTCAATTCATCCATCTGTTTAAAGCAACATTACACTGCCAGCTGTGCCAAAAGCATTTTTTCTCTGTTATACTGTCTGCGTTAAAATCTATTGGAACGATTCTCAGTAAAGCAAGCATCAAGTGAAGTCAATGGAGTGTCACCTTGCAGGAGTAGATACAGATCCATATTTCAAAGTTTGTCTTTGTAATCCTTGTAGCAACAACATCACTTTCCCTCTGAAATTTACCCATCCCTTTTTAAGCACAAAGGGATGCTTGCCAGCTGTCCCTGTGAAAACTGCTTTAGCCCAGATAACTCACCTAACTCTAAAACTGCATGTTCTTTTTCTCACACTAAACTGTGACCAACAGCGCAATTTAACAAAAATAAATAATAATAAAAAAAGGAAAGTCATCTGCTCACATTTATGGCACTGTTGTAGCTGAGGTTATGTTGCACTTACATTTAGTTACTCAAAAGATGCATATTGTCTGTGTAACAGTGCTTACAAATTTAGAATTTATGTTTTGTAATGATTCACTGTATTTCATCATAAAATGTACAGTATTTCATTAGCAAAGGAAAATAGAATGTCTTTTCAGTTTTAATTTCTTCTAAGTACTGAAGTTTTTAAAATGAATAAATCACAAAGAAGTCCAAAATTTAGCTTTCTATGTAAATTATATACGAATTCCCATATTATAGCAGTATACTATGCAATACAAGATAACTGCTTTGCTACAGATAGCATAGCAAGATTTTATTCTTGTGAAGCTCTTTTGAAATAAGTTGAGGCCTATGTAAAATAATGATCCATAAAGATGGCTATTAATTTCAAGAACACACTTTCTATTCCCAGAACTTCAGCTTTGATCCTGGCCAAAAGCCTATATTCTTTGTTTGATATTACCCAATCCCCAGTTGGTCTCACTGTAAGGACCCTCCTGAGCTGTCTGGACAGGAAACCCCTGGTAACAAATTACAGATTTCTACCTCCAGAGATAAATTAGTAACCTTGTTAGATGTAACAGCTGAAGTCTGTTATCCCTTCTGGAAACATGAGCTCCTCTGTGGTTCCTAGAGAGGGATGTGACAGCGGAGAGTTATATTACTTTCATGGATTTTCACTTGTATCTTGATCATTCACAAATATTCCTCTTCTTAATCATCCAGGCTGCTACAATTTTTTCATTTTCTTTTTCCATTGCACACATTTACTAGAGCTGTTTTTTCCCACAAAAATATATGAGGAAGGGAATTCCTGCATCAGTGTCTTTTAAGGTGACCCTATGCCCTAGCATCTTCACAAAATATAGCATTAGCAAACTAAGCCAGGCTGTGACTTAGCAAAGTTCAGAGATAATTCAGGCAGTGAAATCACAGTGATAGAGTGTCAAATGTTTTCTTCTGCACTATAAAGGAAAACATTCTCTTTGAACTCAGCAAGGACTTTGTAGGACAGGAGGATTATTTGAACCAATTTTCAGCACACTCTTCTCAAACTGTTCTGTGTGTTGGAGGAAAGCTGCAGATCCCTTGGATGTAAATTGCAAATTGTTTCCCCCAGTCAGATAAAGGACACACACAAGGTTCTCCTTGTATTTATGTGTCTGGTGGTACTTGAGTCCGTGGCAAACACTTAGTCAATAAGAGCAAACATCAATAGCAATAAAAAAGGCTTGTCTTTTCTTTTCCTCAAAGTCAATGGAATCTGTCTCATGTGATTTACTTGCCCCCTTTTGCAGGTAAAATGGTCCCAGGGTTGGAACAATTCTGTTTGATCGGCACTTTTTACAGCTATTTAAATGGCTGCCAATATCATCATCCATCTTCTTCCATCAGAAGGGTTGTTTTGCTAATTTTTTCTTGTTTATCACTTCTGCACTGACCATATGCAATAGCGATTGTGTTGATATCACCTTAACTTCTCTAATTCAGAAATTGCATGGCAATTTAGATGCCATTAAAACCTATCTCACATTGCTACATCTATCTAAGATCAACTAGGAAGGATAAACAATCAAGCTGCACATTATCTGCAATGCCCTTTTATGTTTGCCACTTATTCATTACAGAACAGGTTTCTGTAACTTTGCTTTGTTTGCTTTAAGAAAGGATGATTGTCTGGTAACACTGTGTCGTTAACCAAATACCAGATGCCATGTCCCAGCTTCAAATTTCAGTTTCACTCTTGAAGGAGAGAAACAGAAGAGAATGAAGGACAGTCAGAGCTAACCAATTTCTTTTTGATTTGTCAAAAAATATGAATGGTGTTATTCTGTGTCACCTTAGCCTGGCCCTTGTCCCTAATGACCACTATACCTTCACACATTTCAATGTCTCAAAAAGAATTCACAAAAGGGAATTTGTTAAGTACAGTCTTGCAGAACTAAATGGACTTTGGTAGTATTTGTGTGCCATATCCTAAGCATCAGCAAGCATTTCATCAGGCTTCTGAGTAGTTCCCTGTGCTAAGTTAAAAGCACTGTGTGATATATTTTGAAAAGAAAGCATTAAAAGAACCTAAAAATACAGCAAAAATAGGGAAGGAAAGCAAGGGGGCCAATGAAAACAATAAAGCATTTCAAGAGAAGGTGATATTGGAAGGACGAAAAGGGAAAAAGGAAATAAGTAGAACAATAGCTGTGTAAAAGAAAAGACTCGATGCACGTATGAGTATGATGACTCATAAACTAACACTGTAAGTGATGTCTGTTATATGAATTGCATGACTTTTGGGGTGTGTCTGGAAACACAGACAGTAATTTTGTGGGTGCACATAGCAATTACACCACAGCAAAATTTTGCTCCAAAGTATTTTTACCAATTCTGTTATAGTACATCGAGTTTGTCTTTTCAAGTAAGGATGTGGCAGTACAGCTCTCAGCATCTGTGTTAATCTGGCTTTCTGTTTCATAACAAACAGATCACACTTGTCACATACAGTCTGACCCCCCTGAAATTTTTCACTTTTATCATCTTTGTCTATACAACTGTTCAAGACTATTCACAGGGTTGTGTGCCCCTTCTGGAATAAGTGTCAGTATGTTTTTTTTTAAATGTCCCTCATCTTTCATCATACACAGGAATGTGATCAAGTCAGGAATTTTCCTTGATCTGAGACACTGTAATGCCTAATTTCCTGCAATGAATCTCAAATAGTTGTATCTACTTTGTCCATAGAACTGGAAATAATTTTTTATATATTTTGAAGGTCAGTAGATCGAAGCCAAATGTATGACTCATGATTTCTTAGCCTGTTCCAGCTACAAAATAAAATGTCTTCACTTGAGCTACTGTGACAGTGATTGTTCAGCATCCTGTCCAGGATACAAGATGGAATTTTACACTCAGTTTGCAGTGGGAGAAATAAAGACATAAAAATTGCTAGTATAAGATATAGAGAGGCTATGAAGTAGTGAATAGATTGCAGTAAAGCTTAAAATCAACCAAAATTTAATCTGACAGTAAACAAAAAGATTTCTGTGGGTTTATTGCCAGATGTGTAAACTCCCTTTAACTGTGAAATTAATTGATGTTCCTTTCCAACATGAATAGATGCTGTGGAAGTTTGACAGTGTCCCAAAAAGGGCTCTGAATAGTCCCAGGGAGCACAAGTAAGCCTTGAACTTCAGAGAATGACAGATTAGAGCAAGAGGCTCAACCTTAGTTGAGCTTACAACAGGCTTACAACATTACACTGGTTAAAGATTATTACTCACAAAGAAAAGGACTAGAGACTCTTGTTTAAAACAAAAGCTGACATTGTGCTTTATAGTTATATATCCCCAAGGAGAAAGGAACAACTGTACCAGCCAACTGCACAGACCAAATGAGCTGAGGTGTTGATGTGGACTGCACCTGCACTCACATATTGTGAAAAAAAAAAGTCTCTAGAGCCCCTATCTATAGAGGAAAAAAATAAAAGCTTCTTCACAAAGGTCCTGGCTTATTAATGTGGTAAGTGAGTGCCTTATTCACTTAAACCTGTAAAAATACACCAAAATCAGTAGCAATAATGGACCTGAATTTCAAAAATAATTTTATTTTTCTTATTTTTTATTGTTTTGTTGTTCATTAGCCTCATCCTTGATATTACTCAATAAAGCAGAGCAATGAATAACAAGAGTAAATATGTGCAAGTTTTTCAAAAGTAGTGCAGAATGTGAAATCTATAGCGCATGTATATGTGTATATATATATATATATATAAACTCTTCTCTGAAAAACAGAACTATTAGAAGCAATACAAAGTTTAGTATCACTGACAATCCTGAAAAGCAATTCAGTTTGGAGAAACTGTATGTTTTTGTACAGTCCTCCCAGGCTTGGCTTTTATGTCCTGCAGAAATGTATGTCTGGATAATGCAATTCCAGCAATATAACAATGAAGCTCAAAAATAGTGCATTACCTTTAAATTACATTAGACATTACATATCTGCATAGACACAATAATGCAGCAACATACTGTACAATTACAATTATGTTGGTAATTCCAGTTTTCATGTAGTGGTGTGTGTAGCAGGATGCTCTGCCTGGAATGCAGCAAAAAAACTCAAACAGTGCCTTGTCTGCAAAGCTGCCAGTGGTGAACTGAGAAAGGGTGTCATTTTGCTTTTGGTGCTGAATTATGTTAAAACCAGACTGACTCATCAATCCCCAAGTTAAACACCCTGACATCAAGGTGAAGATGTGGCAGACATGGTAAATTATCCTTATCAAAAATGCTGAGCTGGTGCAGCTGGCCTGAGACATACGACTGACAATCAGTCATTTTAAACTCTGAAAGTCCAGTCCCACTTTCAAACAGCAGGTTCCTCCTGGACTGTGCGCAGAGATCCTTCCCTGGGGTGGAATCCCCTCAAGGCTGAGCAAAAGGGATTTGTTGTCATTGGTATGGGTGAGCAACATCAATCTCTACTTAATAACTGTTTCTTCTTTGCTATATTAATATAGCTGTTTTAATACAGTACAGAATACTGAACTATGCTATGATAGTAGTTTTAGCGTCTATACTGTGTAGTAAATAATTCTGATTATGATCTTTTTGTCTAGTCGTTTATCATAGTAATTCATTAATTTTTATATAAATATATCTGGTTTGCCATTTTTAATCCCACAAGATAAAGTTAGACAAAGGTTCAAGCATATCTCTACAATTCCTTAGATTTAAACCTCTGAAAAAGTCTGGGTCTAGGTTTGAATCCAGCTGCAGCCAGGCTCCTCTCTGAGAAGGCATTTAGAGAGCATGGGGGTCCTTCCTGCACCTTGTGACTCAGTGGGAGGGCTTCTCTAAACTTTCTCTGATCTTCCCTCTTCACCCACAACGTGTTACTATTTGCTGATTTATCTGTGACAGATTTAATATGTTGGCAGATACAACTTTCATCCTTATGACTGCTTTGCATGTCAAATCTCAAAAGTAGCTAGTAGAAGTCCTTAGTTTATTGTTGCACATGAGATGTTGTTTTGCACTTTACTCACTGTACACTAAAAATTCACAGTTTGACAGATATTTGTAAAATATATATACAAAGGATTCAATTGCATCCTGTATTCTGACACAGTTCAGTGTGGGTTTTTTTCTACCTTTTCTCTGAACTACTTCATAGTCTAATATAAATTGAAATGTCAATACCTTGTATGACATTTACCTTGGCCTAGCAGGGGACCAAGAATAAAATAATGAATGGATTTTCTTCCTGTTCAGCCAAACTCTGCAGAATGAAGCTCATATTTTTAACCAAGATTTTATTTTTAAATACCGATTTGACTTTTTTTTTAAGTGCTTTTTCTAGTTTTTGCCATGATCCCCTGGATCAAGAAGCAGTAACTGCAGAGACATTGGCAGAGTAGCATTTCTGGAAGCACCTGCACTAAATCACCTCTGCTATGATGAAATGCTGAAGGAGTTGGAGCTGTTCAGACTGAAGAAGAGAAGGCTCAGGAGGATCTGATCATTGTGTACAAATACCTGTAAGGATGGTATAGAGAGGACAGAGACAAGCTCTTGTCAGTGGTGCCCAGGGGCAGGACTGAAACACACGAGGTTCCTTTGAGAATCTTTTTCCACTGTCAGGGTGACAGAGCAGTGGTGCACACTGCCCAGAGGGGCAGGGGAGACTCCCACCCTGGAGATATCCAAAAGCCATCTGGACAGAGTCTTGCACACAGCTCTAGGCAACACAGCTTGACCGGGGGGGTTGGACCAGAACACTCTTCCCACCTTAGACACTTCTGTAATTCTGGGTTTCTGTGAAATCTGTTAAGATGGACTGTGTTTCATAAGGCATCCAAACCAGCACAACAAACCCAAGGTCTCTTATAGAACCTTTACCTATAGACCCAAAAATCCTCAATTGTATGCATGAGGAGAAAGACTAGAAGGAAATTCATAAAGGAGGAAAACATTAACTGGATTTTGAGTCACAGTGGAAAAATGCCATATGAAGACAAACAGTAACTCCATAAATAAAAATAATATAATTTACAAATAGTTTAAAAACATTTTTCACCATTCAGAATTTCTTTTTTTTCTGGCAATTAGTAGTAAATAGACATCTGAGGATATTAGGAATGCCACTTTATGGCTTTCAAAGGCAAAATAAAGTTGTACTTACTAAAGCATAAATATATGAAGATTGCCTACTCCTCCATGATTTTGCTTCTAGAAATGTTCTGCATTTAAAATTTCATGCATCTGAAAGATTTTTTTTTGCTTTGTTTTTTTAAACTACCAGGATGTCAATTCATTATTATAGCATCCTACTAATGATGGAGGATACATCCTTTATTTATCCATATCCCTTTATTAACCATACCTGTGAAGTGCTACATTTCCAGAACTCCAATGACCAGTGAGATAAAGCATTTATTTTAAATTGTTTACTTAACTTGAAGCTATATAAGTCCCCAGAAAGGCAACCTGCCTAACTGAAAGCTTGCAGCTGCAAGATGACACTGGGCACACAGTTCAGTTACATTGAACTGCATCTCTCCCTCCTCAGTACACATTTGGAGGACTTATTCTACAAAACATGTAAGGAGGGTTTCAGAGGGTGTCCCCTGGGCTAAACTTGATAAATTGTGAATTAGTTTACCTGGTAATATTTCATTCCTGATCTGTGCTGTCTGTGAATCTCTCCTAGCAAAAGTGGAGCTTCCACACTCCCTAGGCAATCTGTCTGCTGCTGAGCCCTCTGAACTCGCATTTTTCTTGGCAACAGGCAAGAAAATTTGTGTGAGTAAAAAAGAACATATTCCCACCTCTACCAGGTAAGAGTAGAAAACACTTTAGCAGGTATACAGGAACTTCCAAGAGATTTCATTTTTAAAACCAATTAGGAAGTTTGGATTTTGGGGGGATTGGAGAAAGCAGTGGAACATGCAAGCAGAAAATCACAGCTTTTAGATTCTCATCAGCACTACGGCTGCAAGTTCATGGTGTGTATTAGACTATCTTATGAATAAAAATGGCATGCCCTTAAGGCATATTTGCAATTGAGCACGCTGCTTAATAGTTTTTAATTTTGTTAATATCTGCAGCTGCTGAATAGAACGTATTTTCCTTATTACTCTGTGGATGGGCTTTTTCGCTCTTTCTCCTATTCGAACCCAATATAGCTTGCCATGTGTAATGCAGACAGGGCTAACAGCGCTCGGTCTGAAATCGTTCGGGATCGCTCCCGAGCGAGCTGCGCGCCCCCGGCGCTTCGGGAGCGCGGCGGGCCGGAGTTACCGGCGGCGCGCAGCGCCCTCCTGTGGCCGTCCCCGGGAACTGCAGGGGATCGCGCGCTGCGAGCGGGAAGGGAAAAATGATGCTGACAGCGATGATCCACAAGAGTCGGCAATTTTCAAACCTCTGTTTTTCCCAGCCTTGAGGAGGCATTAATACAAGAATAAAGCGCCAAAGCCATTAAAACTAATTGTTTATTTGATGGCATATTTGTACAAAACAGAAACTGGCAGGTTGTCCAAACCCTGCCGAGATATTGCTTTGTTATGTCCTACTAATTATTCTTCTTGGTAAATCGGGTTAACAGCCACAGGAGATGACAGAAAGATTTTCAGGGCTCTTGTTTCCTATGACAAGAGAAGGATTTTTACTAAGAAATAATACATGGGACATGCTATTATAGGGGAAAGTTACCAGGAAAAAGCTTCATGCTCTGGTCTACATCAGCAGGGCATGACTACTTTCAGGGAGGCATAGGCAAGGCAAGGGCAAATTTTCTGGAGGCTGCAGCTACGCAGCTTCTCAGGGAATTGCTTGGGTTATGTGGCTCCTCAGAGGCCCTTTTTCAGCCTTAATTTGCTGTGCAACAGAGAAAGCAGATTCAGTCACACCTCTGCATAATTAAATGAATTAATGAGACACTTCCACATCTTTAAAATGCACAAATACACAAAAGAGATGTTTATTTCAAGCTAATATATCCATTTAAATCAAATCCTGGTAAGAATCTACTTACAGGGCACCTGCAGACCCACTGGCAAGGAAGGAGAGGGTGTACTCAGGACACATCACATCCTCCTCTGTGCTGGCACCTCTTGAAATCGGCCTCGGTTAGGGACTGCTTTAAACAACATCAAGCAAAAATGACAAGACCACTCCAGTTTTCAATATTCTCACACTACCCATCCTCTTCCTTTTAATCTGGTGAGGGCAGTTTATTTCTGCTCCAGCTGTATTTAGATCCTACTTGTTTGGTGGCATCGATGAACTCTGAAGAGGTCCAGGTCCAATAACCACACTGCCTGTCTGCCTTGATGCAGACATGATCAAAATAGCAAACAAATGGAAAACATTCTCAGGTTTTCAAAGGGAGTCAGATGTCTCTGCCAAAAGAAACAAACAAGCAAACACACAAAGAATGCCACCTTAATTCATCCTTCATTGGCTGCACAGGATTTTAAAGAGAAATACCAAACAAACACACACACACACAAAAAAAAAAAAAAAAAAAAAAAAGCAAACAGCTGAGCAGACTGCCGGAGAAAACTCCACTGAGTCTCTTTTCTGCATATTTTACTGGTCCACACTCTCTGTTTCCCCTTCTATCTCTACTTTTTCTATGCACACTAGCATGCCCTTACTAGCACAAAGGAGTACAGAAAAAGGAAAGAGAGCTATATGTGCTATATAGGACATCCCAGTTCTGCATGGTCCTGCTTTCAGTTATCACAGAAAGAATTTGTCACCTTGCAGCAATGGTGAAACACCCTAGTGCCAGCAGAATTCAGGTACCCCCATCAGGCTCCTCTCCATTAAAACAAGCAGTTTCTGCATCTAAGTCAGGAGAACCTTGTGAGATTTATCCATTGCTACACCCACAGAGATGACCAGAACTGCATTGATCTGAAGACTGCTGCTTCATGGAGAGCATCATGCAATCTTCCTACCAGTAGCACCAAAATCAGACACAATTCCTAGCTGTTTTCAATACTAAAGTCTTATAGAACAGATAAAATGCCTGTTTGAAAAAATAAATTTCTCCATCATTCCTCACTTTATTGTAACATTTATTATACATATAAACCAGTGCAGTATCCTCAAAAACCTACAAATTTTACATAATGTCGTGTTATATCAGCTTTTGAATAATTTAGAGCAATAGTATAGCTGAAGGCTTACAATAAGGACAAGTTTACAAAACTTGGTATTTACTCTGCTGTTACAGGACAAAAAGGAAACATCCCAATTATAATTGCCAAACTGTAAGAGAAAATGCTTCCAAACAGTCTGTGTAGTACATTTATCTTTTATCATGTACATACCTGATTCTACAAATATTTTACAACACTTTGGGCTTTCTTTTTAATATGACATATTTTTAAAGGTAAAAGTAATACATTATATGAATTTACAAACTTGTGAAGCTCAGTATATCATAATTCCCAAAACTGAAGGAGCAACATGAAATTACTTTTTATACTTCACTTTTCAGAACATATTTTTAGGTTTATTTAAATGCAAAAATGAGAAGTATAGCTCTCCAAGTGTGTCTTATCATTTTGGTACATGTTGTTCCATTCTTGCTCATTTATACATCTCCTTGCATCTTTAAAAAATGGACATAATTAAGCTGAGTGCAAATACAAGCCCAGTCCTGTTAAATTTATTATGAGGAAGTATTTGTAATCATTATTGTGTGATTTTTCCCTTATATTATTGCTTTCTCTAGGAAGATGCTTGAAGAGGACGTTCCTGTTGCAGTTTTCTCTGGAGACTTCTGCAGCTGTGTATGGTAAGTTTATTCACCAAATGACCAAAAAATGTTAAACATAACACAGCATGACAAAGATACCAATCTCTTAGGCTATTTAGCTTATAACGAAAACTATAAAGTCTTAGTTTATAAGCATCAGAGTTGATTGCCACAGCTGGTAATGAGGCATGAATGTCCACTTGCCTTGTAAAGTCTTGAAAATGTCAGAGGAAATAGAATTACTGGTTTATCTCTCCCGAGAGATTTCATCAGCTACACAGACTGCCTAACTATGGATGTTGGTTTGCTTAAGTACTGAGTATTCTCAAAGTGGAATTGAAAGCAGTCTAGGAAGTCATCAAGGAGTCAGATACAAAACCCATAGGCCACTAGAAAGTGGTTGAGAGCAGGAAAAACTACCAAAGCATCTCTGTATTCCTCTAACCAATGGAAATGCTGTCTGTACAATGCATATTCTACATATATGTTCATAGCACATAAAAAAAAAAACAAAAAACTTTTCTGTTCATTCACTTTTTCAGAACTGGTATTGACAGTAGTGATAGATTCTCTAACAAAAAAAAGAGACCACTACAGAAGGATACCTCAGCCTGCTTCTCACTGCTAGTCAATAGACTGACAGAAAATAAGATATTCATTTTAATTGCAACTTTCTTACTGAAAATGTATGTAAGTGACTGAGCTCTGAGACAGTGTGGAAGATCTCAAAAGATTCTTGATAAGAAACTTTATGGAGTTGTAGTCCCTGCTTCTTGCCTTCACTCCCCAATGAAAACTCACATCCTGTGTTGCATGTCCATGAAACCAAATGAGTTCTTGTATGTTCTGGATTAGGCCCAATTTGTATTTAAACTTATAACAGTAATAAGATAATTCTTTTTATTTCTACTTTATATTACAGCAAAACAGATTCAAAGAACACTTTGGATTTTTTTCCAGTCTTATGCCAAACAAGTTCAAAATCTGACAGGCAGTTACTTTTTGGGGACAAAAGTAAGCCAAAAACCAGGATGGTTTCATGCTTTCTTATAGATCTTCAAGTGCATTTATTCGCAATATAATATTTGTTTAAAAATCTTGCTCTGACTAGATAATCTTCTATTCCCTCTACTGGCTTAAATCCTGCAGAATGGGCTGCTTTTCACAGGCTAGCTCTCACATCTGAACAAAAACTCAACCTCAGGTCTGAAAAGTCATCTGGATAAAGAGTGTAATAACCCAACCAGATTTCAGGGGAGGTGGGAAATCCAAATAATTCAGTATACTTGAAGAGAAACTATCATCAGATCTGACTATATCTGATTATATTCTGTATCAGCACAGTAGGACAGGCACATAGTGCATTTCCAGAGGTCTAGTGCACAAGGTGGAATCTTGTTCCTTTTCTAAATACTATCCTTTCCAAGGACATAGGCCATATTTCATCCATCACATAAAAGAGTTATGATGCATAAAAATGGAGAGGTTTGTTGGTGGTTTTTTTCCACATCTGTTTATTGCAAGTTTGTACAATAAATATGTTGTTAATGTGTCATTTCTGTGGGCTGAAATATGCAATTTTATGCTCTGTGTTAGAAAGTTAGTAAAACCAAAAGTTTCTGGCATTGGTAAAATAAAGACTCTCTAAAAGGAGAAACATTAATAGAATGGCCCAGGATACCCTAGAAATAAGAGAAAATTATTGTTTTAATACTGTTGATCACAGAGAGCATGGTTTGAGCAGTCAGATTTTCACAGAAACCTCTGTCATTACACTAAGAAATCAGAAGTAAAATGTGTCATCTGCCACTTCTGTGTTTTCTCATTGCTCCCAAAACGTAACAGAAATCCAGCCAAAATGATAAATTGTCTAAACTTAAAAGAGTTTAAAAGTAACAAAACAAATGTAGCCTGAGAATGCACAGTGTGTGGGGGGGAAGGGACAGATGGTAAATCTTCAGGCTTGGGAGGCTTCCCATCAATAAGCCAAATCTGTTATCACTTTGTCATGGGTGTGTCAAGAGTCTTTAAGTGTCTTTAGACATCTTCAGCATATGCAAACAGAAGAGATCATGTAAAATAAACATAGCAGGTTATGCCTTGTTAGCTATACCTGAATTCCAGTGATGACCCCAGCCAGATTTCACTCCTGCATGGAGTTTGGTGCATCTGTTACCACGCAGTCAAAGCTCAAAGTTTTCTTCTCCATCCCTTCATACCTGGAGTGACACTTCAGAGAGCTCTGTTCAAAGGGATTGTTTGTCTGCTAGGAAAAAAAAAAATGACAACAGATAACAGAGAATTATGGTATGAGAGAAAAAGTCATTATGGTCGATTCAAAATCACTCACCTCAAGGCAGGTAGTTATTTTCTTTTAAAATGCACTTTTTCCTACTGTTTCTTACCAGGCTAATTGTGTAAAAGAGTTTTATTTCTGGCCTATTACAGTTGGTACTTGTTGTCAGTATAGATGCACTGGATAAATTCCCAGAGATCATCTGTGACTTTCCAAACAGAAATATAGCAAATAGTGCCATTTGCTTTCGGCATCCTTCTTCCACAGCTGTGAAAATTACATTTTCCTGGAACACTGTTGTACAAATTCTGAACTCAACATGACTTCCAAGGTCCTTATATGTATAGTTTAGTTCAGTGGGTTTCAAAATAGGAGATCCAGATGGGTGCTATATTATATTCTTAAAAATTACTAAAAATGTGTAAGGGAAAACAAAAAAAAAAGTAATAACTGAATCATTTGACACACAATTGTTTCTACTTAATTTACAGGACTATTTGCTGTTATATTTTAATGATGTGTCAATCAGGAGTTGCAGAAATGCTACTGCTGATAGTAAAGTCCTTGTACTTTTGGCACGTTGCAGCACACTTCTCTACCAGATCACAGCCTGAGTACACATTCATAAGACAGACCTCTTAGTTCTGACAACTGTTTTGATAAGTCTTTTCTCATGATAATGGGTGAAAAATTCTTTCAGCACTTCATTTAAGGGAAGAATCTTGGTTTAGATGTTGGATCAGCTAGTAGTTTGATTCAAATGTCACTTTATCTTCAAATCAATTTCAAGTCAATGCAATGATTAAATGCTTTCACTATGTACTCTTTTTCCAGAAAATAAATATTCTTCCTTCCTGTTAGAAGAGCAGCTCCTTTCAGCATCTTCAGAAGCAACCTGGTGAGAAAATAATATAACACCCTTTTTCCTTCACAGCTTGCCTAGGTATTTTAGGTGTGATGCTCAAGTTGCTTATGACTGTGACTTCTTTCGATGCGTAGTGTTCCATACCACCACTGCTATTTAAATTACATCTCATTTGCTGCTGATTCGAACATTCACACTGATGATTCAGACATCCATCTGAACATTCTTCAGGAAGTAGGAAATCACAAGTGAGCACAGTTGCACAGAACAGGGTTACAAAGAAATCAATCCCAGATGCATGCAAAGGTGGATCACTGCCTGTCACACTCATAGCAGCACATAATAGCACATCGGAAATGGTGCTTAAAGTCATTTTAAGCACTGCAGTTAATGGCATTTGCCATAATACATTTCATCTGAAACTCCAGAGCACAGTGCTGCTATACTGACTGTATTTTAACTACTAAAGTCAAATGTCAGCTCTTCATCTGCAATCAAAGCAATGACTATGGCACCCCCAGCTGAGCAAATTTCACCCAGCTGATAATAGGAAGCAAGTTTTAGTGTCCATTGAGCATAATCCCACAGGTTATTTCTTACCTTTCCTTCAAGACTCCTTATTCTACTAATTCTGGTGTGTAATTGTTATTTTCAACTGACTGATGATGTATTTAAGACAAATATTCACTGTGGTACTTGGTGCTTATTTGGCTTCAAGATATGAAACAGCATTCATATGAATAAGCTAATTCTTCCAAATGTTAATTCATTAATTTTTTTAATTACAAGTTTTCTCCATTCACCCATTCCTAATTTTGATTCACCCATTTCCTAATTTTGATCATTCATTTTATATTGTGGGTTTTTTTACTTCACTGAACGAATACCAGATACTTTTTATGGATTCCTTGTCTTCTCAGACATTGTAGCAACTTGCCTCTGTGAGGAAAAACTGTGATGAGACAAATAAAAATACTCACACTTAGCACTGAAGTCTGAAGTTTTAAACCTCTCACAGAAGACTGAAATCATTATTGGTGTACAGTGAGAAGCATTCACAATGAAGTGAGAGAAGAAAATGCAGTTTAAAGTGCTGGAAAATAGGTCACCTTCACTACACAGTATAAAGGACCTACAATGCAAAAAAATTTTTCTAAGAGCTCAGCCCCCTGTTCTACAAAAAGAGGTGGCACCATAAAGAATAGCAGAACACCTGAATCCCAGAAACACACTGTCTGTCTTGCAGAACAGATAAAGGAACATTGATTATCACTTCCACCTGATCCAGCTTACAGGTGGTCTGAGGCTGGCATCAGACCTTAGGCACTACTAAAGCATAACTCCAAAGTGCACAGTGCTTTTATTACAAAGTGGTATCTTCACTACAGGAAAAACAATATTTGTATTATATTCAGGTGGAGGGAAAATAGGTATTTCTCAATCTTATATAATTTTTTTTCCTTCTTAAAACAAGTAACTCTTTCCAAACAATTTTGAATATGTTTGGTTCATTTTCAGATTGCATTAACTGAGTGCCTTTTCCTAACAAGAAAAGTATTGAAGCACAAATGCCAACTTCAACCATGCTTCCGTCTCATGCATTAATACAGGCAAAATTCAACTCTTTGAAGCCCAGAATAGGAGAAAACTGAAGGATATATTATATTTCTGCATCAACAAACTCTTACATTTAACAATTAAATTAGCAAGGATTTTTCCACTAACAACTTTTACATGTAATGACTAATTAACATTTTTTGAGAAATCTATTCAAAAAAGTTAGCAATGCCTTTTCTAAACTACTGAAATTGTTATATGCCTTATTTCTGAGACCTATATAATCTCTTTTCCTGCAGAATGCATATTTACCTCTATTTTGTTCAATTAAAGTGTCTCCTTTAATCTACTTGCTCTGGCACTAGGATATGTTAACTAAGTGTCTGTTCTTTAACTGCTTAGCCATAAATAATTCAATTAATTTAACATTCATATTACTCTCTAATTTTTTTACAAGAAATACTGTATTTTGACATAATAAAAGGTATGTATTCCTAAGATTAAAGAAATGTTTCAAGATAGCTGGAGCAGCTGAAATGCTCACCACCATCTGAGCAGTAGTAAATGGACTGTTACACCTAAGTTCACTTCTAAGATATACAGATTCTCATTTAAGAAATCTTTTTTCTTTTTATCCCCAGGTTTGAAAATATGTGCACTGGTTAGATACTTTTCATAAGATACTGACATTTCATTGGGATTACATCATTCATAATACTGTATCACAGGTGATATGCTGTAAAATACTGATTTTGTAGGTACCAGAAAATACAGTTTAAAACACATTACAAGAATACCAGCTGTCTACTTTTCAAAAACATAACTTTATTATATCAGTGCATTGTCAATTTATTGCTCTCATTAATATGAATGTTTTCTCTCATATAAGTGTGGTGGTTTGAAAATAGCTTGGGTTTTGGTTCATTTTCATTATTATATGCTTATGCTTATGTCCAAACTCCTGTTGCTTAGTTTTGCAGTTTAAATTACTCTTGCACATAGAAGTTAAGAGAGTTTTACCTAAACATTTCCAAAATACATTTGGGTTCTGTACCTTCAAAACAATCATTGCCATAAGCCTCAATATAAATGACAAATACTTTAGCACAGCAAATTTAAAGCTGGATCATGGCCAGTCTTTAGAACTATACCATAAACTTATACATATAGTGAAAAGTTCTGCTTACGACCACCTACCAATAAGTAACTGTTTTATTTTCTAATAACAGTTATTTTTAAACCTCTACTGCCACATTCTACTTCAGCCAAGGCTGCACAAGTTGGAAATCCCCCTGGGTACAGAGCATTCGTTCTCAAGCAGATTGTGGGAATGCTGGTGTGAATGTCAAGGCTCACAGCAGCATCCAAAACTCAGTTGCTCCCTTACAGCATTTCTGCAGATTTCCTGTGTTGTGGTTAAGAGAACAGGAGTGCAAGATTTGTAAGCATGTTATTTTGCAATAATGGTTGCAAAAACAAAGGTTAGGTAAGGAAGAAGGAAAAGGCCAATAAACCTATCAAGAATTTTAAAAAATTGTTTTCTGTCAGTGTTTCCTCTCTGAAATTTTATGCCATTTTGAAGTCTTGCTGATCCTGGAAAGGCCTATTATTTGAGAAGATTAATTCAGATTACAGCAAAGCTGTCTGTTTCAGACACACATCGAATTATTTTCACCACAATAAAAAGCAGGATTTTCAATTATCACCAGTCAAATTACTGATTAATTTCTTAATATTGTTCAATAAAGACTGTTTATTAAAGACATTATGAAATTTTTAATATTTCAAGGAATCTTTTCTATAGGATCCTTTAACTAAACTGATATTAAGCTTTATCCATTTTGGGTCAACTCTGTAAAAAGTTTTTGTAATTTGGATGGAAGAAAGGAGGAAATTTAAATAACATTTTTCATATCACCATCTATATTTAACACTTAAAAACTTCCTGTAGACATGTTTATGTAGAGACAATAAGAACTTTATGTATAATAGAAGTACCAATAGTATGATTGAGAGAGAAACTGGTAAGGTAAAAAAGTTAATTTAGCTGAAGCAATACAGGGTAGATGTTGAACAGTAACCTCAGCTTTTAATTAGGCAATGAGACAGATGAGGTCAGGTTCAAGGTCAGGTAGGACAGAGCTGTAATCATCCTGATCTAGTTGAAGATGTCCCTGCTTATTGCACGGGGGGTTGGACTAGATGAGCTTTAAAGATCCCTTCCAACCTAACCATGCTATGATTATATGTACAATTATATGATGGACCAATCCCATTATGAATCTGATAAAGAAGTGTATCATCTTACCCAGAAATGAAAGTCAATATTTTCTGGGGTTTGATGCTTTCTACTGCATTGTATTTGGGGCTTTTTCTTTTATAATTGATCATTTTAACAGATTAGAAATCAGTCAATCAAAATTGTTGAAATAGGTCTTGTGGGTAAAGTTCCCTGCAAATATTTAATTAAGGTCTCTTTCCTTACACCTCTTATTTCCTGTGATGCTGAAGGCCATTCCTGAGCCCATCATTAGTATACTTCCTGAGTGATAATCAGAAGTATCTTTTTTCATTTCAAGACTTTACTGATATCTTGAAATAAGAATAGAGACTTGCTGCACAAATTACTTAACGGGTCTTGTGTTGGCGTCAGGAGAAAGGAGAAAGTGGAAAAATGCTGAGGCTCACTGCAAGATTTTTTTCACGAAAACTAAGCAGCAGGGGTGTGAAGGCTGGGCAGGATTGTCATCTATACCACTGAGACAACAGATTGATGTTACACATATATTGGTACTTCAGGCCTGATGGGCTTCTCAGCTTACGGCTGCTGTGCTCAAACGGGAACTCAAATGGGTCTGAGGTGCAATCTGTGACAATGACTAAATGACCTCAGCTTCAGTGTCCCAAACAAAACTGGTGCTTATAACCAGCCTATTTTGGGCAAAAGAGCTAACTAGTTTGTTGCAATTCATAGCTAACACAACCAACCTGGATGTGCAATTGGCTGGTATAATTAATTTTATAATGTAATGCAAGTCCACACCAGCCCATATTTAAGATACCAGAGATACTCACCCCTTCCTTTCTCTTTGTACCAATAGGAAAACTTCAGCAGTACCAAGAACCTAGTCCTATATTTAAGATAAAGAAAAGCTGATATTTGTGGGAGCATAGCCTCCTGCTGTTGGAAGTGTAAGAAAATCAAGGATTTGCTGTGAGAGAAAGCTTGCTTTGAAAATACACAGCTGAGACCATGATGATTTAACAGTTCAGGAGACTGAAGCTGCCTTTTTTTTTCCTTGTGAACCTACAAAAAGACCAACATTGTAAGAGATCAGGCTCAAAAAAAACACCCTAGAAAGCAGTACAAGCTACCTCTTGGAAATATAATTTATTTTCACATGTGTACAGAGCTCAAGAACCATGTGGGGATACTGAACTCTGTGAGAAATATGATATTCTAGCATTATCCTAACATAGCTTCCTGAAAGCAATTCAAGGTTTTCCTCCTTGGACCCAAATAGTTCTAAGTCTGCTCAGTATTATTCAGTCATTAACCCTCATTGCTGCTGCTGGAACTATTAATGCCATATTTCCATTAGTAAATGGTGTGTTTCTTTCTATGTACTTATATTTACTATTAAACTGGAAATAACCGTTAATTTTTCACTAGGAACTAAAGAGGATAATTGGATTTTATTAAAATAAATCTCTCACAGCTTTTAATGCAAATGCGCGGGTAACATCAAAGACACTGAAAATCTTCTGAAAGAAATAATAATAAAACAGTGGATCTGTCTCACAAGTGTAACTGGCAACTTTTCCCCAGCCAGAGGGCCTGTTCTGTTAAAACATGGCAAATACATAGCAGCAGAAAAAGAATAAAGAGAATTTTCAAGAGGTGACTGCCAGATCAACACCCCAAGAAGTTACTGAGTTTCATAAAGAAATGAGACATCAAGGGTGAGGGGACTACTGCCTTTCCTCTATAATTATCAGAGAGGGCAAAATGTGCTACAGGGGGATACAAACCAGGGCAGCCTGCAGGCAAAGTAGTGCTGTAGCTGCAGTTTCAGACCCAGAGTTAAGATGTCATAATATCCCAATATGATGAACAAAAAGTGTACCAAAAAAAAAAAGCAAAAATAAAGGAAGGATAAAAGAGGTAAAACTTCAGAAAGCTGCAGGTGAAGATCAAGCCACCAGAGAGGTGTTAAACTTTTGTGATGATGAGTTCATCATTTGAGATTCACAAATATAAGTCAATGCCAGCTGACATTTACTGGTATTTACATGCTTTACTGAGCTTTCTGATCTCAAGCTCCAAAATCTGATTCTTTCACACACTTCATATCTTTCATCTTTTCTTTTTTTTTTTTCATCATTTCTCCCCTCTAATGATTCCCATCTTACCAGTAACCATTTCATTTTATAAACTAGCATTTCAAAAATAACTACAGATCAATACTTGAGGGAAAAATAAAAAAAAAAAAAGGAAACATCTACAGGGCAAATATTAATGATCAGAACTTTTCAAAAAATGTAACTAGATATAGGAAGGCATTAATTAAAATTACTAAAATACTTTGAATATCAAGACCATTAAGTAAATATTAATACCTAGTTTCTTTGCTCTTGCCTATCCTTAAACCAGGCAAATCATTTGTGTTGATACATGACTTCATAAATTTGCTGGCAATTAAGTACATCTGTACTTTAACTCTCTTAAACTAAAAGAGTGGAGTGGATTATTTTGTCATTGGTATACTAATGCATAAAACTCACACTATTCTATAGAATCACATACCAGAAAATTTTCCAAGACTTCAGAGGATAGACTTTGGTTTTATATTGCCTTCAGATCACAGAATCCTGACAGAGGACATGGAAAAGTTGTCATTGCAAGACCACTTGGTGATCTTGAGCAATCATTGTGACTGAGAAAGGTGTCTGAGGACACCTGAGGAAGAAAGAAAATGACATTCCTATTTTCAAGAAGGGCAGTAAAAGAGAAAAGAGACCCACAGAACCTTGAGCCTTGGAACCTGATGAAGCAAGTAATTCTGTAAGCCACATGAACAAGAAGCTCATCGAGTAGTTTTTTATAATTGCTTGACCAATCTGAAGAGTTGCTTGACCAACCTGCTGATCCCCTTCTGCAGTGACATGACTGGCTTAGCAAATGAGGAGAGAGTGGAGGATAGGGAGTATTTTGACTTCAGAAAGGCTTTTGGCACTGTCACCAGTAAGATTCTCAGAGAGAAACCGATGAGGTATTCACTGGACAGACAGACTGCAAGAGATAGAAAACCAACTGGATGGACAGGCCCAGAGACAGGGTTCTTGGTGACCTGTGACACAAACTCTAGTTGGAGGGCAATAACTACCAGTGTATCCCAGGGCTCAGTGCTGGATCCAATCCTGTTCAATTAATGACCTAAGCAATGGGGCAGAGTGTAGCCTCAGTAACAACCATAAAGAACTGCATGAGGACTAACTAGCAAGTCTGACAGGAGGTAGAGATTAGATAGTGGGCAATGAGAGACACTGGAAACTGTCTGAGTGTCCTAGGGTGACGTTATGATGCTTGTATCCCCATTCATGTGTTCTGATAATGTTGGATATTATGTTCTGTACCTTTAAGACTGGCTCTGAAGAGGGAAAGTTTTGTTTTGGTTTTCTTATCAGCCTGGTGGGACACAGAGACTGCAGCTTTTGCTTTTTCTGCTTTTGCTTTTCGCTTTGCTCTCTTGTTCTTCCTTGCTTCGCTTCTGCTTGCTTTGCTCATTATCTAGTTTAGCTAAACTGTCCAATTTCTTCCTGGACTGTTTCTCCTTTCCTTTTTCTGACCATTTCGAACCTGCTCCGGACTGGGACCTGAGAAACACCAAGATCCTGCTCCTTGTGGCCTGCAGCAGCTGCCCCAGCGCCGGAGGGACTGAGAACAGAGCGACCACCCCCAAGAGAGACTTTCTGAATTTGTCATGTTTGTCAGAGCAGTGTCATCTGGTATTGTTCATTTTGTGTGCTGGGGGGTGCTGTGCTTGTTAAATAAACAGGTTCTTTCCACTCCTCTCCGAGGAATCCTTCCCGAACCAGCTGGGGGGAGGGGCCATGTGGGTTTGCTTACTGGAGGGGCCCTAATTTGGAAATTCTCCTCCAAATTTGCCCTAAACCAGGACACTGAGATTTTGAGCTCTATGGGTTGGGATGAGAAACACAGAATCCAGCTGGGGGCCACTTACTAGTTGCATGCTTGAAGGATTGCTGCTGGGCCAATCTTGCTTCATTAATGACTTGAATGATGGAACAGCACAGATGACACTAAAGCAAGAGGAGTGGCTGATACACCAGAGTCATCATGCCATTCAGAGGGACCTCAACAAGGTGGAGAAATGGGATGACAGGAAACTCATGATGTTCAACAAACACCAAATCCTGCACTTGGGTAGGAATAGTCTCATGCACAGGATAGCTGGGAGCTGATCAGCTGCAAAGAAGCTTTGCAGAGAAATACTACTGGGTCCTTCCTGACCACAGGCTGACCATGAGTGAACAATGCCTCCTCTCAGCAAAGGAGCTTATAAATTACATTGGGTCTGTTAGGAAAAGCCTTTCCCACAGATCAGGGAAGGCACTGATGAGCCCACATTGGGAACATTGGATCAAATATTGAGCTCCTCAGTACAGACGAGGCATTGAAATACTGGAGAGACTTCAGTAATGACTAAGAGAAGCCTCCGTCATTCTTATCCACGTGTGTATAAACATATGTATATATATGTATATATATATACACATATAGATATATATTGATATAGAGAGATAGAGACAGAGATAAGAGATAGAGATAGATATGTACTCATGACGGAAGAGAAGAGGAAGTCAGACTCTTCTTGCTGATGCTTAGTGACAGGAAAAATATCAATAGACACCAATTCAGAGAGGAAATTCCATTTAAATGTATGAAAAATCTTTTTTGTTATGACTGTTTTGGAATACAGGTTGGTGAGAGAGGCTGTGGAGTCTCCATGCTTGGAGATATTCAAAATACAACCAGACATAGCCCTTAGTATTTAGCTTTAGGAAATCCTGGTTTTAGCAGTAGCATTTGGCTAGACCATGCCCTAAACTCCCTTCCAACCTCAGTGGTGCTGTGATTCAAAGTATAAATACCACATACCAGTATTTCAGGTTTTTTGAACTAGAAAATATGACTTAAAGAAAGCACCAAGAGATGAAGTTGATTTCTACATTGCCACTGCTGTATAATACACACAAAAAATTTGCCTTGATAAACGATTTTAAATCTTGAGATTACCTATTTACATACTGTGTTAAAGCCACTTTCATTTTAGCCCACCAATACTGATTTTCAATTTTCAGCTTCTTTTGAACTACAGAGGCAGAGAACGTTCTGCTTATTTCAGATGTGCTCAAGTGAGTATACACCAATATTACCAGAAAACTTGATGAAAATAAAGAAATAGTCCTGTGGCTAAAAAAAGATGGTGTGTTTTTTCTAAAAAAAAACTTTATAAGATTGCCCTGCAGTTAAACTGCTATAGCAAACAGTAATAGTCCATTCACATCTATTATAAGAGCAGTATCACCTGCAGTTTTATTGACTGTCAGAAAACAGGTCCCATTTTGCGAAACAATAAAAATCAAATTTAGTGTAAAATCTCCCAAGGTTGTAGCCTGTAACCTTATAACATCAGAAATGACAGCAGTAAGCCTTTTCTTTCCCTCCTTTTTTCAGTTCAGACTCCAAAAGAAACCAGAGATTATATCCCAGACCAGGGAGTCCTGCAGACATAGACATATTACCATGCAGAGGCACCAGAAGATTATTTCAGTTTGTTTCTTTCTTAGTGGTCTACATTTCTAGCCAATACAGAAAGGCACAGCCTGTTAGTCTAACACTCACAGGTAAATTTTAAGGACTAAACCAAATATAAAGCATTAATAACACAATGTGATTTTGCTTTTCTTAGTCTTTAATGTTTCCCCCCTTGTGTTTACACAAATAATTATGCAAACACAGTGAAAGAGCATATGGGAAGTGTGACTGAGCTCAAGGACAAGGTCAGTGTATTGGGTTTGCATGGCAAAATTTTGGTCTAGGAGGAACTATGAGAGATGTCTTCTGTGAGAATCACCAGACTCTTCCCCCTTGTCCAACAGAGCCAATGCCATTCAGATACCTCAGTGGCTGAGTATTTCACCCCAAAGCACTCAGTAGCCCCATTCATTTCAATTCTCCATTTGACATGCAAGTTAGATAAAAATTACCCAAAATTAGAAACTAATAAAACAGGAAGTAATACAGATTATTAGACGCACTTGTAAGGTACTGCACAAAATAGAAAATTGCACGCTTCATGGAAGAAGGAGAGTTACATTTTAAAACACTGGACCATATTTACATTGGTGACCTATTGCTCTGTCTTTTCAAGGAGACAGAGAGTCTTATCTGTAATGGAAAGGTTATTTTTAAAAAAGAAGTTCCAACTCAGAATCAAATATTTAACAAATAGTGAAATGTCAGTGTGAGATGCACGTGTAAATTTGGAGTAGTCTTTACAGACTTCACACTGCTGATTGCAAGATTGGAATTTGTACCTGAAGATATACACACAGACTATTACAAGCTTCTGTAATCAAGTTTTATTTTCCATCAGTCCTGACACAAACAGAGAAGAACTGCATGGGAACAAAAATTCAGGCTACCTACCTACTTCCCTCTGCCTTTCTTCAGCATCATTTTGGAAAAGAATAAACCTACTTTTCCCTCACTTAATACAGTGTTGGACTCTTATTCCAAAAGCTTTAGGATGGAGTAAAAGTTTTTCTCTGAAGTAACAATTTAAATATGAATCATACACCTAAACATGCAGCTAGGATCACTCAGATAGTCCAAAGCTGTCCATGAGGAGCCATTTCTTGTACCTTTCAGAGCAGTGAAATTCCACTGCAGGTCTTTTCCTAGATCCCAGTTAAGTGTTGCAAGGGACCTTGACCAGGCAACCAAATAAAAATAACATAGAAGATGGCCTCATTTGATTCAAGCAGAGGTTAAAGCAGGTTATCCAATTTCAGGTTTGCCCAATTATCAGTTTGGGCTTTCTTTTTTAGCCCAGCATGAGTTCAGATTTGAGCCTTAGTCGAGTAAATAGCTGCCTCAAACAGGAGCTGAACAAGCTATCTTCATTAAAACTTCTCTACAGAGAGTTTGAGTGTTTGGGCAAGAAAAGAAAAGGAAGAGGGGAAAGCAAATGAGGCTCTCAGACTGAGTTCCCTTTCATCTAGGCAATGTAATGCAAATCCTTTCTATTGCACATTTTAAGATGTAAATTGGATTCAAGTTGATGACCACCTGTCTTGAACCAGCAGGGATGTCTTCCCATTTTTATCAAAGCATTTCTCTGCCAATTACTGGCTGTTGTGACAGTTGGAGATTTTTTGTGTGTGTGCAGACTTCTACAAATACAAACTCATTAAAATTAGATCTTTCACATTCTGATCCCAAGAAAAACTGTCCATGAAAAATATCAGAGGTCAAGTGATCTGTATAGTCTAATTACATCCTAAAAGGCCTAGAAGTTTATGTTTATGAGAAAAAAAGAGTCCTATTTTCTTGGTATTTTCCATTTTCAAAATTTTATTCTTTTTAAGAGGGGAAAACATTTTGTAATACAGAAAGACATTGTTTGCTCACTGCAGACAACTACATCTCTATTCATTAAAGTAAATTTTATTTAGTTGCAGGAAGCAAAAATTGCCCAATTAATTTAAGTAAATTCTCTGCCATTCCATAGAAAAATAGATATTCATTAGAACAACTCTACAGAGCTCATATACTGGAATTCACCAAATCATTAACAAGAGACAACAAGTTCAGATCAAGTTGCTATGATGCCTAACTTGTTTAAAAACACAAACTTCCTTTTCACCAGGAAAAAAAAAACAGATATGACTATAATTTGTTTAGCAGTGAAAAGGAAAAAAATGGATTTTTTTTTCATCTTACAAAACTTTTCAGCAGATTGGCTTTAAAAGTTGCATTTTTTTTCTTTGTTTTCACAGTTTAAATTATTTTACTGTTGTATCTTTGTATGAGAAACATTCATGACCAATCTCTTGCGAATGTTCTGTATTTGAAATGAGCATTTTAAATATGTTCAATTACTAAGGATAGGCACATAAGTCACAACTTTGGCTACCATGCTCTCAGAATCAGTTTTCAGTGTGTTGAGGCAGATGTATTCTCTGCATGCAGCAATACTTGATATACGGATATGACATTGTAGCTATATTTACGATAGATTTCAGCTGTTACTTTGGATTTTTTTTTCCAACCAACCTTTTGCAGTCTTTCAGCAGAAAACGCACCTGAAAACTGTTGACAAGCAGGTAAAGGTGCAAATGTTAAAGGAAAACTGAAGGAATTTTGGTACTCACCAGAGGTGGAGAGGGAGACCTTTCCAGGTCTAGAATATCTTGCTCTGGATCTCAACCATGATGTGTGGTACATACATTCCTATTTAAAGACAGAGTTGGTCTACAAAATCTTCTGAGATGACTCCTCCTACATTTCATTTGGCCTTGTAGTTCAAAAACACAATAAAATATCAGGAAAAGTTTTGGAAACAACAAACACAAAAAAATGTACTTGTCAGAAAAGTATGCCACAGAAGGTGGAGTGCTCTCCTTTTCCTCTTTGCATATATGTTGCTCAAATCTGTAGGCTTTTTCTTTTGGAGAGGGAGAAGAGGGGGGCATGTTTTGGTTTCAGGACGTGGAGTTTTTTGGTGTGAGGAGGGGCCCACATTCTCTCTCAAACATAAAAATTGGCTAAGAGATTATTAGAAATCATTTATCAATAATGCAGATAATTTTTTTGTTAAGATGAAAAATCTTCCCAGATGGTACTGCCAAGAATATCTGGCACATTTCAAGTTCCTGCCCCAACGTGGCCTCCACCACATCTTTCCTTGTCCAAGCATCTGTACCTCATTCCTCAGAGCATTTTCCTACTTTCTCTCTCACTATGCACTTCCATTGGGACATTAAGTAAAACGTTCTCTGCAAAACCTCAAGCCTGACGGAAGGAAGCCCCTGTGGCTCAGGAGGAGCTGCTGGCAGATGTGCCCTTCCATGAAGGAGCAGTACCACCAGCAGGCTGGCACGGCTTTGGGAGCCAGGCTCAGGAGCCAGGAGCTTTAAGCCAGGCTCAGGAGAGGCAAAGGCAGTGACAGAGTACAGTGGGGGGGCATGTAAGTAGGAAAGGAAACAGGCATGATCCAAGAATCCCTTTCTAAGGAGATGGGCAACCCAGTTTCTTGCACTGTAATCCCAGCAGCTGCAGCACCAGCTGCAGGGCGCTCCTGTGGAGGCCCCAGTCAGGACTGGACTGTACTGGGAATGAACTCACCCACTGCCTGACAGGGACCTACTGGAAATCATCACAACACACATGCCTGGTGTCTCATACAGTAGAAGTTAGATAATTCCAAAGTTGTTAAGATGAGAAACAGACGTTATCCCTCATGTATCACATTTGTTCTCAGATTTGTGACCTCTCCTTGAAAAATCTAAGTTAAGGAAATGAAATTCATCTGAACTAAGCCTTCCCTTCTGCACTAAAAAAACAGTTACACTAGCTCATCTGCAGTTATATACTGCACTATCTGCATTAGATGTTCCCCAGTGCCCACAGGATATTATTTTAAGTTATATAAACTGTAGTAGGCCTGTCTCTTCCGCTGTGCCACTCAGACAACATGCAAATGTAAACACTAAACCTCTATAAAAGGGAGGTCAAATTAAAGGGTTTAATCTGAACTCTGGAGAGAGATATTCAAAATTAAAGAATAATCACAGACACCTTCAAAATAAGGAAGTGATTTGAAAACAGCTTCTAGAAAGACTGAGTAAGAAACTCTAGGGCAGATTATTGGAGGTCAATGAAAGTTCTCCTGAGTACTTTCACACAGTGCTCCAAATCCAGCAAAGGACAGAGGTATATATTAGATACAGCAGAGGAACTGTAAATTTTAGCCATGGACCAGGCTTACATAAAGCAAAAAGAAATCATTCAAACCCTCTTGTTTGAAAGACAGGCATCAGCACAGGAAAACCAAATTATTTTTCTCAACTGAAACATCTGTATGTTCTCACAAAGCAGATCAAAATTCCATCCACCTCTCCTGACTTTGTATTTCACAGTCCATTTTCCTTAAGCTCTGAAATGTGGTCACATACTGTTATTTTCAAAGCAGAACAATATTATGGAAGAATTTTCAAAACAAGATAGATCTCTACAATAGGATAAAAAATGGCCAAAGAATATTAACCTCTAAATCCTTTATCTGTACATGTGTATCTGCATGGTAAGTGTACAAATACACACAAATGTACCTATGTAATTACATGCATACATACACACACAAATATATATATATTTATATACACACATATACACAGATGCTGGTATAGTTATATCAATATAGATACGGATATGGCTATAAATATAAAAAGAAGTGTGTGTGCAAACACATATTTTAAAGCAAAGAGAATAACTAAATATTTAACCACTAATTTCTGAACCTTGAAGGAACTGAGACCTCAAAACATCCTCCTGCAGGAATGCCACACATTGATGAGATACATGTTAAAAAAGGGTGTCCAGCTGGACTAAAGCTCAATACACATAAATGTTCCCCACAGTAACTGACTGCATTTGTCCAGATGCTACCAGGGCAAGCTGATCAGCTGTAAGTAACAGACACTAGGAATATTTTTTTTACATTATATTATACAAAACAATCAAAATGTCAGCCATAGAATCTTTTATAGTAACTCAGCTGAGATGCTCTGCCTCTTCCTGTGTCTTTCCCTCTGGTGTGCAGAAACACAGGGTGATATTTTCTCACTTAGGGAGATCTTTTTACTGTTTTGAGAATTAGAAATTGCCAAGCAATTCTAAAACACCAGTCTCTTTATTCTGTTTTGCTTTATTTTTCATTTCTTCTTTCTCAGCAGCTAGTCCTAAGGGAATCAGAATACACACATCCTTTTAAAGGATAATTATGCTTCCATGAGGTGACTATGCCACTATTCTACATCCTGCAGTATAGACTTTTTTACCTGCATAAAACTATCCTTAATTTTCACAAGGAGCATGTCAGATTTGCTATTTACTGGTACAAATTATGGACATTTTTTGATTCAGTGGTAGTTTGGAGCACTTAAATCTCTTGCTGAGAGCAAAAGGAGGATCACAGAGGGAGCAAGAATGACAGTCCATAAATGTTGTAAATGTTCTGAGCAAAGTTTACTGATGGTTAGACAAGACTTCCCCCTTGTAAGTAGCACTATGGCTACCAAGCAACCTAATTGCCACTAGGAGCAAAATCATATTCCTCATCACTACCCACTGCTCCTGCAGGCACAAAGTAAACTTGGGATGAAGGTCAAATCATTAATAGTCATGCCACGTCAAATTTGAGCAGCAGCTGCAAAGCAGCTTGAGCCAAGGCATTGTAGGAATAGCTGAAGATCACTATTGGAGCAAGCAGATATTTCTTTTTCACTCTTCTTTTATAAACCAAAGGATCACAGCAAAAGTCCTCAGAAAACCCTTCATTAGTTGTACTCCTGACAGGCAGAATAAGCCTGGACTTTAAGAGTCTAAAAAACCCTATGCAGAAGAATCTAAGTTCTTTATTTTAATCTTTTCTGACATTTTATCTGATAAATGATTGTTAAAAAATTGATTCTTTTAAGGTCAGTCAGTGTTGCTACTTACCTTTCTTCTAAAGCTTCCAATAATATGCTAGCTTTTTTTTTTCTTATCCCACTTACCAACACCCTGCCAAATTTATTCTTTCAAGAGAGGAGGTTTTTTCCCTACATGTTTTGAGAAACATATATTGCTGTACCAGTGCTGAGACTTATATATGACTTAACTTTCTGTATACAAAAAGCCATGCAGCAAGATGGAGTGAAAAAAGCGTGTAGTGTCCCAACAGTTAAGGCACTGGCATTTTAATGTGGCAGCTGAAAAACTGATACACAGAAACTGCGGTTTATTTTTCTAAAAAGAGTGAGCGTCTGAATCAGTCACAAAAGAATCTGAGGATCTGGCATTAGGGAGAGTTATATCCTTGAAACCAGAAGATTAAACCACTGTGACACTCCCTCGAGCAGAAAAGAAACAAAATAGTGAAGCAACCCATCCAACCACCAGCACAGCATCTTTGCCCAGAAAAAGAAAATAAAGCAACTCACTAACTAAAGCTTGTTGGAACAAAAATGAAAAATTATTTTAAAAGCAAAAAGGACAAATATAGAACATTACATAATTTGGAATGGAAAGGTCCTCTTGAGGTTTCCTGGTCCCTCCTTCAGCTGAAACAGGCCTAAACTCGGCATTAAACTGAGCTGCTCAGGGCCTTGGTAATAAACTACCTTGTTTAATTGAAACAAATTACAGTAGATGCAGACAAGATACCTGTGGAAGATCAGATGCAATACAACTGAACGAATTTCTTATCCTGAAAGCATTTCTGATGGGATCAATTTGTCAGGACATTAGATACATAGCAGAACTACAGAAAATGGCAACAGGATTTCTATAATTCATATTACCATAGTACCTAGTAATCTTCCTCACTGGACATCCAAAGCAAAAACATAGTATAAAAACTTAATTTCTGTCCCACAGAGACTAACATCTACATATACGACACAGCAGATCAATATGGACAGATTAGGGAACAACAGTGAGACAGACTTGGCCAACATGACAGGCACAAATCACAGCAGATAGGAGTTTCACCTGCTGGCATTTTTTCTTTAGTCATCAATACATCCTTAAGTTGTTGCAAGAGATTTGAGCAAGGACAATGTTTTGCTGCTTTGCACAGCTTTATAAAGTGTCCTTCTCACAGGCATTAAAATAAGGTTATTCTTTCAAGGACTCCAGAATTCTTTGAAGAATATAAGAATGAAAAGAGGAAGACCAGTAATGATGTAGTCCTTATTCTAGAAACCAAATTCTTTTCCTAAGGGTATACTTAGAGCCTCTTAAATTTTCTCTATTGTTCAAAATTTACCTCTTTTATATATATTTCTTGTTTCAAGGCATATTTGCCCATACTAGTACAAAAGGGCCCTACCCTTTAGACCAGCTGGTCTAAAGTCAGGACTCAGTTGGGAGGGGAGCAGGTAAGCAACAGATGAGGTGATCACAAATTCAGAAGCTTTGAGACAGCTTACCCATTTATAAGTCATGAAGTCACACCTGAATACCTCAGTTTCATAAGGAAGATATTGTCACTAACTGGAAAAGAGAAAAATAAAAACTCTTCTTAGTTTTGCTCTAACAATGACTGGTAGTCATAGATTTGAGGTTCTGGAGGACTTTTCCATGGGAGTTTTGCTCAGCAACTCTGCAGCTTCTGAAAGACCATTCTAGAGACCTGTGTCTAACAATTCATGTTTCACTCACTTTGTGTCTTGATTTTTAGAGCGCTCATGAAAGATAAGGGGCTGTGGACAGTGGGCTTGTCTGAAAACCCTGGTTGAGAGTCCTGTAAGAACAAGGAATTAGGTACAAAACCTGTTTCACTTCAGCTGATGGACTCTCTCAGCATTCCCAGTTGCTGTAGGTTGCCTGGCTCAAATGTAGCATAAACCAGATGGGAGCTGTAGCAAGGTACAGCAGAGACCATGCCTAGGAAAACAAGATCCCAGAATAATGGGTGATTTTCTCAAGCACTATATCTAAATATAGCCAATACCAATCTCTTAGCCAAAACAACAAAACCAAATATATATATATATATATATATATATATATATATATATATATATATAAAAAATACACAGGTAGTAAAGTTTTTGTTTTATTCATAAATCAACAAAGCTCTCCTGAGGTATTGGTTTCAGTTTACAGTATGATACTGCTATAAAAAGTCTAACAGCATGGCCTGGAAAGCATTTCTTATAAGAAAACAAAGATAATATATTGAAATTGTTCAGATTTGTTGAAGGAAAGAGAAGCAAGCTGGTTCTTGAATTCTTAATAATGTAACTGCAAAGAAATGGGAAGAATTATTCTCTCTATCTGGAAAGGACAGAACAAGTACATTCCAGTTTCAAGTAAGGGAAGAAAAGAATGCCATAGCTTTCAAAAGTTAAGAATAATAATGTCTGGAAAGTAGTTAGTGATGGCAAACTTAGTTTCCTGACACGGAAGGTCCAAGAACAGGTTAGACATATCAAAAGTAGGTTAGCTATAGTTAATCCTGCCTAAGAGTATGTAAGAGTTTTAGGGTCACCTTAGGCCTTAGAATCCTGTGATTTTGATCGTTATTTTGAGTTAGATTCAGGCATAAATTTTTGGTTACTAAAAGTTACTTTTCTACATCTGACCTAAATTCCAATTAAAATTGATCTTTGAGTAGTCGAAAGATATTTTCCACTGTCAATCATACATCTCAGCATGACCACAATTTTACCTTTAAGAAGCATCATATCATGCTGAATTCTACATTTAGTTCCTGTCCTACTTTCAAAGTTAGCACAGTGCTTGTTCCTTACAGTTTTCTCTTTCTGCAGGTTAAGGTTATATTGATTTAAATTCAAAATTTGAGGTTGGAGCACTTTCATGACAGAACTAAAATGCATTGGTTTACAGCTCCATTTCCTGTATTTCCAAGTAAAGTTCTTAATTTGAATTTGCCTGCAGTAATGGCATTATTTTAAAATTCGACGAGGATTTTAACAAACCGCAATCATCACTTGCTAAAGGACACTTTGTACATGCCTCTCTCCATCACATCACCAGTAGCACTCTTCTGATTAAATAGTGCTACAAACATCACTCTTGATTGCTTTTTTACTTTATGATAAGAACAAGTTTGGAAATTTTTATGAAAGTTTGACCTGAGAACTTAAAGAAACTTAGCACTTGCTTAGAATAAAAGTGCCTGATGGTTCCCTTGCAATATCAGGGAACCATGTGCCTCCTCCACAGCGCCCACTGACCATGATCCCGAGGCTTCCTTGTGACAGACCAAGGACCTTTGAAACTTCTTAGTATTACAGGAAAAGATGAGAGTGTTGAGTCTTTAGGATTCACTGTAGTGAGTTGCATCTGTAAGTTGCAAGTCCTACAGTTTTTGTGAGGAAGTGCAACTAACATGGTATCTCTGGAGCAAGGCAAATAATCCTGGTACAGAGAACAAGTTTGTGCTGGCATCACCCAAATGATGGGTTTTTCAAAAGTTCTTCATGCCTGAAGCCAGGACTTTAACATGTGTTTTAATTGGGTTCAAGGGAAGAAACAACACTTGTTGAAAAATGAAGCTGTGGTTATTTTAGAGTCATTTGGAAATTCAAAAAATAGTTTAATTTGAGGACATTTTTGAGGGTTTCATTTAAGGCTGGAAGAAATAATCTTCTGGCTGAAAGATGCAGCACTTAATCATTCCCTACACAAGGGAACCCCAGCTGAATCTCATCTTCACTAGAGAGTCTTAAACTACATTACAGTGAAATGCAGAAATGTCCATGTTATGAAGTACTCTGAAATAAAATGTTTTCTGTTCCTGCTGTTCACCTTCTTCCACTGTATTCACACAAATGTGGTTTTTAATTTTGCAGGAAATTAGACCCTTGAGAGGTCCACTTAATTAGAAGGCATAAAATTGACTGCATTATGCTAGCATTTCTTTGTTAGGAGAAAGATTTCCTTAATTGAGAACTAGTGAAGAAATATATTAACATGTTTGACATCAATGTATAGACCTAGAACTGGCTTAAAATCAGATATTTTTAGAAAGCCACCGGTTTCAGTTGCAACGAAAGGGAAACCTATTAGTCTTAATGTAGGACTGGCATAATTTCTAATAAATTAGAAAGCAAACAAATTTGATGGGCTAATACAGCAAACATTTTGGAATTAATTTGAGAACTTCCATGGATAAGAATATGTAAGTAAAATAACCGAAAAGGAAAGATATTAGTGCTTCTTTGGAGCTTTTTTCAGAGACAAGCTTTAAAACCTTCTCTGCCATTTGCCAACTATGTAAGCAAGGGTTTTAATGTTCTGTATTTTTACGTCTCTGCATCGTATCTGAGATCATGCTGAAGTCAATTCCTTGGACATAAAATAAGCACGATAGAATTCTTAGATTAGCATGGAATATTTCGTATGAAATAAATATAAGGGTTTTTTCAGCAAGATAAAGCAATTTTAAATCCAGTTCAAAGCAAATTAATCTAAACCAGTGTTTGTTTTACTTTATTTCCTGATTGGCAGCCAGATGGAGAGATGTGTTTTCACACATGACAATCTGGTGACAGTCGCTCTCCATAGTCACATTGAAATGTAATCCTAATTAAAAATCCAGTTCTGTTCTAGGATGTCCACAATTATTCTTTACAGAGCAGTGCATGAAGTAGTCCAGCTAAGCAGTACAGTGTGGGAAAATAAAGGTAGCTGTGATGGGGAGTAATGCAGATCTTGTTTCCTTTTTCACAGCTGCCTGAAAATGATCAGCTGAGAAGTCTAGCTGTCACCTGGCTATGGAAAAGAGTCAAACATCTAGATAGCACCTAGATGTAAGACATATTCCTTCACCATACCACTAGCTAAACTTGCAACAATTTTCATTTTCCTGATTTCAGGTGTTTTGGAAAAGGAATCCAGAAACAACTTCCTTCTTTGTAGTGAGTTGGTTTTTATATATATATATATATTTTAACTCTAGGCATGCATTTTCTCTCTTCTGCCCTGTTTTATATCTTTTTAATTCTTTTTTTGCCTGAGTATCAGATGCTTCTACATAGCTAGACAAAATTTAGAATCTTATAGGTAATTTCAATTCAAAAGAGAAATTGGTGTTAGATACAGAAAGCAAAAACATTTGAATTTCCTCCTCCCACACCTCAGAAAATTACAATAGCCTGCTATCTGAAATATGGCAGACATGACTCTAGTGTTTTCTTGCTCAGAGCTATGAGCTTATTTTAGTCACTGTCAATCAGAAGTAATCAAGAATGATAACTGACATATTTTGGGATGCCCTTCTGTCTTAGTGCTTTCATGTGCTGCTTTTCCCAACTTGGCCTGCTCTTCCCTAGCAGCACCTGTCAAAGTCACATTGTCAAGGGCTCTCTATTCCTGAACAAATTGATATTTCTCCTTCATTTTTTATAAGATAATAAGGGAGTACTCTATGGACTATTACAGCTATAGCAAGTGAAGATTGGTACATAATTCCTCAAGCTGGTAAACAGTAAACTAGCAGTGGGAAATTGGGATTTCTCTGTCTCTCTGGGATAGCAGTTCCCTTATTGATCACAAAGTTTGGGTGCACTGCTCCAGCACATCTGATCCCATTTCCCAAGAGAAATTGATACTTACTACCTAGGGAGGAGTTCAGGCAGAACCTGAAGTACCAGGGACATTTCAAATGGTTGTGTTGGCTCCCTGATGCCAATACCACTCCAGGTATCCAGGGACGGGTGCAAGCAGTCATTGCACCACCACACCTACATAGAACAGCTGGACTGCACTGGTGGCCCAGTGAATTCTTCTGGAAAGAAAAGTACACTTAGCACTGGTAGAATAAACTAGCCATTGTCTAGGGGAATACAAACTATGAAACAAATTCTCAGACAAAACACAGCCACCAAAATACCACCCCATGACAGACTCACAAAATAACCAAAAGTGCACTCACTGCCCTGAGAGTTCCTGCAGACTCCAAAGGGGACAGAGGCTGTGGAAAGCAACATTGCAGAGGCCCCTCAGTCACTGCATGGCCTAACTGAGAAGTGGCCAGCCACTTTGCAGAAGCCAGAGTTATGCAGGTAGTATTAGAGTGGGAGGAAGGGAAAAAGTGGCCTACAGACCATATCTATGACTATTCCTGAATGGCAACCACAAAACTGTGTGGGAATGAATAAAACAATGGAAAACAGCAAAGGGTGGGTGCATTGGGATAAACACATCAGGCCAGCTGAGGTATGTCAATGGGTAGGTTAGCAGAGACATTGAAGACCAGTGTAAGTTCAACATGTCAGTGCACCCATCCCAAACAAAAAAACTGCAGGAGAAAAGGAGAGAACAGAGGTGTTTTGGGTCTGACTGAGGTAGAGTTATTTTTTTTTCCTTTAGCAGCCCTCACAGTGCTGTGCTCTGCATTGATAGCTTGGCAGAGTGTTAATAACACCCCAGTGCTTTGGCTACGGCTGAGCAGCACCGTCCCTCTAACATTCCATCGTCCCATCAAAGGGCTGGGAGTGGGCAAGATCCTGGGAGGGCACAGCCAGGCCAGCTGAACCAAATTAACTGTGGTGGTGTGTTTTCTTGTATAAGTTTATAATGGTTGGTTACATTACCCCTATGCAAATGGTTTGTCCCCCAAGTTGCATCCTCCCACCACCCTTGTCCATCTCCTCATAGATCTGCCCTTTATTCCAGGCCCTTACATGTGCATCACTATAACCCTGCCCTCCTCCCCTTTCTGTTCCTGTAACCCTGCCTTTACTTCCAGAACCCTCCATGTCAATCTTGTATCCCCTGAGACCCAAGTGGTTCATTCAAAGTGTTCTCCCCTGTTATTCCCTATTGGTTTGAACTTTTCATGCCCTGCCTTATGTTCCTCGCCAGGTTTCTTGCAATTGGACAAAAGTCTGTAAACTCCCCTTGTTCCCTCCCCTGTATTTAAGTTGGTGCACACAGTTTGTTCTCTTTTATTGTTCCTGACCCTTCTCCTGGAAATAAACCTTCTTGAGAAACAATAGGGAAGACCCCTCTGTGTTGTTCATCCCGATCCTCAGCACAGGAGCAGCTAGTGCTGTGGTGAGCAGCCTCACTGCTGCAGCTTTGGAGCAGCCCTGCTGTATCACCACCTAGGCCAATCCAGGCAAGGATTGGCAGCACTCTCGGCGCAGTACGGGAAGGGGCTAGCTGGGAATTGACCTGGCACTCTGTCAATTAACCAAAAGGACATCCCATGCCATGTGATGTCAGTTCAGACATAACAGCTAAGGGAGGGAGGAAGAACAGGAGTACATTTGTTATTCTTCAGTGTTTGCCTTCCAGAACAACCACTACGCATGCGGAGGCCCTGCTTCCCAGGAAGTGTCCAAACGTCGCTCTCTGGTGGGAAGTAGAGATTAACTTTTCCCTTCGCTTATTCGTGCACAAGCTTTTGCTTGTTTCTTTCTTTCACTTAAATAAATTGCCTTATCTCAATGCACTGGTTGTTTTTAATCATATTTTCTCCCCTGTCCCACTGGGAAGGGGAGTGATAGGGCAGCTTAGAGGGCACCTGGCACCCACACAAGGTGAAACCACTGCAACAGAGCCAGTCAGTGCTCCAAGGGCAACAGTGCAGCCAGCATGGACTTATTGCAGGGAAACTCTGGCTTCTTGGCCTTCTGGAGTTCTCTGAGTGTATCAAGCAGACATGTGGATAAAAGAAATCAAGAAGATTCCTTCTAAGGGATTTTTTAAAATACTTCTATTATTAAATAAAACAGTTGCCACAAAACTGGAGGAGAAAAAATATTTCACAGCTTAATATGAATCAAAAGACAAGGCTTAATGAACACTTTTCAGGATCAAGAGGAGTCAGCTGTCAAGTTCCCCAGGGAATTATGCTGGTTACAGCTTCATTCAGCTTCTTTATCAATGAGCTGAAGAAACCACTGTACTGTGAATCCTGCAAGCCTGAAGCCAATTCCACTCTTCAAGGTGGCCCAAAGCCAAGTCATCAGCCCAGAATGCCAAAAATTCTTGACAAACTTTCTCAGTGGGTAAAAAGGTGGCATATGAGTGACCAGAAAAAGGTGCAATAAGGAAAAACGACCCAAAATCTTGCATACACCATGCTACATTGATAAAAACTCAGCTGCAATTTAGGAGAATTTTATTCATTGCTTTCAGTTCTCTGAAATCACTACAATAACAATAACCTAAAAAATACAACAATAACCTAAAAAAGCCAATAAAATATTGGACATCAACAGAAAGGTGTTCAGAGCAGGAAATCACTGTGTTATTTTAAGAAATTTTGGCCATGTCCAGATTGAGACTGTTATGCCTAGTTCTGGTTTCTGCATCTGAGGAAGGAGATGGAGCTAGAGAAGGTACAGAGAAGGGCAGTTAGATAGTCAAGGGGCCAGAGAGATGCCTTCTGAGATGTGGAAGTCTGTGAGTCTTCAGTGGGGGGCTAAAGAGTTTTCAAGAAATCATGAAGGCAATAGAAGGTCTGAAGATAAAACTGTTATCCACAAAATCCTGCAATTAGAGAACTAGGAAGTGCTTGTTGAAACACCAGTACAAAACTTACTGAAAACAAGTTAAGAAGTGAAAATACTTCCCCCAATGAACTAATGAAACTTATGAAAGACATGGTAAGGAAATTTTATCATCACACACAACAAAAAGAGATAGACTGATTCACAGACCACAATGCCAGACTAAACTAAGAGAGGTTAGGGCTGTAGCATCTAATATTCCTAATACAACTACTGGGAATGCTGAGCAAGTAAGAAGGGAGTGAGTGCTACACATGACAAACTGAGTCTGCCTTGTGCTGCCCAAAGTAGAAGAAATAGGAGATATAGCCAATCCTTTAGTGTCTTAAAGGTAAATTGCACAGTATTAATCAACCAACAGTTGAGATACATGTCAAAAGTTGCAATACAAATTCCTCCTTCCCATGTAATTTCATTAACTCTTTAGTGACATCTGCCTCCATTTTCACACTGGTTTCACATGCTCTGAAGTGCCTCCTTGACTACTTTAGGGCTGGGAGATTTTGATTTACTACTAATAAAAAGGGAAAGAAAAACATCTTTAAAAGATATTTTAAAAAGTACAATAGCACTAAATAAGGTTGTTAATCCATCTTAACCCAGAAGTAGATGTTAGTAGAAGGGGTTGGCATTTTCTCAACTGCAAATTGTTAGGAAATGTTTAGGTGTGCCACACTGAAGCTGACAACATTTGAAGATTTCATTCCTGGAGGAGATGTCAGCAAAGAGGAAAGAAACAGGACCTGTTCAGAATCCTAAACACAGAGCCAGAAACACAGCATTTGCAAATTCAGTCTCTTCTACACTAGTCTGGACCTTCTATATACACCATTTCAACTCTGCTCATTACTTTGGCAATGTTTAAAATAGTTTTCTTATAGTAAGTAGAGAAAGGAAACACATGGAATGAGGTGAGGAATGCAGAACTTTGAGACTATAATGAGACTGCACAGAGTACACCCTTGCTGACATTTGACTGCTCTTTTGAGATTTACCATATGTCAGCTATGAGACTTCATAGGACACTGAAATGGGTAGTTTTCACCCCTATATGCCCCTAATTCTCTGTGGGAAGTCTACAAAACCATCACATACATGAAAATTGGATGTGTCAGGGAACACAGGTACTCTGGTGGCCACCAAAGCCACTACACAAAACCACAGGTCTTTTAGTGGAGAGAAAAAGAGAAATGGTAGGTTGTATACACCCTTCCAAATCATAACATGACATACACTGTAGCAATAAAAACTTAAGTGCTGTAACCCCATTTTCATTTCCCCTAATTAATAGAATTATCTTGCTTTTGACATCTTCACTTTATCAGAGCAAAAAACCAGAGATTCATACTAAATGGTTATGATTTAGGACTGCCTAAATGACATTTCAGCTTTAAGCATATACTGTCTGCTTTCAATGTATAAATCTATTCTAATCAAAAGTAACTAAGTTCAGCAGAGAAGCCTGAATATCAGTGAAAATGGTGGAATTCAGCCTCTTGTATCAAGCAAGTCTGCTTTTTAAGTGCTTCCATGTGTTGTCTAACAAGATTTAATTATCAATTCTGTTAGACATAATGTTTAATTATTCTAAAATTTGAATGAAGTAAAACATAAATGGGCAGCAGCATAATCTCAACATACCTTTTAAAAAGATCATGTTCAACACAGATTTTCAATTTAAGACCTTTTTTGCATGTAACTCCCAGCTTCAATGCCAGAAAGAAAAAAGCAATAATAAGGCCTTCATGTCAGAGAATGAAAAACTGTTTTAAACTTCCCTTCTTTCTATTTTAATTTTGCTACAAGCATTCTTGATTCAAGAAATGGGGGAGTTTTTTCACACCGAAATTAATTTTTAAAATTTAGCAGGCAGGACATGTAAATATTTTTTTCCACAGGTTGTAGATGTTACAAGGCATTACCAGAATTTTGATCTTCTAATCCGTGTGAGCAAATCTGTCAAATGATTTCTTCTGATAAGGAAATAATAAATTTCACCGCGAGGGGGTGCTGATGGCAAACCAACAGAGCTGTTTTGCCTGATACCAGTGTCCTCATCTGATTTTCTGTGCTAAAACTTCACGTTCAGATTAGAATTCCATCCCAAAACACAACAGGCCAGACATGTTTGGTCAAATTTGGTCAGCGAAATCCTAAATTAAGAAAAATATTGAAATACTCCATACATTTACCTTTAGGAGAACAAGGATGCTATGCAAATAATGGCCCAGAAGCTTCTGAAGTGCTGATATACTGTAATGCATTTAGCACTCTTTCTCATAAATGAACATTTACATTTATGTAGTCAACTTAAAAAGGAAGGTATTTTATTATTTCTAGTCTCTTGGTGAGTAGGATGCACAGAGGAGGGAGAAAAATGCAGAAAGGGTTCGGGGGGGAAAATGAAAATAGAGCTTTATTTCTCCCAGCAATTTTAGTTTTGGAAGCCCTTTAATACTAAAATTAGGTGAAAGCCTAAACTGATATAACTGAAGGACACTAAGTTAAGATATTGTTTTACTGTTAACATAAAAACTCAACCACAAGAATCAAATGGTAAAGTGACTATCAAATATCTAAATAATTCCTGTCTAATCACCAGTGTAGTTTTGTAGATTGCACATTAGTGAGGAGTGCAAAAAAAGATAAATATTTCAAAACACAGAACATTTGGCTTCTTTCTTGTGAGAGAAACCAAGATGGTTTGGGGTTTTTTTCTGGTTTTACCATTAAGATCTTTTTTTTGGCAGTCAAAAATTAAAAATCATCTGTCTTAATTATCTTAGAGTCACTTATCTTTGTTGCTACAATACTCTTTTCACTTGGAAAAGCCCCTGACTTGACCCTGGAACTAGCAAGTCCTCACGATTTGGCCAATTTACTTGGCTTTTTAAAAAGAGGAGAGAAAAATAAACTTCTAGCTGTAAACTAGTGCTTTCACCCAGCAAACATGGAAACTTTCCATTGAAATTGAACGGGCACCACATGGTGCTGTGAAAGCAGGGCTCACAGCTGAGCTGTGGAGTAGCTCTCTGGTGTGGCACTGGAGCAGGGAAAGAAGCAAAAATGATATTATTAACAGATTAAGCTATATCAAGGAACCACCAGCTGGCCAAAATTTGGATGGTATGCAAGTCCCTTCAGAGACAGGTAAAGACAGCACCATAGTGGTTTAGGGTTTACCACTTTGTCATCTAACCTGTTCCACTTGGCACACCATCTGCTGAAATGGGAGTAATGCTTTACTGGGGAAATGAGAGAGATAGGTAGGATTTACTAATAATTGGCATGAGGGTTATATGAATATGTATGATCTGAATTCTCTGGGTGTGTGGAAGCCGAACACTTTGGCTGTTCTGGGCATTTTTATCATGATTTGATAGCAGCAGATGGAATTCACTAAGAAGTCTTTTTAAAATATTGAAGTCATTTCTCTTCCCTGCTGCAATAAAGTTTGGAAGTGACATTTATAGTCTATAGGTCAGATCCTGAGGGGTGCAGTCACACACTTGCAAGAATATCTGGCCAATTCACTGTATGAAGAAAGAGTCCAGTTCCATAAGTCTTCTGGAACTAAAGTCCCTGTCGGGAGTGCCTTGACAGCTGCTTTTAAGAATGAAAAGCATTCAAGTTAGATTGGACTAGTCTTCTGTAGGTTTTTAACTTCCTGTGGAAAGAGAACTTAAGTCTCTAAAGCTGTATCTAAAATATTCCGTGTTTCTAAAGCTACCATTACGTACAGGTCTGAATCATATTCTTACATGCATGTCAAATCCACATAGATTTGTATCAGATTGGTTTTCTAGTCTAAAGTCAATGAAACTGATTGAACTGAGCCCAGAGAGACCAGCAGTGGCTGGGAAGCTGCTCTTCACAACTCAGTCATCATTTCAGTCTGCTCAAAATAAAGTCACAAAATTTTGGTGTCACCAAGCTGGACGGGAACGAGTAATGAAATCTGATATTTCCCATATGCAGAAGGATACAGAATATTTGTACACTGTGTGCTTCAAAACCAAGCATAGTCTGTAACTAAGATGTATTTATGGGTAAAAACTCAGCTATTTCTCATAATACTGATAACAGAAAAGTGTAATGATACTTTTCCTATCTTTTCACAGCTGATGTGTGTGAGAACATAGGTCTTTCACTTCTCTTCCTCCCCTCTTCCAATCCACCCTTCCCATTCTGCCCCCATTAGCCAGGAATTAAAAGAGGTACAAATTGTCCCCTTTACTGTTTAAAGCTTTTGGGATCTCTCACCCTGTCACAGTCCTTTCTATTGCCCAGTCCCACAACAGGATTTGGAGGCTCACAATAGCCCCACATGTGCTATAGTTCTGATCCACCCTGCTCCAGGGTTTTCTTAGGAAGGTGTAGGAGTGGGATAACCAAGGAGAGGACAAACACAATTCCCTCCTCCAAGCTGCTACTCCAACAGCAATTGATGAAGAAAAGGGAAGAAAGGTGCACAGAAGAAAAAGCTTTTGAGGTTTGCAATGCTGTGTTGAGTAGTACTGGTAACATCAACATTAATAATGTTGGCACCTCCTCAGTATAATCTGCATTAGGAACAGTGAAAATATATACTGAACATCAAGAGAATAATGTAGTTGTATACATCCACACATGAGGAAATCTAGAAAATTGAATCACTCTTTTTTCTCATTGCAGTACATTTCCATGGATAAAATGTATGCTCTGGGCATTTCTGCAGACCTCTTGAGAAGGTGAAGGGGACAACTGCAAAACTGAGAGAATGAACTCTCCATATGTAGTAGGCCTGACTGTAACCACCATTTCTTTTGCTCCATGTCATAAACAAGTGGGATTCCAAACAGATCCCTTTATCCCATTTCTGTTAGTCAATATCTACATAAGGCTGCTAAAGAAGGTTGCAATACACCATCTCTTTAGGCTGCTTGCCTTAGCAGTTACCTTACCAGTTTTTCCCACTTATATCTCAGTTTCTTTTCAAACAGCTAAGTTTCAATTTATCCAATATTCTGTTCATTCTTTGATTTTTTTTTTAAAGTTTGTAGGATGAAATAAAAGCATAAGTGATATTATTTCTGTAATTCAATTAAAAGTAAAATAAACCAGAGCTTTTTTTATCCCAGATGCAAACAATTTATTATACAGGTCTATTAAATGAGATAGCAAGTTACATAATTTTGTTTCCAGGATGCATATTTGTATGTATTTACCTGATTATTTCTTCCAGGGCTGGATATATGCATAAGAGTGATATGCAAGTGACAGAGCAACAAGGATCATTGTCCTTACCTGGTTAGTAACGCATACAGTTCTGGCTGTGCTAAGCAAAATAATAATATGGACTTCATCCAGTTTGTTAAAACCTTTTATCTCTAAAGCAGGGTGAAAGCAGCAAGACTCATTACTTTCATTGTGCTTTTTAAACTAAAATCTGGCCAGAAATTATTTGCTGGATCTCCACCAATAAACTCTGTCACAGGTGCAGCCAGATAACTGAAAATACTTACAAACCACAGGGTCATCCTGATCCAGCCCACATGAGTCACTCATAGCTGCCTCAGAGCAAAATAAGAGAAAGATACCTTGAGAAAACTAAACCAGTTAACCTGAAAGAGAAACTTCTATTAAAAAGACCCCAAAACCACCAAACCTAAAAAAAGAGTCAGCCAAACAGAAATGCACCCACCCCATCCCCCAAAAACCCTCAAACAACAAAAGCAGCCCAAAACAATCTTGACTGGGACCTCAGTTGTGAGCAGTGTGGTATAAGTGGCCACATTTGGGTTCATACACATTCCCTCAGTCATGCCTGTGCACTACAGACCCCTCCAGATTCTGAAACCTAATTCATTCTCATAAAAACAAGGAGTCAATATGTCTGCGTAGTCCCAGTCTCAGAAGTACTTTTAGATCCTTCTGATTAGAACCAGGTTTGGTAGTCAGTCTTAATGACTGGGGAGCACAGTCCTTGACTGTCTGCCAGAACAAAAAAAAAATAAGACATATCGTGAGAAGTTTGCAATTTAAATTATTAATGTAAACCTCATTAAATAATTAGGGAGCATGTTGGATTTTCAAAATAAAAGTTGAAAAAGAATTAAAGAGCGAACGATCACATGTGTGAAACCTAAAGACCCTAACACAAATGAAGAGAAAACAAAGCAATGGGAAAACTTGTTCCACTAATAGCTGCCAGACCTTGCAGAAAACACAGGATTCCACCAGAAGATCAGTACCTCTTACCTAGAAGGCAGCCTCTTTCGCTTGAGCTGCTGCTCACACATGATGGTCTTGTAAGGAGTGCTGTTTGATTTTTGAATCAAAGAACTCTTGCTTCGACTGTCTGACAGCTTCAGGATACTACGCGTAAATTATACCTATTCCAGTGCAACTTTCATCCTCCTCCAGCTTGCTAAATGTGCCCCGAATTCAGGTATCTTATTAGACCATCACATCTGGAGATTCAGGAGAATAAAAACCACTTGCAATATGTGAACAGTTTTATTCCTTGTGGCTCTCCCCTGCCAGAGGCAGCGAGGCACAGTTATATAAAGAGTGTTCTCAAGTGTGAAATAATGTCCTCAGCCACCAGCTCAGGCTGCATCTCAGCAGCAGGGGATCCCACAGTTTAGTACGATGGACAAACTGTTGAAAACAGACATGTTCACCCAGAAAAAGACACGTTGAAAGTGAAAATTAAGAAAAATTGCAACTGAGGATTAAAAAGGCATAAATTGCTCTCTGATTAAATGCTCTTGAAATTAATGGAGAACTTTTCCCACCAGTCAAGGACTGGAAGTACCATCTTAAATCCTTTTTTGGTCCTTATTGTTGCTAGCTTTTCACAGAGAGTAACAAGAAAATATAGAAGTATTTCCAATAATGAGTTTAACCTGCTTTTTTCAATACAGTTTCTGTAAGCAATTAATATCCTTGAACATACTCATTTAATTAAATGAATTCATTACTTTAATTTGCTCAACAGAAGCTGGCAAGAAATATTTCATTTAATCTCTAGGCTGCACACCCACACACACTTTCCTGCAAGAATTTTAGATTTCATGTCAGAAACTTGAGATCTTTTTACTTACAGAGGGTCATGAATATTGTTTATCCCTTTTAACTGGCTTCAGTCATCAAAGTGTTGAGGGAAGCAGCTGGGACTGGAAATCTCTCAGGAATAGAAAGGGAGTACTAGGGAATGGTAGTAAATTTACATCTCTAAGTGATTTGAGGGTAGTAAAGACCCTCCTAGGAAACAGAATCCATTTTAAGATGGCATGCATGCATAGCTGCATCCAGAACTTAATTTTTGAAATGGATTTTTTCATGTAAGAGTCATGAAAATTTTTGACCTCTACTGTTTAAAGGCTCTGGCACAGGGATCATTTTGCTGTTCTCATCATTCCTTGCACAGATACTGCAATGTCTGTCATTCACTGAAACAAGAATTTGCTTTGTGTTCCTGAATGCTGTCTTTAATCGCTTAAAAAGTGAACCAAGAAATGCTGTTACATTTCACAGTTACATTTTGAGAGTATTTTAACATTAGTAGAACTTTCTACATTGCAAGTGGTTTTGTTCATTTATTAATTAATTAGTCTCTGCCTATGCCATGGCATTTTAACAGCCTGTTCTGCAAAGCTGTGATATTAGATTATTGGGTGATATTTCTAGCAGTTGTAGAAAACTCACATGAATCTTCAGTTAATTTTTGAATACATTTGTTAAAAGCCTTGATTTGCTTGTGATTTGGAAGACTGATTTGCAGCTGACAAGAAGACAGATCAGGTACCTGCAAATGCCTAATAAACATCCTCATGGCTCCCGGAGGAAGATCCATTATCAATGAACCTTAAAAAAGGAACATTCAGAGGGCTCTGATGGTGACCTAGGGTGCATCTCACCAGGCTGCAGTGTGGGAACAGACCTGCTCCTGGGAGGCTGTGGAGAAACCTTGACAGAAGTGAAAATATAAGCAGCAATTTCTCTTCTGCCATGGTAAGTAGCTATGGCCTATCAGATCAAAGTGAGTCCATAGGACTGCTGCTTCTTATGTGATGGACACAGGCAATGAAGGGGTTACCATGTCATATTTTTTCCCAATTGCTCTAAATGTGGCTGGCTAAGGATTCAGGAAATATTTGCTATAGTTCTATGCCAGCACCTGATTGTGAAAGTCTGATTAGATTGAATTACTGAATGTATTGTCTGGTTTGCATAATAGAACAAAGAAAGGACACACCCTTCTCCTAATCCTATACACAGTCCTGGTGCTGTATTTCCACACTGAACGGATTTGCAGGTTTTCTGCATTCATTTACTACCCTTATTGGCTGAAAATATAGGTTGTACTTCAAAAGTGTGTCACCACCCTAAATATGAGTCTAGCTCTAGAGCTATTTTCTGCTAGCCAGTCCTAAGGTTATCTGCCCCCAAGCTATCATGTTGTTACACATCAATGCACCATTTACCGACCACAGTGTAAAACACTGTTCTCCCTGCCTGGACCAACCCACAGCAGTAGTCCAAGAACACCTAACTAGACCTGAGCCTGGCTTTATTTTACTGTGACAATATTAAATGTAGCTCAAGAAGAAATTTTAATTTTGCCAGCTACAGGGAAGTCAAAAATAAACTGCGAAACATTCAAAAGACTTTCCCACTGGTTGCTTTCAGCCTCTCATTCTTTATGGCATGAGAATGGTTTGAACATGTTTTCACAGAGGAGTGTTCTGTTTAGACTTAGATACACATTAATGTATTGCACCAGTTCTTACAAACATATCTCTCATGCACTGGGGAGTTGGGCATAAACCTATCAGCTATTTGATGAATATACTGAGCCTGTTAGTCCATCTTGTCACTTCTGCTGCAAAGTGCCCTGCTGCCTCAGTGGAGCTGCTGCTTTTGTCCCTCTCATTTGTTTAATATTTCTTGCTTCCTGTCTCGTAAAGGCAGAGCTGTGTCTGCTGTGATAACACAGATCAAACATTTTTGAAACAATGAAGGAACCCAAATGTGCAAGGATTTATTTTCAATATATGTGATTCACAATCAGAGAACTAGGAAGTGGCAGGTACAAGTGTTAAACTGTAAGATTTGAAGTGTAGCCTGCTTTATATATCTTGAACGCAAATGACAAATGAAGCTGGGAAGCTGCAGCATCCTGGAGTGAGTACCACAAAGCCAGTCATTTATAGAAGACAGCCACAAAACCATGAATGGGTGGAGACAGGAAGAAAATCCACTGATGTGAACAGAAGAATGATGTGCTTTGGGGCACTGAGGTCATTTCATCAGTTCAAGAGGACAGAATCAAACGAGCATGAGAAACCTTGCAGGAAAGTCGTCATCGCTGTAAAAATAGGAACTCCTGTAATGAAAACTGATATAGTCCAAATGACATCAGGGAAGGAGGGAGAAAAGTAAATGGGATTGGTGTCATCTGCCATCAGTCAGCTCTACAGTACAATCAATAATTTGTTTTTTCAATTTGTTTTTTCAATTTTTTTTTCAATGGACTGCAATTTAAAATAACCACAGAAGGTCTGACAGCCTCACAGAAAATAGAGTTCTACTCTGTGGTCATAATTGCTCAGTTACCATATAACTCTCATTTTTAAGGTTCAAACCAATAACTTACGGGATAAGCAGCTTCCTACACACGGTGGCAAACCTTGTAATGGTGCAGTGGTGTTCATCAGACATCAGACTACACAAACCTAGAAAGATTCACAGAATCATTCAGTCTGGAAGGGACCTCTCAAAGTCATCTAGGACAGCTTCTTGCTCTAAAAAGGCCTGCTTCAAGTAGGTCGCTCATGTTCTTGTCCAACTGAATCAATCTCTGAAATAACGGAACTCCCAAAGATGCTTTGAGCAACTTGTTCCAGTGTCTGACCATCCTCAAGATTAAAAATAAATATCTCTATTTCCTACATAGAATTATATCTGACAATCATCACATCTAGAATAAAATTCTGACCTACCAACTCACATCTCTCATCTCAAAACCATGTGTCTCCAAGAGGAGTCTGACTCCATCTTCTACACAGTCTCCCACGAGGCAGCTCTGGACAGCAATAACAGTATTGTGTCTCAGTGTTTTCCTCTCAGAGCTTTCAGCTAAAAGCTGGATTTGTTCAAGCCAAATCCTCTCAGCTTTTTCTCATACACCTTGTGCTCCAGACCCTTGAGCATCTCACTGCTGAGTCCAAAATGGGATGCACTACTTCAGAATTGATTTCACTTTGCCTCCCTTTGTTTGCTGGCTACAGTCATGCTAATTCAGCCCAGGGTGCAAGCGGCTTTCTTCAGCGTAAAGGAACACTGCTGGTTGATGGTCAGTTTGTTGTTCACCATGATTCCCAGGGCCTTTCCTCTGAAGCTGCATTCCAGCTAATCATCTGCAAACTATGTCTGTGCACAGGATTACTCCATCTCACATGCTGTACCCGGTCATGTTTGACTTCTCGCAGTACCTGCATTTTTCCAGGCCACAAAGATCCTTCTGAAGATCAGCCCTGCCCACCCTCATCTGCTGAGAGCACAGCAAATATCTTCTCTGCCTCATCATTCAGTTCATTAAGACCATATTACACAGAAACAGCCTCAGAAGTGACCCCCAAAGGACATGACCAGTAAGCAGCTGTCAGAGGGACTTTGTCCCATTGATCCCTCTGAGACCAGAATGACATGCCCAAATGATAAAAGGGGCAATTATGGCTCTTCCCCTGCCTGTGACTGGTGAGAGCATATGATTGCATTGGCACAGGCTGTCCCAGGGCAGGAGCTGCTGGACTGTCCAATTCCCCAGCTGTGTGAGGGAATGAATCATGCGAGAATGACGAGATCCACACTAATCATTCATATGATGCCACACTACTCATTCTACAAAACTACACACAGCTGAAGCAGTGAAGCTTTCTGCAGGCTCTTATCATCTCCCTGGCAGTCAAAAGTGTGGTCACCTGTGATCTGGGTTCAGTTCCCAGTTTTGCAGTAGATTTCCTATATCATATTAATCCAGGCTCTCTTGAGCCATTTACTTGGTTAAAATCTATGCAAAAATGCTATCACAACTTTAATGAGAAATCCAGAAAGTGACTTAATAATAGAAAATAGGAGTACTTTTTTTTCAATGCATATTCCACTTTTATTAAATGCTATTTATTCTTATTAGTGAACATTTGAGTCTAATGGTATTCACAAAGGGTTTGAGGTATTTGGTGGAAAATGTAAAGTGGTACCATTGTTTCTTAATCAAGTACTGTGACAATTATTTCATAGGGTATTTAGATCAAGGCATTGACAAATCTCCAAACCAACTTCCTCCACACCCCAGCTCTTCCCTTGATGGTGCAGGGCTTGCACTGCTCCCATCAGCTAGGCGGGTCCCCTCAGCAATAATATGAGTGAAGCCATCCAGCATTTCACTTTGAAAAAGGAAATGCATTTTCCTGAATATGTGCCAGGTTCTACTCCACCCCTAGCTCTGCACTGCTCAGTTACACACAGTTTAATGTCATGAAAGCTACAGAATTAGTGGTCCATTACTACTCTATCACTGCATTTTCAGTGACAGTGACTGACTTTATTGCATTATAAATAGAAGTATGAGAATAGGTATAGCAGTGAACCGTGTAGATAAATGAGCCCCTGAATCCTAGAAGATTCTAAAACATTCTTTTGCACCTGAAAAATAGAGAACCAAATGTTGAAATGAGGTAGGGTGTGTTCTAAATATAAAGTATTCAAAATAATGTGTGAAGAACCACAGAAAACATACTCTGTATATATGAATATTAAAAGAGAGATAGGTTATCTATGATAACAGTTTTGTAAGCTCTACAACCCTTAATTAGTAGATACAGCAATTATTATGAAAAACATTAAATCCAAGGTAGACCCTGTAAAGGCATAGAGCAATGAAGTATTTATAAAGATCCATGACAAAAAGCAGCAAATATGAGAGACATAGCTACATCAGTTATAGTTCTTCTGTGTTAGTAATCTTCAAAACTAAACTCAGTAATTCTGGAGGGGTCATCCAAAGAAATTAGAAGAAGAGGTAGCAAAGGAAGTTACCTCTGTCTCCAGATTCTGCCCTTAATTACCAAACAACTTAGCCAGAAGTTTTCTGAAAATACCAATTACTTGTACAGTGAGAGTAATCATTATTGATCAATAATGAATACCATTGAGGACTCCATTTCATTTCACATCAATCCAAAGCACCTGTTCATCCTTATTACTTCAGCATGATGAAAAAAAATAATACTTCTCTAAACATTTCATCGAATGTGCCATTCATCCTATTTTCAAAATAGTACCAAATTAAGTTTCAAAGTGAGACAGTGAAAAATTTCATTTGGAGAAAAATGACATAAAATATTTTTTATGTTCTGAATTTCTTTCCCTCTGCCACACTGTTTTTCAGATAAAACTACATGCCAGATTCAAAATTCCTGAAAATATAGCAAGAACTCTTGTACCATCTGTTTTCTGCCCCTCTGCTGAGGTAACATCCTTTCTGCAAATTTATGTCAGCAAAGATTATATTAAGACATATGCTGAAAAATATAACAGCTAATTTTTCAGAGAGACTAATCTTGAAAAGACTTATTTATAAGAGTAAAATTTAAGTTAAGAGGGGTAGGTTGAATTTGAGTTGAAGTCTCCATACAAATATAAAAGGACTAGTATGGCAATATCCATCTGAGGCACCATTATGAAATTCCACTGACTGGGTGTTAGCCATATCATTTTCTGAAGTGTATATTTCCTTCTATAAATAAGGTTTCCAAAGAATAATTGCAGGAGAGGAAAAAAAAAAGAGAGGATAAAAATATTTTTTTAGTAAAATAACCTTTAGCTAAGTACACACAAAAAAGTTAGCAGTGTTTTTGCTTTAGATATATTTTAAATTAAAAAAATAAACTCCAGGTTTTTCCACCAATTACTCATGAATTCAGAAAAATGGCTATTACTGAAAACTCTCACCAGGCCTTCTCACCAGATGCATAAGTATTTCTTGTCTTAAGGCTCCATAATTTAATATGAACTGCGTGTAACATGCTTCACAGAAGTAATTAGTAGGTGATTTATTCTGTAATTCAAGATTTAGGCTCAGTAATCCATAACACAGTGGGATCAAAAAGGCACTTGAAATTGAATTTCTGCTTGGAGGACACCTGAAAGTATTGCCCTGTTCAGCACCATTTTTTGAATGAAAGATTATGAGGTTTCATTTGAATTTTTGCTGAGCACTTAGTTGTTAATTTTCATGCATGGACATTTTGTTCATAAGTTTAAGACTCAAAAAGTGTCCTAAAGCATGGGACTGGAGCTTTCAAGTGGTATAACTTTCTTAAACCCTCTGAACAAGATCCTGCTTTCTGAGGCCATGCTTACAATGAAATTTCATTATTTTCTCTTTAATTCAGAAGACACAAGGCTACTTCTACCTATTTGGTTTCCTTGGATGTGTCCTCTTCTTCCATATGGGATTTGAGGACTCTGGGCAGTTACAGGATTTTTGCTAGCTTCCAGTAATGCCATCATATCACATGTTTTAAAAATCTTAGCATGCCTCTCAGATTCACCTTGTTGCAGTGGAAACCTGCCCATGTTTATTTGTCTGGAAGTAGACTTTCTCAGTGATTCAGGTTAAATTTAACACAAATCATCTCAGGACCGAAAGCAGTAACATTTTATGTGCATGGCAGTGGGATGCATGGGCTTTGCACAGATCCTGTATTTCTAGACTTCATTTACATAGGTTTGTATTATCTGTGCTTTTCTCTTGGGCACCAAAATCCTCCATTACCCAGAAAACTGAGTGTTAATTACAGTTGGTTCTCAAAGGAGATTTGGTTTTCAAGCTCACAGGCACAAGAATGGCAGAGCACTGCCTTCATCTCCCAGAGCCTTCATCTCCTCTGACCTTTGCATCCCAGGGACCCAAATTGAGCAACAACATTTTCATCCAAAAGCAAATTATAAATTTGATCTCAATGCTGCAAATTCCTACCCATTTATATAATTTCACAGCTCTGATTATTTTTGAGGAAATTCATAGCTGTGGTGCATCATGCCCCTGGAAGCACAGACAAGGCCTGAGAGATCCCAAAATCTGGATACCACAGGTTTGAGGCAACTCTGAAAGCAACTGAAAGAAATAAGTTGGGGACTACTGAATATCACTGCAGTTAATAATAGAAAGATAAAGCATAAAAAAATGCTTTGCTATAGTTACCCAGACTCCTGCCACATAAAGACATTCTCTGTTCTCATGTCACCAATAACAGGAGACAGGTTTATGACAGCATTTGCTGTTGAAGGGACAGGTAAGAAGAGGTAAAGGGAAGAATGAGCTAAAAATGCAACTATGGAAGCAATATTCAAAAGAGATGGAACTGAAACACTCTTCTTTCTTGTAATTCATCTTCTTTGCTTAGAAAAACAGTAGTAGCAGCAAATAAAGATAAAGTTATTCATAGTAACTACTTCTAGTTTTACTGTTCTCTTACCTTTCCATACTTCCTGTGAATAAAGCCTATATAAGGCCCCTAAGAAACACTAACCACAGTCTCTGACGAGTGCAGTTATGAATTATAATGAATAATTATGAAGCAGTCTAGATTTGAAGATTTTATGTACACAATCACTGAAGGCTACCAACAAGGTCTCTCTAAGATCCTATGTAACTTGATGTTTTTATTAAGGACTTGAGAGGAAGAGAGCAAACCACATAAATTCAGGGTTACTTAAAAGGGCCACTTGTGAAAACATCTGGAAAAAGTGATCCAAACAATGAAGATTATACTTCTTAAGTGAGAATCAATTCTTCTGAGCAAATATAGGAGTTACCAAACCCTTCTCTGCCCCTTTCCTGATTTGAACCTCATCAAGTAAAACAGCTACTGTCCTAACTTCATACTCCTCCTTAAAAGACTGTACCAAAGTTCCTTACTTTCTGTTTGTTTCTCCTAGATTTTGATATTTGCATATAGTCACATTTTTCACTAAAATTTATGGGGAAAATTTAAGAATACACAGAAGTTTATGCTGTGTCTTTGAAAACCTTTTCCATATGATGCCAATTAATAGTCAGAATAATGCCACACCTCACCCTGTAACATTCAGAGAAGTTAATTATTAAAGGAAGAAGGATAAAGACAGCAGGCTTAAATCTTCTCTTTGATATAAAGGAAATTTTATTCTGATTTTTCCTTGTACATAGAAAGAAAGGTGTTTTCTTGTCCAGCCACTTTACGCAGGAACTGGTCCCAATTACCCTTTACAATGATTTAGGTGTGTCCCCTAAGCCTGCTACTCTGCTTCTGTGCACAGGGTATGAAGAACTGACATATGTCATTAAAAATTCAACAAATTCCTCTTTGCTGTCATTTCCACCAACTTCCTGCCCGATGATACTTCCCTTCCTTCCACAGCCCATGCCCAGTGCAGCACCAAAACTATGCTTTTTCAGTCATGTTTGTGTACTTTCAAAAGGGAAAAAAAATTCCCCAGAGAGCACTGCTTGTGTTATTGCTGCATCAGCAGGTTCTTGCTTGCTTCCTGTGATCACTAGGCAAGGAGCAGTAGCCACAGGCAGAGTAGCTCCCAAAATCAACAAACAGTCAAGCTGATGGGTAGGATCTGGTTTTAAACTGAGAGCAAAGAACTGAGCTGTGATTTAAATCAAAACTAGTAATAAAAAAATGAGGAAGATAAAAGGAGAATGGGAATAGACTTAAATATCTGGGGACTGCTATAATAGCTCTCATTCCACTGTGTATTGAAAAGTATCAGGTCAGCTGATAACAAGAAAATATATTCTAACCTCATTATTGCTGCTGAATATTGAAGTGGGAATAACCTAGGTAAGCCTGTCTCAACCTTCCCATTTTGTGTCATCTTAACATGTCAAAGACAGAAGAATTAAAGACTTGTCCTTGAATAAATTACCTCTTCTACACATACAGAAATGCTGTATAGGTTACTGTCTCTCTCATTTTCCTTCCAACCATCCTTCATCACAATCAGAAATCTACAGCTAATTGTCAAATGGCACCCTCCATGACTAATTAACTATCAGGGAAGCTAACACTACCAGGAATAAAGAGTTTGATGGGGTGTTTCCCTTTATTTCACATCCAAAGAATCTGTTATAAATTGATGATACCACAGCTGACTTTTCTTTCAAATGCCAAAGCCTTTCCTAGGTAATAGAATGTGAATTTAAAGTAGAAAGGCATTATCCTTTATGAACCATATCACTGCAACACCATAAATCACTTTTCTAAATGATTTCTCCATGTTACATGAGTAAAATGCTGAACCTATCAATCCCTCTTTCTTTATGAGTCTCGGGACAGCACAAAGGCGTGAAAGCTGAAGGAGAATATATTAATCCTTCTGAAAACTCACAACTCAGCTAATGTAAAGAAGTGAGCACGCCTGACACTGCTCATTTGTAAGCTACAAAATGAATAACTCAAATGGGGAAGGTAGTGCTATCACATTCTCACAAGGAGACTTAACAAATGGCAATCTACTGAGCATATATCAACAAAATCTGATCACGCTAGTAAAAACATCTATCGTGGAGCTGTCAGCACAACAAAGACAGTGGGTTCAGAGGAGTCCACAAAATTCATCAGAGAGCTGCAACACCTCTCCCGTGAAGACAGGCTTAGAGAGCTGGGGTTGTTCAGCCCAGAGAAGAGAAGGCTTTGAGAAGACCTTACAGCACCTTCCAATACCTTAAGGGGGAGTATTAGAAAGACAAATGTGTGCCCTTTTAGCAGGGCCTCTTGTGATGGCACACGGTGTAATGGCTTTAAACGGGAGGAATGTCAGTTTAGATTAGATACAATGAAGATTTTTTTTTTACACTGAGAGTAAGTGAAACACTGGAGCACGTTTCCAGGAGAGAATTCCTCATCCTTGGACACAGTCAAGGTCAGGTTGGATAAGGCTCTGAGAAACCTAATCTAGTTAAAGATGTTCCTGGTCATTGCAGGGGAGTTGGACTAGGTGGTCTTTAAAGGTGCCTTCCAACCCAAAGTATTCTATGATCCTGTGATCTTCCTTAATATATTTAACTGGATACTCTTGTTTTGCTCTTTCTACTAACTGGCAATTGTGCACTGCAGTCAGGCTCTACAATATTTGAAAAAGCTTATTATATCAAGATTTTTAAACTGCTAACATTTTAAGAGTATTACTAAGATTGAAGTGGTTATCTGATAAATTCCTTATTATAGTGAAATTATGGATATACAAGTATTCCTTCCCCTGACAATTACCATCCATAGAGATCAGGCTCAAGGCTTTAGGTCACCTCTTTCATCCAGAGGTGAATGAAGGAGACGCACACCTCACAGCACCTTTGCCTTGCTGGAGAAACCTGCTCAACTTTCACCTTGGGAATTCAGACATACCCCTTGGATAGCAGCTACATCAAATCCAAATGTCAGTAGCAAAACCCAGACTCCTCAGCCAGCAGCTGTTAATGGTTAGCATACTTCTAAAATTTAAGTATGTCCCTAACTTCCTCCAAAGAGCAGCCAAGGTTGAGGGAAAGGTTTTGCCTTTAAAATATATTATCTTTAACATCCTAAGCTGTGGAATCAGTACTTGGCCAACTGTTGGACAGCTTCACAAAGCAGGACTGCTGGTGTGTAACTTCTCCTAGGATTGAAAGAATCCTTCTAACACTTTCAGCAAAGAACCAGAAGCCAAAGCTGTAATTTTTGAGTGTGCTTCTTTAATAAAATAAGCATCTATATATATAAATAAAACAATGACATGCTGTTGAGCAGAGATTTCTCTTTGTACACTACAAAGGCTGTATGGAGCACTCCACAGACACATAAATTACTGACATGCATGGAGGATGTTATGTATGAATAGTTTAGTTTCAAATTCAAACAGTGATTCCATGTATCTATTGATCAATAATGATCTGCCAATCTTTCCAAGTACCTGCCCATAGATACTGCCTCTTTGCAGACATACTCCAGCTGCTAAATCACACAAAAAATAAAATAGACTGTACTGTGAAATTCGAAAAAATTCTCAGTGATATTCTAACACCTCTGAAGGCAACATGCTTTTGATTTCAATGTGAACAGAACATGAATTCTCTCCATATTGTTTTCCAAGAACATGCAAAAGTTATGACTTGGTGAAGTAATAAATGCAGCTACAAATTTCTAAACTATTTCTCCTTTATTGACTGTACCATCAGAAACTTTGAAAGCTCTAATTAGGGACAAGGCTGTCTCATACTTTCATGGGGTTTGACCACTTTTAATTTCTTCTGTTCAGCAATCTGGAAATGCTAAAATGATAGACATAAATTTCATACTTTAAAATACACAAGTAAGCACATTGTTTATTGCTTTTCTTTTCACCTCCACAACATCACTAAAATAATTATCAATGTACTTAGAAAAATCACAGTTGACAGAACCTAAGAGACACTAAGTTAGCCTAGCAATATAAAGAAAAGGGTAATTTAATATTTGAAGTTCTTAGCAAATTCAGGTCCCCTAGAATAAGTCAATATCTATTGGCATTGGAATATTATTTAAAAAAAAACCCTCACTACACTGACATAAGTAGTTTCTCATAGTGTCTGACAAATTAGCACTTCTGTTAATTTGGCACAAACATTTGGCTTGAATAATTTCCCAGAATTATATCCATTACAGTTTGGTGCCTGTGGCTGAACAAACTTCTCCCTTGAATAGAACAGAGATGAGTTACTTTTGACACCCACAGAAATGTAATTGCCTCCAAAATCCTGACTAACAACAGCCTCTGAACTCTGCAGTGCCCCATCAATGTTTGTCAGCTTACACGGATTTTAAAGCAATTTGTAGTTTGTCATACGAACATTTGTCATTACAAAATTGTTCCTCATTTTCTAGCCAGAAAGATCAAATGGAACTACTTGTCTACATTTCTGGTTCAATTTTTTTAAAATTGTGTTTTTAGAATGCAAAAAAATAAATAAGAGTAGGCCTCAGTCACCAGTCATTAATACTTTTTTTTCTTAAGTCATAATAAGAAACACAGGCTCAGAAGATACTTATTCAGTAATTTAGTTTACAAGGGAAACCAAAGAAGTTTACTAGTTTCCAGAGTTCTAGGAGTCATCTTTAAAGCAATATGCATTTCATACCATTTAGCCATAACTTTAACTTTATTAGTAAGTTGCCCTGCTTCCTTCTCCAGATGCAGTTTCTTGGCCTGAGTCTCCTTAACACAAGAGAAATCCTTTGCAGCTTAGGAAAAAGCTAAACCAAATTTAAAAAATGAACAAACAAACAAAAACCCAAAACAAACAAACAAAAAAAAAACAATCAAACCAAAAAACAATCACTCCCCAAAAAACCAAAACCAAACAAACCCATAAAAACCAAAAAAACAACCCAATAAAACCCTCCAAAGAAACCCCCACAAGGTACACACAGTGCAGAAATGTACTTTATTTTACTTTTAAGCCATTTTTTTGCTATGTGCATGAATATTGCATGAATTTCAAGCTATTCATGCACATGGGTGATTACAGAAATTTCCATGCAAAGTAAACATTTGTCTGCATGTCATCAAGCCGCTTATGATGGCATGAGAGTAATTCACAACTGTCATCACAAGGTCAGAAATGCTCCTTTGACCTGTCTGAACTTCTCCAGCATCCTCTCCCACACAGACACGAATTTGCACAGCCACACACGCACAAAAATGGATGGGCAGATTGCACTTCAGATCAAAAATTCAGTGGGATTATTGCTTTGAGTAGATTGACTTACCAGGATAATTTAGGTGATCTCTTTGGAGTCTCATCCAGTCCATTGCTTGCTTCACATCCTCCCCTCAAATTACTCATCTCAAACCATAGTGCTTTGTGTAAAATTTATTTTCCTTTTCCATCTGTGTTATCCAGTGGTTTTGTGTTCTTGTCTGGCTGTTCTGCCAAGCTTACTGAGGCTCAGGGAAATTAAACAACTGGTGCAGAGCCACATATGTGTCAGCTCAGCCAAAATTAGCATCAAGTTTTAAAAACAGACATTTAACTGCATATAAAATAGGAAGAAAAATGTGAAACCTTGTCACTTTGAGGGCTGTTGACTTTGGTTTGGTTTTTTTTTTCTACAGATAAGCTTAGGCAAATTATGATCCTATCAAGAGGAGGTTCTCTTCTCCCTTTTCTCCTGGTAAATCCTTGATTGTGCCATAGAACCATCTTCTTGCTCAGAAGCAGTAAAGTTCATAAGAGTTTTCCTCTCTTGTACCACCTCAGAAGGACAAGTTGTAGAAATGAACAGTGCTGTATCCAATTTTTTAAAAATGAAAGATATCTGTGGCTGTTGGTACCTATATTAAACTCTCTTCCAGACAGCAGAGACCCACTATTTGTTGTAGCCTTTCTTGGAAGCTGAGAGAAAAACAGTACAGTAGTTCACTAACATGAAGAAAATTCACCTCTTTTTCTGTCCTGATTTCTAACTTTTCCTGCTTTAGGCCTGTAAATAACTACATTTAAGAGATTTGTGAGATGCATAATAAAACAAAGGATTTTATGAGGTAATAAAATATTTTCTGTATTAATATTACTGTGTGCCTAAGAAAAGAAGTAGTAGATTTGAAAAGAAAATTCAAGTAGATCTGTGTGAGGCATGGGCAAGCTTCAGTTTGGCTCAAAAGTTGTTCAGATATAGTTCCATGATAAAGCATGCATTATATTAAGAATATATGAGGATATAATACTATACTATCTTACTACTAAGGATAAATGAGATTTTAATAATATATCACCTCTTTATATTCTATGTTTTACTTCCTGACATCTTCCCAAGATGCATGCCAACTGCCTCATGATTATTTAATGCATGTTTATAAGTCTAAGATCTGAAACTTGTGAAAGGTCTTCTGAGGAGAAAAAAATTGTCCTCATCCATAATTTCTTTTGAAATTCCACAGCTCTTCAAAATAATTTGTGTTTAAAATCAAACACTGACTATCACCTTCTAGCAAAACCATAAGTTTTTCTGGTCCCAACAGATTCCTAGAGAAAGGCAAAAATTTCAGTTAATTGCCTGATTTTCACAGTATCCACCCTCTCAAATTAGAACTTGAGATTAGAAAAAAAAAAAAGGTACTAAAAATTACTTCTTTTACTGTATAAAAGATATGTGATTTTTCTTCTTGCAGTACTATTGACTAACTCAATTCCTAATATGGAACATTTTCATTTTCCTTGACCTTGAAATCGAACAGGTGATACATAGTCATTTATGGTTCTATATGCATGAGGCTCCAGATTTTCTTATACGTCCCAGGGCTTCAGATTTTTCTAATACCCTTTTAGAATTTGTAAATCACTCATTAAGGGCTTACTACTTTTAATTACTTCACACCACTTAAAAAAAAATCTTTGGTAAAAATCCTTGGTGATTTTCAGTTCTCTCCTTGAGAAAAAAAAAAAACAACCCAAAAAACCCCTGCAGCCTGCAGTATTTGACATGCCCTTCAGCATTAGTACTTTTGGAATAAGATATGTCTTCCCTTTGTTCGTTATCAAAATCTATTTATATATTTCCATTGGGAAATATCTGAGATTTATAAAGCAATGAGAAAAAGCACTAATCCATTCATTAGCTGAGCATTTGATCTTTTCCAAGACTATTCAGGACAAAAAAATTAGGCTTCAGTATTTTTCTTCTACAGAAATATAATCTTTAATGAAAATAATCAAGACCACAAAGCTGTTTTCTGATAGGTCTTTGAAAACATAATCTCTGAAACTTTCTGAAAGCAAGCTGCAAAGTGTCTTTGAGAAGAAATATATACAGGTGCCAAATTATGAAGCTCAGACACTGTACAGGGGTAGCATGACTAAACTCAGCCACACACACACTGAAAAAAAATAAATACTAAATCCCTGCAATGTAGTGTTAATCTTTACTCAAGATGTCCCCAACCCCTCTAGTAGTGTTCTTCTCTTTTTTACTTGCATATAAAAATAGAAGGATGAAAGATATTTTCCTCATGCCCCTCGTTCCTGTTTTACTCATTTCCCCTTATCTATTTCATCACCTCAGAAAATTAAAACAAACCAACCTCCAACGAAAGAATTAAAATACAACATTAAATAAATATGTAATTATGTTTCAAATCAATTTTAAGGAAAAGCAGGTAAGATTTTCTTCTGATACTAACTGATACACAGAGATTTCTATCATTTTCTGTGCAGTTAAATATGCTTATACTTTGGCAAACACAGAAGGAAGAATGTAATTTCAGATTTGCTCTTGCTCTTCTTGTTTGCTGAAATATTTATACTACACAGATTCTGTGTTGGTTCAAAAAAAAGTCTCTCTCAGATATGATATTTTTCAAAGCTTTCAGTGCTAGAATGAATTGAAGCAGATCTTGAATTAATTTTAACACTGGCTTTGCACTAAAAAAAGTACAGAAGAGCTTCATGAAAAATCTGTTAGATGCTCCAGTTGAGGACAATCCTTTACCTGGCAAAGGCCAAATTATTTACTGTTCTGTTTAATGTTTCCTTAAAATAAAATATTAAAAAAGGCAACACTTTGCACAATGATCAAGAAGGTACTCATCCTTAAAATTCTCTCTAACCCCAAGACACAGAAACAAGAATTCTTAGACAATTTTTCAAGATTTACAATTTCTCATCCAGTACAAAAAACATAAGCACAGGTGCAGAGTCAGACTACAAACCCTCACAGCTTAGCTTATGTTTGTCCAGTTAGAAGCCAATTCTGGAAAAGATGACCAGCACAGGAAGTAAAAGTAAATATAAGCAAGTAAAAAAGAGAAGAAATACTACTAGAGGAGTTGGAGACATCTTGGGCAAAGATTAACATTAAATTACAGGGATTTAGTCCTGCCTTGCAAAAACAATCCGCCCTTCAGATGCCCTCCTAGCCATCCTGTGCCATCACTGCATTTAGGAAAACAACACAAGTATTTCTCACATATGAACTTACCGTTTTCTTGCCCACACACATTCTTAGCATGTAAAAAGGCCCATGAAAAGGGGCTTCACACCTCACAAGCAGCTGTATGAAGCACATACTCCTTTCTTTTGAACCTCTTCCTCCTACTTTCCCTTTTTCCCCCTTAGATCTTGTTTTGGGAAAGGCAATGAATCAGTGATCCCAGTTCACACAGTTCATCAGCCGCCTGAAATAATTCCTTGGGCCTTGGCCAGCAACTTGCAGGTCACATCCACAGTGGGCTGGTTGTGGTGACCCTGAGTGGCTGCAGGTCATAACTCAGGGCAGGTAAATTGTGATTAGCAGCACTGGTGCTAAATGGAAGTTCACTTCTCTTATATATTATTCTTATTCTTGTTATGACAACCCTTGAAAATGCTTGTCTTAGACTGCTAAAAGCCTTAAGCATTAATTGTGAAACTTTTCTACAGAGAACTCTAGAAGCTAATAGTTAATCTGTTCTAGGGTTAGGATAACTTCCTTCAGGTTGTCAAGCAACAGCCATTACCACACTGCTGGAACCAGACCAGGTTTTAAGCCAGCAGCTTTTCCTGGAGCCCCTTCCCAGGGCTGCATGGACCCTGGAGCAGCTGACAGGACGGACAATGCTGGGCACATGTCTGATGTTTGTGTGGTGCTTCCTCCTCTCTGCCATGTGAGGGATTAGAGGGGATCTTTAAGTGACACTGCAAGTTTTAGTAGGAACATCCCACACAGCGAGCATGGCAGAGACACCACAAGGGGGAAATGGCACCAAAAGAAGAGATAGAAGCTACAGGAGAGGTGGAGCTGTAAGGGATCAGGCTGGGTAAATTGTGGGGAGAAGAACTGAGCCACAGTGCTGAAGAGAACTGCTGTCTCTGCACACTGGTACGCCCTAAGGTTCATAGACACGTATGAATGTGAAGAAGTGTCAAGATTGTAAGGCATAATTCTTCCTTTAAAAAAAAATCATAATTTTTAAAACAGTGTTAATCTTCAAGTAGATTTCCTTAAAACCTGTATTTTATGACAGAAAACAAACATACATAACCCTAAAATCTCTGTTTTAAAAGTAAACTATAAAAACTTTTCTTCAATTTTTTTATTCTAGGAGCTCAAAGCTATTATTTTTATAACTGTTTTGTTCGCTTGCATTTCATTGTACATCACATATTCTAAACTATAAAATATTGACAGTTTTACAAATAACCTTCTAATGACTGAACACATTACCTAAATTTCAAGAAAAGCTAATCTCTATGAAATAGGCAGTTCCCTATCTCAGCTTGTGCAAAATATATTGTTAACCTTCCTGAAACTGCAGAGTTGACAACACTGGAAAAAAGTCTACTTCTACCTCCACAAAAAGCTCTCTTAGGTACCATCACAAGTTTAATTCTGATATAAGTAAATTTATATAAACTAACCAAGTAATTTGGGTATTACCTAGGAGGCATGACATCTAAAAGTCAGTCTCTGTTGAATAAAATTGAAACTGATACTTGGAACAACTAATTCACTAAAGATATTGAAAAAAAGAATTTATGTGTGTTGTAGGCTTTTCTCAGGGTCTTTAAAATTGTTTCTATTTTCAATATCTCTCTTTTTTAAGTGACATCATCATTTGTATATTTAACAACGATGCCCTAAGGCTTCTCTTGGGCACTGATCTATTTGTAGGTGATACATGCCACTGAACTAGTTTACCTATATATGAACAAATCTCAAGGGTTTATTATTTTGTTGTTCTTTCACAATCCTTTTGCTTTCACAGTTGTGCAAAGTGGTAATGTATAAAATAAATTGGGATTTTGGGGTGACTTGAGGCAGGGATTGCTTCATTCTCTTGAGACAAACGTGGTTTTGCCATTGAACAATGATGTTAGCTGATCTTAGGAAGCTACCAGATCATCTCAGCAGTACAGGAGGGTAACATCAGTGAAAGTAATATTTAGTTCTTTCTTGTATGTATTACAGTTGGAAGTCCTTTTATTATATTAGAATAATATATTAAATTCATACTTTACCAGATGTTGAGACAATTAGTCTTGAATCATTACAATAGCAATTGCTTTTCTGTAACAACTTTCAGGCTAACATTCTGCTTCTTGGCTATCCACAGAAAACTGTTCTAGGATTCAATTTAAAATTAATTAAACTTGAAAATTTATTGAGGTCAATGTTAATTTGAAGATTTCACAGTGCCAATATTTTTTTTTTACATGTAAGGAATTTTTTTTTCCCAAAAACCACTGTTGGGGAAAAGGTAATAATTTAATTATGAGAGGCTATGGCTTTCATTCTAAGCAATAAATTATTTTCAAAAGAAACTTGGATATTCAGTAAATTAAGTTCCAAAAGATGACAGTGAGGTTATCTTCACTTTCAATATTGTATTAACAGTCATGAGTGCACAATTCTTTGATGAACACATCCTAACAGTTAACTGGTATGAAGATGTTAACAACATCAGTATTGAACCTTATGTAACAGCCTGTATTCAGAGAAAAAATTCTCCCTGAAAATACAGCAATAGTAACAATTTCCATCATTCTATAATTTTTTTATTTGGATTTATTCACTGAAACTGAAAAGATATGCAAAGAGAAAGAAAACATAAGGAGAAGTTAGAAAACTTCAACTTGATACAAAGGAACAAGTCTGCCATGGACCTGTGCTTTGTTATCTCCTACCTTCATTGTAGCCCAGAAAGACAGGAGTTTCTCAGAACATTGCGTTTCCGAGCTTCATGCTCATAAGAACTATCTTTTTGAATAGAACAGACTATCTTTGAATTTGTTGCACAATGAAGTCTTGAAACTGAGAATTTTAGAGATTTCAGCATCATCAGACTGGCAGAAAACTCTGCTTGACTAAAATAGTTCAGGTAACTTTTCCATTAGCTCACAATCAGACTTTTGAAAGAGCTTTGCTTCAGAAAGATAGGTTTGAGGAAGGCTAGAATGCTCACAGACTTATTTTCTTCTTGGAGTGATACAGGGCAGACAGCCAAGGAAGAAAGGCACTCTGGAAAAAAGTAAAGTATGCTTTTCAGGGGAAAGAGGCGTTTGTATTAGTGGGCACAGAAGAACTTTTGACAAACAAAAACTCCAACCAGAAACTGAACAAGACAGCTGCTGTCTCCTGATGGAAGCAGAGAGCTGGGGCAGAAGAAGAAGGGACGTATATTATTGGGAAGCAGCACTGCCAAAAATCTCTTCAGCCCAGATAGCCCCTTGGTTCCTGTGGTGTGGTCAAACACAGAAGCACCCAGTAACAGTTTAAGAAATTCAAGCCGTTTTCCTTTCTTCCTTAGTTGACAGGTGTATAACTGAAATGACATGTGAATTAAAAAATAGATGCAATGATCACATGATAATAGATGCCCTATATATTTTTCAAAGGGCTGCAGCATCTCTCCTATGAGGAAAGAATAAGAGAATTGGGATTGGTCAGCCTGGAGAAGACTGATCTAATTTTGGCCTTCCGGTACCTGAAGGGAGCCTAAAAGAAAGGTAGGAGACTTTTTACCAGGGTGTGTAATGTCAGGATGAAAAGGAATGGCTTTAAACTGAAGGAAAGAAGGTTTAGATTAGCAATTAGGAAGTTTTTTTTTTCCTTTGAGGATGGCAAGGTACTGAAACAGGTTGCTCAGAGAAGTTGTGGATGTCCCATCCCTAAAAGTGCTCAAGGCCAGGTTGGATGGGGCTCTAAGCAAACTGGTCTAGTGGAAGGTGTGGCAGGGGTGTTAAACTAGACAATCTTTTTAAGTCCTTTCCAACTCCAAAGCATTCTATGAACCTGAACTGAGAATCTGCCCTGAGGCAGAACAACTCCTATTTCCAAGTCATTCCTCAATGCAAGCAAATTGCATGTGCTAGGGAAAAATAACAGAATATTGGAATATTGTTTCCTAAGTATCAAGGACTTCCACTAGATCTTGTAGCTTTGTAAGTATTGAAGTCTTAATTGCAGAAGGTGATGTATTTCAGGCCTTGGCTGCCAAGCCCTGCTTTGGTCCCAGGGTTGCATTATTAGATATGCAGCAAGATTTCAGCATCAGGCAGTGTCTCATTCCTTCTCTTCTACCACAACTATGAAGACTGAATGTGGGGTAGAAGTAATACTGTAGGTACAAAATATCTGGCTCTGTCTGGATCATGCCAATTTTGGCATGATCATGAAAATTTAGTTCTTACTCACCTTTCACTGCTTACCATGGAAATATTTGAGGGTAAGTTTATTTTTCACCAAATTTCTGGAGTGAATAGAACAAACAAAGAAGATCATGCAGACCTAGGAACAAAACCCCTGCAAGATTTCCCAGGGGAACAACCCTCAGGGGAACAACCACACAATGTACTGAGCCTAAAGCAATACCAGCCCCAGCAGCAGGAAATAGAATGTGCTTTTCTCTTAAACAGCAAAAGCTATGAATCCTTCCTGGTTACTGTTTGAGGACTCATGTTACAGAATAAACAGAAAAGTACATATCACTGTGGACAATAAGAGCACTAATTACTTGCTACTAAGGCTGGACTTTTAGTTTGTTTGCTTTAAAAAACTCCTCAAACCAAACACACACCACTACCACACCTGGTTATAAACCAAGACCTAAGGAGCTGCTGGCACTCACTCGACTTTGAGTAGTGAATCCAAGTCCGAACTACATTGAAAACATGTGAACAATTCTGCATATCTTCTGTAACACACTGTTTATCTTCAATCTTCTGTTTTATTTGTGTGACTTCCCAGCATCAAGTGAATATATGATGAACAATACAATGTCTAAATTTTTATTTTGGAGCTACATAAGAAATATCTGGTTGCTTGAAAGGCAAGAGGCAATATATTACCTTTGAGCTACAGCTGGATAAAAGGGAGACTTTAATTATGAATTCTGTAAATTTTTAATGCAAAAAACCCAACTAAAATGATCAAAAGGTCAACTTAATATAGTATTTATGCATACCTTTCAAAAATAATATTCTAGTTATATCCTGGCAATTTTCTTTTTGTTTTGAAAACTAGAAATTAAAATAATTGGTAAACAGAAGTACTTTGAAAGTCAACTAGCAAGGATTAAAAAATACAGAATAGTTTAAAATAGTAACCATTAAAATTTAAATGTTTAAGTCAGATACCCAAATTTTACAGTGTCTCTCAGGACTTTCTTCTGTTTTAGAATGTCATTAATATATAGAAGACTCCACAAGCCTTTTTGTGAATGAAATTTTTATTTACACACTGTATCCAGAAGCAGATACATAAATCCTTATACAATTATTTTTCAAAAATGTGCAAGAAATTACTATAATTTTGTTTACAAACCAAAACACATTAAAATCAATGGACTTTGGATAATTCACTCTGTGGTGTGCTTAGTACAAATAGTGCACACCAGGTCTGAAACAGAGAAAAGTGTAAACTACAGCAATCTGGATTGCAAGTATTAACTTCATGGCACTCCATCATCACTATAAAAATTCTTTAACCCAACAGGTATTCATAAAAAATTCATTTAGAATTTTTCATTATCTGTGTAGAATTTCGATCACTCTCCAGATACAATAATGCCATATTTTTCACTTTATGAACTACCATCTAGGCCATTTTTTATTTATAAAGAATGCCTGTAATTTTTATTCTTTGCAGTCATAGAAAGATTTAAAGAAATTAAATTGGCAATCATTGATTCATCTATAACTTAGCTCAGAATTTGAAAGTTCAGTAACAGAGATATACTTCTCATCATAGCCCATATATTGCTGGTATGCTGTTTTAAATTTATAATTCCAGTATTCACACAGATGAAATGCATCAAAACAAAAGCTGCACAGATTTTACTTAGCCCAGCAGTCAATATTCACAGAAAGAAAATTGGCTTTAAAAAAATGCAAAGTCAGCTCATCTGAGAACAAAAAGTTTAATTAATAATTGCATTTCTGATCCTTCTGACAGAATTACATTTTGATAAAAAGATGGCATTCACTATGTCAACAGCAGGATAAGTGCTATATCCTTCAAATAGATCAAAGAATACACATCACTTTCAGTTGTTTATAACACTGGCTTACAAAACAAAACAAAACAAAATTAAAAAAAACAACAGAGGAAATTGTGCAAATTTATTATTTCCAAATACAAGGTATTTTTTTACTCTTCTAATTGGTAAAGCAAAGTTATGAGTAATGTCAATCATTTCAGACACTGAAAGGAGTTTTAAGTTTTATTTTTAAAACTATTTTTCCTCAATTCAATTGCATAAAAAGCATACCTTTTGAACCCTTAAACTGTTGTGCTGAATAAATAGCCATATTTCTACTCTATAAGGACCATAGTCTTGTTAGCTTTTGTTCCTAGTGTATTTACTTCCAAAGGTCCCCAAAATATCCTCCCATCATCTTTCTTTTATTTGTCAAGGACACTTTGTTCCTCTAATTTTCATGAAGCAGAAGTCAACACAAATTTTGTGGTTATTCTGAGTGCTTCTAAATTGACTCATAACTAAATGCTACTGTGTTTCTTTTATATTAATCTTTATAATAAGAAATTGTAAGTATCTTTAATATTTTCAAAGTATTTTTTCTAAGTTCATTCTCCTGCCTGGCCAGACACCTCACTATGAAAAAGTACTGTGAGGTTCTGATTAAAGAAACCTGTAAAAATAAGTAACTGTGTCTACTTACTACTGATTGAAAGTATTTGGAGCTTAGTAGAAATATCACCACCATTTTTTATTCGGAAGCAAAGTGCTCTATGGTTCTTATTTCCTAGACTTCAATCGCTTTTAAGTGTTCCTTTTGTGGTAGCTTTTTGGCAGGGGAAATGACAAAGTTAACTTGACCTGATTAAGTTCACAGATGAACAACACAGCAAGGAAGGCAATTCAAAAACTGGATAGCTGTTTTAAAACAGTTTTTTATTTAAAAAAAAATCATTTATGAGTGAACAACTGAAATTTATAAAGGCATGGGCAAGAATTTTAGCATGTGTGTTCTTGCACGTTTTTCAATTCCACAATAAGACCACGATATTATAGCTTCAAATATTTAGGTTTCAATGCAATGACTGCTAAATTAATGCATGTGGCATAGTATAAACATATGTTTAATGTATTCAATAGTGGTATTAAATGGCAACAAAAATATTTTATATACTATAATCTTTCAAAGATTCTGTAGAATGCATAGGCCCTCTAGTATGGGGAAAGAATTTTTAAAGTGAAGAAAATGCCAGAGGTTTTCTTCCAAAAGTATGCATCTGAAATCCATAAAAATGATTTTCTTTTTCCTCTCCACAGACAGAATCAGAACACTGTACCATATAATAGGTTATTGTGCCTTTTTGAATAAAGTTAGTGATCCTGATTCAGGGGAGGGGGAATGGGACATGACTGGGTAGGGGGAGAAGTCAGTAGAGGAAAAAAAAGAAAACAGAATCCTCCCTTTCATACATATATCTCCATGGCAGAGCCAACAAATCACAGGTATAGACTGCTCTAGATTATTTTATCTTTTAAGTTTAAAACTTTATCAGACTAAAGAGGAAATCCTTATTCTCCCTCCCTTAAAAGCAAAGGCAGTCTTTATCTACCTTTGATTTTCTTTTTTTATTTTTTAGTTAAACATTATGGTCAAAAAATAAATTAAAAAAATATAAATTTTGTCTATCAATTCAGGCAACCCAAGATGTAGTGCTACTGCACCACCTTGCAGCAATACTGTATTCACTTCTAAAGACTCGTTTTAGGGTACAGAAATGCTAGATTAAATAAGGAGAAGAAAATGACCCAAACAAGAAAGATGTATCAAAGATGGACTTTTTTTCTAAGGTGATCTTTACTCATTAGCCACTTCTACCAGAGATGGGGAATATGACATTTTAAAACACAAAACAGGGGGGCAGAAGCATGCAAAACAAGGCCTCTCAGCAAGGCAGAGGCAGGCCTCCTTCCCAAGCCAGCTATGACCCCTTTAGCAAGTAACTCATAAAAGTGATAAAAACATGGGAGAGAAGAAAACCAAACTAAAATAAAATGCCATGGATTAACCTTGCATGATGAAAATATTACAGTGTAGAACCTGTACTCCCCACTGAAAGTCTTTTTTTCCCTACAGAAGGTTAGAATAACTGTAAGCTTTCCAAATGCCAGAATCTTTGACAGATATCATAAACACTTACTTAATTGATTCAATATTTCATATGTCAAAACATATTTCATGACAGCAAACTGAAACGTATTCTGCGGTCACTGTATATCCAAACATCTCTTCCCAATAATTTGAAAGGCTAGGAGAATAGCACTTTAGAGATGCATTTAAACATCTTCCATATAAAATGTTATCAGTCCTGTTCCTTCCTCCTCAAAGGATATAGAAAAAAGGGGAAAATAATCCAAAGAACATTAGTGTATTACTGTACTTTCTGAAGTGAAATAAAAATGTAGAAAGATGGAAATTATAAAATTTCAAGTAGCTTGAACATAAATATGGTAGAAATCATCCTATTAAAAGTTTTACCCCATCCCCAAAATGGCTTAAAAATTTACGTTCCCATGATAACAATTCCTAGAGTCTTCCCACAAATCCAGGAAACTTCCTTCCCTTACTCTGCAAGAGTAGGCAGGAGGGAAAAGGAAAGAAAGAGGGGACCTGGTAGGTGTTCATTTATTAACTGATGGCATGATTATAAAAGGTAATATTTTACAAGACCCCAATACCACAATTTTCTTCTAGGTACTATACATTGACTTTCATAGACTGTTATTTAAAGGCCATTTTTAGAGGACAAACACTGAGACGAGAAGAAGGCTGAACCAAGCTTCTCAAACACAAAGAGTGTACAGACAGTACAAGGCTTAGGAGGAAGGCTTTTTCTTTCCCAAAGATATGCCACATAACCACGTTCTTATCACACAGCTCTGTCTATACATTGGGGCATATCTCTACAGAAATGTCTAATTACGACACTAGGAAACAGTTTTTAATTTAGATGTAAAATCAGTAATTTAGAATACCAATATGTTATTTATCCATGATCATTTTTTTTCCAGAGGTTGTTTTAAAGGAAAAAAAAATTCCATTCAACAAGTTTCATTTGACTTTTACTTATCGTTGAATACACATGAAATGTGCTTTCAATGCATAAAAATCACAGTGGATAGCAGCAAAGGACTTGGGGGAAATTAAGGAGAATTTGATCATTCACATTGTGATTAATCTGCACATTGATGAAAGATAGCTATTTCACACTTCTAAAAATAAACTTGAGATCATTCTTTCAACAAAACAAAACAAGAAAAAAAAGCCTCCCAAAATACACAAAACCCCCCAAAACAAATATAAATCCAAATGCATTACTTTTCTTTTACAGACAAAAATGAAATATTTTTATGGCAGCAAAAGATTTTGATAATAATGAAAGTCTGTAAACTGTAATTCAATCTCTTTTTGTTGTTGTTGTTCCCAAAGTGCAAGATGCAAGATTCCCGTAAGCTTTCAGTAGTGCTTTTCCTGTAAATAATCCTTCATTTTGTTTGGCAAAGGCAGTTTTTGAATCAGGTCTATTCTGGTGTACTGACGTATTACAAAACGACACAGGTACTGTAAAGAGCGCACCTGCATAAACCGGGACACTGGATTTGTCAGTCTCACTGGGTAAGTTGCAGATCCTGGCAGCCGGGATCTCGAATAGCAGAAAGCTCCATTTTCAGAGTCCCTGATTGAATGTTCAATTAAGTCAACTATAGATGTATGTCCCTCCACATCTGGCTGTTCATAAAAACTAAACCTACCATTTGAGTGTTCAATTCTAGTGTGAAGAGTTTTTCCATGGGAACGAAAACTCAAACTTAAAAGATAACGATCATCAGAACTATCTCGAACAAGAAACGAGCCATCAGGCACATTAGCTAATTTTCCCTCTGCCTCCCAGCGTGTAATGGGGCCCCAGTACCATCCTTGTTTTGCAAGCTTTTTCAGTTCTTCTGTGAGGCTTGTCACAACCATAGGACCACTGTTCTGTACAGAGTCATAAACTCTTCCAACTCCTGGGGCAGTGTTAGGATCAAAATTCAAATGGCAGCGCATACTTTCAGCCACATGGGCATCTGTGCCATTTAATCCATTGAAGTTCCTTTGGATTTGATTATTCTGCATTGGAGGTAGCAAAGGTGAGAGTGGAGGGACATCACTATGATTAACTCTTGGGCTTTGCAACATGACTCCTGTGGTACCAATCAACAAACCATTCATTGTCTGGTCCACAAAGATATCCGGTGCAACGACTACGTCCTGATCCACCTGGCTCTCATCTTCATGGAAAGCATTTCCCCCCACTTGAGAAGAAACAGTCGAAACTTCCATGGGTGAGGAACTATCCAGACAGTAACTACGTGATCCTTCCAAAGGATACATTCCCTCATCTAAAGGCACAGTATACTGAATGTAGTCCTGAGGCATTAATCCAATAACTACAGGCACATGTTCATCAATATGAAGATGCAAGTCCCCGTTCTGAGATTCCGTATTTTTTAATGCATTGGTTTGTTCCTGGAACACATTTTCTGACTGCAAGTCATGGAAGTCCTTTCGAACACCATTCAGTGCTGGACTTGGATTAGAGGAATGGACCAAGGCCTTGACTTTCACTTCCATTTTGATGCAAGTCTCTTCTGAATTTGTAGGTCGAAGTGGCCACGGAGTTGGGCTGTAATGGTGATTACGGAGGGAAGTGGATCTCAGAGGTCTTTGAGCTCGCACATCTTTGAAGGTTATTGGAGCAGATGAGGAAGAAAATGTGTCATCATCTGCAGAGCTTACAGATGGTGTGCTGCCTTTGCCTTTCTGTTTTTGTTTTGCTGAAAGCCTCCTTTTTAACGTACCCATTAAACTTTCACTTTTTGATCTATTTTTGCCTCCTTTTTCATCTTCACTATTGACTTCACAGCTAGCCAAATCTTTACCATAGCAGCTGCCAAACAAGGAGTCATCTTTTCCAAATTCACTTAATGATGGCTGCTGAACCACTACAAAGTCACTTTCATCTTTACTTTTATTTAAGTTAAAGGACTTGCGAATTGTTTTGAGACTAATTTTCTTCATTATGACAAGTTACCAAATCTGGCTGATCAGCAGTGCTTGCGGTGATGTAGCCCTAACACACGAAGAGCAGCTTCTGCTTCATTTATGTGTTTTATCCAGACTCATTTAACTTCAAGAGCCATTTCCTGGAAAGAAACAAAAAACAATTACATTCACAAAAGAAATATTTCAAAAATTATCTATACGGGTGTTCTCTTCTCCAAGCAGAATAGAAATTGCAATACTTTAACAATGGGCATCACATAAAAGTAAAAATAGGGAGATGACTTGGAAACAATCAGGATCAAAAAAGGAAACTCCTGCATCAGCCTTGGAGATTTCCACAACTTCATTCTGCTTTCAGCTCAGTAATTTTTGAAACATCCACACACCTCATATTACACTTACAGGAACATATATTGAATGCATTTATATATCATTTTCAAACACATAAACACTCCTCTCTTTCCAAGGGCTCCTAAAAATCCCCACACAAGTAACTACAGAAAATAAAACTACAGAAAACAATCTAATCAACAGAATTCCTACATGCAGGTTAAACTGTGACTGGTCCTAAAAACATGGTCTTATAAGGTTATACCTTCTCTACACAAGAAAGTTGAGTAACATTTAGAAGGTTCCATATTTATAGGAAAACTAACTGCAGGGAAAATACAGATTTTCCTTAACAGCAAAGCAACATACATTTACAGCAAGTCCCCTCCGGAACTTCTGTGAAAGAAAGGATTTCCAATCTGTTTTAGCCACAGAAAACCAAGTCATGGGCTCTTCTTGCCTAAAATTATTAGAGCTCTTCTTCCTCCAGTATTTCTGCCAAGACCTAGTGGACACAGCTGCTCGAGTTCCAGACAACTGCTCCAACCTGGCATCTTGCAGAATCAGGTACCCACAAATTTGATCTTTCTGATTCTTTTTATTCTTGATTGAGGTTTGACTGTGTTTTGGGGGGGGCTTTGGATGGGCATGGTTTGCTTTGTTTTAATTTTAGCTAGATCTTCCAAAGTAAATAGCTCTGCAAAGAGAAGGACAATGCATGAGAAAGGAGAAGACAGGGAAGTTGCTATTCGCACAGAAGTGGGTACTACAATTAGTAGTAACTGTTATTACACATACCTCCAAATACGTGCGATGTTAGCAGCACAACCTGCAGCAGCAAGCCTGGCTCCAGGCTAAGCATGGCAAGCTGAAGGAGTCTAAGAATCTTTCAAGAAATCTTCCAACCTTGATGGACTGAGGGGAAAGTAAAAGATCCCTTATATATGCACTTCCCACTTTTCTCCCAGAGTATCACAATATAAGCAAACCGAGAAAAACAGTGCAACGGACTGAAATAAGTTTTATCAACTAAACAATACCGTTTTCTTAAATAAGCATTCCAAAACTGCATAAAAGCATGGAAGGACAATGCTTACTATAACCAAAAAGCAGTCCACTGCCTATTGCTGCTGCCCAGCCCAACTTCTGTGGTCCTCAAGTACACAAAGGCTAAAGGATCATATCCAAAGCAAACTAAAAGGCAATGTGAAGCATCTACGGATTCTGAACTTCAAAACACCTTGAAAAATTTTAAGTAAAACTCTGCTGCTGGAGGCATGGACACTGCTCTATAACAAGCAGAAGTAGTAAAGATTGATTTACTTAAATTGTACCCTAGTCCTATCCTCATCAACCTATTTCAAAGACTGGGTCTGTGTCCTTGTTATAACCTGTGATGTTTCCCAAGTCCATCTTTAGAGCACATTCAGATCTTTCCATTTCATTTTCTTAATTACCACACTAAATAACACTTTCTTTTCTTTCAATGGGGAGAAACTAAAAGGTTTCTTCAGTCTCTAAACTGATTCGCTTTCTACCAGCAAAGAACAAACATGACCAAAACACTTCCTAGACAAAAGCCTAAGAATCAATTACTTGCTATAAATGAGTACTAAGACTTAACCAGAACCAGTATTTTCTGATATGTTCACTAGTTACTTTCCACTTTTAACATGATACCTGTTGTATCAGGATTCATGAAATACTAAAACCTCCAGTGACACAATGTGAACACAATCGTGAGTTACAGGTATGAATTTTCACAGGTTAAAACACTATGTTTACTTTCCTACAAGTGCAGATAAAGCGAGACTTACATGTCAATTAAAAGGAGACTCAAAATGTCATTGACTTTCTAATCCTAAACCATTTGGATTTTGCCACCTTTCCAATTTGCAGAACTCTTTTTGTCATATGTAACCAAATTAACCTACAAAATGAGTGAAAATTACAACCTCAGGATTGCATTCCTTCTCCTAAACTAACAAAGTCAGAGCATTGATTCATTTGTTCATTTGATATAATTAACTCTGCTTTTATGTATGTAGTACCAGAAGCCTGGGAATTATCACATTAGCTCCACCTGTGAAATCCAGTGCTCTCCAACTGCTTCTGACATCCAGAAGCTCATATTATTTCCACTTTTCCAGAAATCTCCCTCCCTCCTTGTGGAAGGTACTGTCTGCAGATACCAATCTCATCACTCTTATGACCAGTACCAGGACTCAAAGAAACATCAGGAAGGTGAATTAGGGCATATTTAGGTTGGATACCAGGAAAAGGTTTTTCACACTGAGGGTGGCTGGGTACTGGCTCAGGCTCTCCAGGGAAGTGGTCAGAGTACAAAGCCTGACAGAGTTCAAGAGGTGTCTGGACAGTGCTCTTAAGCACATGATGTGATTCTTGGGTTGTCCTGCACAGAGCAGGAGCTGGACTCAATTACTCTGATGGGTCCCTTCCAACTCAGTATATTCTGGATTCTATAAAATGGTTGGTTTATTATTTGTATTCTTGTAAAAACTCATGTCAAAATGTAAGAAAGGTTTGATAATAAACTGTAAAGCACATAAACAACACGCATCTATCCAGAGGCCCAGTTCACTCATTCATGAGAAGATGATAAAAATCTAGTGAGAGTCCAGGTCAAAGCTCTTCAAAGTAAACCGAACACACTCACATCATGAGAGCAAGTCTCTAAATAAGTTGTCCATATGAGACCCGCCCTATGATACCTCCTACACCCGTCCTGTGATACCTCCTATATTTTATCCAGGGTGGGAGAAAAATACACCCTGAAGTCAGACACCCAAATTGATCCCAATACATCTTCTTCGCATGTACTTAAAGAGCACCAGCTAATTCTGCATTGCATATCAATGTGTTTAAAAACACTACATAAACAGCCCTCAATAGATGATACACTCATATGTTTGCAAGTATAGAATTCATTGCAGTCTTCATCTAATAGAGCTGGAGCAGAAGAGGCCAGGCATACACCCCTTCCTGGAATACATTAAAATGAATTATGCAACTTCACAACCCTCAGCACAGCAACAGCTTCACTTGTATTTTGCAAGAATTACGGCGTGACTGAAGCTTCCCACCGATGTGCTCTTCCAGTGCCATCTGCTGTACAGTGAATTAGACAGCCTAACAAGAGACAATTCTAGAAATTCTTCTGGCAGATATTTGCAACTATAAACAGACTCGAACTCCACCAATGTATTCCCAAAGCCTGTTGACTATATGTGCAGAAACACCTGGAACACACAGACTGATAATGAGAGATTAATTGAATCCAGAAAGAAATGAGATCTTAATGCACAGAATAATGTGGATTAATGAAATTCAAATTTATGAACTTTCATCACAAATTCTGCATCTCAGAATTTTTAATAGTATGCAGGTTAACAAAATACAAGCCAGGTCTCTGGATGAAAACTACCAAATTACTACCCAGTAAACACCATGTCCCCTTTTGCACATAAAAATATGTGCAATGAAATGCAAAAAATATGCGTAATGAAAACTAAATTTGTACACCTCACTTGGAGGAAGAGCAACATTTCACATACAAACATGAAATTACTAGTGAACATAATTAGGGCTAAAAGTTTACTTTACAGGCTGCTTCTTAGAAACCTGAAAAGCAGGCCATGCAATGGTATATTAATTATTATGGTGGCCAACACTGATGTATGAAAAATTATGGAAGTTTTAAATATATATCAATTATTGCAAATCCAGTTTGCGTATTCCAACATTTCAGTGTAGTTTCAGTTTGATGGTACAAAATGGTTTCAGTAGATTGGAATCACATAGCTAACTCAAAGCAGTGTTTGCAAAAGTACACCAACAAAAAAGTCTGATTATAGTCTGTCTTTATTAATTTCTGATCTTTTTCACACTTGTATGTTAGTCATACTCATTTCCCAAGACAAATACTATAAACAATGCTGCCAAAATACACTACAATAGAAATAAACCAGGAATAACTTTAAGGAGTTAGGACAGAAAACATCATACTGGAAACATACAGCAAAATACAACTCATGTTTGAACACAGAATTGTCCTTAAAAAGTTTAATTTAAAAGTCATCACAAAAATGACTTCAAATTATTAGTCAATGCTACTTCAGAAAACTTTTCTAAAATAAATGTTAATTTGCTTATTTATTTCCATAAAGTGAAACAGTTGAGCATTGATTTTTTTTTAACCCACATCATCCTGCATCATTCCTGAAAAGTCTGTCTTTCGCTTAAAAATATATAATCGTTATTCTTCTACTGGATCATCATAAGACTTACATAATTTACAATTTCAATTTATCGAATTCTAGCAAAATTATTTATATGAGGAAAATAACTAAAAATACCTCAAAAGTTTCTGCATTCCTAGGCATGACAACCGCTAGGGTCTCATTACTGTCAGATAATGAAGCCTATTCTAATCTGCAGAAGTATAAGTTCTCATTCCCCTGCTTTCCCCAAATTGTCACTGAAATATAGTCACACATTCTTTGGAAGAGCATGTCAAAAACAGCATCTTAAGGAAATGAAGATTTCAAGTGCTGTTTTTTGAAAATTCATAAGTGTCTACATCTTCTCCAAAGTTAGTAGATCTATTAATATGAATTGTTAAGAAGTTGGTCTCCATACCCATTCCCATCAACTTTACTTCAATACTGAAGTCTGTATCATTGGAATTTTTTCTTCAAACCAGTATACACAATATTGACTCGAGGTATTTCCTGCTATGTACTTAGAGTTTCAAGCTATAAGAGTACAAAAACTACACACAAGATATTAATTAAAGAGAGATTCAAACACCATTTGTTTCTAAAAGAACATACATACTACAAGGCAACTTTTGGCTTTTCCTCTATACATGCCATAAGCACACTGAAGATGGTGAGGTTTTTTCCCTTCACTGATCTTCAAGTAAATTCCTACATTATACTTCTTTTCAGTAAGAAGAATCTTTAAATGAAGTAATCTAAATCCCATTGCACACTCTTATACCTTGAAAACAAGAAAAAAAGGTAAATGGTTTTAGTAGTGGCTTCCTTGCTAATGGATGAACACTCCCCTAATATGATCACAAATTCTATAAAAGCCCTTCTGACTTGCATGCCTGCTTTCCTTGTGAGCTCAAGGCTCAGATGTACAACTTCACATAAAATCAGAACAAGGAAAAAACAGATGAGAAGCTCATCTAACAGTACATTACACTTATAACCATTCAAGAGTAGTTAAAGCCTCCTATTTTTACACTAACTAATCAAACACCAGAACCATGAGTTATTCACCACAAATTTAAACTTCTATCCTCTATGACTGGAGCAGCTGAGGAAAATACGGTCAATCTCTCTACAGGGCAATGTAATTGAACAGGTTTTATACAGATTATAATTTAAAACCAACCAACCAACAGTAAGTTGTGTCATTTAGTCATATCATCTCTCGTATTTTTTTTTCCTCCTTTTACAGAACTTAAACATAAAACAGTCCATGTGCACTACTGTTCCAACACAGGATAGGGTAACCCTAATCACTACCAACCTTTAGCAGAGAATAACCAAGGTACACCTTTGGTAATACGTAGAAAAGTGGGGTAAATTAATAATAAAACTTGACACAATTAAATTTTTCTTTGTCACTTCTGATTATGGTAATTGAAAGTATGTAAAACCAGGAACAAAGCCACTGGAAAAGCCCAAATACCTTGACTTCTTTTTCCTGGCCTGCTGTTGAAAAAGAATGCCCTTTAACATTTAGATTTCCTTGGGTTTTTTTTTTCATTTTCTTTGTTTTAACAATATTTAATCCATGAGTGCTTGCAGTAGGTCCTGTTCCTTCCCATATTTGGTTGCAGAATGGAATATTTCTATCTGATTGGTGATTTTCCTCTAGGGAGTAACTTAAGGGTGTTAAATGGCATCTCTATTATGGTTCGTATGTGTATATACAAACTTGTAACTATAATAATTTCATCACTACAACAGCCAAACCCAGTTACTAATATTAACAGACCTTAGCCAAGGTTACATCTCTGTCACCCAAGGATGGCTGGCTGGGATCTGTATCTGCTCCTGAGCTACCATGGGCACACTAACATGGGGGTGTTAAACTGAAGTCAGTACCAGTTGTTATCGGCTCAAGAACACACACAACATCATGACACCAGAGCTGCTGTTGGAGGAGGAAACTCCAGGGAAGCTGGGTGGATGACAGCCAGAAACCACTTGAGCCATTCCTGCTAGATCTCTCACAAACTGAGAATCAGCACCCAAATAGGGAAATAAGCAGACGGTACTTTGCATACATTTACTAAAAGACAACACAAGTACCACCTTTCATCACTTTCTTTTGCAAATATATGATAATAAACCATACTGCTAACAAATTGTTTCAAGAATGTGGAAAGATTACCAGGAAAATGCAACCATAATTTGGCTCTAAGATCCTGATTAACAGCAAGGGGAAAAGGAGCAAAAAAAAAAAAAAAAATAACCCAGCAGTTCTATGTATGCCAAGGTGCTGAAAAAGAGAAAAGAACATTTTTGATGACTCAAATGGGAGAATTCACTAAAGAAACTTGATGTGTTCACATGTTTCACATGCAGGAAACCCCATCCATTGACTCCAAATAAACTTTTGCTTTTAGTTTTCACATAGCTGTGCAGAAGCAGATGAAGAGTGAGAATAATGCTCAGTCAGGCTCTGTTTTCATTTCTTACTATTTTACCAGAATGCAGCAGCCAGCCTTGTAGCAGACTGTCTGTCAGCAAAAATTAAGTAGTTTCATAAGCAAAGGTTTGACTTCCCGGGAGATAATGCATGAGAATTCCTTTCCAACTAAGGGTCCATCCCCCACCTCATCCTGACAGAAGATTACACCAAAATGTTTCCCCTCCATTGTAAGGTATGGGGAAGCCTCAACTTGATAATGAGGATTTATGGTTATCCAAGATATGCAATCCTCTTAAACCATAACACAGTTATGTTAGGAGTCTGAAAAGCTGCAAAACTATAATGCTCTACAAACCAGCATTTCATTTTACAATACAGACCAACATCACATTCTGTAAAAGGAATCAATTTTGAAACATTTTTGCTCTAAGATGGCAAGGAACAGATTCTATGCCTACATATTTGAGACCAACATAAGTGTTTGAAATTAATATCATGAAAATGAAAGGAAGAACAGGAAAAACACAGTAAAAACAAAATAAAATTGCATTTCTGCACTTATATTCATTGAGAAGTATGCATAAATGTCTAAATACTGGAATGTATGTTGAAAAAAACATAATATATGTAATTGTATGGGTGCAGGTAGTAAAACCCAATGCAGTTTGGTTTCTGAATCCTCCATTATGCATTTCCAAACATAATTTTAGAAATGCTATCCATCCGTTCAAAGCATATGCCAGAAAGACAGAAATAATAAAGCAGATCATTGTCTCAAATTGAGTTTTTGTGGTCAGCAATAATCTGACCACTCTTCATGTTAGTGACAAAATAATATAATTGTGAGAAACACTTTTCCAGCTCTTCCCGAAAAAGGAAAGAAAACACTCAGCAGACATGCAGCAGCTAAATAGGATCACTTCACGTTGACTTATATCAATTTTGGTTTCGCTTTCAAAGTTCAGGCTGGTGTTTCTACAGCAAGCACAGAAACACTGTTACTGTGTACAGCTTCCAAAACATGAACCAAGACAGCTGAAAATGGCCTGCTGCAAAAAAAAATATTTTGACGAGGAGACATTAAACAGGTACCATGAATGATCTTTTCCTACTGTGTTATCAGAACATTCATTCAACTTCTTAGGCCAAACATCTGTCACCAAAGAACTCCACAGTACAAGGGGCATGTACCAAATGGGCAATATAGAAATACACCACTCAGTTAACACCCAATGCTACATTACACATTTGTTTCCTGCTTCCAGGGGAAAAAAATCACTAGGAAAAAAAAAAGGGAAGACATTGCAAGGAGAAAGAGGAAAATACAGGAAAAGTAATAGAAATAGAAAGAGAAACCTCATGCCATATGGTACCAATACAGAGATGATAATTCTAGGAGGTATTGAAAAACATCTGGAGGACAACTCAGTCATTGGTCACAGCCAGAACGCTGTGTCATGAGAGGAAAGTCCTGCTTGTCAAACCTGATTTCCCTTTATGACAAGGTAACCCACCTAGGTGATCAAAGGAAGCAAACTGATATTATCTTTTTGGATTTCAGTACTTTTTGGTACTGTCACAGGATCCTTCTGGACAAAACGTCCAGCACACAGCTGGATAAACACAGCATGGGATTGGTGAGCAACTGGCTCACGAGTCGGGCACAAAGGGTTGTAGTGAATAAGGTGACATCAGACTGTGACCTCTCACCAGTGGGGCTCTGCAGGGCTCCATCCTCAGCCCTGTGCTTCTTTCAACGTCTTTATAAATGACTTGGACACAGAACTGGAAGAGATACTGAGCAAGTTTGCAGATGACACAAAATTGGGAGGAGCAGAGAGGTCCTGCAGAGAGACCTTGAAAAGTTAGAGGGCTGGGCAATCACCAACCATTCAAGTTTAACAAGGGCAAGTGCCCAATTCTGCACCGGGGATGGGGCAATCCCAAATGTACAGACAGACTGGGGAATGAGATGCTGCAAAGCAGTGCCACAGAAAGGGAACAGGGGGTCCTGGTCGATGGCAAGTTGAACCTGAGTCAGCAGTGCCCTGGCAGCCAGGAGGGCCAAGCCTGTCCTGGGGGGCATCAGGCACAGCATCACCAAATGGGCAAGGGAAGGGATTGTCCCACTCTGCTCTGAGTTGGGGGAAGCATCACCCCACATTGAGTCCCTTCCAACTCAAAATATTCTGTGATTCATGTTTCTATTGAAAATTATATTGGTTTGTACAGCATCACTACATAGGTCACTATACTACAAATTTTTAAATATTGTCATTTTCCTTAAATTACGAGTTGTTAATTTGTTATAGTCTTTTTTTTTTTTTTGCTTCTGCCGGTCCCAGTCACCTAATATGAAAATAAAGACAGATGAAGTAATTTTAAATTACTATAGCACCAAGCAAGCATGACTGATAGTTCTGCTTTCTTTGGGGCAACAGGGGGATACTCTCTTCTTGAGGAGCAAAAATGAGAAAACAACATATCAGAAAAGCTATGAAGTCACATTCACAAGGGAAAAAACAAACCCAAAACAAACAAACCCCAAAACAAAGTTAAACATAACTTTTAAACACCTCACTTGCCACACTATCTAGCCAACAGGTGGCTTCATAGCCCATGTTTGTAAAACAAGTATCTTCACCAGTAAGTGGTAAACTGCTCACCTTTCCACTTACATTTGTCATTTATGCTTAACTGATGGACAACCAGGACCATATGTAATTGGCCTTTATTTCCAAAAATAACATCCACCTGGCATCAAAGATATTAAAAAAAAAAAAGAAAAAAAATCTGCACAAATTAGCTCCAGGTAATACAATTCCTTTCAAAATATCCAGATACAAAAAAAACCCCAACCTTTTAAAAAGTATGCCAAAAACATAGTACTTAAATTCTTCAAGCAATAATTCAAATGTAGTAATCTAATGTATTCCAGCAGGAACAAAAGAAACGTTGTTAAACTCTAAAGATAAATATATTTTATAGCAATCTGTCTACCAAATACACAAGCTGAAACAAAGGCACCTGAAAAAGCTTTCAGGATAGCAACTGGCTTTATAATTCACTACACAGAAAAAGAGGATTCTGTTTTTTTGCCATATGCAGCACAGTCATGTTCTGCAACTGGAGAACATGTAATTGCAGGAAGACTCATTTTCTGATTTTTCAGCTCTTCTAGAAGGCCAGAGCAAACAGCAATACACTGCAGCCTTACACTGTCTTGTACCATTCTGCCTTGGATCTCATGACTGATGCTGACACCAAATTAACCTCCCCAGTACAGTTTTTCATTGAGACTGAATGACCCTTGGAATTTGTATGACCAGGTAGAATCTCCAATGCTTTTACTGCTATCACCCCCACCTGCCTCCATCAGGCCATTTTCAATAAGAATAAAAGCCTTCTTTCCTTAGAAGATAACACTATCCTCTCAATTCAAGCTAAGATGCAGCAATTCTTTGAGACAGTTAACCGTCAACATAAGTGGAAGGATTAAATGAACTCATTTATGGTCTGAGGGGAAAGAACACAGTGCCTTGATTAAAGAGAAATAAAAGTGGAAAGATCTTCCACAACATCTGTACAGAGTTCACACATGCAGAGAAATCTCCAAGCATGCTGAGGAGGAAGCAGCTAATAAGCACAGTCCCCAGAATCACAGAGAAAAAAGGACTGACCTCTGTTTTGGGACTTCCTTCACTAAATTATCAGAGAAATACAACGTATTTGCTACACGGATGTCACAAAGGTTCTACCCTTCCCCTCCAGACCATATAAAAATGTTTACTGTAAATACTGGATACTCCTTACCTTGCATCAAGGCATCTAGTTGCCATACAACTCAGATTTGATAAGTTTTCAACCTGCAGACTCCTGCCTCTATGGCTTTCCTTTTTTATGCACATTAAATCAGTTCATATCTTTAAGCTTGGAAAATTCTAACAGAATACAAACACCAACAACTGATATCATTCATGTGTTCATTGTGAAAGAAAAGTAATTTTGTGAAATTATCATAGATTTAATTCAATTTTTTTTAACTAAAGACAGCAACATTTTTTCCAAAGCAATAACCAATTGTGTTACTACAATACATGTATAACATATGCATAATTTGAAAGTGTATGCGTCCTTTCAGTAAAACTCATTGAAAAGAGAAATATTCAGTGAACTATGAAAGACCTGGGATGAAAAGGCATTGCCTACATTTAAACAATAAGTATATTTAGTCAACCAAGGTCATTCTAATCCCTGCAATACCAACAAATACATAAAATACTGCAATAGAGTGTCTCACATAAAGTAAGAGGCTTCCTTTCAAGAAGCCAAGTTCCCTAGTCACTTCTCAAAAGTTCAAGAAAAAAAAAGCTCAAGAGTTAAACTCACATTCAGAGACTATTGTTTGTTTTAGCATTACTTCCCACAGAAAGAAAACTCAACCATGCAAGGTTTCTGTGTATGCCCTGAAGTTCCACGAGGGCTGCCCAACCAAGTTTTATCAAATAAGCAGAAAGGCAGTGTCCCAGCTAGGAGAGCAACCATGGCAAAAATTCATATATTCTTACATATACAAAAATCCAAGGGTATTTCTAAACACAGGAAAAGGTTTCTCTGGTACTCCAAAGTATTTTGAAAACCAAGGAGAAAAGTGACATGAAACATCTCCATTTCTCAAGAGAGACGATGTTCACAAAAACTGTTTCATTGTACCATAAAAATGTTTACCTCTGACCTTAAAGATACCACCCACATTCACTAGAAGTATAAGTATTTTGTTACTGTGAATGGTTTTTCAATTCTGATCAACTGTTAAAAAGTGAAAGGCTTAGGAGATACTTTTTATATCATTGCATTAAGAAACCAGCAGTGAAAAATATTAAACCTTTAAAAACAATCTCTAAGTTCCACTAACAATTTTACTTTCATGAAAATTTAAAACATTATCACTAAAATAATCACAATCAACTTCTCTCAGCAAGTAAAATCCTTTGTGCTTTCCCTCTTGAACAGCATAGTGAGAAAAGTAATTTTATATCCTTTATCTGAACTGTTTATATAGGAAACATAGTAGACAATTTCATTAAGGTTCAAAGTCCAAGAATTCAGAAGTTGAGAAAAGCCAGAAGAGTTTCCTAACCAATTCTCTTTCTTCTTTCACATGTGGGACAAAAATGTTTACATTAATGCTGCTCTCCAACATCCTTTAAAATGTATAGTCCTACCATTTACTTACAGGACACCAATTAAACTCAAAATTCCAGGCAGAATTATTTACTTCATTAAGGACATTTTTACCATCTCTCTGTCCAACATTTAAATGCTGGTGCACAGGCACTCAATGTTCAATTCAACACTTCATGAGTCAGAACACAGAAAGATTAATTTTCACTTGTTTTAGATGGATTCATAAGCTGAATAACATGCACCATCAGTCAAAAAGAAGGTAGTTTAATTCTGAAACCTAAATTTTTAATTCACATAATGTGGAGCTATGGGGCAAAGGGGTGAGAGCTGCTGGGGTTTTGAGAAAACACCTACCCTACCTAAATCTGAAATCTCCCACACTTCTCTAAGATGGCAGCAGAACCAAAGAACAGCAGCACCAAGAGTTGACTGCAACAGCAAAGTGCCATGTGCTGCAAGAGATCACTTAAACTTCTTCTGGTCCCTTTCAGCGGTTTGCTGACAATGGAGGAGTAAGTCAAACACACAAGCTTGGGTTTCATTATTCTTTTGAAATATACCAAACGTTTCAGTAAACTTTCTATCACTGTCCTCTAGTCACGATTCAACTTCCCGACTTCCTTTAAAACATCACAATTCAGCAGATATTTCACAAAGTTCTTTCAGCCAGTTGTTTTATTTATCAAAGCAGTAAGCAAATGAATAGCCCATGTTACAGTACCAGGTAGCAGGATGAGGAGCAGAGAATCCATCAGTGCTATGTAGCCAAAGACGTTAAAAAGATGCAGAAAAAATAAAAGCAAACCACCAAAGTTATGGAGAATGGTAACAAAAAAATAAAACAAGTCCCCTTCTTCTTAAAAAAAAAAAAGGGAAAAAAAAGCGCAGCAACACTCAAACACCTTTCAAGGTTAGCTCTAAACCATTGATTAAAGTGATTGAAGTACAATGTGCAAAGAAAGCAAATTCAGACTAACAAATAGGCCAAGGCGCAGAGTTTATGTTTTGCATGATACAAGCTCTGAGTTGGCTAAACTGGTGTCACTAGCATGGCACAAAGCATTCTCACAACCCCCACCCCATTCTGCTTGTAACAACAGATCTGACTGAGGCTGATGGCCTGCTTTCCAAAAATACAATTGAAAGCCAGGTATATTTTGACAAACTGCAAAGGTCATAACTGTAACTACTCTTACCTAAAATAAAAAAAATCTGGCTTTTGTCCAAGTTAGAATTCTTTTTTTTCAGTATCAAAGCATAAGCAGTCCCTCTAAAAATCTACAGGAGCTGCAAGTACTTTGGGCATACTACAACAATCAAGTTCCTTAAAACTTTCATAGACATGTGGACCTTTGTTGTTCTTGAAAATCCTTACATACAGGGAGCAGCTTAATCAAGGAAGCATCAGAATTTCAGAGATTTTTTTTTCTTTTAACTAAAAGCTCCTCAATAGCCTTTAGTCTTATTTTTTGTATATAAAAGCAGAAGTACTTAGTGTTAAAAGAACACTATCAGTGGCTGCCCTGTGGTTAACACCTTTATCTACATTTTTAATACTGTCTATCATCACCCAGAACCATGTCACATAAAATTCAGTGGCAATCACTTCTTTTTATGGCCATCATGAGAAGTGGAAGCATGATCATAGAATTCCTTTGGATCACATAAGGAGCTTGCACAAATGGAAATCAAACTACAAAGTCTAATTACTTGGGCAGTGGTCCTAGACAGCACGAAAGGAGAGTCTCAATATATCCTACTGTGCAGCAACAGTTTCAGATGCAAGATGAATTGGGAGAGAAAGTCAGAAGCAGGTTTTCCCTCTCCGGATCAGTTGCTTACCCCACCAGGATGAGAAAAGGCACACTATCTAGATGATTTTCAGCTCTGTTAGTCTTCTTCAGAACGGCTTTAGAAGAAGGAATAGAAATCCTTTCACACCACAGAGCAACTGAAAGGCTGGTGTGCAGAGTAGTCCTCATACAGAAAGGACAAAAGTGGAAAATTACCATGGCTATCTTACATTCTGAATGAGGGCTCTACCTAGCAAGCTGTTATATCCTATACTTTTACATCACTGGGAAATGCAGCCTGTACTGCTCCAGTCTGTGAAACTACATGTGCAAATGACAAGGAAATTTTTAGCTACACACTTTAGTATTTAATTTCATATTTCACTGCAGATACATTTTGTCCTTCACATAGATGACAGACCCAATATCCATCTATTATCTATGGTCCTAAATAAGTAATAGTGACAACAATCCAGTCACACACACTTGGGAATCCATTTTAAAGGCAAAGGAGCACTTAGTACATCAAGCATAAGGAACCCACTCTTACATAGTTGCACCTCAATTCTATTCTGGAACACACATACTATTTAATGAGATACAATTCGACTGAGATTGTCAAATAGTATCAGCTAAAGAAGGATCAGTCTTTCATGGCCAGGAAAAGAGATCCAACCAGCGAAACAGAAAGTAAGGTTTCTTTTACAGACAAGCCAGCACAACACAACAAACCAGAAGGCAGGGGGTGAAGGGGTAGGAACAGAACTTCCTTCTCCTTATTTAAAGACTGGGGGGATCTTGAGTCAGGTGGAGCCCAAGGGGCAATCATCCTGAGTACCTCTAATTAAGCAGTCTCTCCTGGAATATGCTCCAGTAACAGAATCTGTATCAGTCAAGCACCAAGCACCATGGGCCCACTGATCCCCCCATGTGTTTGGCCTGGCTGCCCCTCCAAGGTCTTAGGAACCACTGCAGAAAGTAATCGAAGCTCTGCATTTCAGAAAATGAGAATGCAAAACACAGTTTATGTAAAATATTTCCCTTCCCAATTTCACTGGCAGGAGGCCCAATAAGAACAGTTAATTAATTATCTTCTTTATGGTTTAGAGTCTATCCACACATGGGAAATAGGAGACACGGCTGTGCTTAAAGTACTGTCAAATACACCAGGTAAACACACCTGTAGAGAGAGTATTATCTCCATCTAACTCACAAAATTACTTTTACACTTTGTTTCCCCTTAAAAAAGAAGGTGAAACATTACATAAATTTCTAATTTCACCCTTTTAAGTCCAAGGGTGCTTGTAAGAAGGCACATACCCTAACACTGCACAACTTGCACACTGACCAGAATAGGAACAGAATTTTAACTGCATAGGCAAAGCTGTTTAGCCATCTTTTTCATAAAGTCCTGACTTGTCAGAGTAAAACCTTTTTACAGGACTAGACCAGTTTGGACAAAACTTAGTCTACATGCAAATTTTCTCATTTTGGGTCAAAATGAGAGAGCCTCTTAATTATTCATGATTAAGATCAGGAAATTCTTTTTTTCTCCTACACCTACACTCTCATCACCTGCAGACAGAAATGGCTCACTACCCCAACCAATGAATCTGATGGCAAATATATTAATGGCAGTTTTTAGACAAACACTGTTTTGTCCTGATGCACACTGGAAGATGGTTGGTTCAGGGCTGTCGTGGGTTTTTTTTAAATAACGTTGCCAGTAGCAGGAAATCATTTTACACTTAGCCCTAAACTATCTGATTTTGCTAATATTCTGTCCTAACCCAACGAAGATTAATTAACTGTGAGCAGCCATTTAACTCAATGGGACTCCTCACTGTACATTATATTCAGCTTGCACATGAAAAAATTGGGCCTTACACTGAGCAACTTCACATCAGTGTATAAATTGTTACACACAGACAGGATCAAAGATAAAATTTTCACTGTCTGTATGAAGTAATGTGCTCTATCAGATTTACACAAACTCAAAGCCCTTAAGATAGCTATCTCCAGAGCAAGGTCAAATTTCTGCAGAGCCAGGAGTATCGAAGCCTGGCTGCAAAAGCGAGCTAAGCTTCAAAGTTCAACCACGAATAAAAGAGTCGTGTCCATGCACACTGACTTTCTTTTCTCCAGTTCTGACATTAAAGACACACTATAAATAAAATGAAGGAAAAAAAAGTATTAGCCCAATTAAAAAAAAAAAAAAAGATAATCAAGGGGATACATGCTTTTCAATGCTGATACATAGAACTTAAGTTCTTTTTTTTTTCCCCTGTCAAACAACATTTAAAACACTGCAGATTCCAAAAGCACTTATTTTTGTAATACACAGAACATAGGAGTCAGTACTGATATAACAACTTCAATTCACTGTCTTCTTCTTATCATCACTGGATTAGACAACAGCTCAGATAAGTGCTATTGGTGAATAGAGACTTTTATCCCTGCAGTAAGGGACCATAGAATATTTACGCTCACTGCAAGTATTTTCCCAAGTAACTGGATTTTTTGCACAAAATAATGCCAAAGGCTAATGGCTAGTATTTTATTACCTCTCGGCATTACTTACGAGTACTAACCAGCAGCTCTTTTCCTTTCAAAAGCCAAAAAGAGGAAGAAAGTCAATGTTTCAGTGTGAATTGATCAGCACTGGTTTCGTCTCTTTTCTGCTGCAGAGAGAACAGGGAGGGGAAGGAATAAAAAAGCCACTAGGCACCTACCTTATACAGACTGAGACTTAAGCTCTTACACACACCTTAGTGACTCGTAGGTCTGAATGCACAAACCAACTATTCTAGAGCCAGTCTCCTTGGGCTGACCAAAATTCCACCTTGGAAAATTCCCCCAGCACAAGTTTCACCCAAACCAGTATCCCTGCACAAACAGCTTCTGTTAGTGAATCTGGCGAGAATTCCTTACTCGCCCAGTTCCCACCAGCTCCTGAAAGAACATCCATCTGAAATGCTGCCTACCCTGTTTTTGGAGTACAGCTTCCACACAGCTTATCCTAGAAGGCACACCTTCTGTAATCAAAAACCTTTGCCCTGCTGACACTTGTCTCTGTTTCTCTATTTGATTAAAACTCCTAATCTGATACCTGATTACTAACCCAAAGGGATTCCAAGGGTATTAAAAGCCATTACTGATGTCAAAAACCAGTCAAAATTACAGCTTGTAACTGCCCAGTCCTGCAGCACTTGCTGAGGTAAAGCCAGGAGAGACAGAATTCCCGAAATCAGAAGGAACAAAAAAAGAAGGCAAGTTTGACCACTGTATTAGAGACATCATGGGACCAAAAAGAAACATTTGGAGTAGCCTACTATGTTCTCAACCTATTTGAGGAATGCAGACTGCTTTGGAGAAGGAAAAACAATCACCTACTCAAGACTCCTACAAGCTACTGTTTTAGCACATTTACCAGAAAACGTCAAGATTAATTAAGAATAAAACTACTCAAGAAAAAAGAAGAGATCACACACTGTAAAACCAAGTCTGACTGGAATCTCATTTCCAACAATGTTTTCAAAAGTAGCACTCTATGTACTGTTTTAAGCAATACAGAATATCCTTGAGAAAAAAGCAGATTTAATAACTTTGGGACTCTCAAATGCTAAAATTAACCACTTTATCTCCTAGCTGCATTCACCACATGAATTCAAGACCCTAAAAACCTATCACAACTGCTCTTACAGGTCAGTATCACATACATCCAAGTTAAATGACACAAGTACAGCTGCTGATTATACAGTGCACTAAAAAGCAAAGAACAATACCACATATGTGTGTGATTTACTTAATAATATGCACAGCTCATTTTCTTGGTTTAAATTTTTAACTTCAGACCACTTAAACTCTCAGAAAAAATTACTAATATCTACTATCTATACCTTCACTTCCAGAGAAAATGGCTCTCATCCAAAACTATTTTACAGCAGTTTACAGCAAGATTAATTGGTGTTTACAACAAAAACTCACTCACTTTACAAATCTATGATTTTTTTTAATTGCCAACCTATTGCACTTGGCAGATTACAAAAAGACTGTTTCCCAGAAGACAGAGCATGAGAGGCTATGTGCATGAAATATACAAAAAAGGAAGCAATGTGTGGGGAGCAGCACCTGGACAGAAATGTCTATATACAGCATTCTATGCTTGGCTTTACCTGCAAGAAAGATTTTTTTCATTCTGACTTTAAACTCCATTCCTTCAATGGAGTTTAAAGTCAGAGGCAGAACAAGTCAGCCACTCTATTGACATCCATGCTAAACAAACACCTACATTTAACTTGCATAGTTTTCTTGGTGATGCAGCAACCAAGAAAGAATTTTTTAGGTAACATGTGGCCTCATAAATGAGGCCAACTGAGTCCCTCAGAGTCCAAAGTGTTATGTGAATGGTTAAGGAGACAGAAAAGGACCAATGGTTTTCAAAGTATTTTATCTTAATATTTTCCAGAAAATAATTTAATGAGAGATAACAGTTTAATTAATCTTTTAAAAATTAAAAATATGCAAAGATAGGTTATTAAATCCACATTACAGACTAATGAAGAGCAGTTAGATTTGCAAAGCCAAACACCTCAAAGTCTTCTGAAATTGTCTGGAGTTCTAAATACTTATTGTTTGCACGCCTGTACACGACAAAAGAAGACCACAAAAACTACCAAAACAAAATATCCAGAGCAACTTTTATTTAAGTGAGTTTAAGTACTTGCAACTAAATTTCTAATGCTTTGATCTGAAAATTTTAATTCTCAAAATAGGTAGACTAAGCCAGATTTTGCTTCACGTTGCCTATTCAAATTCAGTCTGTGTAGACTCCAGCAAAGTTTGTGTACCTTTTTCATAACCTTGATGTATCAGTCAACACTTTACATACAGTCAGCTTTCCATTTTCATCCAGGGCAATAATTATAGGCCAGTTTGCTTTCAGTTTGGTTTTATTCACCAGGAGAGGCTGAAGTAGGTGACAGGTTTTTGTTTCAATAGCTTTTTCAATTCAGCTACGGGGGAAAAACATTCTGCAACAAAACCCACCAAGTTTCTAAATCTTTCTTTCAAAAGTAATGTAACTAACTATTTTTAACACAGAAATTTATTCAACTTGTATAGTACAGTGTTTTAATTCAGAAATCAATTATTTCAAGAGGAAAAAGTAAAACAATTATAAAAGAAGGAATGTACTGTGTACCATGAATTTTTTTATTCTGCGGTATCAAAAATATATTTGAGTGGTACGAATCTGCTTTTTAATCCTGGACAATAAATATCCCATTACAAGCACAATCATCTTCTTTTCTACAAAAACATACTGTTGTATGCAACTTGACATCTGAAATCATCAAGAATGATTTTTAGAAAAGTTTTTCTTAAAGGATACTTCCTTCTCTACTACTACAAATTTATTGCGAGGGTCCAGGTCAAAGGTGATAAGACCTTGGGACCTTTGTCTTCTGAAGACTGATATTTATTTCCAGAAAATCAGATGTGCAACAAAACAGAATGCAAACAAATTTTAGAATAAACATAAGGACAAGGAACATTACAGATATAATTATTTCTTTTCTGGAAAATAAAAAACATAAAAAAGAGTTCTCAACTCAAAGTTCTGTATTTGCTCTCAGTTTAATACTTTACAGTACAAAATATACAGTTACATGGCATAAGATATCTATCTCTATTCTGTTTTTCATCCTATCCAATTTATATTCAAGCCATTTTAGCATCTGTATTACATTCCCTTTTATACTATTTGTATCGTATTTTCTTCCTTGGAGCATCAGAACTGCTTGAGCCACCCTCTCTAATTTGTTGCTAACACACATTAAAGCCCTATCAACAAAACACTGAGGCACACACCAGCTGAGAACAGTCTCCTTTCTATCTATTTTATGTTATTGCATTGTACTACCCAAACACTGCTAAACTAGTGCTGTGTAGGACCAAGAGGGCCGTAAAGAAAGAGAAAAAAAGGCACTTGAGTTAGGGATTACCCTGGACTATGGCCCATGTTTTGCCAACAATAGCATAGTAAATATGTAGTGAACTCAGGGCAGCCCTACCAAATGAAGTCCTGCAACTGTTTGTGTTCGAATTACTGTAAGACTATAAAAAAAAATTAATAAGAAAGAGCAGAAATAATTAACTTGTTTTGTACAAACAACTTTTTGTTACACTCTCACTCTATCAATTAATTATGTTAAGGAGAGTCCGAAGTTGTAATCTACTCACAGAACAGTAGGAACCAGTTACCATTTCTTCAAACCATCCCTCTCCAAGAATAAGCCAAGGTTACTGACCAACTTCACAATCTAGGATCAAAGAAGTTAATAGCATAGTGTAAATTAACACACAACTGGTTTTAAATTTCAGTACATCAAGTTTTTATGAAACTTAGAATTATCCATCACGTCTTCTGAATCCATGCAAACACTGTGATGCTGCAATACATGCAGTACATTAAAGTGATGCTCATGGAACCCCTGGAAACAACACAGAGCTTCTCCCTAACTACTCCATACCCTTCCAGCTGTCCAGGGAGTTAGCTAATGTGGGTATGTCTGCATAACAATACTCTGTTATCACTTAAACTTTTAAGTATTAATGCTTAATTTCATTAGATTTTAACTTTAAAAAAATCTACTTAAATCTCAAAACTTGGGATATAGGGAACACATCCCTGATTAAGCATACAAGACATGAACCTGTTTCAAGTAAGCTCAGTTCCAAGCACAGAGCAATGCCAAAACCCCAAGAAATATTGAATAGGAAGTGAAAACTCCCTTCAAGTACTGTTTAACACATCAAAAAAGTAAGCATTTTGAAAAAGCTGAAATTGTCAGTCTTAAGTTACAAGTAAAACTGTGAGTTATGACTACTGTCTTATTGCAGAAGACTTAAAAAAATACCTACACATTCTCTAGTTGTTGAGAGTCATCCAGCCAAGCTAAGTAATTTATTTTATAATCGCACCAAAGCTTCCATATTTTCTACAATCTAAAGATGTATCTATTAGCACAAACAAAAATCAGAAACAGAACCAGTCCTGGTTTTTTCCACCCAGAGCAGAAATGCAGAGACATTATTCCTTGAGTACTTGTGCAGACAGCAACTCTCCAAGACAGGAGGCCTGGAGCAAGCATTTAACTACAGGTGTATTAAGAGGATAGACATGGCATAAACATTCTTGGCCTGTAGGAAAGAGTGGTTGGGTCCTCACAGTGAAAGGCACAAGAATTTTTTAAGGGGAAGTCAGTTTTCCTGACTAAGGCATATTCTACGACCAATTTCTTTAATGCAGTAACCTACTCCACATGAAAAAAAACCCACTGTGTTCCAAACTAAGATGATATTGAAAACATAGGAAGACAAAAATAAAGGGGACAGAAAGACATAGCCAAAGTACCCTCCTATCACAGAAGCATCATCCTCTGCATCTCTCAAAAACCCGTTGTTTTGCAAAGGCTTTTTTCATAAGCAAATGGGTTGGCATGGGCTAATTATTTTCTAAGTGGCATCTTTACGGAAAGAGAGTGTAAAAAGCAGCTCGAAGAACAATGAAAGCGAGTAAAGTTTGCGGATCTGGTAAGGCTTTTGTTAAAGTCAAGTTCTTAAGTGCTGCCTGTCACAGAAATGAGCCTCTCGCTCGCCCCTTCGGGAGCCCTTGGCGCACCCTCACCTCGCAACAACCCGGGGCTCCTGCACGGCACAAACCCCGACCCCGGCTGCCAAATCCCCACCTCCGGGCACCCGCCCCGCCGGAGACGGGGACATACAAGCCTCAAGTGAAGGCAGGTTTCACGGCGGGGTAAAGGGAAATCAGCCCAATTCCGCCCCCCCCACAATGGCACCAGTAGGCGCGGGGTACATTCGGGCAGTGGCCCAGGGTAGGAGCACGGAGCCCGGCGGGCCCCGCTGCCGCCACTGGCGGGGACGAGAGGCTGGCCTGGCCCCCTCCTGTCACGGCGGGGGTTGGGCAGCGCCTCGCCGGCCCGGGCCCGGCACTGCTTCCCGCCCGGCCGCCTCGCAGGCCGCGCCGCGGCCCCGGTGCCTCCGCAGGGCCTGGCACCGCCGCGGGCTCGGGGAGCCCAGCAAACAAAGGGAGCGGAGGCCGGGGCCGCGGCCCGGGAAGAGGGCGGCGGGCAAGTGGCGAACCGCACCGGCCCAATCCATTGGCTCTCCCTCCACCGCACCAGCCCTCTGCGCCCAGCGGTGAAGGCAGGGGGGAGCCGGGCCGCGGCGCGCCGTTGCCCCGGGGACGCTCACCCAGCGGAGGCCGCGGTGTCCCGCTCCCGGCGCGGGCCTCTTCCCGGGCACCTCAGCGGTGCGGCCCGGCCTCCGCCGGCTCCCGGGCTCGGCGGGGAGCAACCTCCGGGGGTGGCGGAGCGGCACTCACCGAGGAGGAGGAGAAGGAGGAGCTGGCTCTGCTGTTGCTTTCGCGGGGCCCGGCCCGGCTTCGGCTCTGGCTCCCTCCCTCGCCGTGCCGCCGCCTCCCTGTTCCTGGCGCCGCCGCCGCCGCTTCCTCCGCCTCCTCTGCCCCCACCCCTCTGTCCTCGGAGGAGCGCACGGGGGTGGCGAGCCCGCGATGGCCGCCGCCTGCGGCAGGCACGGCTACGGCTGCGGCTGCGGCGCCCGCGCACAGCCCGGCGGCGGCAGGAGGGCCGCGGGCATCCCCGCTCCGTCCTACACCCGCCCGGCCCCCCCCGCCGCCCGGCGGACTCCACCAGCCCCCTGCGGCACGTCTGCCCCGCAGAAACCGGGACCCTTCCCTCACTCGGGTCCGGGCGCCTCGCCCCGGGCTCGTTCCCGCTGGGCGGCCGCGGGAAACCCGCGGGGGGCGGCCGGGAGCCGCGCTGGAATGGAGGCAGGGAGGCGGTCTGGCTTTGTTAGCCCCGGCCCTTTCCTCTCTCCCCCACGCGCTCCGGTGTGTGACCGCTCCGCTGGGCGACAGGAGCTCATCAACCAAGTCCACAGGGAGCTGCCTCCCCTATTCCTTCTGGCGGGGGCAGCCCCTCCCTGGCAGCGCCCGGCCAGAGGGGTCCCTCAGCCGCCCCCGCTGCCCCGCCGGCCACGGGCGCTCCCCGCCAGGCCCGCTTGCGCTGGAGAGGGAGCGGGAGAAGGAGGGGGATGATTTCTCCTCCGCTTCACCTTCCCTCACACCTCTCTTGGCGTGAAAGCGACGCGCCAGAACAGGCATTGCTTTTGTGTTCAACTCTGTTTCACAGATCTCCTCGAGAAAAGTGACACTAAACTTCAGGCATATATCAGCTGTGCTGCAGCAACTTCAGCCAAGCAGACTGCTTTGATTGCTTGTTCTCCGGTCTCTTTTTAAAAATAAAATGCTAGCTCGAGAGCAAGAAAACAATTCTTAATTTAGGATGTGTGAGACTGATGGAAGTGACTAGCAGGGTGCGAAGGTTTAAAATCTATGGATGATACGGCTCTTAAAAGTTGTCACAAGTCCTGTTTGCTGACTGGCGTGGAGCTAGGAAAATACTACTTCAATTCCTGCTTGTGGTGCTTATAACTGATGCAAATCAACAACCAGATTTGCGCAGAGAAGCATAATTTGCTTACCTATGTAGTCGCATGACAGTCAGTAAGAGTATTTGTATGACTTATTATGAAACAACTGACTTCAAGGTTAAAAAGTATCCATTGAAACTCAAGATCGTGAGAATATTCACACACATCCTGCTTGAATTCTGAGTTCTGAGGTGTTTATGAGTTCAGGTGAGGGACTTGTTTAATTGCCTAGGTTATTTGAGGTCAGAGTGCGTCCTGATTGCATTCATATTTTTATATCCCAGGCATTTATAGAGTTACACACTTTCCTTGAGTCCCATCCAAGGATTGTATGCTTCCTTAGGTGTCTGATCAACCTCAGTTTCTGGCAGGCCAGGACTATTTCAGGAGATGATGACTCTAATCAGAGTTGCAGAAAGAGTTTGTTTTTTTTTTTTTCAAATATAAAGCTTGGCTTTTTCATTTATTAATAGAATGATTTATGTTTTTATTAAGTGTTTTAGATTAGAACTGTTTGTTTTACTATTATGATTACATGTTATCAGTGGTGTAACAAAGCTAAGAATCACTTCAAGTGGATCACATGAAACCTTAGGGGTTTTAACTTTTGTTTGTAAAACCAATATTGTTGATATTGGTTTTTTTTTTTATTGTTGATATTGTTTGTTTTTTTTTTACTTTCTAGGTTGGCAGTCATGTTCAAAGAAAGAAAGAAAATTAAACGAGCAATAAAATACTAACTTTTTTTTTACAACGTAGAGGGTTCCTTCTTCTCCTAGATGAACTGTTGTAAGTTTAGCAACCTAGTTAAAAAAAGGAATAAGAGAGAGCAAGAAAGGCTCTGATGGGGAAAGTTCTTCTTCATGTATATGTGTGTATATTCTTACCTTCTTCTTGGGCCTCCTTTTCCTTGGGATACAAGCATTTGAGCAAGTAATTATTTTCAGGATCCTGCTGGCATCCGTGCTTGACACATATATATAGTATTAACATATATTTAGTATTAACTTTTCAGCAGCAGCTGTGGGACAATGGCAGCAGTATGTGAAGAAGCCAACTGGGCTTAAAATGTTTGTCCTTCATTTTGCTTTCAGGGAGCTTTTACCATAGGCAACTTTTTCAGTCATCTAAATTGCAAGTGAGATGAATTTTTTAAATCATCTTAGAAATCTTATTCTAAAGTCTCCCAAACTATTAAAAAACTGTTGAGTCTAGATGATGAGGTTTTCCAGCCATGTGTTGACCAAAGGTTTCCACATGTCTGAAACTGCCCTCTTGTCAGTCTTATGAATCAAAGGACTTAGCTTTCTGCAGAAATGTGACCAATAGATAACAGGAAGTTTGAAGAAAAGTAATGCAAAACATTTGGTAGCTTTTTCCCATGTCTTCCATACCTTAACATTCTTCTTAGTAGGGATGATGTTAAATATGGCTTAAATTACTACTCCAAGCACTCACCTTTCTCATTTTCTCTCCTTCTCCTTCCCTCATCCTGCCCATGCACACCCTTCACTTTTTTCGTGGTGGCTCCAGGCCTCATTGGTCCTCTCTAAGCCAGCACAGGTGGCAATATCTCTAGAGGTTCATTTTCCTAACAATAAATTGTGACATAAAGAAGAACTGATGCCTTATTTCTCACATCTCATTCTTTTCCATAGGCTACCAGTGTGCTCTCAGCTTGTCTCAGCCTTAATATATAGTTTCAGTTTCGGATAGCTTTTTCCCATCAAAATGTGGCAGCAGGCAACTGTATCCCAGTGAAAGCAACAGTTTATCACCAAGTCTGAATTCACGTAAGTGCGCTACTGATGTGGCATCTTGAATGGCAGACAAGGAGAATGCAGGAGGGATCACTCAGATAAGTTTTTCTTGGCTTAAAAACATGTAGTGAACTAAATTAGGCTGTTCGTATATTCAGGCATCTTGTTTCAATGCTCTCTGAATGTATCACCTATCAGACTTGCCTCACAGTTGCTAACTTTTTTTAAATGACAAGACCTAGAAATTTGGTCTTAGTAATAAAAAAATCCAAATTTTTCCTACCTGATTTCCTTATAATTGGGGCTTCTAAAATCAGGAACTCTATACCCAGTTTTAATTACTTTGGGGTTGCATGTCTATGTGTTCTCTATTTTTATATGCTTATGTCTTTTTTCTCATCATACTTAAAAGTGTGATTACAAATGACTTCATTATTTTTGAGATCAAACTGTGCATATACAAACCTCTAGTTCAGAGGGACAGGTCAGAAACCTAAATTATGAGTGTTCATTGACAACAGAGCCAATAGTTATGTCCATTATACCTCTTTCTTTCTTATTGCTACCTACCTGCCTGGTATAGGTTATCATTACCTTGTAACAACTTCCCTGGCCCTGGCTCTTTGGCCGGAATTGTGGTCGGAGGTTGGTGCCTTTTTCCTATTGTTCTTGCAGGCATATAACTGATTTTATTTTAAGGACCCAAATGCCTTCCTTTCATGTTCTGTTCAGTATATTTCAGAAGGGAAATTTTTTGTTATTTTACTAAAATGTTTAAATTATTGTAATGCTTTACAGGAACTTGATCTTTTAGATCGTAAGTGTTTAGATCACCTTGAAAAAACATATGCTTTTAAGGAAAGCCATATATCCAAAATCCCTAAATTGCTGCTTATTTTTGTAACTGTGGCCTAATTTTCTGGTTTTTTAATTCCTGTACTCGTTTTTTATTACTATGAATTTATGTATTCCTTTATTTATATTTTTAGAAAATGTTGTATATTTATATTCCTATGTTATAATATGTCCTTATATATCACATCATCACATATGGTTTTCAGACATTGTAGGTTTGTTCCACTTCATTTTCTCTTAGGTTCTTTCACATTTTCTGTTGATAAATTCCATTTCTGTTATAAAAGTTAATTTATGTAAATATTTTCAAAGTGGGGTTTTTTTTCCCCCTATATTTTGGAGGGACTTCCCCCTCCACCCAGTTTAATACTATTGTTACAAAAAAAACCCCACCAAACTGAGGTGAAGTGTACAGGAAGTTCTTTCACACAGACAAACCTTTTGTCTCAGATTGGAGTTAAATTGGCATTATTTACTGACACTGCTGAAATTAAAGGTATAGATGGCACTAAGACCTCTTACAGCTACTAAAGATCTATCGTACATAAAAATGATGTGCTACATTTTAATCAGAGTACTGCTATTGCTTCTGCTTCATGCTGTGGTTATGTTGTGATATGCTCCATCTCTTATGATTATGGATAAAAACTGAGTCTTTACTTACTCGGGTGTTTTTTGAAATACACCAATTTTGAGTGCCACTCTCACCTCTTTCATTTAATGTCATTTGAAGAGGAAATATACTTCAAAATTGTATTATTGATTAGCACTTCTGAAATTAAGATTCTTACATTCATTATGAAGCTTTCGGCTGATTATAGGGTTTGTTCATTTTTTTTAGCAAGAGTGCAGCTCAATATTTACTTTTATTTTCAAAGTTTTCTAACAATTATATTACAGTAGAAAACAGTGTAAAGCAAAATTATATCTCTAATAACAGCACAAGGGGACTAACTTCTAATCTCTTGAGTAATGGAGAAAGGGAGGAAACATTTTAAATTTTTATATACCAAAAACAGAATGGCCAGGTAAATTTGGCCTTACAAATTGATTCCTGTTAATGTCAGAGAAATAAAATACCACTTTTTTGTTGACAAAGATGCATAGTAAATCATGACTATAGCTGGCTGCAAATAGCTCTATACAGTGAGGTTGGCCTATGTGTCTTATTCATTGATTGCCTGTATTGCCGTACAGTCACTTGTAATCTGCATTGAGTCATGTAGATGTGGAGATTCAGAAAAAAAGGCAAGGTGGAGAACTTGTCCCAGCTCAGACCTCATCTGTGTAATCACTGTTGACACAAACAGTCTGAACCTCTCAGCCCAGAGGACTTTGCCCTGCAGCAGGACATAGCTAACAAAGACAATATTTATGAAGCCTATACTCTCAAAGCCCATGCATTGGTGCACATGTGCATTGTTTCATCTGTTTGCCCATACTGCTTCATCAAAATAATACATATAAAAAGCTACAGTCATGAATTTTTCTTATAACAGTCAAGCAGAAACTTCACAGAGACTTCCTTCTTCAACTTGTAGCATTTCTTCTGTTAAAATGTAAAATATGTATCCAGTAAGAATGTATATATCCATTTTTATGGCTACTGGTGTCACACTGTTTTTTTTTTAAAGAAAAAAGAATTATATTTGGAACATTATATTCTCCCCTGTAGCCAGATTTATTATATTCAATATCTTAATTGTTCTTTACAATGAAGATCATGAGTTTGGCTTTTTAGGCTTTACTTCAGTATTCACAACTGTCCCAAGGAGTCCACCTAAAGACAATAATTTTGGAAAGCAAGTGCCAAAGACAAATCAAAACAAACCTAAATGTCACTTTACTATACTTAAACATTCTGAGCTTCACGCTATGGTTTTGCCATAGGTCTGGAGGATCAAATGAGATTTGTGGGATTTGACTGAGATTGTGACAAGGGTGTGTGTTGCTCAGTTTTCTGGTTTCTCTTTTTGAGGAAGTGAAGCTGGTCCAGAAAATGCTGCACTTGAACTGCTTTTTCAGAGTAGAGTTCATGACAAATATGTGCCCCAAAATTTTCAAATCTAAAACTGGTAATTTAAACAATAAATAAACAATTTTGTTTTTCAGAAGGTTATTGTTCTTAAGCAGGACTACTTAAAAGGAAAACAAGCTGTTGTTTATTTTGTCATCTTTAAGGGGAAATAGAGGAAGGAATAAAAAAGGGAAAAGGATTTAGAAGATTACTTACTCTTTCCTTTTACAGGCATAAATATTTTTTTACACTTATGAGGTAATATTATTTTTGCATTTTTTCTTAGCCCACTCCTGTTAGAGTTATATGAGTGAGGACTAAGCATACAGCTGTAGCTAGAATTTTATTGAAAAACCTAAATATAAAATTTTGTTGACATCATCATACTTTCTTCATTAGACCACATAAAAGGACTCAAAGTATAGATGCTGGCTCAGAATGCTCACTGCAGAAGATTATATTAAATTTGAAGATGTCTGAAAACAGTAGTAACAGGTGTGCCTTGAAATTAATGTTCTACTTGCTGTGTAACAACTAATTGTTCCTTTTGGCTTTAAGTGTTGCAGCCATTTCCTTAGTTATGAAAAAGAAGGTGAAACGGGTTCTTTTCCGTCCTACTCCTAAGAATATTCTTTTAAAAACATGCATAAAAGCACAATAAATACTCAGTTCATGGGCAGAAGCATATTAAAAACCAACAAACAAACAAGCCTGCCCCTAAAATGGAGGTAGGGTTGCAGGAAGTCATTTCATAATACTGGCTGAGCAGTTCTTGTTGAGCCTTGATTGTCCTTCCCTTCCAGTTCACAAAAGAGATCCACATTTAACCCAACACTGTAAAGCTCTGTCTGTGATGCCACGAGCAATTTCCCTTGATTCTGAACTCCCTCTGACTTCACCTAAGTCCATAGCTCCTCCAGTATTCTTATTTCCCAGGTGCTTATCCTTGCACTCTTAGTTAGATCAAAAATGATATTTTTGTTTTTCAAGATCTTATCATTAGAGGGTGTGCCTGCAGCTGCTAGTTTTAATTCGACATAGTTTGTAAATAATTTTAATCCTCTTTTTTATATTTATAAAGCACAAGTAAAAAAAAAAAAAAGGAAGAAGACTTTGGGCTGTATCAGTCAAGCAATAAAATTCACAGCATTCTGGAAAAAAAATACTATTGTTGAAGAAACAATGTTTAAATCTAGATGGCTTACAGAGGTACATATGGAACTTCTCACATTTAGGTCACAAGTTCAAACATGGTCTTCATTAGCTGCAAATTAAAACTATCAATAACTGACATCTGTTACATAGCCAATATGGAATGAGTTGCTTTCTGAAGTGGATAGCTCAAAAGACATAATTGGTGAACTTGTTTCTAAATGCACTTTAAAGATGCACATTTAAAGATGTTTGTTCTCAAAAATGAGTAATTTTATCTCTCAGGAAGAATTCAACAGTACCAACCTCTACAATTTGGCACAACACATTTATTACTTCTGTAATTGCAACAAGTAAAATATTGATGTTAAGAGCTCTGTTAAGGTTGCTGTCTACCTACAATCTACTTTCTCAATGAAGTCAGAGTTTTTAATTACAATTCTTTATGTATGTGCTGATCCCTCAGTAGAGGTGAAGCTGATTGGCAGTGCAGGGTGGAAAAGCTCCTCGCCTGCACTAGGCACTTTCGATAAACCTCGGTCACAAGTCAGATCACTGTGAAATCCTGAAATGGCATTTTGTGCATTAGGAAACATCCTACTTGTGCCTCTATGAAACAGCCTACATGCCTCATTTTCCAAAACATCCCAAGAACATTTATGAAGATGTCTATGCAAGTGTAGACCACACTGAGTCTGTTGAATAAATCTGGGTTATTCTATCAAACTAAGTTTGTCAAATTCATCACATAGAGCACACTGAACATTTGAAAAATGTGAGAGCAAGATTTAGAAAAGGTGAAAAATCCTTATATGATCATGGGGTGTCTAGGTTGTTTTCAGTATGTAAAAGAGTCAGGAAAATACTCTTATCAGCTGATCTGTCTGCTACTTAGTGATCCAGAGTTGAAGTAGTAAGTGTATGATCTTTTGTATAATCCTTCTTCTTCCACAAAAGCTTTTTGGATCCCTTAAGGATTTCACTGCTTTTTATTTATGAAGCAGTAAATTTTGTTACTGTTGATTATAGTGTAGCAAAACTTTTTTTAGTCATACTATTCTGTTCGAGGTTAATGTAACTGGAGGCATCTTTTGGAAAACAATTGAAAGAAAGACTCAGTGACCTGGACATGCTGAAGATCATATCACAGCTTCCTTTCATGCAGGAACTCTATAAAAGAAAAGAGCAGTGCTGAATATGCAGTGTGCTCTTCCAAAGCTGGAAATTATTACTGATGTAAATAACACTGCAGCATCTTCTTTCCACTGCATATGTAGAATGCTTTAATGTGCATCTTACTACATGACTAAAATCAATGTTGGTAAACCGACCACAAAGAATGATAGAATCCTAAACTGCAGGATTGAGTTATTTCAGCTGAAACTGATAAATAACCTCCTTTTCTTTTAGGAAAATAAGGAGGTTAATATTTTTGCTAAATGTGCTCACAATAGTGAATACACAAACAGGTCTCTTTTGTGGGTAAAAATCAGATTTTAGCTGGCTATCAAATTTTGCTGCAGAAAAGAAAATGCTTTGATGGAAGAAATGTCATTTTACTATATAGCTTGCATTCAGGGCAGATTCTCAAAGACGTGAAGGGCACTTAGATACATCAGTTAGGTGCCTCATGGATCTTCATGCCTTTGAAAAAACATCCTCTCTTGCTCCGTTAGGATTTTCTTAATGCAGAATTTCTTTTATGACTCATCTCTATCATGTCTTTGCTGTAAATAAAACATGGTCTTGATTTCATAAATATGTTGATAGGCTGCATGGAAAAAATTAATCATTGTAAACCTAAAGGATACTTAGCAAAAGTGAAGTGCATGAATTGAGTAATATTGTTTTAAATTGTATTCAATGGCTGCAAAAAGTTCTATGCAATCTCACTATTTTCACACCAGAAAGGACATTTTACCATATAGGAAAAATAATAAAATTTCTATTTTTCTCATCTGAAAAAAAAAGAAAAAGACAGTGAAACAAAGATATTTAAAAACATATTATTTAGCACTAATATAAAGAAGTTATAGAACACATTGACAAATATAGAATATTACCCTTTTCATAATGATACCCATTTTTCATAAAAATAAGAAATTGCTTAAAAACTGGTAACATGTAAATATTTACAAAGAGGGAGCAATTTTCATATGTAGGTAAGATAGATGCTTACATATCAATCAGAATTTAATTTTTTATAGGTGAAATTTGAAACGAAATCTTTATTCTCTGTGAGTCCTTAGCAAAGTTGGTGTTCACTTCAGCATGTTTGTGGCTTCCTCACTCCTTGTTTAAATGCTAACTAGAATGGCAATTTTATATATACTACTGAATGCTAAATCATTCCTATAGCAATGTGAAGACAAAATAATTGGGATTTAATTTTAAAACTTTCAAGCTTCAGATTCAGAAGTCACACTACTTCTTTTTTCTGTTACTGAAAACATAATTAAAAACCAAAATTAGCTAAATGAAACATCAAAAGCAAATTAATGTAAACAGAAGTGACTATTTTTGTTGTATTAGAAGAGGAAATCTCTCAAACTTGCTCTTGTAAAAGTGCTCTATTTAATACTTTAAATTTTTGAGAGCTGTTTTAATATTATTGATCATTACATCAAATTATTGCTGGCTGGTGCTCATTCTTTGTTGTACTGGTATCAATAAATATGTATTGTACAATTCTGCTTTTTTGTCCACAGCATTCAGGTTCAACGCTGTAAGTGAAAAACTGCCCTGAAATACATAATTTCAATGGGATTTAAAATACTCATTATCACTACATTTTCTTTTAACTGTATTTAATCTTAATCAAGGACTTTTTTAGAACAGAACTATTACATTACTATTACATTAATACTATTTCGCTTAGCAGGTAAACTTGAGATGCAAAAAAAGTTCAGTTAGTTTGATGAGACCCATATGTCATTAAGATGTTTGGCAATTGACTACATTTCTCTCTTTTTAGTCTTCAATATCAAAACCCAGGCTAGTAATTTTTTTACAATTTTTTCCAGTCTTACTGAATTCAGAGAGAAGCTCTGTGTCTGATAACATGCAACGTGTATGGCCAGTCAGGGAGGGGAAACTTTTCAGATTTCAGTTAGTGATGAAGACAGAATTTTAAGATCATCTGTTTAAGTGAAATGAAATGCAATTTTTTTTATATTTAAAAAAATACTACTGTAACTGTGCCTGTATGGTGTCTGTGGTGTGGAGTCTGCAGCATCTTCTTGAGCTTCCACTTGTCAGGCTGGGAGGAGAGCACCCTTCAGGAGATGTGGTTAGTTTAACTTCCAGCCCAATCCATACTTTGTTTAATGCAAATCCAAGACCCATAAGCAGGGCTGTAATTTTGAAACTAGTTGGAATGCTGGGTGTATTTGTCAAATATATTTCAATCAGTCAAATCCACAAACATCTCTTCATCCTCCACTCCAGGTAGTGTGTCCCTGATGCATCCCTTGCACATAATAAGATTATGCTGCTGCAGGGGAGAATCAGTTCAATCCTTTATTCACACTCAGGGCCTTCCAGGGAAGGAGGTGGGATAGTTTTCCAGCAGTTCAACAAGCTGATCCAGCTCATAATGATGTATTTGCTAGGTCCAATACAAGGTTGAGAAGGAAAAGGGAAGTGCAGGACCACTGTGCCCCAAAAAGTCCACAGTCACACCAGGTCAGGTGAGTGTGAGCTAAAACCCCATCCTTAGTGCATGAAACCCCTGATTACTGATACTACAATGTGAATTGTAAGAAAATTCTGGTAAGACAACCAGAGGATGAGTGGAAGGCTTTATGCTTTGACCAAAATTCAGTAGGACTGAAGCAGCAGCAGACAGCTTTTCAGAATATTTTTTCAGCTGACTGTTCTGGTTCTTGAACTTATCTTCAGTTAAGAGCTCTAAAATATTTACCAGAAAAATCCTATAAAGATTCTAGAAGGAACCTCATTCATAAATATCAAAATAATCACTCTAGATGACTCACTTTATGCCAGATGAAGACTCTCCTGGGAATGCTCAGTGATTTCAGATTTTCCAGTCTACTTGTGCAGGTATGCTAAGTGGCTGATCTTTGATTAAAAAAATAGATTAATTTCAGTGAAATTACAGTAATTGGTACTACCAGAAAGTCTGTTTCTAGCCAATTATTTACTAATTGCTCACTGGTGCAACAGAAAGTGAAAGTAAGCCTTGCCATGAAAACTTTCAGGTTACTGGCACATAAGATAATCACTATGGTGACTTTATTTCTCTGTAGCAATTCATACTGCTTTACATATCACTACCCTAGTGAGTAACTAGATTCTTCCATACCATATTGTGACTATTTATATGCAGAGAGTTCTCACCAGCTCTCTAAGGACCCTCTTCATATCAAAGTTTAATTTGTATATGATAATTCACTGTTAGGTCTCTTAGCAAGATTGCCCTAAGCAAATAGGCAATGCATCTGAAAAGGGTCATTTTTCTCAAAGAAATTTAATAGAACATTACTTAGACTTTAACATTCATCTGATAATCAAAACATATTTCATTCTTCTTATTTTTAGATATCATTAATTCAAAGGGGAAACTTGGATATTTTCTCCAGTCTGTGACTCTCTTACGCAGATTCAAAAGACAAAAGCTGTATTGTCTGTTTCTAAGGAAAAACTGCTGGAGGCAGTTCTTTTGTTTTTCTAATGAACACCATATGAAAACAGGCATAGAATAACTATTTACTTACATGTAGTGGTCTGCTAGGGTCTCTTACATGGTCTATTTTCCTCATCATGACACTGGTCAGTCTATTTACAAGATTAGTCTCTTTTTTCCTATTATTTTTTGCAATGCAGCAATTTGTTTATTATTTTGAGTTTTTAATGATGCTGATCTGTGTAAGGGTGAATGATACTATTATGTATAGTTTATCAGGCTTGAACACATCAAAGAGCAATAGTATTTAATAGTTTTAAATGTTACGGAGTCAGTCTTGCTCATTTCCTTATTTCAAAGTTCAGATTTACTGTTCAATAACACCACAACTTTTATTGTTCCTGCTGCTGGAAGTTTCTCATTTGTCTGGTTAAGGATGATTTGGAGGGCATGTTGGAAGAGAAATTGATGTTTTTATAGGCTTTCCTGTATTAAACATTGATGGCTGGATGTGGTTTTGGTGATCAGCTATAATGATTTACATATTTGCTTTGCAGCCCAGCATTTTCTGCTGCATGAGTTCCATACTGATGGAACTGAGGCAGTTGGTGTATTTTGTATGAGCCCACTGACATAACAGCACCGGCCACATTGTGAAATGTGTCGGACCTTGGCCTCCACCATTCTGCTGCCAAACAGAGGGGAACAGTAGCTGTGCACTGTGATACTGTTAGATGGGGTTTTTATCCCCTCCCTGGTGTATGCAGATACACACAATGAGTTGAACACAGCACTCTAAAGAACAGCATTTCTTTGCAAACACAGTACAGGTACAGACATACATATTTCTCACATATATTAATTTCTCCGTACAAGTTATCTTCTTCTTGCTGCATCATTAATTTTCTTAGAGAAGAAAACCTGATCTACTCATTTTAGTAACTGCAACTGTCTTTTATAATGAAGAGTAACTTTTAGAAAACATTTAGCAGATAAAATAGTTCCCTACATTAAACCTTACTTGAGAAATAAGATTGCACAATCCAGGAGAGACAGGCTGAACAAAAGCAAAAGTATAGAAACTGACTTGCAATTTTCCAGTTTCTCTGAAAGTTTCAGAACAACTAACCACTACTAAAGATATATAGCATTCATTCCTTGAAGAATGACCTGTACAAAACATGCATCAAAAGCCAATAAAGTGAGGCAATGATTTATGTGCATCCCAGTATCAAAAGTGACTTTCAAAGGTAAGAGAGGTGTTCTGAAAAAATTATTGCCCCTGCATGGAAAAAAAAAAAAGCTTTTTATTGAACCCATTATATTAAAGTGAAATGGATAACAAATATATCTGAAAGTAATTGCACAAATATTCAGTTCAAAGAAATCATAGGTCACTGGTAAGATCTGATGTGGTCAAAGGCTTTTTTCTTGTGAAAAGCTTGGTAATTAAAAACACAGATTGTATGGGATAGATAGCCTACAGTTTTTCTCAACTATAAATTGAGTTAAATACTTAATTTCTGTTAAATGAAAATACTGAGACACACCTAACACTATGAAATAAGAAATAGCACTTACATTGTTGGAAGAGCATTGGCAGAAAAAAAAATTACATGAAAGTTATTTTAAGTCTTGCTTCTCCCTACTTATACCTATTCTGTCTAAAACTGTAACTAATGGTGTGACATCTGGCAACCATATTACCTCAGGCTGTGACCTTGCCAGTTCTTACAAAACTGTGGGAAAAGTTTCACAGTGTAGGCATCAGGTTTGGTTTTTTTTAACTGTCTAGAAGCACAGAATCAAATATAGATACAAGCTACTTTTATTTCTAAATAGCTATACCTGCTATCCTCACAACAGTTTCTTTCAAGAGTTGCAGTTAGAGCTTTTGTAGGCAAAGAAACTGAGTGGCTGGCTGCTATTGGTGCAGAGCAGTTCTTAAATTTTTACAGGAAGTCTACTTTATCCCAAATTAATTTGTATCATCCAACTTGAAGAAATATATAGCAAAAGAGAGCTGATTCTGCAAAATTGTAAAATATTATCACAAAATTTTGTAGCCAGAAAACTTTGCAAAGTTGTGCATTTTTCCTATCTGTTTGAAAAGGATGATGTTTTCATTACTAAAATGGTAATATTAAGAATTTAGGTGCATTGTTATCTGACCACGTTCCAAATCATATTTGTAGTTATAATCATAAATATTTTCTTTTCCACCTGCTGTCAAGATAGTAATGAAAAGAAGATAAACCAACATCCTCAGTCTGCTTTCTGGCAGAGGTCACTTTCTGCTAGATGATGCTGTTACAGAGTTTCTTTGTTCAGTCCCCAGGGAGCTTGCCAGAGTATTTCCTCATTGCATGGCAATGATCACTGCAGAGCAGTTTTTCATTTCAGAGACCATCATGTTGCATTAAGCACTGTGAGGAGTGGCATCTGGAGAAAGCCCATCAGTGTAAAAAGGAAAGTTAGGAGGAACATTAGCATCAGATATGAGTATGAAATCAGTGGTACCACAGAACAGGAAAGAAGTCTTGGCTGAGTTGGTAATCTCCAGCTACCCAGAGGCCATTTGCTTTCTCTGTTCATCAGATGGCTATTTCATAGGTTTGGTTTTAGTTTTTTTTTAACAGAACTTCTCATGGCTTCTTCAAAATTGCCAGAGAAAATTGTTCTTTTGCTGAAGAAGTTTTCTTAATGTCTTGTTCGCCCTACTGATAAAGCGCCTGAAACACAAAGTGAGGATACAGCTTTGGAAAAATTTCAAGATGGGAACCATCAGTCAGAGAGAAGAAATCCTGTACCTCTGCACTTCCTCCAGTGTGGAGAACACAGCACCATGATTTTTTTCTTCTGAAAATTTGTATAAGTGATGACTGTCTGTACTATGTTTGTCCTTTATCAAAGATATTATCTAAATGTTTAATCCTCCTACTCACATCATCACCCATTTTATTGAAAATTGCTGCCACAAACTGATACTTTCAGTGCCCTTGTGTTTTTCTTTATATAAATTAGGTAGGAATAAACATTGAAACAAATAAAGCAATTCTCTTTGTTTCTTAGGATCACATATACAGGGAAGATAAGTCTTTAACAGAATGCAATTCTCCATATTCAGAAACTCCACAGTTTCATCCAAGCATCCTTTTGGTAATGACTTTCATGTGTGGAAGCTACCAAAAAGCTTCCTGAATTTTTTTATATCTAAAAGCCCATTTAAACTCTGCATGCTACTTTTGCCGCAATCATAGGACTGGGTTAAGAAGCTCTCCACATTATGAAAGATGCAAGTCACTGAAATAATGTTCATACTTTGAAAATATGTAAGTCTTTCAGGTAATGCAAAAAAACACATCAGAAATATGTGCACCTAGAAACTGAATATTTCTTCAGAAGACATGTATCTTAGCATAGAAATTACCTGATATCTAGAAACCCTAAGCCATTCCTGGATCTAAGGGATGATTGTACAAGATACACAGAGAATGCTGGCACTGTGGTACTCCAAAAGAAAACTACAATGGCAAAGTAGTATCCAGCATTCCTGCAAGAAATAGTTCTTAAATGTAAGTTAATTAGATGAGATACTGTGGATACAGACTTCTCTGACTGCCTGTGGTGGCTTGACCTTGGCAAGCTGCTCCTGGAGAAGACAAGAAGAGAAGATTAGACGGAAAAGTTCATGGGCTGAGGAAAACACGGGGAGATCACTCAAAAATTACTGCTATGAGCAAAATAGACACAACTTGGTTATTATCAATTTCTTTTATTGCCTTATAACAATAGAGTAGAATTGTGAGAAACAAAGACAAAATGAAAAACATCTACCCCTAACGCTTCCCCCTTCTTCCTAGGCTCAGCTGCTTGAGTCCTCATTCCTCTAAGTCCTCCCCTGTTGCCAGAGGGGAGATCAGTCCATGACAGCTCCTCTTCTGCTCCTCCTTCCTCCCCCTCTTTCCCTGTTCTAGCACGCGGTCCCTCCCATGTGATATAGTCCTTCAGGCCCTGCTGCAGCATGGGTCCTCTCCAATCTTCAGGAAGATATTGCTCCAGCATGGGTCATCCCCCCCCAGGCTGCAGTTCCAGCCAGGAGCCTGCTGCTGTGTGGGCTCTCTCAGCGTCCTTCAGGGTATGGCTGTCTTCTGATGGGGGACATTATCTATGGGCTGCAAGAGAACAATCTGCATCACCATGGTCTTCTTGGACTGCAGGGAATCTCTGACCTGGCACCTGGGACACCTCTTTCCCCTCCTTTTCTGGCCTTGGTGTCTGCAGGGTTGTTTCTTTCACATTTTCTCTTCTCTCTCTCATAGCTGCTGTACAGCATCTTTAACTTTTCCTTAAATAACCTTTCCTGGAGGAGCCACTATCATGGCTGTGGGACTGAGCTGTGCCCTGCAGTGGGTGGGCTGCAGCCAGCTGGAACTGTGTGTGGTGTGGGGCAGCTCATGTTTTGTTCTCACAGAGGCCACCCCTGCAGCCCCTCAACTGCCAAAACATGGGCACCTACACCCAACACACTGCTTCCGTGCTCCCTTAGCTGAAAGCAAGCACAAGCTGGGGCCTGATGCACAAGGGGGTCAGTGGCACACAAGTGAACAGATCAGCAATATGACTGAAACCTGAGGAGCACAGTCACTGGTGGTGTCAGCTCTACAGGTCTCACATGAGTAATGAAAGCACAGTACTTGATAAAAGACCCCTCAGTTTGGGCACGACCAGCTTTGAATTTGGACAGTACTTGTGACCAGATGTGGAGGCATCTCTGAGCATCTCCAGCCTCAGGTGAAGACAAGGGGAAGGACGTGCAGATGTTCAACACCTGAAATTCAGACACAGGGAAAGTCAGGATAACCACTCAGACTCACTCTTATTTGAAAGTACTCATAAAGATGCTGCCTTGGAAGAGGTGCAAAACAGCAACAGGAAAAAGGCTCAAGTCATAACACCTCCATGGTTCCTGTAGGCCTGTTTGGGGTGGCAGAGAAGCAGCCAAAGGCCCATTCAGTCCGAGCTAGAGCATGAGCCAGCCTTTTGCCTTTAACCAGCTTGATTTTCATTCTGTAGGTATGACATAACTCATGTCCCTCACCTGCCTCTCAGCACCGTGGTACAACTTTAATAAAAAGGACAGCAAATTCATCCTGTGTGAATGCAAGCACTCAAGTACCTGCTGGAAAACCTTGCCAAGGAAATCAGTCCCTGTGGTTCAGGTATAATTTCCATTATTAAACACTGATTTATTTAATGTCAGTATCAAATAGGCTGCTAATAGCCAAAATTTGCCCAGTCATATTTAACACATTAAACAGAGGTAAGCTTCCCTGCTGTTATCCTTAAATCCAAAGGATTTCTCTATAAATTCAAAGTAAACTTAAAAGCTTTGTGGAAAAAGCAGCTTTCATATTGAGGGATCTAAATGCTGAACAGACTGGACAAGTTTTCTCTCTCTCTGTCCAATCTACATTCACTGTAAGGAAACAGGAAAGAAAAGGAATGTCCACATACCCAAACACACATAATAGAAAAAGCTAAGTCAAAGACCGTGGTAAAATCTTTGTAATAGTAATGTACAAAGTAAAGGCCATCACTATCCATATGAAACAGAAACATCTGAATTTATTATATTAAATCAAAGATCTAATCTATGTAATCATACAAAGGATAAGCAAAATGATATTCTATTTCACTTGTACAGGAAAAATAAGGACTTAACAAACCAAGGTAAAATATAAATATGCAATTTTACAAGCCTTGATATTCAAACTTTTTTTTTTATAACTGGTGATTCTTAACTAAAAATTAAATAATGGCCTGTAAAATCTTTATGTTAAACCAAAAATTCTTGAAAAAAAGTCACCTATTTCAAGATACCTTAAAGGCAATGTATGAAAATGAAACAACCTTTTTTCTTTCATCAGCAAATCAAGAACTATAAATTCAGTGCAGTTCACAAAAAAATTCACAAATGTTTGAAAATCCAAATAATCTTTAGATTTGTTCTGAATTTTAAGTGACTCTCAGTCAACTTTGGTGTTAAGTAGCTTAAAATTTTCTTTTCCTCAGTATTGATATACTTTGATAATTACAATTATGTCCTCTGATGTTCAAATTCTATAAACAATTCTATAAACTGCAACTAGTTGGCTGCACTTTGAGTAATAGGCTTTCAGTTAATATCAATTCAAACTAAAAAGTATTTTCCCTAAGCTGGTCTGTAGAAATTTCTCTAACAATTTTGTCCCTTTTTTTTGTTGTTTTCTTTTTTTAAAATCTCAGTCAAGACAGAGGTTCCAAGTTAGAGCAGATCTTGGTTGCAATTTGCACCAATGTAACCAAGTTTTGAGAAAATGGCTTACAGAACAAACAAAGACATAAAGAATCAAGTGTTCTCCATGTAACAGTGGTCTAACAATAGTTTCACTTTATGTGTAGAGCTTTTGTTTCTGGATCTGGGAACAGCATATGGGCAATTCCTCTTACCCTCGGAGGTCAGATTCCATTATATCTGACCTCCACATTACAAATTAGCAAACAAAGCCATTTGTGAGCCTTCACTGCTTGTTACTGTTATTCATGCAAATCTGCTGCAATGTGCCATTTAGGACAGTCCTTGTTGTAGCCCAACAACACTGCGATCTATGCCAATAGCCAATAGACTGAGATACAAAGAAAGAAACAAGAAGTTAGCATCAATTTTCCCAGCTATCCACACCTGCTCACATTAAGAGCAGAAGTATCTAAAAATAAATGAGCCTGTCCTTGTTGGAGGAATGAGGGTCTTGCCCCCAAGAAACAACAGAGAGAAGCCTGCAGAGAAAAAGGAGGAAAAGATGTGAATTCAGTTTATCAGGATGTTCAGAGCTGTTAAAGCCCCAGGTGGGGGGAGAAGAAAAAATGGAAAGTTGACATTGAGAAGCAGCTATATTTCAATTCAGCCTTCTTAGATGCTTATTAATGTTTTATTCCTTCATAAGGCATACTGAAAGACAATTAAATATGATTAAAATAACAGCATTGATTACTTCTGGTGTAGCATTTTATTTAGAGTTTTTTTGGTTCAAATGCTCTAAAATCCCAGGATCTTCAGAACCGGTATGTGCTATGCCATGAAGATGCCCATTTAAGCTGTATTAAATTGGGGTAAGCAGGAAGAAGGACACTAGTTGTTTTGGAGTTAACCTCAAATAGCAAAATTTTAAGCATGGTTGTTATATTCACTTAAATGGAAAATCTGAAGTACGGGGAGTCAAACTACATTAACTCCTCTTTTTGATGATAACAAAGTGGCCTTTACTAAAGAGTGTAAAAAACAGTCATGTAACAGCCAAGAGATGGGCTGTTTGATCTTGTAAATTCCTTCTGTATATAATTTACATAATTTTCTGTGACTCAGCAGTTGTTTATCAAATGGCTTCCATTACATGGAACATCACAGATTCTGAGCCAAGCATCTTTGTAGCATTTATCCCTTCAAGTTTGACTTTAAATTATGGACATTTCCATAATTTAAATGGAATTTAATTTAATTCTTTCCGTAAAAGAAAAATTAATCTATTTTATGATGTTAATCTAAAAGGAAAAAATTCCAAAATTTGATGGCACATTGGTGTGTGTGTGGGGGGGGGACATGGAGCACTTTTGCATAAAAAATGCCACATAATCTGTAAGGTAACAAATTAAGAAAACCACATTTCTGTTTTCCTGGCTCTTCCTGTCCCCAAGTTTTGATGTTTTTCTCTATATGTGTTTAGGAATTATTACAAGTACTATACTTGTAATAAGTAGGTAATAAGTCTCCACTGAAGGGTTTATAACCAGTTTCCTTACCACCAGTGTTTTTATGTCTTCTTCTCTTTTGCTGGAAAAATTTAAGGGGAAAATCAATGGGAACTTTTTCCTGTTTCAGTTATATAAATGTAGTTCAGTATAGTCCTTGGGATTTACTATTTAGGACCTTCTCATGTGTTTACGACTTCCAACGGAGATTTTGCATAAGATCGCAGGAATTTTAGAGTATTAATTTCTATGTTAAAAAATAGGGAAAGGAAGAACAAACATTTTATTTTTTAAATATATAATAAACAATTAGTAATATAAGGAAGTACATTACTATAAATATGATTGATCATATATTTATCTCCTTTTCCTCTTTCTTATGTTTAATGGCCAACCTTTCCAGTATTTCAAGTCAAAGTCCCAGCAATTGCAGTGATGCATGGGGATAAACACATCCATATAATTTTAAATCTTCTTCAGTGTTTTGGCAAAATTTATATCCGTAAAAGTACTGTATTTCACACCTTTATTGAGGACCTCTATCCCAGCCAAAGGTGAGACTTTCTTTAAAAAATTTACCTTCTTTAAAAATTTGATCTGTATGCAAATAAAATAGCAATTTAGGCATGGACATTTTATATCTGTTTTAGTTGTAATTAGATAGATCACAACTCCTAAGAGGATATTTAATTTTTTTTTTAATTGTCATAATGTTATAGCCAAACTACAAGTTATAATTGTGTAACTTATTACTATACAGTATAGTATATCTGAAAATCCAAAGTACCTTGTTGTATCTTTTTACATTTTACAAAAATTTTTTCCATGCCATTTGCCAGGAACAAGCACTAAAATGCATCCTAAAATGCTGCACTGTTCATTGTAGCTGTTCTGATACACTGCTGAGCTAAATGATCTCTAATATTAATACTTTTTCTTTCCAAAACTAGTCACATCTGGGCACCTAAGAGTGTTTACTTCATCTGGGTCAGTATTTTTTTTGAAGTTATGAACAATTTTCTCAAACAAGGAAGTTCTATTAATATAAGTTTACAGGCAAGAAGCCCATGTCTACGTTCTTCTCTGACTCATCTGTTATCAAAAGAATGAACATCAACTTTAGAAAAAATCTATTTTACAACTGCAGCCTGAAACTTCAAAACTGTTTAGAATCTTTCAAAGTCAAAAATGTGCAATGTTAACATCTCAGATTAAACAGAGACTAACACAGAGAGAAAAATCCACTAGCTGTATTTGTGTCATGGAAAGATACAAAGACAGGATTTACCATACCTGATCAACATCCACATGAACACCCTATCTAAACCTGGTGATCTATTTAAAGCTTTGCCCAGTGTGGGATGCTTCATCTAAAGAGGAAGTCTCGCTACTCTCTCAAATTCCAAGTGAGTTGTGTAATGCTGTTGAAAGCTTAGGAGATGCAAGTATTTCCTAAATTGACCAAATACTGAGCTGAGCCCTGAGGCTTCCCTTAAAGTTCAAGACTGTGCCTGAGACCATAGCCAGGATGTGGTTCTCTGGCTGGCCCTCTGTACTTGCTCCCTGTCAAATACACAGCCAACACCTGTATTTGGCTCTTCTCAACCAACTTAAAGTAGAGGGAACTACTAAAACAATTCTTTAAAAAAGTGAAAACTAGAGACAGGAGGCTTTAAATGAAAAGCCAGACTTAAGGCTGGAGGATAAGCAGTTTTGCTAGTAAAAAGCACCTGTGACTCTGTGTCTGCACCCTCACTCCTGCAAGTTTTACTTAAATATCTTTCACACAAGATCTCTTCTAGAAAGGGACATTTTAGTGCTGCTGGATGAGATAGCTTGCTGTGCTAACTAAGAAAACTGTCACATCTATAACAAATAACTTGTGATGAAATATTTAAGTAACAGGCTCATTTTGGATTTCTAGTGGCACTCTTTCAGAGAGCACACAAGACTGCACAGATTAAGAAGTCAGTAGAATTTCTTCAGTAGTGAATTACTGCTCATTTTCTCAGAAAGAATTGTAAATGTAGCTGTATATTTTATTGTAATATATCATTTTATCTTAGAAGTAGCAGAACAGCTGGGGTTATCTCAGTGTCACCCTACTTAGCTCTACTTTTTGAAGCTGGTGATTGGCAAACAATTTCAGCATGAATGTTTATCATACAAAACCTTAGATCTGGAAAACATTTTTAAAATTAGTTGTAAAATATTGCTTAAATTATTTCTGATTTGATCTGAATAAAATATAAACCAAAAATATTTTGGGACTGAGTTGCATTGAGAGATATTTTTCTCCCTCTGTTCTGCGTCCTAGCATTTTGATATGAGGATTTGACAGTTCTATTTTTCTGAAAGGCCAGCAGAATGTTAAAGAGGAAAATTAAGATTCTAAGAACAAAAAACTATGTTCTTTTTGAAAAATAAACAATATACACCTTAGGCTGGTGTGCAATTTGCAATGACGTGAGTGAGCTTACATTTTAATGTACTATAGCTTGAAAAGCACCTTGATTAATCCTGATTTTCTTTAGAGACAGAAAAGCTTTTAGAAACTGATATTTTAGGAAAATGAATCAAAAGGAATGCATATAGAAATTGAACAGGGGAAGAAGGTTTGAGACAAACAACATGCTACCCAGTGATAAATATATAGAGGGTGTTAGAATCAGAGTCTGTTGTCTGTCACGAATGAAAATGTAAGCATGTAAAATGGAATGCATAGAAAAAGATTTATCTTTAAAAAAATACATAAAGCAAAAAAGAAAAAAAAGAGTTTAGCATATTTACAGAAGCCAAACAGTTGAAATAGGCAAAATAAAACCTTCATAAATACTAGAGAGTGCATTTTTCTCTTTAATGCAAAAATGAGCTGGAAGACTTTCTAGACTTTCATTCATTTGTAATTTCTAGATATGGATATTGCAAAACTGCCTAGCAACACTGGGTGTCCAGTCCCTTATTGTTAACAGGAATGAAATATCTATCTGTTAGCTTCTTATGAAAACTCTGAGGCCTAATCCATCATATTGTGTTTAAAAAGATGCTTTGTAAAAAATCTACAGATTTTGAGGAGTTAAAGGATGTTTCTGTCCTCTCTTTTGTTAGTGTTACAGGTCACTTTCTTTAGTACTTTGTCTTAAGACTGTTACCATACCAGTGAAGTCATTTACTTCATTAAATTTCCTCTTAATATTCCTCAAGAGGACATGCAGGAAATCATTTTTTTCTTCTTACTTTGGACTGAGAGTAAATTCTCTGTTGCTCTTTACCAGGTGTCCCAGGTTTTGCTGCTTGCATCAGTGATGGTCAAGTGTAGAAGGAAAAGCAGGAGTCTGGAGTATGCATCGCGTACTTTGAAAAACTATTTTGAAACACTGCAGAATGAACTAAAGTCAATTATTGGCTTAATAGATGAGAAAAATGTTTTCCTCCAGCTTCTGGGGGTTTCTTTGTTGTTTTTTTTCTTTTTTACCTCTCTACTGAAGACAGTCAGTTGTAATAACAAACCTAGTAACCAAATAGAGGTCGATAACTATCCCTTTATTTCTGAGTATTTTCTGATGTGACTGCTAAATCATGCATCTATCTTTTGCACATCTGAGTCTCCCATTTTCCCAAGTTGTGCTTCTGCTGTACTTCAGTCCTCAGGGCAAAGAAAAGCAGTCTTGTCCTGCATGGAAAGTCCTTTGTATAGTGGCTTGGTTGCCCAGAGGGGTGCCTTACATCTCTCCATTTTTAGAACATTACCTTTAAAAACATAACCAACAAGACAAAACAAAACAAAAATTAAAGAATTTTAATTAAAGCCTCTTTTCATTAGTTGGCATGCACTGCAAACTGCGTGTCAGCTAGTGGGTGTGTATAAACACAGTGGTGAGGCTGCAGCTTCAGACAGAAATATGCTGCTGCTGAAGCAGAGCAGGATCATGTCATTTTGGAATGTACAACCTATCAAGCAGTAATTTGGGGCTAGATTGCAGTTTTGACCTCATGCTAGCAGTGAGGAAGATGAGCTGTATGCTAATAGCAGTTCCCAGTGCTGCTCCCTGTTGTGCTGGAAGTGCACACACAGCAGCTGCTGCTGCCCTCACCAGAGCTGTGCACACCCTCTCCCACACCAGCCCATCTCTGCTGACATCTGGGTACAAACAGCATCATTGCTTGAACTGTGTCAAGGCTGCTGCCTGCCATTAATCAAGTTTCTGGCATCACTTTTGTCAGGTCCTGATGAAACAGATGAAGTTCTGAACAGAGCAAAATAAGGAAACAGAAGAATATGCTACCCTTCTTCATTCCTCTGCATACATTTCTTGAGAAATGCTAGCCAACAGCTTGTCATTTCACTGAGACATAGCTGTGCAGTGATACAGCTTTCAGATGGTTAAATGAGTGGCTTGCAGCCAAAAGAGAATTGTGGGAAGAACAATTTGAGACCAAACCTCTCTCTTTGAAGCATCACCACCTAAATGCTGTTTAATCCATAAATAGCGAGGTGATATGAACCCACAGCCATCCTTCTACTAAAGTGAGAGCCAGGAATAGACCCCTGACTTGTGAGAATTGCAAGATTGAGATCTAAGAAAGTGATTTGTGGCTCATATTGGACAAACAATTATCTAGTCCTAGAGAATCTACACTCTGCTTTCTCAAAGGGTCACACAGCTCAAATGGATTCTTAGTGAAATTAGTTATTTTGTAATTGTAGAGCTAATTAATTTGTAAAGAGCGACCTGTTGGCACTGGAAGCAATATTCACATTCATCAGATACAGCCTTCTTATTAAAAGAGCTGTTGAACTGCTTTAGGCTGGCTGACTCTCTCTACGCCTGTCTAATCCAGGTGTCTTCCAGTGTCTATGGAGAATATTTGCCTAGTGGAAATGAGATAATTTCAAGGCATATTTTTGTGACAAATGTCTCAGAGATTAAGTACACATCTGCTTCCTTCTGGTGATGCCTTAGGTTTTAGCTTTTATATTTTTCAGATTCTGTACTGCTTTAGTGTTTGGTACTGAGCTTCATATTAAGGGATGGTAAGATCTCTTTACAGAGTAGTTAGACAAAACAATTCATTTTCTTGCTTGGGACCAAGGACAACCAACCAAAATTGCAGGCCCAAGAGCATAAACAACGTGGGCTGAAAAGAGAAAAACAAGAAGGATGGGACTTCATAAGCTAAAGCTATAATTGGACAATTAACTCCCATATGTTAAAGGACCAGAACTTATAAAATCTGAGACCCTGTGACTGGTTATCCATTTTGTGACAATTTTGGTTCATCTTGGGTGTAGCCCTGACTGGGCTCCCATGCTGCCCAAGGTGTATCCATTGAGGCCTTTTAATAAACACCTACTTTATTCTTTAACTCCATCCAGTCTCTGTTCTAGGTCAACCTTCACAAGGCATCACAGGCAGTGAACAAAGCAATTGACAGATACTGGGATACTCTTTCCTCTGCTCCTGACAATAGCAATGGGAAGGTACATATAGCTAAGTAGCCCTTTTGCTACATCCTACATTCAATATACAGGAATTAAATCCCTAAAAAGCTGCAACCAAGAAAAAGAAAAAAAAACAAATCATAAAGCAAATGAGAACTAAAAAACAATGAGACAAAAAACCTTCAAAAATATCATCATATAAGGAAATGCAGATTTCTGTTCCATAAAGTGAAGAAGAGAAACGCTGTCTAACAAAAACAGTGCTAGCTCTCCTAGTGGCCACCATTACATTATTCATTAAAATGTCAGTGTATTCTTCCTCAATAAATATAGGGGTTTGGAACATTTAAATACTATCTGTAAACAGAATGACTTTTCTATGAAAAAATTTAAATTAAAACATCATATAATTTTATCACTGTTTCATCCAAATATGCATATTTTACATGAAATTTGCTACAAGTTATAGACAAATGTGTGAACTAAGATGGTGAAGAATTCAGTGCTGAATAAAAATATTTTTAGCCCAGCATGTGTCATATATCTCGTATCTTTAGGATACTATTAATAAAATGTTCCTATATGAAACAAAAAAAGGCATTGGAAAAGATCGAAAAAACCATAATTTTTGTCATTTACACTTTGAAAACCAATTCATTGATAATAGCAGAAAGCTTTCCACATTTTCCTGCTCATGAATACTTCAGATTATTAGCATCCCTTAAAAGTGCCTATATTTGTAAAGAAGTCCTTGGACAGTGCATGCCATCAGACAATTGACTTCTCGAGGCAGCCCTGGCAAAATTAGAGTTAAAAGAAAGTGCAAATCAGAGACAGGTGAAGACAGGCTTAGTGGAAATATTTTCCTTGTATTACTTATACAGTCATGTATACACAAATAATAATAAAATTTAAGTAAATATATATATAAGCCTAAAGTGCTGACGAAATACAGGTGCTAGGTTAGTTTTGCCTTTTTAAGCAGCACTGATAACAAAGCTTCAGTGTTCTAACATATGACCTCTTCTTCACTGAGCGCAACTGAAGTTTCTGTGGTTTACATTTGCCACGTTAAACTGTTGAAATTATGATCAGAAAAAAAAAAAAGTAGTAAAAATGACAGGTTGGCAGCTCTGCTGGGCGTCATTCTATCAATGTCTCATTTATTCTTTCAGGCTGCACATGGCAGTACAGTAACAGAGTGCATTCAGCTACCTGCAAATGAGCCCATTTCCCCTCTGCTCCCTGTCATTCATTGCCTACTGCCACTGAAGCCTGCGGAGGCTTCACCTTGCTAATAATCAGCTCTGTGGTTAATTCTGGAGGCAGAATACAGTCCATCCACCTCACTGCTTGGCAGCTATTCTGACTTAGCTGTGTGACATTAGCTAAAACTTATTTTTGTCAGTTCACTAAGAAAATATCACTAGGTGAAGGCATACATATGGTTACATTTTCAAATTGACTTCTGAAAAACATTCTCAGGATATTTGGAAAAATGCCTGTTTTAAAGACAGAACTGAAGATTAGTACAGAAAAGAGGTTTTCTGCATTCACTATACAAGTGCTACAGGTGAACTTGAGTATGATGGCTTTGAAAAAATGCTTGCAGGATCAAAAAAAACAAATCTAAGTGTTGCCACTCAAAACACACCAGCAGACAGTCTTCAAATTTTAGCAATTCAAAGGGAGATATGAGGCTGAATAGGAAAACATGTAGGGAATAAAACTGAGTGACAATTATATAAAACAAGTTATATCAATTTACAGATGAAATTATCAGCAACAAATATCTTTAAGATCTGTAGTCATTAAAAAATGTACATATTTTTCCAAGACTGTTTAGTTGTCTTAACAAGCTCTGAAAGCTTGCCAAAAAATTGAGAAGTCTCACATTGTTCATGATACTGTCCAAGAACATTCAGGCAATTACAGCTCTTGCAGATGTCATGATGTCAGATTTGTGGGCAATGACAAGCCATGTGATTTTCTGCTGCCTTCACAAACACCAGCTGATCAATGTGCAGTATTAATCTCTAAAAGTTACTGTGCCTATATAAAAGCATGCAGTAACAAATGAAACAGCAACAGCAATACTTAGAGTCTGTCAAAAAATGGTATTGCAATATACCTAGAGTCGAAGATCCAGTTTCAAAGCCTAGAAAAATCACATGAGAAATCTAGAAATCAAATCTGTGTTAGGGAAAATATTTATAAGTCTATAAAAAGTTATTAAAAATAAGTCTAAATCTGCAATCCATGCATATACCACTTCAAAACTGTGTTTAAGATAGAAATACAAATATTTTTATAATTTTTATGATCTTGATTAAAGAAATTTTTCCCAGTATATTTCTTTTGAATTGATCATAAGATAGAGAGCATCTAACGCCATTGTCAAATATTTCAATGGATGACTATTGTGTTTTCAACAGTTTTTCAAAAGCTAGAAAAGTTGAGAACGTCATGTATATAATTCCAACTGCATCTTCAGTCAAATCACTGCTGTTTGAGTATTTCTTTTGAGAAATTGTGCCTTACTCAAGCCAGGACACAATTTACACTACAATAGTTGCTTCAGTAATTTTCTCCCTCTTGTCATTTCTGCCTGATGTGAATCTACAGTGTTCAAAGCACGCAAGCCCCAGGCATGAAGAGAAGGCCACCTCTCTTTTGTGTGATGAGAACCATAATTTTGAGAAATGTGGTAGATTCTTGAAATACAAGAATCTTGGTTGGAAACAGAATCTCATTTCCTCTTTCTTTGGCACCATTTTTGGTTATTTATTAGTTCTAAAGGAAGAATAACATTAGAGAAAAGCACTAAATGTGAGGCTATAAGCACTGCACTCTTTTTCTTCTGAAGTTAAATACACAGAATAATGGCCAGGCTTGTGAAAATGACTAGGTGGCTGTGATGTGTAGGGTAATGACATGAGTTTGCAAAACTCACTTTCTGAAGTAAATAAAGAGTATTACTTATCTTGCGGATACTATTATTGCTAATTAACAGTGATAACATTCAAAATTATATTGAGCTTTATTAATGTCACCCAAAGTTTTTACAAGTCCATAAATTAATGATACAAAATGACTACTCCATAAGCATTTTAAGAAATTATTTCCTGTTTTGACTGAGTCTTAGCAATTTAATTACAGTTACATCAGAATAAAAACAAAATGTCATAATGTGGGCTAAAATGTGAGTGTCTTCCAAATCCAAAACCTTATTACTTAAATGTTTTTTTCCTTTGCAATGATGTACAGCATTAGTATTAGTAGAAAAGAGTAACCTCCATGAAAACATTAGTTCTCCACAACAGACTGTTTCCCAGAACAGTAGAGCATCTTCAGATGTTTAATATTATCCAAGCAATAAACTACAAAAGCAGGTCCCTTTAGAATAAACTGTCTTTATGAAGCAAGTACAGTAAACCACGTGGTAAATTATATAAAAGTAGTAGAGAAGTGCCCTGATACAAACTAAAATGCTAGATGTTTTAATAACATCAAAGATTTTATCAGTGGTTGATTAATTTTAAATGACATAACGATAAACTTGTTCATAAAAAGGAAAATATATATGGCAATTATGTACCCTGAGCCAAAACTCCTGTGCAATGCACTGTGCCCTCAAGTGAAGCAAAGCAGTTATGTGCATTAGGCATTGCATTGCCAGCTCTTTCTGTGAAGTGGATGCAGATTCAATTCTTGGTCATTTAATCCAGCCTTTTCATTTTGGGAAAAACAAACAAACAAACAAAAAAACCCCAAAAAAACCCCAACCAACTAAACAAAAAACCCAAGACATGCCAATGTTCAGTTTAATTTGGCTTTATATTTCGGACGGAAGAAGATTCTTACTACCTGTGAAAAGGTAATTAAAAATCAGATGAGAGTAAGAAATGCCTTTTCCAGGGGGCACTGATATGGTTGCCCCCAGGTGATGACCACAGCCACTGCTGGGGTAGAGCGGCTTTTCCCTGTCTGAGTGCCCTGTCCTGCCCAGAGACCACAGCCCCTGCCTTGGTGGGCCAGTGGGAACATCCCTGCCTGTGCTTCCCATGTCTATGGGCCTATTCTCCATTAATTTGCCTAACCTGTTGTTTTTGGCTTTCCTGGTATGGCCTGCACCGACAACCTCCTCTGCCAACAAATTCTGCAGGTTCATCACCTGTAAAAATGTGTTTTTATAGGTTTTAAACAAACAACATGGAAGAAACATTTTCTCACTTAGGTTTCTTGAAGGCCTTTTGTTTTGCAGTTTATGGTAGACATTTATATTGATATTGACTGACTCACCACATACAATAGTCTGTATGAAAATAAATTATATAACTAGTATTTAGATGCAACTGTTTTTTCTGCACCACTCTATAAGTCAATTGCATATCTGCATATGCAATTTAGCACAGAAGATAGATCCAGTTAAATGGAAAATTAAACAGGAAAACAGAGAAATTAGAAAGTCTCACTAGGGAAGAAAATATAAACATTAATTAATAATATCATAAATGAGCTTCCAAATTTGCATCTGCTCTGCTGCAAATAAAAACATTAGTAACACATATTTCAGTTTGCTATTTTGTACCTGATGTAGAAGCAGCAAAATTCAGGAATTTACATTAAAGTATCTGTTGAGATCATGCCACAAATTTTAAGATAATGCAATAATTACATGCCATTCCAAAAAAAAAAAAGGCAGCTTCACTGGTATTAAAAGAGAACCTTTACAAAACTGCTATCATCCTACTGATTTAGAATACTAATTTCAGGAACTTGGTAGTCAGTTAAAGCAATGAACACACAGCTACTTGTATACGTTCAGGCTGTCTTTACTGTGCATGTACAATAGGTCCACTACAAACTGCATATATATGTAACTAATAGTTAAGAGTTTGTTTGTTTGTACTTTGTTGTTGTTGTTTTGGGGTTTTTATTTGCTTTTTAAATTTCAGATGTATTTTTTTTATATTTACTGATGTATTTTTTTACCAATAGTAGTGAGTGAACAGAAAAGGATGAGAAAGCTTGGGGTGAGAGCAAGCAAGGTAGGCCTTCAGGGCAAGAAATGATACTTTTAAATGGACTCTGAAACAAATTGAGAGGCAGATTGAGAAAAGATTAACATACAAAGATAATTTTCTTATGTGGGGAAGATCTCATCTCAACTCTCTTGTCCATTTCTACCCCCTCCCATTCACAATAATCTGATCTCTTTGCTTTCTCTCCTTCCTTTTGGCAATCTTCTTTCAGCTGGCATGTCACAAGGTTCATTTTAACTATAGCAGTCAGTGGTGTTTGGGCATCATAGTCCCTATTTGGTGTTCCTATCAGAGAGGTACTGGGAATTTACAGGGTTTTTTGCATCTGACATGCTCTGATGTTTCTCTGTCCGACTACTGCTCGAGATAGGTGAAAAGCTAGACAGCAGGAAATTCCCAGAGAATTGGAAGTTGCAACAGTTAAGCTCAGAAGTACAATAAAGATATTATCACTAATGGTATCAAGTCCCTGTCAGATAAGAGTCTTTGATATGTTGATCTTCAGAGAACTTGTGGAATGAAAAAGGACAGAAGTCAGAGCAGTAAAGAAGGAAAAATATGTTATGAATAGACAGCTTTGAAAAAAGGATGCAGAGATAATAAGACTTCATCCTGTAATGAATGAGTCACAGAAATAATAAATAAAAATAAGACTGAAAACTTCTTAAAAAAACTCAGAAAAAGTTTTTTCAAGTTCCTCTTTCTGTATTACATTTGAAATAAGGGAAATTTAAAATTACAGCGCATCTTATATTGAAAGTGCTAAGAGATGGCTTTTGTAAAAGAGCAAAATTCTTTTGTAAAATTCTCTACAAAACTGTGAGAATCACAAAACCATCTTCACTTGTGCATCTGCAGTTACATGCTAAAATGTCATGCACATAGATGCACATCAATATCCACTGCTTGTCCACCTTTCATCAGCTTATTGGGATGGAACCCATCTGACACAGAGAATATAAAATAGAAAAAAAACGTTATTTGAATTATAGAAACCAAGCTTGTAAGGAGTCAGGAGTAGGCAGCTCTTTAAAGTTCATTTTATGCAGAGTGCAGTAAGGAAGGAACAAGGGACAATGTAAATGAGACCAGTGACTAATTTTCCCACTGATGGAACTCCTACACATTTTAACTGCAAATCAGTAAGAATACACTTAGAAGAAAAGATACCCATGTTAAATAATGCCAATGGAGAGGAAAAAGTCCAACTGTCTTCAGAAGCAGTTATGGGAATACACAAGCTAAAGGGAACAAGCAGGTAAGAGGGAAAACAGAGCTGCTAGCACTAGTCCAAAACAGGAGATGCAGACACAGAGGGAGTCAGTAATGAGAGACTCATATTCCCCTATTTAGGTTGTCTTATAATGCCAGCAATAATTATTGAGTCCATCCTCCACTTCTTTTCATTTTTAATAGCCAGTAAACTTTTTTTGTCTGTGTGTGTGTATTTAGTTACTATTTTATGGAGATACTCACTTTTCCCTTAATATATCACCCTTCTATTTATAAAAATTAAAATATTTAAATTGAATATCAGTCTTGAGCCATGATAGCATAAAATGTATTGCCCCAGCTGATAGAGCAGGCCCCTGGATCAGTTTTGGGTAAACAATCATCTCTTTTCTGATCTAAAACAAGAGCAGCAAAACTGAAGCTGCTTTTCAAGGTTAGGAATATTTCTTAAAGATGAACCTAATTAGGCCATCATTTAAGAAAAACTGACCAAAATGGCCACAATTACAGTGCAGGAGTATGTGTCTCCTCTATGAAACGTTTTGTAGCCACTAACACCAACATTGAAGACAGTGTAAGAAAGCTTTTGTTCAATGTAGATTGACCATATTTAAGAGGTAAGAAGGACCCAGATTGAACACTCCCATAGAGGTGAACAATGTAGCTCTTCCTCCTGAAGAAATGTTTTTATTTTGGGAAATGCCTGCTTCCTTAATTCCTTCTTCTTGCTGCAGAAATGAGATACTAATCCATTTTATTATTATCACAAGTATCACATGGGGTCACATGAAGTTCCCTCCAGTCCTATTTGAGGAAATGTGAGTAGCCCAGTGTGCATCTGGTTAGAGCTCTTCATATTTCATTGAACAAGCGTATCGTGCACAGCTAAAAGGAATTTTTACTTAGTAAGTGATGCTTCTCATGTAATTGCCCTTGATAGATCCATGCAAGTTCAGTCTCCTGTGCTAAACAAAGCCCTGTTGCAGCAATCACAGTACATTTATAATTAGCTTAATAAAGTCCCTTTGTTATATTGTTCTGCAGATAAAAATACTGTCCTGCAAAATGACAGACGGTTTTGAGTTGCAATTAAGAATTTAGCAAAATCTTGATAGAGCAGATGGAGGACATTAATATGAATTTACTGTGAAAGAGTAGCACAGTGATGGTGACCACATGGAGAAACAACTAGCCATAAACTGAGAGGGCAGTGACATATATCCTTTGGAAAGCATTTGCACATGCTGCACTGCACGTTTACATGTTTGTTGGGTGCTGATAAAAATGTAGTTTATTGTGAAATACATGGTATAACTCCCTCCCCTCCCATGACTATTATAAGGCCATCTTCTTTTGTGAACCTGCAGTTATGTACAAAAAAATTCACAAGCATATACACACAATGTCTATCATTTGTCCAGCTATCATCGATTTATTTTTTCCAACTATGATGACAAAAACAAATTTTCAAAAATAAGACCAGCCCTCAGATCAGATGAGGAACCATGTACATCCATCTTTAGTATGTGCTTAAGAAATTCCTTTGTGAAATAGTCTTGCATTATAGACAAAGCAATGTAGTCCTAGAGTCTAGGTTACATGAAAAAGAGAACCCAAACCCTCTAATGATTCACCTCCTACTTCACCCCCTCATCGCTTTGCTTTACACAAGTCAGCAAGAGCTATTTCCAGAGTGCTGGCAGACACATCAAAGTGACATCAGCAAACACTTCATTATCACTCTAAATGTAAATTGTAAAACAGAACAATGGTTTGGGTTGGAAGGAACCTTAAATACCATCTAGTTCCAACCCCACTGCCACGGACAGGGCACCTTCTACTAAAACAGGTTCCTCAAAGCCCCATCCAGCCTGAACTTGAACGCTTCCTGGGATGGCACATCCACAACATCTCTGGGCAACCTGTTCCAGTGTCTCACCACCCTCACAGTAAGGAATTCCTTCCTAACATTTAATCTAAACCCATCATCTTTCAGTTAGAACTCATTCTCCCCTGCCCGGTCACTGCACGCGCTTGCAAAAAGTCCCTCGCTATCTTTCTAGCAGTCTCCCTTCCGTACTGGGATGAATAAATCGTTCCCTGGAGTAGCTCAAGGCTATGTCTCTCATCCTGTCACCAGTTAGTTCTGGAGAGAAGAAGCGGGCCCCACGAGGCTACACCCCCCGCAGGAAGGTGCACACACTTGGAGCTTCAGGTCCCTCCGCCGCCCCCCGCCGCCATCCCGCCCGGCAGGCCCGGCACCCGCGGCGGGGCGGGAGGCGCGGGGCCTCATGGGAACTGTAGTTCTCTGTGCTCCCGCCGGCGGGCCCCGGGGCGATGAGAATTCCCGGCGTGCTTCGCGCGCAGCGCGGGGCGGCGGGCCCGGGGCGGAAGCGGGCGGACTACATTTCCCGAGGTGCTCGGCGGGCAGCTCCAGCCGGACGGGCGGGCCGGCGCGGCGGTTGAATGCGGCGGGCGGAGCGGCGCGATGGAGCTGGCGGCGCTCGTCAGGAAGCTCGGTAATGATGGCTCCTCTCCCTCCCGGGCCCGCCGCCTGCGGCCCAGCAACGCTCTGCGGGAGCCCTGCCTCCCCTGCCCGGCCTCCGCCGCCCCTCGCCGCTCGTCTGCCCGCTGCTCTTCCACTCCGCTCCCCGCGGCAGGCGCGGAGGGGGCGGCGGCGCTGCCCTAGTGGGACACGCTTCCATAAGGAAATGCCAAGGGCTTCCCCATCAGACACGGTGTCTTTCCATTCAGGGGGCTTGGGTAACTTTTTGTTCGGTTGGTGGGTTCGGGGCAGCTTTCCGTACCCACCACATACCCTGGCAGAGGTTCCGGTACCAGGGTAAATCCGTAGAGGCGCATTTGGCACCGGATTGTATCAGTATATCTTATAATGTGTCACTGCTTTATAATCATACAAACACTTCATGAGGTTGTTGCTGACGAGTGCTAATCGTATTTGTTTTCCTGGTAGGGATAATACTGGCAGCTTGTAAGCTGGCTGTTTTTCACTGCATTTCTGGCAGCATTCTGTTTCTCCAAATAAGAAAAAAGTTATGTCAAATAATTTTATGGGTTTCTTAATCACTTTTTTTTTGGGGCAGGTCATGAACTGACAGAGATAAGAGAGCGATCTTTGAAGGCTATTCTGTTTAAACTTGACCACAACTTGATTTCCTATGCTGATCTGGTCCACGAAAAAGCACTTTTTCGTAACCTTTTGGAGTGGTTCAATTTCCCAGTCGTACCAATAAAAGAGGAAGTGTTAAATTTTGTGAACAGTTTGATCAAGGTATGACATACTAGCATTCATTTATTTTTAAACTGTATGTTTTTAGAAGGCTGAAGCTACTTGGATATTACTTGACTTTGTATCTCCATGTAACGAGATTTTCAATGTTTTACAAAGACAGGAATAATGAAGCCCCTGTGTGTAGACCAAAATTAAAACAATTACAGTGACTTCAAATGGATGAGAGAGCTGAGAAAAACGTTTTTTCTGGATCTCTGCTTCAATTTCTCAGCTTCTTCAGTTTCTCATCTAGTGCTTCATTTTAAACTTGGAGCATGATTTGCAGCTAAGCATTTGCATTGTTCCTGGAAAGTAAAGATTTGAACATTGTTGCAACTAATTTGAGAAAATATTACAGAAACTTCAGATAGCTCAGATTTTTACATGCTTGTGTTTTAATCGCTAAACTGCAACTATGCAGAGTTAAAAAAACAACTCTTCCTTGATACTGACGGACAGATGTCAGGATTTAACCCCAGCCAGCAGCCAAGCCCCACACAGCTGCTTGCTCACACCCCACCAGTGGCACTGGGTTGGGAGAGAATGGGATTGGTAAAAGGGAGAAGACTCATGGGTTGAGATAAAGGCAGTTTCATAGAAAAAGCAAAAGCTGCACGCACAAGGAAAGCAAAACAAGGGATTCATTCACCACTTCCCATGGGCAGGCAGGTGTTCAGCCATCTCCAGGGGAGATGGCACCCTCACATGGAATAGTGACTTGAGAAGAAAAAGACCATCACTCCACATGTTCCCCCTTCCTCTTCATTTCACCCCCTTTATAGACTGATCTGCTGTTGGAACAGCTGATCTTTAAGGTTGCTGACAGATGTTCTTTAACCTTCCAACCCAGGCCTTTTTGTGATTGTGTAATATCCCTCCGCTCAGCTGGGGTCACCTGTCCTGGCTGTGTCCCCTTCCAAACTCCCCTGTACTCCCAGATCCCTTGTCAGGACAGCAAAAAAGCCTTTGGTTCTGTGTAAGCCCTGCTTAGCATTAACAAAAATATCTCTTTATTATCAACCCTGTGTTCAGCACAAGTCCAAAACACATCCCTGTGCCAGCCACTGGGAAGAAAATGAACTCTACCTCAGCACAATGGTCTAAATGAATGAAGGCAAAATATAACTTAAGAATTTCAATTTTTTTTCTTTCTTCCCCCTGCTGTTCTCTATTCCCTGCCCCCCCCATCCAAAGACCTTAAGACTCTTCAAACTAACTTGGTCAGTTATTTATCTTAATGTAGCATCCACCTGCTGCCCAGAAAATGATTGGAATTGGTGCAGTGGAATTCTTCTCTCAGCTTCGCTCCGACGTGGATCCAAATTTGCAGGCCATAATTGATGGGATTATGGACAGACTGTTCTTTCTTTCTTCTGAACTCCCTTCTAGTTCTTCAGTATGTTATCAAGCTCAGTCTCAGCCTTCAGTAGATCAACCAGGTAAATTACCTCTTTTAAACTGTAATTTATTTTATATTAAAATAAAGCAAATGAAAAGACTTTGAGAAGTTGATGTTTTCTGGCATAGCAGGCGAATTATTCCTGAGAGATCAGTGAAGTGTGTGCTAATCAGATTCTGCCAGAGACAGTGTGACCTTAGCTAAATCACCTGGTGGCATTCCTGTAATGGAATTCCATATCCATTTCCTCAGTGTAGAATATCTGTTTTCTATAATGTACAAAGAGCATGACACAACTTTCAAGGACAGCTTTATGGCAGCAAGTCTGTAGCAACTTCAAATAAATCTGTAATTTAGCTGGTATGCTTTGCTGCCGTTCTTTGTATAGTGGGCTCTAGCTTGGAAAGCAATTCAAGTCCTATGACCAAAGAAAAAGAAAAAAAACAATAGTTGATCCTAATAGAATGATTTTTGAACCTACAGTAGCTGTATGCTCTATGTACTTAGTATTGGATAAGCATTTGTCATAGAAGAATACATAAACTTTCTTTAAAATGTCACATTATGTGTGAAGTGCTATTGCTTGCATCTGTTACCTAGCTCATTATCTGTCTGTTACAATGATTTACATTTCCTTCTAGATGCAGTCTAACCCATTTGGCTCTCCTCTTCTGCCTTAAAAATTTTGGAACAGAGTTTGGAGGAGAAAATTACATATCATATTACATTACCTCCTGCTTATTGTGGGAAAGAGAGTGCTGTTACACAGTGTGTGTAGCACTAATGACCACACCCCTGTCACTCATCTCTGCAGTCACAGAGATAAAAGTAATTTTTTGGTGGTTTCTGCCACCTCTCTAATGCTTGGAGATTTAGTTCACTAGACTTATGTGCCTGGTGATTAATTTTTAGTATTTTTTCCCTCCTATGCCCACACAGGGGCAGATTTTTACTTAATTTTTCTACTGTATGGAGAAGAATAATCTTCTACATGTGCATTCTTAAATTATATCCTTCTGAAACTACTCAGTTGAAGTTATTTATACTGTAAATTGTGTGCATGTGTGGATGGAATAATCCTAATGGTTCCTAGCAGGAGTGTTGTATTTTTCTTTCTGATTCAACTTAAGTTACTGGAAAAAATTACTGTAAACTAATAACCTGGCATTATCTAGTTTGATCCTTTGAACCAAATATTATGGTCTGGAGAGATTACTTTTAGTGTTAACATTTCTTGTGTATTTCTTTATACAGTTTGCATATGAATGACATGGGGCAAAATACATTTATACAAGAGGGCAACTTTCTAGGTGACCTAAGAAGACAGCAGTTTGGTAGAAAAAGATTTTAAGTAATTAATTTAAAAAGTTAATTTTATTACTACATAGGTAGATTAAAGGAAAGCCATTTATTTGGCTGTCAGTCCTCTATCAGGCTGTGTAATTGTTTCTGCTATTGTTTGGATGGTATGCTAGTTAGTATAAAAAATGGAGAAAAATGCACCCTTTACAGTTGCAGAATATGATTTAAAAAAAACCAAACATGGACACACTCTTTTTGCTCCATTTTTCTGATCATCTGAGACCATTTTAACCTATTAAGGAAACTGCTTTAAAACTCAAGGGCAAGAGGGAGGTAGTTATGGAAAAGCATGAAAATAAATTCAGGAGTTTTTTTGTGCATGTGCATTTTTTAAATTTACCCCTTTTTTTATTTTAGTTCTGCCTCAAGAGGAATTATTCACTGGATATTTTTGTCAAAGTAGAAGTCATCTGCCGCAGTTAGAAATATCTCCCAAAAGAACAGTTGGTATGTGTAGTTATAAAAGAGTATGGTAACTACAGAAAGAACTTGGAGTTGTAATTCAGATGGAATTCCATTACAAATGTGGATAGCAAAATTGGCTCTTCTTTTTCCTTTTGTTATTCTGTGAAATCTAACACCACAGAAGCTACAATTATAATGCTTTTAAAAATGACATTCATCTTAATAGATATTTCCCTTTTCCAGTAAATAGTGTAACTCTTTGGAATATCTAAAGTACATTAGAAAGTGCTGCAGTTTTAAAAATTACTTAAATTGCCACTGTTTTCCAGATGATCTGTGTTTCATAATCAGAAGTGGCTTAAAGGATTAAGTACGTTTTATCGTTTTATTTCAACAAAACTTAGTCTGAAATACCTTTCTATTTTTAGAAAACTGGTTTAGGTGCTAGGGGAATCTTTGCTTTGTATTTAAATGAAAACCAGTGTTATGTTTTGATTTTTGGTTGTTTTTTTTTTGTCAAATGATATGGAGTGTTTCACTGACAACCACAGATCAATAATATTTTGGCAAGTCTTTGCCTGTACCAGTATACTAGTAGCAGCTCACAGGAGAGTTTCTTATTCAAAATACAGTATGGTGCTGAGATCTAGATTTTAAAATGTGGCTTTGCAGTTACTGTAGGTAAATCACCAGTTGAGTTTTTAGTAGTGTATCAACTATCTTAGGAACTGCACAATAATTATTACAAACTTTTAAGTTAGAAATAGCTTTAAAGATATTTTCATTACAAAGTTATTATGTGTCATAATTTTGTAAGAAAAATAATTTCTACTGCTTGAAGAGTATAACCATGAGGTGAATTTTCCATTTTTAGAGGTCATGCTAATGCATAAAATATTCTTTAGTAGCAGATAAAAAACTTATGATTTGATTGAAAGCATGATGTGGCAGATTGAGTATTCTTCCACTAATGTGTTCATTATTTGGTAAAGCTTTCCCCAGTAAACATATTTCATTAGGATTTGGTATGACCTTGGTGATGTTTCGGTATTTCTGAAAAGTCTAAAAGCATTTGAATTTGTGCAAGCCTGTGCTTACTAAAATATATCTCTGTATAAGATAGTATATTGTTTATAGGTTTTTTATTTTGCCTTGAATGTATACAATATAATATTTCTATAAAATATATTTCAAGACATCTGCTCTGGTTTTTTTTGCAGTGAAATGTTTGAAATTTTCCACCTTTCCTTGGCTAACTCTGACTTCAACAGATAGACATGTTCTTTCATCAAATGAAAGGTGCAGTAATAGAAACATTACAATTTCCTTGTAGTTTTTCTTTTTCAGGATTAATGGCTATAAGTTTCTGTCCTTCTGCATCGTGAGCTTGTTCTTGTAAATAGCCCAGTGAGCTAATTTTTGATAAATGGTCATAAAATCTGGGCTGAAGCTGGGCAATATCACTCTCCATTTTTTGTGTTTAAATCAGAGTGTCTTTGGGTCTTTTGTTCATGACGCTTCAGTCTGTATTTTAAATTTCTTAAGTGGATCAAAGATTTCCTTCAGCTGAAATAAAATAATTACTTACTTTACCCCCATGACCAGTTGGTAGGAAAATCCCTACTTTTAGTAGTAGCTTTAGGCCAGTAAGTTTAGATACAGGGCCTTATCCAAGCATTGAGTCATTCCAACTGACTTTCTGCAGTGACTTTTTTTTTTCTTTAATTTAGAAAAAGTGTTTGAAGTCCCCCAAGGGAGAGTTCTGTAGTTGGGATTCCTTATGTGTTGTCACAGAACTCTGATAGATTTCTAGCATAGTTTTTTTTGTGTGTGTTTGTTTTTTCCTTTTGAAAGATCTCTGAAGCTGGAGAACCTGTTTAATATTTAATTTCCTTTATGCTGGAGTATAGAAGAGGAACACAGATCTGTAACACTGGACATATTTGATTTTTTACAGTGATTTCAGAAACAATGGTTTCTGAAACAATTGGAAAAAGTTAAATAGACTGTCCTAAAGATTCTTATAATTAACTAATATTCATCTTAGAGAATAGCTAATAAATTTCTCCCTTTTATGGAATTTCCCACTTATGTAATGCAAGTGCTTTGAAGTTATACATGAACCTTAGTAATGAAAGAAACTTTCTTACTGGTATGAGTTATATTACTTGCTATATACCATTGAGATAATCACTAGCTTCACAGGGAATTTCCAGTAGATCTTATTTTAATTTCAAATTCAGAATCAATAAAGTTATTTCTCCTCTTGTAACCAAATTTTACTTGTGGGAATTGAGTTTGTTCTTTATTGTATATATAGCTAAGGAATAATTCAACTGAAAAAATGATATGACAATAGAATTACAGAGATTTTTTTCTTTAGATTCTCCAGTGTTGTGATGATAACTTTCTTGTAAAGACTTGTTCAGGCTAATAATTACTGGTTGGTTTTCTTTTCATTTTAATACGTATTTAAATATGTAGCTCTTTGAGAAGTAACAACCAAAGTTTAATTTGGAGTACATGTGAGCTTCTTCAGGATGTGATTATGCAAGATTTTCCTGCAGAGATCTTCCTTCAAAGGCCAAAGATTGTACAGGCAAGAATTCACATAAAGTTTTTATTGGTATAAGCTGTGCCAAGGATGAATTGATGCAAATGATTCAATTTCGTTTTAAACAAAATAGTTAAACAGAAGTACCTTCATGCTAACTCCAGGTGCATAGGAAAGGACATTGTCTATATATTGCAGTTTTAAAGTTTTTTGCTTCTAACAATGTATATTGCTAATCACTAATTAAGTGCTTTCTGAAGGAATACTTGGTTTCTTCTGAATAAGATAAATGGTGTGGCTGTTGTCTGCACACCCTCTAATGGGCTCCCATAATGAAAGTGGTGACTTTATTGGAAATATAATGTGAAACTTGGCTTCTTCCTTAGGCCTGGTAGTCTTGCATTCAGTAATGAAACAGTAGTTGAGCCTATTTATTCTTTGCTGTGATTTTGAAAAACACTTGGAAACATTTTTGAACTATATTTAGTGTAAGACTTGCTGGCATGGTTGTTCATGATGATGATTAATGTTCAGGTCTTGATGTTGGTGGTTTTGTCTTTGCAGAGCCTTTTATCTCTTCTAAACTTGGCTTTTGGAGGAGATGGGAGACACCAGTTGGCTTTGCAGGCTGTGTCATGCTTGCAACAGCTCTGCATCTTTTTGAGAACTAGGCTTAACTTCCATAGGGATCCAAGTTTTTCTTCCTCAGAGCAAGGTAGGTATTTTTAAGTATTTGAGATACTGTTGTTTTTACTACAGATAAGATTGTCTAAAATGACAGAAAAAACCAAAACCAGAACCTTATGCCAAATGTGATCTTGTGAAATTGTTTTGGTGTTCAGTGCTATTAATATTAATTTAAAAACTTGGAATACTTGCATTGTTTTAATGTACTTATTCAGTTTTACTTTCCTGTGATTCCCCATTCATCAACTTCTCCCAGTATCCAGTATTGTTTGTATGTCAGCAGGGAAGGGATTTTTAACTAAAACGAAATTGAATCTGTAAAATCAAAGTGGGCAAAGTTTCAGAAAAGCTTTCAAGCTATTAGTACTTAACAATGTAGTTACTAATTTCATGAGCTCTGTGAACTTTTTTTTTTTATGCTGATGGCTAAAAATAGTTTAATCATTGTTTTTAATTTTGCAGTCATGAGGGATGTTTCACAATGCTCTTAATGCTTAAATGTTGTAGCTTTAATGGTGTAGATTACTTATAATGGTCTTCTTGTTTCTATTCTGTCATCTGAATTGAGTCAAAGCTTCGTTTCTATAAATTGGTAGTCTGGTTCTCTTCATAAGATTGCCCCTATATTTGGTGTCTTAATAAATGGTACTGGCTGCTAATTCAGTTATAACATCAAGTCCAATAGCCTTACCCAGACACTGTGTTTCTATTTTTAAAACTCAAGATTTATGATTCAGCTGGAATCTTCAGTGGTGTTTGCCTTGGAATTTGGTTTCCAAACTCTGCTACTTGCCAGTTCCAAGTCATCAGTATTTACCTGGTGTTTTTTTCCATATCCTGCCTTAGTTACTTTTACTGTTTACTACGTAGTATCTTTCAGAATTATGGATACTTCTAAGGGAAACTATGTTCTTTATGTTCCATAAAGGCACAGCTTCCCAGAATTCATCTATATCTTACTGTCAAGAAGCGAGGGGTGCTCCTGGTTCTCAGAATCCGTCACCTGGAAGCAGCAGTCCTCGGCCCTCTGTAATTGGACGGACAGTTCAGCGTCCTAGAGGAGATGGTCAAGATTGGGATGCAGTATCTTCTAGGTGAATGAAACAGGAAATAACTTACCCTTCAGTTAAAAACATTTTAATATAGGATTATATTATCAGCTCCTTGTCAGTATGTGGATTGATGCAATGGTTTTGGTAACTTGTGAAGATTGAACCCATGTTTATGAATTAAACCTTTCTTGAAGTGGTGTTCAGAATACATAAAAACATTGCCACATTTTGTACCCAACCACCATTTTAAACAAAGTCTCTTCCTATCAACTGTTATTACTTGTGCATGTATTTGTAAGACACAGAAAAGCATATATTCAGTCTATTGCTGGAGAGTCAGGGATTTTTCTTTTTTTCAGCAGATGACCTCATAAGTTCTTTTAAGTGGAATGGCCATCCTGTAGGTAACAGTATATAGTATTGTCAAAAATGCTCTGCTGTATAAAGATTTCTATTGAAGTCTTTAAAATTTGTTGTTAATTGTGGCAACAAATTTCAGTTCTATAATATTTGTGTAAATATTTGATTCTTATATGAAATTATAAATAATCTGTATACCCTCAAAATGTAGAAGTTTTTGTGTGTGGTTTTGTTGCTTGTCTTTGCCCAACTTAAAGACTTAAAGCTGCTGTTCAAGTACCAATGTCTTCTAGTATGTGGGATTTTGAAAGTCCTTGTAAATCTGTGTGCTTGTTGGTAGTTCATTTGAGTCTCTGTGATGTATGGGCTTAGTGATTGAGTACCTCCTAGGTATTCAAATAGGCTGTGATGAGAATAGCTCAATTGTAAATACGTCTTGACAGTCATATTAAAAAGTTACTTTTATTGAAGTCTAATATATTAATTTTTATCATGTAACTAATATGGCACTGCCAATGAATTCCAGGCTTTATGTCTTCTAGGCCCTGGCCATTTTCTGAAGCTGAACAGTTAACAGTTTAATAGCAGCTGGTGTATATTGTGCAAGAGAGAGTGATGGCCTGGCTGTCAGTCTAGAAATGAAAGCTGCATAAGAATAAGTACCAGTTCAGGTAGTGATGAGACTTCTAGAAACCAGGGAGTGCTAGCTAATAGGGGCATTTTATGAGCTGTTTATGACTGCACACCTTTATCTTCTTGCATCCTGTGTGCTGCAGTAGACCTACTCACTGCCCACAAATCTCATTTCTTACAAAAATATAATTTAGCCTAGAGGTAGCATAAAGAACAACATGATGTTGAATAGAAGATTTGATAGAGAGAAGTGACAGTAGTGTTGTTGTTCAGACGTTTCTTTTTGATAAGGAAGAGCTGCTTTTAGTGAATCTTGTCTTTTCTTACAAAATTGTTATGTAAATTTGTTTATTGCTATTTATTTCTATATTGTTATTCTATATGTAACTCTTCTTTTCCTTCTTCTTTAATCTTGAGACTCTTCAATCTATCTGTTTGTCTGTTTCAAATTCTGCCTGGAAACTTAACCTTTCCTCTTCTGAATTGTTTTTGTGATTGATACCTCTCCTTCCTTTTCCTCTGGTAAGTTCAGCCAAACCCAAACTACATATTGGTGAACTCTTCTGTTTTGATTGCAGGTTTTCTGTTGACTTCTTAATCAGTCGGGATTTAACTTCTTACACATTTTTACATCTTTTACATTTAATTAGACAATAGAATGTAACACAGTCATACTACAGTTTCTTCAGCTTGTTTAAAAATAAAAAAGGGAACCAACCAAGCCCCAGTTATTAGTCATACAGGTTTTTAAAGGATATCAAAATTGCTAAACATTGTTTGGGATAAGAAAACTTTAAAAATATGTTCTGATTTTTATTAATTATAATGCTGATAGTGTAATTAGATTATTGTTAAAAATTAATACAGTTATGAACTATATATTGTTCATAATATATGAACCATATATACTATATTTAATGATATATTCATATACTATAGATCAAATATTTCATAATTTAAAAAATGTCTATAATTTAATAGCATTCCATATACTTTGTAGTATATACTTGATTACATTTAAGGCTTTCTTGGACAAGGAAATACTTCCTTTTTACAGTGCATGCGGTAGTCCTAAGGAGTAAACAGAGCTCATGCTTCTTAGTTTTTCTTCTAAGGATTCTTGTGGCTGGCTATATAGAATGGTTTTAATATAGTAAGTATAATTCAGGCTGAAATTTGATTTAGTAACTTGTATTGCTTCAAGCAAGTGATAGATTTTGTTCATAAAAAAAAAAAAAAAGAAAAAATAATTTCAAATCAACTGATATTTCTCGTGATAACGTGTTCGTTGCATGTGTATTTCTTCCAGTACACAGTGCTAAGTGATTTTGAAGATGATTGCCAAAACATTTGGCATTCACTTGTTGTGATACTACCTGTTCTGACATTTAAAAAACCAATGAAACAAAATCTCCCTCTTCTTGCAACACTGGTAGATAGCAGAGAAAGTTTGGGATGGGAGGAAGGATATGCTTAAGGCAGGAGTTATGAAAACACTAAATGCTGGTTGTAACATCTGTACATATGTGTTTTCTCTTTGCAAGAGTTTATTATGTTTCTTTTTTTTTTTAAATTTCTGTTTTAAGTGGAAACAGTACTCAAGCAAATGCAAACTCCAGAGTCTCTCTGCATTCCCCATTTGACGTAGGACGTACTGACTTACCAGATATTGAAAATGAGGACACTTTGGAATTACAGATGAAGCAGCTTAGCCTTCCTCAGTTTTGTGTTTCCATCTTGGAAAATGCAATACCTCTTCTAAGAACAGGTAAGAAAGTTTTGAGTTAAGTGTTTAACTTGCATCTCTTTCCCATCCTTCATACAAGATACTCTTGAGAAGTTGGTCAATGAGGTGACTACCTCAAATAAATAAGGCACAGATGACTACTGATGTACTGTGGCTAGTTGCAACAGATCTTTTCTGGAGACTTTGTTCAGGTCACAAAGCTTGAATCTTCTGATTGATTTCCAGAATTGCTGCAGAAATTTTAAGTGTTTTTTACTGACAGTGGCAGGAAGTCAGTGTTTGGTGGAAAAATGGTGTGTCAGGATAAAATGTCATTTAGGAAGATGGAAAAATAACCACTTTTAACCAGAGGCATTCTCCAAAGGATTTGTTTAGACATAGAGTTTTCCTCCTGTTCAAGAAATAATAAACAAAAATTCTGGTGAAAGTCTTGTTTTTATTCTTATGAATGCAGTAACAAGTGGTTTAAGGAACATAAGTAATGATAGTCTAATTGTAAATTTTAATTTATAGAGGTTCTAAATTGCAAAGCCCTTTTGGAGGACAATCTTTTTGCTCCAAGGTTGTCTAAAATTGTATTTAACTGTAAAATGTTATGTAATTCAAAACAGGTATTGGTAAATGTGGTCAGGGTTTCAAATGTAGGAGCTGGAAATGTGCGTCTGTCTATGGCTAGAATACTAAAAGCTAGAGGCTTCGACTTATATATATATATATATAAATTCTATGAAATGTGTGTGAAAATTATTCAATTCTTTTTGTTTTGTTATAAACCAACTAAAATGAATTAAAGTTTTGTTTTTCCCTTTCATAATAATGGTATTTAAATATTAATTAGTCACAAGCACATTCATGACTTCTAGCATCTTTTATTTATAATGTAAAACTGCAGAAAATGTATTTTCTATCTTTTCCATTTCTGGTGCCTGTCACTTCAAATCTGCAGAGTTAAAAGACAGTTTTTCTACATTTCAAGGTTCTTTCTTTCAATCTTATAATAGAATTAAAATAGTTTTACTTTCTGGAAAGGTGGATCTGTCTTTGTTTATCTTCTCCTTAGGTTTTTTACACTTCTTAAACTCTCCTTGGTGATATTTCTTCATTCTTCCACTATGCTGTAATGAGACACAGATTGTAGAGAAGCTAATATTTTTATCCTGTTCCTGTTGATCTGAAAGCCTGTGATCTGAAGGCACACTGTGAGACAGTGTGATACTGTGAGACAGTAACACACAGTTTCTCATGTGGTTATATTTTCGGTTGTTATCTTTAGTGAAATCAACAGGCGTTTTTATGAAGATTATTATCAACTTATATGGTAGAGTGTAGATTTTAATCTAGATGTTTAAATTACTGGGTAAAGGAAAAAACCAGTAAGCTTATTGTAAAATTTGCTGCCTTTTATTTTGCAAAATGATGTGTATTTTAGTTAAGCTTAAATTCTGTTCCTTGTGGAGATGTTCATTGAAATTTTTCTTCCTTTGTGCTGATCTGCCTTGTAAGCAAAGTCATTGCAGAAATCAGTAGTGGTGTGGGCTTGTTTTGGTTTTGTGGGGGGGGTTTTTGGGGATTTTTGGTTAAAATGGAGAGATTTATTAAGTTAAATTGGCCTAAAACAATGGAAAACAGAACTTCCGTGAGAAAAGTAACACCAAGCTTTCAAAAAGACTTTGTGCCATTTTCTGTCATTTCTCACCCAAAGCAGATCACTGAAGCTACAAATTGCAGAAGCTGTGGTCATAATCGCTACACATCTAGTCACTTACAGAGATAAATTTTTTTTCCTCAAGTATATCAGCAAGGTTTCTGCAGTGTGTAAAATTTACAAGAGATAGAAAAATCCACAAAGAAGTTAATGTTAAATTATAACAAACAAGTAGAACTTTATCTTTTTTAAACAGATTTTGTTTTGAGCATTTTGAAGGATGCAGAATTTTTCATCTTAGTTAGAAGATACATTGAAAATTCAATGCTGTTGTGTGAAATCCATCTATGATTTTAAATAGAAACATACCATCAACAAGTAACTAAGCCAACAGTTGCACTACACTGATTATTTAAGGGAAACTGTCACCGTATGGTTCCTTAAGATGTCAGACAGTTTTGGCATCTTCACTTGTGTGAGGTTGAAAATATTTGGTCTGGCTCCAGATATTCTGCCTTGTTCTTCATAAAACCTTCTAACTCCTCTGTTTTCTCATTATGTGGGTACATTAGGAGGAGGTTTATATTTGTAGTAAATGTAGGCTGTAGATTTCTAAGCTCAGGCCAAGTTTCTTTGTGGCCACATATTCAAGCTTAAAATTGTACAAAGGATAAAAGTTGCTAATGGACCAGATTAGCCTTGTTATTAAGAGACACTCAGAAGAAGAAATGAAAATTAATAAATACCAGCCTACAAGCAAAGGGGAAACTGTTACAGAGAATTGTGCAAATAGCTCAAGTGAGTATTCATCTCTTTGTTCTTTAAAAGATCTCAAACAAAATAATCTGTGAAGAAAGTCACTCCTATACCAAAAATGCAGATCAATGGGAATAGGTAATATATAAAGAAGATTTGTAACACTGCTGTCTGGATCGGGGAAATTAGTGACTTTATTATGAACTTTAAAAAGTTCAGTAATCAGATTTACAGCTGTAGTAAAGTTCATTATTATTTTCTTAAATAATTTTGCAATAGGTTTTAAGGAAATTAATATTTTTTCTAAGTATATAATTGTTTTAATTTGTTGTGACTTTGGCTAGTTGTTTTCTTCTCTGATTCAGAGCTATTAGTTGTTGAGGATAGTTAGCATTAGTTTTGTAGAAGCATGTAGGAAAATTAAAATACCAGAATTCTATATAGGAATAATCTCTTGTTTACAGTGGTGTCTTCTGAATATCAAAACATAATATTTTGTCTATATTTGAATTTATCCTCTCATTTGTGTAGGCAGTAGGAGAGTGACAATGGAAGTTCTTGAATTGCTTGTTGAAGACATGTCCCTTATTGGTGATGCTATTTCTGAAAATGTTTGGGAAGATGACAGCCTTTTTGCATTGGAATTGGTAAGATTCTTCAGGTTTTGATCAGCCATATATTGTCTCCTTTGATAAGCTTCTGACACCTTCTGCAGCAATTCATGTAGCTAAACTTCTGCTGAGCAGTGCATTTGAAAATTTTAAGTAGTTTTTTACTAGTTGAGATGGCACTTTTTAAAATGTAAGTTCTTTTACCAGACAATACTTGGAGTTTCACCTCAAGAGAGTAAGCAGCCATTGAGAGAAACACATGTAGGGAAGGGAAACTGAGGGAAAAGCACTGACTACAAATGTTGGACACCAATTTGATGTACATAACAACTTTCCCTTTCTTTACTCCTTATAAACTATCTGTTTAAAATTAGGGAGATAACTGTTCAGATCCAAGACTGGAGTTCTAAGATACATGGTATCCATTTCCTACACAGGAATTGTAGATCCCTGCACAAATTTTAGATATCTTAACAATTTTGCTTAGGTGGGAAAGAAAGGAGAGGCCTTTTTGGGCCAGCAGAGATTCAAAGCATTAAGGTGCTGTTGACTAAGTATTTTAAGTTGCTGAGCACAGTTGAGAGTTATGTACATGAATTATAAAATTAGTGAAAACAGATAAAATTATTATGACTTGCTCTTTTGAAGACAAGTGAAAGCTGAAGCATAAGCTGGCATGGCTCAGGCATGTAACAAACATACCAGAGTTGCAGACTGAAACTTGTCTAAAGACTTGAATTAAACGTACTCTTTAATGCAGTTGACTTGTTAGAATTTGTGGAAAATACCACTGAATATGAAACAATAACAGCTGCAATATTAATTAATTAAAATATTGCTTTAGGCTTTCCTGTTCTCTATTTTATAATTGTTAATATTTAAATTTATAAGACCTATTAGGGAATGAGAATTTTTTCTTTTAATTTAATCTTCCAATCTGTGAAAATCTATTATAATCGATCAGCATCACATCAGTGCTCAAGATTACTTGCAGAACATTTAATCTCAGAAGCTTAATATCTCTTCATCTACTTGTACTATGATCTGAATCAGTGTATTTCATTGCTTATAAATATGTATACCATACTGATTATTATTAGTAGGATAATGTTTGTTTCCAGGCTACTAATAAACAAACTCCTGCAAATAAGGTGAGTAATGGTACACAGTTATATTGATTTTTTTTTTAAATAGGGGAGAGACAGAAAAAGGTTTTGCTGTTTCCTTTGAAAATCAATAGGGATAAAAACTTCATTGATGTTTTCAAAGTTACTGTGAATTGGTTTGGGAAGGGTTTTTTTTTTAATTTTAAGGTAAAGCTTTATTAGCAGGTTCAAAACAGGACTTAATATTTCGTTATTAAGACTGAACTTCAAAACAGGCAAAATTTCAGAAGGTAAAAAGTGTAGTGAGAAGAAATAAAGTTGGTGGGGGGAGAGAGAAAAGTGGGAGAGGAAAGGGAGAAGAGCAACCAGGAATGGGTAATTATTGAGCAAAGTATTCAAAATTAATAGTGAAAGTAGGCTGAGGTCTAGGACTAATGCATAGGTGACAAAAACATTGCTATGTATTTTGCAGGATTTATCCAGTGGCATATGCTTATGTGGCATAATTGTGCTGATGATGCTGCAGGTGCTGTGTAAACACTGTAAACAAACAGTGATGTTTCATTTTTTTCTAATTATTGTATTTCTGATTTTGTTTTCAGAGAGACAAATTGCTTCTGGTCTTGGGTTTGCTTGGAGAAACTATATTATATCACAAAAGCAATATAAGTGCAGAACAGCCTAAGGTGATGCTGGTGCATCACAGGATGGCATTTATTAGTATTTCACTCTTCACTGTTAGGTTGCTCCAAGTACTTCTCCCTGTAGAAAAGGTATGTCATCACTAATTGTGAGTGATTGTCTCTTGGTTTTGCATTTTAAGAGGGCAGTAAGAGATACTTTCCTCAGGGATGAATACTGAGAAAATAGGTGCTTGGACAGAGAAATTAATCTGATTTGCACTGGGTGATATATGATCACAGATGGCAACTTTGTCCATTCTTCAGTTACCAGTGTATTCTGCAGATTACAAATATTAAAAAAAAAAACCAGAACATTTTTAATACAGTTTTTAAATGAATTTTTGAAATTCAGTATTCTTTTTCCTCTTGTAGTGTTTTTTTCTGATATGATGTATGGTTTGCAAGGCTTTGCTGCCCCCTGCTTTTTTGTAGTATGCATGCAAGTAAGAGTAGCATTATGTAACATGTAAAAATCATTACTCTTATTCTGATGGAATGTAGTAATCAATTACATTTTGTAAATTGGAGTGATTTTAACTATTCTTTGCTTCCAGTGCTCTTTTAAAATTCTGTTGTAGCTCTTGGAGTTCAGGGGTTTTTGTTGTTTTTTAGTGGGGGGGTTTTTGTTTATTTTAATGTCAGTTGGGAAGGTCTGATGAAGTTTTTGTGAGATGGAAAGTGTTAGATGTGTAAACCTGAATCAGTTTTAATTTTTTGGACCAGTTTTTAGTGGAATGTAGCTTTTTGTAGACATTAGTTAATCGGATTAGACAATTAATTTTCAGTTACAGGGTTTTTGTCACAAATATTAAGTCTTGTACCTGAAAATAAGTGTAGATGTACGAATCTGATGACTTTTCAGAGTTTTTGTCTTTTATGTTCTTGTGTACCCAATACAAAGTTCCCATACTATGTATAACAGTTCGAACAAAGTTACTGTATTTGAGGTCAAAATACAAGTTGAAAGCATGTACACTTGCAATTAAAAATAAAAGAAAAAAAATCAAAAACAACAAGAAAAATCCCAGTCCTTAGTTTGCAATATGACCATGTGGAATTGTAGACAGCTTTTTTAAATGCAGAAATCATTTTGGTTTGTGTACTCTCTGCCATCTCGTGGTCAGACAGTGAATTGACTCCGGCCAGCAGTGTGCCGTGCCTGGCTCATACACAACTTTTGTGACTGGTTATCAGACTGCAGGTCTGATATAAGAAGTGACATCTAAATAACTATCACTTTTAATAAAGAAAAAACAATTCTTCCGATAAAACTAATTTAATGAAATGTGTTTTCTAAATTTTAAGTAGCAGCAATAATGATTGTACTTGTTGAATGACTGGAAGTGCTACTGTTGGTTTTACTGTATTTTCTGGCTCTTATTCTGACAGTTGCTTTTTTTTCCAAAGGCGAGTAAAGTTACACAAAAGAGTTTGCTGAATGCTTTGTTCCTTCTCTCACTGGATATGTCATTCTCCTTGGAATATCCAAGCATGCATGAATCCATTGCAGCCTATCTGGAGCAGATGAGTACTGAGAACTACAGTATTTATAAGCAAGTTTCAGAAGCTGCATATTCGATTGAATGCACTTGTAGCTTTATGGTTGAAGTTCATAAGGAGGTGTGAAACTTTATTATATAAAATATTTCCTGTAGGCAAATTTCTTTCCTTACTTTGTTTTCTCTCTAGTAAAAATTAAAGTCTGTCATAGCAGAGGAAGATCCCCAAGTATAAGTATTCTGTATGATGCAAGGTGTAGTTAATTTATATTTGTTTTCATTAATACTAGTCAGGATATTGGTAAAAAATCTTATCTGAAGTAAAAACAAAGAAATAAACAATTGGAAATTGGAAATGGGCACAGGACCTCTGATGGGCAGAGAAAGAAGCAGCAGCAAATACTCTGCTTATTTATAGAAACAGATACATATATATCAATTTATATCTTGACATATAATACATGTTTTTTCATATAATACACTATTTAATAAAATATAATAATATTTTTATATCTATTAAAATTCATAGTGTGGTTGTATGTATGCTATTCAGGAGTTAAATATATCCTTCTGAAAATTTTAAATTCCAAGTACTTTGGCAATTGCAGCTTTAATAAACAACTACTAGACTGGCTGACGTTTGTATTTCACTTTGTTATGAAGACAACTGCTTTATTAGTTAAGAGATTCTAGCACAGTACTGAAATATTCTTCTCCATTATCCAAATGGATAAGCAATTTTGCACAATACTGGTTACATTGATACTAATACAAATGAATAACATACAGAATATAAATATAGTGCTGTCTTAAATCAGAATTAATCTATCCTTTGTCTAGGCAGGTTATGAAATTAATAGAAGCAATACTTTGCTCAGAAAATGCTCTTTACAATGAAATTAACTCCATCAAATTTAAATGGCTCATGTTTAATGTATTTGGTAACCAATATGATGAAGACATATGTACTCAAATTAAAAAAAAAAAATCTAACTTGTTTATTAACAGTGGTATGTTTAAAGTTTAATAGTTACATCTTCTTTATGCTTCTCTCACATAAAATGCATATTGATTAAAAAATAGTGATTTGAATAGTGTTAAAGTGTTCGTGCTGTGAAATGTTGGACACATTATTCCTACTGAGTTTAATAGAAGTTTATCTGGACTCAGCGGCTGAAGGGCTTTCAGCTCCCCAGAAGAGGTTCTAATTTTTTTTTTGTTGGAATGTATTGGATTAGTTAATTATAAACTTCTCTGTGAAAGACTGAACAAAAACCTACTTAGTATTCAATTATGATAAATTTGGAAATATTATGCAGTAAAATTGGATACTTTTAATTTTTACTAATTTTGTTAGTTTCATTCTTTCTCTTCATTTTACTTCACAGGGGGACAAGAATCTTTCTGAATTACTAGAATTGGCAGATCAGGCTTTGAGTAGTCTGCCCTTCCACCTACACTTTCCCTTGCTTCAAGAATGCATTCACATATGCTCAAATATGTGAGTACATTACTATTTAAAACTCTCCTTGAGAAAATGTGATTTTTCTTTCTTTTTTTTGTGGATAAAGTTTCTCAAATAGGACCTCACTTCTTTATTCCTTGTAGGAACAATTATTTTCTTTTAGCCATTGAACAGGCTGATTTGTGCCGTTCTCTGGTGGTTTTCTTGAAAACTAAATTTCAGTTGCTAAAAAGTTAATTGTATTCTATGTATAAGCTTTTATGATTTTGTGTGTAAAGTATGTGATTTATAAGGAAGCATCTTAAACACTTCAACTTGTCTTTCAGTTTTCTTGAAAATCCTTTGCCCTGAGTATATTTGTATCATTTACTTTTATTTTACTTTGAGAAATCCTAAAGGACTTCCTTTATTGTAGATGCTTTATATTGCAGCATGGCATCTCATTTATTAAACAGCCTATTTTTATTGCTTTTGCGATTTTTCCATGTCTCCAGTTAGACAATATGTTACCTTATGGTGCCTGAAAAAGTTCTTGAAGAACAAAAATTTAATTATATACTGATTCAGAACTTGACTGTAAGGTTTTTTTCCAAAGGAGACTGCATTTGAGAGCTGTCCAGTAAATGTTCTAAATGATGAAATTTATAGATGTTTTTCAATGTTCTAATACTTTTAGAGTTTATCATCGTTTGGTTGATGTTTCAGGCAACAGGAAATTAAATTTTTTGACTAATATCAATTCCCTTCACAATAGTGAGATGGACTTTAACCTCTATACTGAAAAAATTCTAAAACCACAGGTGGTTTTTATAATCATATATATGGTCAAATATGTCTACTGAAGCTCAATAGAATTTTATGTTTTCAGATGAACATTAATGTATTTTAGGCTCTTAATTTTGATGAGAGAGTTTTGAAAAACTATCATCTTTTATTACCTACATGCTTAAAAGAATAAAAATAAAAATATACAAACACAAAGATCGATACTATGATTTTGGCAAATATGTTGTCATCTCTGAACTGTTTACTATTTTCCAAAATGTATACCATTACAGGAAGTATTTTTCAGAGATTATCCTGAAATGTAACAAGAAAATTTCTGTAGGCATCTTTAGATACTGTAAAATAAATTGGTTTAATTAACTATTTTTCATTTTTAGTTGGAAGTCTGCTGAAGCCAACTCATTGCTTCAGGTGGAGGGTCAGAAGTTGCTTCTCCATTTATTGTCTCATCCTTTGTTGAATATAAAAGCTGAAGCCTATCACTGCTGTTTGGAAGTGGTTAAGGTTTGAATTAATGCTTACTTAACACTCTTGGTGTTGCACTCAATAATGCATGTTATATGGTTTTGTCATTAAAAACTTTTTTAATACAAATTCTCTTTACTGTCTTATATGCTGAAAAATCAGTGTAAGCCTGGGCTTGCAGTTTGCTGTTACATTCTTGGTATTAAATCTACTTGTTTAGGTTAGACTTCAGGTACAGCACTAAAAAATGGCATGTAAAGAATATGTAAATCCTTTTATATACTCCTAATATTGTTTGTTGTTTTGTTTTCTTTGGGGTTTTTCCCCTGTTCTGGAGCTGTATTGTGTGTATCTTGGATTTTTTTTTACATGGGTATTTTGTCATGGCCTTAGTTTTGTGTAATGATAGCCCAAGGGATAAAGAGCATGAACTTCCTAGAAGTATGGCATGAACTTCCTAAAAGTGTGGCTGTACCCTATGCTGGGAATGGCAATGTCATATTTATCAGGTCATTTTGTGTATTCCATAATATTGGCTCACAAAATAAAAATTATTTTTGTATTTTGATATAATGCTTGAATTAAACTTTAATTTCCTATAACGGATATAATCTATACCTAGTGTGCTTGTAGCACAATCCACAACTGTATAAATATGCCAGAGCTAGTCTCTCTGAAAAAAACCCTATCTCCACTGAATGGCACTTGTCTCTTTTTACAAGATTTTTACCAGCCTGTTTTACATTTTTCTTATTTTAATCTAATGCCAAACATTGTCTTATTTAATGTAATATACAGGTTTTCAAATTTATTTTCACAATTATTCAAAATAAAACCAAAATTATTTTCTATTTCTTAGTCCTGTGTAGTAACAGGAGTTTTCAATCAGTGATCCAAACAGATTGTGTTTGTTCCAGGGTTGTCACGTTTAGCTTTCAAAACTAGTCTTCCAAAGTGCATGGAAAAAGTTGTTTACTGCATGACAACTTCAGTCTGTCTGTAAAACAAGATGTGGTAGTGGAGACTGACTTGAATTTTTAACTAACCATCTTTATTTTTACTGAAGGACTGTCTAGGTATCCATAACATTGCAAAGCCCGTGCCGTCAATCTGCCAGGGAGTGCATTTTCTTCTGCACCCTAAAGTGTTGTATGAAATCTGCACATTTGGCCTTCAGGAAGATAAGAGTGAGGTACGGTGTTTGCTGGCTGCGTTTGTAAGTTGGTGTGCACGCAGAGTAGGTGTTGGTATTCTCCATAGTGGTCTAATGCTTACCTGAAGTTTTGACCAAATATGGTTTCTTGCATACAGAAAAGATATGCAAATAGTAAGGTTGTAGTAAATGGAAGGATTTTTTTTTAATACAATTAATTCAGAGACAAGATAATATTATGTGAATAGGATGCTATTGACTGTAATAAAGACCAATGAAAATTTAAATAAGATATTATTCAGCCCTAGTAAAATGGGTATATGATGAAAATGTATGTATGGTGCTTCACATTTATGGGAAACATGAAGTCTCAAGTTTTGTAAAAGTGGGGTAGCTTCTGAAATAGCTGAGGAACAAAAAGACAGTTTAAATCTGCAAGTCTTTGCTATGAAATTATATTTCACCACCACAAACATCTGTGTTTAAATATAGTTACTGGAGCATTATAGAAGTGTTCTATAATGTTGTAGAATAGGACCAAATTTCCATTGAGTTCATTTATATGCATGACTGCTTAACATATGTCCACTAGCCTATAGAGCTAAGTAGGGAGTTGTGAGAGGACAATAAAGTTACTTATGTTCTTTATGACAACTACTTTATAGCTGATCTATAACATCCCTACAGTCAGAAAGAACATTGACTACCAAATTATTTATATATTTTTAGCTTCTCTTCTGGAATGAGATTTTTTTTTAATTCAGTACTAAGCACAGTTCCATTTAAAAGTGATTTTTTTAGATGTGAGCATTTTAAAGAGAGAAGTAAAATGTCTTTGAGAATGTGCTTTATGTTTATGCTTTGAATGTAATTTATCTTTTGCAAGGAAGGCATTTATTTTGGCTACTCTATTGGATATGTTATTAAAAAGACTGGGAGTTTTCTGTATTAGTGGTTGTTCAAGCAAAAGAAATAGATTTCAATTGATGCTGAATTAAAAGAATCAGAGCTAATGCCTATTTACAAATTTGTCACATTTTGTTTTCTACCTTATAGTGTATTTTTATTATATTTCTAACAAAATAGATAATGAACATTGTATCCAAGTATTTTTAAATTTATATTACTTCTTGCTGTGTAACTGCTGCTTAAGTGTTCATAAAGTATCAGTTCAATCTTTTAGGCATGTGACATGGAGAAAAAAATTGACAAGAACCTTGTATTTCAAGTTAGGCTTGATATTTGCTATATGATTCTATAAAGCCAGTCTCTCTCTAAAGATAGGCTAAAGCGATATTATTAAAGGCTGTCCTTGTTTCCTGGGGGGAGAGGATTTTTAGCTCTGGCATAAAATGCAGGGTTTTAGCTGCTGAAGGTAGGTGTTTTCACACTATATAAGAGTTAATTCTGATAAGCTGGGCTTTTTTCCTATGTTCCCATTGCGTTAATAATCTTAGCTTGTAAATACTCTAGTATTACATGTTATGTAGATTATATACTGGATATGTTAATGCAGTGTAAATGCTGTATCATATGGCTTTTTTGGTTTTGATAGAGAACTTCAGATGAGTTATGATACAGCTTGAAATATTCAGTAGCCTTTTTAGCTTGATTCTTTGCTTCAGGAAAGTGAATTTGCCACATAACAGGCTTTAAGTCTCTTGTCTTTCTGTGTCTTCAGAAGCATATCATAGACTGGGAATAAAATGCCCCAGAAAGTCAAGGTCGGGAAAGAAAAGAAACAGAATTTCTTTTACCTGCCGGATAGAAGGACTGATGGGTGTAGAAGTTTTAAGTAATGATTTATTTTATTTCAGAAAAGACAAACCAGTGTTCTAAGGAGAAAATTATTATGTGCTCTTTAGGCAGAACTATTTGTGTGTTTTCGCTTGGAGGCTTTTTGAACAACTTAATATGGAGTTGAACTGATAATTTAAGTGTAGCATTCTGCAGTAGCAATATTTTTTCTTTGAGACATTTTTGTATAACATCTCCAATTTTAGCATTGACTAACTTAGACACATCGGTGGTTGCATTAGTGGTTTTGTTTTTTTTGTTATTGAGCAGGTGAACTCTACAGCCAAGGCCATTCTAATACATCTATTGCAAGGACGGTTAATGATGGAAGTATTGACTTGGAACAAATTTATTGAGGCTCTCTGTCCCGTAATTCCTGTTTTACAGGTACTTCCAAGTGCTTTAATCTGAATTTGATGTATGCAATCATGTATATCAGGTTAAGTAGCAGATGGAAAATAGATAAACAGTAGCATACCAACAGATTTGTTCTACTGGGTGTCAAATGGAGAAATGTTTTATAGTACACCTATAAAATGTACTAAAGTTTGTTAGTATATTGAATTTGTAGACACATTTTAGCCTGATATCACTTGTGCATGAAATTTGAAATGTTGTAGCATAAATGAACCAGTACTGACTGGGGCTTAAAACGTTTGAAGATATGAGGGGATAATGCAAGTACAGATGAAAGTATTCATAATTACTGAAATGTCCCCCATGTCTTAAATTTGAAAACTAGCTTCTCTGTAATAATAGTTTTCTGATCAAATACACACTCAAAAAATAGCAATCAGCCTAAGCTATTTTTTTTAGTATATATAGATATTTGTTTTCGGTGGTTTTGTTTCCAATATTATAGAAGTATTCCTTAAGCCTTAATCTTCATGTTTCCAGCAATGTACAGATTTAATTTTCATTATTTTTACTCTCAGCTTGATCTAAATGGAACTTTTACCTTTCTCAGTTGGATTTTCAGCATAATTGCTTCATCTGGATTCTTTACTGTTTTTTTACTAGTACTTGGAATTTCCTTATTGTGGTCTGCCCTTAGTCTTCCAGATTAGACATTTTCCTGCATTTGCCTGGTATCTGTTTTTTTGCCTTATTTCTCTCTTAGTTAATAAATTCAAGTATACCTTTTGTCTTCATTTTCCCCAAAAAATCACACTCACACCAACTTCCTTGTTTCCCTGCTGTGTGTTCGTTAATTGCCTGCACCTCAGTATTACCCTAAGTTGAAAAAGAGGCTTATATAAATTTACTCTGTATGCAAGTTGCACAAAAATCAAGGCAAAAATGGGGAGAAATTGCAAATAAGATGGGCCTTGAAATAGAGGGCTTAGAAAGAAAAAATATGTAGAGGAAATAGACTGAGAATTTGAACGAGAAGGGAGAAGGGTTATTTCAGAGCTTTCTCAACCAGTCATTAGAGCTTTTTTATGTTACCTGCATATATATCTTACAAACAATTGATAGTCAAGATTAAATAGTTAATAGATTTAATAGGGGTTTTACTATAAGATGTAGGGTAAACGTGTGAGAAATCTTTGTGAGTAGAATTTCCCTCTATTCTGTAGCCTATAGTGGCTTTGTACAATAGATACCAGAGTAGGGTATGCCAGAGGTCTGTGTTTACCAGATGCATAGAAAATGCATTGTATTGTGCTCTACTTGTAAAATGTTTGCAATATCATTACTTGATATAACTGATTCCCTTTTGTCTGTGTGTGAAAATGCTTTGATGAAGATCTGAAAATAGGTAGAATTTAGTGTTTTAAAATAATTTTCTTGTAGGGACTAAATTTTGTTTATTGAAATGGAAACTGGTCTTACAGAGCAGAATCATGTTAACAGATTGAACGGTGAAGCTTTGAGTCAAAGCACCTCTGAACCATGTAAAGAAATCTTTAATTTATATGAAGGATCTTTTTTTTTTTTCACAGAGGAATATTAATCTGCAGAATTTGAATGTTTTCTTAAAAATAACTGTATAGTTGTTTTTTTATGTTGCTCCTTCCTCACCCTCCCTTAGACCCTAAAATGGAATTAATTACCTTGTCTAATTTGCTAAATTAATAAGTGGATTTTTATAATTCTGGAAATTTTTGTTTGTTGTTTGTTTCACTTAGGGTTATGCTGACACAAAAGATACTTTAGGTAAATGCATCCTCTCTTTGAGTGAAACAACCTCTGACAAAGGAGAGGGCATTCTTCCAGGAACTCCCAGACTACAGTCTGCTCTGCGCCTTCTCTTCTCAAAAAAGCAGCTGTAAGCAATGCTTTGTAGCTTTTCAGCACATTTTCTCATCTTGATGACAATAATGTCTTCTCCTAAAGGTTATGCTTGCTGTGTCTTGATTTGAAAGGTTAATTAATCAAGTCTGAATTGAATTACACCCCATATTAACTTTTGAATTACACCTCATATTAACTTTTAAAACAAATTAATTTCTAACTATACTGCTCAAATTTTCCAGTATGAGTGCTTTATATATTTACTTTAAGTATTTGTTCCTTTAGGGTTCGTTCTGTAGCTGCTAAACATTTAGCATTCCATGTTCTTAATGAGGAAGGGGCAAACCTGAAACGCCCGTGCCTGAATGGTAATGTCCTTTCCAGCATTTCAAACTTATTTATTATAGAGGGAGCTATGGAGCTAAAATTGGATGATAAAATGAACTCAATAATTAAGGTTAGTAAACTCTTTCTAAATTTTGCTCTTCTACCTGTCCAGTCTCTGAGTTTCCACTTTCAGAAGGTTGCAATATTTAATACAAATTGCCTTGCTTCATGAAAAGAAGTCTGTTGATATATTCTTTCTGTGTGCACTGAAACAGTGATTCTTGTGCTACCATTTGCAACACTAAGAAAAAAAATCATTCCTTTTTTCCTGCTCTGCAGAAAAGATTTTATTGCAGAGAACACAGGCCTGGTCTGTTCATAGCAATTTCATTCTGCATGGATAGAGTCTGATTTTTTTCTAGATTTTTTTTTCTATATTTTTTCCCCACAATAACAATTTTTACTAAAACAGGCACAAATAATTTGTAATATGAAATATTTTAAAGCAGATTGCAAACTTATGTCTGTGTTTACTTAATATTGCTGCTGTTGCAAAGTGTAAAACAAATCATGAGTGTATGACTCAAGGGAATGCCTCTCTTTTTTTTCTTTCTGAATTCTCATCTCCCTTTTATTATCCTTTCTTCATTCCCCTCAATACTTTCAGATTAACAATATGATAAGCAAATGCTTAGATGCTTGACTCCATTGCCTTTAAAAAGTCAGTCCCCTTTATAGACTTTAAAGCATGTTCTACCATTTCTGTATAGTGTTAAGATTCTGTAGTCCTACATAAATTAGGCATTATTTGTTAGAAGTCTGCAGTTACAATGCACTAGAAACTGTTTGGTTTTCATATTCCATAGATGTTATTAGAGATTTGTTGCAAAAAGATTGTAACCTAATCCGTTCCTCTTACATGTATGTAGGATCTAATCAAATACATTCTAATAAAGAATTTAAATTTTTCTTTTACTTCCTGTTAGGAAATTTGGCTGGTATCCTTGTATCCTTGTTTTGCATCCTGAATACGGGATGCAAATCTAATATTGTTTTACTTTTAGGCAGAAACTGTTGAACAGCTGTATGATATTTTGACTTCTGATGCTGTTGACCTAGTTTTAAGGAAGTCTGCAGCTGAGCAGCTGGTTGTTATTTTAGAAGGTAAAATTCTTCAGAAAATTTGTATTCATGTGCTGGTCATTTGGGAGCTTGAGGTTTTGCTAGGTTGTCTGCATGCTTGTGCTAAGGGTCCTTTTTGTAATTTTTATTTTATTAATTTTGGTAAAAAGAAGTGATTGAATTGCAATGCAAGTAAGCAATCTTAGAGCATTATTTCATTTGGTGCATAACTGTAGAATTTCAAAGACAGCTTGATGTTTTTATATACTCAAACTCTAATTCAATAAGTTTTCTCCAAGGAATGTGGATTCTAATGAGAGCACATAAGTACTTTACCATGTGAGGGTGAAATCTTAGATAATATTAAAAATACTGTTGGAAAAATTGCCACAAAAATGAGGAAGTATATCTACTTTATCTCATAAAATATATATATAGTTATGACTGCAAAAATTTTCATATGTTTCAGAATTGAAGCAAAGCATAGGATGAAATTGTGAAGGAAAAAATAAAGTTTTATCAGGACAAATTTCATATGAAGGATCACTTTTTAGCTATTAAAAAACAAACCAACCAACCCAACCAATTCAAATGTCTTACCTTTTTGCTGTTTATGTTGTTGAATATTCTTAAACCAGTTACTCTAAAGGGTGATATCAGTGGAAAATACTCTCATGGTGATTAAGTAAATACTATTTTCAATTCCATATTATACTGTTAAAGTGTTTTAAAATATTTGAAGTGACATCTTTGTTTGACTAAAATTGAGTTACAGTGGGATTACTGTAATTTTTCAGTGTAAAATTCTTGTGGGAATTTATGGAATGTATTTAAGAATGTGGTAATCAAGAGGCTGCTATAGTCAGGTAAAAATACTTGGAGAAGGCTTGCCTTGCTAGAGATCTATATTACTGTTGATTGATTGGCAATATTAGAAATTTACTGTAGATAGCAAGAGTTTGTAATCTTATAAAACAATATTAATATTAAGCATTTTTATATTAAATTTGTGTGAAACCTGTTATTTTTGCTATCTTTTGCTTTTCCTACAGATACCAAAATGCATGACATTCTGAAAAAGTTAGGTGTGATAGAAAAGATATTGGCCTACCTTAATGAGTGTGTACATGTGGATGGCAAGGTAAAAGTATTGTTAGCGGTTCTTGTGCAAGCATTGCACAGCATGACAGCAACAGAGTCTGCCTTTTTCTAGACTTGCAACACTGGTCTTTGTGCATTAATGCTGCACTGAATACAAGTGTTTAATAACAATTATAATTCAAATGTGTATTTTGCTCTAGTTTTGATAATGCTAAGATTCTCTTAATGAGAGAAGATTGGCTTCCCTACCTGTGAGAAAACATATCCAGAGAATTGTGTACGGTGAGGTTCTGGAATGTACCAAAACTTCCCTGAAAGCTTTCTCAGTAGAGTACAAAAATATTTTAATGACCATTAAAAAGCAAAATGTTATGCATAATTGTCTCTAAACTTAAATTCTGAAGCAAATTATAATTAAAAATGAAAAGTAATTGCATGACGTGCTATTGTAAACATGTCAGATTGAATTTCAGGTATAAATAATTTTCTGACCAATAGAAGATCACTTCACCAGGGAGGGTCTCTTGGTGTAGATGATGGAGCTTTCTGTTTTTCTAATATATGAGTAATCTGATGATTGATTTTTTTTTTTAATTCATTCTTTGAAATCCTTTCATGCAAGCACATTTAAACTATAGTAGGTGCTCAATATAACGTCAGTCGATAAAGTTTTATGGCTTCTTGCATAGTATTGTTACTCATTCCAGCAGTTGAAATCTTGAGTTTTTTAAGAAATCATGAGAATTTTCGTGTAGTAATGACTTTTTTCCCAAAATGTTCTAGAGAAAAGAGCTGCTTGATATTTAGTGGACTTCCTTTTTTTTTGTCAAACTAATGAAAATTACTTCTTCAGAAATAGCAGTTTCTTCCCCCAGATTATCAGTATCTAAGATTATCTCCATAGCATTAAAGAATGTTTTGTCCAATTTATGATCTCTTGTATAGAAGTACTTCAGTAAACTGTTCTAATACAGTTGAAGAAATTGAAATATTGGGTTCCTCAGGTTTCTGAATGTTGGGTTGGTTTTTTTTATGTCAGTTTTGTTGTACCTTCTTTAGAGAGAGAAAGTAATGAAACTGTTGTTTTGGTTTGGGTAGTGAGTAGATATTGCTCAATAATAAAGAAGGACAAACATGGGAAATACATTGCCCGGAGCAGATTCTTCATAATCAAGTAAGGGTCTAGGGTGAACTTTATAAAGGGCTAAAAATATTATTTTAAAGTTTAATTTAATCAGGAAGGGCTCAGGCAACAACTCCCTAGGGCCTGTGACATTAGGACACTATCCTGAGGGAATCTAGTCCAGATCCTTGGTTCTCCCCTTAAATGATTTTTTTTTAAATTTAATCATAAAATCGATATCAAAGAAAAATCAACAAAAAATCTTACATGTTCTTAGAAAAGTGGCCATTGAGGAAAGAAAATAAAAGAAGTAGTAGAAATAGAAATCAGCATCTAAATAAGGCTTTATATATAACTGTGCAAAAGATATTTTTCCATACTAAATAAGTAGGGGCTTTCATTCATGTGGAATGAAAATAAAATGTATTTGTTGATGCTGTTTACAAAATAAATTTTAAAGGCAGAAGCTCATAGGCAAAGTAATGATACTGTGAAAGAAATACTCTCTTCTCATTCTTAGGAGCTGTGACTTTGGTTGTATTTTTGGCCATTCATTGACACTTTAAGTTTTAGCAAACTGCTTTCCATTCTCATGATCTGACAGGCTGGGACCCAGAAAACTAGTATGATATGATAAACTATTTACATTTTTTCGAATGTAAATAAACTTAGAATAAACTTAGATGGTTGTAAATACTTGGTGTTTTTTAAAATCCTTCAGCTTACATATATACTTTCTAAAATTCTGTAATTTGAAAGCAAATGTTATAATTCTGTTATGAAGCCAGCCACCAATAAAATTACCATCAATTAATAATAAAATGAATCAACAAGTAAATAATTTTTTTAAAGAATATGAGATTGTCATCTGGCTGAAATGTGCTATTCTGAGGAAGTTCTAGACTTCTCTTTTACAAATGATTGAATATATTGCTTAATAGTGGGACAGTCTGTGTTAAGTGCATCATAATAAATTGTACTGATAGTTGTATTTATTCAATCTCTTTCTCTGTTCCTGTAGCTTATGGAATCCTTAGTGGTACCATGTCTGGCACTCCTACGCAAAATTGTGTGTGCTGACCCAGTTGCTCGCCTGTCCCTAGCACAGCAACCCTCTCTACTGCTTTTGCTGTTCAGAGGTGAGAATTGTATTTGCACTATAATACCCCTGTCAAAAGATGGCTAGATACCTTCTTAAGAACTTTGGATCACTTCATGGTATCAGATTCTGATATTTAAAACATAAATAACTGTGTGCTAGTTTTCCCATATTGTGGCATGTGTTGAAAGTGTTGGCAGGAAACTGTGGAAAGCAGTTGCTTTTAACTAGTGTTCTTCTATGTATTATTAGTTATCAGTTTTTTCTAACATGTTTTTAAATATCTTTATTTTATTCAGTTTCCCTGATACTCCAAAGCGATCGTGCTGTTTTAATTGAAGCTGCAGTATTGCTTTGTCTTCTGTTGTTTGATGAAGTAGCAAGAACAGAAACATGGTATGAAAATCCACTTATTTAATAGCATATTGTCTAGACAAATTTTAAGTTTTTAATAGAAATAAATTTTTATGTATCTCCAGACAAGTTATGCCCCAAACTTTTATAGATCCAAAATTGCATACTTATAGTCCAGATTGTTTCAATAACTGGGTTACGTGCTCTGGAGGCCTACATGGCATATTTTTGCACTCTGAATACCTTAGTGTTAATTTTATTTTTCAAAAAACCTTGATTGGTCTGTAATCTATCTTTTCCATGAATGGAAACTACACAAATCAAATAGCTAGCTGTAGACATGGTTTTTTTAACTTAATTAGAATTCTTCTATTTACTTTTGCTTTTAACTGTTGCAGTTGTTTTTAAAGCAACAGACCTCAGCTTACAGTATTTTATTATTTAAAAGCTGCATGTGTGTGCAAAAATGTGCTTTTAGAATTCACACATGTGAAATATACTGAAAATACTTATAATGTGTGGTTTTTCTCCAACAGAAAAAAGGAAACAAGTATGTGGAGTTTTTAATGTACAGTACATCTGCAATAAGTACTCCATATGTGTGTGATTTAAGAAATATCTTAATATTGGATAATTATGAAGAAATATTGTTTATTAATGCAAATTATTCACCAGTGGGTTACCTAAAGATCTAGCTAAAGAGAGAAATAAGTAAATAATGTGTGTAGTACTAGGAGAAAATCAAATCTTAAAATAGAGCATAATAGCTATGACTTAATCTCTTGCAGGGCTGATGGCATAACCAGTAATAATACTGAGGCACCTGCCTTCAGTTTACCTGTTGCTGTTGTTAGAAGGTAGGTGTGGGTGCTGGCTGATTGGTTGGGTCATTGGTTTTGATTGTTTTGCGGTTAACTGCTGATTTCCAATTGTGTGTCCTTCCTGAAGTATGGAAGTGGTAGAATGAAGGGAAACCTTGATCAAAGCATTTTTATGGTGATGAAATCAGTGTTTTTAAATAGGGAATTTTTCTCTCCATGTCTTTGTTCTCTGTAAAAGAGTTTCAAAAACTTTATTTGCAAACTTACAAGCTGATCATAATAGAGCATTTAATTTAAAAATGAGCAAACAAATTTTCACCAACCACTTTCAAAAAAATTGTTATTGTTTTTTGTGTATTTTTAGGTACCATCTCCCAGTCAGGATCACTGCTCATCACGTAGTAAGCCCTAATACTGTCGTGGTGCCATTGTCTTCTGAGTGCTTGGCTATGAAACCTGTGGCAGATATGCTTAAGACAGCTTGGAACCTGTCATGGTACCATGGGATTGAAAACCTACTGCAGCTGGTAAATTATGAGAAGGAAACAGAAACGTGAGCCATTTTATCTTCCATTTTAAGTCCCAATATATCTCAATTAAATTAGTGTTTCATGAAGTTTAAATAGGTTTTCAACTTCAAACAGCAGTTCAAGCTGTTAGTTGTTTGAGAATGCTGTCATTTAAATGTAAAGGATCACATCCCAAGAGGATAAAGGTATGTTGTCACAGCTAATGTTTTACCTAAATTGCATTTTTACATGAAGTCTAGAGCTCAATCTAACTTTTATTGATAGTCAGGCTAATTCCAAACAATTTTAAATGAGCTCTGTGGCTGTTTTTCTTTATAGTCATTAGGGTTGCTAAGGGAACTGACTCTTTTTTCCTACTATGTAGACCCCCAGCTATGAAGTTGCATGACTTTCTCTTGGTTTTCTTGAAGGTTTAAATTTCAAATAAATATTCTTCTTAATGATAATATTAAGAATTGGTATTTAGGTATCATTTTTCCAAAGAACTCAAAACATCTCATGATTTACGTGTGGTGGTGTTGTTTTTGGTTTTGTTTGAATTTTTTGATTGGTTTGGTTTTTTTGAAGGGTGAGCCAAGAAAGAATTGGCTAACAAAAATAATGTTTTAAGCCAATTTCTGTTTTGTCTTCTCAGTTAAGCAGGAAGGGGAAGAAGTCAACACTCTCTGAAACAGTTTGTAAAGATACTGTTTGTTAATAATGTTTCCCTATGCCTTTTCAGATTTTTAGACTCGCTAAAACTTTCCTCAGAAGACATTCTTATATTGAAAATAACTCACACAAACTATGGACTGCAGGATTGTCTTAGTTTGATAATTCAGGCAGCATCCCACAGGGATGTTAGAACTGCTCTCACTAGGCTTAGCTTCTATGTCCTGAATGACAGACTTGCATTAAAATGCAGTTCTGGGCCTTGTGGAACCACTTTGAAAAGCTTTGTTTGGCAGAAAGCAATGAACAGGTAAGATATTGACTACAATAATCCATTAAAGGTTGTTATACTTAAATGGTAACATTTCTATTTTTCATATTTTAACTTTAGGGAATTGATTGTCAATGCATCTCTGATTCTGATATATACACACACACACATCTATCTATCTATCTACCTATCATATGTCTATATATTTATATATTCGATATCTATGTATCTGTATCTGGGCTGACAGAAACCTTAAGCAGATCAACAAGGGGAAGTGCAGAGTCCTGCACCTGGGGAAGAGCAAGCCCGTGCCTCTGGGGTGAACCAAGCTGAAAAGCAACTTTGCAGAAAAGGGCCTGGGGGTCCTGTGGGACATCAAGGTGAAAATGAACCAGCAGCTTGCACTTGCAGTAAAAAAGGCAAATGTTATCCTAGGCTGCTTTAGGAGGAGTGTTAGCAGCAAGTTGAGGCAGGTGATCCTTCTATTCTGTTCAGCACTGGTCTGGAGCTCTGGGTCCAGCTTTGGACTTGCTAGTAAAAGAGAGAATCATATGGAGCACACATACTGGAAAGAGTCCAATGAAGAACCATAAAGATGATGAAAGACTGGAATATTTTTCATTTGAGTTAAGGATGAGAGGGCTAGGACTGATAAATGTGGAGGAAAGAATACTCAAAGTGAGGATGTTGTCAGTGTGTATGAGTCCCAGAAGAGAAGCTGGGGCTAGGCTCTTTCCAGTGGTGTCCAGTGAGAGAAAGAATGGCCACAAACTGAAACACAAGAGGATCTCTGTGAATGTCAGGAAATACTTTTTTACTGTGAAGGTGACGAAACACCTGTGACCCACACAGTTGCCCAGAGATGTTGTAGCATCTCTATCCTTGGAGTTACTCAAAAGCTTTCTGGACACTTGTCCTGAGCAACCAGCTGCACGTGTCCCTTCATAAGCAGGGTGGCATGACCAGGTGACCCCTGCAAGTCCATTGCAATCTCAGAGATTATGTGATCTTGCAACTTACATAAACAAAGCCATCAAATATTTAAAATTTTATATTTAAAATAAGGGCTATTTGAAATGCATAGGTAAGCTTTCCTAATATTATCAAATAGTAGATTTAATAGATAATTAACTCTTTATTTCCTGTGTGACCTTGCTCAGATTTCTCTACAGTTTACTAAACAGAATTACATTATTACCATATGCAAATAGATTTTTTAAATATGCATAACTATTCTGCATAATAACAACAACAACATTAACAGTATATTGTATATATTTGTGTATCATGGGCTAATACAGTGCCATATTTACTATAAATGTAATAGACATACTTACTCCATATAATTTAACATTTGCAGGTGACTCCAGTCCTATTAGCCTGAAGTTTTAAATGCTCTTTTAAGAAGGTACAAGTATGAAAGCTTTTATTTGTATTGCAGGTTTCTACAAGTGCTTCCAGCTTCAGTGGAGGATGAAAAGCTTTTGGTAGATGTCCTAAGATTTTTAAACAAATTGTTTAGAGAGCAGAAATCAAATCTGGAGTCAGACCATCTAAAGTGGATCTTGAAATCATTGCTTAAAAATGTAAGAATGGGGTTGTTGTACGTACTTAAATGATTTGATTGACCACATAACTGCAGTTGCACACACGTGTGCGTACCTGCAGAGCTGCATGAGGGTGGGCTTAGCTACACAGCTACGAATATTTTACCTCTGTAACATGGAAGAGCATCCATTGTCTTACAAAGGGTGTCCTATGTTAAATACAGTCTGCATGCACTTGCATTTTCCCATTTGCAAATAAAATCTAAGCATTTGTGGGAAAATGCTCGTAGACTTAATTTCAATTACTTATAGACTACTGGTACTTCAATTTATATTGCTACCTGGGAAATCTATAAACTTTTTAAAGTATGACCCATTCAATACATTAATATAAAAAAGCCATTTGATATGAAGTCTTTCAAGCAGCTGAGGAGTCCAAAATGCAGCCTGAACTAATTTTTTTACTATGTTTTCTGGTTTTTTTGTGATCTATTTTTTATTGCTGGTTATTGCTGTAATACTTTGAGTTTTCTTTCATCCTTCATAATACACTGTCTTCTTAATGCCAGGATATTTGAAAGGCCTTAACGGTAGATTCTTTTATGGCATTTAATAGATTCAAGATTCAAGTTAGTGCTAGGATTTATAGGAATTTTTCACTGAACTTTTTGCAGTTACTTCTTAGTTAAGTAATCATGGAATTTCTGGTTTATAATGTGTGTGATTTGCAAGTTTTCAACAGAAAAAATGGCTTTAATGAAGGCAGTAAAAGAGGATTTAAACAATGCATTATGTGACTGTATTTTTTATTCTTTTCTTTTAGCAGCCAAAATCCCTTGTGGGCCTTCTGGTGCGACCAGAATCCCAGGTGCAGGATGAAATGGATGAAACACAGGCTGCTGTCAGGCAACGACTGGATAAAGAACTCATTCGTCTTTTTAACCTGTTGTTAGTTTGTTCCATGTCTGTGACTGACAGGTACAGTGCAAATGGACCTGCCTCTGTCATTCTGAGCGGGCATCATATCACCTATTGCTGCTGAATTTTGGTCACAATTTGAATGTTGTTACGTCATGGCTCAATTGCTCTGAACCGTGAATATACACTCTTGAAATGAAGATCAACATTGGATATTCCTTTTGACTGTAAAATCAGGAAATTAACCAGGAAATTTGAAAGAGAATGTGCTAGTGGTCACTTAGCAAATGGATAATTAAATTGATTGCATGGAGGAGAAGGGCTATTTCTTTTTTGCTGCTGCAAATTTGCATGAGCAAATGGTAACTTCATTGATTTTGTAACATGTATTTATAGCAAAGTAAAACATTGGAATATTGGAAATAGCAATAAATGTTTCTTTTCATTGAACTCTTTTTTGTCCTATTTGCAACAGCTACTTTTAGCATGAAGCTCCAACCTTTTTCTTTCAATTGAGCAAACACAGAAATTAATTTACATTATTTTTTCTTCAAATTTCTCATAAAACCTTTCCCACACTAAATCTCTCCATCCAACTGTATCCTAAGAGTTAATAAAATTTCAGTTCAAGATAATACTTGATTATTTAGTTTCACAATATACCTTTGTAAAAATATTTTCAAAATATTATCTTTTTCATTATTTCCACTTGGTTATTTTCTAAAAGTTTTGACAATGGCAAAAGGCATGTTATAGACATCCATGTTATTTATGTGTCTCATATTCCTGTATTATTTATCTACTTAATTCTAGAGTTACTGTTTTTTGCAGGAAATATTTTTAAATTTGTCTCTTGAATCAGAACAAACATAAGTGTAACAGGCCATACATTTAAGAAATGGACTTGATAATCCTGTTGGTCCCTCCCAGCTTAGAATATTCTCGACACTGTGTGATTCTGGAACTACTGAGTTTTGCAGCTCTTCTCAATGTGTCATCCATTGTTTTCAAGCTCTTGCTCTTTGTTTAGCATGCTCCTTAATAATGAGTTATATCTCATTTGTCTTTTATTAGTTAAGCTACTTCATTGTAATCAGATGCAATGTTTTCAGAACCAGGGAAAAAGTAGAAATATCAAATTTGATTTCATATTACTCTTTGCATAATGTAATATTAAATAATTGAGATGCTGAGCCTTACAGGCTAATAGTAAGAAGAACGAGGCATTGGCCATTTTCAAAATGATTCTTTGTAACAGTTTCATATTGATGGTTCATCTGTTTTGTTTTTTACAATTAAACCAGGGAGGGCTTGGAACTTGCTGGCTCATTCAGAACAGAGCTGGCTCTGAAGCTGCTTCAGTGCTTAAGGCTAACAGATGCACCACATTTTTATGGACTCCCATCACTGGAGAGAACGTTACAAGGAATGGTTCATGTTACTGCACTTCCAGGCTGGAGTACCTATTCTGCTGCAGTTGAACCTGTCACAATTTGTAAGAAGTATTTAACAGGTCTTCTTGAGGTGAGTAGCTTGTGCTCTTACTTATCTTTTGGTTTGAATTCTGGTAAAGAACTGTGGAACTAATGACAGTAGGCTTTTTACAATGCACTTTTAGTGAATGTTGTCAGTAGCAATAGGTGTGGGAAAGATGCTTTTTCCTGCTAAGTAAATAGGAATGATATAGAGACTATATTGAGTGATGTGTGTCTGTAGTTGTGAAGATTGGTTGTATTGCATGTGCTTTCATCATTGATTTAAGAGGTAATACAAAGTGACTGTAGTTTTAAGCAAGATAAAAAATATATGTGGTGTTTTTAATAACTGAAACCCCAAGAGGAAAAATCCAAGATAACTTCCTCCAGGCAAAATCCACATATGAAAGGTGGTCTGGGAGGAGATTAGCGTGTTGGTAGGTTGTTAACACAGAGAAAGCAGAAAAGAGGTAATTCAAGCTGCTGCAGTTGTTTGAAAGACAAAATTTCATTCTTATTTTCAGTGTTTTTCTATGTTTTCCAAGTGTATGGACATGGTAAACAGCTAGCTTCTGCTCCTAAAATGATATCTTTTGAAAACTCCAGTCTTCTTAAAAGGAAAAGCATAATGCTGTCTTTCTGTTTAACAGAATTAACATATTCAGAAGTATGCTTTTAAAAGTTTTTAGTTCAAATACCAATACATCTGATGAAGAAAAGATATAGTGTTTTAGGGGCCTTAACTTGCCAAGATGTCTTGAGTAGAAGGAAGTAAGCATTTTAGACCTGATTGATTAGATGAGGTCTGTCACTTGAAGTCTAAACTAAAAATGGCACTAAGATTATAGATTTTGTCATGCAAATGAAAGAATATTACTGGAAAAAATAATAATAAATATTGTGGCATGCAATGAGCTTGTGTGTGTAAGCTCTTGTTCAGAAGAATTAGGCAGTTTTATTTGGCCTAAATATGAAAGGAAATGTGGGTTTCTTTTGGAGAAGAATGGAGAAGGTGGGTATTAAAAAAAACTTCTGTAGGCTGGGACACTGAAAGAAAGAACAAGAACAAAAATGCAGAGGTTTAAATCACTGTGTTTTTGTGAAGAAAAATAAGCCTAGAAGTGTATCTTCTAAGAGGATTTTTTTTAAAAAGTATTTTGGGGCATATTTTGTTGAAAGCAGCATGCCTTTTAATATGCTTTTAATACCTTTAATATGGTTACTTATTTGATCAGACACTATTTTATGTTAGGATCCACTGACCTTTATTTCTGTTTATTAGTATTTGATATAGAAAATGATAAATTTCTTCAAATCACAATGAAGCATATAAATGACACTTTCTCTTGAACACTGAATTTTGAAATGAAAGTTTATTTTTAGTACCAAACATAGCAAAAGAAAACCTGGGTACAATAAATGAACTTTCAGCTCCTTGAAAAGAAACTTTCAGGTTTCTATTCAACTTAGAGCTTACTATTAAGCTTGACTATATTCTTCATTTGAATAAATCAAAAGCTACAGTTGTTCAGAAGTTTAAACATATAGGAACTCATGACATGACCAAATGACTCAGAAATAAAGAAATTCTTACAATTCAGCTAGAAATCTATCAACTTTCATGAGTTTAAATCATGATTTAGTGTGTAAACAGTTTGTACTCTGTGTGCTGTTTACAGTAATGCTGTTATGAACTTGTACCCTCACTCTTAGGTCATCTCATCATTTTATGTTGAGTGGGGGGGAAATGCCATGTCCTTCATGGGAAAAGGTGTGACAAAAAGCACAGTCCTTTGCTTGCTTCACTTATCTCACGAAATGATGGCTCAAGCCAAGGATATGGTGAGTGCATTCCAATTGTCCTTATTGCATCACTGGTAAGGGCTATGCAGAGAGATTTTAACTGCTAAGTTCAAAGATAACTTTCTGTCATGGTTTAGGAATGGTACTCTCCAACTGAGAGTTTAGTCCTGCTAAAACCAGACCACTGCTTACTCTTCCTTCCCCTCAACTGGAAGCACAAAATACAAAAAAACCCCACATTGATCTCATTTGGTCTATAATCTTAGATAAATGTACAGGATAGACTATAGTATACAAAATGAAATTGGTTTGTAAATAATTCTGTGGGTTTTGAAAGGCCTTCTTTCAGAATAAGTGTCATTTCCTTTTTATAAAAAAATGAAACATCGGGATTTTCTATAGGATGAATAAATTTAGGAATTTATAACATCATTATTTCTTCAGCCTCACAGACAACAGGCTTTCTAACCTGTGTTTAAACATTTATGTACATAGGACTTTCACAATTGTGTGTGTATCTATTTGAAAGAATATGTACATACATGGAAAAAGGATTGCCAGATAAAAGGAGCTATCATTATATACTAGCAAAATTCATTTTGTGCTTTGTGTTCATGTACATGTTTGAGGGCTAGATTTGCCAGTTTAGTAAGATAGCCTTTATCATGAAGCAGTTGAAGCAAATTCAACTATTAAGTATTATTTTAAAGAATTAAAATCCAGTCTTCCTAATATCTGTGATAGCCACAAATGAAAACCTTTCTTTATGATCAAGCACACATGTAACTAGAAATTGCAGTATACCTGCTTCTCCAAATTCCAGGTGTCTCTTTCTTCAGCTCCCTACTCCTTTTTCAAGATACTAGGTACTGGAAGAGTTTATTAAATTGGGAGGGGACAGAGCTTTAAGTACACTGCAGGGAGACAGCAGCCTCCAAAGACTTAGATCATAAATGCATAGATGAAGGTGTGGACTTGATTTTTTTAGTATCATTGCTAGCATAATGATAAGTTTTATTTTCTTGTGTTTCTAAGTCATACTCTGTGTTTATGACAGTTTTACTGTTTGGACTGTACTAATAATTTTTAGTCTCAAAGAAATTTTAAAACCTGGCTGTTGTTTACCATCATGAGAATTAGTGTCAAATCCTTATGGAAAGAGAAATACAAAATTATCCTTCCTCTGTGCAATTAGAGTTACATCAAGCTGTTTTAGTAGTTGTTGGTAGCTCACACTGTTAGTACACTGGTATGGATTGAAAGATTTATAAAATAATTTCTTAATTTGTTTTCTGTTTGCTAATCAGGACTGGATATCTCTTTGGTCTTTGCCATATGATAGTGGTGAAGAACAAGTTCTGTCTCATCTAGGTCTGGCATGGCTGGTTCCTTTATGGGTAGATAGAGATCCTGAGGTTTGTTACTGTGATATTAACTTCATATCTTATTTTGACCCTTAAACGTTTGAAAATTTTTGATTCGTTAATGTATTTAATAGTGGAACTGCTGTTCCGAATTATTTAAGATGTTACTAACTCTATCCTAAATAGCAGTAATAATACAGTAGGGAGAGTGTGTTTCCATATAAACATCATCTAAGAAATCCTTCCTTATATCTTGTGTCCTCTATGCTTTCATTAGTCACTCACTATCATAATTTATTGGCAGTTTTCCTTGTCATTGCTGTAATTTAGCTGCAAAGCAGAAACATTTACATGAACTAAAAATTTAGAGCAAATGTATTTAATGGGAATCTGTTAAATTATGAGTTTGCTAAATGGACCTATTTTCAAGTGGTAAAATATGAAAGAATATTTAAGATTATCTTGTGTACTTTTGAATGTTTAAAAATAATTTTGTTTATTCACTTTGTGAATAAACACAAAGTAAATTTAGTTGTGATTGTGAGTAGAGAGCAAGAGACATATAGGAAAAGAGGTTGTTACTTTTGAAATTATTCCCTTAAGCTCCAGATCCTGTTGATACAACTTAATAATAAAAGTATTGCTAATTACTGTAAGAAATACCACTTTCTGTTGTGCTTATATGTACTAGGTCAGATTTACAGCACTTGGAATAGGATCAGCTCTTACATCTCTTGAAATAGGATGTATTGCTTTAGCAGAAAGCTGCCAGAATATTTCAGGAGGCCTGTGGGGAACGGTGATAAACATCCTTCTGGATCAATCTGAATGTAGCATGGTACGCAGGGAGGTATGTTTCTTGTGTCCTTCTGCTGTGTTAGATTGTCAATTTGTAGATTTTGATTATGGAGAAAAAAGATTTTTTAATTTTTTATTGTATATATCTATTATCTGACACTGCACAACATCTGCTGCTTTGTAAGTTAAACACTACCTGATTAATATAAAGATTTAGCTGCTTATTTAGGAATTGCATAAGAAGGAGCAAATACAGATTACTTATTTCAAAACAGAAATGACATAAACAATACAAGTGAACTCATAAAAGCTTCTAAGGCTTACTCTGTAAGATAAATAAGTTGCTAAAGCATAACTAATCAGCCTGATTTTAATCGCTGCTTTGTAGCATTTATGAATGCTTTGGTACAAACTCATCACCTGATCTGCAGTAAATATGTGTTCATTGCAGACATGAAATATCTAATTTGTCTAGGCACTAAGGTTTACTGGTGAGAACTGAAGGTCTGTACTATGGTAGAACTACACATAGCATTGTATATTGATGAATTTAAGATCTGTACATTTTATTTGTGATTTTTTTACAGCTCTAGTTGTAAAGTTTTCCTTCTGTTCTAATCAGTAAGAAATAAAAGCTCTTACACTTGGTGACTTGTTTTTTTCCCAGCTCTACTGCTTAACTAATTTTATTTTCCAAAGTAATATTTGAAATTATGTCTCAAAATGCCTTTGATAATGTGTCCTTCATTATTTTATTTAACTCCAACTTATTGTCTCTTAATGATATTCTCTTAAGATTCACGTCATTGACAAAAGATTGACAAAATATAAAACAAGGAATTTCAATCCATGCACAGACATGTGAAGTGTGTGTAATATAAATTAGAAAAACAAACATGCTATTTGTAGAAAAGAAAATATTTTAAACATGTCTCTGTCCTAATGGGTTCACATTGTCCCAATTATTTTTTAATAATTAAAAACCCCAAAACATAAGGACAATGGAGTGACTAATTATAAACAATTATCTAGGTTTTTCTGTTCAGGATTTTTTCCCCTGGTACTTGTAATGCTTGTTCTGTACAATTGACTTGCTGGAACAGTGATGAAAGTATTTTATAAATAAATTTGTTTCCTTGTGGTTTCCATCCCATCTTTTCCTTGTCTTTTTTATACCAGCCTGCTCTTGGGCCATGCTCTACTGACATCTCTTGTAAGTGAAGTTTGAGGGCTTTGAAGTTATATCCTTCTAACTATTTTTTCCCAGCATGAACATGAGAATTCTGTGTATTTCAACATATATCTGAAGCAGTGGAATAATATGTAGACAGTACTCTTCAATCTAATTGGCTTTTTGAACTGTGATGGCTAGATGGCAATATTGATGCTTTAATTTCTTTCAGGCTGCTTTTATTCTACAAAATCTGCTAGTGATTCCAATCCCTACAGAAGACATGAAAGATTGTATTTGGCAAGTGAGTGACTATTAAATTTGTTAACAAAAGTCATGGTGTCGCAGAGAGATGTCATTTGATATGAAAAGTTGTGTCAGAATACCTATAAAATATGAACTTAAAAATTACATGTCTAAGGTTACATTTTGGAAAGAGAAATAAATGAATAGACAAACTTCTCTCAAACTTTCAGCAAGCTCAATAAAACAACCACATTTAGATTGCATATATGTTGCATTGCATGAATTAGTATCTTTGGGTTGCTAGGATACTTGCTTACTTATATGGTATATATCATTAATGTTTTAGGATAGAAATTGATAATTTTTTTTACTCACACTTGAAATGCAGGTAAAACATGATTTGAGGTGCATGAGGAAGAGGAAATTTGGTTAATGTGATGTTTATAAAATGTTTTGAAAGAAACATGAAGCATTTTGTCTCTTAGGTCAATTTAAATGCTTCTTGAAGACAACCACTTTCTCAAAGCAAAGGGAACTCTAGACCAGGTTGCTCAGGGCTGTTTCCAGTTGGATTTTGAGTTTCACGAAGAGTGGAGACTCCACAGTCTCTATGTGCAACTTGTTCTCATGTTTGGCTACCCTCAGCGAGTTTTTTTTCTTAGGTTTAAGTAGAATTTCCTTTATTTTAGTTTTTGCTCAATGCCTTTACTTCTGTCACTGGATACCAGTGAGAGGAGTCTATCTCTCTTTACCTTCTCTTTTCAGATATTTTTTAAATTTTTAAGATGCCCTGGAGACTTTTACAGTTCTGTTCTGGAGTCAGTCATCTTATTTTACTCTCAGCAAGTCTGGTTCATTGTACATCAGGATATTTGGATCTTAGCTTGCAATTTTTAAATTTTTTTGTGACCTTCATATCTGTTTTTAATGTCTGTCTTGCTCCTTTCAGTGTGTGAGATTACCTATATGGGAACAGTGTATATTAGTTTTTGAAGAAATTTGCAGACACAGCAATATTATTTTTAATCTGTTCCTTTCTGCAAAAGATCAAGTTAGTGCTGAAAGGCATTCCAGCTGTTTTACTAGGATAAGTTATCTATGATTCAGCTGCACCCAAAATTGATTATGCTATTTCTTGGAGTTGAATTGTACAGAATGTCTCATCTTTTCTTTACATGTAATCATAAAAGAAGATGTGGAAGCAATTTTACAAATCTGGCCCTTGTTTCAGTCTTACTACTTCTAATTTATCAAAATAAATAGTAATTGTCTAAATTCATAATCGTAGGGGGTATCAAGAGGGCAGCCATTGTAGCTTTTCAATATAGACTCTATTAAAAGTTGCTTTTTAGCCTTTTATAAAAAAATTCAATTACTATGGTGAGGTGACAAAAATTGAATCCAGTTGCACAATTCTGGATGAATTCCAGTGCAATTAAAAGAAGCTATGAGTCAATGTGATTCTTATTAAGAACTGCATTTAATGGAAATTGCTCATCACTTAAAAAGTGTTCATGCTGAAAGATGTTATCAAACAACACTTCATACTTACTGGTAAATTAAAACTGTTCAAAATAAAAACTGTAACATACCACCAGGATAACATTTTATATTTCAGAGTAACTTTTTTCCTTTGTATGAATAACATGATTTGTCTGTTTCCTTTAGTGCCAGGAAGAAAAGGAGGGCTATTAAATGGATCTTGGTGAATAGTAGGAATACAGTGCTACAGCCAAATTAGAACATTACTATTTTATTCCTTAGGCAAATAGGACTGGAAAAAGAAATATAAATAGAGTTTGCAGGCCAGTATCTTCATGAGAATGTCTCCAGTGTTACTTTTGTCTAGTTGATCTGCTTCATAATATTTCATTTTGCTATGTCACTTTAAAAATTTCCTACGCTGCTCTTTAGTCATGAGTAAAGTCAACCTGTGTAAAGCACTCTAAGAGTGCAGCAGACTGTTGTATAAAGATTGCTGAAGTCAGAGCACTCTGTCAGTGTAATCGATGAGTAACTCTTTCAAGGCCCCTCCATTGTACAATAAAAGATCTGGCATGGCTTTTGAAACTGGCAAAGACAATCCTGGGCAGTAAAATGTGGACTAAATTTCTCAGTATTTCCTAAGTTTGCACTTGTCATAGTCAATACATTCTAAGTCTATTGCTGACAGTGTATGAGTAGAGTTTTATAATTCATCATAAATAGTTTACTTGAAATGCTACATTCTGCCTCAAACTGTTCATCATATCTCATTCTCCACTAGCTGGTGTAAAAGGCAAGTAGTGAAAATAGTTTTTGTATTACAGAAACCAAAGAGAATGAGATTAACAATCTAAGATTTTGGTGATACCTTGTAATACAAAACGGTAATACTGCTTCTATTGTATCTGGTTTTGGGTTTCATTTTTTTTACTGGGAAATAAACTTGTATCCAGTGTAAATGAAGGGTTTGAGGAAGAGTCCCTTAAGGATAAGTGGTGTTTTCACATTACTTATTTTCAGTTGATCCAGCTCTGTTCTCTCCTGACTGCCAAAGAAAGTTTCTAAGTAGCACTGCAAGTTTTTCTTTCCATAATTTTAACTAATGTATTTTTGAACTACTGCAGGATGCCCTCTAAAACTGCCTTCCTGAATGTAATTGATTTGAATTTTTGAGTTCTTCTGCCTTCTTTGCATTTCTAATTTTTATGGTCAGTCTAAACCAGATTATGTGTAGCTTAATGAAACTTTTTGTGTTTTGTGTTAACATGGAAAACACTGAAGAAATATTTAACAAAGGTAGTCAACTTAAACTGTTTAGTTGAAATATGACTAGAATCCATTATCTTAAGGTATAAATCCACTGCTCTAGCAAGTTTTTCCTGATGTCAGTATTCAAAAAGAAATAATTGAAAACCATACTTCAAAGAGAATTTTTTTTGGTTATGTCTTGTTTTCTACAGTAATCTTTTTTCACAGAAGATTGACATAGCTAGATGTAATATAATGACAGTATACTTTAGGGCAGGAGGACTTGAGGACTTTTTCAGGATATTTAGTCTTATCTAAGTGTTGTTTTTGCCTAAGGAAAACTTTTTCATTGCTTAGTACCTGTAAGTAGAAATAAATGAGACATTAAAATTGTAAAGTCTACTGATACATTTACTGTCTTGAAGCCACTCATTTACAGCTTTTCATGAGTTCTTACTTAACTGTTAGCACACTTATCAGGACATAAATAGCTGTTTGATTTTGCTAAGTCATGACAGCTTTTGTAAAATATAATGATTTAGCTCAACGTTAAAATCTTAATTTCATTTTTGGAATTTATTAGTTACAGTCTGTAAACCAGTGTACACACATATACACAGCATTAGCCTTAGTTAGGGTGGGTTTTTCTGACAGTTCATTCTATATAAAACATTTCTTTAAAGTAATGATGTCTGTGAATTTAATGTCTTCAGGGTCCTTGTGTGCATGATGAAGAATCTGGCCTCTCTCAGACAGGAATACCTGCTCTTAAAGCCCTTTTGTATCACTGCCAGTTCTATGAACATGTGAATCAGATGGTGAAACACTGTTACCTGGGATGTTACATGTTCGATTTGAATTCTTACAAGGAAGACAAGCTCAGCATAGAAAAAGGTGGTATAACTGGTAAGTGATGTTGATGTAATCTTCTGGTATTTGAAACCTTCTTAAATAAAGTTGTTTTGAGTAACTTACCTCCAATAATTCTGTTCTCCTCTTAATAAGAGGGGAACAGAATGTATATAAACCCTGCACTTAAGTATGTTGTGAAGTCAAAAGATTGCTGTGAGGATTTAAGTAGATAAGTCTCTAATTTAACATAGCTCGGAAGAAGTTCTGAGCTGTTATTTACGTCTTCAGAAAGTTGAAAATGGAAAAGACGTAATTGGTTCTGCAGTAAATTTTCTTGCAAAATATTGGGGATAAAATACTTTTAATAATTTCCACTTTATGACATCCAGTCAACTTTCATACAAGGAAAATTTGGGAAAAATAAATAGATTAACTTTCCTTAGATTCCTGTTTCTTCATGTGTTCAGCTTCAAAGTTACATGAGTAGGAATGGACTCTAATAACCTGCATTCTAAGACATTTAGATATAATTTAATTCCTAGACTGATGAAATGTAATACTCAGATTGGAGTATTATTTGTGTATTTTTAACCTGTATTCCCTTGGAATATCTCAGCTCTAACTTTTATGTTTACTAATAATTTATTGAACAATATTTCTAAGGCTCATTATGATGCATTGTGGAGACAGACTTCCTTGTCCAAATATATCTGATGATTGTAAGTTTAGAAAGCTAGGGGATTTTTCAGAGATCAATTAGTAAAAGCTGTCACAGGGCAGAAAATTAATGAGCGTTTTTTTTTCTTTTCTTACCTATTTTTGTGGACCTAAGTTTCCCTATTTCCATCTTTTAAGGCTGCTGATTTAAATAGTTCTTTTTAAGTCTGTGTCATGGGTGGAGAGGGAGCTTCAGACAAAGTTGTTTAGAGAAGCCTTGCCACTGAGTCACAAGGTGCAGGAAGGACCCCTTTGCTCTTTAAATGTCTTCTTAGAGAGGAACCTAGACCCAGATGTTTTCAGTGGTTTAAATCTAAGGAATTGTAGAGATGTGTTTGAACCTTTGTCTGACTTTATGTTGGGGGATTAAGGGTAGCAAACCAAATATATTTATATAAAAATTAATGACTTACTATGATAAATGACTAGACAAAAAGATCATAATCAGAATTATTTACTCCACAGTATAGAAGGTAAAACTGCTAGTGTAGTATAATGTACTATATGAAAGGAATTATGTTAAAGCAACTGTATTAAAGCTGGCAAAAAAGAAACAATTATTAAGTAGAGATTGATGTTACTCACCCATGCCAATGACCCTGGCAAATCTTTTGCTCAGCCTGGAGTGACTGTGAGCAGCATCCCCAGCCCAGGGAGGAATCTCCACGCACACTCCAAAGGGTATTCTAGAAAAACCTGCTGTTTGTAAGTGGGACTGGACTTATCCAGAGTTTAAAGTGATTGACTGTCAGTCATATGTCTCAGGCCAGCTGGGCCTTAGGATTTTTAAATAAGAAGTGGCAGACATGATAAAGTATCCTTCAATTCTCTATTAGGAGTTTAACTTTTGGGATTGATGAGTCAGGCTGGTTTAGTATAATTCAACACCAAAAGCAGCATGACACCCCCTTTCGGTTCACCACCTTCAGCATTGCAAAATAAAATATTGTTTGAGTTGTTTTGCACATTCCAGGCCGAGCATCCTGCTGGATTCTGCATTTATAAAGCTGTTCAGAGGCATGAACAGAAGAGGAATGTTACTTCCCCAGCTAAGTTAGGACTTTATGACAGACCCAAGGAAAAGGAGCATTCTTAGTTAACTAACTGAGAGAAATACCTCACCAGTACACAAAATTCCAGCCATAAAAGTCCTCAATTTCTTCAGTGTCTGCTTTTTTTTTATCTATAAGTGTAATTTTTCAATCCAACCCATTTTACTGCTCCCATGGTCCTCTAATATGTGCCTTTTGGTAGTTCTCTTAGCTCCTGTAATGTCATATCTAATAGTAACTGAAAATGTAGAATGGTACAATTTTTCAGTGAGCAGTTGAGATACATTTTATTCAGTCTTTGCAAAGCAAAGCCAGAAAATACAGTATTTCAGGAATAAGAAACAGTATTTTTGTTTCTTAGAAAGGGGACAACAGGACCTAAACCTTATTGGGTTTTTCCCTATGTAGTTTTCTCATATTTTTTAGGAATGTATAAAAGTCATCTTCAATGTAATGTTAAAAATAAGATAGTTCAGTTTAGTAATTATTGAGGATACATAAAGTACATCTACTTTTGCAGGTTTGCACTCTGTGTAGTCTAACTTTATTCTTTGTTACTTTCTTTTCTAAATATACGACAGCTTCAAAAGTATTACTGACAGATTTGTGCTATAACATTTTTGGCACTTTTTATTCTGAAACAGATTTACATAGTAATTCTGTCTTTGTTGTATTTATGAATATGGGTCCTCTTGAAACTATTTCTCTTAAAATGGGGATTTGAAGTTTTTTGAAGACAAGGACATCAGTTTATTATGTGTTCTTGAGACCCTAGTAGAGTACTTCAATATTTTGTACTCTTCCATTTTAACTAAAATGAAATCTGAACTATTTGAAATGACTGAAGGCTATGCAACTGCAGTTTGAGTGTAGTTTTTTTCTAGACTACTGTAGCTTGGACTGAAAATTTTTTATTTCTGTTTATTCAGGGAATTTGATGTGTAAGATTTCATAGATGCAATGTGTGAAAAGTTGTGTTCTGAGATCTTCAGAAGGATAGCTGTGGTTGGCGATTTTTTTCATTGAAACAGTCCTTTAAAAAACTTGTTACAGTAATTTTGATTATTATTTTTTTGCCCTACAGATTTTGATGATTCTCTCAATCTTTGGAAGGCTCCACCTAGTCAGAGAAAATCTTCACATTCTCACTCAACATCTGAAACTATGGTAACTCGCGGAGTAATTATTCGTTTGAAATATAAAGTTGTTTGCGAACCGCTTTCAAGAAAATTAGCACTCTTAAAATTGTTAAAAAAACTTCCAGCAAAACTCAAAACCTGAAATCAGTCAGAAATTAGCTATGAAATTAAGTTGAAATTTACTCCAATATAGCTTTAATATGCTGAAAAAACCCTTTTGTGATTCTTAACCTGAGCAAAAATAAATAAGGTACTTGCCTTGACTAGCTAAATGCATAAGGCAGTATTGAATTCTATAGCTTCCCACAACAAGACATATTCTCTAGAGATTACTCTGTAATTGGCTTTATTGACAAAATGCAGTTGTCTCCATTTCTGGTTGTCACTTCTGTTGCTTTTATCCAAATTGTCTATTCAGAGTGAACCTGTGTTTACACAACACAGCTACAGAACTGGATCAATCAAAGCCACATAAATACATTAGGTATTCTGTGCCACAATGAACTCTGGATTCTGAAAATGCTTTTGTAGAATTTAAAAGTGGCACAAGTGCTTGCAGACATGGAAAACAGAAAGCAGGTGGCTGCTTGAAAAATTCATTTCTGACTATGGCGATGTAAAGCTGTACACATGTGCTGTCTTTCAAGATGGCAAATGCAGAGGAGAAATTGAAAGACATTCTTTCAGATCCAGAGTAGATTTGCAATATTAGTTCAGGCTGTGAAGGAACCTTTTGTAACATTCATTAGTTACCTGATAAAAATAATGTATTTTTCAAAGACTGCAGTATACGTCCAAGAACACTGACATGTTAGACTGAAATTTATTTCTTAGTTTCATATTCAAAAATTTTTCATTTATGAATGACCATCTAATCTATTACTGAATCCAGAATATCATTGTTTAGAAGCTTCTTTTCTCTTAAACAAATGCATGTGTAGATATGACAAAAGTTGATAAATCACAAGATCCTATATTTTTTCTTGACAAAAATTTCTATGCTCAATTTTGCTGTGGAACATGATAAAAATAAAAACAGAAAAACCAGTATTGAAATTTTGTCTCAAAAGTATTACACAAGTATAATTTCCATGTTCTTGTGATTCTCTGTTATAAATTCATTGCTGTCTAGTACTGATAATGCTATCTTCCATGTTTTTAGTAATTGAGGGAAAAGTGTACTTTAGTTGTAAACTTATTTCTCATTTTCAGAAATTTTAATTAATTAATTTTATTTTCTATAATGAAGAACAACAACCCCCCAGCCCCTTAGGGTTATTTTATAAACAAATATTCAAATTTGAAGATCAAAACTAAAATAAATGAAAGTGCATGGAAATCAGGAAGTACATGCAATCATGATTGCTCCTTAAAAACTATTTACATAAGAATCTCAGATTTTTTAAAAGCACTTGTTCCAGATCACTTTTTACTGAATAAATTGAGTGGCACTTACTTAGAGGAATGAAAGTTGACCAAATTTCATCTTGTTTTGTTCACATTACTTGAAGACAAAATTAAACTGCAGCAGTTCTTATTGTGCTTGAGTTTTTATGAAGAATTGGAAAAGTTCATAACGTTAAATTTCTTCAGCTTCAGTAGTTAAAAAAAGATAAAAGAAAAAAATAATTTGGAATCTACTCAATCAAATTAATGTATCATATTTTTTAGATGTAAAGTGGCAACATAGTTTAACACAAAGACTTTAGCTCTACTATTCCATTCACCAGACACATAACTAATTATTAATAGTGGAAGGTACAGTGTCGTACTAAGCTACACTAATTTATATTAGTCTTCCACATATTGTAGACTTCATACTTGCTAAGTTTAGGGTCTTACAGCTAACCATGTGAGTTTTATAGAAGTTTGTGTTTTGTTTTGTTTTCCTTCTTTCCCTGACATGTATGAAGATTCTTTGTCACACTAAGACTTTGATTGTCATTTCTGGAAGTTAGTTTTATTTCCCTTTATCCTTCAGTCCTTCATGGGCATTTTTAGCAGCTGTAAACTTCATTTAGTTTTTTTTATTTACTAAGTTTCTTACCTTTAAAAAATGCCAGTACTGACTTGATATATTGAAAATGTCCAAGCTGCAAGATGTAGAGGTCTGATGTCCCAATGCACTATTAATTAGGAGAAAAAAAGGTGGATGAGCATAACTTTGATGGAGGCTGATTGTAAACTCTATTTCAGAGGGCAGTTAGCTAAGTGTGTATCTAGTGAAATTAGGAAATACTTCTGAAAACTTGTCCTGAAATCTCAAGCATTTGTAATTTACTCCTACATAACTTCAAACTTTTGGGTCACAGTTTGGCCCAATTTCTGGTTCGATGAATGAATAAAGAAATATATTTATGAAGGCAATACAAAAAAAAGTTTGTAGAAGTTTATTGCTATATGTTGGATGTTGATGGTGCTGGGAAGAAACTGTTATTCCAAGCCCACCAGATGGCATGCTTTCCCCATCACAGATGGAAAGGAATCTGCAGGCCTCACTGAAGAGACAAATGTGTTTTAGGTGTGTGGCACAGATTTGATGAAAACACCCGCAAATACTTGAGAACAAGCAATCAAACCAAGTAGAATTGTTTCTATTCAAAACTCTTCTCTCATATTTTAATAACATAAAAAAATCGATCTAGATATGTCCATATTGTTTCCTATTCCTAACATTCTATTAGTTTTCTCTTCTTCTGTAACCAGTACTTTATTTCAGCTGTCTGCTATCATGAGCTGATTTCACAGGGAGCCATATGACCGTAACTGAAAGTTGCAACTAAATTACTTTTCGTTTTATCTTTTTTCCTCCATCCCCAATTATTTTTCCCAAATTTGCAGAAAAAAAATTGATAGTCAGAAATTTTGCAGAGACCATAAGTAAAATTTTGATCATTTTATAGAGTAAAGAATAGTCATGTAGGGATGAAATCAATGGTTCAGTGTAATAGAAAAAGACAGAACTGGATTGTCTGTATGGTGTTAACTTGTATGCACTGTATTTTGTGTCTTTAATATCCCAGTGGATTACAGATTTTTTGTCAAATTTACCTTTATTTTTCTGTGAACTGGAATGTGGATACTGCAAAAAGGCTATCACTCTGAGATTATTAATAATCTTGGTCTTTTATGGAATGAATAGTTTAAATGTTAACTCAGGTTATCATTAGAGAAGACAAATCCTTACTCTTGTTTTAACCAACATATTTGGTTTATGTTTCATAGATATGATAAGAGATCACCAATGTGCATGGAGATACCAACTTGCTTTACACTGCATAAATATGCTAGGGCTGTTCTGTGTCCAGGAAATCTTAGCAAAATGAGCAGTTATTTAAAAACTTGAGCTAAAAATGATGTGGGCTAAAGATCTACAGACATCTCCCAGACAGCTTTAAGTCATGGCCATTCTTTCCTGTGAAATCTTCTTGCTATTTTCTATAAAAATGTGTGCTTTATTTTCTGGAACTGTGGTTACCAGAGTGCTATACAGTTAAGTGATTTAAACCTTTGAAAAGGGAACTGAATAGAATTAATCACTGCAAGCCTATTAAAGCAATGCCAGAGGGATTTTTGTACTAGAGGTTAAGAAAAGACCTTTTATTCCTATCTAGCAGATAAATGGCAAACCCCTCACATTTCTCCTGTGTTTCCACTCTGACAATTTTTGTATTCTTTTGAATTAGTTCTAATCTGCACTTGTCATCTCCCTCTCCACACACACAGAACCTTTTCCCCTATTACACCCCTTCCAAAGTTTCACTGTTAAGCAACACAATGCTTCATTGCTCCCAGGAACAATATGGTAGCAGTAGTAAATATCCTTTACTAAATACTGTGTGCCAGACTCCAGTTCATCCTTATCAAAGGTGACTTATAGAAGTGGCAATATTTTTTTTTTTCCCCTGGAAGGCAGAATAGTATGGAAACAACTTCATTGTGTTACTGTATGTTTTCTTCATTGTGTAACTGTATGTTATGACAGCAGAAAATGTTGGGGTTTAACCTATTTCCCACTGTGATGCAATTAACAATAAATGTTCCTTTGGTGCAAGAAGATGATATTTTTCTAACCAGCTAAAGCTTTTGCTGATTTTTTTTAATAATTTTTTTTTACGTAACTGAGAACTATTTGTTTTCTTGCCCAAAGTATTTGGAGAGTCTTAGAGAAAGAACAGTTGTATGAGGTAGCTGATGCTTTTTACTAATATGTGAAAGGTTGTATAATTCATAATTGTATTTCTAAGATGACTCTCAATATAGTTAATATAGTTACTTGTTTCAGAAAAACCATATGGACTGATAGAAATTGCATTTTGGGTTTGTATTATTTAAGGAAAAGTGTTATGGTTTTTCTCACCTATTAGAATGCTTGGAATTGATGTGTAGTGCTGAAAAAATGCAGAATTTGCCATGTGTCATGATAGATTAGCTTAATATAAATAATGGATTTTAGTAATTATTTAAATTACCAAGCATAGAACTTCAAGTAACTTTTTTTAAATTGGCAAATATGCTTTTTAGTTGTGCAATCAAAATTGGATTTGAATTTCAATCACTCAGTACAGTTTGGTGCTGCATTTTGCTAATAAGAAAATAATTTAGCCAAGCATTGTCCTAGTGTTTATGTGATCCAAGCTCTATGTGTTTTGGACATTCTATGTGCTCTATATGCTCTATCTATGTGCTCTATATTTTGGACACTCTATGTGCTCACTCTGTGAGCTCTATGTGCTCCCTGTGTTTTGGATACACCCCCAGATCTTACTGTAGCTTTTTTTATGTGTTACAATAATCCTCTGACTTTTCTTGAGGAATGACTGAGCAGACTTAAGAAGAAAGACTCATGGTTGTAGGATGAACAATAGTGAGACCAGAGGAAAATGCAGGAGAAAAGGAAGTTGCAACGTGGAGGTTGCAAGGATACAATAGCTAGGAACAGAGTGATCTGTGATTTCCTTCCCTGCACCCTTTTTGTCTGTTAAGTCACTTTTAACATTTCCTTGCGTAAAAATATATTCCAAGTGTTGGAAACCTTTTAGATATTTCAGTCTTCCTTAGAAAGCTCACTGTGAGGAAAATTCTAATAACACCCTTCTTCAAGTTGTAACTCTGTTGGGATTTCGTTGGATTCTCCTACATTCTGTATTCTCTTCTTTATATAGTTACACTCTTGAAGAAAATTGTCTGATGTGACTATTCCATCTAGAAAATAAAAACCAGAAGTGAAAGAGTGACTTGACATGATAGATACTTGTCCTGTGCTCTGAAACAAGTTACAGGTTTTGTTGTGTCACAAAACCACATCATCTAGGTGGATTCTGGGTCTTCTGATCTCAGGCTTGTGGTTTTAAACACAGTAGCAAGAACGTTAGGAGCTTTTGAATACACACAAAATTCATATTGTAAATAATGCAAAATGGGTAGGGGGAGTGTAATATTCTGTCAGTAAAGTTATCTACTGTCATTTAAACATCTCATAGCTGCACTATGAAATGAATACATTTAAGGATCACAGGATTAAGGTTAAGAGAAGTACCCAGAGTTCAGAAGACTCAGGGACATCAACTTTGACTGATGACAAATGCACTTGTGATATTTTTACCTGAATGTGTTCTGGTACAAAGGGACAAGCGCTGATGTTCTTAGTAGAGCAAATAGTCCATGAAAAATTTGAGTTTAAATGCTTCAGTAATGTCTTGCTATCTTTATCCAAATGTAGGTTGAGTCAATTATATGGATGAAAAAGAAGGATGAAGAGAAGGAATTTCCAGTAACATGGGCATTGATCAGTTTTTGAGTGAAATGTTTCAGACTGTTCATATTGCCCATCTTTTAATAGTTTCAGTTATTGGGGTTTTTATCATATATATATACACATATAGTGGACAAAATATAATCAAATTGATTTTGAACGGTAATGTTTACATTGTATTTGGTTTTGTTGGTTATGATGTGTTGTTCCCCCTTCCTAAGCAGAATATAAATAAAAGACTAGTCTGTAAAAGCTGGAATCAACTGGTTTCCTTTTTATGGCTTTCTAGATTCTGTCTGCATCACCATCACTGGGGAGTGTTACTGAGCTTCAGGCAACAGTTCCAAGCTCAGCCAGTTTTATTCCGGAAGCTGTGGTTGATCGGCTTACAGCACAAGGTAAGTCAGGCTTGAGTCTTGTACCTAATGTAAATACAGTGTATTAACCTGCCCATAATTCAGTGTTTGTCCATGCTGTGCATTGTACAGCTTGCATGTTGCTGGAGCAGTTGATGCTTCTAGTGGTTGTTTTAGGAGACAAATATTAAACACTTCCTTTAATATGAGATTTCACAGAAGCAAGTGAAAATGGTACTGCTTGAAATGCAGCTCAAGACTTCGGTTCTCTTCCTGGCATCTAGTCATGCTTTCAACACATCAGTCATGGTAGAGCTGTCATATACATACATAGGAGTGTGTATGCACATACATGCACAAAGATCTGTATATAATTCTCTTTATATGTAGAAGCATAAAAATTAATATAATATTAAAAATATGTTTATAATCATGTATGTAGAGAGAGCTGTGTACAAATAAAAATAATATTTTTCTTTTAAAGAAGGGACTGGTAATTTGTGTCTTTCCAAATTTGCTAGTTATCTTTATCTAATGCCTGGTAGAGGGAACATTTTATTTGGGAACCATTTCCTGTATCTGATTTCGTGGGGTTTTTTTGTTTTGTTTTGGTTTTTTTTTGCCATTCATTCTTGAATATACAATTTAAATACAGGGAGGACTTGGATATTTTATGAAAAATACAAGTAAGCTCAGTTGATGTAACTGCTGTAATTTAACATTTTGGTTGTTTTCGGGGTTTTTTTTTTCAATACACTCTAGGTCAAAGTGATACAACCATAACAGAATCTCCAAGTCAACATGATTCTGCCATGTCTGCTGCTCTGTCTAAACAATGCACTGTAGTCACACCTGCCCTTTTGTCAGCTGTTTGCAGCCTTCTGCACAATCTGCTGTTTGTCATGCCAAAAGATACTGGAATTGCCCTTCAACAAACACATTTGCTAACAACTCTCAGCAGGTATGAAATCAATAACTGTTGAACTACAAACAAGTTGTAGCAATAGATGCTTAAAAAATCTTCGAATGAGATCTACCCATGTTTCTTACTAAAACTGTTAAACATATTGGTCACTTCTTGCTCCTGAAATGTTCAATTTTTTTTTATTAAAAAGATACAATCAGTTGAAGAAATTAATCAGAATTACTTCTTTTTTTTTTTTTTTTCATAGAATAGGTAGTCATATTGGTGATTCCATTTGTGGTGTATGTCTTATATAGGACTACTGTGTTCCTCTCATGATGGTTTAGGGTTTTGTCAGGTATTTGGAATTGCATATCATTTCAGCTCATTTTGTTTTTCTTCCTTGAATTGTATCAAATATTTTGAAGATGAGCCAAGGATTTTCACACTGAAAGAGAGTAAATAGAACTTGCCAAATTTGGATGATGGATCCTAGTATTTTACTTCCTTTTAAAAGGAGGAACCACTTCAAAGAAGTCTTCAGATTGTATGCCATGTTTCCATTTCCATTGTAGCAAATTCTTTAGTCTATAAAAAATGTTTGGAAGTCCTGAAGTGTAGCATGAAAAATTAGTTCAGTTTTTGGTAAAAATTTTCAAGAGCATTTGAAGTTGCTCTTCATAGTGCAATTAATAGAAAAAACGAAACGCAGACAAACATAAAACCCCAACAACCCTGGTATGAATACAGCTTATATTATTGCAGAGCTGTTTATTCTTCTAGAGGAAAGAAAATAAGAAATCAAATAGAAAAAATTGATTTTTGCCAGTGCAGTAGCAGCTATTGGAATTTATATTAGTCTAGCTATTTTGAAACAACGTTCTGCTGCTATAGTTGCCATTGCACTAGACTTCTTTAAAATAGTGGGGTTTAGCAGTAAGGGCATCTTACTTTATTTCTACTTGGTTTGTTTATATTATTCTCTTCTATGGAATGTTAAGTTAAAAGACTGTTTAATTACTTAACCATATTTCTAACCAATATATTTTGTTTTAGTCTTGTTGGTGCTAATCTGGTTGAAAGATACATCTTGGAACTGAAAGCTCCATTGGGTCATCAATGTCATATGGAACATGTAAAAGCTCAGGTCAGAGAAGCATTTGTTACTTCCTAATTTTTTGAAGTTTTGAATTCATTTATGTTAGCATAATTTATCTTCATTAACATAGTCCAGACACACTGTAATAGGCTACATTCATGTGAATCTTTGTGCTTTTGACAAAGCTTAAATGAAAATAAACTATTTTATTCAACACAGAAGAATTAATTTCTGTGTTAGGACTGTAATTGGAATGACCAAACCGAAAATGAATTGTCTTTTAAAAGTATAAGTTAAATTTAGCCATTGAAGAAATTATGTAATAGAATTTTTTGTATGTTACTGAAGTAACATACAATGAGCCAGATAGAGTTACTGACACATTGGATATTGTCTGTAACAAACCTGGCTGCTTTGCTTTGTCTCTGATCCTGCAGACACTTACATAGTTCTCAGCTAATTTTGATGTATGCAAACCATATAGGGTTACTGCTGATAGAACTACCTTTTTGTCAAACTTGACTCTGTATATACAATCTATAGAATATGCTGTTTCGTGACACAGCCATTTTGTAGCTTCTGCTGCTCTGCATTCACATTTACTTAGAAGTAAATTACTCTTCTAATTAAAGAAATGTGTTTCTACAGAAAACTTATCAGAATAAATATATAAATATGTCAGCTTCTTTTTTTTAGGAAGACACATGTATTCTTCAGTATTAATGACCATTTTTGTGTTTTCCTTTGTGACCTTCCAATGAGTATGCTGCTGTAAATGTAGCAAGAGTCATGACCTTCTCACAAGGATCTTTTGTTTTGCTTCTAGAAAATTGATTGCACATATGTGTTTCCAGTCTAGGGATTCTGTTTCATCTTCTACAGTAAAAATTAAGAGAAACATTTTAAATTCATGTCCTATTATTTAAATGGTGTTTATTAAAACATTATTAATCAGTTAAATGAATGTGAGTAAACTTAAAATAATGTGGAAGGTGTAAATATATGGCTTTATTTCATATCTCTCTACAAATATTTAACAGGTCTTGTTACTACTTCAGTACTTGTCATCTGTGTCCAGGCTTCTAAAATCTTGTTTGTTGGTGGACTCTGATCTTGTAAGCCAGGATGAACTGCTGAAACCCCTCTTAGGGAATACCTTCAGGATTCTCACCATACGTCCCAAAGCTGGCTTAGGTAATGAGGTACTTTGTTTCCTTTTTAACCAGACAGAGGCAAGTCTTCATTTAGGTACCACCTTGAGGTAAATGGACAGGTATGGTCAGGTTCAGCTTTCCAGGTCTGTGCACATTTTTAAGTGGTTTGATTTTTTCCTGTGTTATCTTTGCAGATCCCGAGTTAATGTCTGTGCTTCATGAGACGTGGGTAGACTCTTTCAGCCTTCTAGCTACATTACTGTGGAAAAATGGCCAGATATCTTTTCCATCTGTGACAGCAGCCCTTGCAAATCACTGTACAGCAATAATTGGTAATGACTATTCCTGCATGTTTTTTTTCCTAGCAACTAATAAACAAATAGAAAAGAGAGTCATTGCTCTTTAGATGCTATTAAGTAATTACTAATGAGATACCCACAATGAAAACCAATGTGTCCAGAGCTTGACTGACTTGCTTTGTTTTCTTCACATGTATGGATGAATGATTTTAGTTGTAAACCTTAACCAAATGTGGCATTTGTTAAATGATCCATTAGCACTTCATTTTTTTCCCCCTTCTTTGTTTTTAAATATCATGCATGAAAGGAAAGCAAAATTTTGCAGGAAGATGAGAGATCTAGAAATCCAAGATTATTATACAGGAGGGGTTTTTTTTGTATTTTAATTATTCTAACATTATTTACTTGCATAGTTAGGCAAGATTCTGTGACATGCTTCAATACTCAAGTATGAACATAGTCCAGACAAGCTTGTGCATGTTAAGAGATCTACTGAACCCAAATCCAATTGCAAATAAAGCAGCTAATGCATACTGTTGGTTTTATGATGTAAGCTGTTGATAAAATAAGGAGAGTTCAAAAAATTACTGGACAAATAAGGGATTTGAGTGAAATGGAGATTGCTTTTTTGTTTTATAGTCAAATGAATGCAGAGCAATTAATTCATTCAACCATTATAAAACTCAAACTTTTCTTTCTTAGATTATTTTGAAGACTTACAAGCTGCACAGAATTTGTAGAATTCCTTGTACAGTGCACAGTACAACTGCTTCTGGTTTCATGTGCTTTCTTTGATAAGTCTTTCTGTGTTCTAAAGATTACTTGAGCTTTATTCATAATGAAATGTAAAAATTTTCATTTTTTTTGTTTAACCTTTTAGATACCATTTCTGATTGTATTCATCTGTCTACCACATATCCTGCTTTATATGTGGGTAGTTTACAGTTCCTCTCTGTCCTTTTGAATGAGGAAGGAAGAAGACAGCTCCAGGATAAACAGAGTGTGTGTCAAAATCCAACTATTAGCTTTCTTCTGGATCACACTGAAGAATGCCAGGCGCCAGTAACTCAACTTACTGCTTTAATTATTCAGGTATTTAAAATTTGGCAATGTGATTGCAGGATATACTTTTGCATTTTTGATTCTTTTACTTTCTTTATATTTAATCCTTCCCTTATTTACAGGTTGGTAGAAGTAAGCAAATTATAAATGAAATTTGTGTCTTATTTTTTTTCCCTCCAACTTAGTTCTTTTATCTATATTCTGTAATTTATGTGCAGTTTGTCACTGTAACAATTATAATGATCTATGATTAGAAGTGCAGGGTTTTTTTCTGAATGATGCACATTATATAAAATGTCACTTATGATTTCTGTTGTTCTGAAGTCATTGCCTTACAACTATTTTTAATAAGTATCTTATTACTATTTTACTATGTAAAGCGTATTTTTTTGACATTTATTGGTCATATATTGGATGGTGTGACCAAAAGAATGCTCTCTTAGTATTCATCTCCTCTCTTCCTATGGATGCTGAATTCTTGTTGAATAACCTTACTCCTACCAAGACTTGTCCTGGTATCTGTCACAAGCTTTGTGCTTCTTTCCTGCTCTGTTGCAGCACTGTGGCTCTATTGTATCTATTGGGGGATGGTGTTCTGTCCACTGAGAACCTGCTGTCTTTCAGGGAGGAAAAACTTCCCAGTAGGGTCTTTCTTGGTCGTTCTACAGGCCACATAACCAGAATTCTCTACATTTTTGGCAACTAACTTCAGATAATTTTAGGGCACAGTGTGAGGACGTGATTTTCAGGGACTCAAGCAAAACAGGGGCATTTTGTTCAAACCCCATAGTTTGCTAAATATCCTGTTGGGTTTTTGTGTTAATGCTTGCATATGTGCCTGAAACAAAACTCCTTGGCTCTGGCACAAAAAGTATGGTTGCATGAGAGTACGTCTGATAAAGACATGTTGTAACATTCCTCTAATTTCATACAAGTGTACATAACTGCATAACCATTCTTATGCTGAGAGCAGAAAAAGTTGATACAATGAAGAATAAACTGCAGCCAGTCAATGAAAGGACATGAGACATAGTTTGAATATTGTAAGAGGCATCAGCTTTTAACATGCTTTTTAACTGTTCAGAGATGTAGACAGACATTGCATTTTGTTCATAAGAGTTCAAAAGACAGACTATGCTCTCTGGGTCCTTACAGGGCTGCTATGATCTCCCCAAAAGGATAACAGAATTAGGAAAGAAACAGCTTCAGTTTCTTAGGTCAAAGTACATGTATTTCCACCCCCTTACAGTGGTCATTGAGAGGACAGTGGAATGAGCCCATGGGATGTAAAGTAACCTATTGAAACAACAAACACCTAAACAAAATTGCCATTAAAAATGAAAAAAACAACCAAAAAGGTTTTGGATTTTCTTCAGGAGAAGCACTTTCAAAGAGAAGCAGTCAGGCAAATAATTGGCTAACATAGAAAGGGATGGGAGACTTTTCAAACAAACAGTCATCTCCATTAATCATCCTAAATACATAAAATCTACAGAATACCTGATATATGCAGTGGCAAATGCTAATTTAGTACCCAGTGTACAGGTGTGAATATTAGAAGACCAGGTCTCAACTTGGAATTCATTATCACATACAAGAAATCTAGTAAGTGCACATGCTGACTTTGAAAGGTTTTGATTGTTTTGTGTATATAAATGTTATTCTTTGTGTTTGTGTGCTTAAGATCAGAAATAAAATTAAGAAGAGAATCATAATCTATATATAAACTCTCAAATTTTGGCCCTAACATTTTTTTCCTAGGTGTAAAGCTTACAGTATAATAGACTGTGACCTCCCCTGCAACTAACTTGCAGTAGGTGAAGACTAACATAGCCAGATTTATGGGACATCTTAAATTTATTATTGAACATAATTTCAGAAAATAATTCAGTATCTATTCTCATTTTAATACTTCTATTATAGTTTTAAACTATAGAATCTTTTGGCACAAGGCATTATAAATTTCTGGAGTTATTTTTTCCATTCAACTGGTAGTTAATCATTAATTAATTCTTAATTACTTGTGCTCCCTATGCTTTACATAAATTTTCTTTTTTTATTATCAACTGCAGTTCTTGATGGCAGAGTAAGAAAAAATGCATAGAAGAGCATGCTTCGAGAAAGAACAGAATTTTGCTAGTGTTCAAGATAAAATTTAGAAAACGTAACATGAAATTAAAACTTTTGAAAAAGATACAGATATAAGACAACTCACCTTAATTATTGGATCAGTTCTAGTCTGCCACATAATACTTACAGGAAAATACCCAAGAAGTTGATAGGGAAATATGTTTGTATTATTAAAGTATTAATGAATATTAAGAAAAAGTAAAAACATTTAGAAATTTACTAGGGCAAAAGCCTTTCAGGGGATAAGTGACACAACCTACATCTTAGGCTATGCAAGATCGCTGGAATTCAACAATTTTTTCTTTCCTGGCTTGTGTCAATTAGTTTAAAGTTTAAGCTTTTAAGTACTCAAACATCTAAATTTTTTAATTTGAAAAGAAACTATGTCCTATGAGAACAGAAAAACAGTTAATTGACTTCTTATTGACTTCAAACATTCTTGTGTTGCTGTTAGATTTGAGATTTCACACCAGATCTAATAAAAACTGTTGAAGTCTAAATGTAAATTTCTTTTTTGTTGGTTATGAACACAGAACCCAGTCCATGCTTCAGTGCTTTTATTTGGTGCCAGTTGTCCTTATCAATGAGGTGTTGGGATTTTTCTAGTTATTAACTTACTATTCTATATCCTTTGACCTTCTCACCCCTAGTTACAGTGAACAGTTCAATAAATTATGACCTTAGAGCGTACATTGATATTTTATTGCATATGAAAATCTGAAAAAATTATTAGTCCATTAATACATGGTGTATGTAGAATTAAAATCTGTGAGATATAGGTAGATATGAGGATAGGTACTCATGAGATTTCTGTCTAAAGTATTAAGGTTTTCTTAAGATGTTATATTTTTGGCTAGCTTCAAAATATGTTTTTCTCTTTACTATGATCCAGCAACTGTTCTTGTTTTCCTATATTTTTCTGATTGCAGTGGATGGTGTTTTCTATTATCTTGGATGTCAGAACTGGCATGGTGTTTTAGGGAAAATTGCTAGATAGACAAAATTCTGTAGTGAATAATATATGAAGCACAGAGTGCTCCTTGTCTTTCAACTATCTTGTTATATGACTCCAAATAAATATTCCTTTGAAAACAGAGATTATACTTAGGTTATTAGAAATGTGGTGATGCTCACAAAGGCCTCACAAAACTAAGACAAGCTACCATTTTTCACTGGTTAGTAAGAGTATCTAAAATAACTCTCAATGATTTTTTTGAAGGAATTTCACTGTATTTGATCTCTTCATCATCGTTGTGTAGAAGGAAGGTGAGATTGCACTAAAGGCATATCAGTGAGTTGTCTGCAATACCAAGCCTATTCCTGAATATTAAGAAAATAATGAAATGCCAGGATTTGGAATCTAGGCCTTAAAAAAATAGAATATTAAGAAAAGAATAAGAGGAGTGGGCTTAGGAGAAAAAGAAGAAAGAATTAATTTAAAAAAATGAGTTTAAAAAAACCTCGAAACACTTCAATGCAGACTGACTATAAACATGAATATAGAGAGGGAGAACTCTATTTAGAAATAGAGTGATAAATCATCCAAATGAAAATATAGACTCTGACAATCTACTTATAGCTGTGAATACTACTTTTAATATGGTCACTTCATTTCAGTAATGAAATTGCATTTTTGTAGGTCTATGAAAGAAAATCTTCAAAGGATGTGCTGAAAGAAGTTGCTACAAATGCACTGTTGTCTCTGTTAGCTGTCAGTAAAAATGCCCAGAGATGTGCTTTGGAAGGTGAGCATTTCAAAATGTATGTTTAATTGTATGTGAATCAAATGCTTGCAGGTGTTTTACATATTACCTTTAGATTGTAATTTTTTTTTTCAAAGCAGAAGACCTAGGTTTCAGTAGCAGGGGTTTTTTTCAGATTTTCACTAAGAAATCTTATTAATAATTTAAGTTTTCAGCTACAGATGAACTATTATGTTATAACCAGTTTAAAACCCTGTGGTGAAGTCACAGGTCTGTGTTGGAGTGAGAGACCTGTTAGCTTTTTGCTACTAAAGTTATATTCATCCATTAGAAACTGGAGATTTTTCACTGGCAGTATCTTCCAATACTTGGGTAGGTGAAAGTATGCCCTGTGTTCTTAGTTCTGGCTGTACCTGGACAAGAGGAGACTTCTTTTTCTCAGCTTTGTTCTTCCCTGGTTCTTTGCTCGCATTTTACAGTTTAAGTAGGACTTTCTTCCCTTCACAGTAGTAAGCCAGCTTCTAATCACAGGCTTCTTGTGCCCTCTAGAACATGGGAGAATTGTGAATTTGCATTTCTCATGCATCATGTGTTTTACACCTTTTGATCTGTCCAAGTGCACTTTGTCTTGGGTGCTTTCCTGTACCTTACATCTCTGTTTTTTCCACTCTGTAACCTCCAGTACACTGACATTGATTGCTTAGACAGATCTGTGCAGTGTCTGATCCCTATAGTGGTAGAAAACTCAACTTCAGGTCTTACCCTTTCTGCTCTTTCCCAGTGTATTTGTTCTGTACTCAGCCCTTACTTCAGTCAGGCTGCTTCTTCTGTTGATGACTTACTAGATCATCTAAGTTCCAGCTTCCTGTGGAGGCACTTCCACTGCAGGAAGTGCATCATTCTGTGCTAGAGCAGCCATCAAGTCATCCTTGCTGTTGTGCAACACAGGCCTTAGAAAAGAGGAAGACAACTTCTGGGGCTCAAAGCAGTGTTCTAAAGATACCTGCAGCTCTAGCATCACCCGTTCAGCTCTTAAAGGCTACTTTAAGTTAAAAATGCAAAGTCCTGCACCTCAAAAGGTACAAGCCCTTACAGCAGTAGAGGCTGACTGGAGAGCTGAAAAGAGGGCCTGGTAGGCAGCAAACTGAATGTGAGAAGACTAACAGCATCCTGGGGTCTATTAGCAGGAACACAGCCATCAGATCAAGGGGAAAAGTTTCTTTCCTCTACTTACCACTTGTTAGACTAAATCTAGAATTGTGCATCCAGTTTTGGCCCAGTACAATAAATGTCAACAAACTGGAACAGGTTCCCCAGAGGTCCATCAGGGTGGTTGTATTCGCTTGTCATTAGAGAAGAAGCTGATGGAGTTGACTTATGTTCTACCTGGAGAAAAGAAGGCTTTGGGAGGACCTATGAGATTTTGAAGAAGTTGGAGATGGGTTTCTTACAGCAGTCCATGGTATAGGAGGATGGAAAGAATGGGCATAAATTGAACCATGAGAGTCAAACTGCCTGTAAATAAACATTTGCCCTTTGAAGGCAGTAAAGTACTGCTAGACATAGTCTGCTGTCTCTGTTCTTGGACATTTTCAAGACCCAGCAGGGTAAAGCTGCAGGCAAACCTTGCCTGCTTAGAGCTTGCTCTGCTTTGAGGAGAAGATTGGGTGTGTGACCTCTGGAGGCCATCTCTTCCAACTCGAATTATCCCAATATCATGGAATCATTGAATGCGTTGGAAAGGGCCTTTAAACACCATCTAGGTCAAGCCCCCTGCAATAATCAGGGACAGCTTCAACTTTATCACATTATGCAGAGCCCTATCCAAGTGTTTCCAGGGGTAGGACATCCACCATGTCTCTGGACAACCTGTTCCAGTGTTTCACCATCCTCATTGTAAAAGATTTCTTTCTCATATCTAGTCTAAGTTTGTCCTCTTTTAGTTTAAAACCATTACCCCTTAAAACAGGCCCCGCTAAAATGTTTGTCCCCATCTTTCTTAAGCTTTTCCTTTTAAGTGGAAGGCTGCAACCAGGTCTTTCATCAGACTTCTCCTCTTCAGGCTGAACAATCCCAACCCTCTCAGCTGTCCTCATAGTTGTATTAGATCCTTCTCAGGATTATTGTGATCTGCCTCTGGACTTGCTCCAACAGGTCTTTCCTGTGCTGTGGACCCCACAGCTGGATGCAGTGTTCCAGGTGGGGTCTCACCAGAGCAGAGCAGAAGGGCAGAATCTCCTCCCTTGCCCTGCTGGCCACTCTGCTTTGGATGTAGTCCATGATGCACTTGGCCTTCTAGACTGTGAGCTCACATTACCTGGCCATGTCCAACCTTTCATTCACCAGTGCCCTAATTACATCTTGGCAGGGATGTTCTCAATCCTTTGATCTCCCAATCTGTATTGATAATTGGGATTCTCCCAACCCAAGTGCAGCACCTTGCACATGACCTTGTTGAACTTCAGGAGGTCCATTTGGACCTTGAGCTTGTCCAGGTCCCTCTGGGCGGCATCCAAGACCTCAGGTGTGTCAATTGCCCTGCTCAGTTTGGTGCCACCTGCAAATTTGCTGCAGATGCACTCAATCCCACTATGTTATTGATGAAGACATTAAACAATATTGGTCCCAATATGGATCCCTGAGGGACACCACTTGCCACCACTCTCCATCTAGACATTGATCCATTGACTGCTACCCTCTAGGTGTGACCTCATCCCTATGCAGTCCACCTGTCAATTCCTTAACTCTCCAATTTGGAAGGATGTTGTAAAGGACCGTGTCAAAATCCTTACAGACGCCCAGACAGATAATATCTGTAGGTCTTACCTTCTCCACTTACATAGTCACTCCATCATCTTATAGTGACTTAAAGACTCTAGATCCAAAGAAAAGAGCCTAACTCGACATTTTGCCCTTGAAGTCACCTGAATGGTTGCTTTGCTTTGTCTCACAAAGAATGCAGCAGATCTGCTGTTGTTAGGGAAAGCTTAGGTAAAATCAATGGATGCCTTAATGTCTTGAAGTTTCACACTTCTAAGGAGCATTGTTGAAGATATCCTGAAGAGTTATGAGTTATTAGCTGCTCCACCCAAATCATCTTCCCCTCTCAATCTTACTAGTCCTTCCTTTGGGCATTCCTCTCATGGGACTTTGTTGCAAGAGGACTCAAATATGTTCTTGCTTCTTGAGAGCATTCAGCTAGATGCACTTAATCTCAGAAAGTGTTTGCTACTTCCTGATATCAAGTAGAGAACAAGAAGATCATTGCCAGAAAGATATTTTGGTTTTCAAAATAACATTTTTGATTGTGAATGTAATTATAAATGTTACTGGTTTTTGTCTTCCAGCTGACCTGATAGACAGTTGTATAGAAAACATGAAGACCATCCACACACAGCTGAATTTGGATTCCCTAAAGCCTGGGAAAGCACAGAGAAAAAAGGTAGCTATAAAAACCAGAAGACTGATAGGATAAGGCACTTCCCAGCTTTCTTTTGTTTGTTTGTTTGTTTTCTTGAGGCAGGTGCTGCTTGTCTGCGTCCTGGATGAGACAAAGTAAATGACAGCTTGTAGTGGATCCAGATACTGGAGTTTCTTTAAAATTCAATGATTTTAGAACTTTTACCAACTTAATTATCTCACATACTCTTCCACCCAGAAGTCTCACCAGGTCTCAACTACCTTTTCCAACATAGAGATGGCTGCTACTTCAGGAATGTCAGACAGAAAATCACTTTGGTTCGTACTTTGCAGCTGCCCAGTCTTGGTTGCTCACTGGACAAAGCCCCTGGGCATATCCTGGTAGTGTTTTTCCATGCATCTCTCTGGTCCTCAGGATCTTCTCCCACTTGCCAGATTGTTCCTCCAACTAAGATCTTCACATTCTTCTTTTGGGGCCCATTTCTTTCCGTGAGGGGCAATCTCTTTTCAGGAATCCTTCTTTTTTCCACTAACTTTTCTTTCCAGAACTCCAAGCTTCTGTTTGCCTAAACTCAGTAGCCTACATGCAAAGTACAACATGATCAGCCTCTGAATTACTGTTTTTGATTCAAGATTTCCCACTTTTCATACAGGTTATCAGAATTAGCAACTAGTCCATCCTGGCTGAAAGCAGCAAATAGCAGGCTGATTGAGAGTTCAAAATTCACTTTCAGACATCCACTCACATACGCATCTCATCCTTTTGTAATCTGTCATGTTTGTAATTTATTATATTTATCTTATAGCAATATCAGAGTATTGTTTTCAAACTTAGTTGGACTTTCAGTCTTGACTTTATGGCCCTATCTAATCCAGCTAATTTTTTCCATCTTGTTTCCACAATAATATTTTTTGGTTTTCTTAAGTTGTTTTTTTCAGTGTCTTTCAACCAGTGCTAGCTATTTTGGTTTTGTCTGTTCTTGCATCAGTCAATCTCCCTCCCATCCCAAAATTTGTTTCATTCTGCTCGTGCATGTAAATAATAGCTTTTTTACTTTCCTACTATCTGGATTTCAGTTTTATTTCTATTTCTTTTCTCCTTCAAACTTGGTCTGGACATCTCAGTTTCTTGTCATCAGACTCAATTGTCCCTGGTTTTTTTAACTTCTTGTCAGTTTTGGGTCTTTTTAACTTCATGCTTGTGGTCCTTCCACTGCCTGCATTCCCAGTAGTTTCTCTCCATTCACAGTTTATTTATTTAGCCTTTGTTTTTCAACCTGCCTTCCAGTTCTTCCAGACTCTCAGGTCCCCCAAGCCTTCTTTACCACATATAGATATAAATTATGTCTTGCCATCATACAACAATTTCATAAGATTTTTGTTGCAATTTGCTTGTTCTCTGCCACTTTCATCTAAGAGAATTAATAAAATACAGGCAGTAACCTCTGCTGTCAAGTTTGATATCTTGTCCACTCCCACATAAATCAGAAATTGCAGAACACATCTTCCTGTAGGGTATTTCTGCATTGCTGTAGTGTCAGCTAAGTAGTATTTTTCTCTGAGGTTTTGATACAGACATTAGCCTTGGTTTGTGAGAGTATGGAATTGTGTTTTATGACAATGAACTCTTAAAAAAAAATTTGTGTTTGACCCTGAGATTTGAAGGCTACCGTATTTTTTCTTGAGATCTCCTAAAAACATTCATTTTACTTTTTCAAGTGTTGGAGGCTGAAAGGTGTCTTGCCCTAGATATGTCCTATAAGGTTGAAGTCAGCTGGTTCTTTGTAGTTTTTGGGTTGAGGAGAAATTTAAAACTTGAATGAAATTGGAGGAAAGGAGCCTCTGAGAAAGTTCATAAAAACAGTTTATGTTTAATTGAAAATTCTTTGAAAGATTTGCCAAAGACTTTGTGACAGATTTCCTGCTTAGCTGGGACTGTAGATTGCTGCATCATATGTAAGTGTGCTGTTCATCATATGTGGCACATAATGACAGTTTCATGTGGGGGACACTGAGACATTGCTTTCATGGTAGATTTACCTGATCATTCACAAAACTGCCCCTTTGCCCACTTCGGGGCACAACCCTCAGAGGAAAGTTATGACAGCTTCTTTTCTTTTTTCCTTTCTCTAACTCTTAACTATTGGGAAAAGCATGTTTTACCTAGCTTCATTCTCAGGTCAACTGAGGTGTTTTACTTGATATTCCTTTTCTTTCACAATAATTAGTGTGATGCTAATAAAGACCATGAAAAGTATTTAGAAGTAGTCAAACTTTCAAAAAATCGTGTCAAAATATTATTGTAGTAAAAAGCAAGATATCCTAAAATAAATAAATCTAAACAGTGCTATCAATGCAACCCATAACTTTTTCAACCTCCTAGAAGTTTGTACACTAAATATGAGTTGTAGGTTGTGGCATTTTAATGCTATTTTACTTATTAACTAGATTAATACACACAGAATTCCTTGAAAGAATTCTTGTCTTAAGAGTCTTGTCTTAGTGTTAGCATTTTATTTGACTAGAGGTGAGACAAACCACTTATAAAATGTATTTGTAATAATGACTTGTATGTTTCTTCCTGACCTACTACACCTGGCTTTCATTAACCTTTTTGCAGTGGGCTGTACTGCAGAGTACTTCATCTCTAAATGGCATCAAATATATGATTTATGATATATAAGCGCATTAGGATTTATAAGCATGCATTGTTTCTTCACCTTGTCTGGGATTAAGTATGAATTCTATTTTACATTTTTGTTCCTTTATGCTTGATAAGACAGGAATAGTATCCTGTGGTGAACAAGCTTGTTGACATTTGATAATCTTTCAGAAGTGGTTTAGTGTGTCACCCTTAAAGGAGTTAGGGCAGCCATCACTGCCCTGTAGTGTCACAGCTCTGTCAAGAAGATAGATTCTTTGTTCACTTGTAATTTGAATCTCAGGGTAACACCTCACTGTCCAAAGGTCTGTATTTATTTTTGTAATATTCTTATCAGGTTGGAAGTTATTTATAGCTTCTATATTTATAGTTAAGGATAGGAAATTAAGATCCTGGGAATATAAGGATGGATTGGCCTGACCTGCTGTAGAGATCACAGAATAGTCTGAGTTGGAAGGGTCTCCCAAGGATCATCAAATCCAGTTCTTAAATGAATAGTCCGTATAGAGGTCAAACCCACAACCTTAACATTATTAGCACCATGCTCCAACTGAGCTCATCTCAGGGTCTGAGGACAAAACTAATTTAACCTTGTTTTTATCCAAGGAAGAAAAATAAATTCTTCTAGGCAATGATTCATTTGACTTGTTTTAGACGTGTGCTTTAGGATGGAACAAATACTCAGGAGGGTTTCACCCGTTCTTTATTAGTCACAAGAGAAATGGAGCTCAACATTACAGATTTCTGCATTTGGTCACATTGGTGCCCCTAGAAGTAGTTTCTGTGGGTTATAAAGAGAGATAAGGATAATAAGTTAAAAGAGAGATAAGGATAATAAGTTACTGGTTTTAAATGTCTTTTGTAAACGTGCTTGAAGCTAGCTGAGATGAATTCTACGTGAAATCAGAAAAAAACTGCTGAGCAGATGTGATCCAAACACTGATACATTAGATTTGCACTTCTTTTGAAATATCTTTCCTCCTTGTACAAAATTCATTCTGTCTTACATTGATGATCTTCAATTGTTTTTCCCTGGATAGGAGGATAACCTTATCAAGGAGTTAAGGTGTTCAATGCAGCTCCTTAGAAACTGCCTCTTTCAAAATGAAGAATGCAAAGTAAGTATTTTTATACTGAAGTAATATGAGCACATTTAGTTACTGAATGAAGATAATTTTTTTTTCTGCTTTGAAGTTATTTTCAAACTGGCTAAATTTAAGTTTGATATTAATGGCAAGAAATACTTCATATTTCATTGTTATTCCCACTTCCTAAGAATACTTCACCCATCTATTAGGAACATAGTGTTCATATGGAAGCATGTTCTGGTAGAACTCCTGGTAGCTACCAATGTTTTCAGATGTCTGTTATTTTTTATATCCACTTCTGCTTTTTATAAGTCAATAATTCTAATTTTCAAAGCATACAACATGAAAAATGAATGTGGAGAAAAGTGTGGGGCCACCAGAAAGTCGCATAAAGATACATTTCAGATATTAGAAAGTTACTTCCTCTCCTTACCTTTTTTGCCTTTCTGAAAGACAAGAAAACCCCAAAACCACCCCAACAAAACAAGCAAAACAAAATAAAACTCAAAATCTAAAAAATAATTTGATACTTATTTTTCTTTATCTGAGTGAAATTATATTAATCCTCCAAAAGACAATTTTGTTTTCATATCCATTTATTATAAAATCATTTTTCTTGTTAAAATCTTGAAAGTCTTTTCATTTTATTCTTGGTTTTTTCTCTGTTCTTTTCAATTTCTTTTCAACTTCCATTCTGCCTACTTGTTTTTAACTTGGGGAAAATATAACATTACTTGTTTTCACTTTTTCCTGTGTTCATTTGTTCTGATCACTGCTCTTTGTTATTGCTGATGCCATTCAGACATTTATTTCCACTTTCACAGTTTAATTTTTCTTGGCATTGTTTTACTTGTGCTGTTTATACAACTTGGGCTACTTTTAGCAAATGCAGTGGTAAAACTACAAGATTTCTTGACTTTCCAGGAGTACCCCTTTTCCAGGGTTTCTATTAACATCCTTTTTGTATTCAGAACCCTTGGGGCTGAATAAGGCACCTGAAGTCCCCATAACTTGGTTGTGCCATAATCTCAGCTAAGATTATTGTGGAAATTTTTCTTCTTTTGATCAGGTTCTGCAAAAAGAATTACTTTGAGGATTGAAGGAGGTTGATAACTGAAGATTTCTATCATTTGCTCTGTATACAACTGCACTCTTGTATTTCCATGCTTTTTGAGTTCCAATAATTACTTTAGAAGGAGTTGAATAAAACTGTAGAGAGCTCTTGAAAAAGAACACTTGGAGTGAATAAAACTTTACTTTTGTTTGCATATCTTTCAGTAATTAAGATATGTGCTGATTTTGACTGGCGTAGAGTTAAATTCATTGGTGGTTGAAATGATGGTGTCAGTTCTCCGTACAGTCTTTTAAACCGTAAGATAAAAATATGGTTTTCTCATTCTACATTTCATTTTCAAAGGACTGATTGCATTTGAAATTCTTCCTCATGTTGTTGTAGATGGCAGCACTCAAAGCTCATCTCGTTCCTGTTCTGCATTCTCTGTGGCCGTGGCTTTTAGCAGATGATTCCTCAATGGAAATAGCTCTGCATTTGCTTTGTGTCTACACTGCAAACTATCCTGCAGGTATGAAAGTCACTCTATGGTGGAATACATCAAAATATTTTACCAGAATAATTAAGACAGAAAAGCATAATAAAGGGAAAAGAATGTTTATTGCTACCATGAGAGGAAAGTGTAAAAGCACTAGTCCATCGAGAGTTTTGATTTTAATACATTCCAGACTTTTGTTGAGATCTGGTTCAAGCTGTTGGGTTTAGCAAGAGTGTAATTGTACTAAAGGATTAAATAGCATTTAATTCAAACCATTACATTTGAAGGTTTTGCTGAATGTTCTGCCAAACTGAGTAGTACATTATAGAACTACTGTTCTAGGAATTCTTTAATAGAGAACAGTGTATCAGCACTTTGTATGGGCTGTACATCCTTATTGAGAACAATTCTGGTTTTGAAATAGTCAATCAAATTCAATTTTGTATTAAGTTTCTTCAGTTTATTTATGCCTTGGACTCAGTAGTTTGCATCTGTATATTTTTCATAAGCAATCTCCTTTTTATTTGATCAAACCTTTTATTTCCATTGATAATTGTCCCCACTACTAGAAGCCTGAACTTTCTTCTAGGATGGATTTTTTTCTTTCCATATCCTGGTTATTTAGATTTAGCAAATCATAAATAATGATTTGCAAGTAGCTTGAAAAGACAGAAAAGTGTCTGTTCCTTTCTCCCTGTCAGGATACCATAACCATTAAAATAAATAGTTAATGGTTAAAATATGACTCTTTTTTTAAGTTAATGTCTCCAGACTTTAAATGAACTTGCAATTACTTTTTCATAAAGAATTTTTTTTTAATATGGGCTGAAGAAGAGTATTAGTCAGCTACAGAGTTAAAAATAAAAATGTAGTATCCTGTCCGTGTGCAAGAAATCAAGCTGACGTGACTCTAGGCTGCATTTTTATTTTCCTTGCTGATAAGAGCACGTGCTCTCTGATCAATCATGTTTTTTCTTTCTGTTCGGAACAGCTGGCTTATGAGGTGTCCCAAATTTACCTATTCTGAACTGGTTAACCACTCCTGCTTAGTGTAGTCAGAGAAACACATGTAAATATTTGTCACAGTTAAACATTGTCTTGTTTTTGTTTACTTTTGCCATGTAAGAAATTACCTGCTGTTGCTGATGGCCAGTGCCACTAAAGAACAGGACATATATCTATACTTGTGCAGAAGGCATTTATCTGTATTAGGTCAGTAACATGGCTGTTCCCTGCTGCTGTATTAATTCAAACTTGTAGCTCTGTAGCATAGGATTGTGCATTCTTCTGTTGTACAATGTAAAGACAGCTGCAGACAGTGCTTATATCTCTCAGGAAAATATTCTAAGAAACTTATATTAATCCTTTCAAATTATACAGAGACCTCTTTTTCTGAGCCAGTTTCAGAGGATCCCTTCAGATTCAACCTCCAAATAATTGTATAATTAGATATATGTTCTGGTTTTTAAGGAGACTTTCTGAGATGGAGCAATGGCTTCTATTTAACAGCAGAATTACCTCTTACATTCTAGAACAATAGAACAGTAGATGCCTATTCCAGTAAAGTGCTACATTTAGCCACAATTCTATTCATAGCATGTCTAATTGACTTCATTGGGGTTCAAAGAAAAGATACCTAACAAATTCTTTGAAAAGTTCCATCTCAATGTTTGAGCAGTTGCACTGTTCTTTCTATAGATTTTTCTTTTAAATATATATCTGCATTTCTAATATGATAAATATCTCATTGCTTTAAGGTTGTGCTTCACTTTGTTGGGCCAGTGGTGGACAATCATCACTTCCCTCTACACGAAGTGCAGCTGGCAATTCATTAATGCATTACATCTTGAAATTGGCTTCCCATGTGTCAAATGATAACAGCCCAGTTCAGCAAGTGGTCTTTTGTCTAATATCTAACCTTGCTCTGTCTCATGACTGTAAAGGCATTATTCAGAAGGTAAGTAAATTGTAACCTGTATTTTAGCAATGGATGCAGTTTCCTTTTTCATAAACCCTCATATTTTAATATGGAGTGTCCTGTGATCATATATGCATCTGCAGGAATCAAATCCATTGTATCTTCTCAGTTGTGTTACTGTTGCCTAAGAGCAGAGTGTAATTCAGTTATATTTATAGTCTGGACAATTTTTACTAGAGCTTTTTGTAACCTCTCTGTTTCAGTGGGTTGTACCATTTTTAATACCCACATATATTGATAGCGATCACTAGTGGACCAAGCTGTAGAACAAACTGCATGTGAATGAACAAGAAATTAAACATTGTGTAAATCATTAGGTATGCTGTGGGAAATATAACCTTTGTAAAAGTTCTAAGAAAAAAAGCAATGATTGGATGTTGAATAAAAATCTATTCTTATTACACAAACATATGTAATGTCTTTTCCTTTTTATATTTTGTATATAGAATGATCCTTACTCTGTTTTATGAAATGTGCTTTGAAAAATCTGTTTCCCTTCAACTTTGATCATTTAAATACATTCAAACCTTGAGAAAGTCAACTGTAGTAGTGATGTGATAAGATGAGCTAATTCAGTAGAAATTATAAAAAGTGAGTTTATTTCTAGCAACTTTTATAGTAGTTGATTAATTGCAAAAATTTGTTTTGATCTCTATTAACAATGTTCTGTTCTTGGACCTAATTACCTGTTAGAAATGCAGGGAGAAATAGGTCTTTTTGGGATGCTAATTATGTAAAGCATGGTTATACCATTGCAAAGTGGCTAATACTCAAACTTTTTGATAGAAACAGAGTTTGAGATCTCTTCTGTAACAGCTGTTGTATTCTGTGAATTGTTTTTGCTTTTAGACTCTTCAGAGTTTCACTCTAGTGTGATAGTACTTCCTTCTCTCTCTTGGGCTCTGCTTTCATAAGTGTAAGCAATACTGAATAACCAATTCCCTCTGTGAAAATTAAATTACCAATATTATATTCACATGAATAAAACCACAATGAGTTTGTATGCTGGGTTGCTTGCTTTCAACCAGATGCTTGTATATATTGTCAAGATTCAGTGAGGCTGGGAATATTTAGTAAAGGGCTTTTTCATTAGAGGAATTAATGTCAGAACGTCTCCCTCTTGCAACATGGGAATTGATTTTCATCTTCTCACAATCTCCTTAAAGTGGAGGCAAAGCTGAGATAGTTTGTCATATCCAGGCACAGTTCTTTTTCTTCAAAGCTTACAAAAATAGAGGACATTCCTCTGGCTGGCAGTGAAGGGAGGAGTGGTGCTGTAGGTTCTTACAAGTCACTTCCAACTCTAGACATTCTGTGATACCTTTAACATTTGTCCATAGCATGCAATAATAACTAAGGAATCAAGAATACATTAACAATAGTGCATTGATTCACTTAAAATGTCACTAGCTTATTTTTGGGTATAAACAATGAGTACAAAGCAAAAAGCTTATGTAGTGTGGGAATTAGTCTTTAAAGAAATATATTGTCTTGGATCAACTTTTATGTATCTACACTGCATAAATTATTATAGAAGAAACTGTATGTTACCATACTAAGTTTTTAACCATGCAGCAGATTCTTTTTCATATGTAATTTTTTTCAAAAGCGTTGACTTATAATGGGTTGCCTTTAATGTATAAATCTAGTAATACTAGGTCAAGTATGTGGATTGGAGGGTCAGACAACAGCAAACAAGCCATGGAATACTATAAATTCTGAAACCCTTTTTCTTTTTGACAGAGTAACTTCCTGCAGAACTTTTTATCTCTTTCATTGCCAAAAGGAAGTAATAAAAATTCTGGTAACGTGTCTACTCTCTGGCTAAAGCTGCTACTGAACATATCTTTTGGAGAAGATGGACAACAGATGGTTATGAAGATAAATGGCTTTTTAGACCAGATCATTGAAATGTGTAAATACAAGCACAAAAGCAGCCAACATCTAGCACTTCTTATTCTACATAACATATGTTTTAGTCCAGCTAATAAACCAAAGATATTAGGTAATGGTAAGTATCTGAAGGGTGTGCAAACTGTTGTTCTCTGAGAATATCATGGCTTCCAGAAGACTATATTTTCATGGCAGTTTGGGTTACTGACCAAGAACTCAATGTTGTATTTTAGAAGAGCATTTTTATAAAAAATTAATTTTTAGAATTACAGAATACATATTTTGGCATAGAGACAATTACAGTAATACATAATAAAAGGAAAACCAAATAAATAGTTTTCAAAAGCAAATCAAGATTCATTGTTAGGCAGATAATTTGGATATAATAACAGATTATGCATGAAAGGATTGTTACAGTTTTCTCAAACAGCTAGTTTTTCAGGGAGGGTTGAAGGATTTTTTGTATCAGTCAGTTTGAAATAATTGAAGTTCCTATCTTTCAACTGGACAAAACTTTCTTGGCTTATGCAAATCATTAATGTTGAGACAAACTATTTTATATCCTGTCATGTACAAAAAATGTTTATGATAATGATAAAGTTATGTCATGGCATATATATTTAATGTAACAATATGTTCAGAATTTTTTTCTTGGTTGTTTGTAGAAGGTATTAAATTCCCTCATTTAATTGCAGAGAGAGTGCTTCTGTCTTTGTTTCAAATTCTCAGCAGGTTTTCCATAGTGTCCATGCTTTTTATTTTTCTTAAGATGTGGATTTACTGCCTTAATTAAATATACATTATTTAGTTACATAATCTATGAATTTTTGTTCTGAAGTGAAGAACCAAAGTGGAAGAGTTTGGCTTCAGAGCAATTCTAGAAAATTAAAGCATTTAAAGTGGGGTGGCAAATATTTCTCATTGGTTGCAAATCATGTGCATAATAAGTATGAAGGGAAATAGAAACATCTTAATATCCATCCTGATGTGGCTCTAATTGTGGCTACTGGGAGTTATAAAAGAGTTTCACAGCTTACTTAGTCCCTAAGCATAGCTGATAGCTATACATAATGTTCATGTTTTATTACTGGTGGCTTAACTTTTTAGCATTACTTGGTTTTGTTTTGCTATATTGTTTTTAACACTTCTTTCAATGTACTGTGCTGATTTTATGAGCATATTGAAATTTAATCGATAATAAAGTTTCTGTAATTCCTCTGCCATACCAGTACTAGTCATAAAAATAAGTATACTCCAAGCATCAGTCTACTGAAGCATGTAAATATATTTGCATTGCTCTTGATTATATTTTCTAGATGCATTTGGTTTCATGTTTTTTTATTTGTCTCATTAGATCAAGCAATTGCAGTACTGTCTGCCTGTTTGGAAAGTAACAGTCCCACTGTTCAGAGAATAGGAGCAGCTTCACTTTGGGCTTTGCTTCACAACTATCAGAAGGTTAGTATTTAAGAAATCTGTGAAAAAACTGTAATGTTATACTTTTATGCTGTAAACAATACAGTAATCTCTAAGTAAATAATAATAAAATTTACAGTAGTCATTCTGTTTTATTTTAATTGCGTAGCTGCCGAGGCTGAGAGATTTAAACAACATGGTATAGAAGCAGTTTGTCCTTCATAATTTGTGACTACTTATATAAATGCAGTCTATATGGTGATACAGTTATATTAATTCTAAAAATTCCTACATCTCATGCTCTGATGAATTATTGTAATTTTTTAAACTTTGCTATTAAGGAGTGATCATGCGGGCAAGAAAGCTCATTGTGTTTTGTGTGTTTGTGTGTGCTACAGGCAAAAGTGACTTTGAAGAATCCATCCATAAGGAGAAGAATAGATGAAGCTTATTCTTTAGTGAAGAAAAGTAGGTCCTATTTCTACTTAATGCCAATTCTTAATTTTTCCATCATTAAAGCATTTCAATTTATATCATCACAGTAAGCTTTTGTTGTGCTACAAGTTTTTGAAAGGATACTTTTGTCCCTAAAATCACAATTAGCAATGTGGCTTATGGTTAGGCATCTTATAAATAGAGATGGAGAAAAATGCCTTAGGTGAAAACCTTAGATAATTACCAAGGTTAGTTTTGAAGTATAGGTCTGATCATGCTTGCAATAAAAAGCCTTTTCACAGTACAGTTGTGTGAATCTTTAAATCTTAAATTTAGTGATAAGAAAAATTGTTCTTTTAGCAATGACTTTGCCTAACCGTGCTCAGCCTCAGAGCTGAGCCACACAGAGAAGGGATCAGAACAGAGCATTGTTCCCACATTAAAGTATTCTGGCATGGGTTAGTGACATTCTGAAAGCTTCACATTTTTGCTTAAGTAACTGAACATAGCTCTTGTTTGAATGGCTGCACTACAGTAGATTCAGCTGAAGAACATTCAGTATGGAAAGTGTTCAAACACTGATCTGGAGCTTCGGTAGCTAATAATGGGTTTATTGGTTGTTAGTCACATCAAGTTAGTCTAATCTTGAAAGGACATGATAATGTCTTTTTAAGCTAATGAGCTTTACTACTAATTTAAATTGTTCTATGGATGTACTCAAATAGGTTTATTGATTAAGGGGCTTATAATACAAGGTTTCCATAGTATTTGCATAACATATTTGCCACAAACTTTCTCTCTACATTGACCATTGTTGGTATCCTAATAAGGAGGAGGTGTATTTTTGATAGAACATCTCATCATTTTTCCTGTGCTGCCACCCAAATTCATTAATTTTGTGAATGTACTGTTGTTTCAAATTCAGCCATTACTAAGTCAATCCTTAAACATAACAGTACCACATTTCATATACTGATAATATATTAACAAGTTTGTATTGTTCCTTACAGCAGAACTACCACGGATCAGAGACTTTCCTACCTTGTTGAATCAACAAGGTAGAAATATGTACCTTTTACAGATTAGCACCTCATAACATTAATCCCCATTTATTTATGTACTGCTATAGAACATGAAATCCCAGACTGAACTATTGATTTTTAATTCAATAAAAATGTACATATCAAAATAAGGAATAGAAAAGATTTTACACAACTGTCATTATTATGGTTTACAGTTCTGTAATATGTCATCAATATTGTCACTAAAACATTCCTGCATTAAGGATCCCATCTAGTCTGTACTTGTAAAGCTTTGATCACTTAACAGCGATAATAGGGCTAAAATGGTAGATTGTTATTCTGAGCACACGTGGGGAAATATTTCAACATGGCTATTGTTATTTTACATTTCCTGCTTTGTCATACCCAAGGGTAAAACCAAAACAGACGTTGCAACATAAAGTAAAAGTATTTGATTTGCTACTCATTAATACAGAGGTTAGGGTCATAAACCAGCATGAATTCTTGCAAAGCGTTTAATGCAATCTTTGGAAAAGGAATTTTGTATTAAGAATCAACTAGAAATTCAAATCTTGGGGTTTTTTTTCCTTTCAGGTTCTCCCCAGCCAGAAGAAAATGAACTACATGCCTACCATTTAAAATGCTTAGAGAATGTAGTGCAGCTTCTTGATTGTTAATGGTCATCAGTCGATTTCTCATGTTGAAATTGAAAAGCTTGTTCAATGAGAGCCTGAAATTTGAAGAAAGCACTTCTGATTCACAGATTTGTGACAGCAGCAGATTTGCTGTGGAAGAAATTTATGAAGCCTTTGAGGAAGGAGTTCATCTCTTTGAACCAAAGAAATTGCACTGTTTCTTGTTCAAACTGTTTGTACTGTAATCCCAATGGGAAATTATAATTATGCTACTATGTAAAGTATGTACACAGAAGAAGGAATGTACAGGGGAAAAGATTTGAAAAATGAGTAATTTTCTTAAATTATGCATTGAAATTGTTACTGTAAAGTATTAGAATTTCTGGTTTGGATTGTTCTTAATAAAGGGGTTTTTAACTGAGATCAGCATTTGCTGTGAGTGAAGTGGAATTTTTAAGATCGCAGGTGTGCACAGTGTATGCTCATTCAAAAACTGAAAATTTTGGCAATTGTGGTGTGTTACACATATTAGATGCAAAACAGCAAGGTGTGTGTTGTGGTTTTGAAGCAGATTTCAGTTCAAATTGCTGCATGTTTTTTAAGATGCTAACAATTGAAAAAGAGCTCTCAATTGCTGATATTAGAGGTGACAGTTATGTAAACGTAGCAGTTTTTTCAGGGTATGGGGTGTGTGCATCCATTTTAGTTACATTACAACAATGTAGAAAATATTTGAGTCAAAATCTGTTGGTTTCTAAAGACTTTGAATCTTTTGCTTGGGGCAAATTCTCCCCTCTCTTTCCCCCCCCCCATTATCCAGGCTGTGTTGCCTTTGAAGTGCTACTATGTAACTATTGCTCTAACTTTTTCAGTATTCTATGCTGAAAGAGTTTGAGAAAAAAAATACATTGCTCTCTGAGCACTACTGTTTTTCTGGCTGTGCTTATGGAGTATCTAACAGGGTGTTTTAATTTCCCTCAACACTTAAAGCTTTTATTTTATGTCAGAGTCAGATAGAAGTGAGCTAATTCAAAGCAAAACCCAAATAACATCTCTAAGAATTATAGCAAGGCCATGTCTACCTGTAATTAGTCTTTCCTTCTTAACCAGGTGATGAAAGTATTTTCTGCTGACAGAAGGGATTGTGGTTTATTTGTTTAGCAGTGCTTGTAAATTACCTGTGACTTGATATAATTCAGCTGACCATAAGTGTGTTGCTTATGGGTTAAGTCATTACTAGAAATGTAATTATTGGCTGATCTCCCGTCCCTCCACCAAACAAAGAGCAAGGATGGACCACCAAAACTTGATTCTTTTCCACTTACTGTATTGTGTAATTACTGTGTTTTGCAAAGCAGTTGTTAAATGCTGTCGTGCTCATCCCATGGTATTTATTGCAGAACACTCAGCTGCAGGGCAGGAGACAGCTCTGCAAGTCAGCATTTGCTGACTGGGCTTGAAAGTGTGAGGTCTTTTTCCCTCAGACTACCAAGTGCTGAGTCTCTTCAGAGACTTATGTTTCAGCATACTCACCCCAATGATCTTTCTCATAAATCAGTCACTAAGTCAAAATGCAGATTGTTTGCTATTTTTTCTGTTTCAAAAGGACAAAAAATGAGAGCGCTCAATGCCAAATGAATTCTAACAGAAGTAACCACTCCTGCAAGGATGGCAAGATCTCATTCAAAGCATGGATACACATGGATCTCATGAGGAGAATGAGGACTTCAGTTTCACGACTTCCATGAAGTGCAAGTACAATATAATAAGGCCATAGAAGATCTGGATGCTTGTTTACTATTAAACATTTCTATTTTACTAAGCTGTGCTTGTTCTTGAAGAAACTATTCACATTGAAAAATCTGGGCAAATTGCTAATACATTTGTTACAGTAAGCCTTAGTGCTGTGCTTATCCCAAAATGAGTTATTTTCTCAGTATTCTGCAACAATTTATAGTTGTGGGAAGCAATTGTAGCAATGTCATAAGTAAATACTTATATTTGGTGTTGCTATTCTGGAAAATCAAAACAATTTTTAAACTCTGAGGGCTAAAATCTATATTCATATTGTGAATAAGCTTTCCTCCTTCAAGATTAAGGAAAGGGCTTTATGTCTTTATTTAAAGGACAGCACTTCCTTCCATCAAATTTTCTCTTGAAAACTGGGAGCATAGAGTGGCTGCATCCTGCCTTCCTGCATGTTAACAAAGTGAGTTATAAAATGTAAATGACCCTATATTTCCTATTCACTGGCACTTAAGACTACCATAAATAGCCTCACAATAACCTTTAGTCTTAATTAATTTCATGAAAAAAGATTTACATATTTAGACTTCATTCACAGTTAATTTCCAAATTTTAGAGATCCACCTATCTTGAAGGATGGGGTATTTGTCATGTTTGTGTTTTCAAAGAAAATTAAACCCTTAAATACCTTCAAATTCTAAGAACTGTAAAATAATTTTTTATCTTGCAGAGGAAAGTGCAATTAAAGTGGAGATGGATTTCCTGAATAAGCTACAGAATTTAAAAGGCAATATTCAACTTTCATCTAGTTTCCCTAATAAAAGGCACAGCTATGCAAGCTAGGAGTCTCTTGAAAATCCTTATCCAGGAAAATTCAATTACCATTTGTGCTAACTGCAGATATATCATGCTCTTCCTTGGTTGCTTTATCTTTTATGATAAGCTTGTAATCAAGAAAGAAGTTATTAAATTCAAAAGAGGTAAGGGCATAAAATCTACTAATAATGAGGCTTTCAGATTCTTTTAAGATGGATGTGTCATCCAGTGCTTGTTCAAAACTTTCACAGAAATAATTTTCACTTAAGAGGTATAATATTGTAGATTAGGCTTAAATAATTTCATTTTGATTGTGTGTGTTCATGCAAATAGAGACATTTAGTCATGACTTACTGATGAAGTTTTCAAACCTTTGAGTAATAGGTTTTCAAGCCTACTTGAAAATCCTCAGGAAAAATACTTCATTTATGAGAAAGGGACTATTTTTTGCTCTTCCAGCAATTAGGACTTACAGATTCTCCTCACACAGCAACTATGCATCCCTGGATGATGTTTTTCATTGATTCCCCTCCATACCAAACTTGCAAATTACAGCAATTATGGGCTTGTGGCAGCAGTACTGGCCAGACTGGGGAAGGGAGTTTTCTATACTCGAGACTTCAGCCCAGCTTTTTTAAGGCTTTCCCTTCACAGTAAGGTAGAAGCTGCTGTGACAGCTTCTCAAATCTGCTTTTCCTTCAGAGAAATGTTTTAATGTCTTCTAGGGGAGAAAAAAAGTGGTTAATAGCCACACAAAGATTGCTGTCCACTGGGGAGTCTGAGGCCACTCCGCACTTCACTTGAGTTTTCTTCTGGTTCAGCTCTCCAAGGTGGCTCCTAAAGTAATCATTTACAGCTCCACTGCTGAGATAGCATCATGCTGCCATTGCTTTAGGATAGAGAAGGAGTTGTGGTAAATACAATTTCACAACACTACAGTCCTTGTAGGCTCCTCTTTTGGCTCCTGGGCTGCCCTGTGGAAGATGTGCATTCTACATTTATCACCTCATCATCATCATCTTTTTGTGATTACCTAACCTCATTCAGGACTTCTGTGTGGTCTCTGAGCTTCCTAAGATCTGATTAGTCTCCCTGTGTTGTAACCCATAACGATTTGGCCCCATGACTGAGGGTCAGCGTGTGCCCTCTGGCCTCAGTTCCAGCTATTCTTGGGCACATCTTTATTTTTATAACTGGTATTTTAGGTGCTGAACATTAGGTAGTAGGAATTTTATAATTAAGTTTGGTATTCAGGATACGTTCCCCTCCACTCCTCCTCCCAACAGCCACCACAGCCTTGAAAAAAAAAAAAAAAAAGAGAAAATGGGAAAATTGGTTGCATTTTCAATGGAAGAGGAGAATTCTTACAGCACCCACTTTCATGCATCCAAAATGGAGTATCAGTCTGTGTTGAATTTACAGTCAGCCTACAGGCTTAGGCTCACAAATGTCCTCATTCCTCATAAACAAAACACATAGACCTGCTTTGAATGGTCAGTCTGGATGTTATGTCATCATTCCAGCTTCTTGATTGCTTGCCAACAGGCCTATAATATAAATCGTATGTTTTTAGATCCCAGTCCTTAGCATTTACTATGTGCATGTAAATATTTGCTGAGCAGAACACAGGATGGCAATTCCCAGTGCTTCACATACAGTAGGTAATACATTATTTAGTTCACATATGTGACTTGCAAATTTCCACTGTTGTTGCAGATGTTTCTTTAAAAAACTCAGTTTTAGTGATGCTTTCTAATTGAGAATATCTTCAGAATACTGACCTGGAGTTGAAATACTAATGAGGTCAGCCGCAACGGAGGGAATGCATTTAAACCCAAATACTCTCCCTCACCAAAATATACTCCACTAACCCTAAGAGGCAGTGCAGAGCTTCAGAGAGACAGAGCAGAACAGGAGACTGGGAGGATGTCAGCCTGTGGCCCTCTATCTTAAACATACTGGGAGTTACAGGATCACCTGTGTCTGTGTTTTAGATCCAGGGGGTAAAAAAATGCATGTTATTGAGAGCTTTCTGGCCAATCTAGCTATGTCTGCTAACTGAGTTTAACAAAAAGGTAATAGTTCCTCAGTTTATTTTCAGTGTTATGCTGCATCACAGGCTGCCACTGACTTCAGACACCAGTTAGTTATCTGAATTAAAAAAAAAAACAACAAAACAAACAAATGAATCCACAAAATATCTCTTTTGAGAGAATACATTGTCATCTGTCATTGTCACCTTGACATCTAGGTGAGTTGACTCTCAGCTGGGGCAACACCAATTGAGGTGCAAGCGTCAGCATAGTAGTGCTCATCACATAAATACAAGCTTAGTCTTGTAGGCAAGCTCCAAGTGATTACACTTCTGAGGTGGATTTCACCAAATCAGGATAAGGAAAATTGTCTTTCTTCTTGGTTTCCATTCTAGGACTCTGTAACTGAGGATTTGCAGAAGGACTTTCTCGCATTGCTGTGGCAGCTGGAGAGTGACTCACTCCTTCTCAGCCAGAGTTTTTCTTGCCCATTAGGATATTTTTCCAGAAAAATGTCTTTCACAGTTGAGCAACAGTACCTGAATAAAAACTTTTAGTTGCTTCCAATTAAAACTACTTTATCTGAACTTCAGAGCCTTCCTGAATCTGGAGTTACATGAATGGGGGTTGGACTGCATGATCTTCAGAGGTCCCTTCCAACCCTAACAATTTCATGATTCTGTGAGTCCTGTAGATCTACTAACAGGCTTTAGTGCCTGTATGATTAAGTGCTCTGCAGTTTCAAAGTTTTCCATAAAATGGCAAATGACTGTGAAGTTTCAAGGGCTAACACAAGCTGCTCTTGCAGGTAGCAGCAGTGTTACTGGAATTCTCATATTTTCTGAAAGTTTTGGTGAGATTTTTCATCTGTTTGTGTAAATTCAGACATCAGCTGCTCATTAGTCCACAGCTCAGGAGATTGTTCCTTAGAACCTCTGGTGTTGTTGCTTCATGCCTGCAAGATGCACCATTTCCAGCATTAAAAATAAGTTTAAAAAAAGAATATTAAATTCACCTGCATGCTGGTTTCTGACCTAATAACTGCTACTCTAGAGTGAAAAATCTTGCATTGTCCAAAATTATTCTGCAATAATTAAAGGTTGGCAAAGCATCCCTGAAAAAAAATGCTTATTAATACAAGAGAAGGAGTGGAGCCATACAGCAGGAGGTTGCTAGCAGCTGGCACAGCCTGTGGGGAGCTCTTGGGGTTCTGTGCAGCCTGTCGCTGTCTCTCTGTCTCAGGAGATTTATAGGAGAAAAATTCTCTCTGGTCACTTTGGGTGTTTGTTGACAGTAATTTGCCATTGTATTTTTTCTATTTATTACATTTATCATATAATGACAGCAATCCTCCCTCTCTATTTTGAATAAAACATTTTTACACAGTTTTATGGGGCAATATGATTGAGTTGTCACAAGAACACCCTAAATACTGTTTTTAAAGCTAACTTTCTTAGCTACAGAAATTTTCATACTGTAAAAATAAAATTATAAAAAAAATGTAGCGCAGCAATGGATTATAAGGTTTTGTATTCTTCTATGAGTATTACTGAGTCTCTATGTGGTTAAACATGCAGTTTAACATTGTGAGATTTCTCCAATATGCTTTTCAAAATATAGTATGACAAACAGTGTGAGTGGAATTATTTTTTTTTTGGAAGTAACAACAACTGATTTTAAGAAGCAAATGACCATAAAAATCAATAGAAAAATCTAATTTTAGGTGGTGTTCGACTAGGTCCCAGCAGGGGAAACATTATTGTATGGACAAAGTCACTAGGGAATATAACAGGAATTGAGGTCAAAATGTAATCACTCAGAACACAGTTCTTTGGGGTGGATTATTTTATTCTCTCTCTGACCTGAAATACCTTTTAATGGTAACAAATCTCCTTATCCTATGCTGGGAGTGTATTTGCCATAATGTATTAGAAGAAAGATCCTTAACAGCCTACGCACTTTTTCATATGATTATCAAAAATGTGCCGTGCTTTCTCTCCAACGTGCTGGAATAACTTTCTTTTCAGTTAGAGACAAAATGGCCACTTGGAAGGAGTGGTAGGTGGTAAGTGCTAAACTAAGGCTTTAAAATCTAACTAAAACTGAACATTTAAAGAAACAGAAAAGAAGAAGTAAGGGAGACAAAGAGAGAAAAAGAAACATTAAAACAGGTAAAATAGCCTGGTACTGGAGAAAATCAGTTCAAAGGGCCATAGTTATAAACACCTGTAAAAACAGCAGTTCACTGTGCTATCATTGCTTCCTTGAATTTCAATTATTTAATCTTTACTGTCCTTTTTTTTTTTTGTGTGTGTGTGTTTAGCAACAACGTAAGAGATGTTCCACTGCTGCTGTTCTATAAACTTTTGTTGCCTCTTATTCTAAGAATGCCAGTTTTGTGCCAAACCCTTGAATGTTGCATCTTTTTATACCAATGTGGTTATAGTAAGTTAAGGTGGGTTTTTTTTAGGACCAGTGTAACATTATTAATAATGACACTTGTAAGAGCCTAAATGAGAGATGTGAGACTCCAGGCGTCTCTTCAAAATGCAGTTTATTCCATCCAAGACGTTACAACAGGGTCGTGGGTGACCTGGGTGACCCTGGGTGACCCCACCCAGGGTCGTGGGTGACAGAGCCTGTGCCTTCAGCTGGCAGCTCCAGCTGCAGGCAGGCCTGGAGACCCTTTGGTTTTGGTTACATTGCATTATATAATTTTTTTTTGCTTAGCATCTTAATACAGTAGAACCAATCTATATCTTAACTATTATCTATAGCCGATCGTAACTACTATAATTACCATATTCATATTACTATTCTCCAGTCACTAAAAGTTAGTATATTACAGTTTAAGCTAGAAGTTGTTTTTCAGTTTTCTTGCAGTGGAAAATTCTGAGACCTTTTTTCTACTTGCCACATTTGCTGACTTGTTTGCCTGTGCTATCTTTCTGCTTGGTAGAAATATCTTGTTTGGGGTGGGTTTATCCTTTGCTCTAGGTCAAAAACCCCATCTAACTAACATACCCTTTGCCTTCTTGGTTATCCAGTAAGACTGGCTCAGGAATTCTTTTCTTCTGTATCAAAACTTGCTTCCATCTCTATTCCTTCATCAGACTCTACATTTAAAATCTTTCTGTCATGCATACATAGCTGTGAGACTTACTTGTCAAACTTTCATCCTTCCCAACAGACACTCTTACAAACGTACCACAAAGAGGTGACTTCCATGTGTGTGTTCAGCTTCTCATACATGAATGAAACAGTGAGCCAGGCTGGCTCCTCATGGCTGGTTCTCTCTTGTCGTGAGTGCATGTTATTGCTGCATTCCAAAGTAGTTCATTTCTTCATACAGAAATCCCCCCTCCCCCACCAAAAGAAGTATAATCTATGTTTTGGTGAAGTCATTGGAAATTCTTACTTGTTAATGTTAAGGGTAAGATTTTTTTAGTTTCATTTAATTTTGATTCCTGGGATTTTCCTTGCATACATCAGTACACCTACCATGACAGCCTTTTTCAAATGCAGTAGAAGGTCATGTAAGTGTCAGAAATTTCCGTTAGCAGAAGTAATTAACACTGTCAAAATCATTTCAGAAAAGCAAACTGAGCTATTTAAGATGCTTTTAATGCTACCCATCCTGTACTAAGAAAGACTAATAACAGAATGCCAGAAAATTGTGTCTGTGTTCTTGGAAGTACTTATTCACCATTTGCAGAATTCATTCAGCAGCCATTTTCTATATATTATTTTATATGTATATATTTGAAGCAGTAGAATTTCTGCTTCACTGAAAGGGGGACACATATGCATTCGTCTCAGGCTTGGTAAAAAATGCAGTTGATTCAGTTGTGTAAAAAAAGGTCCATGGAGACTGAGAAATAATGTCCAAGAAATATAATTTACTGTTATCTACAACAGAAACAGCAAAAACAGTGTACAAAACTTTCAATCCCAGGAATCCAGGAAAAAAATTCAGCTATAAAAGTACAATGTATCTTTCATTTTATGTTTTGAAAAATAATAAAACAAAATAGTAATTCTGTATAGTCACGTTTCCCATTACAAAAGAGATATGGGTTGCAATGGATACAAACACTGATGCAAGTAAGCTGAAAAATGCAATTTTGATCTTGGACCTTTGGATCTGGGATGTTAATTTGAATGAACCAAATACCTGAATATGTGTGAGTAACAGCCCACCATGTGCATGAATAGCCCTCTCCCATAAGATATTTAGGAATTAACTGCCTGCTAAGTCAATGTCTCTGGTTATTTCTGATCAAACTAAATGCAGACAACCAGCTCTTTAAAACTATCCTAGCAAGGTTTACCTCAGATTATCTGTTGAAATTCCTGTCTGTCTAATGCATCAGATTATTCTGGTAAGCCTTTGAACACTCATACATCATAAATTCAGATCACTACCTTTTAAAAAAAATCTCTTTCACTTTAATAAAAAAAAAAAATACAAAATCCACTAAAAATAGAAATATTAAATTGTACAAAAAGAAATATCTGCAATTTTTCCACTTTGAGTGATTCAAAAGCACAGAATCATTTAGGCTGGAGAATACCTCAAAATAATCAAGCCCAACCTCTGACCCATCACCACGCTGTCGATTAGACCATGGCAAGTAAGTGCCATGTCCAGCCAGTTCTTGAACACTTCCTGAGATGGTGACTCCACCACTTCCCTGGGCCATCTGTTCCAATGCTTAACAAGCTTTTCCATGAAGAAATTCTTCCTAATATCCAACCTGAACCTCCCCTGGTGCAGTTTGAGGCCATGTCCTCTCATCCTGTCACTTGTTACCTGGGAGAAGGGGACGACCCCCACCTGGCTACATCCTCTTTTCAGGCAGCTGTAGGAAGTGATAAGGTCTCCCCTGAGCCTCCTTTCCTCCAGGATAAACACACACAGCTCCCTCAGCCTCTCCTTGTTTGGTTTAGTCTCTGGAAGTCCTGTGTGTTGTATTTAAACTGACAGGGGCTTCACACATGATTTTGACTTAGGGGAATTCAATTCAACCATCAAAATAAGAACATAATACATTTGACTGATGGCAGCATCAATATGTTAGGATAGTTATGTTGGGATAGTTGATAAGCACTTTTTGAGCAGAGATGCTACTTCACAGGCATTTTATGATTCCTATGGATCGTAGAAGAAATTTAAAAAAAAATCTGTCGCAGATCAGTGCCTCTTGTTATGAACGTACCAATGAAACAAAAGATCTATGCTGTCACAGTAATTCAATTTAAAAGTTAAATCTGCCTAAAATAACTTGTGATGATTTTTCAAGGGGTGCTCTGAAGCCCTATAGCTGTAATTAAACTTTCAGCTTCTTAGAAATCGGTGAACAAAATTACAGGCTAAATTTTGGAAAATCAAGAAAAATCTCTGATATTCCTTCTCAAACTGAAGACACTAATTGAGCATATGACTCACCACAGCTTTATGTCAGTATAAATATCATTGATTTCTTTGGAACTACATTAGCATAAAACAGATGTAATGTGTTGCAGTGGATAAGGCAGGAGTTTATGGCAAAATTATGCTACTTCTACTAAAACAAATGATTGCAGCAGATATTCCTTGGCTCCGTTTATTCACAGTTGACTGTGATACCTTTCTTGTAAAAGCTCTACTGTTTTGTTTGGCTTTGTCTAAACAAATGAAGTTCTGCAAAGCAACAACACGCATAAGAAATATCTGTTCTGGATTTTAGTAGGAAAGGGAATTTTACTTGAGGATTTTTATTTAGCAGTGTTTTGGGGGTGGAAAGATAAAGAAAAAGCCCAAACTAAAGCCAAAAATATCTAGTTTAATTCATTACGATACAACAGAATTTTGATTTCTTCTTTAGATTTTGGTTTTTTTTTTTTTTTTTTTTTCATTTCATTGCATACATAAAGATTTGGTAGGATATAGCTGTTTTTACATACTTTCTGTGTCATTCTTAAACCTTTTCCAAGGTTTAGATTGGGCAGCATTTAGTTCATGATTCATTCAAAAGTTTCCTAGCAAATGTTTTTTTGTGTTCTGTTTTGAATATCTCTAAGCAGGACAGTTTTAGGAGAAGAGTTCACTTGTTCTGAAGAATGCCTTTTTCAAAGAGTGGTTTGAGTGGTTGTTTTGTACCTCTTTCAACACTTAAAGCTAGTCCAAGATGAAAAAGTGGAAAAGAAAGAAGTGGCCATGCATTCTGCCAGGGCATTTGCCTGGAAACCAGGATATTTGTGTTTGGCAATTGGTGTTTGGGGTGGTTTTATTTGCTTTTCATTTTCTCTTTGTGTGTGTGTTTTTGTGTGCGTAGAGGGGAGATTTTAGACAGCATTGCCTGCTTGAGTTGATCTTGTAGGGAGATGGGCACTATCAGAAAATGATTAACTGTCACTTTGCTGTTTACCAAGCTTCTTCCCAATAAAGATCCACAAAAAAGGCTTAAGAAAAAGAAGATGCAAGACATAACTTTGCTAGAAAGGTAACTTGTCAGGTCCTGGATGCATCAACAAAAAAGAGTTAAGGATGCCATATAGGAAAGATGCATTTTTTGCTCTATTTAACTTTCTGCCTCAATTTTGAAGGTCATTTAAAAACTCATAAGCTTCTTTGCCTTATAAAAGTTAGAGGTCTTTCTTGGAGAAATTTTTGAGCTGACAACATCCTATAATTAAGGACAGCCTCAACCTTAAGTGAACTGCCTCGGCAGGAAGTTTTCACATTCAGGCTGTGTTTGAGGGCATTGTTTAGGAAACAGCTCTGTAAGCCTCTGCCAGAAAGAGAAAAAAAATCCAGCAACATTCATTTCCTTAAACAGACCTTTAGCAGGGTTTTTCAGCAGCACGATGGACATAGAAATAAGAGTTGAACTAGGAAAAGAATAATTCAGGAAAAATAGTATGTGTACGAGGATGGCTGTACTCTGAAACAGAAAGTTCCATTTCCTGTACCAAAACCAGATTTTTGTGAGAACCTTGAAGTCTTTCTGCTTTGATTTTTCTTTCATTAAAATTAAACTTTCATGTCACCGCAAAAAACATCACTTTTTGCAAACTAAGAAAATGAAAGATTTCAGCAAGAATACAAAAATTCAAGTGAAAGAAATAAACAGTCAACTACACAGAATTAGTACATTAAATACTTTGAGACCCAAATGTACTTTACTTTCTTTTGTGAATTAGGTTTTTTCATGTTTTTCAAATGTTTTCTTTCATATTGTAACTGGATAGAAATTCTTAGATGACTTGTCAATAGATTTTGAATAAAAATCCAGTAGTATCTTCCTATTAAAAATAGAAAAGTTCATAAAATGTTTCTAAGGAAATTTCTGATACCATATTGACCTAATCAGTAGCAAATATTTACAGCCAAGATCATTGAAGAGAAAAGGCTTAGACTGAAGAAAAAAGAGTTGTGATAATTTTTAACATTAGACAATCATGTAAATAAAAATATAAACAAAATAAATTAAGAGGATATTTTATTTGTTTGATTTGTTGGGATTTTCTCTCTCTTTTCTAAGTAGATCAACTTGGCTTTGTTAATTGTCTTCACAAGTATCTTCACTTTTCCATCCTATTTTTCACTATTGTTTTATATAAACACAGAGGAATAATCTGAATGGCTGCTTTAAAGGTTTCCCCTTCACACTCAGACACATGAACTTCCCTCAAGTTTGACAAGTCCTCACAGGCAGACACTGCGGCCATGAACACATCAAAGGAACTTTCAAAATGAATTTGAAAGTTCCATGAACTTCCTTATCTCCTACCAACACTCCTTTCACTCGAGAATTGGTAGCCGTAGTGCTTCAGGGTGTTCAAAAATTGCTCAGCAGTGGTGCTTCTTCCACTGCTCAAATCAGATGTTTATACCGTTGGAACATCTCACCATTAGCCACCTGTCACTAAATGTATCTTTACAGGTTCAGAAGACACTCATTACATAAATATAATCTCCCTGAAAAAGCTGTGAAAATGCTCTTCTCTTAGTGCCCTCTAACCTTGACATCACAGTGTCATAGCTTAACCCCATCCCGGAGCTCATCCCCACACAACCTCTTGCTCACTCCCCAGCCAGTGGGATCAGGGAGGGAATTGGAAGGGTAGAAAAGCTGGAAAACTCATGGATTGAGATTAGAGAGTTTAATAGGAAAAGCAACAGATGTGTATGTGAGCAAAGGAAATCAAGGAGTCCATTCCCCACTTCCCATAGCAGGCGTGTTCAGCCATCTCCAGGTGCATTGGGTCTGGCTGAGATGGAGGCAGTTCTTCCATAGCAGCACTCTCAGAGCTCTGAGGGACTGATGGTGCCTCCACCCACCAAACCACACCCTCTGGATAGATCTCTGGGGATACCTGGAACTGTGAGCTCCCTGCCGTGACAGGAACTAGAGGTGACATAAAGGTGCTGCTATTGTCTGAGTGCTACCTCAGACCTAGGGGGAGGCGCACTGGTGAGCATTTGCACGTGAATTGCTCACCTCTCTTGTACACTTTTGCTATTAATATTGTTACTGCTACTGTTTGTTTTCTTATCTCATTGCTGGTTCCAGTAAACTGTTCTTATCTCAACCTGTGATCTTCACCTCTTATGCCTTCAATTCTCTCCAGCCCAATGCAGGGGAGGGGGGGGGGGATGAGAACACTAAATTGGAGAACACATTCTTGAACACTAAATTGGAGAACACATTCCTAAACCACAACACTGACACATTGAGGTATTTATTCAGTGTTATGCTATGATGAATAGCAAAAAATATAAGTAATTTTCCAGTTTCAAAAATGCAGAAGAATCTACATTTATTTAAGATTCCTGAATTCATATCTTCTTGCAAATGTGGTTTTTTTTTTTTGTTGAAATATATTATCATAAAACTATGATTTATATAACATTACCTCTTGCAGGCCAGTATGTTTAGGAATAAAAAAATTATTGAGAAGTTGAGCAGGTAGATTCTCTTTCTTTATTTTTCTACATTTGGAAAAGTCTTTAAGATTCAATTTTTTCCCTCTCTGAATCATCTTTTTCAAGATATCCCCAAAATGTGACCATATTTAATTTACAAATATTTTCTTTCTCTTTGTAGGAATGTTTTTTGTCCATTTAACTTGTCCTTTGAGATGAAAGAATACATACTGAAGAATCCTATCCCTTATGTTACTGAATAAGGGTGCCTATAGGTTAATCCTGTTTGGGGTGTTTGATTGTTCAATTAAATTAGATGCAGAATAGGAAAAGGCAAATTGAATTATTGTGCCTTTATCCATCTGTACCACTCAGCCATCCCACTTAAAGGAACAGAGAATGCTGCATGGAAAAATATTTTTCTTGACTGTGGACCCTTATCCATAGAGAAAAAGTAACATCCCTTGTCACTGAATTTTTGCTCTGGATTAGTTAACCTGGCTTCTGCAGGGTCAGGGCTAAACTACAGGGGTGCTCACAGCAGGTGTGAAATTGCTAAATCCTCCCTCCTCCCAGCCCACTCGCTTCATTACCTTCACTGAAAAGTCAGTGCAACTAAAGAGCTTTTTAGCCCTGGCCATTTTCCAGTTGGTCATATTTGCTGGTAAAGAAATGGTAGCTGGGGTGGTTTGTTCCCCTTCAGGGTGTCTCCTACTTCATTGCACTGCCACACTCAAGGCCTTTCTTTCTGGTGGTAACATTCTTCTGCAAGAATATTCACCACTCTTTCTGCATTATTGCTACAGGCCTATCTGTTAAATCTTAAATACTAATGAATCATTAAAAAGGGTATTAACATATTTGCTGCCCTTATATGTGTGTCTTATTCTTCACAGTTTTATAGCAATTTCTATTAAAAACCTCATTACAGAGATTATTGTGACATGCTTTGAAACAGCAACATTCATTACATATTATCTATGTATTGGAATTTGGGAAATTAATGCACCAGGAAATGAAATGACTCACCCAGGGTCTCTGAAGATATATGTTGAACTCATGATTAAAATCCAAGCTGTATATCTGCATTGTGTTTGCTGCACAATCTTTTTTGCTGTTTCTCTTTTTTTCTTTAAACCACATCAGTTTTACATTTAGCTGGAAAATTCCACTGTGCTGCTTCTGTTGTCAAATAATAATTGGCATTTAGCCAATTACTTTAGTTAAATGTGGCTTGTTTGTGAGCATTCCCTCCTTCTACTTGGGAGTTCAAAGCATGGAGAGAAAATGGGATAACTGGGAAAGAAGAGCCAGGCTGTGGGGAAGGATGGGCAGAGAAATGGAGAGGCAGAGACCAAAGAACTGTTCAGGTGATGGATTGGCTGTGAGATGTGCTGCTGCTGCTGTTGTGAGTCTTGTATCCACAAATGGTCAGGGTGACGTGGATTTTCCAGCCTTTCTGTTTGGGTGGGGTAGGGAGAAAAGAGGGTTAGAGGTAAGGGAGGAACGAAGAGAAGCTGTGAGACAGCTGCACATTGGGTTTTTCCTTACATTACCCGCTCTGGTGTGTCCACTGTCCAGGTGGAGATGGTAAATACTTATTTTCACAGGCTACACCCTTTGTAAAAATATGATGTTTTATGTGTCTGCTTCCAAACTGTGTGAGTGGAATCAACTCTCACAGTGCCTACAGCTTTCTGATTTGTGTCTCGCAGATGTGTCGCCCTTGTCTCTCCAGGGGACTTGTAATGGTGTCTAGAGGGGATTTCAATTGCAGCCTTTAGTGGGGAGACACAGCAATCCCCTGGTTACAGGGTATTTTTTTATCAGGTATGATGAGGGATCCTGTCCTTGGGGCCAGCTGCCCAAGAATTCTTGACATTTTCAGTAATTTTGTCTGTTGTAGAGCAAATAAATGTCCTTAGACATCAACTTATCATCAATACTTAGTCATCATAAGGAGTTAGAAATTTATTTCTTAACTTCTGTTTTCCTTTCAATGCCAGATGGAGAGAAATGAACAAGAAATTCAGAGCAATAAAATTGCAATTTTCTATATAGACAGATAAGTGAAGAATAATTTTCATTTAAGGGAATATGTCTTCATTTTGGAGATATCCTGAATATATCTTAGCTTTGGTTTGAGGAAACAGATGTGTGGAAAAAATTCATTTGTAATAGTAATCGTAAAGAAATTAACATATGCTTATATTTTTCATTCCACTTTAGATTTTGTGGAACACCACTCATCTGTAAACTACTATATGCACATGTATTATTGCATAAAGAATAATATTTCAGGTTAGAGATGTACTTTCTTTTTTTTTGCCTCTTCTGCATCTGCAATGTGAGAACTGCTAGCCAGAAGGTTGAAGATTTAAATGTGGGATCCATATAGTTCCAATGTAGCAGATTTAAAGGCTGTAATGCCACAGAGCATCCAGGAATCTGACCAATTTGACTCATAAATCCTTTCAAATACCAAATCTGCACTATAGTATCTCAAGCTTCCCATTTCCTGCTTTTCTTATCAGTAATGCTTCTGTGTTTCCTGAGACAAGCTAAATGTAAGTTAATCTTTTGATCTGTTTGAAAAGATAACTTTGTCATGCAAATAAAATGAGGCTCAGTCTCCAGTTCTATTCTCATCCATTTAGATTTTTATACTGAGCATCAGAGGAACTACTGACTATCTAGGTGTATCTTGTGAATCCAGATTTTGGATTGCCCATGACAATTTCAATTGCTCAATTAAAATTTCAACATGAGTCATGAATACTCAGGATTCTTACACCTTTGAACATGAATTTTCAAGCTGCATAATCTTAGGAAATAGGAAACTGCTTTAAAAAATTGTGTCCTATCATAAGACTTTCTTAATCCTCAAAGCCTGCACTGCTGCGAAGTTCCTGTACTTGAGAAAATTCCCAAAATATCGAAGTAGCAATAAAAACAATATACAAATGAAGAAACAAAGTCTGTAAAAATTTTAATAAGGTGGTTGTGTTTAAAATAATTTGGAAAACTAAGCTCATGAGTATAACAAAATATTTTGCATAAAATACTTTTCTGTATTTTAAGAATTTTTTTTTATTTGTAACATATCTGGTGAATCTGTGAGTGTGGTGAGGCACAGGAGTAGTTTTCCCTGAAAAGTTGTGGATGTCCCATCCCTGTAAACATTCAAAGACAGCTTGGAGGAGGCTCTGAGCAACCTGGTCCAGTGGAAGGTGTCCCTGCCCATGGCGAGTGGGTCAGAACCAGATGGTCTGTAAGGTCCCTTCCAGCCCAAAGCATTGTATGATTCTGTGGTTCTATGATTCTATGAATTCAAAGTATACCACTTCCTCATAAAACAGAATCCCAATCCTGTTTAGACAAATACAGTATCTGCCACAATTTCACTTACTACAACAGTGAACATGATTTCCCACACAGGGAAAAATAGAAAATCACTTGCAAAAGCAAATAAAATCACAAGGAAAGAAAAAAGAAAAAAAAAAAAGTCAAGGTTTATTGACATCTCACACTGAAATTCAGATTTCTTCTTCCCCACAGAGTCACTCTCTGTAAGAAGAAAATTTAAAAAATACTTGAAATTTCTGTGAAAATTGTTGCAGATAACAAGAAGACAAGAATCGTGTCAGCTTAAGAGATTGAGAAAAGTAACCTTTATAAGTTTTTTCTAAATTTTCTAATAATATATTTATATAAGTATATTAGCTTTTATTTGTTTCTAAAAGTAAATTCAGGTAGTACAGCTTTTTGAGTTAAAAAGTTGCATAGAGTAGAATTTCCTTATTCATCGTTTGGTGGATTCTGTTTGTTGGTAAGGTGAAGTAGAAATAAGTGCAACTGTAACAATGTGGAATTACAGTTGCAAAATGAAGTAATTGGAAAAACTGAAAATCATAGAATCATTTAGGTTGGAAAAGAACAGTCTGTTGTATTATCCTAAAAGAGGCCTAATTTTGTACAGATAAATATATGCACATTCTGATTTCCAGTTAGGTTGTTGCATTGTGGAAGGTGTTTTGAGCAGCTGGGATGATGAGTCCTTCTCTAGCTTGTGCAGGCTATTATTCACCTGAAATATTAACTTCTGTTGTCAGCTTTTGTTCATATTACACTTATTTATTCATTAAAGAATTTTAATGGGTTGATTCAACCTTACTTTTGAACTTCAAATTAGTCATATTGTTCCAATTTCAAGCAGCTCCATAAAAATGTGGTTTGCCGAAGTGCAAAAAATACTTGCAGTTGTCCCAGGAAAAATCCATTAAAAATGTAAGAGTGAGGCTTGTTTTGACAAATTTCAACATGAGTCATGAATACTCAGGATTCTTACACCTTTGAACACGAATTTTCAAGCTGCATAATTTTGATCCCAAAATAATACCTCATGACATATTATCACAAATAAATCCTCCGACCTTAAGATGTTACTTTTTATAACTAGTCACCAATTTATGACCTATAGAAACTGTCTTATCTTCTCTTTAGATTATTTTAATCCCTGAAGAATAGATAAATGTTGAACTGTGGTGTCTGAAAAAAAAAACCCAGTCCATTTTGGATACATAGCCTGGAAAATTTGTGTTTTCTTCTGGTGATAAACCCTGAAGATCTCTGCTTCATCAGTTATTATAGTATGCATATTGCAATAGATTCATTGGTAATGAAAACTTTATTCTGAGATTGATTTTGGTGGGAATTAGACAATTTCTGATGCAACTGCACTGAGGCCTCCAACTTGGTGTTTCTCAGAATGTGAAAGTAAGAAGCACATGGTGTTTTTCATATTCCAGAAGTGAAAATATCCTGTCAGGGGGCACTAGATGTGCAGAGATTGAATAAAATCATGTCACACTGTAGTCACTGATTCCACATTCTTTGAAAGGGACTACACAGTTCTTTTTATTATTGGCCTGCAGCTTTGTGGAAGTAAGGTTGCTTTCTTATTCCTAGTTTGCATCTTTTTTTTTTTATCATATCACAGCAGATATAATCAAAATTCACTAGTGGGGCTTGGACAAATTTTAACAGTTCAGTCACATTCACAAATTAAAAGTAATAATAATTCGTAGGTTTTGGGGGTTTTTTCAGCAAATTTTTTTTGCAGTGTTTTGCTTGTAGTGGTACCAAAGTTTTTTCTGGGTTTCTCTATGAATCTAATTTTCAGTTATGTTAATACTGAAACTGAATTTCTGTGTGTGCTTTAGCCAACATGGAAGCATAGTTTGCAGATTCATCTGCAAAGCTTACTGAGAAAGTGAAAATGCAGCGCATATATCCAGAAAAAAAGAGCTGTGATAATCCAGACATCCTGGATGAAACTTAATGTAACTCTTAGAGAAAATACAGATGTCTTGAATCCAATCTATGGCATACATATCAAAGACAAATACAATAGAAGAATTTATTTTGAAAATAATGCCCTTCATCAAGAGCACTTTGGAAGATGATGGTCTCCATTATACCCAACATTTTCTCCATTGTAACTAATCCAGATGGAATTTTGAAAAAGGTAATAGAAACTACTCAGGTCATCAAATATCTCATTTTTTTTTTAATTTCAGATATATGCAAGACAGAAATCTATGCCAATTCAGGGAGCATCTGGCATTGCAACTTTTTCTTTAAGAGATTTTTTTAAAAAAACGGAAAAGGGAAGAAGGAAGAAAAAGATCTCTCTATGCCCATGTATTTTCTGTGTAGCTGTCCATGTACTTTCCAAAAACCCTTTAATTACCTAACCACTCATCCCATTTGGTTTCCCTTTCACTCCTATGACTAAGAGGAGAAAGAACTCTTTTCTAGTAATTTTCCATGCATGCCTAATCAACATGGGTCAACTTAAAACTTAGGAGAATCATTATGTACATATGACAGAATAGCCTTTAAAAAATAAGCAATTGGCCTTATTGTTTTGTTGATTTGGTTGTCACAATGTAGAAAATTTATACTCTTCTTTCCCATTCCCCTGAGTGAAAAGAGATGCCATTCAACATTTGATTGTATTTCCCAGCTAGGAAATAAGGATCAAAAGGAAATTTCTGTTCCTAGCATTTGAAAGGCAGGTAAAACAGATCTCTTTGGTTCAACCCCACCTGACTTCTGGCAATGCAAAGCCCTTATACACAATGGGTCCATTTTCTATATAATTCTGGAAGTTAGATGCAGTAGAGGTCTGGAAGTTCTTGTAGTCTTTTTTCTGGCCAAGGCAGCACTGATACCAGCTGTTTGTTCCTGGATGCCTCTGCTAGAGTTAATCTGAAATGATGCAAGAAACAAGGCAGTCACCTTCATGTGGAATGATCCTCTTCAGTCCAGCACCTCTATTAGGCAATCACCTTACAGATTTGAGTACCCTGTAAATCACACAAAAAGTGGATTTAATAGCAGAGGTAGGTTTTCTTGGAAATGATTCTGTAGGTTTTAGTATTCTCAGCATGTGGGATTTCTCTCCTGGTTTTAGCACGCTAAAAATGAAACCTTAATCAACAGCAAACCCCTCATGTTTCAAGTATGTCTATTTAAATCAACTACAAAGGTAGGCAATGATTTTGAATAGAAATTAATCCTTTTCCATTTAAAGAATCAAGATTTCTGAGAACAATCCTGTTCAGCTCCTGGTAGATATGTATAAACATGATCTGATCTGAGGAAAATGGAGTGTATTGCCAGTAAAGATAAATATTACAGCTTTAATCTACACTGCAAATGAAATATATTATTAAAACCAGAGTCTATAGAATGTATTTATTTATGAAGTAGTCATAGTAGAACTGTTTTCAGTCAGACTTTATCTTACTTTACCAGCACCTTTGTCAGTACCAAGTATTTTAACTCCTGGACAACATGTTGCTGAGACTAAATAAACAGTAAAATTCATATCCATGCAGACAGTATTTTAGCTTGCTGCTGACACCAGATACCTATTTTTTCTTGTCTTCCAAACTGTAAAATTAGGACATTGATGTTTATCTTTAAAGTCTTTTTTTTTTATCTGCACCAGGGTAAGAGTATTGAGAAAGCTGAGTGTTAGTCTCATATTTTAATGTGTATCAATCTTGTTCTAAAAGATTCACATAAAAAATAATTGGGGTCCTGGTATAGTAAATGCTTTTTAAGGTATCTTTTTTCATGGAATAAAGAAATCTGGCCAACATACAATAATGATCCTTTTATAGGTAATTAAACTTTTTCCAATTACAGTGTGGGTTTTTTTGTTTGGAGTTATTCGTTGATTATTGATTCCCAATAGACATTACTTTTCTAAAAGCGTTAATTTATCTACAGTTCTCCAGACAAATAAACAACTCACTGCAAAATCCATTTCTTCTTCTTCAATTAATCAACAAAAATTTAATAGACTAATTTCTTTTTCTTGTGATTTGCATGTGTCTAATGCTTTGTAATTCATGTTTTCAGTTTTAAATATAGATTGGCTGAGCTAAAGTTGTGAAGTGTGTGCCTGAAAAACCATGCAACTGTGTGTGTAACTTTTTCATATATTCAAGATGAAACTTAAGCTTGCTCTGTGAATTGGCACAGTGAAGTTAAGTAAGTATTATTAAGGTTTTTGTGTCAATCAAAACTGAAGCCTGGTTTATAATTTAAAGCATGCCAGCAAGGCATTGAAAATTGTTAGGATTTATTTATAATGACCTGTTACTGTTGGACACAGAGACATTCCAGCACCAACTTAGGCAGGTAACTATGCCATTGAGGAATCTGCAGTGCATACTTCAATGAAAGCTGACAGCAGCCTATAGATGTAGAATATATGACTGGCTTTCAAAATTTCCATTGAAAGGAAATAGCAGAAATAAATGAAATAATGCCATATGGCATTATGCTCATGATGGAGACTTCTTAACTAGACTAAATGTGAAATGTTCTTCACATGTCAATCATATCTGCTGGCATTTACATAAATTTGAATAAAGTATCTTGGGTTAACTTTTACTGTCTTGCAAAACAATGAATGTTTCTGCACTCAATCTTTTCCAAGTTGCTCTAATGCTTCATTCCTGGTAATCAACAGAGTTCAGGAGTCTGATTCTGCTTTCCCTTGTTCTTTGTATAGTTTTTAAAAGTTCTAATACAAAGTGAGTAAATTTAGCGTGGGTCTAAGTAAAGATTTCAAGCTGTATCCAGTGGTGACAGCAGTGCCTCTAAATCCAGAAACTCGCGTGGTAACAAAACCCTGACACTACAAGATCAAGACATTAAAAAAGGCTGGGGATCATGACTTGGTTTTCAAAACAAAAGCAGAAAGAGAAGAAAGAAATCAGGTTTTTGAAAAACATTTAGCATGTTTTTCTTAGTATTTTGACAATATCTCTATTTTCCTTTAAAGTAAAGGTGTCTTCATAAAAAGAATGTCTGTGGTGGTTGCACTCTTTCATGTGGAGTAAAGATATATTGAATGAATAAGAGACCACAACAGATTTATAGTGTCTGAGGTTTCAAAACAGTACTGGAGAAACTCTCCTTAGGACTCTTCTTGTGGCTCAGTCTCTGGTCGCAGAACAGCAATTCACCCCACCATGGTCTTGGTGGGGTGAACACAGCTCTTTTTCAATCAAGGAAAAAAGTGAGGAAAAAAAAAAGAAAAATGATGGCTGAACTGGCATAAGGACCTGAGATCCTAGGAGACACAGGAGACTTTAACTCTCATTACAGAGATCTCTTGATGTACTGTCCTCCTTGTTGGTAGATGGAAGACCCTAGAATTGGTGATAAATCACCACTTATATTAAATTTTTTGATGCAATAATTCTAGTGATAGATTTTTTATTTTTGTTTTTACTAGATGTGGTCTTAACTTATTCCTGGAGATTTATCAGAATATATAATAAAATCATAGACATATATTGTTCTTTTGCCATGAATCTCGGCTGAAGGTTTCCTATGGAATTTGTGAAATAGGTGAGAGAGAACTCTTGCAGACTGCACAATGTTATCCATGCTTTCTTTATGCCCAGTGACTGAAGCAGTTACTGGAACAGACTGACAGAAAAGAAATAATATTCAGGATATTATATCAGAAACTTGACAGGTTATGTAGCTACAGGATATTCTTACATGTGGATGCAGTGCTGAAATCCTGCACCATAAAGGAAGAACTTGAGAGTTCGTGCTGCCTCTTTTACACATGAATGTATGGGTAAAGAACACTCTAGTTATCCCACAGGAAGATGCTGCTTGCCAGCTGGGTGAATCTGAGGCTTCTTTTTTTTTTTTTCTTTTTCCTCCTTGCAGAGTGAGCATATATCCAACAGTTTTCAGAACTGAATTCAAGGGACTTTTTTTATCTTCAATGTTCCCACATTATATGAGTCACAATCACAAATCCTCCTGCACTAAGCAGACAAAACACTTACTTTCAGAGAAAATTCTTTACATATTTTCTAAGATACACTGATTATGTAAGAATAGTCAGTATCTTTATTCCATCATTCTTAATGAACAGTTTAAAAATGATCTGTAGTTTCTTAGGTACAATGCTTAGGGATGTATGTCTGAAGACTGATTTCAAGTTCAGTATAAAATGTGAGGAGCAGAGATTGAAGTCACTATTAAGAGAAGAAGCATTACAATTGAAGACATCACACAGGAATCGTTGATCATTGAAGAGATGTTAATTCATGCACTTGTTGACTGGAAGAAAAGGTATTTGAAGCTGCAGATGTTGAAACTAATTTTTTTAAAATTTCAAATGGAAGAGAGCAGTGCACGGGGACAGTCCATTGGACAGGGCTGTATGGAGGTACATCTTTTACTTTTCATCCCAGGTGACCACTCAAAACACATTAAACAACAGTGACATTTCACCAGTTGCCAGACACATATCTAACAGCAGCAAAGCAGCAGCAGGAATTCCTGCAATCCTTCTTTCTTTTGTTTTAAACTATTAACTTTTGCAAAGAAAGGTATACAGTGAAAAAATATTTCTACAGTCTTTAGAACATAAAAAGAAAACATTGAATGACTTTATAAAAGTCATTCAATTGAATGACTTTATAAAAGTCATTCATATATTGAATGAATTTATAAAAGTGTTGGAAGAAGTATTGGGAAATTTCCTTTATTCTTTATATGATGTGCATTGTCTTTTTCTGGTTTGTCTGGTATTTGATTACCTCTGTCCACTTGAGGTATGGATACATTTATTTACTTTATCCTTTTCCAGACCTGTCCTTAATCCTTTGGTTCCCTTCTGCTTTGTTAAAGCCATCAGTACAAAAGTCACTCATCTGTGATGGTTTTTTAAAAAGTACGAATAAAGTATCAATTTACAGAAAATGAGTTTAAGGAATTATTCTGGCCAGGAAATTCAGGTTTTTTCATGTCATCTACATATCTGCCTTAAACATCTTAGTCTGTTGTTTTTCAGCTGTACTTGACTTCATGGAGCATTATAATAAGGGCGTATAAACAGAAAAGCTAAGATGTCAACAGACAAATATTGGGTTTAAAATATGATTTCCATCAATATCTGTGCATCTAGAACTTAAGAATTCTCAAACCTGAAGTGTATTCCTGTCTTGTTCCCAATCTGGCAAAATAAATTAGTGATAACTTACATGCGAAATATCTTCCAGGTCCAGGGCTCTGTTGAACTTGACAGATATAGAAACTACACAAAACTTTCTTCCTCTTGCACTCTCATATCTGTGATGATACATTATGTACCATTACTGCTTGGTTAGAACTTCCTATTGTCATTGCCCATAATGATAATCTTACCCTTTTCTACCTTGCCCTTATTGAAAGCATGAAGATTTTCTTTGTCAGCTGCTGTTCAGTGCAATAATTTTCCCATTTCCAGACCACGACATTAATGCCTCCTACACAGCCACAAACTATCCTCTGACTCATGCTGCATTGAGAAGTACTGTTAAGTTCATCTGGCTTCATGTGCTTCACACCTCCTTCCAGAACCTCTTGACCTTATTAATAGTTAGCTCTCTAGGCTGCATTGCTTCAAAATGCAGTAGGCCCTGAGTTTAAGGTTTTAAAGTTTTCATTGAAGTGTAATTGGGATGTTGATTATTTCAAATTTAACAGAAGCAGAAATGATTGAACAACTTGCAAAGATCTTTGTGATGCAGAACTCAATCAGCTAAAATTGGATCAGAAATCTTAAAATGGACGATGAGCAAATTTGCAATACAAATTTAACTTAAAATATAAAATATAATAAACATCATTAGAGAGATCATAAACTGATATTGATCTACTATGTACCATGCATTTGCTACACATCTAGATAGAAAGTTGGAAGTCTTCAGTAGTGAAAAATTATATGATATATAAACTGATTAAAAACTGTCCTTTATGGCAGAACAGTGTTGCATGTTTATTTACATTAAAACAAATGAAGTTATAATTACCTGCAATATTTTTGTCCTGTGTTTGTGTTTGCCTTTTCAGAACTGTTAATTTTAACAAGAATTTCTATATATTTGGAAAACTATGTTTATTTTCTCAGGAATTTTATTTTGGTTAGGTGTTAAAATAGTGTTAGTTTGACTCTAAAATTTCCATGCTATGCTCTGAGTAGAATCAGAAAAAAATATTTAGATGTAGTGGCTTTTATATCCACAGTGTGAATTAATCAGACTTGCATAATTCATTGGGGTTTTTTGTTGATTTTGGGGGACTGGGGGATGGGTTCTGCCCCCTTTTTTTTTTTTTTTTTTTTTCCCCCCCTGTTCTTTAATTGGGAATTGTCGGGTTTGGGGTTTTGGGTTTTTAATTTGTGGTTGAATTGTTGTTTCTGTCAATCAGTGAAAACGGACCATTTTCTCAGGGGATGTGTTTTGCTAGGAACTCAGAATAAGAATGGAAGTTCATTAATAGAGTATTTAAATGCCAGATGTACCATGAAGTACTCCAAATTTTTAAATAGAGTGATCAACCTCTTCTGTGATAGCAGAGACAGAGCTTTTCTATTCTTGGCTAGTGTGATGATATCCATGCCACTCAGCACTTACTTCTATATTAATGCTCTTCTGCCTGCCAAAAGCAGCACGTTGCATAGCTTTTTTTCAAGTCCCTATTCACCTGAAATAACTTGCTTTCTATTTATCTCTGTCTCAATTTAGAATGTGATTCATAGGTCTACAGTGAAAAATTATCAGACTTTTAAAGCACATGGAAGCAAGAACTAATCCAGAGGGGCCTTCATTCTTTGGCTCTTAGATGCTGAGCTCCCCAGAGCCAGAATTATCTCTGTATCTTACACGGTGTCAGCCACATTGTCAGCACCTAATTAGAAAGCAAGAAGATGGAGACAAGTGAAGATGCCTTTTTCACACTTCTGCTGTGATTATTGACCTGTTAAATGCTGCTTTTCTTACCTTTAATCTTTTATGATGAACTAAAGATTGGATGCCCCTTCACTATAAAACGCTAAAAGGACAGAAACCAAGCCAGCCCTGTTGGGAGTACAAGAGATATCTCCTCTTCCTTTCCTAAGGAAAAGCTTAGATCAAAAGCAGTTATGGAATTGTGGAAAACTCAGGCTGGAAGAGACATTCCAAATTTGTCTCATCCATCTATGCCTTCTGAGGCAGGAGAAGCATATCCTTAATGTGTCTGAGAAATTCCCATGTTGGAAATGCATGCGTAAAACTCTTGTGAGGTCATACTATAGCATGTAACCAGCCTTACAAGGAGATTTTTTCCCATTATATCTAACCTAGATATCTCTTGGCTAATAATGACTTTATTAATTGCTGTTCTCTGAAAAAAAAAAAAAAAAAGAGAAAGAAAGTGTCATGTTACCAGCCTTCATCCTTCATTTTTTTGCCCAGAGAAGTTGTGGATGTCCCATCTCTGGAAATGTTCAATGTCAGGCTGGAAGGAGCTCTGAGCTACTTGGTTCAGTGGAATTTGTCTCTGCCCACTGCAAGGGGGTTGGAATGAAACCATTTTTAAGGTCCTTTCCTACCCAAGACATTTATGATTCTATGCTTCTGTAATACCTCTGTGCTAAACAAACACAGTTCTCTCAGCTTTTCTTCTCAGTTCATGATTCTAAATTTAATCAGTTCTTGTTCTCATCTGAATTTTCTCCCATTTGTGTAAAACCTTATTTTAATAAGAGAAATAGTATGAAGGCATACTCCATTTAAGGTCTTATCACTTCTAAAGAAAGCAGAAAAATATCTCCTTTGTCTTGTATGTAACTCTCTGTTGACATACCTGAGAAAATTTGTCTTTTGAAAACAGAAAACATGATAACATTTTCAATATTATCTGGCTAGCAATCAGAGCATCCAGATCCTTTTATTCATCTCTGGGGAGGTTTTTTTACTTTTTCTCCTTTTTTTATTTTAATTCTTTTCTTCTTTTAATTCTTAACATTCTGAACATTCAGTTAGTTACTAAGAATAATGATGCTATTAGGTACTCTTGGTTACTTTGTTTGCATTGGAATGTGCTGTGTTAAAGAAAAAATTTTAGTATTCAGTACCCATGAGGACTGCTGTGCTTTTACCAAAGTAAGATAAAATGAGAAGGTGTGTTTTTTATGTTCCATACGAGCACTGCTTTGATGAACATGTGTCAGATGGCTGCTATGGCTATGACCTGACCTTTATCTGTTTTGTGATAGTTTGGGGATGACCCTCACGTCTTGTCTGTTCATCTGCTGGCACATCCTGCTCTCTGGGGAGATCTGCTGCTGCCAGGGTAGACCTCAGAGTGCTGCAGTGAGACTGCTGAGGCTTGCCCTGCTTCTTTTTCTCATGGACACCAAAGATCAGCCCAGGAGAGATCTGAAGCACATCATGGTGATCAAGGACACAGGCATCTTAGGTGGTGTCTTCTTCATTCTGCTAAGGAAGGGAAAAGTCCTGGGAAGAAAAGGACAAGTCCATGGGCCAGGACTGAGTTGCATCGCTGGTGTCAAGAACAAGTTGCCTTTTATCACCATGGGCTCTTTTATTGATCAAGGAATCCTAGAAAGAGACAGGATCCACCTGAGGACAGAGGAGAAAAGCATCCTTGACAACAGACTGGTGAGGGGAGCTCCAACAGGAAAGCGAGATGACGACCCACTGTGAGCGAGGAGTGGACTGGGCTGACAAAAGGCAAAAGGTGTGCAATTAGATGGACAGGAAACACCTTGAAAACAAGAAAACAGGGTACGAGGGTCACCATTCCAATTATGCCTACACAAGCAGGGAAATGCCAAGGGGGCACAAGTGGAATCTAATGGGTTAAACACTTTTTTTGAGGGCAAGTATTCTGCTACCTCCATAAACCAAAAATACTTCATCTTCTCAGCTACTCCTCCATAATTTTATGCCACTGCAGCCACCACTTGGAAATTAAATTTCAATAAAGTATGGTATTATCTCTATTATCCAACATAATTGCTCTGACACCCAGTAGCTAAATCCAGATCCAAGAGTTTTGTAACTTTGTTTTTTGTTTCCCACGTAGTAAATGTAATGGATGAAATTTTGAGAATATTGGAAATATCTTTGGTGAAACATCTGTGATGATTTGGAAATCATCACAGGATGGAATTCCATGGGAAAATAGTCTACAGTGACAGCTTTAAAGTGTTCACAGTTAAGGAGATAGTTTTGTCTAGGACAGATGGAATAATATTTTATTTGGGGAAATACAAGTTAACTTATTGAATTAACATAGGCAGATAAAAAGCAGAGGATAAAAGGAGTTACAGATTCAGATATTTAAACTTCCAAATACTCCAAAGGAAATCACTAACAGGTGATTACTATGTAGATGTAGATGTCTGAAATGTTCCTATCTGCAAAAGCTTCTGCAGCTGCATATATTTCTAATGATGAACCTCTCTTTCAGCTGGCCTGTAAGACAGGAATAGAATTTATAACTTAATAAGGACAAAAAGAAATGTGAAGAAAACTTTTACTAAAAAATACTGATGATTTATTGATTTTTTTCTGTTTTCCTACCAGGTACCAAGCTGCATAACAAACTTATTATGAAACAAATTAGGTATTTCTTTCTTCACCAGTATATTTTCAACCCATAAAACAATCCATTCAAAGAATCTGAGAAGTGAGACAGCAAATTCCCCATAGTGTGTCCCCATGGTCAACTCCTGTCCTATAACACTTCTGGGGCTGGGCAGACTGGGTTTGTACCCTGCCCTTGGCACCTTTGTACCCTTTGCCTTGGTACCTGTAGCTTTCACTCTTGAGAAACATTGGTTCCGATAGTCACCCTTAGGATCCAGCCTGATTTTTCACACCCCTTCTCTTCCCCTCTCCCCTCCCTGTTTTCTTCTCTGTGGCTTCAACTGTGCCATCCTCTGCTCTGCCTGTTGGACACCCCTGAAGAGCCTTGTGGCAGGTGCGAGTAGCTGGGCACAAATGCACACAGACACACACAGACACACACAGACACACAGACACACAGACACACACACACACACACACACACAGACACACACACACACACGTGCAGGCTGTGACATGCAGTGTCTCAGCACAGCATTTCTCTCCCTTTTGCCCCTGTGAGACAGCACAGCCGATCAACAGTAGGTGAAGGCTGAGCACAGTGGCCGGCGTTAACTCCTGTCTGCTCACTGAACTCCTGTTGCTGCTAAAATTCTCTTCATCCTGAACCAATGAAATTCCTGGACAGGATGAAAGTCTGGAAATCTGACCTCTCAGATCTTCAAGACCCTTCTGCAGGTAAATCTTGTCGTAGTGCTCTATATGATTTTAAGAGATAACTTCTTCCCCAGCAACCAAATTCTCCTTGCTGGAAGTTCATAACTGTTTGTACCTGAAGAAAGAATGATTTTTTCATTCTTATTAGAACTGCACTTTCTCCCTCCCTCTCCATGACTTCTCCCTTTTCTTGCATTCTAGGCAACTAAAGTTCAGCTTGCAACAGGAAAAAATCAACAAAAATACAATATATACAAATAACTGCAGTTGGCAAGTGAATTACAATTTTGTGCTCAATGTTTAGTTTATAATGCAGAATTAATAATTTGTAGAAAAAGAGTCACCAAATTTTTCACAATATGATTTAATGTATATTTAAAGGTATGTTTTAAGGATACAGGAGTATAAATACTTTCATTTCAACTTTCATGATCTGAACAGCTGTTATTAGTAAAATGCAGTACTGCTGGTTTCTGGTCTAATTGTAGAACTGGTGTCAGTAACTCATTTAAACTGAAAAAAAAAGGTGGACCTGTGTTTTTAGAAACTTAACAAAATCGTAGTATGTGCTAATACAGTTGGAAGACATTAGTTTAGGAGCAAAATATAATGCCTTATTTAGTCTATTCAGGAAGGGTGAAAAGGTCACTCAAAATATTTTCTCTTCTGAAAATTGATTTTATGGTGAAAAGAAGAGCCCCAGAGAAAGTTTCTCTTCCTAAAATTTTAAGCCTCCTTTTCGTGTGCAATTATTTTCTTTTGTCACTGCTTATTACAAGCAGAAGAAAACTCTGTGTGTGGAACTTCAGCAAACCGAGTGGCACCTAGGAACCTCTCTGCTGTAGAGCTGAGATAGCTTTGCAGTTTTGAAAAGTTTGCTAAGGTCATTAGTTATTTCTGATAGAGAGCATTACTTTTTAAGGGAATGAAAGAATCTCTGAAGAAACAGTATCAACTAAACATTGGAGGCCAAAACAACAGCAACAACAACAACAACAAAAACAAAACCCCAAACCAAACAAAAATGAAAAAACTGAGAAAGTCTGAAAATCTCTACCAATGAATGGGGACTAAACTCACATAAGAGTTATTTTGACTTCTAAGTGTTTGTAGCAGGGGTAGGAGGGGATGGGGAGAAATTATACCATTATTTTATTATTCCTTCAGAAGATTTTCTCAACTTCAAATATTTCCCTGCTGTAGAATTTCAGTTTAGTTGCTTGATTTTTTAAATCTTGGACAGTTTCTTTACACTCTTCTATGCTTCTATATTCCTGATATTTGCTTTCCAAGAAAAATATTGGAAGATAACATATTTTAAAAATATGAAATCTTGTAGTTTTTTCTCCTCTAAATACCTTATATCAGATAGGCATAGGCAAAATATGATGAGCTAACATGCTGCCAAAAGAGGCTGGTGGAGGATAACAAGCATGTGAGCACTTCCCTTCTAAGGAGAGGCTTATGGACCTATCCTGAGTGCTGCCACCTCCTCCTACTTTCTGTTCAGGAAGCGAGATGATGTGACCATGGGCAGAGCAGACAGCAGTGGCAGTGTCTGGCATGAGCAGCAGAAGGCAGAGTCTATTTTTATCAAATGCAATGATAAATTTTTATTTAACATTTCTGAAAAGCTCACACGTGGCGTGTCACCCGGAGCCATGCAGGGGTGAAGGAGTGTGGGTGTGATTTTTTTCCCGTAGAAGGGCTTCTGGGAGAGGGAGGTTTTCATCCCACACATACCAGGCTGAAAGCAAAGAAACTGTGTTTAGAAAGGTGCTAAATAAAGTAAGTGATTGAACAGAGGAGAAGGAGGATGAAAGAACTATGCTGAAGCTGCTGTCAAAATAAAATGGGACAATTGCTTAAAACAAAAGCCTGGAATACTGTAGCGTACTTAGATGATTTAATTAGAACTACGTAGGCCTGATTTGCCATTGTTTGTACCTTATATAATCATATGAATTGTTCGAGGTACCATATTGTAATAAGGGGAGATATTTACATTATTCATCAAGAGTGAAAATACATTAATGTTGCTGCACATATTCAAATAAAATATATTTGCAAACAAATAAAGAAACAAAAAAAAGTCATGATGTCTGTGTTTGAAAATGGTCATGATAGAATGTAGAGCAGCCAAGAATCTCCAAACTTTCTATTTTAATTTGGCTGTTTGTACCTTGTTCTCATTATTAACGTAACATTTATTATTTGTATGCTTGCAAGTTATACAATTGTATCAAGATTTCTATATGGAAAATCCTCACTGAATTTGCAAGGCCACGTTACCTTTGTAATGTACCTGTTATAGTATATGACAATGTTGTAATATTATATACTATCAAGCAACTGGGATATGTTGTTTGGCAAATATAACACAGGATAATTTTAACACAGAATAAATTTTAAGACAGAAGGGATTTTCATCTGTTTGGTGGAAATGTTTTATCTCTTTGTTCCCAGTTGACCGTATGTGCAATGTACAATTTTCTAGCAAATATATGGCAAAGCAGCAGGGAAGAAGGCTGGTTGTTGTAAGGTCCTATCATTTGGGTCAGGGGGAAATGCTCTGCAAGGTGGGCAGCAGCATCATCATACACAAAATTCCCTCTATTGCATGTTTACATAGGAGAAACACCTGGAGTTCAGGGTGACACTGTAATGAAACAATTAGGACAGCAGGGATGTACCCAGGAGAAGATGGGGAGATGTCAACGCTCCTGAGGGGAATGTGGGCAGCAGTAAGGGTTGCTCTACTGGTGGAAAACCAGAGCAAAGACTGCACAATGAAGGGCAAGACTTCTCTGGCAGGAATATTTGGTCTATTGTAAAGCAAGCTGTTGCTGGAAGTTAGTGGTCTGAGGAAAGGATCTGACCTTTAAGAATACAGTGTTCCAGGGAGAGGATGGGTTTAATTGCTTTTTCATTTACCCCTCTTTGCTAGCAAATCTGAATCAATCTGCTGATCTGTATCTGCAAAGTATATAAAAAAAATTTAACCTGATTTAATGTAGTAAATTTTGAGGGAATGCACTTTAAGGAACCTATTTTATAAGTGTAGAGTCCCATCATAGCAGTCATTCAGTCTAATTTGAATAATACTTAGACTTTCAAGAGTAAATTCTTGCTGGAATTTTCATGATAACTTAAATGATTATCCAGCCTTTGCAGTCAACTTCAGTAATAGAGATTTAGCTGTCTTTGGCAAGCTGTGTAAAGAGTTAATTAGCTTCACTGTGTTATACCTTCTGTTTGGTTTAGTGAATTTATCTCTCTTCTGTCCTTGGCTGTCATTAACTTTCAATCTCCTTGATTGCAGTCTACATGGATTTTCAAGTTCTTCATTAATTATTTTAGGTAAACTCATTAGACAGTGTTCCTTTTGTCTTTCTACATTTCAACATTTTAATCATATTTCAGGTCTCCAAAGGCAGAGGGAATGTAATTTTTCTGTGCTGTATTCCATTGATAAAAAATTGCAGGCTAGACTTTTTCACTCTCTGTTTCACAGAGACTGAGAGGCTCTCTGAAGCTACAGACTCCCACAATGGAGTCTCCATCCTGTCTACAGGAATCACTTATTCCTAGGTAGCCTACTTACGTTCCAGTTGTTGCCACGGAGAGAGAAAAACACATTAAAAATATATTGCAGTGACTTTTCACTTAAAAACATCTAATTTAAAAAATCTCATTGAAGAACTTGAAAGATTGATCCTTTTATGGTGTAAGAAAAACAGAGTGATCATTAGTCTTTTCCAACATTGAAGTCTTCAGCAAGGCGACAGTGCTCATCCTAGATGATGGGATACAGGCATTACAAAGCTGACTTTAGAAATCAAGTGGCTGTGAATGCCAGAGAAATTGACAATCTTTCTATGGCAGACTTTTAAACATTTATTTTCTTAAGTAGAAAACAGTAAATTATCTTAATAAAAACAGTAACTCAAAGGGATTTAACTCAAAATTATTTAAGATATATCTAACGTTTCTGTGTGGTTGAAGTCTTGAATTTGTCTGGAAGTCTTGTTTCATACCACAGACAGGCAGGCAGACAGACCATACAGATTTTTCCCAAGTAGAGTGTATGAATAGGTAAGTTTTTGGTTTTTTTTAATTTAGGTGATAAGAGTTTTGTGAATGGGAGAATTGCAGCTCTTAGGTTGGAATGTCTTTTAACATAACTTACTAAAGCATGTCCTGAGGGTCACATCAAACCTTTTTCTTATTATAAGTAGTGTGAAAGAAGAACAAGATTACGCCAAGTTTAATTAGATTGGCCCCATGATTTATGCTGCTGAATATTTGCTGAAACTGTTAACAGAACATTCATGTGCTCAAAGTTTACAGAAATAGACTGCTTGCCATGTCATCACAGACTCAGAGTTCCATAAAGACTGTTTTGTCTAAACGTGCACAAAAATAAAGTCATAGATAAGTAAAAATTATATTTTCCAGCATTTCAAATTATTTCAATATCATTCTGCAGTAAGTCAATTTCATTAATATTTGCTGTAATGGAATTGTGGATACTAAACTTCCCTTGAATTAATTATAAGCAGGTTTTTGCTGGGTTTTGTGTTTTTCAACAGATGCTTTTGAAGTGTCTGAGAAACAAAATAATCCCATGTTTACCAAGCCAGGAGGAAATGTTGCTTTTACTTGCACTGATAAAATTGGAGATTCAGTGAAGCGAGCGGTGTGGGAAAGGATTAAAGCACATTGGGTAGATTTTGTCATTCTGTGCAACTCATCAGGAAAGCAAAGTTCTTTTTGGTTTAGATTTCAAAGAATGTACACCAGTGGATTGCTCTGATCAGGAAAACTCCAGGATTATCTTTCAATACATTACAGCCTCTGACTTTGTGATATACTTCTGTGTAGCTGCTGGGAGAAACAAAAACTATATGATGAATTTTACTGTGGCTGGTAAAGTACAGGAGAAAATGGTAAATGTTTTCAAAATAGGACCTTCTGAGGCATTAGCACTTTTAAACAAATAAAATAACTCTTCAGTAACAAGTGAGGATTTATTTGAATACCACATTCCAAGTAGCAGCCTGTAAAAGATAGCAAAGTTAACGATAAATCTTTTCTCAAAAATAAGCTGGGTTTAAGCTTGTCTGATCTCATTGCAGGACTTTAGACCTGTTTGTGAGAAACTGGTTTGATATTAACAATCACAGAATAGAATAGACTCATGGAATTATTTAGACTGGAAAAGACCTCCAGGATCATCAAGCCCAAACTCTGACTGGGCACCATCTTGTGAACTAAATCATTCCCATTGTTTCTTGAACACTTCCAGGGACAGTGGCTTCATTGCCTGCCTGGGCAGACTGTTTCAATGCCTGACCACCTTTTTCTGGTGTCCAACCAAAACATCCCCTGGTGAAGCTTTAGGGAGTCTCTTGTCCTGTCACTGGATGCCTGGGAAAAGAGACCAACCCCCACCTGGCTACAGCCTTTTCAGGAGATTGTAGAGAGTGATAAGGTCTCCTCTGATCCTTCTTTTCTCCAGGCTAAACAACCCCAGTTCCTTCAGCTGCTTCTCATATGTCTTATAAGAAGGAGATGCCTTGGAAGGGGAGCCTGAGCTTGCAGGAAGAGGTGGGCATTCTTCCAGAGAAGGCTCAAGGAGAATTCCCCATCAGCATATTATACTGCAGGATCTTAGGGATGAGACCTGTCCTCCAAAAAAGGCGAAGACCACACTCATAGTTGTACTTGTCGTGTAGAAATTTGTAAACTGGGCTCCACCTTATTCAGGTAAGGGGTTTCCTCATGGAGAGCTGAGAAGCTCTCTAGGTTTTGCTGTTACTATTGTCACAGCTTGCTTATAATGGGACCTACATGTCCCAAGACAAGAGACTCTTGAAATTTCTCAAACTGTGGGTTTAATTCCACCTTTACTTCTATTTTTTGTTATGATCCTCCCTCCCCATCTAGAAAAAAAGAAGACTTGGTTTTGCTTCTTCTCTATAGAAATAGAATGCATTTTGAAGATCTAATCCTCACACCACCCCAGACCTTCTTCTGTTGCAGCATTTGGTCCAGCTTTTATTGCTCTATCCTTGATCCTGGTGATACATGAGTGTTTGGCAGTGCTCTGGTATGGTCTAAAACTCCAGAATAAAACTCCAGTTTAAATTCTGATATGGTTAATTGAGAAGAGGAGAATATGCTTGGGAAAAAAACCATGATGACCTGCTTTACTTTGAACACTTGACACAAAAATCCATGAAAATGAGCAGAATGTGATAAAAATACAGAAAACAGGACAAAAAGTCCTCACCTCTAACAATTTTAAACATTCAAATTTCAATATTTTGACTATATTGATATAATCAAGCATGTCTTATTTGTGGAACAATGTAAGTATTTCCTTCTTACTCCTAAGTGCAGCACTCCTAACACCAAAATGAAAACATATAGTTGCAAAAAATACAGTAACCTTCAGAATTATCAGTTCTACCTATACAAAATATTTCTTCTCCAAAAGTAGAAAGTTTAGTTTCCATGCTTGAAACAACTTCAGTTTCTGATTTTATTCCTAGCAACAGTAGCATAGTTGTGGCTGTTTATTGGAGAAAAGAAAATGAAAACATTGAAGAATATGAAGTACAATATGATTCAGAAAACACTCCATTGTATCCTTTTTAAGCCTTCACCCTCTATTATTGAGTGCAGTTTGTTAAGTCTTCATTAATTTCAAAGAAAGTGAAATATCAAGGATTTACTATTTTTTCTCTTCAACGTTTGGAACTTTTTCATAAGATACAATCAATATTTTTGATGTGATATGGAAAAAACAGTAAGTGGAGAGAAACAGCAGGTCAGGCATGAGCTCCCACTGCACCCTGTGGCACAGACAGTGAAGACTCTCACAAACTCTTGAGTGACTTACTCTGCTTGATCCAACAGTTGTGGCTAGAATAAACAAACTGCTGCCAGAAACTTGCTGCACAATTTTTTTTTTTTTTTTTTTTTGTGTATGTTCTACCAGCTCAGTCATGCCATTTTCTTTGGCTTAGCATTACAGCTAAGCCACGCTCCAGCTCGGATTTTCTACCAAACTCTTCCAACGCTTTAAGCCTGTTGGTGTGATTCTGCATGGGTGAAGTGATTCTTCTCGCCTTATCCAGTTCCAGAGTTATTTTGAAGTACTGAGTCTAGAAGGTGGGAGGAGAGCAGGAGAGCTGCTGTTTAGGTTTTAGGTTGAGAGAGTAAGAAAAAAGATAAGAACCCCTCTTTTTTTTTTTTTTTAAGCTGTTGCTGAGAGGAGCTCAAGAACTTTTGAAGAGCAGGAATCTTAGGTGAAAGGCTGTATTAAGAGCACAGGATTATTTTCAGAAGAGTTGGCAGTCCAACAACTGCTGATTCTGAGAGGTGGTATGGTAGAAAGAAGCAGTATGCTTCTTGTCTAGAGGTGAATGAATTTTTACAAAGAAAACAGCATGGAATTCTTGTTAAGAAAAAAGGGAGAGAAGAAGGAATAGATATTCAAGTCCATCATGAAAACACTTCTTGTATCAGTAAAAGTCAGCAAGCTGCATTTAATGTTTTTGAATGCTAGCAAAAATGAAACCATGAGATTAATTCAGTATCACTAAGTTTATCCACTCTATCCCACTAATATTGTGACTGTTGTTTTCCAGAAACAGGAATTTACAGGTTAAACTGGACTTCTGCATATATTTTTTGACCTCAAAACCTGGAACATTAAAAGCAGTGTATTTGTAAAATAGTGTAGTTCTTGTTGGATGACTCTTACAGAAACAGCCAAATATTACATATTTATACAATGTGTTCAAGAGATTTTGGATTAATTTCTGATGCGTTCTTCACCATATCTCTCCTTCTAAAAATTCTTTCAATTTGGAGATCAGTCACGATACCAGATTCCACATCTGAACCCATTTTTCGTGCTTTTCTTACCACGCTTTTTCCTTTGAGACAGTCTTTGAAAAAAAGGAAGCAGACTTGCAATCCACATATTGTTTTGGTAGATGATTGGGAAAGAATGGGACATGTCATATGAAAAGAATGAAAAATTAGCAGGGCTGAAAGAGAAGTACTTATTCCCTCCTGAAGACACAGATGTTTTCAGAGATTTAATAAATTTTTTCTCACTTAGCAGAAAACAGAGTAGCAAGTTCTCTTAGGCAAAGTAAAACAGAAAGATGTTTTTGTGTGGTCCCACTAGATCTGAAAAATGGGTTAGTGGTTGTATTTACATGCATGTTTAGGGGGTTACATTACAGGTTGTACTAGTCCTTTCCCTAGCTTTGTTGCCCTCCTCTGGACACATTCAAATACCTCCACCTCCTTCTAAATTTATGAGGCTCAGAACTGCACATAGTGCTCAGGGTGAGATCATAGCCTGGATGAATACAGTAGGATAATCTTCATTAGCATCCAGATGAAAAGCAGGGAAGTACTTGTACCGTCACTGGGGTTTATCATACATTCCTTGAGAGCTGGAAGGAGACAGCAGGGCTTCTGGGCCACGGGACACAGACAGAAAATAAGAACTGAACTAAGGGGTGAGGAGAACAAGGATAGGAGTGAAATTATCTTCCTTCTTCCTTCATGAAGTCATTGAATATAAATACTAGGTATCAAACCATCTCTATGGGTCTCCACACAACCAACCACCATTCCCTGGGCTCGAATGCATTCGTGCTGGATTTCTGCCTTTCAGCAATGGGGTAAACTATTTCAGTGATACCCAGTTAGGATATCATACATGCCAGTCCAGCAAGGCACGTGACAAAATACACAAAGGTCTTGACAGAGCAGTTCAAATGTCTTGCTAAGACAACTCTCTGGCCCATCAGTGCTTCCTCCTCCAAAACCAAAGTTAGTACACTGAAGGTTGAAATGTGTCCTGCAAAAAAATTTCCCAAACTTGCAGGGAAATACTAATACTTGACAGAAATTGTACTGATGCTGAAAATATACTTAATAACCTCCTGTCAGCAGAACACCTTTGTTGAGAACATAAGAACTAAAGAGACACATGACAAGCCTCTGACATGTTTCTGCAAAATCTTGACTGGGATGTTAAAGTCAGTAATTACAAAAGGTTTTGTGTAGTTAAAGAAAACAAATGCCTAAGGGAGGTTTTGCTCACTTCAAATGAGAAAAGGCACATGGGCTTTCAGTTGTTGTTAGTTAAAAGAAAAATAATCTAGTGATTTTTCTCATCCATATTTAATTGACAGTGGATAATCTCAGCTCTCAAACTCATTAACTCAGAGATTATAACCGTAACCTGATAAAACTGAAGGTGAAACTTCGGAAAAAAAATTAAAAGTCTGGAGCAGTTAAACTGAAGGGTGGGCATGCTGCTGAAATCCACAACTGTATCCAGAGTCACCCATCCTTGATGACAATCAAATAAAATATTTAAATTTTTTTTCCCTTGTTACTTATAGGATGGGGTTTGTTTGATTTACTGTAAGTACTCCCTGGCACAGACAGCAGCCTTCTCTGGTGGGTAGCATAACAGCTGGTCAAAAAAGACATTATAATTTTTCCTGAATTTGGAGGTAGGTATATGAACCATCCTGTCATTTAAAGTACTCATGAGCTGAAAACATTCTGCAGTAGAGTGATTTCATACATGGTTATAACACAAAAGGTGTTGGTTTGTGTTATCAGGCAGCCTTCTCTAATAGTGTCACATACCTTCACTAGTGTAAACTTCTGAGAGAATTTTCTTTCTTTGTTCTTTCCAGTAAAATAGCATTGGATTCAAGGATAAGACTCTTCCGTAATCAGTATTTTTTGTTATCCTTTTCAATGAACGCATGAATACTAAAGAGGCATGCCTGAGCAAGTCTCATGTGGAATTCAGGACAGCCAGATAAGAAGATGTGAACCTTTTTGATCCTGGAGAGGAAAGCCATCTGGTGATGGCTCAGCAGTTGGTTGGCTGGGATTACTGTCATTAGTGACACTGATTGCTTTGCTTTGCCTGTGAACTAAGCACATAACTTATCTACCCCAATGGAAACACTTCAGGGCAGCTGTGGTTTCATTGTAGAGTAAGGAGAACATTAAAGAGAGAATACACCTGAAGACAGAATTCAGCTCCCATTCACCAGTGAATAGCTGAGAGCTTGAGCTGTGGATTACCTGGGTGACTTTGATAATATTACCTCTGTTCTTTTCTCCAATGCTTTTCACCTAAAAAATTAGTATTACCTCACCACAGACTTGAGCACTATAAGAATAAATCGGCTTATACCTCGAAGCCATTTTCTTGTCTGTCTCTACCTTTAGTTATTACAGGTTGTTATTTAGTTTCATTTGAAGATATGACTCCATTCCAAAGAAATCAATGCATTTCAAGCAAAGTTACTATAACTTTAACTTTTCCTGCCTAGGTTGCAGTTTTCAAAGAAAGCCTTTTTACTTAGGCTAGAACAAATGGGGCAGGTTTCCTGATATCTGTCATTGATACTAGGTGATTAAAAAAAGGTGGATGATAACAGGAGAAATTTTTGTGAAAATTTTTTGTTAAAAACAGATTTTTTTTTTAATTAGAGCAGAAAATAACTGATGCCATTGCGTGCAGTACTGAACAGAAAATCTCTTGAGCATTGAGATGATCTTCTTGATACTCTGAAAAATAACTCGCTGCGCATGGAAATACTGAATGATTGTTCGGTGTCTCCTATGGGACTGACTTTACAATCACAGAACCACAGGGTCAGGTTGGAAGAAACCACAGTGCTCAACTGGTTCAACCTCCCCACTCATGCAGGGTCATCCTGGAGCACATGGCACAGCACTGTGAATATCTCCAGTGAGGAAAACTCCACAGCCTCCCTGAGCAATCTGTCCCAGTGCTTGGGCACTCACACAGTAAAGAAGTTCTTCCTCACATTCAGGTGGATCTTTCTGTGCATAAGTTTCTGCCCATTGCCTCTTGTTCTATTGATTAACACCACTGAGAAAAGCCTGGATTCGTTAATTTTCTTGGCACCCTCCCTTCAGATACTTACGGACTTACAGGTTGGACTTGATGATCTCAAAGGTTTTTCCCAACCTAGCTGATTCTGTGATGCCATGACATTGATGATGTCTCCTCTCAGTCATCCCTTCTCAAGGCTGAACAGGCCCAGCTTCCCCAGCCTTTCCTCATAAAAGGGACTCTCCAGCCCCTAGATCTCCTTTGTTGCCCTGTGCTGGACCCACACCACGAGCTCCATGTCTCTCTTGCATTGAGGAGTCCAGAGCTGGACACAGCACTCCAAATGTGGCCTCACTAGGGCTGAATAGAGGGGCAGGATCACCTCCCTTTACCTGCTGGAATGCTCTTCCCAATGCACCCCAGGATCCCATTGGCCTTCTCAGGCAAAAGATCACACTTCTGGCTCATGGACAGCTTGTTGTCCACCAAGACCCCCACGTCCTTCTCTGCAGAGTTGCTTTCCAGCACATCAGCCCCAGCCTGTACTGGCGTGTTGAGCTATTTCTCTCCAGGTGCCTTTCTCTCCAGGACCCTGCATTTGCCCTCATTGAATTCCAGACAGTTCTGTGCCCATCTCTCCAACCCACTGAGGTCCTTCTGTAGGGCAGCTTTCAGACAACCCTCTGGGGTGTCAGCCACTCCTCACAGCTTTTTGTTAGCCAAGAACATTCTCTTAAGTAGACTGAGAACTTTCATTAACCATATATTGAGTAATTTACGTATGAACTGCTTTCTCACTGGGGAGGGAAGGAGATAGAAAAGGATTATTCAAAGTATAGCATTTTTTTTTTTCATATCACTGTGCTGTGTTCACTCACCTTTGGTCATCCGAGTCACAACTTTGTTAAGAGCTGCTTCGGCATAACAAAGGCTTTTTAGAAATGAGGAAATTGCTGTAAAGTCTGAATATTGACATGAGCTGTCATGGAATAATGTCTTTATATAATCATTGATTTTTCAGCTTAGTTTGTAACAAAAAGTTCATGCTGATTTATATTTTTACAAATTACCAATTCTATTTATTGAAATCATATTTTAGCAGCTTGGGATCACAAATGGTTTATTACCTACCTAGCTGAAAGGATTTCTGCTGCTGTTTTGGTGTTAGATTTCTTATTGATCTTCTGCATCACCACTGCTTATCACAAAAAAATGAGTAACAAATCGATTTGCATAATATACTGAAGCAGGTAAGGATGGATGTGTTAACAGCTCATCCTACTATCCCCCTCAGAACCAAAAAAAAAAAGGTATACGTAAAAAATTTAATTTTCTCACCAATATTTTAAACTTGAAAAAACCTATCACTTCTACAGCCTGTGAAAAAGTAACATTTACTGGGGTTTTTTTCCATTTTTTCACACTGGGGAAACAAATGGCATACTCAAGTTCCCTTGTCAGCTAAATGCTTACTGTGGTATTAGCTGAAACAGCATGTTAAGGGTGATTTGTCAGGAACAACATCAACTTAGGCATTGCTATGCCTATTTTGTGCACAGAGGACAGGTGATATCTTCAAGTTTTCTAAATCTTCTAACATTTTTTGTCCTCTGATTTAATGTTCCAGATTTACAGCTGGATCCAAATTAATGGATTAAACCATTATGTAAGTTTGCTGTATTCCCTGCCAAATATCTCTGGTGGTCTGATCAAGAATCTCTCTTCTTCCAAAGGAAATAAGTAGTGAGCAGAAAATGTATTCCTTCCGCTACCACAATGTATGATGTAGGTGGAATTTCAGGCAACATATTAGGGTTTCCCCAAACCAAAGGGTGTTTTCAGGCTTTTATGATACAGTGCTAATCTCATGCATATTGCAGTTTGCAAGTCTACCTGTATTTTTATAGTTTTTATTGGTTTCAATGACAAAGTCAGCAATATCAGCATTATACTAGAATTAGATATTTTAGACTATACTATCATGTATGGTGCAGTTTCCTCCACTATGTTTCTGACTAAATGTATGTCTTCAGAAAGAAGAGGAGGATCACAGATGCTTTATCAAAAGTTTTGTACTCTACTCAGATCTGGGTAAGGTCACCTGTTGAGATGAAGCTTCCTCATGGTTTGCCCTGTTAATATTTATTAACCTCTTTCTCTTCTGTGTCTACTCTTCATATCCCCTGAATCTTATAGTCTAATCTTAAACTATATAGACAGGAAAAATTGACGATTTTAAAATATGATTACTACCATTTATTATTTTTTGATTAATACCCCTTAGTGCTTTACAGCTACATTTAGAGACTACTCTGGTAGTCTCTAAATGCTATTAACAAGTTACCTCTTTTGGTTTGACAGCCCTCCTTAGGCGCAGTCCCAAAGACCGAGGGTGGGACAGTGCCCCCCGGGCTGCGCGCGGTGCTGACCAGCTTGCCGGGACGCTCGCGAAGGCCGACCCTGCTGCTCTCTCGCCTCGCAGCTTCAGCGCCTGGCACTCCAGGCCCTCCACAGAAGCTTCCAGAGAAAAAGGGGGTGGCAGAGAGTGACTGGCAGGGCACCGGGGAGGGGTTTGGAAAAACACACACATTGGTCTCCAGGGAAACCGGGGAGGAACTGGGGTAAGTGACAGTAGCAGGGAGGGGAGGGAGAACCAGGGCAGAACCATCACAAAACATGGGGGAACAGAACATACCAACACAACACAACAATAGCCTTTTTATTAATTGTGTCTTTGTTTTTTTCCTCAAGTCATCATTTGTAAAACTAAGGCAAAAAATCATATTGTATGATGCTCTTTGTCTAATCTGTTTTTTCAAGTTCCACTTCACTACAATTCTTTAGGATAGATGTTTCAGTATATCTCCTTTTTTTTTTTTTTTGTGTATTGTAGCAGTCTATGTTTTGGAACACTGAGTATTTTTTTTTTCCCCCTTAATAATCCTATTCAAGCCCTGAAGTTTAGAAGTGGAAATTTTACTGCTTCTGTCTTGTCCCTTCACACCCTTAATCAGGGGTGTGTTTAGGGAAGTGAGTGTTTCACGGTGGATGTGAGACCCCATTTTCACAGTGGATGTGAGACTCTGCCTTTCCACCTATCTCCTCTCAGATCTCACTCCTGTATGATCCAGTGACAAGCTCCACTGTCAATGTCACTGTCAATGTGTCCTGATAAAGCAGATTTCTCTCATTCTGACTGTTGGGTCACTGTTTGTACTGGGATGAAGCTCTTCCTAGAGTGACCAGGGTTAGGGACCAGTCTTTTGCTTCAGAAACCACCTTTCCTCCATATCAGTTTACGCAGGCGCTGTAAAATTCAGTTGTCTTAATGAAATGACTAATTCTTAGCATAGTCAATAGCTTCAGAATAATTCATGTTTTAAGATGGGTATAGGAGAGACTGCATCAGTACTTGGGAAGTGTGTGTGAGGGGAAGGGAGCATTTCACTGGTGCTTTATCAGGGGCCAGATGTGAGAGAGCTGGGAAGCATATTCAAGCTGCAACTTCTTTTTTTCATATGACTTGGATCTGAAATGTATTCACAGAAAACAAGAAGACAAAACCCCATTTTTATTGATGGTTTCATACTTCTGAATAATAAATCAGCATCTGAAGAAAAATTTTTCTGCTTCTTCAAAGCAGTAGCTGCTTTGAGAAAAGTCCTTCAACTTTTTTTTTTCTTTTTTTTTTCTTTTCTTTTTCTTCCTTTTAATGTTCTTCTAGCCTCCTTCTAACAGTTATGGAAGATCCAATTTTCATGGCATACAGAGCAGAGAAAGAAGAGGAGAAGAATCATCACTCAGGCAGACAGAGGAGATTTATGTCAACTGCAAAAACGTCTCACACAAACATAAGAAAAGATCATTAAGTTCTTTCTTAAGAATGAAGCAATCAAAGCACACGCCTTTTATTTACAGAATAGACTTTATTTTCTCTGTGCTGGCAAGATGTGGAAGGTCAAACTGGCTGTGCTGGTATGGCCTGAGCTGCTTTGGCAGGACAGTGACGAGACCCCGGCTGTGCTGGTGTTGTATTGCAGCCTGCAGAGTTACCCTATCCCTTAATTCATATGCAGGATTAGAGACTATTTGTCCTTCTGCAATAGAAACACTTTTTCCTAGTAGGTGGACTCTTAAGGATCAATTTTAGAACAGCTCTAATATGCAGAATGGAGCTGCATATGTTTACATAAAGTTAATTTGGTCTGAGAAATCTATGTGTATGAGAAGCCTATGTGACAGGGTGAGAAAGAAAATGTGTTTGATGTTGTCTATGTTCATGGTTTTTGCATCTCAAATTGAGAGCTCTATGGAATAATAAATACCCATGATTTTCCACACAGGAGGTGTTATTTTGCTGCCGGGCAAACAGTGCTATTCAGCTGACAAAAGCAAATGTATCAGGGCTCCTTGAACCTAGATTTAAAAGTATGAACAGCAGCTTGGTATCTGACAGCTTTGTGGTTTTACAGGCTTCTTGCCACTCACCACAGCAATTTCAGTGTTTTCCTTTTGGGGATGCAATTGAAGTGTAGCCCCTGCTTTCCTCCCCAACTCCTTCATCCCCTTCATTCCCCCCCCCCCCCCATGCCCAGAAGAAAACAAAACAGGAAGACTCTGTCACTGTCAGGTTATATTTAATAATTTATTATAAGGTTTAGTTGCGCAAAAAATAAATGAGAACATGGAAGGTATATGAGTAAATGGTGCAAAGCAGAAGAAAGCATGACTGAGAACATTTACAAAACAATACACATACATATGTGGTTGTATGTGTGCATACGTATATATTCTGCTGAAACCTACAAAAGAAATCACACAGAAATTGAACAAACAGACAAAAAACTAAATCCTTAAACAAACAGAACTAGAAGGCAGACCTGAGAATTAGGATCTATGCATCTTTTGACCTTTTACAAATCTGCTGAATTACTGAGGACAGAATCCCAGTAAATGAAGGTGTTACCATGACAGCTGATAATCATGTCAGCTTACTGCAAACTGTGTGCCTGGCCCATCTATACCTGATTCCACTTTTCTCTTGAAGCATATGTAAAAATGTTGCTGGATACGGTATTTGGGGTTTTTGTTTGGGTTTTTTTTTTGAAAGGGTTTAGTGGTAGAGGCATCATGAGCCTGCCTACAAATCAGGTACTGGTTCTGCTTGGCTGGCTAGGAAGAGCATCACAGCCTGACAGCGAAAAGCACATTTTGCACAGCCTTCTCCAGTGGAAAGCTTTCTTCACGTGCACAGGAAAATAGGAACCTAGTTTCTTCTGAGAATAACATGGACACAAGGCTTCTCTTCACTATCTGAGCAATAACAGCATCATGTAGTTATCCTAAACTTCAGCTAAAAATCTAAAATCCTAAACTAAATGTCCTTTCAACTTATGCTGAAGACTTAACTTGTTTACAATGTCATATACCATTAAAAACATCTTGTTTTGGTTTTCTGTACTCCTGAACAAGGACACGTTGCAATGGATGTTTGGTTTTTTTTAAATTTCACTTGCTGAAGGTTTTCAGATATACAAATGCTTGAATGTGAAATTCATGAGGATACACAGAACTGTACTACTAACAAGTTGGTTTATTTCCTGAGTTATCAAATGTCATAGCAGATAATTCTAAGTTGTGCACAGCCTTACAAATGAAATCTTGTAGCATTAGGTCATTTCTTATGGTCCCCCTGATAGTAAAATGCCAAAATAACAATGTAATGGACTTGATTACACAGAAGGTCTCATTTGGAGAGACAAACTGGAGATACACAAACATCCATAAGCTGAGAAGATGGTATTGTTTTACTGCTTTTAGAGACCATCAGAATACATCCCTGCTTTACTGAGGGGAAAAAAAAAAAGGGAGAGGTTGAGGTTAAATATCTGGAATACCAGATTGTTTTGACTATTTGTGGTATTGCCCTTATTTCTTTTCTCTCTTGGTATTTTCAGCTTGTCTTTTTGAAATAATTGCTTATTTTTGAGATTTGAAGACAAAACAAAATCTATAGTGCACTCCTTTGCAGGTATGTAATCTGTTTTAATTCAAATACCGTAAACATATTAGTTCTACCAGTAGGATAATCCACAGGGAAAATCACATCACACATAGCATAATAAGAACAATATGTTATTTTTTTTTCAAAAAACAATCTCAAAACAACAGCTTCATTTTTGTACCATAGTAATATCAGTGAACAGCAGCTGAACAAGTGACAAAATAAAACCAAAAAGAAAACAACCCCAAACTTATCAATATTCTTATTGGTTTAAAAACTAGCAAGCTACACAAAAGAGAAACTTCCAAAAGCTCAATTTGAAATGCAATATTAGAACTCTTTAAATATTTTATGAGTCTGGCAGGTTGGGACCCAATATTTGTTATTTGGATTATGTAAATAGACTTTCCAGTGTAAACAAACCATTGTTTATTGCTGCTTAGTTTCAATATTTCCCATAGATTTGTCCTTTCCTTTTGGAATTTTAAAAAATTCTTTTGAATAAACTCCATCAACTGTAATTTGGAAATTTTATGTTGAACAGTTACTGTGCTATTTCAAGCTGTATCACTTGCTCAAATAGTTAAGAGGGAGGAAAAAAGAATCAATGAAGCAAAATGACACAACCATGGATAGTAACCAGCTCAGCATACCATCTAAACTGTAAAATATTTCTGTGGGTTTTTTAAGGTCTTAGAAACTTTGCTGAAAGGAAATAAATGTAGTAAAATATATTGTCATTAAAAAAATGAGTTTTGAGTACCTTGAAGGGTATTCTAGGGTAACTACCATCTGTGTGATTTGAAAATGAATATATGAGATTAAAGAAAAGTAAAACCTTTTCCATAATAATAAAAATAATCTTTTTCCTTGGGTCAAAAAGGGAAATGTTTAAATTCAATGTTCAAAGGAATATTCAATGATCAATAGTACAAAGTCTTTCAAGGGTGTAAACTCACATCTCTTTGAAAAAGACTTCTGAATGTAGGAAAGGCAGTCACCAGAGTTTGAATCAACAGGACGAAAAAGAAACTCACAGTACACGAAAGAAGGTGAAAGTTAGAACCTATTATTTTCCTTATTCATTTCAGACACATTCATTTACCTGAAAGAACTTCTCTGACTGTAATACGTTCATGACACTGCTCCTTCTGCTAGTCTTCTGCTCTCCCATGGCTGTGTGTCTCGGGGTAAAAAAATGATTCAGTGAGGAAACAGGCTGTTCTAAGGGCTGGACCCACCAAGGAACACAAGAAGCTGGGCACCCCCTCCTTTGGCAGGGTAGTTCAGCAATTACCTTCTTTATGACCTCCACCTACCTAAATTCCCACCCACCTTCTCTGTTAGGCACCTAAATGTTTTGGAGAATGCTCAGAAATAGCTTGTTCTAACGATACTGTGCAACTTAACCGCCTGCCTCCTCTCCAGGTCTTATCCCAGGACTAGGGGACAGGAGAGGACCAAGGAAACACAGCAGGCAGAACAGGTGAAGTACAGCTGCTACCAGCATTTGCTAGTTTACTCCTGAGAGCTCCAAATAAGAAACCTTACTTCAGAAAAAGGAAAGATTTAATATTCAGAGGATTGTTCAGAGGATTGATCTCAGTACTGGTTTCAATTCTAGGGGTGGTTTTTTTTGTTTTGTTTTGTTTCTTTGTTTGTGTGCTTTTTTGTGTGTTTTTTTTTAAGGATGATGATTATTATTTTTGTAATCATAAAGATATCAGGGTACCAGGACTCTGGTTTTTCAAATTTACTTTTAAATCTTATGTGCATCATGCTCCTTTAAATATGCTCAGTTACAGAGCTCTGTGAAAGCCCAAATCAATGGTATTTATTTACAGAAGCTGAAACTCTGCCTCCGTGAGTACTCCCTAGTGCAATTTCCTTCAAAGCTGAGATGCTCAATAGGAGTTAATCCTCTGAACAGCTTTGTAAGTCTGACACTAAAGGTTATTTCCAAAACCAGCCCGTCTGTCTGCAAGATAGGTGCTAAAATGTTCTTTTAGGCTGCAGACCCCAGGAGTAGAAGCTGTTTGCCAAGCTCTCAGACTGTATTGTTCAAGGTGTAAGGAAGGCAACATAAAAGACATTTCCCAAACACACAGATTCCTGGAGAACCTTGTTGGGCTAGAGCACAAGGCACACCTTCACAGCTGTGCCTTGCTGGGGTGTGGTGGCAGGGTAAGTGTGGGCTCAGGGTGAGCACTGCTCCTCTGACATCTCAGGCAAATGGCTCCACCCCCAGGCTAGAGACCCACAGCAGTCTTCCAAACACTAAACTGGACCAGGCTTTTCACTGCCACCTGAAATGCTGGCTCATCCAGCATCCTTCCTGCCAAATCACTCAGGAAATGGGAGACCCTTCCCAGTTCTTTCCCGGCCTGCATCAGACAAGTAAGCACGCTCTCTCCCCTGCCCTCTGAAGCTGGGCTCCTGCACAGAAACAACTCATATTTTTAGGATGAAGAAGAGCCTGCAGGCCTTGGTAGGACACTCTTCTACCAAGAGGGTCCTTGTCTCTGCTTTTGTCCATACCTTTTTTTAATGTTGTTGTTCTTTTCTAATAGTAAAATGCATTGGGAGTTATGAGAAGAGGACAAGCATCTGGATAACCATGGCATAAATGAGTGATGAGTTTGCCTACATCTCCTTTAAATCAGGGGAGTCTCAGGAACTGTGATATAGCCTCAGCTGTGTGTCAGATACTACTGGGGTAGGCTGCCACCATGCCTCAGGACCGACTAGTGCCACTGCTCTGACTCATTTCTTGGCCCTGATAAGGCTTGATTTATAAAGCTGCAGATTTACCTTACTATCTGTGCTATAGTCTTATATATCCCTACATATAACTTAGGATATAATGTTTGAGCTAGAAATATCAAAGGAAATGTACAAAGCTATCTAACACACATTTCAAAAGATTATTTCCACACTATCCAAATTTTTAGCCTGTATAGTTAGATAAAATAATTAATATGAATTACTAGCCGTGGCTGACACATTTCTTCTAACCTTATGCTTATTTAAAAAGACAACTTTGTAATTTTACAAAAAAAGCATCTCAGTGGCTCTAAAGGGTATTTAACACCTGTCTTAACAGTTTATTCAATTAGATTGTTACACTAAATGATTAATTTGTAGCATTAACCAGTAAGTTTTATAAAATTATTTAAGTGATCAATAGCTTATCATACTAAGATATAAACAAAAGCACAGTATCTTTCTTTTTTCTTCAATACTTTTCTTTGTTTGTGCTGATGTCTACATATGTATTTGAAAAGAGGAATGTATGTTAGAAATATTTGCATGTATTAAAATTAATCTCTTTTATTACTCTTTTTTTCCCTCTGAAATAAAACTGTCTTAAGCAGACATTTATTATTTTCTTTGAAATGTCTATAATTTACCCAACGGTGTTAGAATGGGAGGAACCTTCTGACAGAACTCTGTCAGAACATTTTGAAATTAGAAGAAAAAAGGTTGAGCACCTCTGCATGTATTTTTATGGATCATAAAGGAAGATATCACCCAGAACTCAATGAGCTGTGAAATATTCTAAATTCTACTTTTGACAATACCTGGCTGCAGTGAGTTCCACAAAGCTGTGTGATAGCATTGGTGGTGCATTATGCAAAATACTGGTTTTTCTATATTGCATAATGGGTGTCAGGCAGACTGGTACTCTGTTCTTGCAGCCAGGCTAGGGAAAATGAGCCCATCATGCTTTGTAAAGAAGGTAATGTAGAGCAGTGAATCAGACTGAGCACACGACATCGTTTCCAGCTCCTGATGAAGGAGAAGTTGAATGCCATGGGGAAGTGTTTTGTGCTCAACATGGCCCACTGCTGTGTGCTTAAGTGTTTGCCAATTTCTCCTAATCCTTTTAGAGATTACAGAATCTGGTGTTATTTTTGTTGGTTTCTTACCCCATTCTTCACTTCCTTTCATAAATTTCTCTACCTTTTTATAGTGATGATTTTCAAAGAAATAAAAAGTTAGCATGTATCATTCTTTGGTAAGAAGTCATAGCACTATTTTTTTTCATGTATTTTCTGTTTTTCCTTGCAACCATCTCAAATCAGAACAATTTCAAAAAAGCAGTTCTTGGTATCTCCTGGCACAGCCCATCATCTATGGAAACTCAGGAAATGCAACAATTAACATCCACAAGGAAAATTTTATTTTATGTAATTTATTCTGTTTTAAGTATTGGAGCAGTGATGAGAATAAATGTTTAACTGAAACCCTTATTTTGGTTACTGGTATGGAATTGCCAAATCAGCCAATTAATTTTGTGCTATTTTCTATTCCATTCTCACTTGCTATCATACAATTTTTAAAAAGACTGAAAACAATGTGTCAGCTGATTAAAAATTAACTTCATTCATGTCAAATATTCTCACTGGAAAAAATCTACTGTAAAATATATTAATGCACTTGACAATCTCAGGATTGTAAGAGAATGTAGTAAATCTGTTGAACCTCATGAAGATTTCTGTATCAAAGCAACAAAAAACCCCAATGAAATTCATTCTTTGGGACTTTAAATGTGATGTTTAAAAAGATTAACTTTTTCCTATTAGAAGAAGCCTATTACTTTCTGAGCTTGCATTCAGTTTAAAAGGAAATATTGTCTCCATTACAGCTAGCAATATTTATAAGAATATGGCCATTGTCAAATGCTTTAATTATATTTAATAATACTTAAACGTCAGTTACTTTCATGTGTGTTTTACATGTGTCTGTAAAAATCTGTCGAGCTGCATAAGCTTGTAAAAATCTGTGCAAAGTGAAACTTCCATTTTCTTCAATAGCACCACTTCGCCAGCGGATACTAATATTTAGGTTTCTAAGCACAATGCAATTTAATAATTGCTGAAAACACAGGACCTTCACCCATCACCTTTTACTGTCTTTTAACGACCTGAAGAGGGAGATAAACTTCTTGTTACAACAAAGGAGTCAATATTCTTTGAGTTTTTTTTCATTCCACCATAAGCTTATCCTTGTTTCCAATATACCTCACCTTTTTATCTAAAATAAAAAGTGAAGAGCATTTATTTATAATATCAAGAACAAACACAACACCCTTCATGTAGAACAAGATTTTATAACTGCAGAATTCATATATCCAGCCCTTTGATTTTAAAATTATGTCACTACGTGGTGTTGCACAGTCATTATCTTCTACTTACAAAACACAGGCAGGCATTTTGACCAGTTCTCTATGGTTAAAACTGTAAAATTCTAATATATCCTGTTGTGTAATAAGTGTGTTTGGAAAGAGTCACAAGTATTTGAATGATGTATGGAAAAATAAAATTTTCCAGTGCTATTGGATCTATTCTCGTAATCAAAGAGCAGCTTTTCACACTTTTTCCACTGTTCACTCCATTCCATGTGTGGATAAAAGCCACACTTACTCCTTTGCAGTAGGTTTAAAAAAGAGCCAAAATACACTGATATTAAACACTAAAGCAGAGATTAATTGGAACTCATTACTCCTTCCTTTTTAGCATTTTGTAAATAATTCTTTATTTCATGCTAAAATGCACAGCCATTCAAGACAGTTATATTTTCTAATGGAAAACCACCCTGCAGTTTCTAGGTTACCAGATGAAAACTAGCACATGTGGCTGGTGAGCTAGTCTGGGTAGAGGTTTATATGCTACAGGCTGATGGTATTTGTCTGTTCTAGAGATCAAATATCTGAAAAAACCCTACTCCTCATAGTATTGCCTTTTAGACTGGAAAGCTGAGCAAGCATGAAGTTAATTCCTTTTCTGATAAATGCAATACATAGATATGATTAACGATTGACCTTTTTTTCTCTTTGCCGTAAGCAGGTAAGGGTCGTCACAGATTGCCTGCACTTTAGCAGCTTCTAAATAAATGGGTGCCTGAAGGCTGTATTTTGTACTTAAATTATTGCTATAGAGAGCACTTTAAAACACTTTTGCCCTCAGACACTCAATTTCAACCCTTCTTCCAGCAAAGTCTTATTAACTTAGAACAAAACTTGATTATAGTTTTCTGCATCCCAACAGGATTTCTATACGTGTGTTGTGGAATGAAGTATTTTTCCTGAAATATCATGGTAGACTTCTGACAAAACAAAAGAGAGCAGCTATTGTCAATATCTTGACACACTCCTTTGGTTTGTCAATACATTTTCAAGTTTTACTTGTAGCTCTTGTGGAACCAAAAAAGAAGAAAACAAACACATCAAAACCTCCCAAGGACAGAACTTGATACATGTGACCACCTGTCTGCCACAAAAAGTAATGTCTGAATATTTACTCAGTAAAACAGCAAAGTCCCTGCTACAGATTCTCCTTTTTCTTTTACATGGGCAGATGAAATTGTTTCAAAGGAGTGTGCTCACAGACAGTTTAAAGTATAAATAATGACATGTGGCTGTTTAAAAAATGGGACTATTCAAGTTCCTTAGCACCATTTGATGATTTATTAGCAGTCTCTTTCAATTTCACCTTTTCTCCACCGACTGACTTCAAAATCAAAAGTACCAGCATGCATCAATCTATAATATTCACAGTAAAGATATATTAGTAACTATATTTAGTAATGCCATGTGTTATTGGTTCATAGGGGTGAATATATTGTTATCAAAGGGTGATTTCAAAAAAATGTAAATCACAGGTACAATTATATATTCATATCACATCCTCTGAAACAGAAATAAAAGCAGAAGCTTTATTTTATTTGTTTTATTTTATCATGTACTAATGCAATTCCATTTGTACCAGCTGTACCTGGTTACCACTGAAGACATTTTGTTGCCCTCCATCCCTTAACAGCTCATTAGCTGAAAACAGAGAGCAACTCTCGGGTCAGGAGTAGTCTGTGTGCCTTGCACAGGAGGAAAGCCGAGACTGGAACAGGGTCCCATGGGGTCCCTGGGTCTATTTAAAGGCCACTGTAGTCTCTAGGCAGGCAGCTCTACCATGTGCTCCAAAAGAGAGTTTTCCTTCTGGAGGAAGCACTAGGAGCTGTACAAAGTAGTCTCAGTGGCCATCACTTAGGTTATCAACAGGCATGTGCCAGGAATTAAAGCAACTCTGTGAAAACAGAATTTTCTGGCACACTGCTGTGACAGTGTCTGCCTGGTTCTCATGGAGCTTTTCTGAGGAACATTTGTGGAAGCTGTGTGAATACATCAGTGTTACAGTGGTATCATCTGCTGTTCTGGAGTGGCACTAATGGCAGCGTCCACTGGCTCCTGAATACTTTTGTGCTTCAGGTTACCAGTTGTCTTAGACTGTGTTACAGTACATTGTAAAGTTGCATCCTCATTTTCAAATTCTAGTGTGCTTGTGTTTAGTCTCTACAAGAAATAGGTTCCCAACAGGTCAGATTTGCTCTAGATTGGTTGTGTTCTGAAGCTTTGTTCAATTTTCTGTGTATTGTATGAGACCTCACAGGTATTTTATAAATGTATGAGTTGAGAGGATGGTTGCATTATGCAATGAAAGCAAAATATTTAGTAAAACTGCTAGATATGGCCATATATATAGCCAAAACTGCTATAATGCCCTCTTCCCTCCTTTTTTTGGTGTGTTTTCTTTGAAAATAGCATCTACATTTTCATTAACTTGACAATACTCAGGTACTTCATTGGAAGACAAAGCCACAGACAGCAACTGCTCCCCAGGAAACAAAAAGAACATTATATAGATCTTATGCTTTTTATAGAAATACTAGTTGAAGTACTTCTAGTTGAAGTACTAGGTTGAGGATTTAGATAGGTTATTAAAGTATATGGACCCTGGACCTATAAAGCATATTCTGCTGATTTGCTTTTTCCCCACTTTTGGGCTATGCAGAATATGTAATTATTAAATGACTCGTATTTAAGTCACAGAGGAAGAAAGTTACTTGGACACAGCATTGAAAACTGTAGAACATATTGAAAACTTACTTTAAGGAGTTTCAAAGAAAATATATTTAATTTTAGGGCAAGTGGAAGAATCCCAGTTGCAAATGAGTAAAAATAACTGACCATTTCCCCAAAAGGCAAATATTTGGCAAAGCTGCACTGAGTAACAAAATTACATCATCATCGTTTTGTATCAAATTTCACCTTTAAAGTTTGCCAATTGGAAATTTTCCCTAAGCAAAATGTCAACTGAATCTTTTTCTTAAATGAAAGTGTGAATGAAGCTTCCTTGATGGGTACAGCTCTGAGAGCACCCTAGGTACAGTGCCCTGACAGCGTGGGAGAGCAGTTTTACATTTTAGCTCATCAAAATACTCTCTGCAGGGAGCCATTCTATTCCTGAGTATGGCACCACTGTGAGAAGGAAAAGAGGTAGTGAATGAGACCAGGAAAAACAGAAAAAATAAATAAAGATGATTTTGGTGGGGTAGAACTGTTTCATTCAAGTGGATCGCAAAGCTTTTCTTATTCAGCAGCCGTTCACTGAAAGCTGTAAGTCTGCAAGGTCTCTTAGCCAGGAAGATGGTTGGAGAAAAGCTGACCATACTGTATCAGTAAATGTTTAATCAAAAGCAGAAGTTTCTTCCATACCTTTTAATACATATATATATATATAATGTGCATATATAAAACAACCCAACAGCACTTTTTCCGTTAAATTATAGTACATAAAACCAATTGTTTCATTGGAAAAGAGTCTATGTGTCTCCTCCTTGATACATTTCCTCAACCTGTCCTGAGAAACAACCAATGAACTGAATCCCTCTGGTAATCATGGCAATAGTTTCACACTGGGAACAGAACACAAGGCTCCTCAGATCATACAAGAGGGCAAATTTTTCTCCTCACAATTTCAAACATTTCAGGGCATCACGAGAAGTACATAAATATTTGATAACAGTTACAAAAATCTAAATGTTCAGGATAGATAAAATTCATTCCCCACCTACAGGTATGCCTTCCAACTTATTCCCTCATTACTGATTACAAACATCTACTACAGTTCATTTTTTAAAGACGTCTTCCAAAGACAGAAAATCTCCATTGAGAGGTACTCATCCTCCTTTTGAGAGTAAACAGATGCTTGACACATGATCATACAAGATACAATGTGCATCTAGAACAGAAATCTGAGAGGAAAACACAGAAAATCAAAGTAACACTGACCAGAAAGACAAGACCAGAGCTCAGCTCTACCATGTCTGGCCCAGCCGTGGCACAGGCAGTTGCCAGCGGGGCAAGTGGCCCACGTTTTTCTGTTTGAAGAACAGTTTTCCCACTTTTTAAAGTTAGGCTTGCAGGGATGGCTACCTAAATAATTTGCAAAAAAAGAGGATTTTGCAGCAGTTCTGAGGACTAGACTGTGCTGCTGATAGGGATGTTCACAGCTCTTAGGGGCATGGTGAAAATTGTACGTGTAAGGGATGAATTTGTGCCCCAGGAATTTAAGATTAGAGCTGGACCAGGCAATAACCTTACCTTGATGCACCAAACCCAATTCCCAACAAAACATATCAGTCTGCTGCTCCAGTATTTGTTGGTGCCTGGCTCAAAAAACACCCAAACACCCTCTAGGGCAATGGGTGAACCCACTTGTATCTGGAGGTGACCCTCACAGCACTGATGCCACATCTTGAGTAGGTGACATTTCAGTGCCTCCAGCGGGAATTGTAGGCTGTGGCAAGGACCTACAGAGGTTGTGGGTGAAGACAGGCTGTCCTGCTGGTGGGGGCGGGAAGGAAGGCCCCCAGTGTCAAACGCGCCATTGCAATGGAGCCCCAGAAGGGACCTTCTCCGGTCATGCAGAAACCTTCACACCAACCAACACAGTTTCATTTGTTTCCACCACTTTCTTACAACACAGACGTGTCCCCCTTCCTCCCTCCCCCCAACCCCCCAACCCCCTCCTTTCTGAACATATCGACAAAAGGAACGGCAAAATAAATAAATAAAGACTTAGCCTCTGCTTCGGGGAAGCCGCCTCTCCAGGTTCCCGCATCGGCGGCGCCCCGGCTGGAGCTGGTCGGCATCAGTTTTCACGGCAAATGGTGGGTGCAGAGGGGGCCAGCGGCTCCCCGGTCCTGGCGGGAGGCTCCAGGCTCAGCTGTCCATGTCCAGCCCCCGGCTGTCATTGCACCAGCCCCGAGCCGTAGCTGAAGGCGTAGCTGCTGGCCAGTGACAGCGGCTGCTGGTGCTCCTCGCCCTGCTCCGAAGGGTAGCTGGGAAATGTCTGCGCCCGGGACACCTTCGCTGAGCCGAGGTTGTGACCTGGAGCAAGGAGAGACATGAACACACAGGATGTAAGTGGGCTTTGAGGATTTTCACCACAGACACAGACTCCAGTAGATTAGCTTCCTACTGTCCCACGGTGCCAAGGTGCCTGGAGAGCAGAGTTGCTTCATTGGGTCCTTTTGGGGCTGCAGAAGAGGGTATTCCCTGTGGCTAAGGGCACAAGTGGCTGACAGATTCCCAGCCAAGGCAAAAGGCCTCAGACCCAACTCAGATATAATTTAGGGTCAGAATTACTTTTCAAAATTTCAGTGTCGTATTTGTGCATTTTCTACTTAACAAGTCTTTTAGGGCTGTCTCTCTGTCTGTCTGTTAGGGCTCACAAATAACTAGTGCACATCTTTTTTACCTGAAGCGCTTCCCATGAAGGTAATGCCAGGGGTTTCAAAGGGATTACTTCCACAAATCCCACTTCATTTTCTTACTGTCCTTTGAACATGATGCCAGTTTGTCAGGTAAGCACAGCACCACTGTAATTCCAAAAGGAACTGGCAGTGGGATATGGTGCACATGGCAGAATACTGTTTGGGATGAGGATGTGCCAGGATGTGCTCTTTTCCAGATGGCCTTGTGAATCTCATATAACCATTGCTTTAATCAGTAAGATGGGAAACCACATGTGAAAAGCCAGTGATGAAACTCAGGTAACCCTGATGACCCAATTCTGTAACCTGATAGTTTTCCTAACTTATATTTCCTTTCAAAATTGTAATTTAATAAGTAACAAAACCAAAACTTCCAAAATGCATATCTTCATGCATTTTTATTTTTTGTTGTTGTTTTTGGAAATGTATATTGGAATTTGGATTTAAAATGGTTTTGCATAATGCTTTAAAAACTATCTTAATACACTTATTACCTGTAAGAATGCAAAATCATATTTTTATGCCAACCACAGAGATATTAAAGAATAGCTGCAATGGTATAGACTCAAATACTAAAGAATTCAGCTCATGCTGACACGTTTCAGAACAGTTAGCAGCTGGCCCAGTAGTGCTGAAACCAAGGATGATGTTCACTGGACTTGGGAAAACTTTTCCTCACTTGCATTTGGAAAAGTTTGATCATAACACGTTACTGACTTTGTCATGAAAAAAACTCCATGGCTCCCCCTGAACATGATACTATCAGACCAATGCTGGGACCAAGAGAGAAAAAAAAATCCAACTAAATGAAAAATAGAATAGAAGGTACACCTTAGTGACACTGAAGACAGTAAAGCCAGAATCTGAATTCCCAGTGGCATGTTAATGATCATAAAATCAGTTTCAAAGCACAAGCAAGGAGGATGAATTTTTTATGTGTATTTTTACTCTTTATTCATGGGGTTAAATTGACATTGGCTACCAAAACTTGACTGAGATGAAAAGTTTAGATGTTTTCTGCTTCAAGAAGCTTTTGCATCAAACTGAACTAAAGCTTATGGTGACCGTGAGCTCTGAGCTACACAGTAGCTGATAATGTTTGTGAATAGTCTTAAAGGTTTTATTGCTTTAACCAACTTTCAATCATGATATTATATAAGGCCTTTATTAGTTTTTTTTTACTTTCATTTGGGATTACATCACAATTACTGGTACTCTATTTCTTAATCTAATGCAAACCTAACCATGAGCAGATGCGTGATTCTAGATTTTAACTTTTTGTTGCAAATCTGCTGCATTTCCTTCTCAGGATGTAAGATCTTGCTTTCCCTTTACCCAGAAGCAGAATTATATGTCTTTAAATGCCATAAGGAGTTGCTAAACCAGGCCCATGATTTCCATGTAAAATTTGTCTCTTTCCGACTAATAAAGATAAATAAAGTATGTCAAGGTATAACTTTCCTTCATTTTCTTAATGTATTTTATCCAAAGAGTATAAAACAATCCCTGTGACAATGACCACTTAGTAAAGAGACTTACTAACCATAGAGTTCCCTAAACTCAGACCTATTTGTGTCATCTGCTGTATCTTGTATAATTAATTTTAAATCCACTTTTGTAGAATAGTGTAGCTTTAATACAGTGATGAAGAATGCCCCTAATGCACTAATTTCTAGTTAAGGAATTTAGCCAGTGTCTTGGAATGTAGAAAATGAATTTGAATCTATGAGAGTTAAAAAGGAAATTAAATTCAGGTCTTTCATTTCCAACAGCCAACACATCCCTTGCTGTTCTTTAAAGGAAAATTTGTAGAAGCTAAATGTCACAACAGGGCTAGTTTTTGCCATTCTGTAGCCAAAGATTTTAAGGAGGAGAGTTCTTCTCTCCTAACTGCTAGGATACGTAGTGAAATAGAAGAGAGACAGACAGGTTGAAAAGATTAAGGTACACTTAGCAGAGCCAAGAGGTCTAAGATGTCTGGTTGAGGTTCAAGCTGAGCACTATGATATCAATCTATGAAAATAATAACAAAAAGAGTAGAGGACATTGGTTCAAATGAAATGGGAGAGCTACGGGTAAGAGAAAAGTTACAAGTTTGGAAAGAATGGATCTAGGCAATATATTTACCTTCAACTTATATTGAAAAAAAAAAAAAACAAACCAATTAGCTATGTTAATATACTTCAACAAATGAATAAGAAAATGATGGTGGCAAAATAAAAAAATAGTCCAAAAGGTTCCAAGTTGACTTAAGACTGATAAATAGTAAATTTCCAAAATTTAGGGCACTTATCAGCTTTTTGTTAAAATTCAGCATATCACATACCGGAAATTCTATATTATAATAGACTCTTTTATTTTCATTCCCAAATATTATTTTAAGATTCATACAGCTGATCAGTCTTACGGAGCCCTAGGTACTGCAGTCTCCAAGATTACACTTTATGTCAGCAGTCAGGATTTTGAAACTAAAGATACAGGTAAAGTTTTTGCAGTGAAGGATTAAAGTTCCACAGCTTTCTAAGTTTCCTGCTTCAGTCATATTTGGCCCTTAAAAGGCTAAGAGAGAAGAAGAAGAAGAAGAAGAAGAAGAAGAATACTGTTTGTGGATTTTGCAGCTCTTTGATACCACAGCTGCTTTTAAGAACGCAAAACTAACTCTTCCCTACAATTCGTCTGAAGTCAGCACAAGATGAATTTGATTCACCCAGATTTCATGACCTGAAGACAACAGTGGAGCTGGGGGAGTTTTTTTCCCCCCCATGGCTTACAGAGGAAAAGTTGCTTTTTTTTCTGTTCCAGGACAGGACCTTGGAAACATAAGTATTACTCAGCCTGCTTCATCCTTTATTCAAATTTACTCTCAGGATTATAGAATGCAATGAAGCTGCAGTCCAAAGCAATTAGGTATGAATGATCCATCAAGAAAATTTAATGTAACCCAGTAAATTACATTAAATTAGATTTTTCCTGATCTTAATTATGTTGGAAGCAGAGGAAGTATACACAAGGATCTTATTTCATGGCATGGTGCTTATTTATAACAATTCTTTAGAGGAAAAACCCAATGGTTTCCTAGTAACAGCAGTGACTGATGTACATATAAGTAGATCGATTACAACTTCTGAGAAAAAACTTGCAGCACTAAGCTAAATGAAAAGGAAAAAAAAATAAGAAGAGAAGAGATCCAGGGATAAGCTTTAAAAGCTCCCTTACTGCTGCTTACTGGGAGATGTTTCTGTTTTAGATTCAGAATTCAAATTCTTAACCAGAAGGCAGGTGCCAACCATTTTTCTTTTTTAAATGAAATAAAGGTCAGTCTTTTCTTTTCAAATACAAGAATTCAAGGGATTCTCATCTGATGTTCATTGGTTAGAGCACTAATCTCTGATGTACAAGTCCTGTGTTAAAACTCCCCTTTGCCTGTGGGTGAGGTTCAACATTACACTTTCTGTGGAAAATCAGCTGAAAATGTTCCCTTTCTACTCTGTACTGACACTGCTGCTCACTGCCCCTCAGTTGAGCCATTGAGACTGCAAAGCTGCTTTGTAGACGGAAGCACTTTGGTCATCTGGTTTGCAAGAGCCCTACAAATCTCTGCACTGGCAACGCTGAGGAGCAGCAACAAGCAGCCAAGGGGAAGAGATGGCAGGTTTTTTCTCAGGCTGGTTTCCATGCCAGATGGTTTGTTTGGCAAATGATGACCCGTGAGCAATGTGCCACCATCGCCACCAGACTGCTCACAGCTCTGATGCGGGAGCACTTTTGAAACCCCGTGACTAAGCTTTTCCCATCCAAGATCTAATATAAGTTTATGTTTCTGCAGTACAGTGATTAAAAATTAATAGAACCAGAGGCTCCTGTGTTTCAGCTTCTGTTGCAGGCCTTTAATTACTTTATATGAGATTGCCATTAGGTAAAAATAAAGACATTTGCAGCTGCACAGCAAGCTTTCATCTGGGATTTCTTAACCTCTGAACAGATGACTTTACAAACAAAAGGATGTACTTCTAATGCATTTCTATTTTTCTGGGTAAGAATAATAAATTTATTTTTGAAAATAAAATTTTGTATTTCCATTTCCAAGATTATGAGCACAAAATTGAAGTAATTAAATTAAAGCCACTTGGATATCTTTATTACTATTGTGTTTTGTATTTGGGAGTCTCTGAGACTTTACGATTCCAAGAGTTCTGCAATTGCTATAAATATTTCTATAAATGCTACAGAAAAACTTGTGCTCAAAAGAAATTTCTATGAATCAATCAGTGCAAGCTAAGAATAAATAAAGTGAATCAATTGCTCCATTGTAAAGCAGTTTTTTCTTTTTAGAAATATTAATTGGAAAATTCTATTGTTCACAATAAACAGAACAGTCTGGGAAGCAGGGAAACAGAGACAGATGAGATTTTATCATTGCAAAACAGGATAGTGCAAGAAGGTGGAAAAAACCCAATTAGCTAACAGATGTTTCAAGAATGAAACGTTAGTAAGAAGGAGTTAGCTCTGTGTTGTTTCCTCACACAATTCTCACTGGACTAAATGCAACTCTTGAGCCAGAAAAGTTCCCAAAACTAGTACCAGTCTTTAATCTAGATGTGCATTCTCCAAGGACTTTCCCAACAGCAGTGAAAGCTCCTATTTATACCAGAGGAGGCCCAGAGATTGTACTGAGGATATTGTTTGAATGGGGAAGCTTGTCTCAAAGTGCTTCAACCTCTGATATTCTTTGCAGCATTTTTGTTAGGACAGAGGACAGAGTGGGAAAGGCACTGTAGCTATGCAGTGAAATCCCACCAGGGAAAATTGAACTCTTACTGAAATGAACTAAATTTTTATGCTGCTTATTTCAGATGGAAGCTTTTATCCTCTAAGAGCTTTTGTTGCAAAGAAAGAGGCTTCATATTTTATTCTGGATAAAGAAAAAAAAAATTCTCCAAAAAACCCCCCTACTTCGGTCTCAAATCAGTTAAGTGGCTATTATTTCATCAAAAAGGATACGTTCATTTAAGGCAGAAAATAAATGATTGCTGCTATCCTATTTATAAATTGATACTGGTTAAAATTCTGCCAAGTCTCTGTATTGAATATACAGTGTCTTCTATTGAGCTACTGATGACAAAGCAGCTTTTCCTTTTCTGCTGTTAGATGATTGGAATAACTAAAGCAAAGTTTCATAGCAGGACAAACTGCTACAAAGCAAAACATTTATTTTGCAGTAATGATGCAGTTGGATTGGAAGGGCATTAATTGGTACAGCAATTATTATGCTGTCACTCACAAAAAGATGCAATGGAAGGCAGCAGATGGAAACTGAAAAACAGCATAAACTACATTACAGCATATTGATTTCCATATACTTATTGAAAGTGAAACTCTGGGCCTGTTTCAGTTCCAAATAAAGAAAAACAAATTTTCCTTTGAATTTAACTGCAGTTGGAATAAAAACTCCAGGGAACACAGCTGGGCTCCAACTTTCATGTATTCTAAAATAATTTTGGATTTAATTCCATCAGATACATATATCTTTGTGAAGGGAGAAAGAATATCAAAAACCTAATTTTTGGGACAGATTTTTAAGACAATGGTTTAGTTTGTTTATTATAAATACTTTTGAAGAAAACTAATTTAAATTGAGAATAAAATACATAGGAAATATATGAAGAGAATGAATGACAAACTCTTACCCTCCCCCCTTTCAAAATATTTATTTTCCATTCTTAATTGAAAAATAGTTTCATTTTCCTCAGAATTTGAGGAAAACTTTTTAACTGTAGTAAGTAGTAGAAACTTTTAAACTGTACAGCATCAAGATTAGTAAGTACCTGAGTAGATACATATTTGTTAAAGAGCCATATCACTTCCCAGAATTGGAAAACTATTATTTAACTTAAAAGTCTTTGGCATTGTCATCAAGTCCTCCTCTAGAGAAGAAGGAGCTTTACTATGCATGCAGAAGAGACTGCAGGATTGCCAGTTTAAGACCAGTACATTTACAATATCCTGATTTTCAACATTCCAATTTTGACACAAAAATGCTGGAGTTTTGTGAAGACCATGTCTACATGTCAATATTTTGAAACACAGAAAAATTGTTTCAATACCTACAATGTGAATTGCTTGTAAATATTATGCACAGGGAAAACAAGCATTATTTCATCTGTATCCCTACCTAAAATAGCAGCTGTTTAAAAGCAGTATATTGAAAGGTGTAATTAAAGCCAGCATATTGACTGAAGGCCAGGTTGGCTTAATTGCTGCTGTTTTTTTCTGGGAAGTGTTTTTAAATACCTGCTGTCCTGCTGCACTTAACCTGTGAATCACCTACCTAGACTATCACAAGTTGGTGTAGCTCCTGTGGTAGAAATATTAGAACATCAATCACATCTTTCTCAAGAACGAGTAGTTTTATCTACTTTAAGTTGGTTTCCATTGAGATTTTTTTTTTCCTAATAATGCATTTAGGCGTGTTTATAAAGGGAGGAGACATATTTAAATTCCTAATACCTAACATCTCCACCCAGGGCAGGGAAAAGAAAATTATTTTACACATCTCACATTACCCAATAGTCTTTTCTGTTTTTGCTCATGTTTCTGCTGCCAAAATCTGACACATATTTGGAAAAACTGATCTATTTTACATATGATATCTCTTTGACTGCTACTCTTCTATTTATTATCTGTAACTGTAGGCCTGTGTGCCTGAACTTCAAGGAGATTAAGTAAAAGAAATTGGAGCAGCAATTTTTGTAGTTTTGTGCTCTGAGCCAATGTAAGGTAAGCATAATAAGCTTGTAGTTAACTTTCTTATATTGTCTTCCATATAAAGACTACACCAGTCCTTGCAGAGATTAATTCCTTTTGTCTTTGCAGCTTTTTGCACTTGTGCTAATGTTGGAGTACTAAACCAGCCCTCTCTCACCCTCTGTCCTGAGTCCAGCTCTTCAACTATGCCAACACAGTCAAAAATGGTTCAATCATGTTCCCACTTGACACAAAATTAGGCTTAGGTCCAAATTTGCTACAAAACAAACATCATTTTCCAGCTGAAGACTCTCAAAAAGAAGGATTTCTTAGTTTGGTTTCATGGATTCTATAGAAGAGAAACTTTCTGCAGTGATAATTTGAATTTTTAGTTTATTGATTTAAAAGTATTTTTCAGGGAACCCTGATAGCCTGGCATTGAGCAGCCTCATCTTGCAACCCAAACCATTCTGTAATACAATGAAATCCTTTATTCTCAGTAATTTTACTTGTAAGAGAAAAAAATCCCCTATTAAAAAAAAAAAACCAAACAATTAAAGAAAGTGTTGAGCTGCTCTTCCCGACTTGCACTAAGTTAGGAGAGTTGCAGGTTTCTCTGAACCATTACACAGATGATCCAAAATTTGTGTGTATGGAGAAGTTACCATGGTCAAGGCTTTTGTTTTGTACTGAAAGATACATCACGACCTTGAGGAAAAGCTTTTGAGAGGAAATGTGCGCAGTTTAGCACTAAAATGTATCAAAATGCCAGCAAGTCAATTAACAGCAAATAAAATCTTGAATGAGTGCCCTAACAAAGGTACCTGAAAAGGCTGAGTACTTTGTCCAAGGTGGCCTAATTCATTCTTTAAACCACAGGCTCAGTCAACCAGAAACTAATATAAAACCTAATATAAAACATCTCCACATAAGCTATAAAATCAAGGTTCATAATGAGAATACTAGCTGTTTCTGAACTTGTGCCTGTGCCAAGTAAATTTATTTCATTCACCACAAAAGTAAACAAAGACTAAGCATTTTTATACATAATGCATATAGTTTCACTTTCCTATTCAAGCTCAAAACTCAATGAACTTTTTAAACAGAAACTTCACAAAGCAGACTTCACAAATACATACATAATGTATGTATTACCTATGTATGTTGGTAATACTAAGGAAAAAAAAAAGGTAGAGGAGAAATTTCTGCAAGTGACAATTTCCTTCACTCCAAGGAACATCTGAATGAGATTCAACTGCAAAATGCAAGAAATAACAAGAAAAGAATGCTCTGATCCTAAGTGCATATGGGAAAGGCTAAAGTAGGGGGAAGAGACAACAGCTAGGGAAAACTCCAGCAAGGAAATTATTTTAGTGTTTATTTTGTATCATGGAGATATAACAAACCAACAAAAGAAAATACTCTGAAAAATTAACCTGCTCCTGGAATAATTAAAAAAGCAGGAAGAATATAAAGCTAGTAAAAAAACCAAATGTGAAGGATAGATCAAATTGTGTGGGCTGAGTTACTTTTTCTTAAATAATTTTCTGCAGTGTCTAAGTAAGTAGAGCTCCACACTTGGCTATCTGCTTTTGACTCCTGGGTAGAGCATGAAGTCATTAGGACTGCCAACTGATGGTAGATGTCTGGGCAGAAATTGGAGTATAATTTTATTTTACATCTTTGCAATGTACATGTACCAGAATAATTTAAAGCTGGTAGCTATGTATGTAGTGTCATCATCCTGGTTTACCAGTTTGTTAGCTCAGTGTTCACTTTTCCCTTCCTCAAAATGCTGTGTTTTTATTACAGCCAAACTAAATGCCCCTTCAAAAGAGAGATTTTATCAGATAGATTGTTAAAAAAAATCAATGCCTAAATTTATCACTGATGTAACAGAAAGCATCTTACTGAAAAATTCAACGTAAAAATGCAAATTTATACATTGCCTATAACTTTGATGATAGGAATATGTCACTGTTAAATATTTATTGCATTTCAAATCATGTTGACATTTCCCCTTGGATACACTATTCCAGAAAACTCTATACAGGCCTGATGAAATTCAACTGATACTACAGAGGTGGAGTGAAACAGTGAAATTCTAATTTAATATTAGAAAATCTAAAGCAAAATGAAGGAAAAAATTACTTACATCCATAAAAAGTGTGTAGTGTGGATTCAGTATACTGCCTCTGAAAAGGGGGTACTATTGCATGTACTATTGATTGATCAGTACTGTTTAATCTTGTGGCTGTTATAATTCTGCTGATCTTTATAATGACCAATATTTCCTGGCTGGTAGTATTTTCATTATAAACACTCCATTCACAAAGATTCATCACTAGCCTATAAAAAATATTGCCATAAAATGAAATTCAGCACATGAGGTCTGAGAACACAGTCAGAGAACAAATTTGGTCTGACAGGATGGAGGGAATATGTTTTTCACCACAATTTATGTAAGTAAAATACAGCCTTGATTGGAAAAAAAAAATAGAGAAAAATTGGCAGGCAGTATAGCTTACATTGCTTAACACAGGGAAAAATGGGGATAAAGGATTTATGCCAGTTGAAATGGGTATTTATTCTACAAAAACTATATTTAAAAGACAATTTTATTATGTGAGTAGAACATGAGAACTAAACACATCTAAAACAAAGTCTAAGACATGCAGGTGGTACCTCTGAGCCCTTCCTTTTGCACTCCCAACCAGTTTCTTTGCACACCTGAAGAGCCAGGGAAATAGGGAGATTACTGTCAGCAAAACTAACCCTTATCAAAAACAAAGACACAAAAAAGGCAAATCAAATTGCAAATCATGTTTTTTGAATGTTTGGTTTCCACAGTGGAGTCAGATCTGCTCCACTTCTGGGCTGTTCAGAGAGGCAGGAAATGGATATGAGATGTAATGGGACCATCAATTTAGCATCAGCTGGGTGTGAGATTACCTCAGCAAATGGTTGCACTGCAGATTCAGTCCTGTTTGAGCCATGCTAGAGCTTCTCACTGCACAAAAGCAGCAGAATTCATCATCTGCTTTTGATCATTTTCCTCTACCTCTGCTATAAAACTCAGAGTCATCCCATTACTGTGCTTCCATTGAAGGAAGTTCCCTGAGGACAAAGTGCCATTCAAACTGTAGACAATGGTGTCCAAGAACAGGAAAAAGTCTTGGACTCTGGTAAAATGCCTCTCCTTCAAGGAACTTTGGATTTATGTTGTAACACAGGGAATTAGCCTTGCTTGTGTGTATTTTGCTGGGAATAGAAGGAGGAGGGTGGTTTGTGGGAGATAAAAAGTACCTTTCCCAGTTTGATAAAATGAGCTATTTAAACTGACTAAAGATTTTCCATTTTTTTTTTCTGCCACCAATGAGAAAATTTCAGAGAAGTTCTCACATTAATATATGCAGGGATGAAACACAGCTTTCAGAACTTCTACCTTTCCCCTTTCACTTTTTTACCCATATATTAAAAACATTTATTAAACCATTTGTTATTCAGATTTGGGGTCTCTGTGAAATAATTTTCTATGAAATTGTCCTTAGAAGTATTCTCTAGAAGATCTTAATGTTATTTCAAGCTGCAGCTAGATAGTAATAGTAGATGCCATGCAAAAGTGAAATATTGTATTAGCTGATAATTAGCTCTCTGGAAATATTAAAAAGTTTCCTGAAACACTTGAAGGCAGGAAGACATACCTCTCCATCAATTCTAAAGGAGAAAGGGTTTTAATTTTTTTAAAAGTGCAATTTGAAATTACAGAATGTCCTTAATAAGACTTGAGACAGCAGGCACAGTGCACAAAAAATACAGAAATGGATTTTATGACACGCATTTGAGGTATATTTTGAGGTGTTTGGTAGTAGCCGTTGCAAGTGGTTGAACAGTTTATGAAATGGATGAAATAAAGGAAAGGTTTCTGTCTGTACTGACTGTAACAGCACTCTGAGTTCTTCTGTTCCTTGCAGAGATTGCATATATAAAATATGTGGCAATAAGGCAGTTCACAGAGATGAAACAAATAATTTTTCTCTATAATTTATTCTCTAAAATAAAGAAGTTTATTGATTTTTAGATTATACAAGTTTAATTGGAATAAAGTAGATGTCTAAAACATCAATGAAGCACTCAGGAAAGTTAATCCATTTTTCATGACTCTATAAATAATTTCTTCTAGCTGTAAAAGCCTTCAATTACCCACCAGGAAATCAAAAACAATGGCTCTAATTCACTGAGGGATGCAAGTGATGTTCTTTTGCTTTTTTTTTTCCCCTGAAAGGGAATTCACTGTGATTCAGTGTGAACAAACTGTGCCATTTTTATCACACTTGTGTAACAGTGGAGGAAATGAGTGGAGGTAAATCTGGTAAGGGGTGTCAAGGAACTTGATCTGCTTGTTTCTGGAGATGGGAGGAGTCCCTTTTCCAGACAACAGAAGAAACAACTTAAACCAATGCACTTCCTTCCACACCCATATCCCCCAACAAGCAAATAAACAGAATATGAAAACCAATGGTAATAGTAAAAAGCACAGAAAATACCACCCACTTGCCTTTCCTGGAAGATTATTATTAAAATTGTAAATATTCTGTCCTGTGTTTTGCTTTTTCCCATTCCTTAGCTGAGGATGGTTTTCTGTTAGCATTCCTTATGTGGCCTCTCAAATCACAGAAGCTGTTTGAGCAGCTCAACAGCAGCCCCTTCAAAAGATTTCCTTAATTCCAGCTGCTGGGAAAAGAGTCCTGACAAACCCACTGGAATGATCTGCTGAAGCAAGAAGGGGTAGAGAACTATCACCTCTTAAATGGCATTTATCCTGTCCTCTCTCACTGCCTGTTAGTTAAGTGTTACTAAAGCAAGGCAGGAAATGACAAAAAAGCATGCCCACAGCACAAGACAATAAGCAGCAATCATATCAGAACATGGCATGTACAAAGTAATTACACTTCCTTACAGACATTTGGAGAAAAGAGTGTGACATCAAAGCAAGGCACTTCACTGATGGCAATTTTGCCATTGGCTTTAACTGGAAAGAACTGTAACACAGGTTTTAAATTCATTATGAATGTCTGCAGTTGTAGCACACAGGTAAGAGATGCTGAGGTGAACAAAGAGCAATTAATCTCTCAGAAGGGTTGAATGTCACAGATGTTGGTGGTTGGTAGCAGTTTAGCTAACAGCAAGATGGATAGCATGGAGCCATCAGCAATAGAAGAGAAAGAAAAATAATATAGAGATCCACTTCACAGTTCCTGAATGAAATCTCTGGAATTTTTTACATGTGACTACACCATCCAGTGCTCCAGTCATTTTCAGCTATTGGTGGTCACACAGTGGCATGCGAAATCCAGAAACTGGAGCTCAGACACAAAAGAGATTCAAACCAGCTTCCACCACCACAGCTTGCTGCCTTCTGTGCTATTATTTTCCCTTTCAGTGCCTATTATAGCAGAGCAGCACATAATGTGGAAGCATACAGTATGAGACAGGATTCCTGAGTTATGGCACTACTTCTCCGTGAACACTGCAAAAATTATTACCTTGCATGTAAATTTTTAGGTTTACTAGTACAGCTCTAAAAGGAGGGAAGTAAATAAGAGAATACAAGTAGCTTTCTGGCCGGACAGAAAAAAAAAAAAGGGAATTTAGAGAGCTGAAAATCAGCAGTGATTTAATAGGAAGTTAAAGTATGAATTCAGCAGAAATGACAACTCTGCAGGTACCATACCTGGTGAAGCATGATATCATACTTTTACACTAAGGCAAAATGGCAGCTTGCAAAACTGTGTTGTATGAGGTACCAGCTTCAGGTTGTAAGAGTAAAGCCAAAATAAAATTAAATATATATATATTCTCTATTTTAAGAGTAAAATTTAAAGGGAAACAACTAATAAAACAAATGAAAAAAAAAAAAACAAAACAGAAAAATTAAAAACCCAACAAATAAAAAAAACAACCCCCCTAAAAAACAATTTCATAAAGCAAATGACTTTTACCAGTTTTTCCAATTTATGTCTTTATAGCGTACTCCTCCCTGGAGCAATAATAATTAAAAATTAGAAGTTGTGAGGACTTTTACTCATTACTTTTTATACAGAACAAAGCAGTAATGTGTATTCCTTAGCTGAGTCCTCAGGCTGAGGTGTGAGATAACTCTTATAGAACAGGTATTCTATTAACAAAATATAGATGGGTATTTATTCCCCAACCAGAAAAAGAACTAAAATCTTTTATGTTATAGCTCACACCAGTGATGACTGCACTATCCTGATTATTCAGGACACTGATTCTGCATCACAAAATCACCATATTTACATCCTATTGCTAGAACTTGCAGTTAAAATAATTTTCTTTATATAGTGTTGCAGCTGCAGACATGAGCACCACTAAAACACAGAACAGGGAGCACTCTGTGATTCTTGGAGAGCTTTGTCTCTCCCATGATCTTTGCATTCTTTTAAGGTTTTATATTTTTCTTCATAAGTGGGAGAATGGGATCCAGTTAGTTATGTCTCTTTGCAAAGAATATTTAATAAAACACAGCAATGGCTACAGAAGCCTCTAAAGCAGCTCAGAAATTGAGGTACTACCTCAAAATGTCTGCCAGTCAGTACAACAATATCTGGCTTTATAAATGCACTTAGAAAAAACAAAATGAAAGAAGCATTTTTTGCCTTTTGAGAACAACCATATATTAACAAAGGAATTTTTTTGGGATGTGAAATCTGTCTGTCCATTTACCTTAGAGGATAATCTGGAACTGAATTTAAAATGAGACTGAGGAGCTATCTAAATTTTAGAAGATATTCAGACCTGCTTCTGAGGGCTGTGAACCATATGCTTTGTGCCTATAAATGTGTTTCTCAGACAATACCATGGGATTTCCAAAGAAGCAATGAGCAAGGGGAAATCCAATTTTTATGTCTTTGGTAGAATGACTAAATAGCAATGACTCAGGCAACTGGACCATCATGATCCATTACAGAGCCATCCTATCCCTACTAAATTGTTACTTTAAGAGCAAAAATGAGAAAACATTAGCAGCAAGGAACACAGAATGCAATGTTGCTGTTTGTACTGACCAGCTATTATTTGTCATCATTTTAATAATTAATTGCCTTGAAAAAGCAGCAGAGGTGTATTAAAACATCTTGAATTTCCTCCCCCCAAAGCAAAGACAAAGAGGAGAGAAGAGAAGAGAAGAGAAGAGAAGAGAAGAGAAGAGAAGAGAAGAGAAGAGAAGAGAAGAGAAGAGAAGAGAAGAGAGAAAGGGAAGGAAAGGGAAGAGAAGGGAAGGGAAAGGAAAAGAAAAGAAAGGAAAAGAAAAGAAAAGAAAAGAAAAGAAAAGAAAAGAAAAGAAAAGAAAAGAAAAGAAAAGAAAAGAAAAGAAAAGAAAAGAAAAGAAAAGAAAAGAAAAGAAAAGAAAAGAAAAAAGAGAAGAGAAGAAAAGAGAAGAAAAGAAAAGAAAAGAAAAGAGAAGAAAAGAAAAGAAAAAAGAAAAGAAAAGAACGAAAAGCTTCTACATGCTGTTTTATGCGACAGCACCTTTGCAAGAAGTGGGCTGGGGAAAAGGAAGCATTACCTTAGTATTTTAACTTTGAACTGAATAAAACAGGCAAATAGCATTCTTTCTAAGTTTAAGAACAGTGGCACCATCTGACAGAAAGCTTTTCCTCCTTTCCTCAAAGTAGAATTCAGTTTTTGATTTACTGAGCATCACCTTTTGATCAAAGACTTTACATCTACTGTAGTCACTTCTGTGATTTCACACAAAATCCTTTCCAGTTCTTTTGATGCCCTATTTTTGCCTAACAAGAGCCTAATATGCACATATCTTTAACTTACCAACTGGAAGCTATGAAACCAGTGAGAATAATTTCAAATTATGATCAATATGAGATCACTAAGATGGTCTGCCCCTTGCTCAATCCACCTGTGATGCAGGAGGAATAGGGCTGGGCGAATTCCAGCTTTCTAATCTTTCTGCCTGGGATGCCATGCAGAGGGTAAAGCTCTCTTTTCATTATTCTGCAGTAACAGCAATCACTGTGCTACCTGCTTTGTGCTCAAAGGTAAAAGCACATGGATGGAGTACAGTCCTTTTCTAGTGACAAAAGGGAGCACCTCTTCAAACAGAGCCTCTCCTATTTTCCTCCCATTAGCATCATCTTGTAATGGCTGTAACTCCTGCCTAACTAGAAGCAACTAGAAAGCAGAGTTATTACAGTAGGACTCATCTGCAAATTAAATGACATTAAATGTGCATTTCCAAAGAGAGGTAGACTTAATGACTATTTTTTCAAATCATGATGGCTGATATAAAGCATTTATTCAAATTTTGTTTCCTGTGTCTCCCTAAATTCTGCTATTTAATTTCTTTTTGTCTCTATATGCAACATTTAATATTATATATTAGCTTAGGAAGGTTGGTTTTCTTTTTAGAAAAAACTAAACAGCAAATAACAAAACAATTTAACCACCAGCCTCTGCAAATATTATTTGCAGATGACAATCTTTTTTCAAATAATTTTAATTTGATAAATAATAAAAAGACATATAGTTGATTTTTAAAATTTTGAGAAATAATAAGTTTAATATTAAATTAAAATATTATTTTATTTAAAAATTAATTATTGTCAAGCAATAGATGGTGCAAAACTTTTTGATTAGAAGATCAGATATAAATTTTCTAAGGCTTCCTACAACCCCCATTTCCATATTTCCATATCATGTTTTTTAAGTTCATCAGCAATATCATACATAAATGTTTTTCATTAAGCATTAGAGAGTGATTTACAGAAAATGCAAGATCTAATGTCACAAATCTTAAAAAAGTTGTAGTGGATCTTAAATGTTTTTGAAGTTTAGTATTTCATTATTTTTTACCATAGAAGGTAGGATTTATTTCTTTGTTGGATTATTTCATATACCTAGACTGTCTCAGGCAAAAAAAACCCTCTTCCTCTACTATGTATTCCTCAAGAGCCCATACATTCTAAAGGGGACTTGATAAAAAAGGATGCTTTATAGAGCATAAACTAAATATTATTGAGGGAAATGAAGAGAAATATATGGAAGTATAGCAAGCTGTGACACACCGTTAACCATTTTATCGCCTGTCATGTGTCTTGCTGGACTCCTTAGGCTGTTTACCTGTCTTAGAAACTCGAAATAAATCCATTTTTTTAAGCTGGTGCTTTATCAGCTGGAATACCATTGCTGCTTAAAAGATTTTAATATCTCAGCTCCATTTATCACAGCTGCTGTCATGTCACAGCACTTAGCAGAACGTCCTACTGTCATATGAGAAGTTAGCACACCTGCTGAAAACTGTGAATATTAATTGACTGTATCACAATCAAGTTTTTTTCATGCACCAGAAAAGTGTATAATTTGGATATAAAACATCTGGATGAGAACGACCTAGTCTGACCTAAAAACTGGAATTTTTTTCCCCCAAGAGATTTAATTTCCTGATAAAAAAAATACTCTATTATATTTCACATTCAGTTGCACTTTTTGCCAGACCGAGTTTTGCTGAGAAATAATTAGCCAAAATCCCTCTCTTGTTTAAACATTCTTGATGCACTGAATTACATTTTTTCCTCCCACCACCAAAACAACACTGAAGCAGATCACAGCTTTTTATGCACCCAGGCATCACTCCAAGCTCCATCACTGTCCAGATATCAGCTGCAGACACACGAATTCACCTCCTTCAGGGGGATTGGTCCTGAATGCCACCAAAATGACTTTGAAAGAAAAAGCTGATTGAGGCCCCAGTGCCTTGTCCACCCCCAGGGAAGGCTCAGAGCCTCAGGGTGCTGCAGCCACACCCCGTGTGTGCTGGGGTCTCTGGTGCGCAGCGTGACAGCCGAGTGCGGGGCCAGCAGCATAAAAAACCTGCTCAGCCTCATTCGGTAATTGGGGATCTGGCTGCAGCTTCCCAGAGCTGCAGCCAGCTTTCCTGACACTGTCCACTGCCCAGATAATTGGTGTGACATTTCATTTCTCCCTTCGCCAGAAGAAGACACTCGGGCAGAAAGTTCTCTCTTCCAGCCCGTGCCTGCGGCCCCGAGGAAAAAGGGCAATTCTGTTTCATGGTTCAGAGGGTGACACCTTTTCCAGGCTGGTCAAGAGCAACCTTCCCCTTCTCTATCACCCTGCTGACAACGAGGCACGATAGAAAAAGAGACCGAATGTGTTTCCTGCAAATTCGTGCCGTTAGGTAGTTATATGCAGAAAAAAACCTGCCAGTTGGATAATTAGGGATGATGCCTGTGGTGCCTTTCCTTCCTGCCCATTTTGATGCCTAAGCAGAATTTCTTGCCAAATACGTGGCCCGTAGGTTTAACTATTTCAGATAAACCAGTGGATTAATACTGACCTTCTAGATTAGAAATTGTAGATTAGATTAGAATTTGCTGTTTCTCCCTTTGTCATTTTTGCTTTTTCTTAGGGAATAGGACAATTTATATCACTGCATTTCAGTTTCATATTTTGGTTTATATCTCGAATTTCTGAGAATTTTCATCTCTCTTTCACTTTAGGAGAATCTCTATATTCAGATAAAAATGTAAAGGACTACAGAAATTCTGAAAACAGAGTTAAAATATGAAACACAAAAAAGTTATTTTAACTTTGTACATTAGATTTAAGTCACAATAAGATTTGTTGGATGTGAAACTGCCATAGTATTCCTTTTTTTAGCATTCACTGGCTGCAACAGAAAAAAAAGATTACATCTTCCACAAGACAACAGATTCAAGTAAGAAACAGAGGAAAATTGTTCTAACTGAGCATTTTTACAGTCAAGACATCATAAGAGTGATGTGATGAAATTAAATAAATAAGTAGAAGTTAAGGAGTACCAACTTTATGGGAGCTGCTGCAGTATTGTCTTTCACACACAGCTTCCCTCAAATAAAGAAAGAAGAAATAAGGGGAAAGGCTTTACCCTGTAAGCTACTATAAAATGTACAAAGACAAGCTACATTCACCAGAGGGCAACCCAGCACTTTACACCATGGCAAATGTTCTGTTTTATAAATATTTATATATCTATAAGCTGGCTATAGTCAGATTCTCCAAATCTCATAAACAGAACAGCAACAAACATGGCAGCTATGCTATTTCCAAGTGAAACAAATTGAGAGCATCTCAGAATAAAAAGAAAGACCAATAGGAAATGCCTCTAAGGTTTAAAACAGCATAGCAGCATTTAAAGCCTTTATTTTCTTTATTGTTGCAGATATCTGTAAGAACAGATGGTTTCAAAAAGATGTGTTTCCATTTAGGCTTCAGCCGTACTGTATTTATGAGAATGCATAGTCACAAGACATATGCCACCTGGCTTTGAGCTGTGATTTGTTCAGCTGCAGAACTGTATTAGGTGAAAACCTTTTGCAACACTGAAGAGGCTGCTGGAATTCTGTAGGAATTGCAGTCCTGCAGTTTGAAGCATTCTACCCTGTTTCAGGAAGGATAACTATACCTGATATTGTGTTCAGAAGAAAAAGTAAGGAAGAAGAAGGAATAAGTGGTTCTTGTAGATTGAGGAAGAAGTTTGTAACTTGGTTCTCATGGACAAAGACCAGGGGAAAAAAATCCCACAATCCATATAAACAGTGAGAAGAAATTAGCTCATAAGCTCATGAAATCTAGCCCTGAAGTCTCATCTCTAACCCCATATCTAATGCACGGTCCATAAAAGTTACTTCTTTCCTTCTGAATACAGAAGGAAAACATATACTTGAAATGCAAATGTAAGAGACGGTAAAAGCTCTGAAAACAAAGTTAAAAAATTGACCACACAAAGATATTTTAACCTATACATTAGGGTTGGCATTCAAGATTTGTTGGATGTGAAATTGCCATAGTACTCCTTCCACTACAGCTCAGCACCTGCTCAGTTGCTTATTGCTACTCTTTATATCCTATGGTTATCTTCTTTATGTACAGAAAAGCTGTAAGTGCATTTTAAAGCTATGTTCTCTCCTTTCAGCCATAGGTTTTGAACGATCTTTGTGAAACATATTAGCTCTGTTTGAGTCCTGGAAAAGAGTAGAAGGTGGCAGAGAATTAATCAAAGACTTCTTTTTGCATTAATCCACTCAGGGTCTGATACATAATTTCTAAGGGCTGAAGCACAGAGAGCCACATGAAGTAGCTGCAAGATAAGTTCTGGATGGATACAACCACACTGGTGACAGAAAGAAGCAAAAAGAGGAAAGTGACCTGTTATTTTAGTCCCAAAACAAGCTGCCAACGAAGCTTTCTCCCCTCTCCTGCCCAACGCTCCTCTCTGGGAATCCTGTGGTCACACCCAATGTACGGTTTTGGAAATATTTAATGTAAGAAAAGAAGTTTTTAAATTTCTGTATTCTAATGAAAGCTTCAATTTGATGACACACTTAGACAAGCACAGGATTTCACCTCTGTCTATCCCACATACTTACTGCTGTGGACTCCTTACAGAGTCAAGGAAAGCAAACTTTTGGGGAAAACAAAGCAAGTTGGAAAGGTTAAATTCAATAAAAAATATCCTTTTCTTATCAAAGAGTGAAGAGTCATCCTTCCCTCTGAAACAGCTAGAAATAAAAATTTTTGTTTTATATCTGTCTCCTTTATTCTGGTTAATTTCCACAGTCTTGCAAAAGATTTTTGCCTAATATGACTGTGAAATTTAACAAATCACAGCTCAAAAGGGGGAAGATGTACTGACATTTTTTGACATTGTTACATGTATTTGACCACATTCAGAAGTGAAGAATGTTTTCACTTTAGAAATACTTGAAAACATACTTCTTTAGAAGCTTAGCTTGCAGGAAAAGTGTAAACAGTGTTTTGAGATTCAGCAGAGGTATTTATAGCCATTCTAAAACAAACAAACAAAAAAGGCCAAACCCCAACTTCTTTCTGTTTTGATACCCAGTAAATGTACAGACAGCCTACATGGAGTTTAATGGATCAGTTATTGACAAGGGCATTTGCTTAGACTGATCAGTCATATAGGCAGGTCTTGGCAGCCTCTGGACTTTGAATTCCTTTCTAGATATATCATACAAGTAATATTCAAGGAATTAGATAATATCTTTCCAAGAGAGGTATACATATTTTTAAACAGTTGTGTTATTATATAGAAATTATTTTATGTTTTTCCTCAGTAGTCTCCCTATGACCTGGGAAAAGCTCCAAGATATGTTAGTAAAGAACACAGAACAAATCTCCTATTGCAGGGCATTTCTCTTTAAATGCAGGAAGACTTTTAAAAAGAAATTGAACTGTATCTTCAAACTCTTTACAAAATGTTCATTTATTTGCCCAGACTTCCAGCACATACAACAACTATTGCAGATATATCTCACACTGATGTATCTTGTAGGAATTTTCACTTCAGAAATTGAGGTGAGCAGTCACCTGTATTTCACACAACCCACTGAATGCAAAGGAACACTTTTTATTCACTTAGCTACTACATGCTCAGACTACTAGTGTAGGTGCAGAAGTTTGTGTTTATAACAACAGCATCAGCTGGACTCAATGCTACCCTTCCATCAGGAATAGGCTAGGGAGAATGGTATATTTGAAATAATTCTGGAAATTTCACCAGGGGGAAAAAGTACAGTCTGAAAAAAATCATACATCTGTGTGCTAAAGCTATGCCATTGCAGTACCTTGGTGCAGCTGGCAGCTTCCCAGGGATCCAGTTTAATGAAGATTCCCTCAACACAGAAAAGTAACAGAACAGGGAATATTTTACTCTTTCCTGGCCAGCTCTGCTGGTTCAGGGAAGAGACAGTGCACTGACAGTGCTACGATTCCAGCTGCCATTTTCCTCACAGGTTAAATAGTGAGCATGCTCAAAGCTTTGTGATCATGCAGAAAGAATATTTGCCATTCACTCATGTGGTAATTCCCAAAATGCTGGTCACTGCCTCGACAAAAATACAAAGGGCTTGGGCGTGCTTTATTTCTGTGGCCCCCCCATTCCAAATCAGCAAATGATTTCATTTACCAAACCTAACTCACACAAACTGAAATTGCATGGGAGTACAGTTTCTTGCTGTAGGATTGTTTTTAAAGACAGCAGATGCTGTGCTCCAACTTCTGCTTATGTCAAGGATACTTTCAGATCTTCTCATGGTGTCTTGTACTGAACAGCAAATCTTAATTGCCTGGGTCTGAAGCCACACCATGTTTAGGTGGATCCAATAAAAGAAAAAAATAGGTCTAGAAAGTATTCCTTTTTTTCTCACATGACAGAGTATTCCAATTTAAAATGTGTTTATGTTTCTAGGACACACTCTCTCATCCAGGCATATGTAGATTCGTCCACCATGCATAGTCCCAGAAAGATGTTAAAAAGTCTGAAAGTGTATTGAATAATGAGGACATTTAAACCTACTTTTCTAGTATTAATATTATTATAGTATTAATATATAAATTAATATTTATATATTAGTTACCCCATTTTCTAGTATTAATAATGAGCAGTATGGCCATATGACTTCAGATATTGCATAAAAGTACAGATTGACAGCATAAAAATATTTATTTTTTACTCTACCATTAAACAAGCAAGAAGAACCATTAGAATGAATTGTGTAATTGGAAAGTAATGAATGGCAGCATAGATGTTTTCCCCCTACATACTTTGCCTTAGAATAACTCTGAAGCAGGAGCACCGTATGGCTACAAATACAAACAAAATGTTACAACAGTGACACTGTCTGCTAACAGTGTGGGAACTAAAAAAGAAAACACTTAGCAATTCATGTGAGAACTTCACAACAACTAAAAGAAATCTAATACTAAGAAATTAAAATTATCATTTTTATACTCTGTTTTTCTGAATTTAAACCAAAACATACATTTGGATTTAGACTTAACAAACTGTAGAAGAAAGAAATTTTTAAACTTCTGAAGGTTTCACTAGCAAATTAATGTCTCTACCCTGCTGTTATGTTAAAATTATGGAAAAGGAACCCAGCACTGTAGGTTTAATTTTGCCAAGGAAATAACAGATCTCCAACTGTCAGGACTACATGCAGAACTATGATAAGCCTGCTCTAAGAAATGCTTAACTTCATGTAAAAATGCACAGTAAATAATTTCTTCAGGAAAAAGGAATTTGTGCTGCACTTTAGACCATCACTGTGTCAAAGAGAAGAAGAAAAGTACAAAGATGCACATTGGAAAGTTATTCTGAACCCTAAAAATATGTACAGACATGGGACAAAGCCCATCTCAACAGATACTCTTGTTTCAATCAGCTGAACGGTCTGGATGGAATTTTGTTAGACCACTAACCCTGTTTAAAATGCTGCTCCTCTGTCACAACATTTTAGCAAGAACAACCTGACTCCTCTTAGACAGTATCCTTGTGCTAAAGCATTCCGTTGAAGTTTCCTCTTGTCATTGGGAAGGGGCAGACAGAAAAGTTATTTGTACGCACTCATCACCACAGGTTTTTTTTCAGCATCCTAGATAGACAAATCCAATCAACTTCATGAATTAGTCTGATTAATAATGATTCATATGGAATCAAAGTAGAAGTTTCAGAAGTTTCTGCACTGCAGTATTTCTTCTGCTATGTAATAGATCTAATTTGTGCTTTGTAAATGTATTTGTGTACACTTACACACACAAAAATCTGCTGTTTTCCCCCTGGCTTATCCAATCCAATTTTCTTTTAAAGAACTAGTGCCTAGTGGCAATAAGGTATGTCTGGAAGATTATTTAGGTCACTTATCTTTTTCTTTAACTGTGTCCAGGGATGCACCTAAGTAGTCTTGTAACTCTTGTGGTTTCTGACCACAGAATGGCATTTGATCTACAAGCCAATTAATTTTACCAAGTTAGGCTTCAGAAACTGTTTCATACATTGTTCTGGTGGCTAAGATATTTGACACCACTTAGGACCCTGCCTTACTGATTGGAGCAAAGGAAACAACTAACACTTATTTAATAAAGCTCTGGTAGAGGGCTGAGACCAGCTGAGCTGATGAGAGGGAAAATAAAATCTCTGAGAAAAATATAACCCTCTTAAATATGAGAATGAATAGTCTACCCCATTGCTAGCAAAAGTAATATGGTAAACTATAGACTAAGAAGTTATACTGATCCTGCATTTTCAAATGTTCCTCTTATTGCACTTCTACAGCTCTGATAGAGGTTATTCCTTCTTATTCCATCAAAAATCACAGAATTTCCACCCAAAGTATGCATATTCAGGTCTGACCTAATATTGGCCTTTTTCTATTCACAGAAAATGTGGTCTCCTGAGGGCAAGAAACATTTTCTTGCAATGACAGATACTTCTTTGCAATTCAATGGCAATAACAACAATAAATACAGCCCTTAAAGACCTTTAATTGTAGTCCATAGCTACATACTGTGCATGGGACAGTGAAACTAGATTGCCTCCTGGAGGTGTTCAGATAATTTCAGCTAAAATGTTTCTTTTTCTAGAAATAACTCATATCTACTGGTCTCATGGTGAGTGGAGAATGTCCCTGTCCTTAAGGTAAAACCTATGTGTCACTTGTTTTAGCCAATTCAGTAGTATAATCAGACTTAGTGATGAAAACTGATGTTCTCATCATATGTACCCTCTATATTTTTGTCTGAAACCACAGAGATGTTGATGACAGGTTATGACTTTATGACATATAGGAATCTATTGTGTCATCTTACTGTAAACTTATATTTAGAATGACAGAAATGTAAAGTAAAATAATTAACTGTTTCTTCCATGGTTATTTGATGTGAACAACAAAAAAAAAGTATGCTTAACATGAAGAAAAGGCTAAACGCTAAGATAAAATTTGCACATAAATGAGCGTGACTATTCCCACCTTCATTCACCCTCTTATCTGAGTACTTTTCTATTTCCTCTTTAAAAGGGTTGAATGTGCTGTGACAATTCTAAGGTTTGTCTTTTTTATGTTTATGCCAGTGACTTTGCCTGAATTTTCCTATACACAGTAGTGGCCTTTGCTAACCAAGTGAACAGAACTATAATTCTACAATGAATTATATTTACACTACCAGGAAATTACAGATTATATTGGTGGACCATGTGTCTAAATTGATAGTGAGGACATATTTTGGAGGTCAGTATGACTTTTTCTCCTTTCTGCTTGGAAATTTCAAGTGGAAAGCAAAATAATGGAAGTATTTTAACCAAAGCTGATTAATGATCCAGATGTTCACTAAAATCTATGCGTGTGATCTAATCCTTTAAGAATGATTACAGATAAAGTAATTTGTTCACAGACACAGTTAGTTGCTCTTGTCTGATAATAGTGCTTAATCTCCTTGGCATGTTAAATGCAATCCTGAAAGTAACAAAGAGGTTATCACCAGAAAATATACTAACAGAAGATTAAGTATATCCATCTGAGGGATATACTTACAGAGGGCCAAAATTGGTTTTGATTGCTGTTGCTAGAAGAAATGAAAGATAAAAAAATGTGAATGAAATCAAAGCAAAATTATACAAGGCCACTCATATATGTACTCTCTTATGTCAACAAACAACAAAATGATGCAATATAACGTAAGTCTAGTCAAAAACAGATGCAGAATTGAGTTAGTTTGTGCATGCACTGTAAGAAAATAAGGTTATGAGCCAATATATATACACAAAGTTTTCCAAGTTAAAAAGCAGTTTTGAGTAAACCTTCTTCAAATTTATTAAATTAGTTTTATTTTTAAAATTAATAAATGAAATTTGAGTCAAGCAATCAAATGGTATTGATTAAAAAAATCTTTGCCTAGATTTTTTTTTCTCTAAAATAAAACATTTTAGAAAAGTATTATATCATAATTCATCACTATCTCATAACATCAGGGCAATAAATTAAGGTCTCCCAAACAATTAGGAAATTTAAAATTCTAATTTACTGGAATAGATCCCATAATAGTTTTTAATACTCAAAACCTTCTATCAAAATGGATCAATTTAAGAGTGTCTTAAAAAAGCCAACTTCTTCTTTGGGCACCATCAATATTATATACACATATTAAAAACTACTTAATATTTAGATAATGGATATAAAATCTATTTTGATATTAGATATGAAATCAATATCTCTGATGTTCTTCCATTTCCTAAAATCTACACATATTCTCTAGAATATGTTTTCTGTTTTCATCAGTTTTGGTTTGTGGAGCTGTTAAATTAAATTTCCCATATTTCAGTACACAGATACCATGTTTCTGGAAGCCTTGCACATACAGATAGATTTGACAGATAAAATGCCTCACCATTGTTCTTGCCAGAAGGCAGAACATACGTTTCTGTTCCTTCCATCCTGGAAAAGGCTATATTATTGTCACTACAGTGCTTTTATTAACATTCCAGGGCAGAGAACAAGATGCTTCTTTTTTTTTTTTTTTTTTTGAGCCACTAAAAACAGAACCTCATCTTCTTCCCTCTTTATTTTCCATAGGATTGGAAGAATCTATGATATTAAACACACTTCCTCCTCTAGGTCAAATAAATAAGGGACTATATAGCCTTGCTACAGTGTGATCAAAAAGTAAAGCTGCTCATTGTTAGTACCTATAAGATAACCTGCAGGTACAATGTACTGCTTTTAAGTGATTGATAATCAGAAGAAGGAAGAGTTTAATCATTTCCTCTTACTCCTAAAATGCTCAAGCTCAAGACCAAACTGAAACTCTGAAGACATGAAAATACAGCAGTTATTTAAAACAAGTTTAAATCCTGGCACACAGCTTTAGTGGGAAGGACAGTCTTCAATACTGATTATTCACTTTTTGAAAAGTGAACTTTCCTGATAAGAATCTCAGATCACATTCTCTCTCTCCCACCCTCCCACCCTCAGGTAATCTGTTATTTTTTTGTCTATTTCTGGCTTCTTGAAAGGAAACAGATTTTCAAGTAAAGTGATGAAACTGAGATTTTGCATTAGTGAAGGAAGTGTGAATAGTAAAAATGAAACAGCAAAACCATTAATATTAACCATTTTCTGAGGATGTATGATAAGAAATTAAATAATAATTATTTGCTTGATTTCATAATGAGACATTAGTAATGTTTAATGAACAACACCTTTTATCTCAGTCACGTAAAAAAATACAACGGCTGTTATGTATAATATTTTTTCCAAATCATCCTGTTTCTCAGTGAGGAAAAACCTAATTGCAGAGATAAAATAGCTATTCCAAAGAATTTCCATGGGACCATATATACCACTCTCTTCCATAATACAAGAAATTGTTTTATGTCTGTGCCAGTTCAGTGATCCTGCTTCACAACATAAGCTTCGAGAGCTGAGAAAGAAAGGTTATCACAGAAACCCCTTATTAGGGAGAAAAAAAAAACCCACAAAATTTTTTTAAATGCTCAAATTTTCCTGGACATGGTCTGTAAATACACCCCATAAATATGGGTATCTGGAACTACTCACATTGTTTTATGAAGCCTTTGCTGAGACACACGGTCTCAAGAAGGACTGAGAGCTGTGTTGCAATATTTAAAGCTTTCCTGCACTAACAATTCTCATAGCTGGTGTGAATTCTGGGCATTATCTGCTTTCCCAGGAGTCACACCTCCAGCTTGCATGAACTGCTATAATCATATCAGTATCAGCGCTGACTTCTATTTAAGGGCTTGAAGCTTCCAGAGCCCCAAGGAAACATACCCCCTGCGATACTGAGGAAGCAGTAATCTGCATCTGGAAGGAAGACTGACTGATTTAGGCCAATTTAAACGTTAGATTGGTTCAGAGCCAGGATCCAATTACATTTTTGTTCCAAAATTTGGGTGTTGTCTCTTGCATCCCTGATGGGGGTCTCGTTGCTGAACACTGACCCGAGCCCCACAGCTGCCACAGCAAGGAGAAAAATTCAAAATGGAGATTTGGGTCATGGTGCCACTGAGGCACAGATGCACCAGTTGACCACACAGACTGAATCTAGATCAGGCCTCCCAATATGATCTTGTTTATAGTGAGCAGGTAAGAACACAGCAGGGTGTTCATGCTAGCCTTGAACTTGGCATTATGCCCAAAACTGGAGACCAGACAATGCCTGGTTTGCTATAATGTCCAAACCTTGGCATAAAGGTTGCTCTAACAAAGCTACCTATCAAAATATTTTGAACAAATGTGAACTATTTTAATGAGCATGTCCCAGCTCAGCATTCTGAATCACAGAGCCATGGCATTTCTTTTTAAGCAGTGGCACTTTCAGACTGGACTGACTTACTGTTTTGTCAAATCACAATTGTCCTATTCCATGCAACAAGATGATCATAAGGAAAAAAGACAACATTTTAATCAGGACTACTACTACTTATAATATATTATATGTCTATGTTATGCATCCAAATCCATGCAGGGATTTTTCTCCTTTTACAAATGAGCAAGTAAAAAATCCCAGACACAAAAATCTTTCATTGAATTAGAACTTGAAGATATGAAGTCTTTCAACTTAGCAACACTCATTAACACTACTGAATGTGGACTGCTAGGCAGACTTTCTTCTTGCCCTTCATTTCACTTTTCAGTGTACTGATGGTTATAGTGAATATGAAAGACCAGAATTGTTTATCACCTTATGGAAAACTTGTAAAAGGCATCTACATTTTGGTACAACGGTGCAATAGTGTGTAACCATAATTCTTCCACTGTGGCCATCCAGGCCAGAAACTGTTCCTTTATGTCTTTGTGGCCAAAGTGTCTGTCCTCAGGAAAGAAGCTTCCAGTTATCATGTGGCAGCAAATGTGTCTATTGCACTTTCCAAAGACACTGAATTTAGTGCACAGCAAACACTAGTGATACTGTTTTGCACATAGCTCTGACGTCAACATTAAAAAATGAAGTCACAGCTTGGGATAAAAAATCTGCTAAGCAAAGGAAACTTTAGAATGATAACAATTATCTTCAAATGAAAACTACTTTTAGCACATTAAAATGGTAAATATGAACCACTGAATTTATGATATTAGATCTTACAAGTACAGAATAATAACTGTGGTGAAATAAACACTTTTGATATCTTATGTAGGGTAGGCATAAAATATGCATCTCTTCAGCAAAAAACACTTGGAGGTCTCTTTGGCAAAGCTATGCTGACCTAAAACAGATTGGGATCTGGCACTCATTTTGCTCTGACACATGATCAGGAATGCTGGACCTAATTGTCACCAACTATTTGTGTATCAGAGGCATCTGAATAATAGGGAATAATAATCTTGTATGATCTACAAGAAATGAAAACAATATTACACAGGCAAGAATTGAGAAAAAAATTTAACAGAAATATAATGTTCATTGGGCAACTCAAAAAAGAGAAATGTGTCACACAGATAGTGTAAGGAGATTTACAAGATGATGTACATGGTCATGTGCTTTACAAAATAAAAATATGTGATAATTTGATAGGTAGCATTGCTTTCTGCTTAAGTCCAATTTTGACAGAATAATATTTTTTGATCTAATACACATTTTTGTGAAGAAAAACTGTTTTTTCCTCACATAACTCCTGGATGTGAGTTATTTAAGTTTGCAGACATTTAAAACTGAATATATAATTTACAAGATATATAATGAACACATGCAGGGTTTAGCACATTTAGAGGTATTTCAGGTACAAGTTTAGAAGAGATTTCACATTGAAATAACATCTTTGTTACAGAATTTGATCCAAATATATTGTGTAGTAATATATGAACTCAAATCTTATCTATGATTATATATTAAATTGTGATCCACACAATATTTTTAAAGGTTTTCAAGGTTTAAAAAATCCTGTTAACAGGATTTTTGTATGACCTTATTGTATAAGATGTTTGGGGATATCTATAATGAGTGGTACACATATCAATGAGCTTTGTATTCAGTTTCTGTTAGAAAAACTCCCAACAACCCCCCACCTCCGACTGTAACTATCTGGAAAAGTAGAAAGTCCTCTAAATAAATATGTGTCAGCAAAATGCATAGAAGTATCTCCATTTCAGACAAAATGCTATGAACTAATTCTGAATAATTTTGTCCCAGAAAAAATCTCTGGAAAAGTAACTCTGGGTTGATGGCTTTAGTGGCCACTTAAAGAAACAACAAATTTCAAAGAGTAGGTACATAAACTGTATGATCTTGGTTGAAGACCAATGCTTGGCTGTCAGATGAGAGCTGTCACAATAATTGCCAGATTTCAATGATTCCTTCCCAGGTAGGTGAAAACTGCAAGTGCTGTGCAAACAGTCAGACAGTGAGTCATGCTGCCTCAAAGTGTAAGGTAATTTACTCCTCTGAGGTCAGCAAAAACAGGGTTCAAAGCTGATTCTATCTATCACTTCAGGATGAAAAATAGCTTCAAGCAGCAGCTCACAGAGTTTGGCGTTAGAGCTCCTACTGACTAGGGGCTGCTTTCAGGGAGATAAGGGCATCATGACTCCCCTACTGTTGAGGCTGAATATTGCTTTACTGACAGTCTAAAGGTACAAACCCATTCTCTAGTTATTAGTCTATACTGCAGTGCTATATGTTGGGGCAATTTCATGCTGTGTGATGGTACTGAGAAGGCTTTATTAAACCATTTAACCATTTCCACAGCTGCAATGATATTGTCAAAGGTTTTTTTTTTTTTTTGGGTTTTTTTTTTTTTTGGTTTTTTTTTTTGGTTTTTTTTGTCTAACCTCACTGGTGTAAAAAAATAAGACAAAGATATGTCTTTCATAAAGATAATTTTTAAGGCCAAAGCAAATGTGCAAATACTGTATCACATAAAATGCATTGAGTTCCATAACTATTAGGATCAATATTGACTTCCATCAAAAAGGCTCTACATAATTACATGGGCCACAAGAAATGCACAGAGGTGGGGATTCGCTTTATGCTATAGTGCTTGTAGACATGAGATATAGAGGGAGGTTGTCATCCTGTAAGGTCTGCAGAATTTGGCTGGGTTTTTTCATGAGAAAGGATGACTTGGCAGTAGCTGAGGACCAATGCTTTAACAAATTAACTTCTCTTTCTTGTCTAGTTAGGGAGGTTTTCTTTTACATCTTGCATGGTTTTGAATATTTAAATTAAAAAAAAATGGGCAATCATCTTATATTCATAGCAATGATACTATTCAATTTCTCTGCACATTTTCCCATTTGACAGTACCTATGCACTAGCATGTCATTCATGTCCCTGGCAAGATTCCTATTTACTGCAACATAAGCAAAAACAAGTCACACTACAAAGTCAGAAGCTTAAATTGTCCTCCTCTGTGGTGTTTTACTGCACGATAAACACCATTGAAAAATATATGATTGATTCCTACAGTTCTGTACAAGATTTGAAGTAAAACTAAGGTAATAAGACTATGTTAAGAGGGAACTTGAGCTGTTCTCTATATTTCTTCAGCAATAAAACACCTTAGTGCTGGTCCAGTCTATCAGCATAAGATGGAGAAGTTCTCTGCTTTGAAATACTGGCCAGGGAATCAGGTATAAAATTATAAAAAAACTCAAGAAAAATTCATTTTTCTTATTCTTATACTAGATGAAGAGAAGATATATGGCCTAGAAGTTACAGGAATTTTGCAGCCATAGGCATTGAGAAGAGATCTTCTTATTGGTATCCTGGAGAGTCAAAATGACTAGCTCATGAAAACAAGTATTTATTAGGAGTGAAGAATCACACACTGGTACAGATAATGTCTGGCATTTGCTGTCCATGACCCTGTTCCCAGCCCTTCTCCCTGTTTATTTGTTAAAATTGGGTTATGTTAATTGATACATGGTGACAGGAGAAAAACAAGACTCTCCAGAAACAGATTGACATTTAAACCAAAACACACATGTTTGATCAGAGGCAAGTGTTTTTCTAAGAGGCATGAAAGGGATGAAAAACTGCTGAGCTATGTCTCAGAATTAAATACCTGCTCTGATGAATGGGAAATGAGACAGTTGACAAGACTGAATGAAACACATTTCCATTTCCTAACCCAGTGCAGGTTATCTTTTCCATCATAAAACGTCTGTGACATCAAAAGTTTGGTGATGATAGAATTTTCATCTCACAAAGAGAAGCCCTGCAAACCTGCTGAGATGTCCTGGAACAGCATAACAATAACAGATAAAAATAAGTGGCCACAACCTGTCAACAACCAGGCATTTAAACTGATGTATTTACAACAATTACCATGAGAATTAGATTTTTAAAATTAAAAGGTTTGACACATGTAAACTGAATCTGAAACAAATTTTCAGCAACACCATTGCTTATGATTATTCCCAAAATCTGGGATGTCCACATATTAAAAGAAGAAATAGAGAGCACATTTGGATACCTGCATTCCTGGTTTGATGCCTTCAGCTCACAATCAAGAAACTAGGAAATCTGACAACCTCCCATTAGAAACCATAATACAGCATACAGAAACTTAATAAGAAAACCAAACCTCATACCTATTTTACCAAAAAGGCAGGCAAGTATATGGAGACACAGGTGCTACACTGGCTTGTGTGTATCAGTACTTAGGAAGAAAAGATTTTGTTATCTATTTATACAGATATGGGGAAAAGTGGCAAAATGAGGTAAAAAAGAAAACTTGCTTCATGCAGTTTTCAGAAACTTACATGGAAAAGATCCATACCCAGTAATGACAACTTTACAGAATTTCAGTAGAGAAAAGAATAAGGCTGTTAAGTTTAAATGCTTAATTAGTGAAATGCAAAAACAATGAGTAGTGTTGCAAGCCAGGAGAAGAGAATTTTTCTTGGAAGCTGAAACCAAACAGCTGATAAAACTCCTATTTTAATTACATTTAATTCAGGAAAGATAAAAAGTGGTATAGCTATAGCTAACTAGCCATGTGTCTTTTTCACGTTGAAAACACAGCTTTGCACAATTCTCAGCTAAATATTCAAGTCATAATGTTGATGTTTTACCCCAAGTGCATGATAATAGTGACTATAAGCAAGTGGCACCAATTCAGCTCATATCAAGCAGCTTTGGAAAATCCTGCACTGGCTGTATTAGGCCGAACAGAGTTTGGAGAGAAAAAAAAGAATTATTTCTGACTTTCTTGCTATATAGTTTTCTTTCACTGAGGGTGAAAGTACAAGAAGGACAAGTGGCAGATAGAAGATGTGTCTTTAGCCACAATCAACACATCCAGTGTAGAACAGCCTCTGAGGCAAAAAGCTGTGCCTCATCACCACAGGCTGCTGGTTCCCTTCATTTCCTTGTGCTGGGCTGAGCACAGGGGAGGAGACAGGACACTGCTGGGAACACAACCACACCAGCCATGTTATATCACAATCACTACAACCAGCTCAGAGAAAACACCAATGGCACTGCACCTCTGCACGTAAACTTGACCTACCAACAATAACATAAATAATTGAACCATTAAAGAGAGTAGTAGGCATTTTATCTTTACCCTGTTTTGATATTTATCATGTAAATTCCAGAGTATGCAAGTCTGGTTTCTACCAAGTCCTTTATCTCTTATCTCTCTCCAAATCTGGTATTGTATTTTTTTTTCTTCCATGTAGCTTTATAATGGAATATTTCATTTGTTAAACTCAAGGAAATGAACCTTTCATTAAAATCATTCCCCAAAAGGAAACTTCAAAGAATTTTGAAGGATAAACTAGTATCCAGCAGCTAAACAGCCAACTTGCTTCTAGTATTTAAACACAGAACTGCAAGGAGCTGCAGACTTCAGTTTTTGAAAAGATAAACTTTTTACTTTGGTGGAATCTTACTAACTCTGCATTGGCAGGATATTTCCTTTGTTATTCATAGTTCTTACTTCTGTGAAATTTATCTTAGTTTCTTACAATGTATCATTTTGATCAAATAAAAAGTTGGCAGGATATAAAAATTCACCAAGATGAAAAGGCTTTTTATAACAAATAGAAAATGAAAGATGTTCTAAGATTTTTGAACGATTTTTTTGTCTCTACTGAATAATACTATGATTTTTTTAATCAGTTCTGCACAGCTCAAATTCACTATAGAGTTAAAAGGAACATATTCTTATGGCTTGATTAAACTGAACATACTGAGTAGGGCGTTCATTGTGCTTAAATTGGCCTTACCAAGAAAATAAATAGGTCTGTACTAGCAACAGACCATATGCCATGTGCCACAAATGTTGTCACCACAATTTTTTTGTTCGTTAGCAGAATGAGATACATGTGAAAGAAAGTCTTTTAGAAACGTAAGGTAATGTATTTGAGATCTTCTGATGCCCCTTCTATAAAAATATATTTTTTAAACTTCATAACAACCAAGAGTCTGTTAGGTCAATGTTATGTCAATTTAAACCGGCCCTTAATTATACATTTATAGGTTCCTATTTTATGTCATACAGTTTATAATGTGAAGGGAGTTTATAATGTGAAGGGATCTTTTTTCCACTGAAAGCAGAACACAATCAATTGCACTTGACATCCTTGGGCCTGGATTCTTTCCTTGCTGCAGCTGGCAAAGCTGGTATTATTAACATTCCCCTATTCTTCCTGTTACACAGTCTATTTTCAAGTTTACACTGTTTCTGATTTTTAAAACATTTTATGAACATGTTCTATTGAAGTTTCAATTTCAATAATTTCTTTGCTTTTTGTACAAATATTTAATGAAAGAAAAATAACTATAAACAGCTCCTGCAAAGCAATACTAAAGAAAACACATCTTTTTGCCAAGGCGTTTTTTTCACAAGCGTGCAGGGTTCCCCTCACCCAAGTTGTCTGAAAGGGGGTATAACCATCCATGATTTTGAGTAATAATTTGAGTGATTTGTCAGCATAAAAGTATTTCAATTTGTTTGAAATTACAAAAATGAACTGACAATCTTTTTGATTCTAACTATGATAACATACTTAACACAAAATCAGATAGTGATTGCTAAAGCAGTCCAGATTTATTGGTGAAACAATTTAATAGAAAAAAGCAATTTTCACAAAATTGATCTTTGACAAGTATTTCAATTTTCTCTATGATCTAGTAGTGCAAACCCTTCTTCTTCAGACAACCCAGTACCAGCTGAAAGCATCCATGGAACTGGTTGTGCCAATTCTCCCAGTGCACACATTCTCTCATTGCACTGCAGCTCTGGTGGCACACTGCAAGTCCTAGAATCTTACAATACAGCAGAGAGATCAAATGACTGTAGCAGAACTGTAATGAGTCTCAGGCAAAGTCAGAGTAAAGATTCCTGGTGTCACTTACATAAAGCTGGGGGCAAAGCTTCATTTGCTTCTCATGCTAATAGTGAGTGAGAAGCTATTGTCATCACATACTTATGAACTCATTAAGCTAAGACATAAGAAGAGATTTATAGCTAAGAATATGTGTAGTTTGCACTGAAGAACTTCCATTTGTTGGGTTTTGGAGGGGAGAGGAGGCAATCAGCCAATGTTTAATTGCTCTCCTTACACCATTTGGTCTTTCACTTTTAAGTCAAGAGTACAGTGACTTCTGTGCTTTCTGGTCTGGCACAGAACACCTTCATTGACAAGTGATCTCACTGAAGGACCATCTCCTGAGAGAAAGGGCACCAAAGTATTGGGCTTAAATGAAACCAGGAGGTCTGAATTTGACAGCGAAATATGCTTTATTAATCGTATTTGGCTTCCCACCTTTGTCTATTTTTCATGGCTCATAATTGAAACAACCTCTTAACTCAGCAATGATTTATCAGAATGAATGGGAATATGTCAAGATACTCTTTAGAGCTTGTCAGTAATGCTCTTGGTTAGAGGCAGCAATCACTGTTGAGCAAAATGAAGTTCTTTACTGGTTTCTGAGTAAGACATATCCCACTTCCAATATGCCACTTTAAAATCAGTCCAGTGATGCACTACTTAGCACAGAAATTCAAAGCTCAAAAGGAAAGCATCAAATCTACTGCATAAGACTTGAGAAGACACGTAATACAGTCATTTTAAATAATGTAGCTCTTATGTAGTTTCTACTCAGTAAGTATCTTGTTCCAGGTGTCCTTTATTCATATCTGAAATTTTATAGGCTTCATTTACTAATGTGAAGGTCCTGATGCGATTCAGCAAAGGAAATGGGAATGTGGAAGGCTATAAAGCATTTCAGCTTTAGCCGCTGGTAGACACTTACTGAAAAATTACTGAGTGATCAGGTTTATATAACAGATATATTCTAACATTTTGTGTTATTCACGTTGCTCAGGCACCAAGATTAGATGGGGAAATGGATTCCGTACTCTATTGCTGGGCATATGAACAAACAATGGAAATGCCAAAATGACGAATGCTCTCCCATTCATTTTACATACTTTAATTTGCAGAAAGTTGCAGAAGCCTACATCAGAATTTCCTGCAGGATTAACTTAAGGAAGGTTGAACAGGATGATTCAAACCCCTCTAAATATTTAGCAACTTGAATATTCTCTGATTATTTTTAGTGACATATCAGAGTTTCTACTTCAAAAAGGCTGGAAAACTGTCTAGATGGGTTTTTGGTATGCAACTTTGTCTCCCTTTTATGTACAAAACCTTTTAGCTGACCAGATTAAGACTACATGTTATCCTGCTTAAAATAAATTAAAAAAAAAAAAAGAAAAAGAAAAAAAAAAAGGGTGAGTTCTCACCTAGTAAGGCCAAAAGACAATGCGCATTGCAGGCTTGCTTACCAAGGCCACAGAGGGACCACAGTTTCCCTCCATTTTGGTTTGCAAAACCAACCTTATGTTTCTGGCATGTTTATTGTGATACACAAAAGGCAATTGTATATTAACAGCAAAATTCCTTCAGACTTCATCAGGGCCATATTTTATTTCTGTCTGCTAATGAGTTTGGCATGTGCTTACAAACTGAAGTCCTATTTGTTCAAAGATGACAGTTTTACTTCTCAAAATTCCTCACTACGTTTAAAAATCTGACTCTTAGTGGGCTTCTTAGTATTTTTCCATGTAATTTAATTAATTTGATATGGGTTTATAACAAACTGTGGCAATAATTTGTGATAGAGCAAATAAAATTTATTATAAACAAATTGTAATAAGCACTACTGTGCAAAAAAAACCCCAACCCTTTAGTATTCTCTTTTTGGAAAAAACAGGTAAGATGTTACTGGTGTAATTCTTACACAAATATGTGCTCTTTCACATAAGCACTCTCATGGAATGAGTAGCACTGCCTTTGTGGGTAGGTGTTCATTATTTTGAGTACAGATAGCAAAATCCAAGTCCAAAAAATGAGGACAAACCAGATCAAACACAACAGAAGTGACTGAAAGCATTTCTTAATTTTGAATTTCTTGGAGAAAGGCCAGGCTGTAATTAGATTTTCTGAACATAATTTCCTCAGGGATTTCAATAACTGCAATACAAAAAGCTAATTAATGTTTTGATACCAAAATTCTATTTGGCCTTATTTATATAATAATACACAAACTGACTGTGTTTAACATTTGTATCATCCAAACTCTAAAGGGCAAGAACTAGAGTTCTTCAGATGGATGAAAATTCAGACTGCAATCCTTTTTTTATTTTATTTTAAGCAAATTTAAAGCCCTAAAACAACCCCCCCAAAAAATGAATTCTCCTTAATATCTTTTGTTGTATAAAAAACTCATGAATTTTGTTTGTCAATTTAAAATATCCTGTCTAACAGTGCTAAATTTTATGGTAGGTATAAACAATAAACACCGAATTACAAGGAAACATACAGGGTATTTTTTTACATGCCTATATGGCTCTTCTAGTTTTTTCCTTCTTAATCATAATTTCAGTTTATAAGGTTACTCATGGCTTCTCATTTTTATCATTTTTTTTTGATGTGTGATAGCATAACATATCAATGAATGTTTATCTTCTGTTGGGCTCAAATTTTTTTTAGAGCTGTCAATTATTTATGAAAATGTACAATTCATGTATGTCATACTCATGTATGCACAAAAATGGTGCAGAGGTCTTTTTCCTCTGCTATTTAAATTACTCTTTGATAATAAATATTAAAGGACACTATTTAATTTCTAAACTGTAATTAAAGGCAAACTTGGATTATCAATAGAAACTATCCCATCTCATTTGAGAATATTTTGTGCAACTTGTGTTACTTTAGCTCTATTATACTATGTTTTAATTTCTACAGTTCTTTACATGTAAGTATTTTCATGGGCTAATGGAGCATAATAGACCCAACACTCATTTATTGAAGGGCCTTTTTTCATCTGAAATATAGTTTTTAAAAACCAAAAATCACAAAACCCACTACCTTCTTGCTCCATAGCATATTCATTATCAGATCAACACACACTACTAATTAAGTTAAATTTGACTGCTAAATAACTCCCAAAGAGCCAATTTATCTAAGGTAATATGAACACATATTCATTTCTCCTTATACATCACCAGCTGCTATTAATTAAATTCTAGTCACCTCAGACTGCAAGTTTGCAGTAATTGCCACTGTGGAAGCACTTGTACTTAGCAGTGAGCCTGGTTACTACTACTGGTACTGACAGTCACCTGGATTCAGGTAGACATCACTCTGCTTATTTCACTTTAGAGTTTGTGAGATGTTTAGAAGTATGTGGGGAATTTTCAAATTTGTTTCCTGAATGTTCAAAGCTTTGTTGCAGATGCCCATAAGGTGCAGAGCTAAGATCAGTGTCCCGTTCTCTAAGAAAACGTCTCCACTCCGAATGTGCAAGGCACCTTTAGAAGCTCAGAGGAGACGATGGCAGCAGAAGGTGATTCTTCCCTCTACACCAGCTCCTCTCAGCTGGCTGCTCTGCGAAGGTGAGGGCTGAAGTGATGCTTGCAATCTGCTTCCTTGCTGCCCACCTTCCACCCACATCTGCAGAGCTTCTGTGGGCTGATGCTTTGACAGCCCTGCAGTGCAAAGGCTGTCGGAATGACAAGGTGTGAGGAGGAAAAGGTGTACTTTGCACCCGCTTCACTTTCTGCACCAATTCATTGTTTTTAATTAGTAATTGCAGCAAATTCACTGTTTTTAATTAGTAATTGCAGCAGAAGGTTCAAAGAGATTTTCATTCCAGATAGTGAATGGTAGTCTTGCATGGAAAAATTTTGCAACCAGTCTTCTGGATGCACTTCCTTGCCCACTGGCAAGACTGAATCAGTCTCTCCTGAAGTTAACTACTTTTTCTCAGGCTTCAGTCATCATAGAAGATGTAGGAAAAATGAAAATCTTAAGTTCTGAAATATTTATTAGCCCCATGTTGCAGTGGAAATGTGAATAAAATCTGCATACTTCCAGAAAGAAAAAGTCTTACATTTTTAATAATACACTTCCAGTATGTTGAATCCTGCACAGCTTGGTGGTATAGATATTTTAATTGTTACTTTATATATAAGTTTTGCTTTTCTTTATTTTGAAGGCCATTTATATGGAAGAAAAGATTGTCGAGAGTGAATATAACACATTTACTGTCTTGCTGATGAAGAAAAGACACATCAAGAGCACACGAAGAAGAAATCTAACATCTCTACAAATAAACTTCTTTTTTGCATTCTTATTGTGTCCATTAAAAAATATCAGTGATATGATGAATATATGTAGGGTGAGGTACAAGTATAACTTTTTTCACAAACAGCTTCTGAAAGATTATTTTCTTTTTTCCATTACTGGTATTTAAATGTAAGACTACAAACATGATTAAAAATTAACTTTGCTCTACAGAAAATGATGGGAAACAAATGCTTGTACCCTTTAATGACTCACCCACTGAATGCACAGTTCACCTGCTGATTTTAATTTATGTGATAATTCACAAAACAAAGCATTTAATGTCCTTCATCTATATACTGGATTTATTGGAGTTATTTAATTGAAAATATGTACTGTCTTCTTGCATTGGGTACTCTTGTTTGTAAGCAGTTTCTAACCTCCTATTTAAATGTAAATTGTTTATGCAAACAGATTATTAAAAGTGAAGAAAAATTTCATTTAAGAAAATGAAATCCTTAAGGCCTTTAGAAATAATACAAAGCAAAATGTTTACAAAAGGATATTTTTAAAAGGTCTACATTTTAAATGTAACAATAATTTCATTTTCTTATAAGATACAAATCAATTTCAGCTTAAGAGCAGTGAATCATCATCATCAAGTTATGCTAATTATAGCATTTAAAGGCTTTAGCAAATCCAAACATATGAAAGAAAACCATAGACAGAAGATGATTTGTTGAAGGTCTGTAAGTTAGTTGAGTCAACAGTTCACATATATGATTTGCCAAGCAAATTTACCAAGAATAGCTCTTCTTCCTAGAATTACTCTGTTTTAATCTTGCAACTCATATAGCCACTTTATGTAGATTTAATTAGGCACCCTGAGGTTGCCCAAATACTTGCCCCCTCTCATTGGTAGAAAATACTAAAACAACCTGACATTCATTAGCTACTGAGAAGCTACATTGAGCCAAATTGTCTATCCAGCTTTATGCGGTGATTCTAGAAATAATTTTCACCATTTGTTTACAAAATGACTGTAAGAAACCTGTTTTATGTAAATTTGGGAATCCTGCTGAGGTTCCTGACAATTGATAAAATGAAATGGAGAGAAAATAACCAGTGCAAATACAAAGCAATTTGCATGAATTCTGGTGAAATGGAAAGAAGCTAATGGAGATGGCATTATAAGCAACTTGCCTTGTAAACTGTAGATTTCTCCAACGCTGTTCTGCCGGGTGATGTGATGCCAATATGCACTACGAGGAAGGGAGATCGACTTGGATAAAGTCATTGGTTCAGACAGACTGGTCTGGAGCTAAAAGCCAAAGCAAACATAAATGGAAGGTCACACATGAGCATCCTTGATTAATAATCTCAAAACTGTAAATTGAATCTATGTTGCCATGAGCATACCATTTTGTAAACTACCACAGGTTTTACACTATTATTTAAACTGTGTTACAAGCATCAGCACTGTGAATGCTCAGGAAAAAGCTGCAAAAATGTATCTGGGCCTATAGGTTAATATTAGGACATCAGAATATGTCCCTATTTACCACTATTCTTCTTGCTTGCCAGGGTTTTGTTATTTTCTTCTTTAACTTTATGATAACGATGGATTAACATATGCCTGAATTCTAAAATCCCTCTGCAATCACATTTCCTTTTGGTCATTTAGCCTGCATATTGGATTGAATACCCAGAAAGATGCTAAGAGTGAATCTGAGACAACCAGCAGAGAATTAGCAATGGAGAGTCATTAATCTCCTAATCCTCCTTTGAAGAGGAGGCATCTCATCACCAGTAGCAGGCTCAGCTTCAAGAGCAGATTTTCCTGGTCTGGGAGACTTTATGTGACTGAAATTGGGAATTGCATGGTAAGTGTCCCTGTGACCAAGACCTACAGTACAGAGACCTGACCGAGGGAATGTCAACTTTATTACAGAGGTCTCTGCCTCCAACAAACTATTGATGTGAGTGAAAGACAAGACAACACTACAGAGAAAAAAGAAAGATGAAGGACTGTGCATTCTGGCAACCTCTTTGGATATTCCTGTTATGTTTTCTGTGTCTGGAAGAAAAGAGAATGCAGCTGCAAATATTTTGTATCTCTGGCTTTACAGAATATAAAATGTGATCAATAATTTTTGGGATCTAACAAATCACCATAACATTGCGAACATAATTTTTTCAGAGGATGTCTGAAAATATCAATACTGAAGGATCAATTATGTCTGAATATTTGGAATGAAAAATCTCTTAGTTTCAGGGGAGGCACCAGGATGGTACTCTGAGAGGGTGTGCCTAGAAACTTACTTGCAGAGAGTCCAGCTCCAGAGCAGAAGGTATTCAAGGTTTGGATCATTTACTACAGGTTTAGTCATTAGTTCTTAGGGATTCCTCATTGAGAATCATAATGCCAAATTTAAAAAAGCCTTTTTTAACTGTACAAACTCATATTATTCTGTAATTTAAATCTCTTCCTTCCCCCGAAATATATTTAGAGACAACATCCACCCAAAGATCTAAAATTATTTAAATTTTGAGTATTAACACAAACTGATGCATGGAATATATTTTGCTTCAGATCAATCTGCTGTAATTACTTCTGTTGTTTTTTTGAGAACTGTCATCAAAATAACTCCCAGTCTACAGCTAATGTCTTTTCTGCTCATTTACAGCCAAGTATTACATTTCATTTGTCAGTGGTGCAGATCATAACTAGAAGCTATTTGATATGAAGTAAAGAGTTTGCAGAAACATTTAGTTCATTCAAAAAGAAGTCTGAAAGCCTTATCACAAGAATTCCAACTTTAGGGAGGCTTGGAGGTTTAAATTTTATTGATATACAGAATTTCCTTTATTGTAGAGACCAGGACAGTAACAAACCCTCTATACTGTTTTACCATGTTTGTATAGCAAGGGTAACAAGAGTAAATTTGCCAAAGAGGAAAATTATATAATTTATAAATATAATATAAATTATATATAATCTTTAAAATTTAGTTTACCAATTATTTATTAATAATTTAATGACTCAAAAGGTAAATTAAAGGCAAAACATTTCCTTAGTATGCATTCTGAAATAAATAATTCCAGTAAATAGAACCACTTTGACTGCAGTTTATTATCTCAATGCTAAATCCACAGACTGAATGGAATATGTGACTAATCATTCCTGATCTGACATGATTAGCTCCTGCCTCATCTGACCAATAGTGATGTAGAAGAACTTTATTTGCACACATTAGAGATTTAGGAGAATAAAAAAAAAATCTGTTCTCATTTTAAAATAAGGTAAGAACTGCTTTAGAGCAGAAGACTGCACTGAAAGCATTCACAATACTTTGTTTCCTCAGATTCTCTAACTAAGGAACAACTTCTGATATCACCTTTTGGGTAAGAATTATCACCATATGCCAACTGCAATAAGACCAAATGAACCATATTTCTCTGGGGACTCCATAAAGAAAAAAATGCAATTTCTAGTTTATTACAATATCATCCTCAGAAAAAAACCCCAACTTTAAAATAAAATATAAATTTTGTTTTTCATTTGCAACTTTAAAATAGAAACTTTAAAATAGAAACGTTAAAATAGAAACCTTACTACCTTGTATATCATATAAGGGATGATAATATTAATTTATCCATGGAGTTATTTTTACTGAATAGTAGACTACCATCCGATATAATTTTTCTTTTAAACTGTTTTATCCATATAAAACTCACATTGTTGATCAAATGTAATTGACAATGACAGAATGCTTACTTCTATGAACTGCTGCTAGTAAAAATATTCCTCTGTTCAAAGAAAATTGAATCATATATTGACTAAAACCCATTTTCTCTGGAGAACATCTTATATGGTATACTCTGGGTGTTTCAGATAAAAAAACTTGAAAACCAAAGTGAAGAAAATACATAAAAACATCCATATTAGCAATTGTTCATATACTACTAGATTGCTCTTTGTTATATTAATAATTACAAGCTAAACTAACATTTAAAGTACAGAGATCTACTCTTTCAGAATTCCTGACTCCCAGTTGTAAATTAAATTCTGATAGCTAATGAAGTTAAACTAGAAAAACAAAACAAACAACTTGTAAATCAGGGAAGATTTACAAAACTGTCTAACTGTTAAAAAATTAGATGCTCAGGTTCAAGACCTCTGGTGTTCCAGACCAGTGAAAGAGAACACATTTATAAGTTCAGAGACTTTGTCCTCCATGCCCTTCCCTTTTGTCTTTTTATTATGCCTCATTAAAAGCCAACTGGCACTCTACACTTTTTTTGAAGCAGCTAATGCAAACAGAAAACTTTTCACTGTTGAAAATCAAGTAAATAACCTTTAAATTTTCTTATTTTCTCAAAGCAGGTAGATCATTCTGCACAGATTTATTACTGTCCTTCATTTAACAGAAATGTAATGGTTAAAAATGTATTTAAAATTATTTCACCTATCTCATTAAGTCTGCTTACCATGCAGAAAATTAAAACATCTCTGGGTCTGGATTTGTTCTTACATAACAGGCCAATATTCAGCTGTTGTTTCCAACACCAACACATTTTTCTCAGGAGCTGGCAAAACAGGCTCAGATGCATGAGCATCAGCTGTACAGAAAGGGCTCATCATGACAGAGGTAGCAAAGACACAGAGAAGAAGTAAATGTTTCAATTTGGGAATGAATTTGAGATGATTCTGCTCCTCTGCTTCATTCTGGTGAGATCCCACCTGGAGGACTGTGTCCAGCTCTGGGGTCTGTAGCATAAATACAGGAATTTGCTGGAGCACATCCAGAGGTGGGACTCAAAAATGATCAGAGGGCTGGAACGCCTCTCCTGTGAAGACAAATTGAGAGATCGGGGGTTCAGACTGGAGATGTTCAGGGAGAAAGTTTCAGGGAAACCTTACTGTAACCTCTTGGTACTTTACGGGGGCCCGTAAGAAAGATGGGGCAGGCTTTTTAGCAGGGCCTGTTGTAAGAGGACAAGGAGTGAGGGTTTTAACTTAAAAGAGGGTAAATTTCAATTGGACATGAAGAAGGAATTTTTTATGATGGGGGTGGTAAAACACTGGCATTGGTTGCCCAGAGACGTTTTGGATGCCTCATCCCTGGACACATTCAAGGTCAGATTGGACTGGGCTCTGAACAACCAGGTCTAGTTGAAGATGTTCTTTCTCATTGCAGGGGTGTTGGACAGATGGCCATTAAAGGTCCCTTCCAACCCAAAGTATTCCCTGATTTCACTGAGGGTTGCTTTGCTGTGTTGCATCTGTGTTCTGGTCTTGATAGAGGAAAGCAAGAGCAGCATGCCAAATTAAACATGCATCTAGAATGATTTGGCTATAAATATTTCTCAAATCTGATGAGACCTCCTTAGGAAATAAAAAACATAACCTAGACTTTTTTTTCCCAGTTTATGAGGTAGAAAGTGAGAACAGAATTAGAACTTAGGTGAAAAGTAGAAATGCATATATCAAAACCATATTAACTCAGAGAATTTTGTGGTGGGAATATAAAAACCCCAAATATTACTGAAGCATTTTTGTTACCTGACAGGAAACACGTAGTAGTTAGGCTTCATCCATTTCCCCCAGAATCTGTCTGATAAAATAACCTTTCATACAGTGAACATTACATTTCTTTCCTGTATCCAAATCTAATATCCAAAGCCATAATGTCCAAAATATTGAGCTCTATGAAGTTTTTGCTTTTCCAGTGACAACTTTATTATTCTTACAGGTCTATTTGATTAAAATAGAAATTAAAAAAAAAGAGAAAGAAGTCTATTAATGTGTCACTGTAAGAATTTTCCCATATTTTTCATTATTTCTCTTTTATGAAAGTCTTAAAGAGTAAATTTTCTTTTAATTCCCATAGGCCATCTCCATTGACTTCAATAGATTTGTTACTCTGATACCAATAATGAATACAATTCCAAAAATGGAGCCTGTTAACTGTATTAGGGTTCTGAGCTTTGATCTTTTTAGCATATTATTCTCTCTGTTTTATTTTTTTCATTAAAAAGTCAAAATACTGAAGGTGACAGAAAATACATTTGTCTTGAGGAGACAAACTGAGCAATTTATAGCTCATTCCATATTTTTTTTTTAGTCTGCAATAAGGACAGTTTGCTTTTTACAGATATGCTCTGAAAATAGGTTAGTTTATTATGGATAAAACCCTCTGTCTCATTTCAAATTCTCATTAGTGTCTTTAAACAAATAGCAAGAGAACTAGGTCACAGAAGACTAACGAGAGTAGTAGTCTAGAAATATGAATCTAATATCATTATTTAGATTTTTTTTTTCTTTCTAACTCTAGAGAAGGTTACTTTGTGTGTTATGCCTTGAAGAGAAAGAGGGCTTAAGAAATATATTTCACCTCACAAGTGTCAGTTATCTGGCACAGAGTTTTCTCATTTTCTTATCATGACCAAAAAAAAGGGTATCATGTTTGTCTTTTTTCAAAAGCAGCAACTGTTGTCCTGGATTCAACTTTTATACTATGACACATAGATCTATTTTACAAAAACAGTTCTCATCCAGTACTGTGAAGCAGACTGTTTCTTCATCAGCACAGGTTTGCCCAGGTTTCTTTTTAAATCAATTCTCCTGCTCCAAGCAGTTTTCCAATTTGTCATTTTGAATTCTGTGTCTTCATTGATACACTTCCACATTGTTATAAGTGTAAGATCTGTAAGTAAAATGACTAGACTGAGCCTTGATCCTTTGAAAATACTTAATAAAACTGGATGCAGATACAGTCCTATGAAATAGCAGTGAGAAAATTCTTTCCTTTGGTGGTGTGTTACTAATACTCTTTGGTTACAATTTTTCTGTAGCCCTTTTTTCTCAATCACTTAGCTTGCTTAGAACATAGTTATGTTCATTTTTATATATGTTGCTTGGACTGTGTTAATTATTTAAACATGTCAACTATTAATATAATAATTTATAGGTATCAGCATACTATTTATTTGCTATGCACTGCTTTATATTTATTTTTACAATTTTATCCAACTTGCTGCTCCTGACAGAACACATAATATTGGCAAATCCCCCACCAATATATGACCTCACAAGTCTCCTGAAAAAGTTTTTTTCTTTTATTTTTTCTTTCCTCTAAAAGAAGCTCATAATAGATCAATGTTGCCAGACAGAAGGGATTGATGTTAGAGGAAAATTAGATACATTTTACAGCACGTTGGGATTATATTTGCTGAATGCCAGTAAGGTGCCTGACTTCACCCATATTCTGTCACAAAATTGTGGGCTTCTTCCTTTTGTGAAAGAAGTTTCCTGGAAACTATAATAATTACTGTGAGGGTAGAAGCTCAGATTCTTACATTTTTCAAAGGTTTGAGCCATTTTACTATAAATAAGAAATACTTTATCCATTTTTCATTGCATAAAACCATTCACTAATAACATGGGCGATAATGCCAACATGGAAAGAGCTGAGACTATTTCAAGCCTGGCTGTACTGCTGGTCTTAGAAGAAACAAACACAACTGAGCTAATTTCTTCAAGAAATACATGTATGTATACATATAAATATATATATGCATGGTAGAGAATCCAGTTTTGCACAGAAGTTATTTGCAGATATTGATTGTCCTTTCTATTGCCATGAAATAGGAGACAGCTATGTATGCCTGCAGCCCAGAATGCCAGCCACACCTGAGCCAGCAGGTTGAGGGAAGTGATTCTCCCTCTCCTCTGCCTCATGAGACCCCACATGGAGCACTGCATCCAGCTCTAAGAGCCCCAGCACAAAAAAGAGAGGACCTGTTAGAGCAGGTGCAGAGGAGGCTGTGAAGATAATCAGTGGGAAGGAGCACCTCTGCTATGAAGACAGGCTGAGAGAGCTGGGGTTCTTCAGCCTGGAGCAGGGAAGGCTTCATCTCATCAATGTTTGTAAATACGTGATGGAAGAAGGCAAAGAAGACAGAACCAGGCTCTTTACAGTGGTGCCCAGTGTCAGGACCAGAGACAATGTGCAGAAACTGAAACACAGGAGGATTCCTGTTCATCAGGAATCACCTTTGCTATGAGGTTGAATAAGCACTGGCACAGATTTCCCAGGAAGGTTGTGAAGTCTCTCACGTTGAAGATATTCAAAAGACATTGGGACATGTTGCTGGAAAACCAGCTTTGGTGGCACTGCTTCAACTAGGGAGGTTGGACAAGAGATTCCTTCCATCCTCAACCGGTCTGCGATTGTCATTTCCAAAATTATAGATAAGGTTTTACTGAACAGGGAGAGTCCCAGATCTGTCTTCTGAACAGTGTAAGGATAAGTCAGTTGAGGTGGAAAAGAACAAACTGAAATGCATCAGTTAGAGAGATCAAAGAAAGAGACCCTCAACAAAGATTTGTCTTCTTCATTTGGAGCAAATATTTTCTGGGTAATTCAGCCTGAGAGTTATGGAGTTCCAGAAGTGGCTTTTTCATGAGGTTTGTCAAGCCAGGGCTAAAAATAGTGAGGCTTGCTATGAGTGCTGACATACAAGTCCTTCCTCTGTCCTCATTCCCCTATCTGTTTTTCATTCTCCTTGCTCTGCTGAGTATTCCTCCTTCTTACAAAGCTACTAGAGTCTGACCTCAGCCTGAAATGCTCTGGCAAAATCTTCAAAGTATGAGATTTTTTTCATGAAATTACTTGCCAAAAGACATGGCATATTTTAAACAGATATTTGGGACACTTGAAGTCTCAGTGTTTTACCTGGGAGTACTGTAAGGACAGCCTTTCTGACCTCATAGAAGTTTGCTTCAGAACTGGTGTGGTAGAAGCCATGGTATGAAAAATGTCTCTTGGTGGAGAACAGACTCAAAAACCTCTCTCTAGCATGTGGCAAGAAAGGTGAAATAGGGATGAACACAGACTGTCCTCAGCTGGGAGAACCCCAATTGAATAAATTTGGGGCTGAAAACTGGATTTATAAAAAATGCTGCAATCTATATTCACTGTTCCCCACACAGTTATTTGACTTCCATTATTTCTGATAAAGCAAATTACTTTGACCTCTTGAGATTTCTCAAGAAGTTTTTCTTCTATTGTCTAAAACAAATCAGTAGTTTCCAATTACATATATTTGTGGAAATCTCATTTCTTTTAGCTTCTTCATTTCGGTATACAGAAATTACTGACCAATGAACTTTACTAAAATGACAGGAAGACAATTTTCTGAATACTTTCTGAAACAGTAATCATCAATAACTTTTCATGAATATTCCTCATTAAGCTTATCAGTGCATGACTCCGGTATTCAGCAACACACATAATGTGGCTGACCTCTACTTTCTGACATTTTCAGAAGTTAGTTTTATATGTCATACAAAGACATTTCAATTAAAAACAAGAAATAGCAAACCTAGAATGCATTAAAATTACTACTATGTAGTAAACTCTTCTCAGATAATTCTTCAATATCTTCCAAAAAACACGGTTCCTTCCTTTTAACTATTTACTTTTAGACATTTGAAATGCATCTTGAATCACACATACTGGGGCTAGTTATATATATGCAATACACATGAATGTAAATTAAGTTTTAGCTTTGAAACATACTGTATTTTTTGGGGGGGGGGCAAGAGGGAGGCATATGCCTGCACATATGAGCACACATTAATTTAATTTAAGAAAACCTATTATTAACAATTAAATATTTGCTTCAGGGGCTGCATAGCCTTTAATGAGTTTTTACAGATCTAAAATCAACTGAGAAGCTGGTATATAAAAATAAAGGGCTATTCCTTTCCACTGTGTGTTCTTGCACACAGGGACCACACCATGATCATGTATATAGATAGATACAGCCAGAGATTTCTTGACATTGTTTTTTTAAAATTGAAATAAGCGATCATTAAAAAGCAATACATACACTTCTAAATAAAACTATATCATGTATATTTGGAAGTATTTGGGGTTTTGTGGTCCAGAAACAACTTGTAGTGAGAGACATGATTCTCTGAATTGCAATTCAAACTTCTGCTTATAAAAGAAACCAGTGAAATTTTTGCTTCCTTACTGATGTGTATTTACTAATATAGCAAAAGTAGGTGCAAATCAGGAATTCAGTTTGAAACGGTGGGAGACAGAGAAATGTTCACAGATTGCTTTACCTTTCCATATACTTGAATCGGCCCAATAATCCTACCAACAGCAACCTTTCTTCTCCTAATTTCATTTTCAGACAAAAACCAGGTGTTTGTTTTTTCTGCTGGCAAAAGTTGCTTGGCACAGTAGAAGTTGTTCATACATGATCACATGCCATATAACTCAGCCTTTCCAAATCCATAGTTGTTATTTAATGAAACAATCCTTTGCCTGTTTCAGCTTCACAAAACAAAGGAAATAGAATTATACCCGTTGCCATGGAAATCTGTAACTCCATTGCTTTTTTTCCTTGTAAAACAAAATGTATGGAAAACTGAACAACAAACAATATGTGGGAACACATCACAGAAATACCAGCAAAGGATTTTACAAAGGATTCTACAAAATCTCAGGAAGTAACAATTGCAACTTTTACCACTATATTCTACAAGGAAATGATTAAGATAATGAAGAGAAGAACCTTTGCTGATTTATCAACGGATTTTGAATCACAAAGACTGTAGAGATGTGCATTCAACAGCCAGTCATACAAAACCATATGAATCTTGCCTGGCAGCAGTCTTTATGGAAATGGATTCTGACAGACTGAATATGCTATGAGACTAGCAGCTTTTACCCTGAGACAGTCATAAGAAACAGAGAAATGGATGCTTCTGCCATAGCACGGAAAATCTTCATTAATTCCTTGCTGCTGAACGCTGCAGAACTGAAATATTTTTGAAAAACCTATTCCTGCAGTTGAGATGGAAAAGTACTTCATTACATTTAACATCTTCATCACCAGCGTGGGAAATGGGACAGAATCAACTCTTAGAGAATTTGGGGATGACATCAAACCAGGGGGAATAGTCAAACTCCCAGACAGGAAGGCTTCTATTCAGAGGGATTTCAGCAAAGCAGAGGGAAAGGCTGACAGGACTGCCATGAAGTTCGGCAATGAGAGATATCAATGCTGCAACTGGGTCAAGGCAACTGCACACAAATACTTCTGGGGACTGACTTGCTAGATAAAAACTTTGCCAAAAGGAACTAGCTGTCCTGGTGATAATGTGAATGACCAGAGTATCTATGCAGTGATGGAGGCTATGGATGACACACCGGACCACATTAACAAAAGCATGGCAAATACAACCAGAGAAGTCACATTTCCCTCCTGTTTGGCAATTGAGAAACTACATCTGGAAGTTTAGCTATGTTCACAAAATCTTCAGGTCTGGGCCCAGGCACAAGAGGAATATCAAACTGGAGAGAGCCTGGCAAAGAACCTCTAAGAAGCAGAACATGATCAGTGACGCTGGATTAAATGTCTAATGTTTATTCACCATGAGAAAGCAAAGGCTAAAATAAATCTAAACCCGTTTTTTCTCTCTCTTCTGAAAAATATGTTGCAAAGAAGACTGTTATCAGAGATGCACAGTGAAAGAACAAGAGTCAACAGGTCACAGGCTGTGGCAAGGGAAATTTGAGACAAACTTAAGGAAAAAATCCTTCACAGTGTGAACAGCCAAGTGCTGGAATGAGCTCCCATAATCAGTGTCATTGGGAGTATTCAAAACTTGACTGGATAAGACCCTGGCTAACTTTATCTAGTTCTGATGCTATACCTGCTTCGAACAGGCAAGTAGGTGAGCTGACCACCCTTACAATGTTAGTGTTTTTGATCCTATGTTCAATGGATTTGAAAATTTGAGAGCTAATGAAGTGTGCAGTGCCATTGAGCCAAACTGACATTCTGCTGACTGTAGTAGCCGCACATCTTTGTTTCACAAAGCTACTGTGGTCAGTGAAATAATGTCAAACCAACAGCACAGGGTCTACAGTCTCTACTACTGCCTAACAATTCTCCTCAACTAGATGCCTGCACAGCTGATAAATAAAAACCCTTAGCATGGCTGTTATCATATAAGACGTCAGTAGCATAAGAACAACAACCCACAGCTGAGAGGAAAAAAGAACATAACCAAACTCTATCTGGATAGGCTCTAAATAAATCTAATAAATACATATTGAAAGACTGCATGTACTTGCAGTACAGGAAAGTTTCTGCATATCAGATATGGCTTTTTTAGATACTCAGTATCTCTTGTCTTCAGTCTAAACATAATCAGAGAGATCATAAATAATTTTCACGTTAAAACCCTTGTAATCTTTGTAAAAAGGAACAGAAGAGGAGAAAAAACACAAAATTAAGACATAGGGTGAACTTCGCCTAATTTTTGTCCTACCAACAAGTACCTGATGAGGCAAAGCACAAAAAGCACAGGAGGGAATTACAAAGTAACTTTAGAGCTGTTATGAGAATTTTTGATCCCTTCTCAGATTATTACTTTTTATAATTCTCCTATTCTCTGAAAAGCACAGTGCCCTTCTATAAATCATCGATAAAGAAGTTCTCTATTAATTCGAGACAAAGCCTTAACTATTCCCTTGAGTGATATAAAGAACTCCTAAACAGAGTTACTGCAACAGAGGAAGGCCTTGCTTGACAAGAGACACAAAATGATGATATAATTCAAAAGACTGATGAAAACCATGTGAAAAATACCTTTTCCAGAAGATCGTTCTTCTGCGAATCAGCAACTGACTATGATTCAGGGTTTGTTTTGTTATTGTTTTGTTTTTGTGCTGTGCCTAGCATACAGTGATTATTCTATGACCTTGGGCAATTCATATACAGCTGAGTTTGGCCTTAATCTTTCTGTGCCTCATTTTACTCATTACTATTAATATTATAATAATACCTGTCTCCTGAGAGCACTGGATAACTTCATCAGCTATTATTTTTGCTAATAATAATAGAAGCTCTATAGTTGCTTCATTTTATAAGAAACAGTTTTCTGAAAATAGCAGATATGAGATTAATACTAAATTAAGCCCCCTGGTGAGGTGGTTTGAGGATTATTTTTTAGTAATACTTCATTCAACTCAACCTGCTTCTCTGTTGAGAGAGTTCAATGACGTGAACCTACCAGCACAGTTACACAAGCGAGCTTGTTTAAAGGCACACAATACAAAAGAAAATTCCCCTTCCATATTAAATGCTTCTCTGAGGTTAGTTAAGGGGAGGGCTGGGCTTTAGTCAGACATGCAACAACCACCACATAATTACAGCAGCTATTCCTAATTTATAGCTCATAGCCCCCACAGCTTTTAGCAAGCAAAACTGCTAAACAAATCATCAGTTTTGTTTAGAGAAAAGTTCTTTGGCTCTTCATTTCCTGCAATTCTGCAAACAAATATGAATTTTAGCCTGACAGTGTCTTTCCAACTACTTTGTTATCTCTATAAACATGCAATATTTTGCAAAGCACAAGAAAAGTGAAAAAAAAATTACAAATTTGCTCATGTCACTAACCTTCAATTCCTCTTATATTCAAATGCAACTTTGTAAAGTTGAAATAAATGATATCTGACTTTTAAGAAATAGCTCTTTAAAAAGAGCCCAGAAATGTAGATAGGTGGCTACAGGGATTTTTAAAGTGCTTACACGCTAAATTCTCAGGAGGGTTTGCATCTTTGGATATCTCACTATGAAAACATCTTTGCCCTGTTGCATTCAAACAAGCTAACCAGACTGCGGTGACCTAAATAGAAACGCTCAGAGTGCAAACATGTATGCAAACATGTAACTGAGGTGAGCAGAACAGGGAAAACAGCGTTCGTAGGCTTCATGTATGCAGCTTCAGGATGGATTCATAGGATGGAGTGGGCTCCATGCAGAAAAAAAATTGTATCATCTCACTTGTAAGACACCTTTACAAAGCTTTTCATACAAACTTTGGCTGAGCTCATACTTTATATTAGCAGGAAGGCAGATTTCAATCTGAATCTTAGGTAGCATGATGGACAAATAGTTAAAAGAACATGGTAACAGCATAAAAAGTATTCCAGAAATTTTTAATGAGAAAAGAATGGGAGTAATTTCTCGGTAAGGATGCCCATCCATGTGCTAAGGTACTTGGGGTTTAGTCCACAGGAGAGATTTAAAATACCTTTTTGCGTTCAAGATCATCCAGCCCTATGGCTATGCAAAAGAGAAAGTTCAAATATGTGTCGGACAAAGGAAGAATTTAATTTTTCCCATCACACTCTGAATGAAAACCCTCATGATTACTATCATTTCAAAAACATTCAAAACTCCAGGGCAAGTTTAGTTTCCAAATGGCAAAACGGCATTTAAATTACATCACCAGCTACCAAAATATTTGACACACTCTTATGTAAGGATTTCCCAGCTCTGCTCTCACACCTACCCACGCCACTTACCTACACACCCCACAAACCTTTATGTTGTCTGCAGTGTTTTTGACATGAGGAACAGCTTTGTCCCACCCCCACCACTTTGTAGGAGCAGCTGCACAAACCCTTCGTTGCCATAGTAAAGATTTTCCCTATTTCTGTGGTTTCATTCAAATACACAGCAAAGATCCAGGAATGCCAAAAACCTACAGAGTTCCTTAGAGAATCTGGACTTTACATCTCATCTTTACACCACTTGCTGACTGCAAGGTGTCATAGAGGGGCACAATGAAACCCTGCAGTTCACAGAGGAAGAGGGGTAAAAAAGGTCTTCACTCAGGAAAGAAAAAATAAATGGGAGACTAGTGGCTGTGGAAGTTTGAATTTCTTAGTAGGATGAGGTATTTTCCTTTAGGAAGTGAATGACACCTTCTGCATAGTTTTTGAATGCTGCTGCACTATTTGGATATGACTAGTAGCCCCTGAAAAAATGCCCATGAAATAAGTCTACATTAACGATAATATTTTCTTTAAAATCAGAAAGTAAAAGCAGTCCAGTTGAAAGAATCATTAACTATCACCAAGTCTGAATATCCAAAAATTTCCTTCTTTCTTATGAAGTGGTGAATGTTGAAAATAGACCTGCAATGTAAGTTTTGGGACTACTTCATCCGAGCACACACAGTTTTCTGAGCCTAAAACCTAACAGAGTCTGGAAAAATTCTAAAAAAAATGCTCATAGAAATCAGAGTAAAGAAAAATATCATTATATACTTAATGAACTTAATTCTATAGAATATACTTAATTCCCACTACCTGTGGGAATTCGGTTTATGAAATTAAAACCAAAATGTACACAGATTCTGACTTATGAGGAAAAAAAACCAAAACAAATTCAAAATTCCTGGTGTTGTTAATCTTGGCAAAATTTATAGATAGTCGCCGACAGACTGACCACTGGAGTGTCCGCTGTGTCAGGGGAGGCTTAGACTGGACACTAGGGAGCATTTCTTTTCTGGGAGGATGGTCAAACATTGGAACAGGCTTTCTAGAGAAGGAGTCAATACCTCAAGATGGTCAATCTTTTACAGGCATTTGGATAATGACCACAAAATTGCGCTTTAACTTTTGGTCAGCTTTGAAGTGATCAGGCAATGTGACCATTGTAGATCCTTTCCAATAGATATATCCTATCCTATCCTATCCCATTACAGATATAAGCTTCACAGCACCCATGAAAACCAAGTAAGCAACTCACCATCTCTGTATTGCAATAAAGCAGCCAGGTTTTACAGGGTTATAAAATCTCTAGGCGCACATTATACAGCAACACCATACATAGTTTCAGATGGGAAGTACAGAACAATATTCAGCTAAGTATGCATGAATAGCTGACCTGAGGCTATGCTTTAACTTGAATGAAGTACATGAGTTCATGAATCATCATATGCATTCAGAATCTCAGTACTTGAGCTCACACATAAATTGGAAAGAGAAGAAAACATACTAAGAGACCAATGTGTCATGGCATGGGATAATCTTTGGACGAACTTAGAATTTTCTTTTCCTGTTTCTCCTTCAAGAATTGAATCAACTTAAACACACTTAGGCAGAATTACAACATAAAAGAGCTTTGTTATACTAAGTAAATTACAATGGTGAAATTAAGCCCAAAAGATATATAAAATGTATTTAGCTCAATATTTCATATATTCATTGGGTCAGCAGTATCCACTAGTATCTCTTTTAAATTCTCCTACTTCACAACTTGAAATAGTAGGTAATAGGCACACCATTGCAAAAAGACATCAATATAAACTGTAAAAGCTCTGAAGATGCAGTGGCAAAAGTAGAATTGAAACCATCATGTTAAAATTTTGAATATTTGATGTGTCTGCTAATATTTGATCCTGTAATGTTTGATGAGTATGCATTTAGCTTGTGACCAGGTTTGAAACACATAAAGATAGTACAGACTTACAGGACAAAGAAAAAAGTTCATTAACTAACTCATGCTGTTATTTCTTCCAGCCTTACAGGTTTTTTCCCCTATTTCTAAGACAATTCGCATTAATATTTTTAACTCTATTTACATTTTTATTAATACTCTGACAATACTGTAATTTATATTTATCAGACCAGTCTTGTGAAATACCTTCCTCATACTGTTCCTTATAAGAAAAATGAAATTACTCGCAGTCTTATTTCTTAACTACCTTTCTCTTCTAACATCTTCTTAAGCCCAGTTTCATTGCCTGATATTTGTCTTTGGTAGATTCATTATTTCCCTGCTAATAATGTATTTTAAAGAAATAATACATAAACTCATTGATATTATCTTTTTTTTAATAACAGAAATCTATCATGATGACTCTTGCACTTATATTAGGTTGAATTTTAAAGACAAGGCTTGTAAATAATGAGAATAGAAATATACCGAGGCAGTGTTTCATAAGGGTGTTTATCTTCTGGGAAATGTTAAAAAGACCACAACCTAAAATGGCTTTTAGCTCTGCTGTCTAAAGTAAAATAGATGTTATAGGAAAGTTCCAAAGATAATAAGTTATGAAACTTGGGCCATCGTAATTTATTCCTGCATTTACACTTCCGTCTTACTGATGTTTGATTAAGTTCAGCTGGCTAGCATCAACTTTAGTGCTATCTTATTTAGGCTTATTGTTTTACATATTGTAAATTTTTATTCTTTTGCAAATACACAATAAGTTTTTACTGGCAGCTCTTGAAATAAGTAATTTGTAGAGCTACAAATGTATAAGTATTTCCTCAGAATTCCTCCCTCATACGTGTAGTCCTAACATAGGAAATCTACAGCTCTTAACCTCCCATTTTCTATCCTTCAACAACAGTGAGGGCAGAAGCTACATAAGAAGTGTTTTCAGTGAAGTTAAATGGCAGAAGATCAAAGCTGGCATTAGAAAGGAAAATCACAGATTAAAATTCCAATGCCATGTTGTCATCCTGGTGTCAAGGTTAGACAGACAAGTGCTGCTGAGAACAACTGCTCATATGCTCCTGTGTAAAAACCATCTGAATACCAATTCTTTAAAAAAGGATCACCAAACCCAGCATCATCTCCTGATGGCAAAGAGGAGGATACTCAGCCTTCTTTTAGATGAAGCATTTATAGGGGATGAATTATTCTTTTTCTTTCTCTCCTTAGGACAGGACAACTGAGAAGATCCAACGGTTTGCTGCTGCCTCTGTAAGCCAATTCAGTTCGGTAAGCCTGAAGAAGCCTGCCTGTTTTAGATAGGTGTTTGGTTTTTGTTTTTTTTTTTTTTTTTTTTTTTTTTTTTTTTAATTTTTATTTTTATTGGCTCAGTCAGATAAGCACCTAGGTTAAGAGAAAGGAAGTGGAAGGAGCTTGCAGTCCAGTCTGGGGACTGGGGAGGGGTGATGGAGCTGGCTGTTAGACACCCAGTCATGCATCTTTCATGTTCAACATCAGACTACAGCCAGTGGGGGGACAGGTGGTCATTCCTGAGGCTAACACTTTTTTTTTTTTTGCACAGTAATTTCAAGACCAACAATCCAAACAGACTTCCAAGTGCTACAGAGAAAAAAATAAACCAAACAAACAAGGGGTCAGAGGGCAGAAAAAGGGGGGGACAGAGGAAAAACCAGGAGGTTTGTTTAGGTGATAAAAGGAAAGTTACTGATACTCTCATGTGGGTAACACAACAGCACAAAATAAAAGCACGTAAACAGAAAGACTGTCATTGTTCTTTTTAATTTGTTGTCTTGGAACTAAAATCACTAAAAACCACTGCAATATTGCCCTCTCTCCCACAAAAAAACCCTACAAAACAGAATTATCATCTGTATTACAGTGATCCATTGAAAAAACAAAAACTGAAAGAAAATGAATATACAGGTAACAATTTCCCTGAAAATAATTTCAATTTAAGTACTAGCATTGACCCAAAATTTTTATTGTCCCAAACAAAGCAAGCACAAAGCACTATCACTCTGCCAATGCAACATTTCAAATTCAATCAAGAAAACCACCTGAGCTAAATTAGATCAATGTCCACTTTGCTGAATTTTTGGAATAAAATCCAGTCTGCTTTGATCTCAGCAAAACCAATAACCAGCTCAAATCCACACCCATGCCGGTGACTACTGATCTCATATTTCAGGTCTTTCTTCCAGTGTTATAATTCAAAAGGAAAATGGGCAGAAGATGAAAGTGTGCACATGACTGCCTGCTTAAACTGGCTTGGCTTCTCCTGCTAGAGGTGACAAAGAGGCAGATTTGGTACTGTACAAGCTGCCACAGAACATTTTTGCTTCCAGCCCATGCACTTTCAAAGGTAATGGGAAGAATTAGTTTTCTTCTAATGTCTCTCTCTTATTAACAGCTATCCAGCATGTTGCTTGGCCCAAGCAAAAGATTTTTTAGCATAAAAAGGAATTTATTGTTTAGCATTCTGAAACAGGATTTTTGGATGGAGGGACTTCCATAAATAGAGCAAATGTGTCCTGTGGCTCAGGCACAGGCCATACCTAAATACCTGTATTTGCCTAAAGGCAATACCTTTATTCTTCTACAACAATTTGTTTCTGGGCTTTTTTTTTGTATTTTTTTTCTGTTTTTGTATTCTCATGGTGATGTACTTTGTATATTTACTTCAAAAGGTAATCATAATCTATATTGTTTATCAAGATTTCTCTGGTAAAAAAAAAATCACTTTAATTTCTTTTGTAATCTGTATTCATTTTTTTATACTAGATTATACTACTTTTTATACTAGATATTATAATCTGATAAAAATTAAATGAAACTTCAGTGTATTCATTGCTTAAAACCTATTAACATTTAAGACAGAACATAAATATTCACAGGAGTATTACTTCTAATGATTGGAAGGATGAAGTAATGATTACTGTTGCATATGTTTTCTTTTTCTGATTTGTACAATAATGGATATAGCATTCACCTTTCTTAACTTTTAAAAAATTCTCATATATATATATATATATATCTGCATCTATATGCAATTTAATTCAACACTTAATGAGTGTTAAACTTGAGCTGTTAAGTTGAACTTAACAGCTGAAGTTAAACTTGAGCTGTTCATTACAGAAAGGGCCAGGAAAGAGCAAAATTCCCCAAGTGTAGATCTGTAGATAAAAAAGATCAAATGTCAAGCTTTGGGAAGACCCACTAAATCCCTGATTTAAAATATTCTTTTGCTTGTATTTCAATTGCAGATCTTATGGAAAAAATACACATAGGTGTTTGGTGAAATTGTTTGAATTAGATACAATAACACTTGATAAATGGAATGTAACATGCACTTAGTCTATTTGATATTTTAGATTTTGTTTCTAATATGAATAAAACTCAAATGTTGCAGATGACACAGATGATCCCTTAAATGTTCAGCCCCCTACCAGTAAGAAGCAGCAGAGTTTCCAATTCCAAACCAACATTAGTTTATTAGCTGAAGCATAAAATCAACAGGTTTTTCAGCCTCTCTTACACAGCAGCCTGTGTGAGCCTCTCCTGATCTCCGTGTGCAGATCACAGCGCAGCCTTGTCCAGGAGACAAGTGCATCACACACGGTGTGGCTGATGAGTCATTTCTGCTTCTCAGCCTGCTCTCACTCGGAGCTGGATATTGCGTACCATATGGCCACAGCCTTCATAAATATGGTTTCAAGGAAGTCATCTGATGGCAGAATGGAAATGGCTTTGTAAAGCAGCAGAGCTGCTAATTGATGGGTGGAAGAGCTGAAAGTGATGGTTCTGTAAAAGGAAAATCTTGTATGATCCTGGTCTAAGCATTTATTACGGCAGGATGAAAATGTTCTAATTTCCGTTACTGGTGTAGACACTTTAAAAGCAAACACATTATAAATAATGATGTGTTTTTTCTGCTTTTCCCCCCTTATTCAATAATTTTCTGCCCAGCAGAATGCAGTGGTTTTTTGCCAGCAGATCTACTTCTTCAAATAGTCTTCCATTTATTCTACCTTGTGTTGGACTTCCCAGCAATCGAGCCTTGATTGTAAACTCTTCTCTTCCTGCATTTCATGTCCAAAGTTTGTGCACCTCAACTATTATGCACAGGCTCCTACTTTGTCTAATTTTATGGAAAAATCCATCTTCTTTTTTCATAAAGCACCAAAACCAGGCCTTTTTTATGGCTTCCCAGTTCAGGTTCTTCTAACAGACATGGAAAATCTGAGAGGAACATTCAACACAGCAGACTTTTGACATGGAAATCTAAGTCTTTTTCTAATTTATTTTTAAGTGAATAAGGAAAAATGTGTCTCTGCCCACAGGGGAAGTTGGGACTAGATGATCTTTAAGATCTACTTCCATCCCTTAACATTCTCTGATTGGTTCTCTGACTTCTCTGAGGAGTAATTAAGAAATTGATGAACATTGGGGGTCTTAGTTTGGTCCTTGCAAGAGCCTTTGTCTCAGCAGAGTGAGAAAGGTATTTTGACACTGGTGGAGTGTGGGGGATAGATCCATATAAGTCATGTTTGCATGACTGGAGGCACGTACAGTATGGATGAGAAAAGAAGGAAAAGCCACAATTAACCTGAATCTGTCTGTCTACAGAAGAAGGTATGCAGAGACTCACGGTCATCTCAGAAGAAAAGCATGCAGACTAGTCTCCCTGGCCTGAAAGTCAATTTTCCAGAGCAACCATTAAAGACTATTTCTACTTCTAAGCAAACAGGGAAAGCTTTTCTCTTGCTGTCTTAAAAGATTTCTAAATTTTTCCACAGTAGTCAGTTAAACACAACTTGTGCAAACTGGAAATTTTGAACACAAAATAATAAAATAGCTCCATTTGAACTCAACTGTGTGGCTACTTATAATGTAGAAATTATAAAATAATTTCTTTCAGGGGTTAAGAAAAAACAAAACATGTCTGCTGTCACCTAGAAGTGTTTATACTGGGTTTTTTTCCACTTGTGAGGCCATGAGGAGCAATTAAAACTCATTCATCAGTAGTCAAGAAAACAGCTAAAGGTTTAATCCTTGAGTAACAGAGCCCCAATTTCAAAGAAGGTGACCATGGATCTCTTGTCTAATGGTATCCCCTGATCCAAAAAAAACACCTACAAAAGATCATTGTACAGAACACACCAAGGATCCCTAACCATGAAAGTACATAAATCTGAAAGTCTGTTTTGTCTTAGCCACACAGCTGACACTATCATTACAGGTGAATCCACTGACTTTGGTTTATTACCAATTTTTATATGTTTAAAGACTTTTGGTAGAAGGACCTTACCCTTGCCTTCTGCTCCATTTCCATCATTAATCTTTCATGCTGCTCAGCTATTGCCAGTGTTGCAGAATGGACCTTCTGATATATCATTTCTCCTTCTCGTGTTTGAAAGGTGAACAGCCCTTCTCCTGTGTCGCACATCCTGCAGGGAGATTTAAGCAGAATGGAAAGAAAAAAAATGAGTATTGTGTAATTTTTATCTAACTATTACAAAAAGTGAATACCTTACAGTAGCAAATGCCAACTTTAGAGATGTAGTTAAGCTCTGAAATTCCAAACACTAAACATCTGCAGTTATTTTTAGCATTGGAAAAAAAACATATTCCAAGAGATGGGCAGAACTTCATTAATATATTTTTTAAATTCAGTTTTAATCATCATCTGGATAGTGAAAAAGAACCTTTAGCATGGAATAAAAACTTGAGGTAATAGAGACAGTTATTTCTGTCATTTTTTCCAAATGTCTGCACCAGTAAGTGTGAGCTAAATTTAATTATTTTAACCAGTTGATGCCAGAAATACATAGTACATTGTGACTTTGAAAAGCTGACATTTTAAGAGAACACTGACCAACTAAAAATGCCATTATGGTTAATCACTACAAAGATGATGCATTGAAAGACAGCATTAAAAGGGTTAAATTATTACTACCTCTGTCAGTATATTTATGTGAGGCAGCATCCAAAGTTATCCTGGTAATAACAAAAGCCATTCAGTCCATTTGAGAATAAGAACAGTTGTGAAAGAAGATTAAATAATGAAAAAAAAAACCCTCCAGAAATAAAATTTACTTTCTTCTTTTGAGGGAGCAACTGCTGCAGCATTATTCAGAGAAAGAAGAGTGGTACACAGTAAATACAATGACAAAAAGGTCTGGGAAATACAGGAAATAGGAGTAAGAAATAATGTTAGATTGCTGTGTGACCATTATTTGGAGGATGTACATACTGTTAACCAGTGGTGCAATGCAATGTATTTATATTAGTAGTTCCATTATATTATCAGTATCTGATTTACATATTTTTTATAGACTACTTGCAGTTTCGGAAATGGAATTTCAAAAATCCTTTTCATTTGGTCTGATACCTCCTGAAGAGATTTTCAGTTATCTGTGACAGAAAAGTGTTGACTTGAGTCACTGATGCATAACATGCATCAATAATAGAGAGATTTTGATTTGCCTTAAAACATCAGATTCCTTTATTGTTTTGGATGTTTGCATTATTTTTAAAGAAACCAAATTTTGTTAATATCCCAGCTCCTTCAGCATGGTCCCATAAAGCCCAAAACTCACAAAATTTAAAAAAAAAAAAATAGAAAAAGGTGTTCCAAATAGTTCAACATTCAAATGGGTTTTTAAATATTATCTTTAGAATTTGCGTCCCATATTGTGTATGATTATTTATGCATTAAATTTTACAAAAAGAAATTCCCATCAAATAAACATACAGATCTATATTACTTTAATTAAATAACAATTTAAAAATATATCCTACAATACTATATGCACGCACACAATTATACTGCAGCTTTTTGAAAAGACAATACTTTTTTTTATGAGTCTTATGTTTTTGTCAAATTAGGATATGGCTTCCTAAACAATTTCATTTAAAAAGTTATCTGAACATGGCTGTTATGCTATATTAGGGACTTCTGAGAGTTCAGCAATAGCCTCTGACTTCAAGGTTGACCAGTGGAAAAAAAAAACCTTATTAACACAAAATCTTTTCCTGTTCACTGGAGGAGACATGCTACTGTGAGCCTTGTACAAAGAATTTATGCATGTCTGTGTTCGGGAAGAGCCAAAAGTATTGGAGGCAGAAACAGTAAACAGAGGTGTTTCTGAAAAATACCTGGTGAAAATACTTTGTAATGATCAGCTGAAGTATTGAAAACAAATTCATAGTCTTAAAAATACATGATTAACAATATTATCCATAATTTTGGAATAATACCAGTTTTCTTCATTGAAAAATAGAAATAAAATAAAATCCATTTTATAGATAGGTATTATTTAATCAGTGTTAATGTAATGTGCTAATTAAGAGATTTAAAATAGAGCTTTTTGTATTAAATTCCAATGGAGATCAAGATCCCTGCTGTAAACATTTAAGACATATTATATCCTTAGACAGAGTCCTCCAAAGAGCTTCTGGTGGAAATAAAATGTCCCCAGAGTTTTGTGACATTATGGCAACAGCCTTTCAGATCCCTCAGGGCATCATATAGCCAGTACTCTGCTTTTGTGTAAAGAGATCTTAATAAAATTCAAACAGCGTGAAATGGAAAGTCTGGAAAAAAGGATGGGGTTTCAGAAACTGAAGGAAAATATGATCTTTTTGTTGGTTTCAGAGGATGAAAAATCTTTTACAGAGATAAAAACAAGGAAAAGGGGGGAAAAAGTAGGCAATGGGGCATGATTAACATTGATGGACTTAGCTGCCTGTTTTCACCACACAAACCCCAACCACCCCCACTGCCTGCCAGAGCAGGGTCTGTGCCTGGCTGGGGGCACCAGTGCAGGCTGTGGCACTGCCACCTCACCCCCTGCACAGCACACTGCCCTGCCTCCCAGCCTCAGCTGTGGTGGACATGTCACACCAGGGGTGGAAAGCCATTGCCAGCAGCCGCCCCATGAGGGCTTCCCTGGCTAGTGATGGATGGTCTGCACACAGCTGCTCAAAATTGGAGGTGAAGGAGAATTGTGGGCATCATTTTTTAAAGTGCTGAATTCCCCTATCTTGACTTCAAGTTTAATACAACTTAATGCCCCAAAGAATTAAGTAGGTGTTACTTGGCACATCTGAACCAAGTGAAAGCAGCAAAAATTGTTAGCGTAAAACATTCTTTTTTCCATTTAAACTTCTTATGAATAATGTCTCCCAAGGAGATGAATCCCTTTGCCATAGTAAGGTTGTCCTGTTCATCTCCTCAGAGCATTGTTCCATTACTCTGAAGTAAAGTGAAAATCTGAGTTTAGACCTTCTAAGTCTAGTCTAGTCCCATCTATTTTTCTGTTCTATTCTATTCTAGTTATAAACCAAGATGAGTAGCCTCATTAGGGTTAGGTTCAGTCTTTCCTAAACAAGGAAACATAGACTAACACAGAAGCACTCCTAAGAATGATGAAGATGGGGACAGGGAAAGGGGGCTCTCTGAAGCTTAAGGGTTTTGCCATAAAAGCAAAACCTTTACATATCTGGCCAACAGGAACAGATAAGCCCATGAGCTGAAACAAGACTTGTCTTGTTCTATTTATAGTCCAAACAAAGTCAGTAGGACAAAAAGCTATTATGTCTATGGCCCTTCTAGTTGTCAGATAACTATCCCTATAAAGCTCCAGTTTAGGAGGTTTAGCCTAGCTAATGTCTTGTTAACTTCTCTGTGTTCAAAGCATACATGGTTGATCAATTAATAACCAATTTAATAACATTTTCATAACTTTTACATGCCCTAAAATCACCTTTGAGAAGAGGCAGGACAAAGGTCTGGGCCTCCATTTTCCTGGTACTGTCTCAGTTAAGCAGCGCAGTCCTACCAACTTGGTATGACCTTCACTGTCAGAAAAATGTCACTGATTTTGTATGCTTCAATTTTTTTATGAGATACTTGCAGTCTGCGGGTGCTTGAAAAATGCCGATCTATTTCTGTGTTTTTCAACTTTGAAACAGAGATGTCATTAACCTATGCTTTAAGATATTTAAGGATTCAATGCATTAAAATGCATGAAGTGCTTTTACTGAAACAGGAAAGTGCATTTTTTTTCATAAATTATTACAGAATGATATAACTGGACAGACAGTGACACCACTAGCTAAACAGTTCTGCAAATAATTGCCATTTTTAAAATTCTTTAAAAACTGCAGCAGCTTTCCACAACTATCACCATCAGCAGATCTGGCTCAAGAACCAGGAGAGAAAATACAGAGGAATGTGGGAGCTCAGCTTTTGGCCTAGGACAAGCTGGATTCAGAGATCAGCAGTGAAAGTTCTTGCTTTCATTGAAGGTAGAATTTCTGTTCAAGTCATAGAGATTTTCCTACCACTATTTCCAGACATTTTTCAACATGTCCCAAATTCATACAATGGTTTCCCACTGCCTTTGCTCAGTATGCAATTTCTGCCTTTTAGATAAGAGTCAATACTGTATATTAAACCATGTAGAATTCCCTTCAAAAAGGAAACTTCATTGACTTGACCATCATTTATAAAAAGTACTTTTTCCCAGATAAAAGTTCATGCTGTCATGTCACTGGTGAAATATCTTAAAAGTTTAACAGTGCAGTATTCAGCAACTGCATGAGAAGACAAGAATTTGACATATCAGCTTCACTATTTCCATTAGGGGTAAAATCTATTTTCACAAAAATGAAGGTTGAATGAAAACTAAAATGCCCAGAAAAATTATTGTCTTGTTTTAAAATAAAAGATAACTTACAATTACAAGTAGAAAAAAAATTTAGCTGTTCATATATTGACATTTAATTTTTAATGAATTTTATTTATTTCTTTTTATCAACAAATAATTTGGGATTAAAGAAATAATGGCTGATTTATAGACTCAAACTTGTATCAAATTACATACAAATAACTAAAAAGAGGTAATCATCCTCAAATAGAAACTGAAAATACATCATAAAAAAGTCTACTCTTAATGATTAATTGCTACTAATAACTATAAATATTAATAATTTATAGGTAATAAATATCTTACTTTAGCATTTCCAGTTCTTGAAAAAGAAATAGACTTTAAATTCTTAAATGAGAACAGATCATGACTACATATTGTCCAGTAGCAAGTACCAAACTGGATGTAATTGTCGTTGCATACTCCACAGCTAGAGTTTGAAAAATGCTTTCATTAAAAGAATGGAGCTGTTTACTCAGACACTTCAAGGCCCAAAAATTAAATTAATAAAATCACAGAACCACAGAATTCTTAGAATTGGAAGAGACCTCTGGAAATCATCTGGACCAATTCACCTTTCCAAGGTAGGGTCACCAAGAGCAGATAACACAGGAACTTGTCCCAGTGAGTTTTAAATGTCTCCAGAGAGAGAGACTTCATGACCTCCTTGGACAGCCTGTTCCAGTTCTCTGCCACCCTCAACGAAAAGTTCTTCTGCATGCTGAGGTGGAGCTTCTTGTGTTTCAGTTTATGGCTATTTGCTCCTTGTCCTGTCACTGGGCACCACTGAAAAGAGTCTGGCACTGTTAGCATTCAGAAACACATAATCATGTAAGTGATTATATGCAGGTGCTTTTATTAAGAGCTCTGGGAATCAGGGGTGTTTTCCACCCAAATCTGACTCCGACCATACATTCGAGATGATCGTGTTTTTATATTCTATCGTTATATAACTTTCATATTAATTATTAAACTTATATTGTTCTATTGTATACATAGATTTCAGCTAAGCATAGCCCCCCTAAATTTCCCACATAGCTTCTCATGATTCTTCTTATGATTATATAATAATTACATTTAATTACTAAACAAACATCACATCTAGCAATTATATCATTTATCATACTGCTTATGCAGGTGCAGTGATCTGAGAAAACACAAAGCCTAACATTTTCAAAGTCTATCTTTAACATTTTCCAGGGCTCCACTATCAGCACCACCCTCTTGGCACCTGCCTTAGAGATGTTTGTATGTATTGATGTGAATGCCTCTCATTCTTCTCTTCTCCAGATTAAGCAGGCCCAGCTCCCACAGTCTCCCCTCATAAGAGAAATGCTCCGGACCCCAAATCATCTCTATGGCCCCTGATGGACCCTCTCCAGTAGCTCCTTGTCTTTCCTGTACTGAGCAGCCCAGAACTGGTCACAGCACTCCAGATGTGGCCTGGCTAGGGCTGAGCAGGGCGGGAGGATCAACTCCCTCAGCCTGCTGGCCACGCTCTTCCCAAAGCACCCCAGGATCCCATTGGCCCTCCTGGCCACAAGGGCACTGCTTGGCTCATGGCCAGCTTGTCACCCAGCAGGACTCCCAGGCCCTTCTCTGCAGAGCTGCTCTCCAGCAGGTCAGCCCCAACCTGTGCTGCTACTTGGGGTTATTCCTCCCCAGGTGCAGGACCCTGCACTTGCCCTTGTGGAACCTCATTTGGTTTCTCTCCACCCAGCTCTCCAGCCTATCAAGGTCCCACTTAATGGCAGCAGAGCCTCCAGCTGTATCAGCCACTCCCCCAGTTTTGTATCATCATCATCATCATCAAACTTGCTGGGGGTACATTCTCTCCATTTATCCAGGTCATTGATAAACAAGCTGAATGAGGCTAGTCCCAGTATTGATCCCTGGGCAATGCCACTGACTGCAGGCCTCCAGCTGGGTTCTACTTCTCTGATCATGACCTCTGAGCTCTGCCTTGATCCACCTCACAAGTGCTTAGCTAGGTAATGCTCATTTCCTGTATGCCAAAGAAGCCTGGTCATATGGGACCAGGCCTGTTACTTCTAAGATGAGTAATAAATAAAAGTCAGCCTTTCTTTAAAGCCTTGAAGCTGTGGCTGTCAGTCATGAAAAGGAACTAATTGGTATGCACTATCTAACTCTGAACTGAGATACTTATTTTTTATGTTGCTACAGCTTTGATTTTTTAAAAAGTGGTGGAAACTAGCAATTTTGCCTCCAATTTAATTAGATTATCAGTGGAGACACACAAACGCTATCTCTCTTGTGGATATATAACTTTTGTTCTTTCCTTGTTTGTTGTTATCTTAACTTGAGCTAAGCCATTTTGACAGAAATCCTGTTTCTTCTTTGTGTGCAAGGACGATACACAAAGCATACACTAAAGACAGGCCAGCTAAGCAGCAGACCTCACTATAAAATGAATGCTAAGCTTCCCTGAGGGTCCAAATTCTTTGCTCATTCCAGCCTTCAACACATGCTAGCTTGCTTCCTGCCAAAGTTGGGCTTTTCTGAGAAAACAAAACAAAACAAAAAAAGCAAGGAAAGCAAATAAACTCTTTGTGGCAAGAGCATATTTAGATAAAAAGCTCCCTTTATGCCTAGGAATGCTTATCAAGATGACTGAAAAATAAACTATGCATGCTTTTATGAAATTTTAAGTCAACTTCTATGTTGAACAGATAGAAAAACAAAGGCAGAAAAAAGGAAATCCTTATAAAAATTCCTAACTTGCTATGGAACAGGCAAAAAAGGGACACTTTGCAGGGGAATCCATAGGAAACAAAGGTATCTTCATAAACAGAATATGTATGGAAAGTTCTATGGGTGGAGCAGAGAGAAGACAATTAATAGAAAATGTGCACAAAGTGTAAATGATCCAGGTATGCAACTTTGGCAGCAGATGTGGTCAGAAAGACTCAAAGCTGAGACAAGGTCAGTGAAAACAGGGAAATAGTCCTGTGAAAAATCTGTGTTTGGGAAATGAAGATTGTCAAGGTGAAGCACAGAAATGGTGCAAAGTGCAACATCCAGAAGGAGTAAACAGAGAACCTGAGTGTGCTCTGTTACACATTCCCTATGGGAATAAAGAGTTAAACTGCCATGCCTTGCTGTCAGCATTTTAGAGTTTTATCTGGAGTGTCAAAAGGATAACCTAGAAATTTTATGATCTGAGAAGCAAATAATGAAAATGTTTTGATATATGAGGTGTCTGTCTGCCCCCCTTAATCATGGTTATTTACCAGCAAGAATATACAAGAAGAAAAAGCAATTATGCATGCTATCTACTAATTGCTAGCCATAGGCATTCCTCCATCACACTTATTGTCATATTTTTGCACTTAAGCTGAGGTGGGAAACTTTACACTGCTCTTGAATATGCTTGAATATCCTCGAATTTGGCCTGAGTTAATACAGGGAAGCTCGAATATTATCAGACCTTTGATATGGCTCAGTAACTTGATCATGGAGCTTAGCCCCAAAGATTTGTTCAAGGTCAGATCTCGTGCTTCTTGAGTCATCCACAGTGTTTTCAACTAAATGCTCTGAGGGATCTCCTCACTATCCGTGTAGCTTTCCTACTAAGGCCATTTATAGAAACATTTTGAAATTCTGAGAAGGAAAACATTCACAGATGGAGTGGAAATGATTGATGATGATTTGCTGCCAGGTAGGTGGAACACCACCACTCAGAGGAATCCAGCAGTCCTTCTCTAATATTACCTAGAGGATCTTAATGCATTCTGAGTTGGAAATCTTTTAAAGACCTTATATGCAGCAAAATCTTATGTGCTAGTCTGATGAATACACTGCTAGTCTTTCTGAGCAGAGATGTGATACCCGAAAAATTTTCCCTGTTATAGGGAGACTTATAGGGGGACTCATTTTGTGAGTGAATAGTATTTTTTCATTATAAGATTATTTATTTTTCTGCCTAAACCAGAAGCCATTTAAGTTGTATAATATACCAGAAGCAAAAATTTTCTCATTTTTCTTTGTTTTAAGGACACATAGGACACATTTCTCTACAGTACTGGTGGTAATTACGCCTCTTGGGATACTTTCTCTTTCATTGACTGTGCTGCCTCTACAGCCACTGTCTCTGATGCCCCATGTGATAGCACATTTAGACCACCGGGGCATATGAGGGTTACCAACCTATTTCTGCATGCCAGATATTTCCACTTTTTGCTTAATGGAAGTGCAGAAAGTGGGCTGTGACTTTGTGTGGACTAGATCAATGATTGTCCACTAGCATTATAAACCTCTATTTCATTTCCACAGGGTTTACCCCTGTCTATCATAGGACACAGCGGAAAAATATATACTTTAGTTTTTTTCCTGAGTTTCAGTTTTGATAAGAAGGAAGATTCTATCTGGGGCTTATTTCAGACCACTTTTATTTGGTTGCTACCAAGCCATCCGTACTCTTATCATTAAGATGTTCTTGTTTGTATTAATTACTTTGATATATCTGAATAAAATTAGCTAGTGCTGAAGAGTTAAAGATAGTAAATAATTCTCAATGTTGGTTACAGTATAAAAAGCAGCAAACTGGACTCAAAGTCAGGCATAAGAGGTGGAATGTGGAGATTGATGTGCAATTATGAAATATGTCCATATGTAATATCAAACATGCTGTGCAGAGGCTCTGTTTTCTATTTCCTAGATCCTAGAAACTAAGCTGTGGTGTGAAACTAAGCTTGTCCACCAAGGCTGCTCTATCACTTCTCAGCTGGACAGAGGAGAGAAAATATGAGGAAAGGTGTCTGAGTTGAGATAAGGACAGCAGGGAGAGATCAGTCACCAGTTACTGTCAAAGACAAAGCAGACTCAGCTCAGGGAGAGTATTTGAATTTATTGCCAATCAAATCAGAACAGGCTAATGAGAAGTAAATCCAAATCTTAAGAATATCATCCACCCACTCCTTCTTCTTTCCTGGGCTTAATTTTATTCCTGATTCTCTACCTTCTTCTCTCCAATGGCACAGGAGGATGGGGAAAGGAGACTGCTGTCCATCCATTTTTTCTGCCCCTCCCCTCCTCCTCAGTTGGATGACTTCTCAAACTCTTTCCCTTCTCCAGTATGGGATCTCTCCCACAGGAGACAGTCCTCCCTGACCTTATGCTACATAAGTCCGTCCCACAGGCTGCAGCCTTACACAAACTGCTCTGGCATAGATACCTTCCAGAGCGTTTTCCTTCAGGAGCAGACTGCTCCAGTGTGGGTCCCCAATGGGGCCAAATGTCCTTCCAGCCAATCTGTTCCAGCATGGGCTCCTCTCTCCATGGTCCTTCCAGCCAATCTGTTCCAGCATGGGTCCTCTCTCTTGTCAGGAGCCCACAGGTCCCTGACAAGAGCCTATTCCAGGCTTCCCACAGGGCCACAGCCTCCTTTGGCATCTACCTGCTCCACTGTAGGATCCTCCACGGGCTGCAGGTGGATCTCTGCTCCACCATGGACTTCCAAGCTGCCTCACCATAGTCTGCCGGCAAATCCCAGCTCCATGCCTGGAGCACCCCCTGCCCCTCCTTCTCCCCTGCCTTTGGTGTCTGCAGGGCTGTATCTCATATTCTTACTCTTCTCTCTGGCTGCAGTTGCTGTTCTTCAGGGTTTCTTTCCCTGCTTCATAAATCCATTGTCCCAGAGGGCTACCACTGACCCTGATGGGCTTGGCCTTGGCCAGCAGCAGCTCTGTCTTGGAGCTGGCTGGCACTGGCTCTGTCAGACATGGGGGAAGCTTCTGGCAGCTACCCCTGTAGTCCCCTGCTACCAAAGCCTTGTCACACAAACCCAATACACCCAATACCAAGACATTGTTCCTAACTACTAGAAGCAATACTCTGGAGTCCAAGAAGTAGAAACCAAGTAATTTACCATATCTACATTTTTTGTCTCTTCCTGCTTTATGGACTATTTTCATAAAACATGACCTAGATGTTTTGATGGTGGCAACTGAACTATGCTGTTTGTGCTTTCATCACCTCTAAGTAAGAAATATTCTAAGTTGCACATGCAAATTACCTTCTTTCATTAGTATTCAGTTCATATTATTTAAGAAATCAATGCATGTAATTAATGCATATGTATATATAAAACAACCCACTTTATGGAGACTTTTGACACTGCAACATTTTCTTTACAGAAAAAGTCACACTTATTAAAAGAAAGAGAAGATAATAAAGCCAATTGTTGACATGTTTTTAAATATACAACACATTTGCATTTTTCACAGTTTATGTAATAGAACAGACATGAAAATGCTGTTAGATAATTAGCTCTGTTAATTTGAAGAGCTCGGGTTTTGTTGGTAATGGTGAAATACTATTTAACACCATTAATTAATACTATTTAACTACTGGACTAGCATCTATCCTTACCAGCTTTGTGAAAGATAAACCAAGCGCTCATATATTACTATTTTCATTTTAGTACAGAAGGAGCAGTTATGGCTGGCTGTACAACACACCAATGTAAAACACTGGTCTGATAAAGAGTTTGAAAGACTACCATAAGCTAAATTTGTCTGACTAAACCTTTTCACTCACCATGGTTTGGCTATTATTTTTCATCTCACTTTTGAACAAGAAAGATACAAGTTCCAGGTGCTGGAATCTGGGATCATATGCAAGTACAGATATTTCTACAGGACTTCTGCAATCCTGTTAAGAGCTATTATTCCCCAACAAAGACAAATATCCCATAACAATACTATTCAGTTTCTTTCTGTATCTTTAGGAGCAGTACACAGGGGAAACAACGTTTAATCTACATTAATACTGTTGACTTTGACAAATAAAAAATGTTAAATATAATACCCAAATAAGGCCGTTACTGGTTAAAATAAATGGCAGTGTAATAGTACAGGAGCCCTGTGGCAGCACATCACTACTTGCTATAAGAAAAACAATAAAACTTAGTGACCCAAGATCTTTATTTTCTCCCTTTTTATTTTTTCTTTTGGAGCCCTCCAGGACTGTTATCTTCAGGACTATTCCTCACTCAGGGTGCTGGGGATGGAAATTTTGTCAGATGATAATCCCTAGAGTCTGCATTAATTCTGAACACAATAAGATATAATTCTGGAGTTAACTCAATCCTCTCTCAGAAAGGAACTGTTGTTTTAAGAAGACATTTGCCAGTTAACAGATGTTAAAACAGTAACAGACAAGGATTGAATTTGTATAGGTATATCTGTTAATTTTATTTAATCTTTGAGAAACTTGAGATATTTAGAAGCTGTGACACTGCACATAATATTTGGAATACCTGATGATGCTCAACTTAAAGTTAAAGAAGGTGGTCACCTCCAACTTCACCCAATCTGTGATCCTGGGATTCCAGTTTTGTAATAATCCCCAGTTTTGCATCTACACATACCTATAAGTAGGATACCAAGAATTTAACATTTGAAATCATCTACAAGTGCATTTCTTGTATAATGTCTCACTGACCTTTTATTTGTGGATTGAATGGTATTGGAAACAAACTGTGCCTTCTGTGAAGCAGGCAGATGCTGTGTTTTTGTCATTTTATTTTGACAGCCAGCATGCAAAGTAGGTATTTCCTGATCAAAGTATATCCACATAAGGAGAGAAAGAAAAATTTCTGGACGGCTGAACAGGAATGAACTAATGCAATTAATGTGTTTGATTGATGAATAATAGCAGAAAAATAGAAGTAAAAATTATGAAGGAACTAATACAGAGCCATGTTTAGAGCCATAGAAACAGGAAAAAAGATGAAGTAGTCACAGGCATAATTTTAACACGCATCCGAAACATCAATTTTCCCAGTTTATGAAGAATGAATGCTGCATTCTCTCATTTCAAAAGTGGGACACAAAAAGTGTGAAGAAATGATGAAAGGAGCACCCTGAGCATTCTATGTTGAGTTTTTTGAGTATTTCAAAATAAGCACTTCAAGTGTTCCTCCCACCACTTCCCCATTTAAATGCACCATCAAGAGTGATTTCAGCCATTAAAGCATTTATGGTCAGTCATTCTTCTGAAGCTTTCAGCACATTGTGATTTTATTGTGGTGGGGATTTAAGCACTGCTGACTTCTCTCAATGTCAGTCCACCTGCAAAGTGTGAAAGATGCTGCTTTGACCATTGTGGCCATAGAGGAATTTTCAGAAAGTCAAATGCAAATATTATGGGCACGCACGGCTGTCCACTCACCATGCTATGTACATACACTAATGAGTAATTAACATATGCTAATGACATTCAAGGACTCATCAACACTAATCTCAGAAGTGGTAGGTTGTCAACTCCAACAGCAGCGACCCCAGGGGTAGGCAACAGCGCCAGGTATGAAACAAGGCCGGGATTTGTTTAAAAAAAACAAAGCTGTATCTGTCAGACACTGAATTAGAATTGAATATCTTGGCTGAAGGCTGTGGTTCTGGCCTGAACTTTAGCTAGACATGTATGCTGACACCAGGGGTCAAATAGTGCCTTCAGTGGGAAACTGAGTGTGCAGTAACATCAAAAAGTAATCACAGAAAATGTGCAACCCCCACCACAAGCATTAAAAATTCACTGAACTTGCGCCGACTTGCTATGTGTGGTATTTAATTTAGTGAGGAAACATGACTTCACTCCCACTTGCTTTAACTTTTCCTCTTTGACACAAGCCAGGCAGAAGTGAAGTAGACAGATTTTCCCTGTTCTCTCAATTGCAAACAGCAGCAATTCTGTTATGGATCAAACAACTCCCACTGCATTCGCCTGGCATCTCTGACTCCAAGTTTGATTGTGTATAAGACATTCTTGTGCTAGTCCTTTCCTGCAGTGGAAAAACTCTCTGTAAGGTTTTCTCATTAGTCTGATAGCTAAAATCAATTTTAGTTTGTGTTTAGGTTAGTGGCAGCATGATAACATCTTGAGAACCCTTGAAATATTTCATATCTTCAAAATTGTTCCATAAAATTTTGTTCCATAAAAACAGAGACTTCTTACAATTACACAGGTAAGTGGGAAGGAAAAGGTATAAGTGGATAAAAGAGGTGTAGAAACAAAGAAATGGAAGAAGATAGTCCTGCAAAAGAAAATCATCACAAATAATCACATAGCTTAGATCATACTGGAAAAGGACAGGAAAAGAATATGAAAGGATGAAAAAAAAAAAAAGCAGAAAGCATTATTTACAGTTTATAGTTACATACTTTGGGCTCCCTACATATTTTCCTATAATACCACATATAATGTCTCCTGTCTAAAACTTCATGGGATGCAATGGCCATTTTCTGACATTTTGATAAATGTCCATTTCCACATAATTAATATCAATCAGTTATGCTGATTATATTCTTTATGTTGAGTATCTACTATGAGTCCTGTGTGAAACTACTGATTGGCTAAAGACATATTTAATGCTATCTTTAGTGAGGATTTTGCTTAAACTGAAGAGGTTTTAGCAAGAATGGTGAGAACTGTGGTCATTGTGCTCACATGCCACCATTTAATATTCCCTCAGACCGGTTCTCTGCAGAGCGCTGAGTTACTATTAATTGACAAGAAAAGCACCTTAACAAGTCTGCCAGAAAAGGGGAAAAACAAAGACTGAAAAACAAATTTGGGATAGTATAATCTAAAAGTATGAAATCCATCTTGTTCAATGCATAAAATTTTTAAGCACAGCATGCCTGCTCTCTGCCCAGGGAACCTGGGGCATTGTTTGAAAGCAAAATGAAAAAAGCAATCATCCTTTGCTGTGAAAAAAAAATACTAACAAGCTTCTTTAACACTGGAGTTTACTTGTCTAGTCCAATATTCCAGAGTTTAGGCTTCTACTGTTCTACACTGACTTATACTTAGACACTTACTGTTCTACACTGGTGTTTATAAGAAATTTATAACATGGAACTGCTCAGAACACTGGAATGTGCCAATCCCTTCTGTCCACGATTCTGTATGCCAGGTTTAAAACCTCATGAACTATAGTTGCAATACCTACTGCTTCACCAAAAATTTGTATACAGTTACCCAAACAGAAATCAGTATTGGGAGCAAAAGAGAAGGGGTAAAAATCCCTGATGTGCAGAATGATACATAATGTGTATTCCTGGTTCTTATGTAGCAAAAGGTGACCCTGCCTTTACCAGACACTTACACATAATAGCTGGGGCATGTTTGTGGCTATTCCACATATGCCATTAAAACATTTTGAATATCCTTAGTAACACTGGAAAAGTCTTTTACAGTATTTCCACATTTTGTCAATCTGGAACATTTATATTACAGGTATTCTTTACATCACAGACAGATTCTTAGTCTCCAGATGAATGCTAATATACTTTTTCATTTTTTGTATATTGCTATTTCTACTTTTATTTCACTGATGGTGCCTTTTACCAGCTTTTGACACTACTTCCATGTGCACAGAACACTTTTGCTTGGCTGTCCTCCATTTCATCTGCGTTTCTAAAGCTGAGAGCTAATCATACATTTTTTCTTTTTGTTTTTTTTCCTTCCTCTCTGAGAAATTGGTCTCATGGGCCCTAAAGAAGCATCTGGTAAAAAAGGCAAAGTACCTGTGGAATGAAGCCTTTGAGGTTGTTTTGTCAACATGTGCTAATGACAAACACTTATCCTGGACAATGTCTTCTTGCTACCTTTGCTCATATCTTCCCCACTTTGTGATTACATACTGCTCCTTAGGTGATACACATTTCCAAACCCAGCTACCTTCTGGATTTTTTTAAGAAGTCTCTCCCTATCAAGTTCTGTCTTACCAGCCAGTTTAATTACCACACTCCTATTTCCTATTCCACATGCTTAGCCCATTCTGTTGTGCCATCCCCACATACTTTCCCTTCCATTTTCACCAATCTCTTCAGTTTCTCTTGGTCCCAGCAAGCTCTTTGTTTTATTGCTCTTTGTTCTCTGATGGCAGAAGCAGAATCTTAGATGAGCAGAGATACACATGATCAAGCCTTCATTAAATAAAGGGTTGGCGCCCTCATCTGAAAGAATTTCAGGGTTTTCCACTGAACCATCCCCAGGACTATATAGTTTTCTGCCCTTAATCCCATTCCTGACCCATAAATGATACTTATGGTAAGACAGTTTCAAATGTTTTTGACTTTTTAAGCATTGCATACTAATAAATGCAGTAAGTGATGATAATTTATATTTACCGTCATAATCAAGTTGATGAAATTTCAGCCATTTCAGGTAAATAAAATCCCTCCTGGCACTCATCTCAAAATGTTGTTTTCAGAAAGTGTATCAGGAACCATTTAAAGTATCATTTTAAAGAGGGGATATTTTTCAAGTTGGACAGAGAATTATTAAAAAAAATAGTAAAGAAATGTGAAAATTTGCTTAGATATACTGGTTCAAGCAAGCCATGCGAATACAATGTCATATTTGACTTTTTGGCCACTGACAGGATAATCAAGTAGATGAAAGATTTCAGTGAATTATAGCACTGACTGAGTTTTCTTCCAAAAAGTCAGAAAGATCAAATGATGTTTGGAGCAGCCGAGATTGAGAGATTCCATTAGATGCTACTTCTCCCTCCCTTCTTTCTAATAAGATGGAAGCTTTTTAGAAAATATGTGACAAATGACCACTCACAGCAGAAATAAATCACACACCACAGAGTACAGCATTATTAATAGTGCAATAATAGTAATAACTTACTGTGATAGCAAAGAAGTACCATTAAAGGGGACACAGCAGCTAATAGCATTTCCTCTACAGGGGCTAAGGGGCAAACCTTCCTTTGGTACCTTATAAATAAGTGGAAGATTAAAGGAGCCGGTGGGACCAAATAGCCTGATTTTGCCAGAATGCTACTGGGTAGGCACTGCCTGTAAAGTGCTCTCCATCTCCCCTATGTGACAATATTTTAATAGTTCTTAACTTAATTTAAATTAGAGTGAGAGGACATTTAGTTGCAATAAAAGACTTGAGGGGGGTATAAAATATGGTAATGCTAGGAGGGCTGTGACATGGTTTTCAATTATTAGCCTTGTTTTCTCCTTAGCAAAGTGCTGTGTGAAAAAAAACCCCTTGAAATTTAGCACATGGATTTGTACTCAGGCACTACTTAAAAAATTAAAACAATTAATCATGAATGGTCAATTGGATAGTTCTTTCAGGTCTCAATATTTAGTTACATACATATTTCGGGAAGAAAACATATTATTTTGCACATGTTATTGAAATACTTCTCTGTGTGTGTAAGTGTATTTGTCTTATTACTAAAAGTTCAAAAAAGTAAATTGGATTTCACTAATGGTGAAGCTGTTGGGAAGTGGTGAAGAATATATATTATCAGAATTATTTACCATGTTTAGAGGTTTTAACGAAAACATCCTAATTATTCACCAGTGCAAGAAAATTGTCAGGTTTGCAAACTAATGTTGTCTCCATTTGTGGTTTTTTTTCAATATCATTGTCTTAGTTTTGATTATCAATAGCTTTTTACAGAAAAGCAGATTTTTTCTAATCAATAACATAATGAATGAAATTAATAATTAATAAATAGATGGGAGTATTATTTTCATGATTATTGATTGGTTTTAAAAGCAAAAAATGTAAAAAAACCTGCACCAATTTAAAGAAAATGTTAGTAACCTCCACAGTTATTGACACATTTCCATGCAGCCTTGGGTGCCATGAGATCACAAATACCGTAAGTATGTTGGGAAATGTGTGTAAATATATGTGACATACATATAAAGCTCTTGTTGTTAAGGACATTCAACTTACTAATGAAACTAGCATGCAGCTACTGAAAAAAAGAATCACCATGGAAATTTCTAAGCTAGAATTTCTGCTCTCACACAATTACTATGTCCGGAACACAGAAGTATTTCTAGAACTGCTGTCCATCTGTGACTGACAGTAATGGCCAAAAACACTCCACTGACCTCTTCTGGAAGCAAAGAAGTTACTGGGTACCCACATTTTCCAGAAATGCATCTTAATAAAGCAAAACAAAAAGATGCCAATAGGTATTTTTATAGAATAATAGAATATGCTGAGTTGTGAGGGATCCATCAGGATCATAGAGTCCATCTCCTGACCCTGCAAAGGACACACCATGTGCCTGAGAGCACTTTCCAAACTCTTCTTGAACTCTGTCAGCCTTGGTGCTGTGACCAGTCTCCTGGGGAGCCTGTTGCAGCACCCTCAAGGAGAAAATCCTTTTCTTGATATCTAACCTAATCCTCTCCTGACTCAGTTTCCTCCTGTTTCTTTGAGTCCTGTCACTGGTCATGAGAGTGAAGAGATCAGCACCTGTCCCTTCTCTTCCCACTGTGAGGATGTTGAAGACTGCAAGGAGGTCTCCCCTCAGTTTCCTCAAGGCTGAACAGACCAAGTGGCCTCAGCTGCTACTTATAAGTGAGTTTATTATTTCTGAGAACAATGAATCAACACTGCCTGAAAGAACAGGGGGAATTTGGCAGATATTAGGCAAAACCTTCCAAAACCAGACTGCTAAAGCAGCTTTCTCAGTTCAACAGTAGTGAACAACTGTCAAGCTGTACTCAACATTATTTCATTGTAATGAAGACTCAAGCCTGAGAGAAGAATAAAACTTCCATTGCAATTGCTTTTGCATCTGATGTACAAGAGACAACTGTTCAACACTAAAATGCCTTTAGAATAAACCTACGTGCCAGCAGAGGAACCAGAGTTCCTGACACAACATATAAAACCGTGCCCCTTTATGCTTCTGCAATGCTCCACGTGTGCATGTGCAAGCACGGGTTTGCACAGGTCCCTACATATTCATGAACAAGCCTCTTTTGTTGTGCAAATTCCAGCTCTTGCATTTTGATTACTTCCTTCTATGTTTGTACAGTACACAGCCCTAGCATAATGGATATTTCAAACCTCCTCCTCAACTGATGATCCTACATTCATAAGCTTTGGAGAAAAGAAGGATTTATTTGTGCTTAGCATTCTTGCTAGCTACATGGTTCTCCGTGCAAAACGTGGCCTTCTGGATTGCCCTTTGTGAAGCATTTAACACTCTTCCACTGTTGGTATAGATAATTAGGCATCAAGTTTCAGCATTTTTAATTAGCTCATGCAAATAGCCTTGCTGGGGGAGAGATGCAACAGTATTTCAGTGCTAAACCAGACATTTTATTGTAAATGGCATCTATATATTAAATGAAGAACATTGCAAAATCTATTAGTATTTTGTATTTAAAAGCTTTGAGTTTTGACATCAATTTCTTTTTTTTGACTAAATTGTTTTGGGTTTCAAGTCTGAGTTATTTTAGCCTTCCTGTATTTTCTGGTAAGAAGTTAAAGGTTATTATGCCTCTTGGAGATAAAAGGACCTGCTGCTGGGATATTTCAAATTATCCAGACCTGCCATATGAGATTAATTATTGCTGTTGCTGACTGTGTAATTCAAAGGTTAAAATGCAGAGTTGAAACATTAAGTGAATCCTAATGTGATTAAGAATGTATGAATTATTTTGTCTGCTTCTTCTGCATTCATACATTACACAGCAATAACCTTGTTAGCCATATTCAGCTTCAGGAATATTAATCCAACAATGCAAGCCTACAGGAGAGCATGGGTATGAAAAAGAGACTATTAGAATATGGTAAGTAAGTAAATCTTTTGGGCTCACACGTGGACATAGAACCTCCTGAAAGCTAAATGGTAGCTAGTCTCAAAATATTTTCAAACAAGCCCTAATTTGACTATGAGGTGACTGTTTTATGAAGGGAGAAAGCAAATTAGGCACTTCAACTGAAAGGTACAATTCATGTTATGCCAAGATCATAGGAGGAACTTAACATGCTGTCTGCTAATACTCTATCAAATACAACACCATTCTTATTGATTCCATTAAAAAGCTTTGCAGCATTTCAAATAAACAAATGATATTGGACAGCTGGTGATCAGCTGACAACTCACACTGATCCCTCTGTGCTCTGTAAATATAACCCACTTCTACAGACACCTCAGAGATGTTGGCTTTCCTTCTCAGCTGCATATCAGCTGTGTTCACTGCACAAAATTTGGGTGATTGCTTTTCTAACTGCATGTCTTTCACTCAGTACAAATTCATAAGAAAACTGCTTGGGCAATGCTGAATTAATTAGCTAGTGATGTGCTCATTGCTATCAATTTAGTATTTATAACTTTATCCATTATTATACTACAGAATGTCATCTATGAAGCTTGGTGCTCTGTCCTAAGAGTCACTGACTTTTCAATCTATTTAACTATTTCTGTTAAAATTAAAAAAGGGAATTCTCTCAATATAGTTCTTTTTAAGATGTCAGTGTTTTTCTCATAAAAATTATCTTTCAGTGAAGTGAAATGGATCAGGCATTCTTTGTCAGTTGGAGAAAATCTTTTGTAGGTTTGTATATCATAAGAAAATTTTCAAAAAAGGGTTTAGAAAAGCAGAATGCTTTAGAAGGTACAATGCAACCCTTTCTCCTCTCTGCTTCCCATAGTCAATTATATGATGAAGAATTTCATTGCTATGTGAGTTTTGGTGGAACTTGCTCTGACTTATCAATGCTAGAGCAGTCTGAGAGGAGCCTTGGCAGAGGGAAAATGCAATGAGCACTTTATAAATCACTTACAATGATCTATATTAGCTTCTGGTAGTAAAACAGTTCTTAGATTAGGTACCATGATCAAAACCAGAGTAAGGGTCCTGTAGATGAGTTAAATACTCAACTCCTTTTTAAGTAGGGTTTAAGTGAATCAAATGACTAACACAGAACTTCTTCCAGGTCAGGAATTTGGCAAGAGGCAAACTGAGAGCTGGAATGGAAAAAAAGTAGGAATGGAACTACAATTACAACATATTACAGTATAACCTTGGCACTGCTAAGTAACAGGAACTAATGAAACCTTTTCAGTGCTAAGAAATGCCACTTTCCCTAAAATGAGAGCTGCGTCATTACTGAGGAAAAAGCCAGGGTAGGATACATAAAAGAGATTAATGTTTCTTTTTCAAGAAAGCTTTTTATTTTCAGATTTTAGAGATATATGCCACTTGTGGAAAGGATATGAGAAAGAAGTGAAGGGACCATGAGGAAACATAAAACCACAGAAAATTTATATCGCAGGTAATTTGGCTTTTTGAAAATATCACAAAGGTGGAAAAGAAGGAAAAGATCCTAGCAAACTTAACTATTTAAAGTGTGGGATGCTGAGAGCTCTGTGCTAACATTTATGTGGAATGATAAATTATCTACTGGAGCTGCACAAGTGCTCATACTGATGCTCAACCCAAAATGACTCACAAATTCTATCACAAGTTTATGATTTTTAATGATATTTAGAATGATTTAAAATATATGGTTTATTATTCTATCGTAAACCCAGGATAGATAAACTTAATCCACTATTTAGATAATCCACCAGCAATCAAGAATTGCAGGTTTGTCTTCAGGGAGGTACAGGCATGTACAGCAGTTTATGAAGTCCCATGACAGCTGTCTCACGAGGTACATGCATAAGGGGTCTCCTCCCACAAAAGCAAAAAAGAGCATGTTAACTGTGACTGAGCTTTAAGGGTTAATTGACTAATACATTTCATATTAACACCAAAAATCACCACAGAGGACTGACAGACAAATGAAACATTTCAGTCAGATGTAGTGCCTGAAGGAAACAGTGAACTTTCTGCTTCAGATAACCCTAGCATCTGTGTATGTACCACAGAGAAAATGAATGTATCAGTCTTGGGAAAAAAAATCTGAGAAATTCTCATGTCACCACTGTGTAATGCTTGAGCTTAATATTTTTCTTAACCAAAGAAACAGATTCCAGATCTTAGAAGTGATAGAGAAGACCATATTTCATTAAATTTTCTCTGATGAACAAAAAAACTAAATCAAAGGCAAATAAAGAAGGAATAGTTTAGTGTGGTTCAATGAGTCTCTTTGAATGCACAGCATGAATTACTTGGAAATACTTGAAATTGCTTAAATTTCAACATCTTGTCTACAAAGTAAAAGAAAATGTATTTCAGAAAAAGGAGTATGTAATAGATTTGAGGCTCCTTCTGCTCTCAAAAATCCAAGAAAAAAATCTTCTGCCTCAAAGTCTCTGCTGGAAACTCACAAAATTTGACAAATTTTGGCTGGAGCTTCCACAGCCCATCCCCTCATTTTCTCACCATGTTTAACTTGACTTCAGCTTTTTCTTTTTTTTATATTTCTAGCCAGTTAATACACTTGACCAGACAGCTTCCATACATAGAAAATAATGTAAAAGACAAAATTACAGTGAAGTGAAAGAAAAAACATTTCAAAATGAACAAGGAGTCCATATGTGCTTAATTTTCTCTGTGTCTCAATTCTGAATTCTTGGGAGTATCCTCTTATGGTCCTAAAAAGATGTCTCAGACAGCTTGTTTTGCCAAAAGGAAAGATTGGACAACTGCCTTTTGTAGTTACCAGAGAGTGGAATTTAAACATTGTTTATGGCCTTTATTATGGTAAGGATTTTTTTTTTATGGTGATTGTTTGGCTTACAATATCAGCAAAAAGAATCCTGTAATTTGGACAAGAGACTGAAAAGGATGTCTTCACACCTGATCAGGACTATTATATGTTTCACCTGTAGCTGTTTTACTACTTTTCTGGCATGTTTCTTAAATTGCATGTACTTAATGCAATCCCTTGCAAATTAAGAGCAACTTCATGTGGACAGTTAGGGAGGGCAGCTCTGTAAGGACACATCTCCCATTTCAGAGGCTTAACATCAGAGACAGTCAAAGACTAATTTAGCCCATGTACATGGAGCAGCACCACTAAAAGTTTGAAGAGAAGTAAGTGCACCTATGCAGATCAACTCCACAGTGCCTCCAAAGTATCCAATATCCAAAATAATGAGAACGAGGTGTCTGAACATATTACATACAACCATAAACTAAGGAAATCCTGTGAATCATTGATGATTAAACATTAAAACTCCTGTTGTGGTTTAATCCCAGCTGTCAACAAAGTATCACACAACCATTTTCTCACTCCCTCTCTGGGACGGGGGAGAGAAGCGGAAGGGTAAAAGTGAGGAAAGGCAGTGGAATAGGTAAAGTAAAAGCCTTGTGCACATGCAAAATGTCACAAGGAATTAATTCACCACTTCCCATGGGCAGACAGGTGTTCAACCATTCCCAGGAAAACTTCTCTCAACCACACATAACAATGACTTGGGAAGACAAATGCCTTCACTCCAAATGTCCCCCTATTCCTTCTCCCCCCCCTGCTTTATATGATCAGCATGATGCCATACAGTATAGGATTGTCCCTTGGGTCACTTGGGTCAGCTGTCCCAGCTGTGTCCCCTCCCAGCTCCTTGTGCCACCCCCAGCCTGTTTGCTGGTGGGGTGGGGTGAGGAGTAGAAAAGTCTTTAACTCTGTGTAAGCCCTGCTCAACAACAACTGAAACATCCCTGGGTTACTAACCTGTGCTCAGCACAAATCCCAGACTCAGCCCCATAACAGCTCCTGTGAAGAAAATTAACCCTTCCAAAACCAGAACAACTCCCAGATCCAGAACAAGACTGGTTAGTTGGAAAGCCTTGATGCTTAAAACGTAAATGCTATGCTCTTACCTCATGTGCTCTGATCCATTTACTGTGTTAGATAAACAGCATGAATCCATACAAAGCTATTGTAGTGCCTAATGGAGTTGTGAACGACTGTTTTCTGATAGGTGAAGAGATTTCATGGGATTAGCCCTAATCAGGTACTTTAGGTAATGAGAATCTCTCCATCCAGCATTGAACAAAGCCACACAAAATGGTTCTTTCCCCATATCTCAGCAGGCTTTGGATAGATGAAAAGACAGATTAAGGAAATGTCTGAGCAAGGAATACTTACTTTCATTGCTTCAATAAATAATAAAAAAATCAGGACAAGTCTAACTTCATAGATAGTGCAAAGGCACATATTTACTCCAATTCAGTGCAAAACTATACAGAAAAATCTGGCAGATTAAAAGAATTCAAAAGAATCTGAATTCATTCCTCCCATATTTTAGACATTCTTCAAATTGTGTAGTCATTGCATTTCATTAGACAAGTGAGCAGTTCAGTTTTATACATCCATATTAACATTCCATTTAAATGAAAAACAATATATTCATTAAAATATAAATTTGTCAAAAAGCTTAATTCTGATCAATTTATTTAACATAGTATCTCTTTGTGAATATGTCCATTTATGTTATTGAAGGGATTTATTTTCTCAAACAAAGTAATACCAAAACTCAGGATGTAAATTAAATATATAAAACTGAGCTTCTAATGTTCATGCAAACCTCATACACATATACTGGATATCTGCTAAAACATACTAAAACATAATAACCTATTCAAAAATATTTCCTTTAAAGCAATTGCCTACATTTAATATTTAGGCCTTAGGGAAAAATTAAAGCAACAACATTTTTACTGCATAACATTCTCATAAAACATGGATGAGTGCTTCACCTCTGATAAAACAACATGCATCAGGAATTTATTGTATTAAGGTACTAGCAGATCAGGGGACAAAGAAAATCATGTTCAGAAAGAGGAGAAAGATGATTTGCTGATTAAAAAAATAAAGTAAAAACCCAAGCAAATCAACAACAGATTTTAAAATGAGTGCTATTATTGCCCTATATAGCCTTCAGATGTTATTGAAGATACCAACTTTTCTCTAGCCCTTTTTTTTTACCTCTATGCATTTTCAAATCAGATAGATAAAGTACTCCCAAGCAAGCAAAAAGGGAGGAATCAGATCAAAGACAATAAAGCATGACAGATAAAGGCAGAGCTATCTCATAATAATAAAGCACAGGAAAACAATCCACTTTTCATCAGGTCATGTGGTTCATGGACTGTAGGAGCAGATGATATTCAGATACTAGCATGGAATTATAATACTGTAGGAGGCTTGAAATGGAATTAAAATACTGTAGGAGGCTTGAAATGCTAATTCATGCTAAAATTGTGTATTTGAATAAGCCCCTCAGCTTAATCATTGAAATCAAGTTGAAACATGGGTCAACTTTTGCTATTTAAAAAAAAAATAAATAAAAAACTCCAGTGATGTCTTCATGTGAACTCATCACAGAAAACTAACAGAGAATCAAAATGGTCTAGTGACAGCATTCTGGATATACAAATTACTGGTAAAATGGTAGCTCCCAGCTATAGAAATGGCAGAGGAATTTTGGCCATTATCCCCTTAGACAGTAGGGTCCATGTGATCCGTGGTTTTGTTTCTGATCACAAACTGTACTTTTGTGAATATTTGTTAATAGTATTGAATAAGTAAACATCAAAAAGCATATAAAGATTTTTTTTAACAAGACAGTGTGTCTAACTCAAGAGTGTAGAGATACCTGTAACTTCAGAGATTGTTTCAGAAAATTCAGGCTCCTCATAAAGGAGTATGATGACCCATAAAAAAACCCAAACCAAACCATAAAAAAATAGTCTAGAACCATAAAATACTAGTTGAAACACAACCAGAGGGAGAGTTAAATGCAGAATTATTTTTGTGCAGAAATGCAGAAAAGGCAGTGAACCTAATGGCAAGGTATGAAATGCATTAAAGAGAGACATAACAGAGCTCTAAGGAAATTTAAAACTGATCTGAAGATGGAAATGGCAATGAGGATTAAAACTGCAGGCAGGAAAAAGAGCTAGCCTTTTTATGGGTTCACAATGTTCTCTGTATTCCTGCTTGCAATTATACTCTAGGGTGGCAATCAGTCATCAGGAACATCCAAAAAGAGTAATATCCACTGTAATGGAAGTTATTCCATTCATACTTGTGTGATGAGCCTTTTCCATGATCCAGAATTAATTTCTTCTACATCAAAAGTACTCAAATCATACCACACTACTGTTTAAGCACAGTGAGACTCATAAAACTTAAGAATGACATTTCAATCACAGTTAAATAAAAGTCAGAGGGAGCTTAAGCTCATTTTTAATATGAGACATATTAACGTTTATTTCAAACACTGGCCTGGATATATTGAAAAGTAATATTCAGCAAAGGGAAGTCTATGGAGAGGCCATGTATTCTGTCTTGCTTTATAAGGAGAGGCATATTTAATTCATCAGACCGCTTATTAAAAAAAACCCACACTGTTCATTTATTCTTTTTTTGCATCTCCTTAGCTCTTACCTTCCAGACTCAAATGTAAACCACGTTGAGTCACGTCCATATCTCCTCAAAGAGCTCAGAGGCCACATGACCAGCTTGACCTTGGCATTGTGGATGTCCCAGAGATAGATGTTTTCATGTGTGATCTGCATTGTACATTCCCCATAGATATCTAAATTTGGTGTAGGCATAAGGTATACATTGAATCGTTCTGGAAAAAAAACAAAACCACAAAGTAAGATACCACAGGTTAAAGTAAGATTTTATACTGGGAAAAAAAAAAAAGAAATAAAGTCTTTAGTTCTGATGATCCAGAAATCAAAGCCAAATTTCTGGCTTTAACAGAAGTGAGGATCCACTGGTATTGAAGCTGTCCTGCTAGTGAATAAGAGAGGAATAAGAGGAAAATAATCTTTGGTTCGTTTCCCTTACAAATGATGCAGCAGTCTGAAACATCTTTCACAGATGATCTGCATAGTTCTCTTTGATATATGTTGCAGCAACTTTACTGAAGTTCTTTTTTACCCCGACATTAAGGTCCATGACTTTTTACAAATCAAAACTCACAACGATGAGAACTCTGACAGAGACTCCTCTCTCAAAGAATAGAACTAAAGGTATCTTGGCAAAACATGTATGTGCAGCCATCACCTCTTGGAAAAGCTGTCCTTGAAATTGCAAATCCAAGTTTACTTGTTGAAGCTTGTAAATAATTACATTCCTTGCATTCAGTTTCTGTTTATTTGCCAAAGTAATTAATATTTTCAAAAATAATAACAATTTTAATCATCTGTTGCTTTCTTGAAACATCTGATTCAACATGATATATTATTATGGTCATGACATCAATCACTGTCAGCTGCACTTTGCTTGCAAAGTGCACTTATTGCAGTAGGAGGTCAAGGGCATTAGTAATTTTCTGAAGTGCCTGAATTGCATGGGCTTTAATAAGCAATGCAAAAAAAATAATCATAAAAAAAGGAAACAAAAAAAACCAGGAGAACCAAGGTGATGTAAAACACCATTAACTCATATGGAAGGAAGTAAGTATTATGAGGAAGAGAAATTTCAATACAAATTCAATTTTCTTTGAAGAATAACTAATGTTTCTATGAGTTGCTTCTACAAAGAATGAAAAACTCAGTTAAATTTCTAGATGTACAGTTGGAAGTGCCAGCCTTCATGCATTGCAATATTAGGGCTTAATAGCATCATATGGGAGAGAGTGCAGTACACTCACAACTTTCCTGTCACAGTTTTTTTTCATCTTTGAAATGAGTAAAAATGCAAAATGTCAATTCTACTGCCTGAAAGTGTTGACAAAAAAACCTAACAACAATTCCAAGTATGAGCATGAGCAATGCTTATTCAATAACAATATTAGGAAAATGTTCTTTAGAGGGACAACTGATAGGAAAATTGCCTCCATTTACTTGATAAAGTAAAAAGGGTTAGAGGGTAAAAAGGGTGGATTAAATATTTTTAATCCATCATTGGAACTAAATTTTCTCACAGTGTCCTAAAATTAGGAAAGAATTTAAATTCAAGTGAGAGAAATTTACTGCAACACCCAAAATTAGCTTCCCATTCTGTTTGAAATTCAGTATGATAGGCATTATGTCTCTAATTTTTGAACATTTAATATATATATATATGTTTTTGACAAAACAGTTAAAATATTGCAAGTGAGTTGATATAAAATATGAGTGTGTGTGAGTTTGTGTGTGTGTGAATAAAGTGGCAAAAGTTTGAGGAATTAGAGAAAGCAAGGAACTGCTGGCTGAGCAATAAAAATTGCTGCATAGCTATAAGTAAACTTGTCATCCCTAATGTTGTTCTGTTTCAGTCAATTTAATTTTGTCCTATTAATGGCTCCCCAATTTATTCATTTAGTCACAACCTCTTCTCCCAGGCCCAAGTTCTCATTAGTCACACTAATGGGTTTTAGCCCTAAAAGTTTAATTTTATGACTAGGATCCCATGTGTGAAACCCCAGACATTTTGTGAAAGTCTTGTGACACACAGCACAAGTAGATTAGCAGAGGCTGCTGAGATCCCTGAGGAGAATTCCCCCTAATGCTCAGAGGAGTGCATGGGGCAGGGGTGTAATGTAATGCCTACTAAACTAAATGGAAGGACTCACACTTGGGAGTAGCGGGTCAAAGACCACATTGGGAAGGGAATGGTGGTGAACAAGATAACTTTCCCTTTGCACTGCAATTATATATATATATATATGTATACGTATGTATATGTATGTATATGCACCCTTTCAGTATCCATATGTCATTGGGATCGTCACACAGAAATTCCTCACAGCTGTGCAGTGTATCATCATACTTTTATCATGTATTAGACTCCAGCTTTGCATTGCTGTGCTGTCAGTTATTGCCACTTCCCTCCTCCATTTGAAAGAAAGATGCAGTAACTGGCCTGTCAGCTCTTTCTCTCTTGCATGACACGAAATAACACAGTGTATCTATGGGGGATGGGGGTACTATATGAGAATGAAAATCTTTCTCTTTCCCCATCTTCACTGACAGAATGCCTCAGACAGCAGAGAAAATGAAAAGGTACAATTATTTTTTGAAGTTAACATTCAACTGCTGTGTGGAAGACACAAAATACTTCAACTTGCTTTAGATGTTACCAGGTTAGTCATGAAATGCTCAACTTCTGTAATGTGTTTGAGGATATTATTGCATGAAGGGCATTCAGGACATATGGTATCCTCAAACTGTCAGGAGACATTTGCTGACTTTGCATGGGAGGTCAGTGTCTAAGGTGAGATGTCAGGGATTAAAGGAAGTATGTCTGATTAAAGTGAACATCAGCTGCAGGGCAAAACGTGGCACCCTTGGAACTGAATCAAATTGGCAAGAAAAATGAGTGTACAAACATATGTGCTGGAGAAGATTGAGGGTGGGATAGTTTTGCTTTTGGAACAAAACCTATACGTTTGAATAGTGGGCAGCTGAGGACATGGAAAGCTGTAGATTAAATGGTTTTAATTAACATGCAGGGTCAAAATTTTCCAGTTCAGAAAATATTTGAGCAGGTATCTAGTTAATGGTAATACAGTCATTCCATCTTTAATGGCATGTTTTGCCCTTACACTCATCCAGGCAAAAACAAAAACTCATCATAGGCCAGATTTGGGGATTCCAGCTGAATTCTGACACCAAATCTTCTGAATGACATTGAATAAGTTATTTTGCTTCTCTTTGGTTCAGATACCATCTGCATATGAGTAGGATGAGATAATAACAGTCCATTGGCTAGTAAAACTAAGCAAATAGAAGTTAATAAGGGGCTCAAAAAGTAGGGAGATGGAAGAAACCAAACAAGATGCAATGTTGTTGGACAAGGTGAGACTGGGATTGAACAGGCACAATTCCTCAGCATTCAGGATTCTTATCCTCCTCCCTTCTCTAAACAGGTGAGAGCAAAGTTCAGGGAGTAGGGGAGCCAGGATGAGAAAAAAATGCTGCTATATTGCTACACTTATTATTTCACTCAATGTGACTGCTCTTTCCCATCTCCTTGAATAAGCAGAGCAATGCTTCATCACACACTTAGTGCATGTAAAGGTGTTTAGCATTTGGGCTTTGGCAAGAATAAGACATTTAATAATGCTTTCCAGGGCATAGGAGCACAAGAGTCTTTATGAAAATGAGCATATTGACTGAGACAGAGACTTGGCAGCAACTCCAAAATGCTCTTGGCCTTCCAGCTGTACTGGGGGAGCAAAGTGATGAGAGCCCAGTGATCCTGATGCTGCCATTTTATCACTGGATTCCTTTGGTTAAATCATCCCAGCTGGAAAACCAACCAGATGACATTGCAATCTTGCAAACCAGATGCTTGGTTTCATTTCAGCTTTAATGATGGGTAAAAAAATTACATATAGAAGGTGACAGTCAGGTTAGTGGCACCTATATAAATAAGTAGAGGATTTGAAAGCAAATATTCAATTTATATGTGAAAGAAACTCCTCCACCTGTGAGACTTCTCCTGCTGACCAGCTGTGGCTAATTTTCAGGTGGAAAGAGAGCTTAAAGTCTGGAAGGGGCAGCATTTTGTGTTTATTCATATCTCAGGGCTATTAGAATGTTTCCCTTCTTCTGTATGCAGTGAGGAACCAGGATTTCAGAAGAAATTTTTTTGTCCTTTGCTTATAAATATTCTGCTTTGCATTCATTAAAAATGTAAGCATATCAATAAAAAAGTAGGCAAATACTTCAAATTGTTTCAGTGGTAAGTAGTAAGGTAGAGAAGAATCTGAAGTCTCACTGGATTAACATTAAAACTGTAAACACCTTGCTTTTCTGAATAAAACTGTCCGTGTTTCATCTATTTAAAAAAGCCCAAAAAACAAACCTATTGTATAAGAATGGATTAAGGATAACAGAAGATGAATAAAAAACCATGCAAAGTGCTTTTATGTATTAAATTACAGATATTCTACAGACCCTAGAAAATGCCCTAAAACAAGTCAGCTCTGTGAATGTAATTACAAAGTCTCTATGCTTTGGCTGTCGTTTGTAATCTCAATATGTAGCACAAAGAAATGCCTCATAATCCTCTTCTGAGGATTCAAGGACGTTGTTCACTATGAAAAGCTAAATTTTTACTAACAAGAATTAATGACTTTCTTGCAATTAAAATCCAGGAAGCAAGACTGCTGCTCCTGTGGAAGGTTTTTAAATAAAAAAGGAAGGTAAAACCAATGAAAGAACAAAAACCTTACAAAGGAAGTAATTTTATTAAATACTAATTTAAATATTAGGCAGGGAGGAAAAGCAAAAATTCATTTATCTTTCAAAATTTTCCAGACTTTGAAAATAAAAATTATGTTTATCATGGAGTATTTTTTTTTTAATAAAGCCTCAAAACACATAATTAAAAAGCCTTTAATTGATATCACAGGATTGAATTAGGAGTAAATAAGATATAGCAGCAAAGGATGGATCAGGTCTTTTCTTCAGTTTAAAAATTTGCATTTTAACATTTGCCCATTTTCTTTAAGTTTTACATCAAGTTTACAAGTAAAGTTTAATAGAAAATGGTTTAGTACAAGAAAAGTTTAATAGAAAATTATTTAGTATGAGTATTCAACTATTTTAGCACTATTATTTAGTATTTAAAACAGATAGAAATAGAATCTTCACCAAACAGATGCACCTGCTCCTAAAAAGTGAATTGATTAATAGTCTACACATACTGCTTTTTTAACCAACATTATCTTGAATATTCTGATTTCTTTTTCACATTAAATGTAGTCTGTTATTGTATAGTGTCCATCAGATGACATCTTTCAAATTGCTTCATTTTATAAAGAATGAAAATAGTGACACATTGAACACACTATCCATTATGAGAATGGAGAAATTCTAGATATGACATCACCTGGAAAGATAAAAGTCAAAAAAGAACCCCAAAACTCCAAAATTTGTTTTTGTCATTATGTTTTGGGATGTATCGTAAATGCTTCCAAATGCATCGAGAGCTGGAAAGGAAGCTTCCAGTTCTTCCAAATGAAGTCAACACTCTACATTCACAACTTCTTCATCTAGCAGCAGCTTGAGAAACCTAAGGATTATGAAATGTGCATGCAAGAATCACAGCACATTGCTTACACTTGTCAACAGTGTAATCAGATCCAATTCAGTCCAGATTTTCTTTCATGGACTTATAACTGTGTATTACTATTTGCATATAGTCATTATATGAAATAAATTCACTGTCATTATATGAAATAAATTACCTGAATAGGATTCTGAAGTGAGGTCTCTACTGCTTTTGCTTTTATACTGTATTTTAATTCTTTAGCAAATAATCTAAAGGGAAATTCACAAGTGCTAGAGACCATGTTCAGTGTGAAAGGAAACTTAAACAGAAACAAGGTTGCTGCTATAGGGCTGAGGTACACCAACAAATCACTTAGATTTGCAGGAGAGAGTAGGTAAAATGGTTGGAGAGCAACAGAAGCTTCATTTCACATCTCAATTTAATTGGAATTTGTGCATCATTCCAAGCTAAGCAGCCATTAGTTGTGAGCCTTAAATTTCAAAAGAAAACCACCTAATAGTCATTTTCTGCAGCAGAGTTTACGCAGCAAGACTTGTGGTAATACTTCTGGAAAGCAATAATGGAGCTGAAATCCAGTGAGAAGCTTCCTGTTACTGATGTGCTTTGCACAAAAGTAGCTTAGATGTCTTCTCTCACCTTCCTACAAGACACAGCAGCAGAGCCCTCTGCTATAGGCAGAGCAGCTCTACAGTTTGCCTCATTTTGCTGTCACCACTGCAGAACTGCTTGGTGCTGGAGGCTCAAACAACAGCTCAGCTATGCTGAAACAGATCCCACTGGCACCTACTGACCACTCCAGAGCTATAAAAGAATGCCTCTTTCAGGTTTAGATTTCTATTTCTTTAGATTCCTATTGTCATGGGACAGAACTGCCTTGTGATTGTATGGCCTTTGCACACCAAACAACAGTTTTGCCAGCCTTTGGAGCAAATTTTTTTTGCAAACCATGTTGTTGCATTCCTGCCACAGAGAATCAGGTGTCTTCCCTTCTCAAATCTAAAGCTCATCTCAGAAGGACCACAAGAGCGAGACTGGGGGGATAAACAGGCTCAGAAATAATAAAAAAAATGTATTAAAAAGATGAGAGAAACCATGCATATTTTATTTACCAAAGATTTTCTGAATTTTAATTTTTTGTGTATAAAAATATAAGTAGCATGTAGCAATTTTAGTGGCCCGAGGGCATATACAATAACAATTATGAAAAATTATTTCAAATGTTTCAAACTGAAGGTAGTGGCTTTGGTGGTCACATACAGGAAAAGAAACTACAAATCTACACATCAGAAAGTTGGGGGTTTTTGTTTGAAAGAGAGCCAATTTATTTATCTGATATGTTTGGTGAGTATCCTTACATCATTAAAATGTCCTTTAAGAACAAGATTGGGCAAGTAGTTGAATACATGAAGAACACTGCATATTAAAAATATTATCTCTTGAAAAAGGTAAAGCAGTTCATGAAAAAAACCCCACCTTATTAGGTTAGTTTTTCTAGTCCAAAGAGGTATCTTTACCAAATTTTACACATTTCGGAAAATCTTTAGTGAAAAGTGACTATTTGAAAAAACCTCAATGGAATGGGATGCAATTAATGCTTAATACACCTGTTCTTTTGGGATTAATGCATTAGCACCTCTTATATCATAGAGATCTGAACAGTATGACACCATTCAATGTCTTTTAGCCTTTAAAAGTGCAAAAAAATTATCCAAAACTGAAAACCCATTAGCACTATAATATTTATTACAATCTGTGGTCGTGCTCAAACAATAAGAGACATCTTATTTCAGTGATCTGAAAGAAAGCCTTTGTATGGGTCAGGCAACAAACTTGCATAACTAGATGCTGAGGCTGTGAGACTCTGTTACATGTTTTACAGACTGTATTCTCACATCTCTGTTTCAAGTAAGCATTAATAAATGGACTAACTCGAGAGGAATTCTATGAAGTTGACACACTCGCAATATGTTTTGAAGAAATGACATTCAAAGATACTACACTGGTATTCAGTTTTTACAGAACACAAAAAAATAAAAAATATCCAGAGAGTGACACAGCTGCCATTTTCATAAAGAGCAAGATTTTAGATGCTTCATACACATAGCCACTGTCCATGAATTTTCAGTTGTAAAATTAACTTTGACCTTTTGGTTTCAGGTCAACAAAAGCTCAACAAGAGTATTTATAAGCAAAAACTCAGTATGTGCAAGAAAATAAACTGAAAATCTGAAATGATGCCACCCAAATCACCAAATGATTCCACCCTGGAACTAGTCACCTTCTCAATAACACTGTCATGTGGGGAATGACACTGCCAGGTTTGCAGGATAAGATAACAAGTGTAAACTGAAGGCACGGTTCCACTCAACTGAAGAAATCTGCTACAGGAATTTGAGTGCAACTGCAAATTCTTACAGCATAGATAAATGAACAAAATGTCAAATTTCATACCTATAGTAAGAATCTCTGCACTTTTTCCTCCTTCCAAGTTGATTAAAAGACATCCACAACAGAATTTGTTTTGCCTCTGAACGAGACAACTTTGAATTTCAAATGCTTATTAAAATGCAAAGTTGTGCATCAAGGGGATGAGGGAAGGATGAGGATAGGTATCAGAATTACTTGTTTGAGATATTGTAACTAATGATTTAGCAGAGCATGCTCGTCAAATATTGGATTATATGTATTCAGTCACTTGTTTTAAAAGAATACAGCTAATGATACCCTCCATGCATTATTATTCATGTGATTTGTACAACAAATACATGCTTTGCCTCTTTGTTTCCTTTCATTTATTTACTTAGAACAATAAAGATGCTAATTATGTTCATATATGCTGGTTGGTAACACTACAATTAATTTCTAGACTAAGGCAATTGAATCAAGACTAGTTCATACAACAGAACTAATATATGCCTCCTGGAGGTCATGTGTGTCTAAACTGGATCTCTTTCAGGAGCATGATAAAATGTAATATTTTCCATCTATGTCCAAAAGCTGCTGGAGATGAATGACATGAACTCACTGCAGAAAGAGCTTGACAAATTTCAAACTACTTTCCTGTTCACATCCCAGGCTTTTTGACGAGCTTTATTTCCTTTCACATTTGTGAAAGACCTCCACCTGTTCACACAGTTCTCTCTTCAGTAGCATGCAGATGAGTTTTATACCTATAGCCTATGAACACATAGCAGATGGGCGCTTTGAGTGCTGTCTGATCATTATCACTTTCCTACAACATTAGTAGCTCTCCCTTTGTTAAGTAGTTTGAGACTACAAATTGAATTCTGTGTCTCATAGCAGGTAAACAACTTTATGAACATTTGAACTTCTTTTAAATCCCATTTCAACATGTCTGCTTTTTGAACAGAATTCCTTAAAGATTTCTGTATATTTCATGCTGTGTGCTATTAGGTTCAGAGAAATAATATAATAAATATAGTGCCGTACATTCTATAATTTAATTACGTAATTTTGTTTATAATGATAGTTGGCTTGATATTTTATGACCATTGAGGCTGTGTGTGTTATTACTTTGTTGAAAGCTATTGGATCTTACAGAAGCATCAAGACAGTAATAATCATTGAGAGCTGTAATTTAGGGAGGACTAAATGAGCACATTTTGTGTTGCCCTTGTGTTCATTAATAGGAATTAAATGACAGGGTAATCATAGATTTTCTTTTGTTATTGCCTATTCCATCCACCAGCATTCTTCCTGTGCATGTGTCTAATCCAAATAGCCTTTAGATGAAGACTTACAACTCAGGCTTAGTGCTGACTAACATCTGTCACTGCCCTTTTCACACATATTTGACAGGATTTAGATGATCCTGACTTCAATATTCAAGACAGGTAGGAGTTTAAAGCAAATATGTGTTTTATAGTCCAAATTGCTGTTGGTATGTTCATCGCTGTCCTTAAAAGGCTGCCAAACAACAGCTGCTGCTTTATTCTTCTAAATAGAAGCCATCATTTCCAGAAACAGAAGGGTCATGGCCATCATTTCCCATGACAGGGAAATCTGAACACAATGAAGACACAAAGTCACTCTATATGTATTATTTGGCATGGAATTTAATAATCTTTATTTGTAAAAAAAAATAATATAAATAGGCTTGAGCTTCAAAAGCACATCCAAATGTTTATTTACTAATGATGTGCTTCCAGCTACTAGCAAAAGTCCTCCCAACAACAGGCACAAGCAAAGATGAAATGGGATATCACCTAAGAATGGATCTAGGAGTAAATAAAAAGTTACTTACCATTTTGTTCTCTCTGGACTCCAGCAGCAAGCAAATCTGGTTCCCCAAGACTTATATCATTGAGCCTGGCCCCTAGACATTCCATGCAGAGATGCTTGCACCACTCCTCTGCCTCTAATTCTGAGGAAACAGAAAGAAATCCATTCATGTTGATATTAAAAAAATAAAAGAAAAAAAAGATGTGAAGTTAAATCAATACTTTCTTACTGACAAGGTTTATCACAATATGTTTGTGTTGAAACATGAGTTATTAGCATAAAGTCCCACAATAATTTCTTTGCCTCAATTTATGAACTTTTGAAAAGGGTTACACCATTAGGACTGCATCTTCCATCCTCAAATTTGAGGATAGGAGGAGGAGCTAATAGAGAAGAGGAATAGTGAATTTTCAAGGCACTGTATTTATAGTGGGCCCTTTTGAAAGAAAAAATGCAATTTAAAAAACTTCATATATAATAGCTGAAATATACTTTACTGCAAGTCTGAACTCTTAAAGGTAATTTCTTTTTCTAAAGGTGTTAGAGCATTTTTCTAAGAGCAAAGGAAAAATAGTTATAAAACGCTCCTCAAATGCCAAACTTCTCTCTCTGCTGTAGTGAAAGACTATGCCTGCCAAGGTATTCTGAATAATTAATTTCTTCAGTTCTGTTCACCTTCTTTTGGTCTCAGGGCAACTTGGGCATTAGTTGAAACATTTATAAGAAGATTCAAAACCTCCCAGTCCTTTCTGAGATGACTTTCCCATTGACGCAATATGAGAGCTCTGTATCTGCCAGTCCACCAAAATGTGGATTCCACAAGGCATAATTCCCACACACAACCCAACATCCTCCCATTCAACTTCAGCTTCATCCTATCCACTTCCCAAGTTTAACATCATGAAATCCCTGGCATTGGTCAAACACGCATCATCTCAAGTTGGAGCTAACACAGTGTGAAACTACAACCAAGAAAAATCATGCAACTACCCTGACTGTCTTTTATTTGCAGGAAAGACTTGACCTAATGGAAAGGTCTCCCAGAGAGCAGGCTCAGCACCATGCACTCACTGAGCATCCATGGTCACAGTCAGTGTCTATCTGATCATATTCAACAGAGAGGGATTCCAGTAATCTAGAAATGTTTGCATTAAACTGCCAGTTTTTCCAATCCTTTTACTAGGGACATTGGGAAAATAATTTTGTGACAATCTCTCCAATGTACTGCTGAAACTGGGAGAGAGAAAAGTACTGCATGCAAGCCCCAAAGCAGTTAGTGATGATGAATCATTGGAATTAGTGAGATTTTTTTATCTGAGAAAAACTCCTCTAAGCCTAATTGGTACAGTCCCCAAATCCTTGCCTGGTTAGACATAGATTTCATACAAACATTTGCTGGACAAGAAAGGGCGACAGGCACACAGTTCCAGGTCTTCAAGAACCTTTGGATACCTTCTTTTCTTCAGCGTCTTGAATAATCCAGGAACAGATCCATATTGTTCCTGAGTTATTCTGGCTATCAGCTGACTAAGTTCCCAGTCAAACAGCTGGAATAACAGAGCCTATTTTGTAATTTTTGAGAACCAAATATGGTTGTTGTCATAAGATTTTGGGGGTGCTTCTTCAGAGTGTTGTGAGGAAAGTGGTGTCCCTTAACCCTTCCTGCTTTTTTGCAGTCTTTGTCTCAGGACACAGATTCCCAAAGTTGGTCTTCTCATAACATCCTCACGTTCTAGTGGTAAGAGCCAGAACATTATGTCAGTAACATACAGATGACATTTAGCTTCAGAGGTGAAAAGAAAATACTGAGGTGTTTTTTCAACACTGCTATGGATGTATCCTCCCTGATGGAAGTAAGGAGAGGGTAGGCTTATCTCTAGACAGCAGTAAATTTTTACCGTTTTTAAAAGAAGGAAGATGAGTTTATTCAAACACCTACTTCCAAAATTATTCTACTCATACATGAAGAAATTTCCTGTATATTTTCCCTTCCCCTCTTTTAGCATTTGCCATTTCCTTGGATACTTGTGAGGTCTTTTGAACTGAAGCCACACCTTATAAATCCCACTTTCCCATGGAGAGGGTTTCATGCCAGAGACACAGATGACAGAACTGGACCCCAAGCCACACTGCCCTATTCTGGCAGCATGTGGATGGGGCGAGGGAGCAGGGCACCAGCACATAGGTAAGAGAGTTGAGGTGCCATTGAGTTACCCAACATCTGCTCCCAGTTATAGATAAAGGCAGGGCAGTCAATGGGCGAAACTGGTAGCACAAAGGTGACAGTGCAAATCTCAGCAAGCGCTCCCATGGGTTTTTTTGCTTCTTTTCTGCCTAAACTGTGTCACAGAACAATATATATGCTGACAGAATGCATAGCTCTATAAAAGCCTGCAATTTTTCCTGGAGTGTGGCCAGGATATAACATTTTATGTATTTTACAAAATCTGCATTTTATTACTTTTTTTCATTGTGCTTGCACCCAGAGTGAAAGGGCTTGTACTGTAAATGTAGAATGAGATGATGGTAAACAAACACTTATCTAACCTTTCTAATATTACAAATATCTGAGAAGAAAGTGGAACATACTGGTAATCCCATAAATCCAGTTTAAGATCAATATATATTCAAAAGAGGACTCCTGTAAAAGCTACACATTCAACTTATATGTATTCTCACACCAAATTTCCAGTAGATGTTTTTGGAAACAAACAAACAAATGAAGTGCTCTAGGAAGCTGTTTCTTCTATGTGTCCTTGTTTTGTCTCCACAATCTACTTACTAATCTCTTTTACAGGAACATCTAGGTCTTGAAAGTTTGGATGCAGAAACCTCCTTTCAGGGTGTTCAGCTGGCAGTTTATTTCAAGCTGCTGCCTTATTGCTGCCAGACACTGATGACTGGGCCCAGATTAGACCATTCTCCAACTGCCATGCAGAAGAAACTTATCTTGGTACGAGTGTTATAAGATCATGGCTATATTTTGCAAAGTGTAGGCTATAGCATGCATTGTACTGCTGTACAACTCAAAATTTCTGTCTTACAGAAATGATTGACCTTATGCTATGGGAAATACAGTTCCAATGCAGAACTGAAATATCTGCCCACAGAACTGTGAGGATTTGTGTCTGCTGTCAGAAGAATCATCGTTACCTACAAATGTGTCTGGAAGGTCAAGGGTATGAAGGTAGTGTATGAGTTAGTCCTGCCTAATGCATTCTGATAGCTATTGCTTACTTGCAGGGAATTGCCTTCCACCTTTTCCTTGATGGACATGTTAAACTTTTTTTTTTAGGAGAAGGTGAGTTACTTTTCAAAACCAAACCCTTGATTCTCCTTTCACCATGTGCATCAATAAAGCCATTTGCCATTCTTTTGTAAAATGTCTATAGAATATCTTGTGTCTCTGGGTAACAAATTAAATATTATTTATGATACAAAAATTATTTATTATAATTTGCAGCAAATAAATGTGTCATGACAGAAATCTTTAAGAATGCCAGGTACCATGTCAGAAAACAGAGATATCTCAGTTACTTCTTTATTTTGATTACATGCATATACTGAAACAGATGAAATATTACAGTGGAACCAAGCAATAAAAAAGTGTCAGCAAAATTGTCCTCTTTAATGCATGTAGATTAGATTTATTGGTGGTAAATGCAGAGTTTTTAGTCGTAACTGGTACTTGTCACTGAAAAATTTATTTTCCTCTTAAGATAACTGAATTCCTGGACTGAATGATAAATTGTAAAGCATGCTTTCACAGCTATAAATAAAATCAAAATACCTGCATTTTTATCTTTACTGTTATTTAATTATAAAATTCTACAATACAAATCTCATGAGCTGAGATAAAATGCAAAGAGATGGGCGACCTTAAATAGGCACTGTTTACTGTACCAGAAACATTACTGGGAACAAATTTGTAAGCTTGCTACTCAACTTGCTATTGGCAATGTTTTCCTGCAGCTGATCTGAGTTTTAGGTCATGCCTGAGGCTATGTGTCATTTCTGCTTCAGTTCTCAGGTGATTACAGTGGTGCTGCTGTATCTAGTCTGACCACTGTCTTGGACATAGGTGATACCACAGGATGATGTTGGTTTGCTGATAAAATATCAATGATGAAATAATGTCAGCAAATTGTGTTAGAGATAGGAATTTGTCATAGTAAAAGTGTTCTTCTGCTACTTAACACCTTAAAAGAAATTATTATACACAACATTCTCTACCGAGAGGGGGTAAGTGGCAATGAAACATATAAAATGGATGCATTTCAAATTCACTGTCCACAGAAACCCTCTAGATCTCTTTCTATCTGGCCTCCAGATCCTCTAGATCTCTAAGACTAGAGGAGAGATTGTTCTCACACTCCTAACTTAGGAAGCATTTTGTGTGTGGACTCAACCAAACAACTTCTGAATCCTGGTAACTTCATGCTCTTTCCCATTTTCCTTGTGTTCACATGGCACAATCCTACAGCAGCATTCCATCTCCCACCACCACAAGATGCCAGCACAGTTGGATGCCTCTAGGCTGAGATAAAGCCCTGATGCGCTGACCCCTCCTGCTCAGTCCAGTGCCCTCCATTTTGGGAGATCCACTCCATCACTATAAGCATCAGTTTATTGAATTTGTAAATAATAGGGCTCAATTTATATGCACATCCTAGAGACAGGCGTCTTCCCCTTCTCTTGCAGCCCATATAAAGTGATGTGGTTAAGAATTTAGGTTGGAAATAGCATGTGTACAATATTAGAAGGGGATAACAAACATAGTCCTTGTGCAAATCACAAAATCTCAGTTATGTCTTCATGTTTTACCTGGTGTCAAACTGTATAAATCTGAAATGTTAGTTTCTTCATTTCTGAAATATTTGTATGTATTTGCTGTACAAATTGTTTAGCTCTTCCTTTTCAATGAGGTCTATAAGAGGCATAAATCCAACTAAATATTGTTACCCTGAATGAAATTGAAGGATCTTTCCTGGATAGATTAGTAGGATTTAGACCTGATATTCTCTACCAAGAAAGAAAGATGATACTGAAAAATGTGGCAGTTTATCTCTTCTAAAAATCTCAGGCTTAATTAGAAGTTAATAAGAAAAAATATTATAGAATTCCCACAGGATTGATGTGCTATTATGCTGCACCACATAAAATATATGAAGCAACTTAATCCTTTTTTTTTTTTTCCACTAGCAAATAATACTATTGCCTGCAGGCATGTAATTTCTTATCAAAATCAATAATACCTTAAAAAACATCTATCCTTTATCAGGATATAGATCATCCTTTGATGATTTGAAAATAATTTCATTTTATAAATATTTAAAATATGTTATCTAACCATGTCTCTGTTACTTTGGGTACTTTTACTAGGGCACATCACATACACTCAAACACAGACACAAATCTAAAGAAATGTGGCTATTTCATATCTTTGCCCAGAGGTACAGAGGGATAGATCTTATTTTGTATAATAATATATTACTGATTAACTGTGACTATGCATGAATTTGGCAAATTTTCATTAAGTGATAGCTGGGAAGCAAGGAAGGGGACATACATTCTATTTATTTTGACAGAAGAGAAAATCACTCTGTATGTATACTAAAACTTGCTTTCAAGTAGAAAGGAATAGAGATAATGGGCTGCAACTCTGAGAGCAACTGGTTTATAAAAATTATTTTTTAATTGAACAACTATATTTGAAGGTATTTTTTGATATGTGGGACTCATATATAGAATTTTTCCTAGTGTTTCAGATAACACTACTTCTAAAGAAACTTTCTTGTATTTTTCTTGAATGGTGACTTTTGAATATTTCACCTGGAGTAAAGTGTTTTGCTATTACTTAAGTGTAAATCATTGAACCACAAGACAAAGGAAAGTTATATACGGAAAACCACATGCACTGTTGAATGATATTAACTCACTGAAAATGCTACATATTCTAGCAGTGGCAAAACAGGTTAAAGGAATCCTGAAAATATTCTTTGGAAATACTCTTGATGAGTCAGGTTCCTAAAAAACTTGCCATTTCCATATTTTAATACGATAACACCCTTACTGTTGAATGAATAACAGCTATTAAAAATCATGCATATTTTTGACTATACCATTAGTTTAAACACACACCTTTCATTTGAGCATTATTTTTTTTCCTTGAACAAATACTGAAAATGCATTAATCAAGATAAATGAAAATTATAGACTATCAACATACTCTGTAACTTTATACTTTATCCATTGGTACATTTTGCTAATGCACTTTTTTTAAGTGAGGGAAGATAAGTACTATACAAAAAAATACAAAAAGAAACTTTCATTTCCCAATTATTTGCTATTTTAAACTTGAGTTGGCATAAGGGCAGTACAATTAATTACAATAATTACCAAAGGACATTTATTAGCTTTTAAAACTCTTATTTCTGCCACACTTATCTGGAGATGCAAGATTTATCAAGAACGGGATTCTGATAATTAATCTAATTAGGTACTTGTGTTTGCAAATAGCCAGCTGTATATGTCTGTATTTACTAAGATATATCAAAGCTGACATTTTAATGAAAATACCCCATTTGTTTCTGCAGGTCTGATAAGAAGTTTCATATAACCAGCACTCAGCTACTACTCTGTCTATTGTCCTGTCTATAATATAAATATGCACAGTGTTAAGTCAATCATTTTGAAGGCAAAAAAAGTATTTTAAAAGATTTGTCATATTGATGTTACTGTCCATTAAAGTCTTGTCCATTAAAACAGTAAGAAGCAAAGTTCCCCACATGCAATGCTGCTTGAGAATGTAGTTTTCATACAGAAACAGAACTCTGACAACTTGTTTGAAAAACGGAGAGTATATGGGAAAATGAATACCCTAAAAGGAAGGAATTTCCTTTGCTCCATACTACTGCTAATTTAACTATAGGACATTTGTCTTCCTTTTTTTCTTCATGAAAATGGCAATTTCTGCTATTAAAAAAAAGTGTATATCACCTTAGTCTGTGATTAGTCCTACAGAAATGAATGATGCCATTCCAGGAAGAAAATGTGATTCAGTGGATAAATTAGTCCTTGAGGGTAGATTTATAAGTATTCTTAAAAATTATGTATTCTACTTCATGCTGGAGACTAGTGGCTCTCATTAAACCACAAATGTTTATCAAGTCTTAGTATGTCCAACAGATCGACACTGAGCCGACATCATTACCCAAAAATATGCCTGGCAGAATTTCACTCTCAATTTAAACTTCCTTTAACTTTCAAACTTTCTTTAAAGTGCAAAGAAAGAATTATGAAAACCTGCCTAAACATAGAAGAAACATTTACATTTTGTCTGAAACTAATGGGCCAGTAACAGGAATCTGACATGGGAATTATACAGTTCCCCAGGCCTGTCAATTCATACCTGTTTGAACTGTTATTAATGTTAAATTGCAATGGCATGAAAGTAAAATAACCTCAGGCAGCGTGTCAGTAGTGGGAAGGGCATAAACACCATCAGTCAAGTGTCCAAAAAAGGTCTGTCACCAGGAACATAACACAAAGTGGATGTTTTCACATCAACTTTTGCTGCTACCCCATTACTGCAAGTCAGCAATAGCCTTTTTCTATCTTAAAAATTGGTAGTATTTCAGATTTAGTCTACTCCCACAACATTTTTATTCCTCTTGGGAAAGTTATAGTGCTAGTTTTTAAATGAATGGGAAATTTAACACCTTGTGTGCAAATACAGAGCATGCCTTCTTTCCATTTTCAAGTGTTTATGTTATGGTTTAGTAAGAGAATCTAATACCCAAATAAATGGATACAAATCCTAGGATTCATTTCACTTTTCTTTTTCAATATGTTAAATATTCAGTTTTATTTTTGAAGTATTGGCAAATTTTGTCACTTGAAGATCAGAAATATTGTTAGATTAGAGAAATAATTTTAAGAGTATTAGTTTCCTTTACAAAATCAATGTGAAAAGGACTATTTTCAATAAACAGAAGAAAAACTGCATACTATTTCCACTACATGCTTCATTGCCCTTATGCCTTTGAACATATGACTTTCACTCCAGTCATCTGAATATCTTCTGCATTAAATCAGTAGGAGCAGACAGTAACTAACACACTTGGATGTTTTTGCAATCTCCCTTTTCTTTGGCCAAACACGCCTAATTAAAGCAAGACCTCAAGCTATGAATACTTAAGATTTATTAAAAATTGTGCAATTTTGGTTGAGCACAGAGGGCAGTGTTATTGTTGCCCTCTTCTAATGTAAAGAGGTTAGGAATTTTTTCCTGCATGGTACTATACATGACTTTCATAATAATAAACCTCCTGAAAGAATATATTTTTTTCTTTCTGTGTCCAATAAATGCAAAAATTTTCCCCCAAACTCTATTGTTTTGAAGATGTGAGTCCTTGCTACTATACCAGTCAAGTAGGTTTTTATGGCATTGGAAGTGTAAAGAAACTCATTCAAAGCAATTACTGACTGAAATCATCTGTAAGATCATAATGCAGTATGTGCTCTACTTGATTCTCAGTTGCATAAAACTTTACTCTGAGGCAGAACAAAGTATTAGCTCAAAATGACTCTGTGTCTTCCACTTTATTCTTGGGGGTTTTTAATGTGGTGCTACTGCAAAGAAATAAATCTTAAAATTTCATAGTCTGGAGTTAGTACTAAAGGAAATATAATTAGAAAAGTATTTCTCAAATTTCACATCTACAGAATTTAAACCCAAAGGCGATTACTTCTTCATTATCAACTTCTTACTCTCATTTTAAACTTGTATCTTTTATTCCCAGTATAAAGTGGAGTTTTACCTTTGATACATGTAAACATTATTTAAATTAGAGAATATTTAATGAAAAGATACATTCTTTGAATGTTTATGAAAAGAGAGGCCTTCCAATCAGGTAAAACCTCCTGTAAACAACAGTCTTCTAAAAAAAATTGTATCTAAAATATTTTTGATTACTGGGTTTTTACTATATACCACTGAGATCTCTACATCATGATCAATAAGTAAGAGACACAAATGACTACCTGAGAAGATACAGTTGCTTGAAGCTGAAACTCATAATCCATACTTTCATTACATTAATAGGATATTTTTTCTTTTTCTTTTTTAATTCAGTAGACTTCTAAGATTCAGAACAGTAAAACCATGTTGCTGAACCAGAAAAACAGTAAATAGATCCATCTTCAATATGTGTCGTTTTTCTCCAAGAAAATAAGTTGTGATGAATGCAATCTTACAGAAAGCACAAAGATTAAATCATTGGAAACTTCAAGAGCTCTGCTGAAATGGTTTAAGGCATGTTAACTGGAGACTTATAGATGAAAGATCGTTTTATTTAAAATCTTTCATCTTTATTTAAGGGTAAACAACTCACCATGAAAGTATAAAAATTGTTTAAATTTAATATTTTGATCTGTACAAACCAAGAACTGCAGCAAAAGATTAGGATTTAGGTTTGTAAATCAGAGGGGCTGATTACAGTGAGAAACAGCATTTACAGAAGATGTATCTGTAATTAATGCACACTGGTGATCAATTGCCCACTAACAGCTTACTTGTGAAGTGAATTTTAGGCACACACACAACTAGAGGGGAAGGGAAGGATTATCCTTTCCTTTACAGAGGAGATGAAGTCATCCACTGGCAAAGACTGGCCTTCTGTGCTCCTTACCGAGACTCTAGGCAAAAGATTCCAATTTTTCATGACTTAGGCTAAATGCAAATCCATGGCTGATACCTTTTAGTGGAGAAAGCAATCTAGAAAATTCTACAGAGAAATGAGTTTTAATGGTAGGGATGAGAAAATTGATCACTGTCATTTGAAAAGGAGTTACTCAGCACCATCAGCACACTCAACTAATGGGCAAAAGTATAATTCTTATGCTGCCATATGCCTTTCCTATTTTCTGCATTAATGATTTTAAACGAGAAAATGGCTGACTTAAATGTTGCCTTTCCTTCTGCTTGGAGTGGCCTCCTCCAAAGTTCCACTGCCTTAAAAAAAAAGAAAAAAGTGCCTCTTGATTTTGTGATGAGTGTGAGCAGGGGTTTATTAATTTAGTCAAAACAAATAAGTATGACTTTAGGGTTTTTTTCCTGGATCATAGTGTTACAATGAGATTATAATAACAAGCAAGTAATAAAGAGCAACTATATACATAATTCTGTCCTTTTTTTTTTTTGTTCTTGAATTGGATAAAGGCAGGAAGACAATTATTATTCTTTACATTTTCACAATCAAACCTAACATATGCCTTTGCATAGAATCGTGATAATATATATAATTAAGAAATCAGTTTCCATGCCCAAAACTAGTATTGCAATATAATAGATTGAAGCATGATTGAAAAAAACTTGTTATACAAATGACAGTGACATTTTGGACAAGTAACGCTTTACTGAGCTAGAAAGAGAGAAACCTTTTCTTTTTACATCAGAAAAAATTGACAACTTCATTTACTCCCTTGATTTGATCCCTCATGAAGCCCAAAGTTTATATCCATAAATACATGTATAAGGTTTATAAGTACAAACTCCCAAATCTGAATAAAGATTTTTACAAATATGCTACCTAGAGTTATAAATCTGTAATTTTTCCATCATGACCTCCACTAAAGAAAGCATTCATAATACCCTTTAGAATTCAAAATAGCCTTCATCAACATACATACAAATTTTCACATGCTGTCAGCTATTTGATTCACAAAGGAGATTATAATTATAGCTGTGACAACCTTAAAAAATAAAATTACTTAAAATCTCATAATTCATGGGCTTCCACTATTTTCTTAACTTAGCAGGCATGCAGTTACAAACTGCCTATAAAGTAAATCAACATAATAACATGCAGAAACATACAGCTCTCCTTCCAACTTCTTCCTCCTCATATTTCTCCTACCATGATCACAGACCTCATAAATTAGCCTTTAGATATTAAGATGTTAAGCCTTTTCAGTTAGATTGCTGTCTTACAATATAAATTCTGATTATAATCATGTCTACATTTTAATTAAAATTATACATATTGATAGGATATGAACCCAAGGATATATACAGACATCAAGAAATGCACAGCAGGGCATTGCATTTGAAGGACTAGTTCATGACACATATGATTTTTAGAGTTTCTTTCCAGCTGGTTCTTAACCATAGTAAACTATATCTTCATTTAAATCATATTTGTACAGACAAATAATAAACACTTCCCAGAAATAATAAACTTCCCAGAAAAAACAGGATGATTGTCAATATGAAATGCCATATGAGAAGAAAACTATTTATACCCAGCACACACTGGAAATATTGTCAGACAAACATAAGGTAGGGGTTACGTACATATCTGAATATTGCTGATTTCTATTTTATTGCTGGTGAGCATGATGATACAGCAGCAAGGACAGCATTTATTAGCAGGACAGTGCTGCTATATTCAGTGACATATGCTAGGAGCACTGCTTCTTGCATCACACAGATGTCATGGACTTTTAGTTGTACTAAACTTGGAAAAGGTTCACACTGTCACTGAGCAGCAACATTTTGAAATTACATTGGCTTTTTGAGTTTCCTGCATTAATTCATTTCCATCACTAGAGAAAAAATCAGAGATAAATATCAGCCTGTCTATTTAATTCCATTCTTATTTTTTCAGCAAGGTGATTGCACAATACAGCAAGGTTTAGGCTAACCTCCTTAAACAACTGAACAAACTTACCACAGTAATACTGTTGATGTTTAAAATATAAAGCAGAAGCTACATAGTAAGATATTTTGCCATTCTTACTGGATTCATTTTTATAGGAACACACTTAACACATATCTGTCTTCCTAGATAGGTTAACTTAATAATCTTGCTTGTCTATTAGCACATTCAAATTATATTTAATTTTACATTTATTAGACATAGTTATTTCATAAACCCACAGCAAATTCTTTGATTTGATTATTTGAATTTCTAGGTCCAGTCAAAATGATCAGTAACAGATATAATATTGACTTCATGTTTTATTTATGGAATATAAACTTCAGATACAGGATTCATTTTTTTCCCCCTTGAAACTGAAACTAAATGCTAAACTACTGAGAGGTTTGGCCAGTGAAGAACTTTGTAGAGAGAAAGGCAAATTCACACTGTCACTGAGCAAGTACCATTCTGAAATTGAGTTGATTGTTTTCCAACAGCACTCCAAAGGGCTACCTTTGGGGGATACCTTATAAAGTACTTCCCATTTATGAAACAGATATAATTTATTTTAGTGAGCCATTGTTCTTATTTAGAAGGTGACTAAATGGTCTTAATTCCCTTTTCCACTTCACTCATTCTAAGCTTCCTTAATTTTTCCACTAGCCAATAGGGTTATGATTTTGTCCTAAATATAGGAATATTTTAAAATATGTCTAGTTTACAAACAAATGATTATTTATAATTGACCAGTTAATATTATTTCATTATTAGGAAAATAACAATAAACATATTATGTATTTTAACTTTAAAACTATACACATTTTTAAGGAAAGGCTTGGGTTAAAAAACAAACAAGGAACTTTGGATCAGTTTTTCAACTCTGTCTTACATGATCATGAAAATGCAGGCTAAATACTCCTTAATGCTACCCAATAAAATTATAGTCTCACAAGAGCTACTAGTAATTTTATGTTGTTGGTTTAAAAAAAAAAATCAGTGCAAAATTAAGTCCACATACAGATCCCTTTTTCTTGAAAAAGTAAGAAATCTCCCACATTTTCAAAATGTACAGCTGTCCTGAAAGTTAATAGATCTAATGTTCTATCCTTAAGAAGCAGACCAAGACTCCTCATAATTCCAGTTAATATGGAGATTCAAAGTAAAGCTCTAATCTTCATAAGACAGTAGAAGACTAGTACATGTCATATAAATTTTATTGAATATGAATCTTAACCCCCTGACATATGCCAGAACACTATATGAATGTGTTATTAATATACTTGGACACATTTGGAATTATTTGCATTACTTTTGTGAACAGACTTGTTGATTCTGACTTCACTATGGCATGAAGCGAGGGATCGGTCAATTTGAATTAAGAAATAAAGAACTCCATCTAATACGAAGCAACCCTAAACCTGCTTGATTTGTAGTAGAAACTGTCACAACAGATGGTCATCAAAACCCATCAGACAGCACTGCAAGTTTGATCCACCAAACACGTGCAAAACTCAAACCCAACACGATGTTTATTTTGCCTTCTGGAACACTTACAAATTGATGAAAACTGAATCTAAAGCAAAATGCAAAAAAGTTCTCAAATCAGAACACACATTTTCTCTATTATTATGTAAATTTTTCATAACAATTGTAGCTGTTTCAGCAGGAGGGGAAAATAATATATTTGTCATCATTAACACCTTACTTGCCTTATTTTGAAATTAATACAGTATTTTATAAGTTTAAAAACAAAATGAGAAACTGAGCTAACTAAATGACTAAATGCTCAAAGGCAACAACAGCTTCTCTATGAATGTTTTCCATTGAATAATTTCAGTTTTAACCTCAGATTTTGCAAGAAAGATTTAGAAGCAGTTTGAAGCAGTTGAAATAATTTAAAACTTTAAAAGGAGATCTACTTTAGAAAAGGTATTGGAAAAAAAAAGAAAGCTGTTCTTAAAGCAAACAGAATAATTTATCTGTATGGATTGTGAAAACATTGTATGAATGTACTTGAACTGCAATTACAGAAAACACACTCATATTTTCCTCCTTCTTATTGTAATCTTCTTATAGAGAAGACTGAATTGCATTAAATCCCATATTGATTTGAAGAAAATCAACATATTTGGGGCACTTTTTAAAGCCCTTTAAAACTACATTAAGCAACAATTATGACTGATAAATTTGGATTATTTAATTAAACTTCTTTGCACATCTGTAGCACAATTTGCTTCTTGGCCTTATTTAAAATAAGAACTCAAAGAATTTAAGGCTGAATATCCCAAATTGACTCATACAGTAAAATTAATACAGGAAATAATTTTTATTTATTTACCAAGGAAAAGGACAAGTCCTGTCTGAGAAATTTATTATTGCCTTGCTTGGAACTGACACCCAGGATCATCAATTACTGTAAACAGAGGAATCTCAGCTGTCTGGGAATACACTGGCTAGTAACTGGAATATCTGAAATTAGTGTACTAGTGATTCATTTGCATATCTACCATATACATGGCAGTCTTTTAAAATATAGGGGAAGTAAACAACTTGAATTATTGAAATTCAGAGTTATTTCTACCTAAAATTAATTTACTTATGTTCTTAAAAGTAAGTCATAGTTAAATATGTTTTCCCCTTAAATATTGGCAGAGAGATTAAAAAACTGAATGGGCTGTGACAATGCATTAAGCAGCTTTGCTCTGCAGGTATAAAAACTGGGACAGCTCTAGAAAAATCTTACAAGAGTCACATAAAACCTTGTCTTTGCCTATCACTACATACCTGCAGCTGTCCAATGCATGGTTCAATCTTAAAATTGCTTTAGTTCTCAACAACTAGACAGCAGTGAAATCCCAATGTAGAGGCTTTACTGATCACCCTGGCTGCAGCAGCCATTCTGATTGCTCAAAAGCCCATGGGGTTGTCCTAATACTGGTACCACTAGAGGTTGGGGCACACTCTCAAAATGTTATGAAGATGGATGGACAGTGAACACTGAATGCTTACCTTTAGTTTGGTTATGGTCTGGTTTGATTTTTTTGAATGTACGCAAATTTGCCCAAGGTTTCCATGCCTAGACTCTATGTGAAATAGAATATCCAATGCTGAATACATGGTCAAGTCCACATAAGTAGCACACAAAAATTTCTGTGCTCTTTTACACACACTACTCTTCTCAGGTTTCTTTCATTCAGTGACAAAAGTGTTTCAAAAGACCTGAAACAGTTAACCTGCCAACAGACCCATATACTTTACACACCATAAGTAGCCAAATGTAATGCAAGCTGAATAGTGACAGAGAATGAAAAATAGATTGTGTGTTTTAGGTTTGGAGCAGTAAATTATCATGTTCTTCATTGAACTCTCCCCAGGCTCAGCCAACCATACATCATTTGTCAATACTTCAAACTCAATCTATAAATTAAAGCCATGATTTTTGTGCTGTCACTAAATGTATGCTGTTCTCAGGAGAGGTCAGGAACTTCAGAAATCATCTAATTTTATGAGTTGATACATATTCACAAATCCCAGGAGATCTGACCTATATTCCATGTAGATGATGAGAAGCCTTTTTATCTCAGCTGATACCTGGATTCCACACCAGTATGAGAAAACTTGTGGACATCAAATGGGGTTTTACACTAATCCCAAAGGGAAAGGAAGTAGAAATATGACCAAACACAATAGCTATGAGTTAAGTAATTGTATCTTCTATTACCTTTAGAGAAATTTTTAATGTGGAAAAAAAAGTGGAAAAAAGGAAACAGTCTAGAATTTCACCACCTATGTACATCTCCACTGGCATATTATACCAAGTCAGTAAGGTCCAATACCAGTACTTTCCAGAAGAGAAGACTGAAAGGATTAGGAGATTGAGTGAGTGATAACCAAAGTAAACAGGTACATAAAAAACCTGAAAGCCTTAGTACTGCTAATCCCAATAATAATAATTAAAAAAAAAAAACAGGAAGGAATGATGGAAGGCAGGAGAAAGAAAGAAAGAAAGAAAGAAAGAAAGAAAGAAAGAAAGAAAGAAAGAAAGAAAGAAAGAAAGAAAGAAAGAAAGAAAGAAAGAAAGAAAGAAAGAAAGAAAGAAAGAAAGAAAGAAAGAAAGAAAGAAAGAAAGAAAGAAAGAAAGAAAGAAAGAAAGAAAGAAAGAAAGAAAGAAAGAAAGAAAGAAAGAAAGAAAGAAAGAAAGAAAGAAAGAAAGAAAGAAAGAAAGAAAGAAAGAAAGAAAGAAAGAAAGAAAGAAAGAAAGAAAGAAAGAAAGAAAGAAAGAATACACAATCACATACCATTAACTTGCTAACAATTCCTTGATACACTAATATTTTTTTATATACATATTGGGTTTATATGGCAAGGTTTTGTTAGTGAGGTGTGTTGGAGAAGTAATTTCTGTAAGAAAACAACACTGTCTGCCCTAATGTTGAACAGAGACAATTCCAGACAGCTCTAAGGCAGACTTGCTTCCAGCCAAAGCTGAGCCCATCACCAATGTTGGTAGTGCTTGTGTGAAAAGACATTTAAGGAATGGTAATGTATGACAGGAAAGAAAACACGAGAGAAACAGCCCTGCAGACACCAATGTGAAAGAAGGAGAGGGAGAATGTGCTCCAGAGCAGACCCCTGCAGAGACAAAATATTATGAATTGACTGCAATCTTCATTCCCCATCCCCTTGTGCTGCTCAGGGAGCAGCTGGGAGTTAAGTTGAGCCTATGAAGGAAGAGGTGATAGAAAAGTGTTTTCAGAGTTTTTTTTTGCTTTTCACTATCCTACTCTGTTGCTAGTTAGCCCAAGTCTGTTTTGCCTGTTTTGTTACCTCACAAACAACTCCCTATACTTACCTTAACTCATTAACTTTTTATTGTGCCTCCTCCTCCTGTCCTGCTGAGTTGTGGAAGTGAGAGAGCAGCTTAGTGGGCACAGCCAGCCAAGGTCAAATCACTACAACATGACCTCATATCTTCTCTGTTCTAGATATGAATATTGGATACAGAGATAGTGCAGATTTCTTTTACCCAACAATTCAGCCTGGATATTGCCATTGAACATGCCCTGCCTCCTTGCAGGTCTGTCATCGTGTTTCCCAGTAAGAGCAGGCGATGATGTTTTTGTATTGACTCTACTGCAAACCAGATGAGAAGCACGGGGAATTTGCAAAGACCTGACGCTTCCCTAACATAAAGCTGCACTATTTACTGACTAGAGCTGGCTTGCAGCCAAGACTGGTTATATCTAGGCATGAAGACAAAACCAAAAAAATAATTCTTTATTGACTCTTCTCATCATCAGGCAATGAAAACTACAACCCTTTGCAGATGACACACCTTAACGAGGTGCTAACATTTCTGCACAGTTTTAAGGGATAAGTCTCAAGACAAGTGATGATTTCCTCTAAAATGTGCTATTCTTAGAGCTGGTTGAGACTTTTCTGAGTAAATCCAGATGCATCAAGACCTAAATACATTGTCAGAAAACTACCCATCTGCCTGTCTGCCTGGGAGGCTGATGAAGAATCCACAATTTCAGCATCAGGTGCAGTAGTATCATGTTAATGGGGGTCAGAAGCCTAAAGACTGGGGAAGAATAACTACTCTGATGATCCAGCTTTGTAGTCTTGCCTGAATTTTGAAGGAAAACGTTTTGTTTCAATTTCCCTTTAACAAGAGCATTAAAAAAATCTATTTTTATATTGCAGTCTTTAGAACACAGGAAGCTATAGATTTGAGAGCATACAAATATACACTATTACATTTTGTAGTGCTGGGTGCTAAAAAGTATCAGTCTAGCAAAGAAATTAAATCCATTTGTTCTGACTTTACAAAAAAAACCCCTACTTAAAATACTAACTCTCATTCACCTTTTTTCCCAAGTAACTACCACAGCAGAGGCCCTTATAACAAATTACTCAATTAAAGAACACCACATGCATAATGCATGGGACAGACTAACCAAGATGGAAAAGACAGGCTTTTGTTCTACCTTCAACTAGACGCACCATGCCATTCTCTTTTCAACCTGATATAAAACTCCTGATATGCTTTTGTTTCTTTTAATTATGTCAAAAAACCCTAAAGAGGCAAGGCACAATCCACCAGGAAATGGCTTCAAGTTGCACCAGGGGAGGTTTAGATTAGATATTGGGGAAAAATTTCTTCACTGAAATGGTTATAAAGCAGTGGAATATGCTACCCAGAGAAACAGTGGAATCACCATCCCTGAAACTTCAATGTGCTGTTTGTTAAGAATTCACTTCTATGATCAGCCTAATAAAATCAGAGTAAGGTACCTAAAAACCTGAACAGCATGTGGAAATAACAACCTTAAATACAATGATGATGAGAAAAAGTCTTTCAGAAAATCCCAGAAAAGCCTTTTATGTTGTGGAAAGTAAGAAATGACCTTGTTTCATGTACAGAAACAAACACTTATTGTAGTTTGTTCTACAAACATCAGAGTGTTTAGTAACATGGATGTCTAAAAAGTAATTTTAAAGTGAAAACATAAAGTTTGCTTGTAAACTTCATCCTTATAAAACACGATGTGTTGTTTCATGGCATGACTCCATATTACAACCACATACATGGATATTTTAATAATATTAGATTCTATATCCACATATATATCTATAGTCAGTGTTTAATATAGAGAAAAGTTGTCTGCCTGAGATTTTTTCCAGACTTTGACACATTCATTTGTCATCCAGTTAATGAAGTTATCCCAGTCCTTCATCTGCAAACTACCAATTACATCTCAGAATATGACGAAATTTTATGCCCAAAACTCATCAAGATTCTCTGACTGTTTTCTGTAATCCTTTAATTATTGCATGTGAATGCCTTTTGGCAGTGTAGAGCAGGCCAGTATTTTTATAAACCAGGTGCAGAAAGCATGAAGGCATGTTAAAATAGGTTGTGTCTTATTGCTTTACCTTCTAATAAAATGTGTTTACAAGAGAGGAAGTACATTTGGACTTTCACACTTACAACATGATTAAAAATTATTCTAACTTAATTTATGGCATGAATTATACAAAGCAGTCTCCCTATCTTTGTTTCATAGGACCAGAAGCTATTTATGGCACAGTACTTTTATCAAAACGACCAAGATACTCAAAATGAGATCAGAAAGAAATCCTGTTGTGTAGAGATATACAACATACTAGCAATTTCAGATTTCAGTTTAAGGTAAATAGCTAGAGGCTAAGGAAAACCTCTTTTTTTTTTTTTTTAGCCAAACGTTAGACCACGTTGTTCTGCATTTTTATGGGTTTCTGTTATCTCACTGACATGTACTTTGTTCTGATATAAAACATATAAAACATAGAGCTTGCAGATACTAAAATGTTCATTGATTTTTAACAGATTACAACCCCCTCTCTCCAGTACAAAAATCCAAACCAACAAGTGAGCAACTTTCTATTAAAGACCAACAAACCAACAACTAAGACACTTTCTATTGAAGTCCAACAAACTATTCCACAACTTCACATGCCTGAAATCCTAGACTTCAGCATCACTAACCCACCTCCATTCCATGCTTACTTGGAAGGACAACTGTATGTTGAACTTCTAGGCTTTGAGACTCATGCATTTCCCTTAGTCACTCTAAATTCTCTATCAAGATGGTGCTGACCTTGCACCATCTACCAGATGAAGCTGAAATCATCTTGATCTCTTCTCTGTGTCTTCTGAACTTGCTGAGTTTCTGCAGGCAGGAAGATTTTTTTCCTAATTTTTTACTCTCAAGAAGTTCTACATGCACTCTAAAAGAGATAATTCATCATTATCTTAGCTATCTTCTTTGTCTTTTGTTCCTATGGAAACAATTTATATTGTATATAGATTTCAATACCTTCAAGTAAAACTGTGATAAGGAAAGCACTTACAGTGTCTACACTTCAATATATTTGTCCAGGACAAATGAACAATGCTTCTCTACTTAGTATCATAGAATGGCTTGGGTGATCAGCAGCTACCAGGATCCTCATTTTTACCTCATATTTAACTATATAAAAATCAAAATTTAGGGAACCAAAAAAAATTTCAGTCTCCAAAGGTTTTGACTTTTAAAGTCTAAACTTTAGGGTTTCCCATATTGCAATCTTAGGTCAAGTTTACCTTTCCCAGTTCCTGCATTTAGAAATGTTACAGCTTTCCTACTTTGTCACAGCATCAACTTCATGAAATGCCTGTCTTTTGACTCTTTTTTAGATCTCAGACAATGTGTTACATATGGAAGTGAGAGCATGCATCTGATCTCCAATGAGCCATATGCTTTCTGGAGAGTGCAGGTTCCTTTCTCTCTCCATATAAACAAACAAAACCAGAAAATAGAAAACCTGCGGTCATAATTTTTCATATAACAATCCCTGAGATGTTAAAAGTGAAATATACCATGTTTCAGAATAGTTTCAACTACTTGGGTTTATTTTTCTGCATACAAAATGCGAACTCTGTATTCTTCTTCCCACTGCCCAAACAGTATTTAGGATGCTGTTCTCCACTTTCACTGCCTCCACGATCCTGGAGGTTCAAGTCACAGAAATAACAGCAGAAATGGGAACTTCAATCTGGTTATTTTAAAATATCAATAATAATTCTATTTTTAAACTTTATTTCTAAAGCTTATATAGCCATTTGTATTGTTAGTCATAACAGCAAGTATGAGCACTGATGCTTCATCTGAAAGTCTCAAAGTTTTATGGTAATTTTAATGTAAAACCTCCAGGCTTCTTAACCGTCAAAGGATACAGTAATATGAATTGCATCTAACACTCCACTGATATCTGTTAAGCTCTTTCAGCACATAGTGGTTTTGCTTTTGAAAACTATCAAGGAGAAAAAGACCAACTCATGATCAGTAGTAATTTGCTTAATAGTCCAAAAACTTTTTCAGTAAAAAAAACATGAAATGAACTTGTTCCTTTTCAAATGACTCCACCACTGTATTTTTTTAAGAAAAGAAAGCAACACAAACAAATGGCAAAGACAGATTTAAAAAGAAAAATATGTACAAAATAAGAAAAAACCCACATTGCCACTTGACACCAACAAACTTTCAATTTCAACAAAGTAAAACTTTTTTTGGAGAGTTATGACAAAACTTGATTATCACAGTTTGACTGCACTCAAGCTGAAACACAAGAATACAGAAGAGAAAGCCTGTTTATGCTGCAGGTGTATAAAAGAGTTTTATCAAGGTAACCATCACAGAAGCAAGACATTCAAGAAATAAAAATGGTGAATTGAGCCAAAACAACCATATGAACGGATAAACCCCTAAGCCAGAAGTTTCAAATACAGTAACTGGTAGACCCTTTGCAATAACCCAATTCTATTTTCCCCAGGACTTGAATAGCAAAAGTTTTAAGGAAAAACCAAAGTATAACCTCTTAAAAATAATGAGGATGTTTCTTTGTTGTAATGACTCTAGAGCTGCAGTTCATGCATGCCTGGGAAGAAAGAAACCCCTTCAATTAATGTACTTCTATACAGAGTGGGGCATTGTACTGAAGAGAACACAGATAGAGGTCAGTATCCCAGGGGGTGTCTGCTTTGCTTAACAGTGGCAGTTTAAACATTTCTCTTAATTTTGCCCCTTATGTCACAAATATGATTTTGCCCCTTATGTCACAACTCATTCTATTCTCAAATCACCAGAATCACCTCTCAGCTCTATTTGTCTCATCTCTATCTCCATAATATATTTAACTCCCCTAATTTTAATTGGTTTTTGTTTTTATTTTTTTAAGAACTAGGTTTAAAAGTTCATCAGTTTTCATCACATTCTGTCATTTAGACATCAGAATAGATTTTACACAAACCTGTGCTGGAGGGGCGACTAAGCATAAAATGCCCAGGGATTGGTATCACTTAGTATTTTACTGTCATCACTAAAGGAAAAATCAAGCCCCCATATGGTCTGTCCCTGACTAGCACAAATCAGAAGCAGCATTCCTTAAAAGCTAGCTATTATTCAGGCACAATCATCATCATGCTAGCATCTTCTGAAACAGCACCATAAAATCCTGGATTAAATCAGTACGCATGCCCTCCAATTTCATTTTATTGCTGGTCCTGCACAGCCACTATTGCTCACTGCATCACATCTAGAAGTTTTGTGAGAGTTTAAAGGGCATTTCAGAACACCTGTCTCAGTTCAGACACTTGTCTTACAGTCACATTACAGATACCAGGCTTGCAGGAAGAAGGGCATCTTAACAGATACATGCATCCAGGCATGGCTGTAACTACACAAAAAGTGAGAGCCACCTATCTGAAGGAAAAAAAAAAAAACCTCAACAATAACAAAAGGTCCCCAACCAAACAAGACCAAACCCAACAACTTTTTTGGCAAAGGTATCAAGGAAAGTCAGCATGTCAAACCCAGCAGCTAGAATGCAGAGCTAAAAAATCTTCTCCACTTGCTTGATTATACACTTCAGAATGAAGACAAAACCCCCCAGAATTTCATAATTCTTAATTAAAAAAAACAAAACCAAAAACAAACAACCACACAAAAATTCCCTTAATGGCAAACACTTTCACACAATATTCAGGAAGACTCAAATTGAGATCATAGCATGTTCCTTGTTAGGGCAGCAGCAATTTCCCACAGTTTGAAGAAGAATTCCCATGCTTTAAAGTCCGTTGTAGGTTCACTGAGTTATAGACTACTTTTCATGTTAGTTAATCAGCCCTGACTTCTCATTAGTTCACTTCTACTGAAACAATTCTCATAGTAATGGAGAATTTTAAAATGTTGCTTGCTAATCACCAAAGTCACAAGTTTCTGCCCCTTAGAGAAGATGTCAGAAACAGATATAGTGACAGCAAGAAGCTTCCTTTCTTCCTGAAGAGGGATAATTCTTCTTTAAAGACTTGTTATCCCATGCTTTTATTCAGGGAAGGATAATATATGAGTTTTGCTCTTCAAAATTTTTCAGTAGGGCTTCAGAATGGAGCACATTTCTACAGCTGTTGTAGACGTTGGGAGCACTGGTAGTGATGGGTAGGTGATAACAAAACATATGGAGGAGTCTGATTTGTTTTTCTGTAGAACGTTTTCATTAGCAAATGAAGATTACCAACAATTAGATGCATCTCAGATTACTAATTTGCTGAAATTCTAATGGAAATATAGGGGTTACAGCCCACCCAGAGCTCAGATTTGCCAGTAGCTGCCTTGAAGACAATAAGCAAGATGAGGGACTAAAAGCTGCAGGAGCTTGGGAAAAAAACACATGCTCTGAGCCAGCACACCCAGTGGGCTGGTATCACAGCTCTCAGGCTGTCTGTGGAGAACCAAAGTGTTCTGCATCTTTAGAGACCTATTTTAAAACAGAATAGTATTATATTGTGCCTAATTCCACAATTAAGAAAGCTATGTGCCAGAAAAATGTGCTGCTTTTTGGCACTTTAAGACGGCACAGAGAACAAGGCATCAGCTCATGCTATCAAAACCAAAATGATACCTTCATTTAAAATCATTTTATGGTACAACACTGACAGAACCCCTCCCTCACATTGTTCAGTCCCTAAAATCAACTCAGCTTTGAGTATTCCTTTCTCCTTGTCTCCAAAAATTTGTTGACTCTATGCTCAGCAGACCTTTTGCAATGGGTTTAATGTTACTCTCCTTCCATCTGCCTCTAGAAGTCAAGATGATAAGAAACAATGCATCTCCTTGTGTATATTTAGAGGCTTCATGGTAGAAAAATTTCCACATTATGAAACTCTAGAGTCCTAAAAAAGTAAGGTCAAGCAGTTATGATTCTAGAAGATTTTTGCCTTGAGTCAAAACCACTTGAGTGTTTTTTTGACACTGAAGCCACCGGAAAGAATAGGGATTAGTAAAGTTTTAGAATCAACCAAAGAAGTGGCAAGAAGATTTGCCAAAATAAACACCATTGTGTGTACATCACTATACACTGTGAGGCTATAAAAGTCTATGCATTTTTCCATATAAACCAGTGCCACTAAACAAGAGCAAAAAATGAACCCATTTTAAATAAGAAGCAAGTTCTTCAAACCTTCCTTAAATTTTGTTAAGTTTCATACAGGAAAGCCAAGTACTTGGCACATTTCAGCAGCAGTAAAAATGGCAACAGTTCCTTGTGAGAAGACAGAATTCACTGTGGAAATGACTTGGGAACTAAATTTGTTTTCCTAGTTCAGAAAACAAAAGATTTGGAGTTAAAGAGAGTCAGATTTTAGTGAAACAAAACTGTGTATCTTTCTCATCTGATAGATGTCATGCAGTCTATACTGCTTAGACAGACTGAAGGCATGCAGGAAGGCAAACTGACTGAAACTGCACTGTGCTCACAGCCAAAATTTGTAGTCATTCAGAAACAGCCAGATATTTGACGCTTTTATAGCTCAATCTTCTCTGTATTCTCAGATCACATAAGCAATAAGATCCTCTGAAATACTTTTTCTCCAGGCTGAATAAGCCCTCAGTCTCTCTTCATATGTCATGTGCTCCTGACTCTTGGTGCCCTCCCCTGGGTTCACTCCTGTATGTCAATATTGTGCTGCATGCACAAAACTGGACATGGCAGTCTAGATGTAGTCCTACAAGTGTTGAAAAAAAAGGAAGGATCACTTTCCAGTACCTGCTGTGAAGACCCTTACTAATGCTGTCCAGGGAGTGTTGTGCACCATGACCTCAGAGCCTTTTCTGCAGATCTGCTTCCAACAGCTGGCTCCAAGCCTGCCTTGTGGCTGGGATTACCACAAACCAGGGCAAAGAGCTTTTGTTCTTGCTGAACTTCATAAGGTTTCTGTAAGCCCATTTCTCCAGCCTGTCCAGGTCCCTCTGACAGCAGCCCTGCCTTCCCAAATTGGGTCACCCCTGCCTGGTGTCACTTGCATACCAGATGAGAGTACCCTCACCCCATCATGCAGATTATCAATGAAGACATTGAATGGTATTGGTCCCAGCACTGACTCCAGGGATCCACTACATCCTGGCTGCAAGCTTGGCTTCACAACCTTGGTTTTTTAAGTCTGGCCTATTTTCTGTCCACTTTATAGTGTCTTTATCCATCCCATGCCCCACCAGTTTGGGGGGCTATGTAGGAAGCTACAGAGGGTGTAAAAGACCATTACAATTAAGGTATATAAGAAGCACTGCCTTTCTTTTGCCAGACACCTCATCATGGCAAACATGATTTGCATATGGGAAGTTTTATTTTCTTCTCCCATTCACCTTGCTGTCCTTCATGTCTTTACATGTAATTTGCTCCAGCAGTGTTCTCAGGGACTGAGCTGAGCTGACTGGAGTACAGTTATCTGAATCCTCCCTCTTGTCATTCTTGACAATCAAGCTCCACTAACTTTTGTACGAAATCCAGGTGATTTAAATGATGCCTCACTATGCCTTCCTCTGCCAGGGATACTTCATCAAGCTCAGGGGCTCAGGGACCTGGAAGGCCTCAGGACAAGTCTTGCAAGTGAAAACCACAGTAGAAAAGGTATCTTAGCCTTTCTCATGACCCTTGTCACTATGTCGACTATTCCAGCAAGCAATAGGCCCACGCTCACTTAGCCTTTATTTTACTCCTGACGTACTTTAAGAAACCTTTTCTATCTTGCATTTCCCTGAGGTGGAGCTTGCTGAACTCCATTCCTATGTAAATAGACAATGCCTCTGTATCCCTCCCAAGGAGGCACTCTCTGCTTCATTGTGGGTTTTTTTGTGTGTATTTGAGCGAGTCAGGAGCTCCGTGTCCATTCATACTCATCTTCTGTAAAGCTTGTCTTCTGAGAATGGGGAGAACAGTTCTTGTGCTCAGAGGATGCTGTCCTTGCAGATTGGATAGCTTTCCTGGGCTCCTTTGCCCTTCAAGGATCCACAGGATGCTGCCAAGCACGTCCCTGAACAAACATCTCCCCTCATCACACTATTGATCATCTGTATCAAGAAGTTGTCTTCAATCTGTTTCAGAAATCTGGATTGCTTGTGTTCAGCCTTAATGGCCTTCCAGTAGGTTAAAGTCACCCAGGAACACCAATGCCTGGGACTATAAGGCTTTTTCCACCTGCCCCAAGATTGCTTCATCTGCCTTCTCTTGTTGATGAGAAGGTCTAGAGCAGACACCTACTACATCACCTATCCTGGCCTGAACTTTGTTCTTTGTCCACAAGCTCTCCACTTGTTTGCCACTTCACCCAGGGTTCTGTCCACTCAAAACACACTTTTGTATAGAGCATAAAGGGAGAGCATCTCATACTGACACCCTGCTAGCATCTTATGGTACTACATGTGCCTTGTATTTACAACTGGGTTCCAGGTTAAGAAGAAAAGGAGGAGCGGGCCAGACATGCTGAACTTCCTTAGGTTTGTCCCTTCTTTGGTGAAAGAATTCTGAAGTCATGACTTGCTCTCACTCTTTTCAAATATACCTGATAATTCTAGGGAAAGAACAAGATCTCAATAAGGAAGAAGGGGAATGCATGCATAGGCAAATGGAAAAATTTCCACAGGACTGACTTCAGTGCTATTGGAATATAATTAAAATGTTTTTATTCAATTATTAATCATAATATAGAGTCACTATCAATTCTACAGATTAGAATTCAAAATCTTTAATGTGGGCTACTTATCTAATGATTGCTTAAACCAATTGTAGACAGACACAGATTTTATATGTGTGTCTCTAAACTTAAATTAATTAACAAAAAAAGTCAATCTATCTTTCATGATGGAATATACATATTACTGTTTGCAATATCTGATATAAAAGCTACATAATTCATGACCTCGCACACCTTTAACCTCCTTCACATTTCTCAGATTTTGTTTCACTGAATTTAATTTATTATTTAGATTGTCCATTATGCAATGTTTATAAGATAATATTGATAAAGAATCATAGAATATCCAGAGTTGGAAGGGATCCACAAGGATCATAGAGTTCAACTCCTACCCCTGTGCAGGACAGTGCCAAGAGTCACACTATGTGCCCAAAAGTATCTTCCAAATGCTTCTTGAACTCTGGCAGGGAGGTGTGGTTATCACTTCCCTGCGGAGCCTTTTCCAGAGCTAAACTACCCTCGGGATGAAAAACCTTTTCCTAATTCCAACCTAAAACTCCCTTGACACAACTTCAGGCCATTCCCTGGGGTCCTGATCACCACAGAGAAGAGATCAGTGTCTGTCTTCTTCTTCCCCTCAAAGGAAGTTGTAGACTCCAGTGAAATGTCCCCTCAGTTTCTTCTTCTCCAGACCAACTTCAGTCACTCCTTATATGGCTTTTCTTCTAGGCCCTTCACCATATATACATAATGTTACATATATATTTAAAAAAACCAAAACCAACATATATATATATATATATATATATATATATATATATATATATAGTATTATCTATATAAACTTTTAAAATGTAAAGTTTCAAATATGTCACTAAAAAAGCACAAACTTTATCATTAAAGAATTTCCCATTCCACCCAAAATATACCCTAGGACACAGATGCATACAATTGTACTTTAAAATAAGAAAATAGTACACTTTAATTGTGCAGTGCTCAGTGTCTCACAAGTAACTGCCTGCCATTGTGTACTCTAATGGCCAAGTCTTGTTCTATGCTAGTCTAGTCATTATGCTATGGAGTCATTCAAACCACAGACTGCTTGACACGCTGCTTTAAAATATCCTGAGGTTTTAGCTGGTATTTGCTACTTATTTGCAATGGCATGATAATTATTAGTTTAGTAACTGCCTATAGCAAAGCTTGTTAAAAAAAGAATGCTTCACATCTTGACTTAATAACATCTTACAGGTTATTTTTTACTAGGATTTAAAAGTTTAGCTCAAAACCTCCAGTCTTTAAAACATCTGCATGCAAAGAAAAATAATAGAAAAAAGAGCTCTGTAACACCCCTAACACCTCTCATCATGTATTAAAAAAACCCTACCAAACCCCAAAAGACCTGAACCCCAAACTCCAAAGTTTTTTGTTTACCACAAATTTCTTTAAGCTAAGAATTTCTCTCTGGCACTGTGAGTTAATTCATCCGAGCCAGACTTTGATGTGCAACTTGATTTCTTCAAGCTAGAGATGAAGCACCAATTACTTACCTGACTCACACGCAAACGTCTTTGATGTCTCATCATGAAAGATAATTGCCACAGCATGCTTCTTTGTCTCTCGAGGCAATCTGGTTATATTTTTGATATTGTGCAGCTCAGTTACCTTAAAATGAAGAAAAGTATTTTAGACCAGTGTATAAATAGTACAAATAAAAATATTAACCTTAAATGCTCAATTTTTACTATAAACTGTTTTTTCCCTGTCCTAGTTTCAGCCAGGACAGGGTTAATTTTTCGCAGCAAGCAGGAGAAGTGTGTGGCAAGGCCCAGATGTTATTCCACTCCACCTCACTCATTGCCAGGGGCAGGAGTAAGGAACTCTCTCTTCTTCCACTGGGGAGAAAGCCTGGTGGGGAAGAGCCGGATATTGTTGCAGGCTTTTCCATGTAAATTGTTTCTTTGTGCTGCTGGTACTGTTCATTTTTCTGTCTCATTGCTGTTTCTAGTAAATCATTCTTATCTCAACCCATGATTTTCAGCTTTTGTGCTTCCAATTCTCAACTCCATTCCAAAGGAGTGGGAAGGGGGGGGGAAGGGGGAGTGAGTGAGCAGCAGTGTGGTTTTGAGTTGGTGGGAGAACTAAACTGGGGAGTACCATTCCTAAACCCCTAGGGTTGTTTATATTTATAAGCTTGGTAATTGGTTAAAAAACCCACATAAATAGGTAGAGTCTTAAGTTGTAAAACTTAACTCTAATAACTCTATTTCTCTAATAAATTTCCACAAAACTATGTTTCTTTAATAAGTCCTACATGGAAATAGTTTACAATGACATCAACTCAGCCTTGGGATTTTGTATAATCTATTTTTCAATTTCTATACTCATACAACTTGGATCAGTTTCAGAATCTGATCAAACAGAAAACGTAATGTTGGAAGAACAGTGTTTCATTAGTAAAGGAAGGTAACTCAACTAATATGTCAAATAGTATCACTACATTTATAAAGGTAGATCCTCATGTGTCTTTAAAATGTATATCTGTCATCCTCAAAAGAACTCAAAATTTCATTTTATTTTCTAAATATTTGAAAAGCTTATCAACTTAAATCAACTAAATATTTGAAAAGCTTATCAACTTTGAATGGCTTATCAACATAAAATACTCTTGCAGGAAATTTACAACATGAAAAATTCAAACTATTTCCGTTTTCTTTTGATGGATGTATATAACTACAATTAACAAAAATGGAAGAAAAATGTTATTCCAACCTGGTGGAATATATTAGACTGATTAACACTTCATATTCTGAAATATTTTTCTCAGTTTCTTCGAACTCTGGGCAAACTTTATTCAGTTAGAGTTAGTTTTTCTCAGGCAGGTCATTTGCCTCAGGCAGAATAAATTTCCAGAAAAATGTCAACCATAATAGTTTGGACTTCTATGACTACAGAAAAAAATGGACTGAATGTAGGTGGAGTTTTTTTGTTTGTTTTGCTTTGTAATTGTTATGCTCCTGGTGTACAGTTCCAGCATTCCTTTTCACATGTTGAAAATAATTTTAAAGCAGAAGAGATTTTATATGGTGCATTAACAAATGGAACACGTTGGGGCAAAGACATTTCAATACAATATTGATAGCAGACGAGCAGTGAAAGGCATCAAGCCAACAAAAGGAACTGAGACAAAGCATGAAGAGGAATGTGGTGTGTGCTGACGAACTTGGGAACAGAACTGAAGACTTCTCTAGAGTCTGTCTTGACATCCTTCAGCAAAACTCACTCCAGTTTGTCAATATCTTTGTTGTAAGAGGTGGACGAGAAATGGATCTCGTACTATAAACACCGTCTAATGTGTGCTAAACTGAGGAGAATAATCCTCTGTACTGACTGGCCATGGTTCTGTCCATAGAGCCCATGGAGCTTTGCTGGCTGAGGCACCAAGATCCAGGGCCCTACCTGCAGACCTGCTCCCAGCTTGCCAGTGCCAAACCTGTGCCATCGCAGGGGCTCTTCTATCCCCAGACTGGCACCTGGTTCTTGCCCTTATTCAATTTAACAAAGTCCATGTCAGCCCCTTCGTCTAGCCTGTTCAGGCTGCTGAAAGGGCAGCTTGACTACCAAAATCCTATCAACTGATCCTTCCCAATTTGCTCTCTACACATTGGTGCAGCTCCCTTATTTCCTCTAGGTCCCTGATAACAATATCAAGACAGGTCCCAGTACAGACCGCAGCAGTTCCACACTTGCTACAGCCCTCCAAGGAGGTGACCACATTGACCACATTAATAACCACCCATTAACCACATAATAACCAACCCATTAACCACAACTTTCTGTGTCTGACTAGCTGACCATCTTCACATCATCTGGACATCCACCTGCGTAAATAATAACGTCCCAACTTCAATTTGAAAATGTCATGGGAGAAAATGTGTAAAGCTTTGCTAAAGTTCTTCTCATAACATATTGTAGATGGTGGTCATACTGGTCAGGCATGACTTATCCTTGGTAAATCCACGCTGCCTTTCACAAATAATATATTTACTCCACAGTTCTTCCTATAGGCTGAAGTAAGACTGCCAGAAATTCTCCAGGTTGACCTTTGGTTGATTGCCAAATTCCCTGTATTCTCCAGGTTGACCTTTTGACCTTTTTTGGACACAGGTGCATTTGCCTCACCATTTGGCTCATAATCCCTTATAATTTTAACTTTTGTCATGCATTTTCAGAGCTTTGTAAGAATCCATACATGCCACTACTTTTTGGCTTGGGGGAAAGAAAAGGGCTGAATTCCACAAATATCCCTGTCCCATTAAAGAAGTTACTGAAATATCTATTGATTTGCCTTGATCCATGCATGGTAAATGAACTAATGTGTGAGAAGGCTCTTGTAATCTCAAGGAAATCCCCCAAAAGAGAGGAAAGAAAGCATTTGTAGGCAGAGGAGAGGGCAGACTCTAGAATTCAAAACCTGAGGGAACAATAAGAAATCCATAAGTCATCACTGAATTTTGAAGACACAGAAGGCCCCAAAGTCAGAGGTACAGATCTACCAGTCTTACTAAAGACGGTACAGATCTACTAGTCTTGACAGGGTACAGATCTACTAGTCCTGCTAAATAAGAAGATATAGGAGCAAAATATTTAGGATTATTTGGGACACAAAAATCTCAGGTTACTATTAAAGAAAATTTAAAAAAAATAGCTGGTGGTGCAATAGGAAAGGGAAAACACTGATAGGAGGAAAAAGCTCCAGTGATTCTTACACAAGCAATTAATACAGAAAGTGACACTTTCATAAGTGTGTGTGTCCGGTTGGCTGTCTGTCTCTGCCCGGACACGGGTAGGGTGGTTCTTGGGTGGCACGCGTTTCAAAGGACGAGTCTGGACTCTTCAGCTTTTCGATCTTCAGATTGTTTATTGTTTCTTATCTACAAAATTTTCTGTCTGCCCAACAGAGGTCTGACCTGCAAGGCAGCTAAAGGCACTCTGACCACCCACAGGGCAGTCGTGTCTTTTTATACTAAAATCTACGTACATGATATTTATCTTTATTTCCCAATACCTTTCACCCATATTAGCAAGTGCACCTTCACCATAAACCAATCCCCAAGTGCCAACATCACCACAGAAAATGAATGACAAGAAGAAAGAAGAAGGACGAGACACGCCCTGATCCCTCCATCTTGTCTCCATAACCCCCCTGTACCAAAAACCCTAAAATCTATATTTCACCCTATAAATGTGTCTTCTTTGCACCCTTCACTCCCAAGTGATTCTCACGTCCTCAAACTGCTGTCACTTCTGTAGATGGATCAAAATCAAGCCACCAAACACTCCTGGCAACATTCCAGGATTTCCGAGACCCCCAAGGGTTCTCTCGGTAACTCTGGACATCCAGAGTGATGTGCTGAGTTCCCACATGTGTGCATGTGTGTGACACTGCACACCATGCATATAAAAGTGCCTTAAATCTTACAGTACTTAAAAGGAAAAACTTCTCCCTCTGGAATAGCAGAAAAAGAAATAGAATTGCTTTGAATAGTAACAACAAGGCATATTAAGCCTTCTTCTAGTCTCTGTTATATGGTAGAGATCTATTCTTTTTTCTTAATACTTGAGTGTTACAGATTACTGAAAGATCCTGCAATGCTTATAAAATAATAACAATAATAGAGCCAAAAATCTTATATTCCTAGCACTAAAACTACAAAATTTTGATAGTAATTTATGTTTGAAACATAAATACAGACATACCTGCGTACACACACATGGCTACCTGTAAAGATGGTTTTTTGGGTCATCTTATTGATCAGTACATTAATCCTGCCTTGTTTAATATAGTCACATATGCAATATCCCTCACACACTCAAGAATATTGTCAGCAAAAACTGTACATACAACAGAATTCTTTTTATTTGCTTGTGGGAATTTAATGTCTGAAAGAGACAATGAGAACACTGCCAAATTCTTATGTGCTGCTTTTTGGTACTCATATGAGTGATTAAGTTGAACAACATGCAGGGGAAGTGAAGAAACATAGTCTCCATGCAGGAGAAAAGGGTATTTGTTTTAAACACACTTTGATTTTCTTTGTCTCTGAAATCATAGGACCTCCCTAGACAGCACAGAACTTCTTATAACTCCTATGTGACAAAGTTACATAAATTGCCTCTTCCAAACTCCCTGACTTTTACCTTCTTTCTTTAAGATAAACTTTTTGAGCCATTTGTAGTCTCACACAGAAATCATATCCCTCTTGTCTACACCTTTCCATGAAAAATGGACCTGTTTGAAACTACTATGAGATATTGTGAGACACTTATATCCTTGTCAAATACTTTAGTGGTTTAACATGCGTGGCCAAAGCATTTCTGCCAGTTACACTTTTTTTCTTCAAAAATCATATCTTTCTCATTGGAACTCTTTACTTTACAAGAACTGAAGGAAATAATTTTAGCTACAACTTTTGAGGACATAGGAAACTTATAAAGATTTTAGGTATAATTTTACTGGGCAAGCTAACAGAAAAAGAAATGAGAACACTTCGGAAACACAAATTTACACTAACAACTAGAAAGGCCATATTATCAAATAAGCCCCTCATTATTTCTATTGCTTATATAATTTTCAATATCAAATAGAGATGAAATTTGCTTCAATGTTCATCTTTTCAATTGTGCTGTATGCTTCCCTCCACGCTCAGAGTAGAAAGATAGAGGCAAAACTGTGAAAGTCTATCCTCCCATTGATAGAGAATTAAGTTAATGAAATTCTGAATTCTGGATTTAATGCCAATTAAGCATGAGTCATTTCTCTACTTGCTGAACATGTGCAATTAAAAAAACACCTGAGAGTATATTATCTTGTATGAAGGAAAAGATGAACTTTCCCTTGGCAACCAGATTGCTTTAGCTCCGTGATTTTTAAAACTGTGGATTAAATTTTATCTAGTATTTTTTTAAAAAAACCCGCAAAAATAAATAGGCATTTTTAGAAGGGAAAAAATATCAAAGCTACTGAAAAAGAAAGTAGAAAACTTATAAAAATCATGCTACTTTGAAATAATTAAAAACATCACTTAGCAGATTTTAAGAATGTTTTAAAAGACTAACAAAATTTTTAAAAAGTACAAAAAAGTCCCCGTTTTTTATGAGTAGTACATTAGGTAAATCTACTTTTTTAAGCAAGGAACACTATACCAAAATTTGCTCCCTCTGGTAGGGTAATGGACTTGTTTACAAAATTCAGTCTAATACATTGAAAATATTTTTGTTCTTCACAACAACAAAATATCATACTGAAACTACCTATACCATTGATAATCTTGCATCAGTAATACAAACATAAAAAAAGGAAAAATTTTCTGTGCCATTACATATGTAACAGTCTTAACCAGATGTTAAAAAAAATAAAATAAAATAAAAGAGCATTTTCCCATTGTGGGATTATACTTCACCTAAAACTTTGTTAACATTGAAAACAACTCAAACCAGCAAAAACTTTGTAAATAAGTTTTCCTATTTCCTCCAATTGTACCTGTCTAGAACAAAATTAATTTAAACAATGAATAAAATCCCTAATATTGCCTCCTTAGTGAGCAAACTTGCAGCTAGATTTTTTCTGATTTTTTTATCCTTTGATTTCTTCCAAGAGGTGAAATAAATCCTTTTTTATTAGGCTATGATTATGTAGTATACAAATTTCCACTACCATTAGCATGTTAGCTTAGACTTTCTTTTCTCTACTAGACATTTAGTGCTGTTCTCCATATGTTGCTCAGTGTGGTATGTGCTAGGGACTCTTAGCACCTGGACCATTTCTCAGTTCTCCTACTCCTCATCAATAATTCCTGTTTCATATGTCCATCACTCAGCAGCCCACACAAACATTTCCTAGTTTGTTTTTTTTTTTCTATTTCTTGATTTTTTTGTATCAGTCTTTAAAACCACTTTTGCTTTTTCTCTAGAAAGATAATTTAACACTGATTGATGAAAAGATGTGGAAGAGTTACTAAGCTTACATGTAACCAAAATTTGCCAAGGTTTCTTTCTTTCTTTTAGAATTTTTTTTTCATCTATTATACAGGGTTTTTTCTTTCTTGGTGGAGGGGGGATGGGGCTTGACATAGCTGTATCAGAGGCATCCAAGTCCTCTACTTCTCATTAATATTTGATAAAAGGACATAGCCTTGAAGGGCTGCTAGGTAGGATAACTTCTAGGATTGGTAAAGGCGTAATCTCACTCCTGCAAAATTATACGAGGCTAGACTTGCATCAGGGTCTCAAGGCTACACATCAGTGTTGGTTACTGTAACTTGGTTCCTCTCACAGCCAGGAATTTGCTTAATCTCAAAGATTCCTTGTAAGCACAGATGAAAAAAACACACTTGATCTGGAAACAAATATTTTTGGATGTTTGGATTGTTCACCAAAATGTAATAGTTTTTTACAGATACATCAAGCACTGAACAAGAAGGCAAAAGATCCTACAATAAGGTTTCTGACACTATTGCTCATATATCTTGATCACTCATGAATCATTTAAATATTGATTCAAGTAATGCAATGCACTTCCTCTCATCCTTATTGTTTTTCTTTATTTTGGTCTGGAGATAAGCCCAAAAATTTAACTTGTTTTGTGTTGGTGTAATATCTTATCTGGAAGAAAACCACATTCAGAGCTTCCACTTCCTTCCTTTAGTAAATGTGACATAGGAATAATAAAGTCCATAACTATCAACACCTTGTAAATACTTTCTAGCCACATCTGGGTGGATCAACAATCAAAACAAAAACCTAACAAAACAAACTCAACATAGAGCAGTGCATCAACCTTAAAAACAAGAGAAGAAAGTGCAAAGGACACCTCTGAAAGAACCAACAGTAAACAAATCTCATGCTATATGGTCAAAAAGACAAGATGATCAGAGGAAGCATTTAGCTTATGTCCTCACTTTGAAAAAAAAAATAAAAATCTTCATTTCCTTGAAGTCTGTGATAGTAATATTTAACGTGAGAGGTTCACAGAAAATTGAAGTCACCTTTCTGAATGAAGATCCTAAATTTGGCACTAATACCAAATTCCTTCAATTCCCTATTCCCTACCAGAATGCACAAGCATTGTCAGATGCCAGGGGACTGAGTTACAAGAAATAATAAACAATTGGTCTGTTTCAGTTTTAGTGCATGTCTGTGCCAAGAGACTAGGAAAAGCATCCTAATAGATTTCAGAAGTCTAACTCCACTTGTCTCTAGCTACACCAACTGTAATTTAATTCCAGTAAGGCCATGCTGCAGATATCTGGTAAATAATTCAAGTGTAGGAAAACTACTAATATAAGAAAGCCTTTGGTGCCATGTAGCCATAGCAGGATACACAGGTATAGGCTGATGATTAAGGAAATTATTTACGATTTTTACATGGAAAATAAAATCTCTGAACAGCACACACAGGTCAATTACATCTGTCTAGCCAGAAAAGATCAGGAAATAGATTTCTAGTAACAAACCTCTGGTCTCTCAAAAAACAATTTAGCCCTTGCCTGTCTATCAACCTTAAGTCTTCTTTTTGAAAGAGCATTTGTTACCCAGGTAAATAACAGAAAATAATTACAGGCTCACAATTTCATTATACTAGCAAAATATTTTATATTATGAAACTGTTATTGTCAATGCATCTTAAAACACCTATCATTTAAAATGTTTGGGTGTTTTGTTATTACTTCAGTATCTTGGTTATATTCCTAGATGTGAAAAGCTATTAAATTCCAAAAGACACTTAATTTAAATAAAGGCTTATATTAACTGAGATGCATTGCTTCTTTACAGTATTTATGTATTTTTCCTCTTTTCTGATTACTTTCTTTGTACCTATGTTTATTTCTTTCAAAGAGGAAGGATTTTAGGAACAATTCAATACACTTTCTCTTTAATCTACAACACTTCACTATTGACAAACACTGGACGTTTTTTGTTTGCTTCTTGTACTAAAAATCTGTTCTAGTCATTCAGCTGAAGGGGTAGGATTTCCTTTTGTATTACATGGACATGTAAAGACTGTATATATATAACACATTGTGGAGTCTGGTGCTCAAATTGTACATTTAAATAGATAAATATTCCACAATTACAGAAATATTACTTCCAAATCACTTATTATATTTGCATCTCTACAAAAATTAAAATTCCATGGTAAATAAGAAAGGAGGTCCGAAAGAGATGAAAACCACAAAAATCATGAATAAAACCTTAAGTGCCCCATTCTGGGTTATATCTTATTTGAATTCTTCCAAACATGTGCCTCCCATACGAAACTGGGAGAGAAATGATTCTGCAATTCAATCTACTGAATGTTATTTCCACTGTGCAGAGTCCTGGAAATTGCATGGGCAGAAGAAAAGGTCTGAATTTACATAAATGGGTTTCTGTTTTGCATTGCACACTACCTTCCTGTCATTTAAGTTCTAACTAGAAAAAATAGAAGCAGAAGAGAAAGCTACAAAATGCAATCATTTATCCTCTTATTTCTTAATAATGGCCCACATACGACCATCTGTTGTGTAATACCACGCAAGCAGTAACGTGACAAAGCAAAAGCCAACACAGGGACAAGGAGCAAGGACTCCAGTGAGGGATGCCCAGACAGTAAAGAACCACCCCAAACCAGAAACAGTATGGCAACAATGAGAGAGTGATTTAAAAAGCAAAGGCCATGTCAACTATCACAGCAAGAAAAGCGCAAAGGAGGCACCAATATGCTGCTTCCAGTCTGCAAAAGGAGAACACAAGATGTTGGCTCAGTACAGATCAGAGGACCACAGACAGGATCTCAAAGCATCTAAACATCTGCCTCCAGCTCAGCTTTCAGTGAGCAGCTAGCAGTGGCTTCTCTGACATTGCTAAATCCAATTGCCACAGAGTAGAATTTTGTTACAGCTTTGGATGGAACTGGATGTGATTTGGGCTCTTAAGAAAAGGCAGTGTGCTGCCTGAAAAGCATAAAGACCTTTGAGACTGGGGAAATGGCTGCATTAACAGAAGCACAGGCCATTAATCAAGAGAAGTGACTTTTTTTTTTAACTCAGTATTCATTAGATCACATCTCTAATATCCTGCCCAGTTTTGGGACTTTAATGAAAAAGTGACTCCAATGACAAAGTGAGTTCAGGAGAGGCTCCCCAGGACAGCCAGAGCTGGACCTCTTGCCCTGGGGTGTAGAGGTTGAAGGAAGAGGCTGCTCCCTCCTGCAGCAGGGATGGCTTTGAGAGCATGTAACTGTAGTCCCCCCAGTGCCAGCAGGGAGATTATTGAGGAGGCAGAGCAAGGCTCATCACAGCTGTCCCTGGGGGGAGGAAAATGAGCAATGGGCACAAACTGAGACAAGAGATGTTCAGGCTGCACATGAGAAGTGATGTTCGCACCATGAAGACAGTCCGGCAGCGGGACAGGCAGCCCAGTGAGACTCTGCAATCTCCATCCTTGGAGACTCAACTGGACACTGCCCTGTGCAACCACATTTGCTCAGACCTTGGACCTCAGAGGTGGCTCTGCTGTGAGCAGGAACTGGACAAGAAAACTCTTCATAAGAAATAACTTGCAAGTTTAAGAAAGGGATGCTAACAGACCTGCAAGGATATTTGGACCTTTGTGGGTTTGGACAAACCCTTATGGTATTAGGCCATTCAGAGTATTTAAGATGAAACACATTTCCACAACATCAGCATATATTGCACAAAACCAGCAATAGGACAAGGAGATGCAAGAGACTGGAGAACAGGACCTAAGGTTAAAATGTAATGAGGCAGAAAAAAAGGAAAAATACCTATTTAATGAAAGAATAGAAAATCTTAAAGCATAAGATTACAAGAGAAACATAATAAGGAAGAAGAGAAATCCCAAGATCAGAGAAGTGAAAGAATGGATCATAAAAAAGGAAAAACAATTCAGAAAGAGAACAGAAGAGTTTTCCCTATAACTGCATGTGGATTTACCCTTGGAAGAGGAGTTGTTATGGCAACAACACTCTCCAGGACTATTGCCAAAGAGTGGCATATCAACCTCCGCATTACACCTGTAGGGCAGGTCTCCAGCTACTTTTTCAGAAGAGTAAGTTTTTAAGAAACTTCTACCAAGTAAATGTTCATTCCTCTAAGTACTAAAAGGAAACCACATCTATAACAACAGTAAGAATCTTGTCTGTTAAAAGAAAAAGTACATCATAAAAAAAAACCAAAAAAACCAATACACAAAACTGGGCAGAATTAATGAATATATTTAAAATAAATCAGGCTAAGTATAAGGCAGTAATGTCAGGGCAAAAAAGAAAACTTTGATGGGAAGAAATATGTGTAGATCTGACAGTAGAAGGATAATGAATAATTCCTTCTTATCCTCCAGATAAAATTGAGATTTAAAAAAATGCATGTTTGAAATTTTCAGCCTTTTTAGAAAACCTAGATGACATTATGTAAATGTAGACTGAATACAAAATAAAATAATGATTTTAATTTCTCCAAATTTAAATAAATGGAAAAGAAATAAAAATTATTACTATTTACAACTGTAGTGGGTTGACCACTGGCCAAACTCCAGTGTACTCATGAAAATCATTTACTCATCTTCCTCTCCTATAACTGGAGCAGAGGAGGGGAAAAATCCAGTTAAAATAAAGCTCATGGTGTTGGGATTAGGATTAGGAGAAGGGGAAAGCAGGCTCAAAATTTTAAAGGGTATAAAGAAAACTTCTCTCCATTCTTTAAATTTTAACTATTTCTAAGTATTAGAACATCTGACTTTCATATGGCCTACAGCTTGGGTACCCAGTTTCATGGTGTGCTATAACTGATCACTCACCACATAAGCAGTTACAAACTCTTAATTTTGTCTCAAGGAACTTTAAAAAAATTAAGGACGCAAAACAATCTTCCTCGACTAGCTTTTGTTATGCTACTTTAAATTCTAAACTGGTTGACAGTGTTGGTAAATCAAACCTACCAGGTTTGAGGCAGAGGAAGTGTATTGAAGTCATTTCAGCTGCCTTTACCAGGCAAAGATGTAGGGATTTTTCCAAGCCAAGTTACTTTCTCTCAAGCCGTGCTGCTGTAATGCTGTCAGGATTGAGCTGCTGCCTAACCCATAAAATCAACCAGCCTGCTGGGATTATTCTGGTTCTGGCTGGTAGCCTGGTGTTTGAAAGTGATAGTTGAAATCTGATCAGTTCATGTGCACACGGACCTATTCCCTTAACAAACATTTTAATTAGGATTTTAAAATACATACTGAAAAAAATGCATTCACACTTCATGGGGTAATTTTACAGACAGTCGTTGGCAGAACAAAAATCCCAGTTCTCCTCAATCCCATTTCCTTGCTATCCTAAAGATCCTTTGAAATATGTTTTTCAATCTAACCTTTCATTTTGAAGAGCAATCTGAATACCAGGCTACTATGCATGCATTAAAATAAAAGGGGAAAAATACAGCCTTCTGTAAAAGTGAGTGTTAACAAAATTTAAACTAATGCCTTAATACTAAAACAACACAAATTTTCTAATTTGCAACCCAGGTGCACACTTGAAAAATAACATCATGCTAGAGAGAGATGGCAGAGGGGGAAGATGATTCACAACTGAAATAAAATAGGTTTCACAATTATCCTCTCAAATTTCAGCTGCAATTAAAAAAAATGCTTTCAATATCGAACTTCCTGCCAGAGTTAGTAGGCGTGCAAACCATATTTATGCAATATTTCACTATGAACACTAGATCATTAGATGAGTGCTAATATCCTTGTGGAGTGAATAAAATACACTGGACACTTAGAAATCGTTTCCAGTTTTCAGAGTTTTCAATTTTGACATTCCCAAAATACATGATTATGTCCAGATCTGCTCTATTTTTGACCCAAAGGTATTGGTTAATTAAAAGGAATATGTTCCTGGTCTTTGAGTGGAAAGGAAAGGAGGAACATACTTTTCCAAAACTTCTTACATTTTCCTCTTGTTTACTTAAATCAGCTGACTTGCATTAGTTTCCAAAATTATCTTGTTAGATCAGCTCAATTAAAAATAAGTGTTTATTAACATAGACTAAATTTGAAAACAAATGACTTACATGCAGTAATCACTTGAACACAGTAAGTGATGTGTATATATAATTCTTCCTGCTGAACTGCAAGTTAAAACCCTAACCACAAAATCTCTCACTGCACTGCCAAACTGGGTCAGGAGTGTTGGAGGATCCCAGTAACCGCAGGCTTTCCACGCACATCAATTATTATGCCTGTATCTATGCTGTGCATGATGCCAGTGGCCGAGCCCCAGGTGTAATTCCTCTTCCTATCTGTTTCAATCTGTGCAAGCCTTTAATTTCAGCTGTAGCTCCCTTCAGCCAGATTTTGAAACCATGGGGGAGGCTGGGGTCAGAAGCAGGTGACAAAGGCTTACCTCTAACATAACACAGGGGGAAAAAAAATCCCAGCTGAGAATAAACTCATGATGCAGATTTTAAGGACTAAAATGCTGACTATCTGCTGAACGATCAAGAGGAACATTCAGAAAAAAAAATAAATTACACTAGCCAGGAAAAGAGACATCCTTGTCTTTGTAGTCCTTATTCTTGGCTTTCTCACCTTATTCCAAAGGGGAGAAACACACACACAAGCACAGGACTCAGCTGGGGGCTTGGATGCACTGCTGGCCAGGGACAGCAGCAAGTGGTGCAAGCCCATGTGTGCTCATCTGCAAGCTCAACCACAGACATATCCACTAGCTGACAGTTCCTGGCTTGTCTTGTTTCTAGAAAACATTAGTACTTACACACCCACCACAAAAGTAGTACTATTTAGAAAAACTTTCCCCTCTGTTGATTTTTAAAGGTTGTAAATATGCCTCAGTGTCTATAAAAATAACTCCCATCCCAATCCAACAATGCCAGAAGTGGCATTTTGATGCTGTTTTTAAATATAAACAACTATATTAGAGCCATTTCAGATATTCCTGAGGAAGTATTAACAGCACCAGTCTACCTATGAGATTCCTCATCAGAAAAATACATCAACTAGATGAAAAACTACCAGGTATAGAGGGAAAATGAATGAGTTTAGTTTAATCTAAATTCAGACAATGTCTGTACATATGTGTGTACACACACATTCAAAGTGGTCCAGACATCTCTGGAAAAAAAAGGTGAAAGAGAGAAAAATGCCATAGAAACGGAGGTAAAAGAAAATTGCAAGAGTGAAGTAATTTGCATGAGAAGAAAAGGAATTATTCTAAACAGAAATGTAACCCTTCTTTTAGGATTATTTTAAAATAGTTTTTGATTTTTTACAAACTTTTTAAAATGTTTTCATTTTATTTGTTTCTAAAATTAACTGAAGTTTGTAAGCTGATAATTTGAAAATTCTTTTAGCTTAATTGTCATTTGGGATAAATTAATTTTGAGTATCTATTATGACAATTACACACAGCTACATTTTCAACTCTAATGCATTTTTAATAACCTTCATCAGCCAGTGATTTGAATTTCAAATTTCCCTCTATGAAGAAGAAAAACTTAGATAGTTTTGTGCCAATTTTCATAATAAATTGCTCTTTATTTACATTGCAAAGCCTCCCTTACTCCAAGTAAACCATAACCTTAAATGAAACTTAGTACTCATAAGACTTATTATATTTCCTCTCCCTTTATTAATAGAAAAAAAATTACAGAGACAAACCTGTTGGCCCTCCCTCATACACCATAACCTTCTGTTTGTACCTGTCTGCTTCCTTTTATAGTGACTGCAGAAGGGCCCGTGCCTCTTCCTATTTCCACAGCAATATGGTAAACATTCCCCAGCAACACAGACACATAATTCTGAGTAGCTTCAAGGGAAAATGTTGTCATTAGGAAAAAAAAAAGTCCCCACATAACATATTTTTTTACTGGTGTTGTAATAAACTGCAGTCTAGATAATTAGGTCCTTTAACTTTCATCACGAACTTTTATTATTTATGTAGTATACCTACTTTCTACACTTGAATAGTGAAAATAGATGCACAAAATATTGGAAAAAATACAAATGCAGAGTCAAGTGCTAAATGCTAGGAAAGGAAGATCTCAGTGTTTGACTGCTAGTTCCATAGGCCTAGTTTACCATTTTCCTGTTGTTTATGGCAGTGGGCCCCACTGGGTTTGATTTATGGCCTTCCTACTCTGTATCTCATGACAAATAAATACCTTTATGTTTATTGGTACCTATTCTATACTTATTATAATACACATTGTCATAAATATAGGATTGCATTTGATTTTCCATAACTATTTTTCACCACAGTAAGAACAAATAGCAAATACCATTCTGCTAAGCAGAGGCTTTATAAATTTGTTTGACTGTCATAAATTCATAATGTTTTTCTGACTTAATAGTATGATCTGACTTCTCAAGGTTCTTCTGTAATGGTCGTCACATGAGTATATTTCACATATGTAGTTTCACAAATATTAATTTTCTTTTACACCTTCCTTGCTTCTGAGATGTGTGGATTATATTGGCATGGAAGAAACCAGGAATTGCATGGTGAAAGCAAAAGAAAGTAAAAAAAAATGTCCTTTAAACTTTTTATTTGAATTTAAGATATCCAGATTTCACTTTCATTTGCATTAAAAAGGGGAGTTTGGTTGGTGCAAATCTCCACAGCAAGCCCAGCTGTTTTGTATTATAGCTCAACTCTTTCCTCTTGATTTCTCCCCCAAGGACCAATAAGGACCTGCTTCAGAGACCTCAATTCCAGTCTCTCCCCTCCCAATTGCCTATCCCCCAGCTTCATCAGGGTCTCTGCTACTGAAACCCTCTCTTCCAAACACATGCTCTTCCTATTGTGGAACTGGCCTCTCCTGGGCCATGTCTGAGAAGTGAATATCTCCCAGCTGCTGGAACAAATGAGGTAATGTTATTGGAGAGCAATTTACTTGGGTGTAAAAACCTGAACAATCTCTCCTTGCTTTCTGGTAATGTGCACCTGCCCTGCTGCACAGACTTTTTTTACTAGGAATAGTCGAGCTGAAGTGACAGACCATGTCCATACTCTTTGCTTGCTTGTTCACCTCCCTCTCATTGTTGGGATTGCTATCTCTGCACCAATCTCCCTGGCTTTGTGCAGTCAATTAAAAAAGATTTATTACTTTTAGTAATATTTATTTTCTTCAAAATCTCCCCATCCCATTCTTCACTTCAGCATTTCTCATAGCAATTATTTGAGCAGCCAGCTTTCCATTGACCTTGGAGTCTCTCACAGCTTTCTAAAGGATAAGGTGCTTCATAGAGTGCCAGAACATTTATTCCTCTATTTCTCTCCTACGCTCTAATATTTGGTCTATTTCTTAAGTTTTATTTCAACCATTTTCCTTTTCATGTGACCAAGTGCCAGAGGAGATACATACAGAGAATTGCTCCATGATCTCACCTCAAATACCTGTCCCTGTACTAGTCTATAAAAATGATAAGTAGTTCTTACAATGAATAGCAGTCTTTAGCCCTGAATGAACTGAGGGAAACATATTCCATTACTCAAGAGAGAAAATTATCTGAATTTCCATCATATTCAAAGTTTTACAGATGACACAAAACATTTTAGCTGTCAAAGTCAGAAGTGCTTTCAAAAAATATGCACAAAATAGAGGTTTGCAAGGCTTTGAACTTTGCCAAAACATGGCTAGGTTTCCATGGCAAAACCAGAATATACATAGCTGACACACAGACCACCATATCCTCTACTATAAAGCAATAACACTAGAGCAGTTCAAAGAAAAGTTCTCCTGAGACTGTTTTAAGAGACACTAGTAAGATTAAGTATATTTTTTTCCACCACTGAAATACACTCAGGAGAGGACAAGACCAGTTTGGCTCAATACATGCAGCACAGAGTTATACCAAGAACTATAGTAGCAACTTTAGTGACATAAATTTCATAGGTCACAGAAAAGTCTGCGTTGGATGGAAACCCTGGAGATCATCTGGTCCACCTTGAATGTAGCCTCTTCAACTAGGTTACAAAAGGCCTTGCCAAGCTAGGTCTTCAAGATTTCCAGTGTGGAAATACTGACCTCTCTACTTAGCCTGCTCTCACGTTTAGTTGCTCTAAACATCAGTTGGCTCTTCTTTTTTTATTCCTTGTATCAAGCTGATTTCCCCTGAAGCAACCTCTGCCATTGCCTCTTGTCCTTCCCCTGAGGATCCTTGAGAACACTTCAGCCACTCTGTCAAAATTGGAAGGCTGTGATTAGATGCCCACAGGCCTTCTTTTCTCACTAGTGCAAATCTTGTTCCTTCAGTCTTTCCTCAGGTTCTCCAACCTCCAACTTCCTCACTGACACTCTCTGGAGATTTTTTCCTGTCTTGAATAGAGCAGTGAGGGGACCAGAATCAGACACAATATTACAGGTCAGGCTCAATATGGAGAAGCTTCCAGGCTGAGAGTCCTCATGCTGCTGCCCATCCTCCTCCTGAGGCTTTCCAGGACATGGTTTGCCTCACGGCTGCCACGCAGCTGCTTAGCTCAGCTCACAGCCCAATGGGATCCTCGGGGCCTTTGCAGCAGAGCTGCACTCCAGACAGTTAGTTCCCAGCCTCTTCTACTGCTTTAGTTATCAGGCTGCAGGTGCAGGACTTGTTGTTTAGCTTTCTAGAGGTCACGGAACCTCCAGCCCTGGAGATACTCAAAACACAACTGGACATGGCCATGAGCAATGTGATCTGACTGATGCTGCTTTGAGCAGGGGATTGAACTAGATGGGTTCTAGAGGTCCTGAATTGTTCTGTAGGTTTTATATTTGGTTTCACATTATATTTTTTTTTTACATTATATATTCTTTTTTCCTCCGGCTGAAATGTTCAAACATTGCTCTCCTACCCAATATTACTTTTTCCAAGACAAAGGTTTAGTCTTCCAGCTTCTTTTAATACTTTATATAATGGGAATATATTATTCTATTTAAACAGCTGATTTGTAAGAGCAGACTGTCCCTTTTGCTGCAAAACCGTACACAGAAACTCAACTATTACTACGAATTTTCTGTACTAAACTGTACGTGGCTCTTCATATAAGAACCACCACTAACAGGTCTTGGTGTTGCTTTGTGTTACAAATAAAGATTATCTTTAATTTTCCTATTCTTATTTCATTCCTTGATACTCAGATTCAGCCACTGATGCCACTTTTGAGGAATTTAACACCACACATTGACACTTACTTAACCTGCGAATTTACACTTCAAATTAATACATTGTGACTTAAAGGTTTAGATGGATGAATGGATACAGGAAGGGACTCATAGGATCACTTATGCATTTTAGGCCCATATTTGTAGGATTTCAAGGTCCTGTCAGCATGCTCAACTTGTAGATTTCTTCATTACATTGTTAAGGAAAGAAGATGTTATTGCCTTGATATAAACTTTGTAAAAAATGATTTTATTTGTTTGTATGCTGCCCTTTGATGTGCTCAGACTCTATTAACAGCTTTATTACCAGCACAGCTCAAATTATTCCTGCAATTTGCTTTCTGGTACATGGAATGCTTGCTTTGAACAACCACGTTGTTCAAATAGTTCTATATTTTAAGAGGCATCTGATAATTACTGCAAATCTTTTTGTTTGGTGACAGGACTATAGCTATTTTGCTAACAGTTATTCATTTAAATAGGGTTCATTTTAATTTCATTGGCTGAGTAATAGCAGCCTATGGAAGCAATGTCCTTCATAACCTTCCCATACCAGCCACATGATTTTGCTACAAGATATTACTTGAAAGTGGTGTAAACAAATATTTGAAGATAATTACATGTCAAAATGTGGGAAAATAAGGATATAATTTTCAGGAATATTTAGTTACCTCTGCTGTGGAAGACTTGGCAAAATAGGGATGTAAAACCACACAAAGTACATTTGGACACCTCTTTCAACTTCAAAGAGCAAAGAATTACAAAAAATATTTGTTAAATTCCTAATTATTTGCAGATAAAAACTTAAAATATATTATTCAAAACTAACATAATCATACACACACTCATTGGACTCATTAGAAAATACTACACTGACATCACTATTTTGAATTTTTTGAAAGAAGTTCTGGAAAAAAAAAATTACCATCATTAATAAGGGAAGAAGAGGGAAAGGAAAAAGTGTTCTAAATCTGGGGTGGTTTTCAAAGCAAACAACATCTGTGAATGTGACCAGATCTTCATAAGGTATTCCTGTTTAGCTTTCATCAAATATGATTTTTTGAGTGAATTTAACCAGATGAGAAAATAAAGACTTATTGAGGAAGTTTAGATCAGCTAACAAATAGTAGAAGCAGAATGATCAACACAGCAAAACCAGGCAGGGTTTAATTTAAGATTGTGAAAAACAGACAGCATAACAATTATACCAAGAAAAAAAAAACTGCAGAAGGGGAATTCAAATATTTAAATTTATTGGCAAATCAAGTGTCTCAATATATCTTATCATAAAAAGCACAAGAATTAGGCCTAACACTTACATTTCGGTGGCTGTCCACCTTTCTTTTTAAGAACACCTTTACAGCTGAGAAACCATGAAATATTATGAGAAATAGTAGTAACATGCCAGATTATAGAAGCCCATAAGGAAACTTGCACAACTTCTGCTTTGTAGTGAACATGAGCAACATAAGAATCTGAAATACTGCACAGCAAAGCAGAACTTTTGGGCTAAACTAGAATAGAAGTAGAGTAGTTCACATTTCTTTAGCAATAAGAATCTTTATTTAGTCAACTTGGCAATGGCTAGAGAACATGAAGGAAAACAACAAACCAGAATAACCCAGAGGTAACTAAGTGGAAACAATGAGAGAGAAGTTCTTATGATTATGATTATTATAGTATATATATATGTATACATATATATATATATCTACCATATACAAGCATTTTTATTTTTCATGTCAGGGCTGTAATTACATTTGAGAATTGTGGGAGCTAGCACCTATACGACTGTGGCAAAATTCAGTGGTTTTCAAAGTTATCAGGAAGTCACTTATCCTGAATAAGCACCTCATGATTTAAGGTCATCTCAGTTAGAGACCAGGAACTGTGCTGTAGAAGAATAAATATCTCATTGCTCCTGCATTCTGTGTGTTACTGGACAAAGAGAACCTGTCCCATCCTTCCTCCAACCAAACAGGACTCTCTGGGTGTGCGTTTGTGCACACGTGCACACAGGAGACCTTAATGCCAAGAAGTGTTCAAGATGCTGCTGCAGCTGGTACATGAACTTGCCATAAATCACTGGATTGCATTCTACAAGTTTCTTCAGGACAATCGAACTATGAAATAAAATTGTAGGGTATCTACCATTGTGTGGCCCTGGTCACAAATTTAATCCAGTAAACTACAGTTAAAAGGCTAATGCTGTTCTTTTTCTTGATTATTATCTATTTTTGTGGACACATATTATATAATGTGCTTAACACCATCTGTCCCATACACATTTTTGAGTATCAGAAGTTGTTGCTAAAATGTTTTGCAATTTATTTCCTTTTGCACTTGCAGATTTATATAAAGCACATAATAATCGAGCATAATGACAGGAAAAACAACATAAATCTAAAAATCTTATCCTACTTTAATCTTGCTAACTTAAAACTCCAAACCTTGGAGATAGCTGCTGTTTACACAATCTTAACAGAGCAATCTCTCATATTGGGAGGGATTAAATCAGTAAGTCTTGATCTCTATGCCAGATGTCAGCTATTTATTTATTTGAAAGGTAAGCACTCTAACACTGACAGATTCAAGCTTGTCTTGCTCCAAGACAGCTATATCTTGTCAGGGACAGACACAACCCCCAACACCTTCACTTCATGTGAAGGCTATTTAGCTTATAAGTGAAGAAGAAGCATGCATGAATGGAACTGGACATTTTACAAGGAATGGAAGAATCCTTATTTGTTGATTCCCATTTTGGTATTTATGGACTACTATTAGTAATTCAGTAATTAAGTGGCATTTGGGCTCTTGAGTAACTCTGTTCTTTGTGTAGCTGGGCCTGAAGTGCCCATGATCAAGTTTATAACACAAAGATATGTCTACAGAACCCCTCCTCACATACCCACACCAGAGCATGTCACTTTTCTCTACAGTAAACCCCAATGTGAAAGTGCTCATTTCTACTCTCTTTCTTGCACATTTGCTTCATACTCTGGGGTCTTTGGAAAGGTTTTTGATCTTGATGGGTCAGAATCTATTCTGTTTAGTTGCTCTTCAAGCTCTACTTTGCTCTTTCTAATTCTGCTTTAACAATTAATTGGCCAACTGTGTAATGCTTTTTCTAGTTCACTTGGATACAGTCCAGATTTGGACGTTTGATCTCTTATTTCTAGTAATCTTCATGTTGATTTGCTGCATCCTGAAAGCCACTCCTAATGGATTACAGGCACTGGTACTGCCTGATCAGTATGTCTCCAAATCATGAAAAACTCACTTTTTATATACCTTATATCTTCTATTACAGGAGTGAGAAACCTTTTTTTATTTTTGCTTTCTTTTAAGTTGGTAAAGATGTGGTGTCTATTTTTGATCATTTCTGATAATGCAGGGGTGGCTACCAAGAACATACCCACCCATGGCATGGATGCAGAGCTATTGCTATTTTGTCCCCTCTTTGGAGGGAGCGATGGGAGTCCACACAGCTGTTCTGCACAACCTCCACAATGAATGTTCAAGGGAAAACTGAACAGCGAAGCCATAAACTTACCTGAGCAAGACTGCAATGGTCTAAATTTACAGTAATGAGAAGTTTTAATTTGATACCAGAAACTGCAAGGAACAGATGAGGTCACGTTTTGGCTAACGAATGTAATATGCACTGCTGCTGTTAGGAGGCACTTGTCTAGGACTAAGGTCATTACTGTTATTTACAGTAAGAAAATTACTAGCAAAAAAACCCAACACCAAAGCAATGCACAACAGCAATTTACAGAATTATAGAATAGCAAATAAACCCATAAATAGTCTGTATACTTGGGGGTGGGGGAATCAATTTTCTTAAGAGGACAGCTTTTTTACTCATTAATGACTATTTATTTAGCATATGTAAACCAGAAAATCTCTATTTTTAATTATCGTAGCTTTGTGTTACCAGTTCTGGGTTTTTTCCTTTGTTTAGCCCCTTCTATAAATCATATTGCCCAGTACACAAGTGTATTACATAAGTACAGGAAATATATATAGTCATCTTGGTAAATTATTTTTAAGAGGAATTTCATTTGAGCCTCATTTCAAGCTCAAACATGGAAAAGTGGAGACGTTGATGAGTTACTTATATTGGGGTACTGTTTGTCCTGAATATTGATTTCAACACAGATAAATCAATGATATTAATTTTTGGCATATTCCCACTTGAGATGCAAAACTTTCCTCTATATCTCTGCATAAGAAAGCAAAAAAAAATTGCAAAATACCATCTAACTGTGCTACTCCTAGGCCTTCTCCCAGGGTAACCCAGACAGCTAAGAAAGTCTGAAAGTGAAGGACAAAAGTTGCTAGAGAAACAGTGCAGTTTGAGTACCCCTCTATACCAACCTCTTCTAATACTTACAAAGAATTTGTATAGGGGAAAGAAACTCAGGGTTGATATATATAGTCTTATATGAATATTAGGAAATAAACAGAGCCTTTTGTCCCTTTATGCATGTTGTCCTTTCATAAGGAGGCAGGCTTGCAACTTGTATTTTAATCTTTCTTTAAAAGTACTAAATCTCAGTTCTTCAATATTTAATACTTTTTTCATTGATGCTCAGTTTTCAGAGTTAATCTTCAACTTTTTATACCATATACCCTCTTTATATTTTGTGAGTGAGAAAGGAAATGGAGAATTTCAAGACAGGGCTAATAGTTTGCACTGACTAGAGATAAATATGCATTTTGAACAACTTCAGAATATAATGAACCAACAAAGAGCTCTAGAAGAGAAAGAAAGAAAATCAGGGTATTTTTGTCCAACACTAACAATCAAATAACTATATTCGATCCTGTAACAACCTGTACTGTTCCCTCAATAGTCACACTTGACTATTCACAACCCATGCACATCTACTTCACCATTATTTTATTTATCAGAATGGAGGCAAGTGAGGAGAATAATCACTATGAAATAATAAAATATCCTTGGGAAAAAAAATCAAGCCAGGGAATAAGATTCTGGGTTTCTATTTTGTGATAATATACCTTCAGAAATGATTTCATGGCTTTATTTGAAAAATGGATATAATCCAAGTGAAGAGATACAATTCCTCTTTCTCTGCACCCAGAAACACATTATCCTTTTAAATAGGAAAGAGTATCCATTTCTTTTTCTTTTCTTCCTATCCTCACAGAGGAGAAAAAGAAGGGGAAAAACAGATAGCAAAGAGTAACACCCCTCCTTTCCATTTGCAAATGGTGACTCTTCCATCAATACTACAATATGCAGCTGCATTAGTATCAACATTATTTTCCTAGCTTCTCAAACAATTCCTGCATTTCATATTCTTTTTCTACAATGATGACAGTTGAAAGGCAACATATAAAGTCTGAGTCCTTTAACTCCTTTAACACATTAAGTATGCTGTAGGCATAACAAGCTCAAAAAAGAATGAAAAGAAAACAACACAAAAAACTTCCCCAAAACCTTGCAAAAGAGCTGTGGCTGCATCAGAAGCTCACGTTGGAGCAGGGTCCTGGCCTATGGACACATGGAGAGAGGAGCTCATGCTGGATATGGTTAGCTGTCAGGACTTGTGTCCCCAGAGGGGGACCCATGCTAGAGCAGTCTAGCTATGGGAACTTAAAGGCCAATTTGTAGTTTTATGGTAAAAACCTCACACCTGCCTTCGAGAGATCTAGGATTACATTCACACTTTTTCACAGCTTGCTGCGTGGCCCTTGGTTAAGTCATCTTTGTGTTTCAACTTGTCAGGTTTAAAGGAATATCTAACTTTGATATGTCATAAAGCTAACAGTGACTTGATAGAAGGCAATAGTACAAGCACAGATCCCCACCCTGTTTTAGGATTAGGCAGTATGAAGTCTACTAACAGACTTGGGGGGGCTGATAACAGTAACTTATGGGGCAGAAAGAAGAACTCATGCTCAAATATCTTGTTTCCCATCACAGAAGTGCGAGTGACAGAGAAAGCAGGGAGTACCTCATTCAGCGAATCCTGACTTTTTACTGCTAAAAATCTTTTTGTTGACACAGCTTGTAAATCTTGAGTTCTGGGAACAATGTTACACATTTTAAGTGTGTCACCATTACAACTGAGGCATTTAGCATTTTCAGAATTTGTGTAATACTTAGCTAACAACTATTGATTGAACATTTGAATAGGTAGCCAATTTTACACATTTCCAAACTATGAGTGTTTAACTAAAAAACCATCATTCTGTTGCTTCAAATACATTGAGGGTTTTGTGCTCATCTGGAAAAAAAACCAGTGTGATATCTCACCTGCATCACTGAGACTTAAGGATGTTTTACTCTGCTTTATTGCCAGGATTAGGTTTTCAGCAAGGCTTACACTGTACTGTTTGCACACCAGGCATAGCAAGAACACACTCTTCCCAAGGAAGAGTGGTAAACAGGCAATGCTTCAGCTCACAAGGAAGGCATGACTTACCTTGTGGAAGTTCCTGAAATATGCTGCCTTCTCATCTGGAAATTTTTCTAGCCTCCTGGGTCCTTTACTGGAAGCCTTCTTGAAAACCAACCAACAACGCCTAAAAATCTGTGAACAAAATCAATGGATTCCATTACTTTTTCTTTAAAGGTGAACAGTAGTACAAATGCATTCAGTTACAGAACTGACTTAGGAAGAAATTTTAAAATGACAGTGTTTTACCTTAAGAGTAAAATTTGCAGTTCAAAGAGAAGCTGATTAATGATAATCCTCTAGACTATATTATGCAAGTAAGAGATTAGATATCAATCTAGTTTTATAATCTATGACAGCAGTTTACTTCATTCTTCTCTCCAGTACTTGGACAGCTCTATAAACAATACCACATGCAATTTTATGTTATTAATTCAAGGATACATTGAAAAAAGTCCCAAACCCAATATTACTCAATGATTCCACTGGCTATACATGAAGAGCCTCAATTCAGTACAAATTCTACAAAATTTAATGACACATCACAAGAAATACAGTACTGTTACATTTGGATCAACCCTACCTCCCATTACCAAAAAACTAAGTAATTAAAAACCCAAGGAAATTAGAGCAGGAATAGTTTTCCCCTCAGTCTGCTGTCTAAACTGAATATAAGCAGAAAATGTAATGTCATTAAAATAATTAGGCTTAATTAACTACATTATGACATAATACTATTGACACTATCCTGTTGCCACTATCTAAGATGAATGTTATCAGTCAAAGTAAGTGAATTCTTTTAAAACCCTACCATTGGGCTACAGTATCAATATGTTTAATTATGAAGACTTTTAGAAGAATACATGGTATATAATAAAATCCTCGGCCAGTATATGTATTGCAAAGTGTAGAACTTTTAGGCTTTTTCTACTAAGGTTGTAAAGTGGCAACTGTACAACTGTGCTTTCTATCTCAGAAATTACTTCACCTATCCTGAGGGAAAGCAAAGACAATATCATATTTCCTGAAAAAAAATGACATTACACTTTGGGACATCATAAACCATCCTTATTAGATAGTACTTTCTTCAAATAACATCTTGGCAGTGTTGCAACTTAACTTTACCAAAACTACAGCACTGCTCCCACAGTTATTCCTTGATTAAACATATTAGCTCAACACAATTTTGTGGTGTGAAAAGCTCCACACACAAAGATATAGAATATTCACACTATTTTGACCTTACTAAAAAACAACAGTACCAACTGTCTGAAAGGGACATATTAATAAAAGTGTCACTTTTAATAATACTCCTGGCTCTTCTGGGATCCTGGGTGTTTTTTGTCTATGTGTAGTTTCAGTTAATTTCTCTTCCTCTGAGGAAAGTTCTTTCCTAGGAAGTGCTTTATCAAGCTGAACACAACTATCTTAATTTCAAATGTTTTCTTGATTTCCTAATTTTCATTATATGCCTTTAACATCTTACAGTCCTCAAAAAACTATCTTTAGAAAAGCCAGACCAACCCAAGTCCTCATCTTGGTGGTGGGTTTTAGCATAGTCATGGAATCTGCATTTTGCAGATGACCTGAATTTTTGACAGCTGGTGACAATAAAACTGATAATTTGTGTTGATTAACAGAAGGTTTTCAAAGCCTGGTGGAGGGTTTTGTTTGTTTGTTTTTTCTTTGTTTGTATGTGGTTTTTAAAATATATTTTTATATGTGTGTATATGGGAGAGTCATATTTTGTTGCAATGAGAAGTATCAGTTAGGTCCAGTACATTAGAAATATTCCTAAAAAAAGGCAAACTATCCATCCTAGGGAGAGGTCTGACTCCATGACTATGAGGATGAGAACATTTTATAGATCAAAGGTCATCTAATGCATACTCCAAAGCACTTCCTTTAGTGACAAATGAGCAGGTTCAGACAAATGATGGCTTCAGTCTTTTTTTCACTGGATATCAATTTGGGGACAGTGTGAAAGTGAGTTTGAGGTTTTGCAGATAAGCTGATGAAATTCTAGAGGAAGGGTTTGACCTCCTTATTACTGGGAACTACTATCAAATACCAGGGCTTGATGCTAGTTATCTTTAAGGATGCTCATCAGCCTTCTCACACATTTCAGAACCAAGATGAATTCAAAGGCTTCAGCACACAGATTGCAGGAATGAACAGCCTTTGCTTTTAGAGAACACTGAATAGCAAGAGGAGAGAAACATAAGTTTGTCCTTTAGACTGCCACTGCTTCAATTTATTGGCATCTGTTTTTTCCAGACCTTTAAGAAGAGGAGAGATCTGAAGAATGAAAAGGCCCAAAGAGGACTCCTGATATTCTATGTACTTATGCCAAGATACATCCTTGCATTTGGATTTTATTTTTTGCAACCTAATTTTTAAACTGGTATAAACATATACAGTTCCATTGCATTTCAGCAGCATTTTACCTTATTATGCCAACAGACACTTTGTATCTTAGTGCTTGAAAAAGCATTAGCATATGAATTTACCTATAAATATGAATAAATAGGTGCAGATGTGAGCACACAGCAAACAAACATTTGCCTTTCATAAGGCACCTCATTGTTATACAGAAGCCTACTCAATTATTCACGAACTGTGAGATACTCTTTTATCCCTGGCCTACTTTAGGATGCCATTGGCTGTAATCAAAACTTCTGAAAGACTTCTAAAGTCCTCAGATAATTGGGTAAGCCATTGTGAGAGAAATCAGCATCAGCCCTTCCAGAACTGAGAGAATTAGAACCACTTGCTGTGTTGTCTCTATAATACTCAGTATTTCCTGTGAGACTGTTTTCCACATGCGCTTAGTTGAAGAAATACCAAATATTTGATCATTTAATCAGGGTTACATCCTTGGATGAGCACTCAATTGTTCAACAACTATGATTTTAAAATTTTGTATCAAGGGCAAACAACACAAAGTCTTCCCCATGCCATTGCATTTTTTACTGGAGAAATTCAGGAAGATGGCATTAAGTACATGCTTGGTTTAGGTTTTCTTTTATTATTGTATCAATTAGAAAAAACTTGTTCATTACAATCTTGAGAAGGATTCTATTGAAATTACCTGCAGAGCCTTAGGCATAGCTGAACCTCTTTAAAGAACATCCTTCCTATCTCAGTTTTACAAGATGGGCAAAGCACAAAAAAAAATATTCTTCCAGATTCTGTTACCCAGGATGTTGTGCAATTGTGTATCAGTAAGCCATGGCAATAACTCAGCACGCTTGTGGTCTGCTGAGAACTGATTAGGTTGCCCCTTGTGATAGCACATGGGAATGATTTTGATTACAATGTACGAGCTTGAAGGGGAAATGAGCCTCTTTCCTCAAGATGGACCCTGAGCAGCCTCATCTTGTTACTGACAGGATTCCAGAACCTGGAACAATATTACCTTATCACCACCCCATCAAATGATTCCTGAAATATTTCCAGTTAGAAATTTGACTTATAATGCTGATACATATCTTCAGTGATCCTTTCTTTTATATTCTACTTGAAACACTGCAACAGACCAATTAATTAGGAAATCTGTGCATAATCTTATTTTGATACTTTTTCTTCTGCTTAATATAGTACACTGCTCAGCTCACATTTGCAGCATGATCATATTTTTTAATATTCTTGACTAATATATGCAAAAATTTGGCCTCTGAATGGGCCATTACTTTTCATGATCACATCGTTTTATTGTTGCCATGGCTCTTCATAACAAATCCATTAAAATACATATTGCAGGAAATCCACTGGCTAGATATTTTCAGAAAGAAGGAAATATTTTCCTCTTTTCTAAAATAATTTAAAATAATTGGTTTATAGTCGAAATCTTATGTATGATTTTCCATTTTCCAGATATTTCTAAGGCTTTTTTCCTAGCCACTTACAATAAATGCTTTTGAGATTCACATTTCTTTTTATCCACAGCTGTAGCAAATAAAGCTTTCCCAGTCATCACTAATATTTAGAAAAGGGACTTTTATTGACAATTTTCTACACATTACTCCAGAAATTTCACACTCAAACAACCCAACAGAAAACAGAAACAACAAAAAAATCCCCCAAGCTTTTTTTTTTAATAAAGTTACAATACTATAAGCTTTTTTTCCAAATCACTTTAGATGCTCTGAAGTCTCCCTGCACCTATCCAAAGGACAGTACAAATGGCAGCTTTCTTGGGTATATTGGAAAACCATCTAATTTTCTGCCACTAGCTGTAGAAACATTTGTCTCTTGAGAGAAACAGCAATGAGTCAGCTCCTAATTACTAACAGAAACCATCACTGACCAGGACAGGCACTGAAGCATCACTCATGAAGCTTTTTGCTGGCATAACCTATCAAATTTTCTCCCAGGAAGACAACAACATAATAATATTCCATTCAGCATTTACATCTCATTATCTGCAGGAAAGGCTAGTTGATTTCTCATCCCTGACTTGCCATGTGTTTCATGTCTCTCCTGTTTGACAAGACAACATCTGCAGTATATGCATTAAAAACACCAAAATATGAATGTGTTCAGGTTTACCTCACTAGTTATCTCCATTAAAAATGAATATTTCTATGGGGTATGTGAGAGAAATGCAGTTTGCTGTGAGATTAAAAAATGTAGTCACAACTTAAAAATATAGCATTCATAATGAGAAAAATAAAAATAGTTGTCACAGTAAAGTCATGTTTAACCACTGTTTTGACACCCACCATTTTTTGATTCTGTGCATAATTTGACTAAGGGAGAAGAGACAAGAGGTGACACCTCACTGCTTCAATGAAACTACACTTGTCACAGATTCAAGTAAAACTTAGAAGAAATTGAAACAGAGTTATTATCTATAAAAAGGCTCAGGAGGAAAATGGGGATCTATACCTCAGCCCAAAGAAAAAGTTACAGGAGCTAAGCTACTGCTAAGTGAATTCAACAGAAAAAAAAAGGCCTGAGCTACAAACCAAAATTCCTCATGGTTGCAATCCACTTACCTGAGCTACCAACATGTGAACAGCTCTGATTTTGCTGTCTACTTTTTTGACAACAGAAATTAAATACAGTTCCCACTGCACTAATTGGGTGCATTTTGGGTGCCAAATTTGGATTCCTGTGAAGAAGCAAGAGAGGCGGAGCAGCGCTGCACAGCACTGAGCTCCCAAATTAGCACAGAGGGTGCAGAGTGGCAGGGAATTGAGGCCAGCTCCTGCTCCTTTACCACCCTGCTGGGAACTCACCTTTCTCCAGCAGCAGGGCAGAGACACACCACAGCCATCTGCTATCCAGCACCCAAACAGGAGAAGCCAAATGAATCCATAGCTCTACTCAGAAGCAAGAGCTTACCTACTCCTGTCAGAAGCTCTGGGATGTAGGGCTGAGAATTTACCACAAGATAAAATAAGCCTGGGTAGTTTCAATTTCTTTTTTTTTTAATTGAGTCTAACTCTCCACCTCCTCTTGCCTACTTCAACATATTTTCTTCAAATGTTACCAAACTATCTACCACAAAGCAACCACAATAAAAGCAAAGCTGTTTAAGCTGTCAAGTCAGGATTAAAGAAATCCCACAAATATATACCAGAAAAAAAGACTAGTAGTGTTTCCAATGAGAAATACTGTCTGAAGGTATGCTGTGAATGCTATCCAGCAGGGAAACATTCCTCATATATGATAACCTTGCATATACCCTTGAGCTTCATTTCATCATCCAAATTACAGAGAAAGGTTAAACTTCTAGATTACAGAGCTTGGGGCATGACCTTCTGCAACAATACAAGTAGGTGTTAGATAATTTTAGTATCATAGTTCAAATCCTAAAATTCCTGATAGCATTTTTTATTACTAATATTTTGCACATTGCAAATCTGCTGGCATTTAAAGTTAGGAATTGAAGAAATAAAGAAACATCTGCTACAAACTGTTTCATCTAAGATTAGATCAATCCTTGTGGGCTTGATTGCAGTCTGACAATTAGGATGGTTAGAGAGAGATGATTAGGGACAATTCACCCAGTTATAGTATACACACGTCATCTTTTTGCTGCCATAACATGCCATTATAGATTCATATAGATGCTTATAATATACTATAATTTATGGTGTTATAGTCACAGGCTATACATGTAATCCATAAAAGGATTTATTTTATTATTAGGGATTTATGGGAAATCAAAGTGCACCATAGCAATTTTCCAACTATTCCTTTACTAGCTAAACTACTCTGTGCAAACATTTCATTTTAGTTATGGAATCTGAAGGCTTTTTATTTTTATGTGTTTAAAAGAGAGCAGAGGATACATATCTGAACAGATCTGCACTTTGTACTCCTGTGAAAAGTGTTAAATGACTCCATCAATCCTTAAGCACCCCTAGCTTAAAGCCTCACCACTGCTGCTTTGTTTTGAAGTACCATCAGGGCAATTCAAGGGCAGAAGGACAGCCTACACAAATAACACACTCTGACTCCACAGCAGTCTGCAGGTCAGCAGAATTTATAACTTACATCTGAATTGATCTTACGGTTACTTAAAAAAATCAGTTCTAGTAGCCATTTCTTTTGGCTTTCTGCATATCTGACTCAGTTTTGGCAAGACTAACTGCAGTGATCTTTTTGGAGGAAAACTAATACTGCTCACTTCATGTCTAGCCTCTGAGCTGATGACAAAAAAATGTCCTCAAAACCAGAAGAAAAAATTTGGTTTCAAGAGTTGTAGCGCATATCCAGCAGAAAAAAAAGTATCACAAGCTCTGGGATTTAAGAAATTATTATGCTCAAGAAATGTCAAGCATTTCACAGAGCTTAAGCTGAATGTGCAGCACCTGCTTAGGAATAATTATGTACCCATGTATGTTGATATCTCCTCCTACACATACTTTTCTCAATGTAATCAGAAAAAAAATACCAGCACAGAAAGTTATGGTTTTGCAATATTTTAATATTGAGTAAGTTCTCAAACTGAACTGGAGTAGTTACCTTCCTTAACTCATCTGAAGGTTTTTTTGGTTTTTTTTACAGTTGAAATCTCACTTATTAAAAAATGTTTTACCTAATTAGTTACAAGTAAACATAGCCCACTTGAATTTTAAAAATCACAAAGAATGGTTTGATATCCTGAATGCAGAGTAATATTTAGAGAAGAAAACTAGGATTCCTTTATTTTTACTACTATAAATACATATACAAATAATAGAAATATCACTATCTTTCTTCCACTGAGGAACTTATTAAGCTGAAACATGGTATCTTTTACACATATTTTGTAGACAGTTATCACTTCTTGAAAAAATTAAAGGTATTTATTGTACCACCAAGGGAACACAATGCTGAGAAACAAACAAGTTATTGAGATAGAATTCTTATTTATGTCTCTTGAAAACAAAATTCAGACTATTACACACAAATTGAAATAACACACTCTGAAAGACGGTATCGATCACCTCAGATCCTCAGTACTTTATGTTGGGAAGGAAGGGATTTGTGAAAGTAAGTGTTAAAAAATCAAACACGTGCAACTGAGTACCTTAAAATGAAGCTGAGCTTCAGAATAAAACAGTAATCACAGACATCTGTTCTACACTACCAAGGGGAAAAAAAGAAAATTATTTTTACAGCTCCAATTTAAAGGGTTACAAGCTCAAATTTATCTTCAGAATCCAAAATTATTCCTCAGGTTTACATCAGCTAGGTTTTCTAACACACCATGGAATTGTAGAGCAGTTTGGGTTGGAAGGGACCTTAAAGATCACCTAGTTCCAACCCACATCTCACACACACCCCATGGGGGGCAGGGACCCCTCCAACCAGACCAGCTTTCTTAAAGCACTGTCCAACGTGGCATTGAACACTTCCAGGGATGGAGCACCCACAATTTTTCTGTCAATGTGCCTCACCATCCTCACAATAAAGAATTTCTTCCTAGTATCCTAATATCAAATCTAAATCTACTGTCAGTTTAAAGCCACTTCCCTTGTCCTATCATTGAATGTCCTTGTCAGAAGTCCTGCTCCATCTCTCTTGAAGGCCCTCTTGACCTCTTTAGGTACTGGAAGGTTCTCTAAGAGTCTCCCCAGAACCGTCTCTCCTTCGGGCTGAATAACCTGAACTCTCAGCCTGTGAGAGGCTCCAGGAGGGTGCCTCAGCCCTCTGATCATTTATCTTTTCTCTACATTATTGAAGAGAAACTCTGCAATAACTTAGCAAAGGCATCAAAGTGCTCAGGATGCTGTTGTTTTGACTGGTAAAATAAGTGAAAAGTTTGCTTTGCATGGGATTTAACATAGCTGAGCACAGCACTAAGTCTGAAGCATTTTTTGTAAAGAAAAAACAATGAGAGCTGACTGTAAGCACCACTGTGTATTTATGTAGGAGTATAAATTCTAACAGCAATTGATCCTCAGAGAAGAATAGGAAAGTTAGAGCCTTTTATTCTTTGGCACATTTTGTCATTTCAGCATATATTCAGAAAACCTTGCAAACCCAGCCTCACTGATGTAAATGGGTGAAAGCTCACTGTAACCTGTAAGTGACTCTAATAAATGCCTGGTCACTCCCCCTGGCACACAGGCATGCATGAAGTGTGTGCATCATGTCTATACAGGGAGACTAAAGAATATACAAATTCCATTGTAAAAGAAAAGCTCTTCAAACATATTTTGATACACTGTACCACAGAACAGGAACATATTTTAAAAATTGCATTTATCTATGGCATATTCAATAAACCTCTGAAATACCAGGTTGCATGACTCAGTTGTGTTGGTTTCCTACAAAGCAAATTCATCCTTTTTTTTTAATGTAGTTAGATATTCCACTTTGAATCTGCTTTAAGTACTGTGACATGGCCACTAGATTTTATGGAGAAATTAATCTTAGAGAGAAAATAAGGTGTTCTGCAAAATGAAGGCTGCAGCAGGGTTTGAGCAGGACCATACAAATAGTAATGTTCAAGAGGATGATTAATTCCAGTGCTGTTTTCCTGGCATTTGATCACCGGCATTACTGTAACCTATAGGTTACATCTCCTCCTGACAAAGAATCATAGTTGTAAGAGATGCTGTCATGCCCCAAAGACCTTCATTACTTCTTATGTTTAAATTAACTGAAGGGGAGGAAGATGAATTCACAGCTTGTGGTAAGTGGAAATAGTTAAAAGCTCAGAGTTAGCAAGAATACGCTGTGACAGAAATTAAATTGATACTAAAATTGAGTAGTTCACTGAAATTTCCTGCAATATTTATGCACAGAATTACCTTGAAGTAAGAAACAAAACAAAACAACCAAATAGAAATCAAATCAAACACTCAACAAAACCCCAACCAGGACTTGCTCTGGGTGTAACTTTCAGACAAATGAAGACAGAAGGATACATGTTTCAAAGTTTGTTTGATTTCTGTAAGTGATTTGCTTTCTGCCACTCTTGTGCTATGTATTTCCAGAAAATCTCTGCTTAAAGATGTTACCAGTCTGCTATTACAATGCATCAATACTGTAATGAATAAAGACATAATCCAAAGCAAGAAAAGGATGAGAAAACAAATGCTTTTACACACAACTAAGAGGATTTGGAAGAAAAAGCTATAGCCCTTAGCTCTTGTAAATACCAACACCAGTTCTGTTCAGCTGTTGTTGCAACAGCAAATTTTTAACAGATAAAGACAGCTTTTACTCAAAGAAAAATAGCATGAAATAGCTTCCCTTAGATCACAAATGCAGCTGGTATGTTACATTCCCAGACAGCATGTCCTGTGAGGAAATAGCTACTACAGGGGATTAGGAACCACATTCTTATGACCCCAGGGAAATAAAGCAGAGGAAAAGCAGATGGTTTCTAAACCCAAACTTCCTAAGTCCAAAAGACCACTCTGAATTCCCTGCTCTGTACCTGTGATGGGTCTCCAAAAAATCTTCCCTGAATAGTTTGAGAGATTCACCCAAAATGCATTCAGGTGAATCCACAGAAGCCATGCTTTAGGATACTTTGGCTCAGACCCAAACTGGTAACACTCAAGGTCTCATAGACCAAACATGAATTTCTTTGTTAAAGGAGTTATGGTCATCCCACTAAGCTAGTATTTTTATCTAGAGGAAAAAACCCTCTCAAAACAAGTTTCCCATCCATCCCCCTACTTTCACTGATTATCACTAGCATTCCAGAGCTTGCAGGAGATAAGACCGTCCTTCTACAACTATTTCCCATGGGCAGAAGAGAATTATTAGTCTACTCAACTGATGCTATTTATTTTTATAGTCTCAACAGCCATTTAGAAATAGAAAGCACATTGATTTTCTGTGCTCTGGGGATCACCTGAGGGCACGAGTGGCTGGAAGGAGAGGAAAAAAAAAAAAAGTTGTAGCATTTCTGGTCAAATTTAACAGAGTATAAACATCTAGAATGTTGGTTCAAGAGTACCTAACACAAGTACCTTTTCTCACTTGCAGTATTAGATGTGCATATAGGACTAGAGGAGAAGGCTGTGTTGCTCCCTTCTCACTTCCTGACACTGCTGAGATGGACTCAGATGTCAGATGTGAAGCTGTAATGTGCAGTCTAATATAGAAGAGAAGCAGGGTGGTAATGCTGTGCGCTTACTAGTGTTAATTTTACCAGAAGCAACATCTGGTTTTGCAGTAATAATTTCTATCTTAGTTGTGAAATCCTAGTAAGAGTTTAAGTCAAAAAATATAGGTAGCTTGTTAAAAGCTTGTTACAGATACAGCTTTATTATATAGTGATGGTAGTGAGTGAACTCCCAAACCACAGCAAGTCAGCTTCTTGTTAAGCAACCTTTCCATGTAAAAAGTCAGCAGAAAACTATGGTTACAATATAAAATATGCAGATTTTATGGAAAATACCCAGTAGGTTTAATAGAATGATTACCTTGATTAATAACTACTCTGAGTAAGAACATGCTATGAATCATGAACTACAAAAAATTTGCCAAATTCTGTATGATACAGAATTCTCTAAATTGAGATACTATGAGAGAATGGACTAACACCTTTATTATATTTTTTAGTATTAGAACAGCTAAATAAGCAAAGTATTATGACCAACCCTTAGCATCTTCAAGAATTTATGCCTATGGTTGCTTTTGAATAGGTCACCAGAGTTGCTGTCTTACACATCAAGAGTCCACGGAAAGTGCACCTTCTTGACTGATTTTTATTTAGAACAAAGTCAGAAGAGACTTTGAGAGAACTCCCATATGTTTTTTAATGCCTTAAAGTTTCTGATTTGGAGGTGGGGTAGGGAGGAGAGACAAAGAAGTTTTCAGTGTAAAATTGAATAAAAGCACTGGAAATCTCAGTCATTCTCATTGAAGCATTAGGAGTTTGAGAAGAGTTTTATATTAGGTATATATTTACATTATCTATATATCAGATAATACATGCTGACAGCAGCAGATAGATTCTGTCTCTGCATGTTAATCAACACATACTAGGGCCATTCCCCTACAGATGTATATCATAAATAGGTTTCTAAAATCACAGGTGTATTTCAGTATCTCAAAAATTAATCCAAGCAACTCTTTGTATGTGATCATTAAAACTCTTGCCTCGATACAGACAGGTCTAAGTCCAGCACTGCAGAGCAGCAATGGCTACACATTCCTTTTTGCTTTAAAGTGTGCACTTAAATGACCCTTGCATATGAACCAAGAGAGAGTTAGGTAAGAGTTGGGCATAGATGTATGAGAGAAAATGTGCAAGTCACTGAGCCCTGCCTCCTCCAGCTGCAGAGAGCCATGCAATAGGTGCCTGCTACTCCTTCTGTACTCATCACACAATTTATATCTAAGGAGATATTTGAAGTGTGACAGTTTTTCTTCTTGTCCTTATGGTACTGGCTCACTAGGATAGAAATAATTTCCTTTCTGAGGAGTCACAGGGAGACAAAATACTGGACATTTCACATTCATGATTCTTTTTCATAGGTGCTCAATGGCTAATACATAGCCACCATGCTTTGGAGAGAGTTTTTGTTGTCAATTGTGATTTAATTTATGAGCCTTGCCCCAGAGCAAATTCTAATTGCTGCAGCTAACATCTGCATGAACGGATTTTTGCCTTTTACTCCAAATCACTTGTTATAGTACATCACTGGCTTTTGTATTTTTAACATATAAGGAATCTATCAGCAGAGGGCTGTTCAGGTGAAGATATGTTAGATAAATGTAGCATTCACCAGCGAACTCACAGCATCAGGTCACAGCCAGACAGCCACTGTGACACTCAGCAGTTGAGGATGCTGCACCATCTTACTTTTTGATGGCAGAGGCTTTTGTTCCATTTTTCTTTAGGAGGATCTAGCTCTACTCTTCTCAGCACACAATATGTAATTCTTCCTTTGGCTCATCTACCTTTCAAATTAACAAGTCCCTGGTTCCTACTGTTTTCCCTGTGGTCTCCTTAAGTCTGCCCTGCTGGACATTTAAATATCTTTCAATAATCACTTCAAATTAGTTCAGTCTTGGTTTATGATAGATTTAAATCCTAAGACTTCATAAATTAATAAAGTATTACATAAACAGAGAAGGCTTATAATTGGAGGATCAGCCCTATTTACAGTGATTTTTTTTAAACTTGTTCACAGAATTCTACCTCTCTCTACGGTTATGTTTCTGCTGTTATTTCTATTGTTGCATACAAGAGGAATTCCTTTCTTCTGTGAACTGTCCCTATTCTTTTATTATTAGCAGCACAGCAACTGAAGAATATTATTAGCATTAGTAATTGTCTCATAGGATATGTTCCACCAAATACACTGTGCAATGCCATAGAGGAGTCTGATTCTTTCTACATACACTGCTGAAGTTTCCTATTCTTAATCGTTAGTAAACATCATCCTACAATGCTTGATTTAGTGTAATGTGCTTTAAAATATTTTGTAGATTTTTTTGATGCTCCTATCCTTGTTTCTGAAGGCTGAAGAAATTAAAATGTAGTTTTCAATGGTACAACCATTGGAGGACAGGAGGTCTATAGGGGTTTTCATTATTTCAAAATTTGGTCTTTGTGGAAAGTAATAGCAGAGTTCACTAGATGGTTTTCATATCTTATTTATATTAAATTTTTCCAGACATCTTTTGCAGATGAAGGGCTTGCTCAAAAGGGAGTGAGAACAGTATTCCCACTGACCACAGGCAGATACCAGAAGAAAAGAGAGCAATGGTCTATTTCACAAAACTGAGCCAAGCTTGGCTTCAAAATACTGCCATTAAGTTGGGTGGTCAGAACTGCTCTTAACAGGTCTACATAAATATTTTCCTGGTTTCTTATCAGATTTTTCTTTTTTGATCACTGCTAACAAAAAATTCACAATCAAAACATAGTAGAAAATTAGGAAAAAAATGTTTTTACAATATATACCTATACAGATCAATACTAGAGCCGATTTTTGGGACAAATTCTCTCTATAGGCACAGTATTATTAATATTTTAGAAGCACCAGAATTTCTCTGACAGAACTTACACCAAGTAGTCCACTTATTTTCAGCTTGTCTTTCTGTGGTCTTCAGCATCCAGAAATTTTAAGAAGGCCACACATTTTTTATTCTAATCTCTAGTTCTAGAAGTCTTTAATTCAAATCCAATTAAAATTGAAGCTACATAATTCCACCTAGGACTAACTAAATAATTTTGCCTAGGACTAACTAGAATATTTTTAATTGGTTAAGATAATGGTTTCCTTTCCAGCACAAACTTTGGACCATGTTCTCAGCTTTGTTTTGAGAGTCTTATTGCTTATTTACAATGGGATTACTTTAAAAGAGAAGTTATAAGTTCTCTTCCTTTCCCCCATGCCTATAAACAGAAAAGAATAGTTTAATTTATTGAAGTAGAAGTCTTTGATGGTTTTTTCAGGAAAAGCAAGGCAAAATATAAAAATAAAAATCCCTCAGTGACTATAAGATAATTTAGTAACACAATACAACTGATATTTAATTCCTGTAAGGTTGAGCATGTTGTGTCTTTCTACTTGTCACTGATCTTTTTAACAACACTACACAAATCTACAGAGATTCAAGTCAATTATATAAGTGGCTGTTTGTTCTAAAAATACACCCATGATTAAATGTCTCAGTGTGTGTGTCTATACCTTTATACACACCTTTATACATTAGTTTACTGGGGGGAATGTACACCCTGAAAATGAAAGTACAGTAGATGTCAAAATTCAAATAATTTAACTCATTTATGGGCACTTAAAGAGGAAAATTAATTAGCACAGAGAATTTAAATGAAGTATTCATTATTAAAAAAACATAAGAACCTGCAAGCATTGCTGGCTGAAGTTCTTAATTTCTAGAGCAGTACTCCCCAATTTTGCTACAGGTGATTAGAGTTTCTTAGAACTGTCATATGAGATGGTACATGTGTTTTAAGAGAGTGCTTACATTAAGAAATCTATTTTAGTATCCTTTTCATTTCTGCTGCAGAGAATTCCTGCAAACTGTGAACAGCAAAACTTCATGTGATGGCTGAGATTATTTTAAAATCACATACCAGTAGTTAACAGTCCCACTCTGGGGTGTTGGACTAGCTGACCTCCATGATCCTATGAATAAGTGAATTAGTGACTAAATTCAACATAAATGCTCAAATTTTCTCTTAGAGTTTTCATTTTCTCTGCAAGAAATTTCTGAGAGAAAAAACCTGGAAATCTCTTTCTCTAAACACACAGCCTTTTTTCTTCTTCTCAGTTCTGCCCTCTGTTATTTTTAAAACTGGAATTCAATGAGCTGAAGCAAAATTGGCCCACAGAGCCTACGAGAGGTTTTTCCACTTACACACCCTGAAAGCACAGTTCTCAAGCAAAGGCAGTTGTCTATCAAGGACTACTTCTGAAACTCTAGAAAGCATTAATACAGTGTGCTTTTCCCTTAATTTTCTCTTTCCACTTCCTTAGTCTTCTCTTCCCATTTCCCCTCCCCATTTTTTATGTTGCTATATAAAAGCAATATAAACTTTTCGTCACATTTTTGAAAAAGTAATTTAGGATGGGAGCTCTTTCTCCTCCCAAGCTGAAACTCAACTTTCTCCTTTCCAAATAAAGGATTTCCTAAAAAGCTGATGTATTGTTAAGTTTAGTGAAAACAAGGGTCCTTTAACAATGGTTTTGGCCCACTATATAGAGGTAAAATATGATTACAATGTCTCAGGGTTAAGGTTCAGTAATTCCTAGAGAAAAGTTTAGTGTTGCTTTGTCTGAAGTAAGAATATGAATTTTCTTTTAATCCATCAGGCTTTATGCTTCCAAGTTGCATAATTCTCTGCCCTTATCTCTTCAGTCGAAACATAGCACAGATCAAAACATGCATGCAGATGTCAGGCTCTGAACAAAAGCTGAATAGAAATTAGACTGCAAACACTGGAATGGTGGTTTCCATTCTTCTGAAATTATGAAGGAACAGAAATAACCCTGTATCTGGGCTCACACTATTATAAAAATATGTGCTTCTACTTTCCATCACACAATGTACTCTTTGCTCACATGTTTTTGAAATTTTGATCACATCATCAAGACATTTGTACCATGAAGTTCTTGGGGGAGTCCAGAATTTGTACCTTTTACTACCAGTCTAGGATAGCCAGTATCCTGCACAGATTAAGTATGGCAATTTTGTTAAATTTTAGAGAAGAAATACTATATGGCAAACATATGGGATCTTAAATTAAGGTGGGGTTTTTTCTGCAATGGCACCTGGCTCCTCTTTTTCACATCAGGTTTTAAGTTCTGCCACTGCTGCAGCTGTGGTTTTGATGGCAGCATCCATCACGAAATCATATCACAACCTAGGCTAGAGGGACCACAGGCTAAAATCAACTGCTTTCTGACAATTTCAAAAACATATTTAACACCTTGCAAACTACAAGGGACATTGTCGAAATTTCATTGATCTTAAAATCTTCTTCTGTTATATTTTACACATTTTCATTACCAGTCCAGGAGTCCTAAGTGTCTGAGACTGGTGTAATTCCACAGATGTAAATTACGGCTCAAATGGAAAATGGAATTTACTACTAAGCATTCCAAAAATCTGATTTTCTGCACATCATCTGCAATTAATGCTAGCTGAATGAACAGGGCAAACACTTCTTTGTGATGACACCTAGGAAGAATAACTAGACTTTATGTCTTTCAATTCTTATCTAAACAACTACAAGTACTGCTGAAGACAGACAGAAGAAGTTGCTTCAACCTATTGACATGTAGTCAGATACACCAGAAGCAATAAAAAAGTTAAAAAAAAATCAATTTTCAAATCCCAATAGTAGATTCCTTGAAAAAAAGTGATAGTGGTAAATATATAAATAAAGTGAAATTTACTATCCTTCTTGTCATGTTACCTTGCTTCTTTTCTCTTGCTGTGGTATTCACCACACCCCAGGGAAGCAACTATTCGATATTAAATACAAACTCAAAAAAATAATTTGATTTCTGAGAATTGGAAGGAAAGGAGAAATAAATTTCTCTCTCATGTCACTGAAGAACCATTTTTTCAGATAGAATGAAATAATTAGCATTTAGTCTCCAAAGGAGACTCCTCAATAGTCAAAATCTGGAAACAAGGGAATTTTACCAGTGAAAATGGCAGCTGTGATTTCAAAGCTCACACTTCAGTTGTCTCATTTATGAGCAAGAATTTCACCTCTGCACCTGAAACTTTGCACCTATTCAAGCAGCAATGACTAAAACATGGAAGAGAAAGAGAGGTCCAGGAAAGGACAACCTCTAAAAATCACTCATCTCATACACAAATGATCCTGTTCAGACCCACAGGAAAGATATTTCCTGTTTTGCAGTAAAACAAGCGGAGTGGGAAAGTCTCAGAAATGACAATTTTTCTCCCCTTCTGGACCTTCTCCACCCCACTGCCAATTTCTTTACTTAATCCTTCCAAACCCAGCAAAATAAATGTCTGACAGAACCTTTCTCCCTGCATGTATATACAGATACCCAACCAGAAACTTCAATATGATTGCTGGCAGTTCCTTCATCAATTACCAAGTTAATTTATTGAATTTAGTAAAGAGACTTTGCTTACAGCTTACTGGAGAACAATAACCTGTTTCAGGAACTGAAAATGTAGGTGTCATGGTTTAACCCAGCACGTAGCTAAACACCCCACACCTGCACGCTCAGTGTCCCCTGCCAGCAGGATGGGGGTGAAAACTGGGGGGAAAAAAGTAACATTTGTGGGTTTACATAACAACAGTTAAAAAAGATAGAAATGGAAGAGAAACCAACAACAGGAACAACAATTTGAGAAATTTTTTAGAGCACACCAAATAAATGATGCACAATGCAATTGCTCACCCACCACCCATTGGCCAATGCCCAGCCAGTTCCTGAGCAGTGGTCCCCAGCCAGCTTTATTCCTGGTTTATATACCCAGCATAATGCAATAAAATATGGAATATCCCACTGGTCTCAACCAGCTCTCCTGGTTGTGCCCCTCACAAATTCATGTGCACCCCCACCCTCCTTGCAGGTGGGGTGGTGTGAGGAGCAAAGGCCTCAATGCTGTGTAAACACTATTCAGCAAAACCCAAAACATCCATGTATTATTAACATTGGTCTCATTCTACCCATTCTATAACCCAGCATTCTATACCAGCTACTAGGAAGAAAATTAACTCTATCCCAGATGAAACCAGGACAGTAGAACAACAGAGTATTTATGTAAGGTCTGCTGTAATTTGACATCTATGTTGGGCACCCAAATTCCTGGGCTGAAATAGGTTTGTGTCCAACCAGATTGAATCAGGCACAGAACCTGAAGTTCTCAAAATTTAGGCCACTGCTTTACAGATCAGCCATAGGAAAAAAAAAAACCTGAATGTCATGATGTATTAAAAACACCTCAATTAACTCATAGTTAATATTTGGTGTATTTTATTTTTTTTCCTGTATAGAAACAGTATCCTAGAGATTTCTCTCTCATTTATATCTTCGCATTGGATCTAGCAATGAAGCATAAACTGGTGGTATCACATCTATTTCCATAGCAACACACCAATTTCCCAAGCACCGTCATGGCTTCTACTTTTACTGAAAGCTGAGAGAAAAGCAAGGCTGAGGAAATGTTGGTTAAGCATTCAAACGTGGAGCTAGTTTCAAGTACCTTCTTAAAGTGGATCAAACTATCTTCAGCTAGAATGCTAACACAAATACTTACAAAGAAACCAACAAATCCTTGGGATTTTGCTGGGGTTTGTGTTGCTTTGGTTTCGTTTTTTTTAAATCAATCATAACATCAAAGTTCTTCAGTTACTTCCAGTAAATCTCAAACAGTGAATGGATGTATACTTCACAATAGACACTTGATTTTATTGTCCATTCCCATTCCTTATACCATTTGTATGAAAACACAAATGATCTAAATAAAGGATGAGCTCTTCACATGCCTTACCACAGCAGTACTCAATACAAAGCCTTTAGACGATAGAGGAATACCATGTACACTACATTTTAGACATGAAGTTGATTGAAAATTTTTTGCCTACTGCCACCATTTATTACTTACTAAACAACACTAATAGTAAATTCACATTCACAACAGCATAGGTTTCACTATTGGTTAACAAACAAAAAAGGTCTGGAAAAAAGCTACCACATTAATAATGGTCATAATTCATGAAGAGGTAACAAGCAAAAAAGCAATTAATAGAGTCTTTTTTAGCAAGATACAGAACTCTGATGAAATTTTAGAAGGTTTTTTTCCAAGAATGCCCCATAGAGTATATTTCTCAGAACAGATCTTGAGGCTGACAAAAGAGATAATTTGACTACAAACTGTTATGCCTTCAATACAGCCAAGGCAATTAGTCACTCTGCTCCTATCAGAGAATTTCAAATGTATTGTACATTGACAAGCTGCCTACACAATAGCAGCCTTGTGATAGGAAAGTAAAAAGCAAAAGGCGGAAAAATTAATAACACATTGAACACATGCTCTGTCTTCCAGAGTCTCCCTATCTTTGACAGAACTGCTCTGAATCAAACCTCCATGCTTTTCTTGTTCACTCACATCTTAACAACTCCAGCTCACCCACATACCCCAAGAGCCAGTATCAGCTTTTTTCTCAAATCTTGTAACCCTTTTAGGCATTCACAACAGAAATGTCAAGTCTTGACAGACTTTTACAAGAGCCAAATCTTTCTAGCGGCACCCAGCCAGTTCATCCTTAACAGCCATCCCACACCTAGAGGATTTAATAAACTGCAATGACTAAAGGAAAGACCTATATTATAAGATGGGTCTATAATCAAATTAAGATATTTCAGAACAGAGTCAGAAGAAGGCTAAAGAACAGCATGGATCATCTTCCAGTATTATGCATCACACAAACTCCTGATTAGTTCTTTGATTCACAGTGTCTGGTATCTATCTGTGTGGAGAAAAAGAGAACTGGTATGATGGCTGAAGTATTTTGAGATGCAGGTGGGTCATAATTTACAACCCGTGTTTTATCTGATAGTGATGGAACCTCAACAAAAACTTTAAGTGAAGCTAAAATTTATTTTTAACTTATCAGAAACATGTCTGCAAGAGATCTGAGCTGTGTTATGAATCTACTTGTTTATTGCACCCTTCCTATTCCCCTTATCTGCTGAGCCCTGCTTCTCCCCACCATCTCAGTCTCCTATTTCTTCCAGTTTCAGTGCACTAAGAACTAGTTCAATTTCATGACTTTTGTTCTCATTGCACCCAGGCTCATATTTCAGACATGCATTCAAGGTCCAAACTTTACCAGCTCATCCCCAATTATTTCCAATGCATTTCCAGTCTAGGAAAGAAATGAGCAGCTGTCCCTCCTTTCTTAATCGAAATACCAGGTCCTTAGAACCTCCCTCCTTTCAGACTGCACAAATCACCAAAGCACCCTTTAATAATGTACACTGTGCAGTGAAATTTCTGAGAAGTTTAAGTGTTTACCTAAGAGATTACAGCAATACTGTCAAAGGACTAATGTTTCCAACTATTTGACTGTAAATCCATGATCTCTAACCTTTTCCTCTTCTGTCTCACTGCGCCATTTCTGCTTTTTATTTGCATGCTTTTAGAAAATTACCTTCCACAGGAGGGGGCCTAGCAAGGTTTGTTGATGTGAGGTAATTTCAGAGAATTAAAGAGAATAGTTCACTTTTCAGTTAGGTCTCTGTACAGAGGATTGATTGAGATAACCTCACTAACATGAGACATCTCTTTCATTGACTATCAATTATTTCAGTAATTTCTATGCTGGCTGAAAGACTCAGGGTTAGGAAAATGTATATAGCTTCCTTAATGTACTTTGAGAAAAAACATTGCAAAAACTGCTCAGCCAAATAGCCTTCTAAGAGAAGAGTCTGCACTACAGCTGAGAAGAGAAGGGATGAAATTTTCTTGTAGTACTGGTCCAGACTCCACAGCAGCTGCCACTCCCCCCCATCACACAATGCATACAAACCACTGGATGCAGAAGGCTGAAGACCTGTCATGCTCCATATCTATTTTGTGATTGCACACTTTTCTCATGAGACTAAACCAACTCTTTGCCAAGCCCTTGTGTCACATAATTTCTTCCTGGCAAATGGGTAGAATTGCATTTGTCCTTTCTTTTGTTATATTTCTGTCTGTTGAACATATAGGATAAGGCATGCTTGCTTTTACTATCTCATACATTTGTTGCTGCTATAGCACTAGATTTAATTTTCTATTTTAGAGTATTCAACCCTGGGAACAGTAAATGTAAAAAAATAGCAGTAAAATCTTCAAAAATTAGCTTTGGTTGTGCCTCAAAACTATACAAAGGCTCAAATATTCAGCTGCTAAAAATGCAATTGTAAATGTTCATTCATGTTCTTCTTTTTTATTTCAGTCTAAGATATCCCTGACCCAACAGTTGTGGTCACCCAACAGCCTGAGAAGGAAGTTAGTATTAGGCTGTTAGAGCAAAGTAATAACTTTATGCAAAATGATTCTCACTGTTCATTTTTCTAAAGAGCAAAATCATTAAAAGTGCAGCATAATGCTCTGTAATTATAATCTAAGTCATTTCCCCTGTTAAAAATACATTCTAATTGCTTTAAGTGAAAACACATCATTATAACTTCTCTTGAAAGGGGAACTAATAAATAGATTAGTAAAATCCTACAGTCAGTACATTAAATCATGTTTGTTCATTCAGCTGAGACTGGAACATGTAAAGTACATCTTCTTATGGAAAGACACAATTAGGGAGAATGGCTGGCTCATGGGATTAGCCAAAGGATTTTGAGTTTTCCACATCTTGCTTGGTGGTGTGAATCCTCTCCAGCTTGATGTTGACTGAAGCTTATTACCATCTGCTCCCTGTTCAGTGCCCTACATAAAATGAATTGGTTGTCTTTGCCTAATTCCAAGCTCACAGGTGTCCAGTATTACAGCAACTGTCAGTAATTAGCACACCTTTAAGCAATGTCAGCAAAGATGCAGAAGATTTAAAAAATACAACAAAGATGCTTATGTAATTTGGTATAAGAGGTCTACCCAAGCCATGCTTTGAGAAGAGAAAGGATGGTGGAATTATCCCCTACTTTTCACTGTGCTTCTGCCAAATCACTGAATATGGATGATTACATGCCTGCATAAAACTTTAAATCTCTAATTTCAATAGATCTAAAAATCCCAAGGAAGTAAAACGGCAATACCATTTTTTAAACTCTGAAAGCTTATGTTTTCATATCTTAAAGGGGAATTTTAACAGTTAAACTATAGTTACTATATGGCTGTACTCAGAATCTAAGAGAACCATTTTGGTGTGTACAAAAAATTACTGCAGTTTCTATAATTCCTACAGCAGTTGTGCAGGCAACCACTATAAGAAGGAAGACAATAACAAGGAGAGTTACAAATTAAATTAACCAGATTTCTTACTATTAACCTTTGGGTGAACAGGCCTGCTGCCTTTGGTCATCTCAGTTATTGCAGATATATCTTTGTTTTGTGAAATAAGCACTAACTTATGTAAAGAGCAAACTGGAAAAGTGTTGTAGTTTCAAAATAGATAAAAACTGGAGTTTCTTTAAGTTATATAAAGATAGTTTTGAAGTAAACAACCGGAAATCTCTCACTTTCCAAACACAGACATTCAGAATTAATTCCCACTAGTGATGAGCTGCTTCTGCTGCATTTAAGTTGCATTTCAGGCTGCTACCATTTTCTCCAAAGGTCAGAATCTGCCTTTCATGTGACTCCCCCAGAAACATGTATCTATTTGTGAAACTGAACTTTGTATTATGAGAGATGAATTTTGAAAATGAAATACAGGACAGGAAAAAAATATAAATGATTTCTTTTGATGCCTAACACAACTTTATATTTTTTTAATCAACTTTTTAATTAGAAAGATCAATTTACAGCCATTCTTTAATTTCTTACACAAGCATAATTCCTATAAGAACTGTATTTCTTTAAAACTAATATTAGGAGAAACTTTCCAGCTGACCTCTAATTGTTGTATCTGTCAGCTCCATAAATGTCTCCCTTTAAGCATTTAATTTCAGTAGTCTTTTATGAAGTAAATAAGCAAACAAAACCAGCCAGATTTGAAATCTATTTTTTTTCCAAGTACTAAATTTGAAGTTTTTCTTGGGTTTTCATATAGGTTTTAAATATTCAAACTACTCAGTAGTTTTCCTTTGGTCTCTTGCATAAGGATGTGATTTTTATTTTTGCATTATCTCCATTTAAATCAACTTTCCATTTATTCCAGAAGAACGCAATCAAGACCTTATTGTTTGTAAGCAGAAAAACCCTCTAAGAATGGGTTAGAAACCCTGAAACCTTCTAAGAAAGGTTGACCCTCCAAGAGTTTTATTCTACAGAGCTTATGAGTGTGGTTTCCTAAAGAAAAGGAAGGAAAAGCCAAGCTTCATTTTTCTGAAGCATTAATAGGAATCATCTTGTTCTTCAGATCCATGTCCCTCTTTGGATGATAAATGACAACTATTAGGACTCTGGTTTATCATGACACAAGCCACAAATCTCTTCACTGAAAACTGAAAAATGCAGATTTTTCAGGACAGGACAAACAATGATTGTGCCAAGTTCTTTGAGAGTCCAGTCCAGAAACTGGCACCATGTTTCCTACATATTTTTAAAATATAATTCAAAATAATAAAAAATGCACACAATAAAAAAAGTATGTATATACATAGAAAGTAAAATACAGCAAAGGAGCTGTTGACTTCCTGAATTTGAAATTACTTACTCTGTCTTGTGAAACTTAGGTCCAGATGAAACAAAAATATTGAGTACCTGTTCACAACAGACAAGCCTTGTGGAAGAATACACAGAATTTATAGTTCACTGGGTATCTTTTTTAAAGAATCAGCAAAACAAAGACAACATCAAGGAAAAATGACTATGTAAATTCGACTGGATTTTAGTTAGGCATCTAATTAGTCAAAATGAAAAGTAGAGATGACAACCTGATTACTTCATCAATTTGATTTACTCTGACCTGGGGTAGCTTCTGCATATTTTACGCGTCACCTCTACAGCAGAAGGTTTATCCCACCGACAGCACTTGGTGTTCACAGACACTCCTCCTGCTGTAACTGCATTAAAGGCTTCCGCCGTGTATTCTTCTGCTTCCCTTTGACACAGGGTTAGCAATATATTAAGTATCAAGTTAATAATGTTGAACAGTTTCAATACCTGAAAAAGTATCTGTATTTCCTATTTCACCTCAGACAATGGAACTCGGGAAGCTGTAGAGAAGTTCCCTGTCAATTTCATCACTCAGTCTATCTAGCTACCTCATTCTTCTCATATACATATATTTGCATACAGAACCTCTTGACAGACATAAGCAGGCTCCATTTAGCTTCAGTGAGATTGACTGTAAAAAGCAGCTAGAGCTATGCAAATATCTGCTGACTCAAACTTTCACCTAAAACGCAAGAAAATGTCATGGCAGAAGCAATTCATACTTCAACCTGCTGTAATTATAGGGCAGAATCCATCTCTATGCAGAAAGCTAACAGTTCAAGACTCTTTGGTCTCACTTTGACAAGCATTTTGGAATGTTAAGTTCTTGCACAGACTTTCATTGCAGTTCTTCATAGCAGTTCTTCACAGAATTCCACTTTTGGTCTGAAGAACTGTATACTTTTGTATAAAATTATTTATGCCTAACAGGCTTTGTAAACTTTGTAGTCCAGTATTTATACCCTTCTTAAAAAAACCCCAAAAACAGAAAGATAACAAAATACATATAAGACACTCACACTACTAACAAAATAGTCTGTAATTTAATGAGAGATTCTATCTGCTAAGTATTATATTACTGTGCTGGTTTTGACTGGGACAAAGCTAATTTTCTTTACAGTTGGTGGTATGGGGCTGTGTTTTGGATTTGTGCTGCAAACAGTTGATGTTCTCATTACCGTTGAGCATTTACACAGTGGCTTCTTCTGCTCCTGACCCATCCCACCAGTGAGGCAGCTGGGGTGCACAAGGAGCTGGGAAAGAACACAGCCAGGACAGGTGACCCCAGCTGACCCAAGGGACATTCCCGACCATATGGTGTCATGCTCAGCATATAGAGCTGGCAGAAGAATGAGGAACAGGAAATAGAGATGTTTGGAGTGCCTCTGTCTTCCCCAGCAACCATTATGTGTCACGGGGCCCTGGTTTCAGGGGATGGTTGAACATCTACCTGTCCATGGGGTGCCGTGAATTCATCCCTCGTTTGGGCTTGCTTGCCTTCACTGCTTTTGCTCTGCCTATTAAAGTATTTTTATCTCAATCCACGGGTTTCTGCACTTTTACCCTTCTGATTCTCTTCCTCATCCCACTGGGAAAAGTGTGTGCGTGATTGTGTGTGGCTTAGCTGCTGGCTGGTGCTAAACCAGGACAATTATAAATTGTATTCCATCAGGGAAGGTTTAATTACATATTTTCTTACAGTTTAATTATACTGGTAAGATGAAGTCTTATAATTAAGATAGAGCACGTTCATGATTAAGAAGACACAAATTATTTAGTAGTTAGCAAATATTCAAATATTGCTGTAAACAAGGTACTTTTAAAGGAAGATTGAAAAGAAAAAACGAAAGTCTATGATAAGACAGCATTATACAATGGATTTGACTAACATCTTCAAATAGACTTCATTCTTAAAATGCAGATAATAAAAGGTTGTATCAAAACCCAAATGCTTTTAATATAGAATTTTAAATTGTATCTGATTCTAACACATTTTTACCTGTATTTTGAAATTTTGGCCTGTATTTTGAAAAAATACAGAGTTCTAGAAAATTTACAAAGAAATCCTAACAGCTGCACCAAAGATGGAGGTTTTGTTTATGATCATTATGATAAAATAAAAAAGGAAAGAGAGAGAAATCATGAAGAACTTCCATAGTCAAAGCTAATTTTTTTATAAATAAACTTAGCATTGTATGCTAATATTTTGACAGGTTTGAGTATCATTTACACAGAGTCATGGCTTCTTCCAGGCATATCCATCCTGAGTCGCAAGGAAAATATATATGGGTCAATATAAGTAGGTTGGAATAGGTGCCTCAGCTTTTATTTTTAAAGCAATTGAGTTTGGCTTGTGCAAAATAGTTTTCAAATAGAAAAATTACATTCTACATTGTAAGAGGCCACTGGCTTGCCTTTGCTTTGTGATTAAATGGCACAGGCACCACTATAATGAGGCAGTCTATCAAAGTCTTCTACCTGGTTGTTTACACTCTATGAGGCTGTATGAATGAAGGATTTAAAAGTTTTCATTAAGTCCTTGGCTGCTGTGCATGCACAAACACAAAGCCAATTATTTTAAAGGTACACAGGATTTTACTCGTTTTATCTTTCTTGAGAGCATGATTGCTGCTGCTTATTGCTTCACTGAACAATAGAAATAGGGACAAAATTCCTGTCTTTTGAGTAGTCTGCTACAATTACCTTATTTATACATAAAATATATTCTCATGTGTAGGCATCAGCACCTGAATTTGAATTTTGAATTGCAATAGCGAATTTGGGAGTACAAGGAATTTTTATTTGAATGACATACATTTTCACATAACAATTATTAGCTGGCTGAATATGTACATTCCTGTACCCTATTTCTCTTATCTAAACCATTTCTGCTTGGGTGGAGAAAATCCTACCTTTTTTATCTGAAGAAAAGAGTTCACAATAGACCAATCTAAAAACATAACTTTTTCAGCTAATTCATTGTACCATCATTTAGAGAAAATAAGAATATTCTATCTATCTAAACCACAGATTTATGGTTACTATCTTTACCTGAGACACTGAATTTGCATTAATTTCTTATGCAATTGATGAATATCATTCGATTAGGAGGGCACAAAATTTATACTGAACCCATATTTAATTCATTGATCTTAGAGGATGAAAGTAGCGACCCATTCTCTTTAAAAAGAATAGAAAGATTTATTTGACTTGTAAAGTTTTCTGCCAATTTTTTCCAGTTCTAATGAGATAAGAAGTTTGAACTTTGATATAGGCATACAGCTCATGTCATTAATGCATTTTAATGCCCTGTAGTGAAACTGCATTTCAGAAGAAACGAGGTGCATGACTAAAGAGCATATACAATTACTTCACATTATGACATGGGGAGAAGATAACATACACACTAAAATTCAAGGGCAATTTACCTAAGTATAATTGTCCATATTTATTTAATTTTCAGTACATTTTTGGGTTTCCAAAAGACTTTTGATGCTGGTTATTAAGGAAATGGGGAAATTGCAGCACAGAAACACATCAGTTAACACAAGTCTGGAAATCAGGACCATCTATTTTAGGAAAAGAGGGGCTTCAGGCCTCAGCACAGTATAGAGAGTTCCTTAAAAACACCTGCTCGGTCCTCAGCAGCTGTCAGAAGAGTAAATCAAGTGCTAAGGTTGGTCACGAAAGCAACAAAGAAAAATGGAGAGCATTTTTGTGCCACTATGACCATGATTTACCCACACTTGAGGTCACCCCACCTTTCATTCCTCTCCTTTCATTCCTCTCAAAGAGGGAAAATAGGAAGGGTCAGAGAGGAAAAAGGATGAAACATGTCAGAGGAGCAAAAAAGGCCTCTTCAGCCTGGAGAAGGGGTGGAGAGGCCAGCAGAGAAGGTGAATGAAGCACAGATGTCTTAGATCAAAAAGCAATGTGGTGTGAGAAGGCTGGGGGCAAATTATTAACCAACTCTCCTAATAGAGGAACTGAGGGTAGGAAAGGAAGAGAGCAAGATACAGATTCAAACAAGTCACGGGAGATGGTTTGTTTGGTAGTGCGGAGGAAGCCATGGATATATTTTTGGCAAAGAGTATTGCAGATGTCAATATAGCAGTGGACTCAAGGAAAGGCTGGACAGGTGCTGGAAGAAGGATCTGTTAAGAACCACCAAGCAGAGAAAGCATGGAAAGCTCATGGGTGAGAAACCACTGGAAGCTGGGACACTGGTTGTGAAAACCACATAAATTAGTTTTGCTTTTAATGCTCACTGCATATCAGCTTATGGGCACTGGTGGAGAAAAACATCTGAGGCAGATGCACTTTTTATTCTTATGACCCATAACAGACCTTCTGTTTATAAACTGGGTCAGTCTCAATCAGTTGCTTCTCTGCTCCTGGCAAAAGTCTTGAAAGGGACATTAAAACAAAATGAAAACTTCAGGCTTTGTATTAAGTCAAGATTTGTAGCACAACTTCTGACAAAACAGTGGCTGAGTTTTGTGTCCATGACAATTCAAAAGAAGCAGCATCCCATTTTCTGCAGTAATTTATTTTTCTCTTCAAATGCCTTCTTGTGCTAAACGTTACCTTTTGCAGAATTTGACAAGACTGAAGGCAATGACATCGAAAAGAGGGAATGCAAACATGCAGAAATATATTTCTTCACTGACTAGCCTCCCTTTTGAAAGTTGCTGAGGAATACCACTGTGCATACTGTGCATTCTCAACCAAAAGTCAGTGACAACCCTTTATCACTTTCCTGTAGTTAAATGGCTTTGCTGCTTTGCTTATAAATTCTTCTGACATCAAAAAATAAAATATCACTCCTGACACTGCCTCATTACAAATCTATTCATATATCTTCTAAAAACAAGCTGGAAAGCATAGCAAATATAAGGTAACCTCACACCGTAAAAAATAAAAGAAAATGCCACCAGCAACATCAACATAAGTAAACAAAAACATATAATTCTTAAAAAAAATACTATTAAAAGCAGATCCAAGTAAGTACTTAGTTTCCAACTGAAAATCTCAAATGCAATGAGTGCATACATCCGCACCTATGACTTAAAAGATCCTGTCAGCCTCCCAGTCCTAAAAGAAATAAACTGATCATAAAGTACTAAAATACAGTGACTAAAAGGCTGTTTCAAAACAAGATAGACAAACATTAGGGAATTCCTTGGAACACCTGATCCTACAGAGTCGCTGGACACGGGCAAGACAAACCCTCAAGGCCCATTCCAGTTTTCAACAGGAAAAAAAAATAACAACTCTATGGACAGAAGTACACCTTTTTCTTATAATTAAGGAAGAAGAAAATATAGGAACGGTTCTTTCCTATTCTTATATTTGATTGTGTAGATATTGGGACACCTATCATACAGGAGATCCATGACTGGATCTTCAAAGAAAAGTTTTCTTCATCAGGATATGGTAACAGAAAACCTAGCTATAGGCTTTTTTAGAAGAGAAAAGGGTGATTTTTGTTTTGGAAGGATTTAAAATGCTTTTTCCAACAAAACATTGTTAAGTTATGTTTCTGAATAACTCTTCAGTTGACAAGCACTATTCTGATGCTATAATTTTCTTTTCTGAGCCCTTGGCCACTCCTCAGTCAGCATATTTTGGAACCCAGTCTGAGCAATCCAAGCCTCTCAAGGGAAAGCCAGTGAAACTAACTCTAAAATTTGGCATTTCACTGCAGAAGCCAGAGATGAAATTGTACTTTTCCATTGTTTAGAAAAATTCCCAACTTAGCCTTCAAAAGCATGCTACGGTAGAAGTTTTAACCTTGATTCTCAAATTTAAACATGCCCACTGCTACAAGCTGATGCAAGGCACATTTGAAAATCTCCTTGTAAATCAGGAAAAGAAAAAGGTTTGTTAAGTGCTTGGTGGAAATGTCAAAGGAAAAAGTGAAATGAAACAACGGGATATTTTTTACAGGAAAACAAAGCAAATAATCTGATTCTCATTTTTGAGAATGTATTGTAGATGTTACTATGCACATTAAAAGTGTAAGCCTGCCTGTATGGCAAACTCTTCTTCAGCTGACTATACCACTTAAATTAAAAAAGCCTGTCAAAATTGGCATTTATGACAGATAAAATATTATATCTCTGCATCTTCTATTTTTACTCCAGCTGGAAATATTGTTTGTAAAACTTTGCTACACTCACTGTAACCTTTAGGGCTATGTACAATGTCTTCCATGAAACAAAACCACAGGACAAGTTTGATTTGGTGAGGAAACAAGAAAAGGTGTGTATCAGGAAGAATGTCCTAGAATAGTTTATTCTATAACCTTTACTACCAGTTTTTCTTTCTTTCTTAGCCTACAGTGTCATTAAAAGTGTGATTCTGAATGTAAGCTTCTCTATGGTACTTTTGCACGCCAACTTGTCAACTTCTGCATGAAGGATATTGTAAATTTCTTTTACTTCTAGTTTGTGGTTTGTTTGCTCTGGTTTTATTAACAGATGGCAAACAACTCATGTGGGTCAATTTCGTGCACGAACTTCTATAAAATAATGTTCCAAGAAATTTGGCACAATATTACTTCAATTGTGAAATTGGAAAGTCAATTAGCTTAGGGCTTCACAAGCTTAGCGTTGGCAGAAATTCACAGCATGAAATGAGCAGCATCAGCAAAACTGCAGTTTGTGAATTGATTGAGAAAGTTTTCTTTACTAACAGCTAAAGTTAAGGACAAGCATGAGTGACCAGTCACAAATTTCCATTAACAATAGCATCCTGAAAAATACCAGTAATAACAAATGGAACAAAACATTTGTGAGCTGACAGCCCATGAGAAAACAGAAAAACAGTACCTCATTACTGTTACTGTATTTAATGCAGAAAGTTGGTATTCATACACTGGTTATATACAAAATAACCTGAAAGAGAATCCTATAGATGGCTTAAACCTCTTTCCAGGAATCAAGGTGATAAAAACAGATTGGAAAACAGTAAGGCAAAAAGCTTATTTTTTTTTTTTTTTATGGAATCATAATTTTCAAGGATATTTTTATAACTTCACATCCAAAGTGCAGACAGTGTGCATATATATATACATACATATACATATATCTACACACGAGTGTGAGTGTGTGTGCGTATAAAATATTATAACTAATGCAGACTATTTGAACAATGACAGTGCTGATACCTAAAAGTTGTGACTAGAAATGTGACTACTTTAAAGTTCAGGAGAAAATTACAGAAAAAAAACCCACTGTGCATCTTCTTCAAATACAAATTGCCAACAATTAATCCAAGAAAATATCCACATTGAAAAAAAAACCCAGCAAAAATTACACCTTCAATCTTTTATAATGTGTTTTCTGTCATCTAGAAAGCAAAGCATTGTGTTGATTCATGCAAATTTGAAATTTCAAGACTTTTGAAAAAGGAGATTTTATGTGCAACACACATACTATGAGGGAATGTTCATGCAAGGAAGCTGACATTTTGCTATTTGTTTCTTCTAGGTTGAGAATGTTACCATTGAATGCATAAACAAAATACTGAATACCTAAAACAAATAAAAACTCACAATAACAAAGTGATTAGAAATGACAAAAATCTTTCTTGGGGAGGAAAAAAAAAGGAAAAAAATATCACTACTGTTCCAAACTATAAGAGTAGCTATGTATAATTTCTCACAACTAATGAAGGTAAAATGTTACCTTTTGACGAGTTTGCTGAAATTATCCAGTAAGAAAAATGAATATATATTCATATAACAAAATTCACTGCAATTAGGACTATTTTTAGCAAACAAGCCCAGATACTGTTCAGGTAACCTGTTACTGTCTGTATAAGAAATTGTTTGTTAACCAGATGTTGTGAGTTTTGGCTGTTTATGAGACACAGGAAGTACAGCAACAATGGGGGAGATGGCTTGGCCAGCAAATCTTAATAATTTTCACAGGATACAAAGGAAGAAAATTGAATGCCAAAAATGTCTCAGAGCTTCCTTTGGCATTCTTTGAAATAGTTCAGAAACTAAGCATGTATTTGCATGCTTATTTAGTGTTGAATTATTTCATTAATGTTTATATACCTTTATTTTTCAAGGATTCCTTAACTCCATATCTGAAGAGAGGAATTCATGCCTGTGGAGTTGTACCTTGTTCCAAATTAGTCTCTCATCTTTCCAAAACTCCTATTTCCTGTAGTTTTAGCTTAATGATATTGAGGTAATTGATTGGATGATACATAAAAGCCAGAATAAAATCAGGAACTAGGTTTCTCCCTTTGATCTTGGTGTGTCCAGGTTAAGAAATCTCCATGTTTTCAATCTGCGCTTTCTATAAGCAGGAATTTGTTTTTCTTTTAAGGGTACATTAATGGTAATAGAAATAAAAGCAGAAACATAGATGTGGGATCTAGGTCTCCAGTAAAAAGGAAATCAGAGAAATGGAAAGGGATAGTGAATCTGTTTGGGTTTTAAGGAGCTGGAACTCCTTCTGTGAGCAAATGGTATCACAAGCTATCTGAAAAGGAGGTATTTGAGCAATGATCTCTCAGTGGAGCAATGTGAGCAATGTCTCAGTGGAAAGAGGAAAAGAAGCACAGTTACCTATCACAGGCAATCTCTCTTCTTGGTAAAAAATAATGACTTTTTTTTAAGGAAACAAAGGCTTTCAACATGACACCTCTGAGGTGACAGCATTAAAAAATAATTCAAATTAATTAAGTAATTACAAATGAGGACATTGAAATGGTAGGTAACTAGGAAATTGTGTTTAAAATAATTAGTTGAATACATTCTACTATAGAAATGAAAACACTACATAGGAGGTGATATATGGTGTTCTAATGAAGAAACAAGATAATTGAGGTTAATAAATTAAAACATTAACACAGTAGAATTCACTTCAAATATATCAGCTATGTATGTAAGTATCTAAATTAGTAAAAAGAAATTAAATGGAGACGTTTAAAGTCTTTTAAAGCATGATTTAAATTTTCATAAACACTATCATAAAACATAAGTGTGAATATATATGACACATGAAGGACCAAATGAAACCCGGCTTTTTAACAGTTAGAAACTGGCAGAAATAATTTTTACAATGCATTCCTTAAAAAGTGAAATCTGTATACAACTGAAGAAAACACAGATGAGCATAAATTTTAACATGTTAAATGTAAAGTCAGGCCAAAGAACATTTTGAGGCATAAAAATCTTGAAAAACAAGAGTATCTGGTGCTAGTGGGAGCCTGCAGGGCCAAAAGATTATCAGCATGTAAAAGAAATGCTCAAAGAACATAAGGCTGTAAAAGAAAAAAATAAAACAAGCAATTAAATTAATTCTTTGCATCAATCTACCAAGGAGCTTGAGTGACATCTAAACCACTGTTTTGGTTTTGGTTGGGTTTTCCCTGGCATCAAATAAGTGGCTTTCTCAGTGAAAGCATTAGTAAAAGAGGCTTTGGAAAATAATCAATAAAATGAATAAAAAAAGATTACTACAACCAACACAACAGCAGTTATACAAGAGCTCAACAACTCAAATGCAAATTCCAAAGATTAAGTAAAGTGAATGAATTAGCCTTTAAACTGGCCCTATTACTAGTGCATAAGTAGGAATTGTGACCAAAAAAATATTTTTCCAAGAGACTGGATATGGACTGTGGAAATACAGAGCAGTAAGCCTGGCTGCAATACCACTCAAATTAGTCAAAAACAAAAGAAAAATCAGACTGAATAGGAAAGGAATAAGTATTGTAAAATTGTGAAATGTCAACGTGGCTTTTGGAACCAGAGTTACTGCTTCTCAGAAAAAACATGGTGCAGTAGAAATGTATGGAGAAGGGAAAGGATACCAAAAATATATAGCAGATTCTGTAATGGGATTGACTGAAACAATGGAAATGCCTGGAAAAGGCATGCCTGAGGAGATTGTGCAAGCACATATAATCATGACTGCCATGGCAAAGATGGACAGGGAATAAGTGCTCACTGTTTCATGATGCAAAGAATTAGCATGAGAGGAAACTTTCGCAGTAAATAAATTAATAGAGGATATCCTTCATATCCTTAAAAATAGTTTTGTGGAACTTACTGCTCTAGTAATAAGTACCACATGAAAATGTAGACAAACTCAGAAGGGAAATGCGTACAAAGCACTTATGACCCTACTAATTAATTCCTTAGGTCAGGAAACACTGAATATTACAACCTAAGGAAAGAAGTATCACTCTGAATTTGCTCCAGTGTTTTACTGCTAATAATATAGCAGTCCTCTATTAATTTCACTGGACACTTGAGTTGGAGAGACAGTATAGCCATTACAGAAAACACATTTTAGAACAGTCCCCCTGCCATCCCGCTCCCCAGTATCCATTTCCTTTGCCATTTCTGGTCTTTATTTAGGCATTTCTAATACATTTATACATTATATTAATTTTAAATATCTTCATTGATTCCTTAAGGATTTTGAGTCTTGAATCTAACTGCACTCTTATATGAAATTTTGAGCCGAAAATCTGAGTAAAAAGAAACCACTGAAGCTTCTTCTATTAATCTCATACTGTAACATCCACACTGAAATTTTCCACCAATATTTTCCAATGTGCAACTGTTGGATTGTATGAATAAAAGAGATCAGTTAGCCTTCACAAGTGTCGTGCTAGAAACCAGAGGTAATACCTAGGGCTCCTAAATCCAGAAAAACAGCCAGAAAGGATAAATTCTGAATGAGAAGTCAGTCTCACAACGTGGAAGAGAAACTTCAGCTTCATTTCAAGTACTGAGGGTGATTCAGTCACTGTCCCTTCTGAAGCCTTCATGAGGTGAAAGACAGCTAGACAGAGAAGCATTTCTACAAAGCATGACCTAGCATTTCATTGGAAGCTCTTTCTCTTCCTCATGGAAAATATGAAGAAAGAAGACATTATTTGATTCCTTTGGCTGGTCAATAATGCTCCTTTTATGTAGCCTGAGTATAGACATCTGTGGATTAATATGGTGTCTCTGAGGAAAATATGTTAAATCCTTAAAGCATCCATGCTGGCAAGAAGTAAATCTTCTATAAGGAAACTATCTGAAAAAATCACATCAGTACTGTTTTAGGGTTTAATTTTTGATGTTTTTTTGGGGTTTTTTTTGAGAATCAGGTCAGATTTTATAATATTGTGATTCCTAGAGATTATACCTGATAAAAAGTTCTACTCTACTCTCACATCAGGTGCCAAAAATATGTAATACTTAGTGTCACAAAAAATGGATGCTCTGACCTTCTTATAGAAAAGAAATTTACTTTCAAGAAGGTATGTTCACTTGCTCTTGCTCCACAGTTAAAGTATGGCTGCCTTGGAATGGGTGTAAACTGCTCCACAGTTCCAGCAGGGCTGCCTTGGAATGGGTGTAAAGCACAAAAGTCTTAAGAAAGCAAATAGTTACTTCAGATATTAAAATCTTACATATTCAAATGAAATGCCCTAATAAACATTAAGACTGAGACAAAAAATAGCTTTGGGATTCAAGCCTCAAATCTGCAAAAACTGTGATGAAATTGTGTTTTCTTTTCTCTCTCATTAGTTTCAAATGGAGAGAATCATTGATGGTTTCATACATTTTTCTATTTTTAAATTTACTTTAACCAAACACAAGAGAAAACAGATCCAGCTCCCTGCAGGGAGTACAAATATTTCTGTTCCTAATATTATTCTAAGGCTGTGTTTTCAGGTTAAGATGCCCTTGGCAACAAAACTAGTTTTAGGTGCCCCTGGCTCCAACCATTTATTTGTGACCTCTACCTCAGTGCACAGCTGGTGCCAGAATACAAGAATATTTGTTTGTGGAACCAGATTTAAAGCTTTATAATAAATCATTTTGGCTGGCAAGAGAAAGTGGAAGGCTACTGTACTTATTTATTATTTATGTATTGCTAAAGCAGGATTAGCTCCCTCGGCCATCTCTCAGGTGGCACAACTAAATGGCTGCTCTACTGCTTTCTGAGGAGGAAAACATGGGGAAGGTATAAAATCAGGGAGGCATTCTGACCAAAATCAACAAGGCACTGGCCCATTTCTATCATCAATCCACAGCCACAGATTCCTGCACAGCCATTTAATTACCAATTTATCAGTTTCCTCCCAGTCATCTCCCTTCCTTTTGCATAGTATTGAAGACTATTTTATAGTGACAGAGAATATAGAGGTCTTACTAACAAATATGTCTGTTCTGCTGTTCTAGAATTCAAAAAGATGTATAGGGATGACCATCTTTAAGACAATAGTTACTAATGCTAAAATGAACTATTATTTTCTTTTTCTGAAGAAATGTGTGAAAATAGCTCAGAGAGTGTTTGCATAACACTAAGCCACAAAACAAAAAGCTCAAAAGCAAGACACTATAAAGAAATGGTTCTTTTAGAAATCTGTAGAAAATTAAGAAAGGACATGATTCAGATGCACAAGCAGGAACTTTGTAAAATTCATAAATACCTCTTCCACTGTGAGCAGTCTGGCCTTTGATTTTGTGACTAGTATATAATTGAGGAAAAGAGGGATAGTTTTATAACACAATTTTAATGATCATAGAAGTAGAAATAGGACAGAGAGAAACTAGAATTCTCAAGGGTATTCCAGATTGTATGTAAAAATTATCTATTCTTTTGCAGTATTTTTTCTGTGTACTCTCTGCCACGTGAAACCCTTACAGGAACACCATGTGGATTAAGGAAAAGAAAAAATAATTGGAACTCTTTCTGTTTCTCCTTCCCAAAGGCATTTAAAGTAAACTATTAAGAATTCAATGGCTAAAATATCCCAGATTAGTAAACCAGGATGTGACAGGAGACTTCTGAATTTTTAAGACAGACAAATCTGGGAAAATCATTCTTGAGCTAAGTCAATTAATGCAACCCAAAGACAAGTCTCTAATTCTTTTTGGCATTGAGAGTGTTTAGCATGAATTAAGACTTCAAGTAATTACCTAGCTAGTCCCTGAGCCACGCATGAGGCAAAAAAGAAATGTTAGATCTTTTGCTTTCTCCTGAAGTTGCTTTGTATTACAAACTCAAATAACGTAAGCCTTTCTTTTTGTCATGTGTTGGCCATAAATAATACTAGTTAAAAAATCTGATTTGGAGACTTCAAAAAAGCTGCAAAATAGAAAACAGAACATTCAAAGTCAGTCTGGCCACACTCACTAAATGGCAGTTTGACAAATCTCCCCATGTCGTTCCCTGAAACAATTCAACAAAAAAGTATCCCATGACAGCAAAGCAGAGAGAAATACAATTGGACTACTTTGTCTAGCTGTTTTTGAGTAGGGATGGGTAGTATCTACTGATTTTTTGTTTATGTTCAACTGAAAATCAGTCAGCTATTTTGGAAGAGTCTTCTAGAGCTGTTTCCTACCATTTTAGGGTACAAGCAAAAAGCATCTATTCACAGACCAGCTTTCCCACGAGACAGTAACAAGGTGGGATGACAAGGTGCACAGTAGAAAACACCCTGGCAGTTTTCTGTTTTGATGAAGTTTCCTGCTATGACTCAGAGCAGCATGAGGCTATTACTCACATCCCACTCCTGTGAGGAGCAAACAGGGGAGACAAACCTCAGCTGCACTTGCAGATCTGTTATGGTCCCAGCCACGCTGTTTTGCTCCATCGTGCTCTGATAGTCCCACCTTCCCATGAAAACACCAGAACAGAGCAGCAAGGCCACTCAGAAGAAAGATACATTGCTGCATATGAGCAGAGAAAATCTATTACAGAGAAGTGTCTTGCTGTAGGATGGGGATTCTTAGTCCAAGCCAGGTGTAAACGTCATCTTAAATCAGGTGACTCCTATATGTCAGCTAAAATATGTTTCGGGAAAAAAAAAACCAAAATCCCAATCTAAGAACTACAGCAAATGATTGGGAATTCTTCAACACAAGGCTGCACTCACCCATGAAATCTGAGAATCTGAAATTCAGATCAGGAGATTCTATACATAATAAAACACTACAATATTGCCTTACAACTTGAAATGCATGTGTTTGGAGCTGGGTGTCCAAAATCCTAAACTCTAAGGAAGACAAGCTTGCAGCTATTGGTATGGCACTGAAGTTTACCAATAGACAACCAGGTGCTTCTCCTTAAACTCTGAATTTGTGACTACATCTACTTACATCAGACCTTTTTCATACATTAAAAAAAATCAGATAGTTAATAAACTTTACTGTGACCCACTACTGCTCAGGACATAAGGACCCCTGAAGAAAGCTATTCAGTGGACACTTAAGAGAAGAACTAGTGGCCTTTTTATGAAGTATGGGATAATGTAATGTATCTGTGACCCAGTGAGACATAATTCAGTTTTATCAACTGCAGAAGGAAATATCACTGATCATCTCAATCTGACATTATTTTTCACTCCATCTCTCAGTAAGAGAGGAATGTGCTGTAAGTACCATACTTCTTTTTTTTTTTTTATTTCCTAAGCACTCCATGAGTAAGAAAGTGATATAAGCAGAATTTTCTTGTGAGATATGAAGTTCTCTCCTTATTCTGCTAGTGAAGTTTGGCAACATTCTGGCAATGTTAAAATGTCCCCTATGATATTCAGGACCTTTTCCAAATTGAGTTGTTATTTATGTCATTAAGAAAATTTATCTTTCAGCTTATCTGCCCCAGTGAGAGCACTGTACACTAATAGAATTTGTCTTTTTTTCATTTAGTGCTACTGACAGGTAAGTAATTTGTGGCTCTTGCCTCCAAAGAAAAGGAAGACAAATACTCCAGGTTTTCACATGTGATGTTTCTCTTTTCTTTTACAGTCAAATTTAGAATAAGAGTAACAAGCTTGTTACAGGCAGACCTGCTCTGCAGCTGGTGGTAAAATTGATACAGCCATTTTAAGCATAGCTCAGGCACATAGCTCAAAAGATGAGATGAAAGATGGGAAGTTAGTAACAACAACAGCCATTCCACCTACAGAACCAATTTTCATCCAAACAACTAAATGCTTGCACATTTTAAAACCAAATTGAACACTGGAAGACAGATATGTTGGGATTGCATTGGAAAGACAAAACCACACATTTTAATGTAACAGACCAGTGAGTTTTCTTTGCTTTTTATTTTATGGCTTTTATTTTGTCTCTGAATGTTACAAGATAACAAAGACTGATTAGCTGGGCAGCCATTAACTCCTTTAGAAGCGATGGGATTTATAACAGCAGCAAAGCTGCCAGTTTTCTCTTCTGTCTCTTGGGTAATTAGAGAATAACTGTCTTCCAGATGTGCTGGCAGTAACACTATATCAGTCTCTCTGTCTTAAATTCTTTTCCTCAATTCAGTAATTTTTATGCTAAAAAGGAAGAATTATATTGTTCAGGAATTATAAAAATACAGTCTGAATTTGGACACTATACTGAAAAGTAATCTATGGACACAGTTTTCTATGACACAGAAAAGTTGGACTGTTGCTGTCTTTATACTATGCACCAAAACAATGCAAATAAAACTCTCTAGAAGCCAAAACAGTAAGCCAGACCAAATGTGTTCTGGGACATCTCCAAGCTGGCTAGAGCCGATATTCATCTGATACTTCAGTGCCACCCTACTTCAGCCCCCTGGTTGAACATCTTCTGAGGTACAAATTTCAACACTGAAATGTAGACAGAGAAAGATAGATCCATTTAGTGACAAATCCCCTCCTCCCTTTATTTTCAAGTGGTTTCCCAGCTCTTGTATATTGCCATATATTTTTGCTGAGTGTTCACATTCCTAGCCCTGGGGGCAAACAGCTGAACACTTAATTACATGAAGTGTCACCACCCTCCTCAAAAAAGCTATCTGTTTGAAGAACTCTGCTGTCTCCCTGAATATGGGCAATTTCACAAGATCACAAATCATTCTAATTCTAGGTAACTAGAATTTAGCTTTCACACAAATCTATTTAAATAAGGTTTTGTTAAATATATATTTTGTTAAATATGCACCATTCCTCAATAGACACTTTCCAAATGACCTAAAAGTTTTTTGTGCTGTCCCACTCCAAAGTGCTGATCTCAGCTCTATGTTACTGCAATTTTAAAATTTTATCAAATCTTTATATAATAAAATAGGTAAAAACTATTTCTTGATAAAATATGTGGTTTGCTCTCATATTCCTTCAGATGCTATAAGCTGACAGCAAAATGTACTGCTCTAAAGTTTTGCAGTCATCACTGTGGTTTAGCAAGCAAGGTCAGTGAGGAAGTTCTCATTTAGGTTCATGCCAGAATGTGCATTCACACTACATCAGAGATTTCACAGTTATTTAAAATGACTACATTTTAAACTTTGTTAAGGGCTATCAAATCATATTTGCTTTCTTCGATTCTTTCAAAGTAAGTTTGAACACTTATTTTTTTTTTGTATACATGATCCTATTACAGTTCTTCATATTGTTTAAAATACATCTTCAGTTTTAAAAAAATTTATCAAACTCTAATCATACATTACAAGGTATTTGCAGTAGCACACTGCATTGCAAGTCTAATATGCATGTTTTCAAATTCATTTAGGTCACCAGCAAACTTCTTTGGCAGTTTGGATCTCTAACAATTCCAAGGACTTTTAATTCATTACATATTCCCTGAAACACTGTTTTAATCATTTACTTCCCTGCATTATTTTGCTTTCATTTGCAGTTTGAATACTGTGTTCAGTTTTGGGCCCCTTCCTATAAGAAAGACTTTGAGGTGCTGGAGTGTATCCAGAGGAGGGCAATGGGGCTGGGGAAGGGTCTGGAGCACAAGTCCTGTGCAGAACAACAGGGGAAGTTTGGGTTATTTAGCCTGGAGAAAAGAAGGATCAGGGGAGACCTCATCGCTCTACAACTACCTGAAAGCAAGGTGGGGATCAGTCTCTGTTCCCAAGTAATAAGCAATAGGAGAAGAGGAGATGGCCCCAAGTTATGCCAGGCAAGGTTTAAATTGGATATTAGGGAAAAAATCCACCAAAAGTGTTGCGAAGCACTGGAACCAACTGCCCAGGGAAGCAGCTGAGTGATCATCCCTGAAGGTATTTAAAAGACAACGAGATGTGGTGCTCAAGGACATGTTTTAGAGGTGTACTTGGCATTTTATGATTGTAGGATTCTGTAAGTTTTCCTCACTTATGAGACCGCATTATGAAAGTCTAAACAAGATATCAGCTACTTCTTGTACAATAGCAGCACTCACCAACACAAGAACTGTATCACTCTATCACTGAAACCACACAATTTTGATAAAGGACTAGAGATAACGTGATAACAAATAGATATTACTAACAAATAGTTATGAATGTACTTTGTCTCCATCTATGAGAAATCTCTTAATGACCCTATTATATTTGTAGACTGAATGACCCTAGATTAACTGCAGAATAATTAGGAAATATCTTAATGGCACAGTAATAATAAATGTAATGCTATCAGGAAGCTACATCTCACAAGCTTCTGAAGAAAAAAACAGAAACTGTATTAAAAGATACAAAATAGTAACACAAAACAGGAGAAACCTTGAAAGCATAATGTCTAATGGCATCAATGCAAATTATAAAAGTTTAGTTACTGAGAAATGCAAAGAAAGGTTATTTAAGGTATAATTAAAGCATGTACAGAACTGTGAAACAAACTAGTGCAGCTGCTTGTGATTGACAGCCTAAACAGAAATGTCTTTAGATTGCATAAAGCTAAAAAACCCCATCTATTTACAAAGGAAACTTCAGAATCAGTTACAGAGACCTGATCACTCCAATATCCTGAATTGATACACAGGTACAGTAAGTTTTAACCAATTATTATTATATATATCTGCATATATTTGCCTGTGTGTGTCTGGTACCCCAACTTTGGTTGTAACTTGGATGCAATACACTAAGTTATACCCAAAAATGCTTCATAAAATATATGCTAAAACAAATCGGAATATAATTCATAAATATTTATAATGGTGAAGGGAGAGAATGCTTCTTCTGAAAATATGCTAATGATCTGCAGTATCATGCAACTACAGCAGCAAACATAGCTGGATTTCTCTCAGAAAGTATAACTTATTTATATAATAAAATGAATTAACCAAGCATTTCTTCCATATCAGCAGTTCTCTTGTTGCATTTCTGGCAACTCCAATTTCATTTTGAAACACATTTTATTTTACTCATACCTTATTAATCCTGACAGAGTAGCTAGTGAAAACAGTACACCAAATCAACCTAACGTCTGATAGCAAGACCACCTTAGCTTCAAAAAGATAAAAGCAGAGCCAATGAAACAGTGTTTGTCTCATAACCTCAGTCCTTCACAATCAAAGTGCAGTATATTACAATGAAGAAGAAAAAAGTATGTTCAGATTAGTATCACTAATTATGCATATTTTTCAACTATTGTTCAGAGAAAGTTCTGGGCTGTGAGGTATCATTCAAATGTGATTCAATTTTCAAAGATAACTATAACGTCAGTTAGAAATAGAACTGTTTATGCAACAGACCTCAAACACTCCAGATAAAACAGAGTTATTTTATTTAATACAAAGTGTTGGAAAGAATATTCACACAGCAATGAAAGGATACTCAGCTCAAACTATGCCAAGGGTCCTCCACCACTACAGACTGAATGGTGGAAGGAATAAGCATTATGATCATTTTTTTACAAATGCCAGTTAAGATCGACAGTTTTATGGAGATTAGAATTCACTTATGTTGTTGAAACTATGTAAACTTTAGAAAATAAGTACACATAGAGAATCTTGTCAATCTTCTAAAAATCTTCAAATCATATTATACTTTTTCTCCCACAATTTTCCTGAAGCCTGTCATACATTTCTGAACGGTTCTTGAATTTCTTACTTTTCTTCTAAAATACCATATCCACAGGACTGTCACCTACTAAGATAAAATTATCCAACAAATTGGTGTATGTCAATTATAAGTATTGCAATATTAGGTCTTCCATATGTGTTTATATTCTTGCTTCTTTTAATACCTGTATTCATAGCAATAGTTATCTCAATAAAAAAGGCTACATAGAATGTTTGAGCTACTCGAAATTTTCCAACCCCAAGAAAGGAAATAAAAGATAAACAGAGAAAGAAAACCATCCAAATAAATACCACACAGTCTTTGCTGTGTGGATACAAAATCTGATTGAAATATTGCCTTGAAAATACAGAAGATAAATAACTACTCCTTAAATCCACAATGGCTTTCTAAATTCTGGCAGAAAAATGATTCTATCATGAGTAAATGCCAATTAACTATTTTCACTAATGAAATTATTTCTAGAATAGCAGCAACCCAGGACAGAAATCCATAATTCTATCTGATAACAAAGTGGGCATCTGTATGACACGATGCAGAGGAAAACCCTTTTCTTTTCCCTGTTACTTTAAACTCCTATATTTTGTTTAGTCATACTCCCCCACCTTCAAAAAATGAACAAACAAAAAGTTAGGCAATTATATAGAAATAAAACTGCATGTGCAATCTTAAACTTCCATCCTTGTGCACACACATTATGAGAAAGGTTTACCCTGTTTTATGTTCTATTCTGAACTTTCAGCCTCCCTGGTTTTTGTCTCACTACCATTCTTTTTGTCTATTTAACCTATTCCTAAAGCTTTCAAAGTACAAAGCAAGGCTCACTACACACCAGTGCTAATCTCTCAATTGGGAAATCATCCCAGTCTCTTCCTTTTTTTCAGCAATTTCTTTCTGTTTGTTATCCTCCTTCTTCCCAGAACCCCTCTTGCTCACATTCCTCTTCATCCTCCTGTTTCATCACTCCTGCTCCTTGTTTCAAGGTCCTCTACAAACTTCAGATGGTCTACCTATGACCTCTCTGCAGTTCTGTCAGAAATGCTTCCAGTAGCAAATGTACACCTAAAACTATGAAGGCAGAAGAATTTCTCATATTATTAGCCTTGGACACATCTCCTTAAACTCAGTAATCTATGACAGTTTGTTTGTTTTAAGGGAGCTGAACAAGTTTTTCCTTCAACAATCCTTTCCAAAAGGCTGAACCAAAAATGTTGAAAAAAGTCATTCAAAATAAGGGCTAAATTCTAGACTGATTAATACTACAAAAATATAAAAAAATACTATAAGCCACAAATATTTAAAACCAATTTTTGTAATGAGAAATTTCAGAAAATCTTGGAAATGCTAACACCGTAAACTAAAATTGATGAAAAACAGTGTCTATATAATACAATGTTCTGATACTTCTTTGCAGTTGCAAAGTTCATTAATTATTTAACAAATAATAACTTCATATATTGATTACCATACTTTATTTGTTTTTGGTGTCCTCTTTCCAGTGACTTGGACCTTTTCAAAGTAGATGACCAGTGACTGCACAGAAGGCTTCTCTTGAGAAAAAGATCTCACATTTGCACCCAGTTTTTGATTCTGCTAAAAATGTTGGGTAAGTGGTGTTGCTTCACTCATTCAGAGCCAACATAACAACTGCTTTGCTGTTCATAATTCCATAATCACTTGTCTGCATATTTGTATTTGTAGGAGTTTGAAAGGTTTATTTCTCTTCAAAGAAAATTCTTACTACAGGCCTAGCTAAATTAAAAATAAAATTGAATTAATATTTATATCTGCCCTTTAACAAGACAATTTTAATTCAAATCACATGCAATCTTTTATAATTTCTTTATAAGTTTTTGATTAAACTAAACAATTTGTGTTTCTTTCCAAAGGCAAAAGCAAGCATTCAAAAAATTATGATAAATTGAAGTAAGTATAAAAATATAAACTACATACTGGGCCAGATTACCTTCCTTCAGCAGTGGAGAAAACGGCTTTGTAATACATTTTTAATGGAGGGACCCTAAAATGCTGGATTGTTTTGCTTTGTTTGGCCAATGTTTGATATGGCTCTGTGCTCAAGACAGGCTCAGCTGTTTCCTAAAAATATATATTCACACATCAGACAGCAGGTAGTCAGGTGTCAGTCTGTATTCTCTTGACAAAATGGAGCAAATATAGCTTAAGCCTGAAGCAAAAGCCTGGATAAAATAATGAACCACGAAAGTTTATGAATTCAAGCATTATGTACTAGAGATCAATATTTCCTACTTTCCTAAATTAAATGATATCTTGACATACTGTCTCCCTGAACGGAAACATATACCACATCTTTCCTCTTCCACCAAAACAAACCCCAAATTTTATTCTGGCTCCATATCTGTTAAACCATAATGCAGAAGAAATAATGGAGTAGCCAAAGTTCCTGATCTCTTAAACTGTACACACAAGAAATTAGACACTAATTATCTGCCACAAATTTTTAAATCACTTTGAGTATAAGGTTAAATTATTTTAATAAGGACCTCTATTAATTTCCTTCTTTGTTCTTTTTTGCATAATTTCTGTTCACAGGAATAGCAGAAAAAAATCCACCTACCTAAGGCGTTCCTTTTGTAAGACCTTTTACCACCACACTCTTAATTGAGAAACTCTTTTTGAAAAATATATCAAAGAAAAACTGAACAGCCTGTGCAATTAATAAAGACATCTCTCTGCTAAACAATACTTGTTAGACTTCCTCCTTGTAATGCTAATCCCAATTAGTATTTTGATGCAAAATTCTATTACTTTGGTTTTCTTGTAACAAGGAATAAATCTGTTTGCTACACAGAAATATCTGAATAAAGGAATTTTAGAAAATGCTAAGTTCTCAAGGCAATGTTTAAAAAAGCTATTCAAACAAAGAACTAATACAGAAATTTTTAAAAGTTTTCTAGTTCAAAAAACCACCAACCTTGCAAAAGGAAACACAGGTACATCAAATACAGGCCCTCATTTTCTGGGTATATGGTTTGTAGTATTTTCCCCTTTCTCCCTTTAAAATTTTCTGTAGGGAAAACACAGTTTGGTTTGTAGCTAAAACACAGACTTTCTAAAAACTGAGCTGTTCCTAAATAACTGGTTTCTATGGCAGAAGAGGTCTTCAGAATTTTGTAGCTACTTAAAGCTTTAAAATCAAGGCTTGGGACATTAAATAACTATTCAGAAGGAGTACTGAGCATTATCCCTCCAACATATTCACAACAGCTCCTTCTTTTACTAGTGAAAAATGTTCCATTCAAAACCACATGCTCTCCTTTCAAGACAATGCTTTCAGAGATGCTAGCTGTATCTTTCCACCTGCCAAATATAAAACAGGAAAATCAATAGCAAAATAGTAAAAAGGATGTTATGCTTTGTTTTAAAGCTCGGTACCTTTTTCCATACTGGAGAAGGGTTGTATTCAAGTCACTTTGCCTTTGCAGAACTTGGAGACTCAAACATAATGGAAATGCCAATTTCTGGGGTCTGTATATAAGTTATTTTGACTCACGTATTCTCTTAAATGCTTGTAGAGTCCACGTGGCACATCCAATATCCACTCAATCAACAGAAGAGCAATTTAATACCTTTGTTATCTGAAGTTCTGTATGTAATAAAAACCACCCTCTATAGTGTCTCTATATTTATAAACATGGGTTTTTTCCACTGAGGCATCGTAAGGACTTAGCTTACTTATGCTAGGGGAATTAAATGATTATATTTTCTACTTGGATATATCAAATAGCTTGGACATAAAACGTATTGCCTTGGTATCTTCTGAGATACTATATGCAGAAATATTAGGGACATTAATTCCGTTTGTTTCTCAACAATTAACTCATTTTACTGGAATTTCATGGGTTTTTTGCCATTCCATTCTCATCCTTCACTTCCCAAGTCAAAAATTTCATCCTCTTGAACTTTCAGATATTCAAGGATCATGTTTGCAGCAATCCAACAGCATCACAGACAGTTTTACTTAGACTATGAAAAAGCCGTTTAAAGAGGAGTAAAACAAAAAAGGAAAAATATTACAGTTCAAAATATTAAATATTTCCATGTCCTTTTTACCTTCACTGTCACCTTCCTCTTAAGACAACTCTTAAAGAACATCAATGTCCAGGAAGACTTCATAGTTCAGCTCATCTTTAAATCGGTCTAGAACAGAGATCAGTAGCAGAGATTTTGGACTGACAAAAATTCATTGACCCTTTCTGTCACGGACAAAACTGCATGGACAATTTTTTTCCTCTCCAGAGTAATACTGTGGGAAAGCTTCTGAGGGAAGTCAATGCAAATACGTCCTTGTGAGTCCATAGAAGGTAATTATTATAACGTTTTTGTAATTTGAAATATTCTTACATGGACACCGAACGTCACCATGACTCCAAATGCCCATTGGAGAAACAAGCAGCATTTCACACAACTTTTGGAACAGTAAATTTTAAAGAAAGATGTTCAGAACTCATTGTCCTCTCCTTCATAAATTCACAGCATCACAATTTGTGATGGCCCAGAAATTGTAACATTTAATCCTGAGATGTTATTTAAAGCATTTCGTAATTAAAGGAGATTTAACAGACTTTCTATGAGCACAGAGGTTAATATTTTCCCATCTTTTACAAATGAAAAGCTATCCACCCTAGTCTAATTCAATATACAGAATTGAAATCAATGAGAGTTCTATATAAAGAGCAAGGGTAGAGAATGATGCAAAATGTCAAGAGCTTCTATTTATAGGTACTGAAATTCTAACAAAAAAGATAAAAAAAGAAAAAAGAAAAAGTTAGGTTTGAAAGGAACTGATCCTTTTGAAGTAAAAAATATTATCTTACTGTATAAACATAACCATGCAAACACAGAAACTCTGTTCAATGTCTTAGACATTGTCCTTGAAACTCCTTCTTTAAATGTTTAGGATTTGAAAAGGATCTCATTTCATTTGACCCTCCATAGACCATAAACTGGAAAACTTCCAGAAATTGATACTATATTTTCCTTTTATGAAGGAGCAGAGACTTGTATTAAACTCAAGCTGAATAACACATATTGTTTATTCGTGCTCCTGTAGCAGTACCTGAGGTAAAACAATAACCTAATACACTTCTTAAAAATTACTTAAGTATCTCTTAATGATACATTTCTTCTGGTAGCAAAATATTCTCTCCATCCACATGAGATGGATGTGTCTTCACATTCATCTTCAGTCTTTTCCCTTAAGTTTGGGATGTGGACTTAGCTAAAATTACGCTTTCTAATTGAACTCAAGCCTAATTTGCTACAACACCGTTTCATTGCCATTGGTAATGTAAATCAATCAGTGCTATAGTGTAACGACTGTAAAAGCAGAAAAGACCAGGCTATTACTGAAAGGTATTTTTGCATGACTAATAAACTAGAAAACTTACAATGTAAATAATAGAAAACTTACAATGTAAATGATAATTGGGAAATAAAAGTTTAAAACAATGAAAAGGCACTAGAATTGCAGAAACAAGATAGTTTTGCTCTTTCTGTTGAAGTCAGAAAAGATGAATAGCAGACACCAGTTTATTTTAATATGCTTACAACAGAGGAAACTGTATCCCTAAATGCCACTATACTATTTTATGTTATCTTTTCATTGCCTCTAAAATCTGCTATATTTTTCTTAGACATATAAAAATATATATTTTCAGATTTACTATGGAGATACTGCTATTCCATATTTATTGCTGGAGGTACACTGCAATTCTTCACAGACTCTCAAATTCTTCCCTAAATATCTAGGGTCAGATTCCATAAAACAAAAATAGATGAACTTCACCCTAAACAATAAACCATTTTCTCAACAGTAATTATTTTTCTATTACACACTTTGGCCAGCTGACTCCTAGGAACCACAGACTAACTCTTTCTTTGCTAGGCCTTGTGAAGAACTAATACACACAGAGACACGTGACATAAAATAAATGTGTTATGCTGCATGAATCCCTACTGCAATCTCTTTTTAGGTACAAAAAGGCTGCCATGAGGTCTTCCTGAAGCTTCTCTTCTCCAGACTGAACAACTCCAACTCTGTCAGATTGTTTTTTTTACGGGACAGGAGCTACAATCCCTGGCTTTCTGACTCTCCTCTGGACCTGCTCCAGCTGGTCAATGTCCTTCTTGTGTTTGAGATAGATGCAGCACTCCAGGTGGGTCTCACAAGAGCAGAGCAGAGGGGCAGAATCACCTCCCTTGCCCTGTTGATCATGCTGCTGTTGGTGCAGCCCAGGATGCAGTCGGCTTTCTGGGCTGTGAGCGCACATTGCCGGCCCATGTCCAGCTTCTCTTCTACCAAGTCCTGTTCTTCAGGCCTGCTCACTGTTTTAGATGGGCATAAGGCAGGTTCAGGGCAGTCTGCAGAACTGGATGACTTTTAGCGGTCCTTTGCAGTCATTGGTTGGTGGGAATCCATTAATTTTAATTGTCCTGTACTGCCCTGTGACACTCTTACTCCAACTGGTGACAGTGGCAGAGCAATTTACCAAATGTATATAAATACTCTGAGCAAAGAGCCAGAAATTTTCTGCTAGGGATCATCACCTAGGCTAAAATTTTTTAAACTTCAGAATCCTAAAGCAACCACCCTTACTCTATTTCTTATACAGAGGAACATGTGAAGTGAGCCGTAAGATCTGGAAAATTACACCTGCATGATGTATAAAAAATATACACAAATACAAAGGATACATAACCACTATAACTTGTCAACATTTCTTTCTCCAGACCCAGCTACAGTCCCCCCTCACCCTAGCTATCCTCACTCCAAACCCCTGGTTGTGTACCAAGGATGCAAGGTACGAAACAGGTGACTAAATTTAGCTGCAATTATAAACTGAAGTAGGGTTATTAATTATGAGTAGGTCAAGGGCTTAAGGAAGTAAATGCCAACACAGGAGGGCTTCATATCTTGAGTCATCCATATCAGTGCTGACAGTATAGGAAAGACATAGGAGCCATGAAGAACCTTTCCAGGGATTTGCAGGTACCAGCTATTCCTCTCCAAAATGCTGTCTGACTGGTCAACAAAGACATAGGAATGGTGAGCACGCTAGTGCTTAAACTAAGAACTCAATAGGTCCTACCTCTCTCTTATGTATCAGGTAAGAAAGTATGGCTTTACATATTCAAGTTATGGATATCCTGATTGCAGAACTTCTTTGCATAAACAATAAGACCCAAAACAATCTCCTCTACAGTTAAATATTTTGGCTGCATGAATAATATTTGGCTGATAATAGCTTGGGATAAATTTCGTACGGCTGTATTTGGCAAAGGAAAACATGTTGAGAATTTTATCTATAATGTTATCTCCTTTGTTAAAAAACTTATGTTTTTAAACTCTTTGGCATAGGCTACAATGTAGAACTGCTCCTGAATTTAGGTCGTCAAATGATGATAGTTTATACTTTATGTAAAGAAGGTGTTCTATTAACTACAGCTGGTTGAGACAGTGACTTTCATCCTAGCAGATTACAGACTGAGGCATAAAAAGTATACTTTCCTGCCTCCTGGCTCCAGAAATGCAACACACCTGGGCATGAAGCCACCAACCCTCAGGAATATATAGCACTTCCACAAGAGAGCAAGAAATACAGTAATACAAGAAACTGAAAATATACCACATCCCCACACTGGCCGCTTACAGGACACAGTCTTTTTTCTCATCTACAAGTTCATAAATAAATTAGGTCTTGGACATCAGGGGAATATATAAGGCAGTGGGACAAAGGACCAAGGTCAAAAGTTTTATTTCTCACACATAATGGATACTCTATGTAGGTATATAAACTGCTGAAGGAAGTGAGTTCATCAGAGCAAGTATGATACAAGTCTGGAATTAACTTTGGGATACAAAAAGGAATGAACTTGTCGCCATTTTCTCTTCTAAACATTGTAATTCTTTAGTCATGCTTCTTCTGGAACCTAAAACAACTGAAAAAATTAAAATACACAAAAAATTCTAAAAATTTTTGAGTGATTGTCAGATAATGAATGAACTATGGGAGGACGCACATGCCCTAAATAAAAGGACCTAAGAACCTACACAGGATGCTTTGGTGCTCTTGTTGACAGGTTCTCCCAACTCTTTCAGGTTTGTGAGCTCACTTTATGACGTCACTCTTTATGAGACAGACAGTGGAGCCCTCACTGTGCTGTTCCTGCACACGGTTATCAACAGAAGGAATGTGCCAGTGCAACTGAAAATGTCACATTTTAAAAACTGGCCCGAAGCAATAAGAGTTTTAAAGAGATGTTTTTAGATTAAGACAACCTGCATTTCCTACAAAACACTGAAAATATCCTTTCTTATCTATACACGACTCTGAGCTTGATCATTTTAGTTGCCCTTTCTTGTTGATACAACGGAGAGAAAACCATTGATCTAAACAATGTAAACTGTCAATAAGGCACAACAGCTATTTTTTAAAATCTTATGTTATTGATAAAACTAAACTTAATCCCTTGTCAAGTTTATTTTATGACAATGAGCTTCTGACACAGCCTTTCTAACCTTTCATCTTTAGTTCTTCCATATGCAAACCTGAACCACATGCTAAAACACACACTTGTAATGAAGAAAACCTGTGGCGATCAATCAGAGGGAAAACAAAACCATAAAATATGCAACAAAAATCAGCATGACACAAAGATGATAGATCATAATTTAGCATTTGTTGTGTTTCCTGGGAGCTTACACAGGTCTGTTTTTATTTAATTATCAGAAGAGGTAATAAAGTTAGAAGCATACCAATGGGGAACAGGCCATTACTGAGAGTTGTTAACTTCTTAATATAATCCACTGCTCTTTTAATCACTCAACAACTAAATTAATTAGCTGTTAAAGGTTAGAAAACTTTTCCCCCAACCTAAGCAGAGTAAATAATTTCTTTCTTATATTCCACATTCTAGACACATTATAAATAAATTGATTTTATTTCAATATATAATAAACTATTCTTTTCAATTACTGTATAAAAACTTGATAGGAATGTAACCTGAAAAGATAAAGTATGGGGTACATGATAAATATAACTTTTTTCCATATAAATACAAAATCTCTCACCTTTTCAGTATCTATGAATTCTGTCAAGTAAAGATACAAGTAAAGATATGACATGAAATTTTCATTAAAAGTACTCAAGGACCTCCAAGCCACAACTGAAGACTCTTATGTGTCTTGTATTAAAAGCAACTTATACCAATGGCTACCAGCATCCTGGTAGACACATAAGACAGTAACCAAGATTATTTTCTTTGAGAGAATGTGCATAAAAATTTATGTATACAAATTGCCTTAAAATAAAAAGGAATTAGCTGGCTCACACTTACAGCAGAGTAAGAGTGCAGAGGTATTGAATCAGATATAGCTTGTAGATACAGTCATACACAAAATTACATAAGTGTCAAGGATTACTTGCACAAGATACGTTTCTGCATTAAATTTCTCATTCCCCCATTGTCACTTGTTCCCACCTTACTGTCATGTTTAACACCTACTTCTCCTTCTTTCTCCTAAACTCCTACACACTCATACACAAAGATTCTTTCATTGCTATCAACTATTTAGTCCATATGTCCAAGACATTTTTAAGAACAGATAGTAGTTTTGGATAGGATTGGTTACTTAGAAAGCAACACTTTCTTTACTGTGCTACTCAAACAATTGTATTTTTTCAATTTTTCTAGTACTGAACTTGATAGCATGTGTTATTACAGGCTAAGAATGCATCATGTGCAACACATTGTACAGTTCTGATACAGCAACAGTATCATTTGATACATATGCATATATAACCAGATAAAAATCTAATAGCTGAAATAAAGCTAAGCCTCACTGTGAAGTTAGAATTTAATTCTGATTCAGACTCTCTCTTTATATGTCATTATAAATAATTAACTACACATATGAGTCAGAAATTGGGTTTAAGTCCAGTAGATGTCTCACAAAGAAGTCAATATATTTTTACTCAGTTTTTACATTACAAGTTGGTAACTCCCTGGTCTTTTGTCCATTCGTAAACACAGTTATTTTTCACAGAGCTGAATCCTCCCTAGAAGACAAAGATATCTGAAAACACTACATTTCTCTTATTAAGAAACAGATAAACATAGGCTTTTATTTGAAGAAAAACTTTTTAAAGAATAGTATGGATGATATTATAATATCAAGTGGACTTCTCTAACCTTCCCATTAAATCAGTTTTAAATATAAATTCTAAATTGAATCTGAAATTTGTTTAAAAACGTGTCTACTGTCAGCTTTTTATAGAATTAGTTTCAGGGAACAGATGGACATTTGAATATCTTCTTAAAAATGTGTATTTATGTAAGACTTTTTGTAGAGAAAAAAAAAAAAGGCTGCATTTAGAGAAAATATCCAACAGGAAGGTAGAAGAAAAATCCAAAAGGAGGCTACATTTTAAGGATTAACAAAGTATCTGTAACTGAAGAAATCACCAAGCAAATACTTTGGTAAAGCTAATTTTTGCAAACATACAGGAAGATCCACAGAGACCTGAAGTATGCTTTGCCAGTTCCTCAGGATTTAGTTTACCTTAATCTGCTTCCAATTTACCAGTCATACTGAAAATACACAATGTATGTCCTCAGTTACTTCATGTTCTTAGACATGAATATTTATTGGCAGTTCTCTTTTTTATGGTGGTAAATGTTGAAATTTAGGTGTAAGATCACATTTTTTGTATTCTTGAAATTTTTGGGAGGTGATTTATAAAAAAATCCATTTTTAATGACTTATAAAACTAGTTATATCAAGAACGTAATGGACTTCTTTAAATCTCAAGTATGCTTATGTACAAAATAATTATTACCTAAATTCTGCTCCAGCAATGTGCTCAGCAAAAAAGCAAAATTACTATAACAATGGAGATTGGAATAAAATAAAATGCAGAGCTCAAATCTTTACAATAAAATTAATTTCTTCCCTCTCTGTTGCACAACACAATTATCTTATATTCACTGTGTACTTCATTTTTCCTTTCCTTTATCTTTGCATTTTTATCTGCCTTTGTAAGCTAAAGAATGAACAATTCTAATACAGTGAATTATACATTTTCAAAGAGATTAAGCATGAATTAGAAAAAAAAAAAAAAGAACACATAAAGCCAGTTACTTTTGGCCTTATTCAATCCAGACTTAAAAACATGACTGTGCTGACTAACACTGCATTGCTGAAGGTCAGCAAGATCTAATGCATGACTGTACTGAGAAACAAATGAAACCATTCATTGTAAGCTGCCATGAACAAGCGATAGCAAATACTTCAAACAGAAATAATGGAAAACAGTGCAGAATGAGCAAAGATATCTGCAGAAATAAAGCAACTTTTAAAGGGTTGCAACTTTTTTATATACCTCTAACCAGCATTATTTCTATGTAATGTACATCTCCATTCACACCATGCAAACGTGTTACTTATTACCTACTTCTGTCAAGTTCTCTTCATTTCAGATATGATTCTAAAAATGGTACATGATATTCCATTTATTAGTTCTTCTAACAAGGTGTGCTTTGTCTGGGATTAAGTTAATTTTCCTCACTGCAGCCTGCATGATGCTGTGTTCTGGATTTATAGCCAAACACAGCAATGTTTTGGCCATTCTTGGAACAGTGTTTGCACAGAACCAAGGTTTTCTCTTCTGACTACTTTGACTGTCTCCAGCATGGGATGGCAAGAAGCTGGGAGGGAAAACAGCCTGGAACAGCTGACCCAAATTAGCCATACCATGTAACATAATGTTCAGCAAGAAGAACTGAGACAGAGGAAGGGATTGCCTCCAAATGCAGCTGATGCTGGTCAACAGCTGGAAAACAGTCTGCTTGTAAGAGGTTATTTCTTTGAATTGGTTTCCCTCTTCTTTTCTTCGTCTGTGAATTTGTCTTTATCCAATGAGTGTATTTTTCAGTTTCATTTTTCTTATTCTTTCCCTTAACCTGCTGGGTGGGGGGAGTGAGTGAGTGGCTTTGTGGGTACCTGGCTGCTGGTTAGGGCCAACTCATTACACAAAGCTATGTAAATGTAGCTTTCAATTCAAACTGTATTTATATACTTAATGTAAAACATCAGAACTCTCTTAAGGGAACCTTCTGCTACTCCACAGAGCCCACAGTGATATGCTCTCCTATATTATGTGGCTCTTACCACACTCTGTTTTCAGAACAGAGCTGAAAATCACATAACAATTGTACAGCACAAATTTCCATGCAACCAACAGCACTGTGCTTTTCATATCCAAGGATATTAGTAACTTGACTGCAAAATCATTTCTTAAGAACTCTGCCACCTTTCCTTCCTCCAATGATATCATTAGAGCACATCAGCCCTTCTTTCTCTCAGTAACACATTATATGGACAAGATAAACACCACATCTTTAAAAAACACATCAGTGAATGGCGTTAGCTGTTCAGTAAGTGTCACAAAATTGAAGTTTGCAGTAACCAGATGATTATCAGCTGTCCTTTTGTGTTTGTTTATTGTGTGGTGTTTTTTCTACCCTACCATCTCATCTGACACTATAATTACTCTTGTACATGAATTCAGAGAACACAGACAAAATTTCAGTATCATAAGACACAGAAGTTTCATTACCATATATGTGGAATGCCTGCATCATTTGGAAACAGGCAAGACATCAGAGCTCTGCAAGGCTGAACTTAGTACACCAGGCTATATTTTATCCCAACAAACAAAATGCTTCTGAAGAAAAATGCAATACAAGAAAATATTAAATGAAAAACGCATTAATAACAACATCAATAGAAACTGGCTAAGAGAAATTCAAAAGAGAATGAAAAATATATTCCTAATCTCCAAAGGGAATAAACATCAAAAAAAAAACAGTGAGGCATGATATAGTTCCAACTCTAGAAAATCAGTAAACATCAATATTTAAATCAAAACAAAGCTTTCAATAATTTACCTGTCTGAGGCACATGTTCCTTTATATCTCTTCATTAACAACTGTTCATCTAACAGTAAAAATCCCTCTACTGCTATTTTTCTGTATGTTTTTTTTTTAAATTAATAAAATACAAAAGTCACTTTCAAGGGAAGGCAGGAGAGGCATTGTAGATTTCAATACAGTTTTCCAAAAGGAGCTGGAACTACTTGTTTTGAAATGTAGTTCAGCTTAACCAGTAGAGTATTACAGATGACTACTTTTATTCCAATAAAGTTGCATCAAATAAGTCCACCAAACAATACCATTTCTTTTATGAATAAAATAATTTCTGGAAAAAAGCAACTGTTCCAGGAGTTCACCACTCTCTAAAAGAAACTCCAGCTATAAAACTCCAGCTAAGACATGCAAAAATTAAATATATATATATATATATATAAATGCTTTTAAAGCTGTAGTTGTTGAAAATCTCAGTTTTCCTATGATTACATATATTCTTTCCCAGATGACAGTAACAATTGTCTTTAAGTTTATTTAAAACCAATAACTTAGATTATGCCTTTTTAGCCTTATTTACGTAAAGAAATAAACTCCTTGGATGTTCTGTCATTTTCTATTTTTAGACATTTGATCCCACAAAAAGTAATTGTCCTAACTAAAATACCTATTTAGCTAGAAAATTAGGGGGAAGGTTACAATCTTATAAATATATTTTCTGCATAGAAGAAACCTAAACCAAGTTATTGCCACACAAGAAGCTACCTGATCATATTTGCAGAAATATCTTGCAGAAAGACAAAAGAGTTTAATTTTTCTTTAAATCCACTCCCTCTGTGTGTTAGGCAACTTTCAGGTGAGGTCAGTTTCCACCTAGATCTGAACTACACTAATTTCCTGAAGTACTGCTTTAGGGCAGGATATATATAGTGCAGTGGCTATGCTACAAAAAGAAATTGGCAACTTCTGCTTCAATCTAATAAACGTGACCTGAGCATGTCTCATAAATCTAGCTTTCCCAAGGTAAAATGGAAGCAATTTTAATTTCTGAAACCTTAGGACTAAAGTTCTACTGGACATAAGAGAGCACAAGAATTCACACAAAGCAGCTGTGAAAAGGGATAGTGCAAACTACAGTTCTGCATGAGGACCCTTAGTCCTACATAACCTCTCCTTTAGGAATGTGAGGTAACTTTAATGTGGCCTCCTGAATATCATTAACAGTGATCTTTTCTTAGGTCAAATGCTAGGTTTTCGGAAAAACAGCTGACCACCATAAATACAGAGGAGCAGTGATATGTGTAGGATCCTCAGTAACCTAAGAAAAGAAAACGGAGCACACCACTGGCCACTCCAAAGGCCACTGAAGGAAAACAATGAGATGGTCGTCCATGTTGAAGACACCCACTAAAGCAGGTAAACAAGGAAACTCTCACCAGGAAGCCATGCTCATTAAATAGGGTCATCAGGGTGTAGGACGTTTTACGAAAGAATTTGGGAATAAAGCAGAGAAAATATTTGATATTCTGCAACACTTAAAAAGAGATGTTTAGGGACAGGACCAAAGATAAGTAAAAAGAGGGATCAAGATGGATCTGGGAGGGATAAAAGTGGGAAAACAGAAAAGGAGAGAGGTTGGTTGCATGTAAAGGGGTTGCTCAGCATGTCTGAACCTTGTGCTACACCGTGGCCCACCCTATCTCCTGACCCTGTGTGGGTACACCCTCAGCTCAGCATGCGCATGTGGGAGCCAGGGAATTTCGAGCTGGACTAGTCTGCAAGCACAGGGTGAGGTCTGAGTGCCAGCAACTCAAGTGGGACCATGAATGCCAGGGCCTCACAGGTCCAAGAGCTGCAAGTGGGGAGATGGAGGTTCTAGGGGTCGTCTACAGCATAGGTAAAGAGTCTAAGACCAGGTACAGGAGAGCAGAGACTTGTAATGTCCTTTGCACATGTTGCTGAACAGCTCCTCCATGCTCCCCTGGCAACATAAATGAAAACAGGTCTGGGACAGAAGATCATCTATGCAGGTGAACAACGAAATGTTAAGTGCAACCAAAGCAGGGTGTTTCAATACAGCAGCATGTGTGTTCATGAGGATGAAGTTATTCAGATGTTCTACTGTGGTGCCATTCACTCTGGATAGAGAGAAAAAATTACAAACAATGGTAGTTATCTCAGGGCCTTGCTAAAAATTAAATTTGGATAAATATGTATCTAACTGCATTTCTAGGTAATCAAATTACTCACCATATAAAATACCCTGCTATATTCAATTACAAAAGCTAGTTTTCCTTGCTTACATCTCTAGTGTCTTCAGTAATCATTAATAACTCTACTGGAAGTGGCTGAGGCTTACTCTTTTGCCAATGACTTGGGTAGAAAATGTGTATTCTACAAGTGTCATGACTTACAATGGAAAATTTCAGTTTTCATAAGAAATCATAATTTTTCTTTCAGAAAACTGTTCCAAGTCACCTAAAAACACCCTACCTGCATCTCAAACCATCCTGAAGCCAAAGTTAACAGATTTTTCAGTCCTTTGAGTCTCGAAGTAGCCTGGTGAGGAGATATAGATATCAAAGCTTTCAAATTCAACCGAGAAATACATTCAGACATCTCAAAATCTCAGGAACAACCTAGAAATCCTGGAAAACCTAGATACCAGCTCTTCAATCTGACCAAGATACTCTTTAGATAAAACTCCCAGGAGCTTGGATTTAAGAATGTGTAGGATTTTCAAGAAGAGAGGGTTTCAAAAGCCTACTTACAAGTTTAAAATGAAACATTTTTTTTCTATAAATAAACTTCTAGAATTTCAATTCTGCAGAAAATGCCAGCTGCTCCTTCCACAGCAGATTTTTTTTTCCTTCCTATTAGTTTCTGGTTTGGAGTACCGAGCAGCACTTTCCTTTCAAACTCTGGGGAAATAGAAATCTCTGTAAAGTATGATACTTTCTGATATACCCCTCAAGATAAAATTAGACTGCAAATCTCCTGAAATATTTCCACAGCTCTTTGAAAATTAGCTTAAAAATACTTTAGGTATATGTAAATTCATAAACACATACACCATGTCTATTCATATGAACACTTATGATATGTACACATTTTTGTCCAATGTCTAGTGACTGATCTACCTGAATGACGCTATTCCTCTGCTTTGGCTACCTCCCAAACTTTCATTACCTCCTCCCCTACTTCACCTGATGGAAATATGTAGAGTTAGAGTGAAAAGTTCAATTTCTCTGCATTTGTGTTTGATTATGGTAATAGTTGCAAATACACAGATTGAATAATTTTTTTTTTCTCAGTGGCTAACGTAGAAGAGTGCTGTGTACCTCCATCTATCACTGACATGAAATGTGACCTTTTTAGATATAGTTTCTTCATCTGTAAAATGAAAATTGTATTAACCTACTGTACATCAGAACATTAATTTAATTAACACTTTGGGGAAAGAAAGCTTAGAAACAGATGAAAAGCACTTACAAGTAAAATTAATATAACTGCTGCAAATCAAGAGACATTTGGAATGAATATATTAGTCCAACTGTTTTTAACATCAGGATTCATGTAGAAAAGGGATATGAAATTCCTATTGATTATTCCAGCCTTTTCTTAAAACATCTGGTGATTTCTTGCACTTTTGGCACTGATACTTCCATAATTGTATCCTGAATAATATTGACTATTTGTAGTAGCTGCATTGCTAAATAAATTCATAAATAAGGAGAAGCAAAGACAGCAAGGCCTCATACAGAAGTAGGCCTTCTATTTATGACTTCCTAATAATTTCCACAGCAACACGTGGCAGTCTCATAAGCATAGACATCATGAAATCATAACATCTTGGGTTTGAATAAAAGCCACAGTCCAGAAGTGGAAATGCTAATAAAACCTAACAGAAACATCCATAAAACCTGCTAAAATAATTAAAGGCCACTTAAATCATCTGTAACCATTTCTGGACAAGCTCCTAAAGATTACTTCCACTTGGAGAAATACCACTGCATTCTTACCAATCCATGGTTTTCACACTCATTTAACTGACATTACACAAATGTTCAAGGATGATCTCTAAGTTTCTGACAGGTATTATTTCCATTATTAGAGCCCATTATTGCTATTACATTTATTTCCCAGGTTAATAAAAATAATGAATATTTATTTTAATATTAAGCAATAATAAAACCCAAAAATTATGATAATATATTCTGAATAACGTCCCTGGAAGGCTCTTCATAAGAAATGAAGTAAAATTAACATAACACAATAAATTAAAATTATATTTAGATAGTAATGTATTATTTACATCCTGAAGAAGAGCACCTGGAACCCATATATATAGATTCCTAAAGTGTTGCTTCTCTCATTGCAATTATCATATTCCCTTTGTTACTGTCCCCTTTTACTTCCACTTAAATTTCACCGTAGTTTGTGTTTTGAATTTTAAAGCGTATGTTTGCAGATATGAAGAAAAAACTGTCACAAACAACAACAGTGTCTGGGTCTCATGCTTTATAAAGCATGAAAAAAATTACTTCCACCTTGGAAAGTAGTTCAGATTGTAAATATATAAATAGCATCTAAATTTTTCAGAACAACTATGAAACATATACTTGCTTGTGCATTTGCACATGCTGTTGGTTGACTACAAGTCTAATAGTAAAAAAAATTAACAATCCAAGGTGAAGGAGCATTAGTTTTTTAACAGAGCTCTGCACTTCAACGAATTATTGATGCGGAATTGGTGGGCTTATTACAGGATCTAGTGAATAGATCTAACAGTGGAAACCTGTCCAGCAGATTCAGCCATTTGGACCTTTCCATGATGAAGAAGGAGGTGACATTGACTTCTACAGAAAAAATGTAATAATTAGTTTCTCAATATATTTAGACCAATGAATCACTTGAAATTATTCACATACCCAAAAAAATTAAAATTAGTATTTTCACAAAAAAATATAGGTAGGATTTGTCCTTTATTTTACAATTTAGTTTCTCGGTTATTTGTCAATATTTTAATTATGTTTTATATAACTTAGTCTAGAACATTTCCCAGTATAATACTTTCAACTGATTTTCCTCTTAGTTTGAATGACATCTACTATGTTAATAACTATCTGAATCTAAAGGGGAAAAGGGGAAGGCGAATAGGGAGGGAAATGTAAAAATATGAGTCAGTAGCTCTAGTAAAGTTTTAATCATCAGTTTAAAATTGAAAATTCAAGAGGTAGAAAAGATAATAAATAAAAAATGTTCTAGCACTATCACACAATAATTAATGTGGGCATGCAGTAACTAAACCAAATTTCTCCAGATATCCTAAGGCAGGCAAAAAGTAATACTCAATATCCTTTGATCCATTTTGTGAAAGTTTTACTGTACTTTTTGAGCAGAACTTAAACTTGTGCTCTGCTCCACAAGTAAAATCCAGAAGCCAAAATGCAGGATCTCTTACCCCAGGTAAGCATTAATTAAAATTTTTGAAATAAAAAATAACCAGGCAACCAACACTAAGATAACTTCAGACACTGCCACCCTGCTGAATTTATAGCTACACGCAACTCTGAGCAAGAGTAAGAATGAAGCCTCAATTCATCATACAGTTTCAACAATAACACATTTCTTATGTCATCACTGCTCTGGTTTTAGATTTCTTAAACCATTGCTTCTTCAGGAACTGGAACTGAGTGCTTTTTTCTGCCCAACCAACAAAGCCCCTTCAATTCCACACTGCAGTGGACTGAAACCTCACTGTTCCAAATCCCTTTGGCTTTGTCTGGTTTTGGAAGTACTCAGCAGAGCATGAAAAGTGTTCCTTCTCTCATAGAGCCAACTTCCCCCAAAGAGTGACCATTTTGTTTGTTAGGTACATTTCTTATGACAGTTTTATGTTTACATATACAAATGATAATAACATATTTTCCAGAAGTATCTACAAAGGATAATGAGGGTAAATGATGACAAACTTCATACACTTTTATTGGGAACCTCGGAACCACTGCTTTGGCACAGGCTTATTACTCTGACCACTGCTGAGATATTTTACCAGAGGTATGCATCTGTTGATGATCTCAATGTAAGGCTTATCATCACTCCTTTGCTAAAATATACATCCCTGTTTAGAAAAAAATACTCCAAAGTACCTATTGGACTATTCAGAAGCATCAAATTGCTTCCATTATTTACCTGCAATTGTGTACAAAACAACGAAGACAGCTAAGTATGAGTCACTCTAATCATATAAAGAGGATAATATTTGCAGCAGTAATGAGACATATGATAAGGAACAATAGGAATTGTGATTTTACTTGGGAAAAAATCTAATAAAAAAGTCTCTCAGAATTAAATTATAGTCTATTACATAGCACAGAGCTTTTCAAAATTGCAAAACTGCTGTCTTTATTTTATTATTCACCCTGAACTAGCAGCTCTCATAAACTTTCCAAATTCAATTGCTCCTACCCCAGCCCAATCTTCCCATCCAATTTGCATTAATCCAATCATAGCACTGAGTGGTTCCCTTGTGAGAATGCAGGCCCTTAAAAGAAAAAGCTAGATGTATTTAAAGTACTTAACAAAGGCATCCCACTTTCCTTAAGGAAATAAAATTAACAATCTAGAAAACTTTACTCTATATGGTAAAATTTTAGTGACTATCTCTATATTTGTGTGTTTGAAGTCAGTAGACTTGCTATTAATAGTTTAGTCACATAAACAGTCACATCAGCATTTTTGTTCAAAATTCCTATAGGTTTCTAGCAACCCATGAACCAAGACAAACCATAAACAGCAATGCCAAACCAGCTAAGCCACCAGAGAAAGAACATACATGAAAGTACCTGGGGATGGGAATGGTCTCAGACAAAGAAAATTCACAAGGATACTATCCAGACACACAGCAAGAGAAGCTACAGTTTCCTGAGGCATGCTGCACCTCAAAACCCCACAGCACTGAACTTCATCCTCAGGACTAAGTCTGACACATGTGATGAAGAATGACAGAGCCAATCACTGAGTTTTCTTCTCCCTTCATTCACTAATTCAATGCACTTGTATAATAAGTAGAGCTGGTGCTAGAATTTGCAAAAAGTACAACCACATCCTTTTCAAGCAGGCAGAAGTCAAACTCAGGAAAAAAAATGTGATGTGGTAGGCAGTATCATTAAGGTTCCCTTTCAAACCCAAGGATTTAGAATATCTCTGAATGCAAAGCAGCTGCATGTTCTGCTGGACTCAGAGTTCTCCAGGCTACCCATGGGTCATATCACACTTTGGAATACATAAAGAAGGATGAATAAACTTCCAGGAATGGCTTTTAGCACGTTTAGCTTAAGTTTTTAACCTTTTCGTATTATGCTGTTGTCTTGAGAGCACAGAAATCATGAAGAGTAGTAGTAAAATGAGAAAAAGCAGAAGACACTATAACATCACAAAATTGACATAATCTTGATTGTACCCATAGTTTGGTTGCTATCTAATACAGGCTAAAAAGCTTTCATAGCTCCTTTCCAAGAGAAATACTAGAGGAAGAAGAGACACTAAATCTTCCTGAATTAAGTTTCTTTTTATCCTGACTTTGCATTGTGAATTGGAATGGCCTTTCACTCAGCCATCAACAATGACCTTCATTATGAATTCAATTTAATTGAATTCAATTTAATTGTGTAAGAAAAATGAGTGTTTTTATTTGCTGCCTTGTTTCTATGATATAAATTCCTGGAACCAGTTAATACTTGTAATGAGAGCATCCCTCTGTTCGTACTTAACCTACTGACTTAAACCCGCTCACATGCTTGTACTGTCATCCTCATGAGCGCTCCAGCAGAGAACATGTTGTGTAAGCAAAGCAGCAACCCTGGACTGAGTCAGCCTCTAAATTCTTTATACAATTACCACACAAAAAACAGAGCTTGTATAAACCTAAAATCTCAGGAGAATTTTAGTTTTTTTGAAAGCATATTTCGATTCCATGTAATAAATCTCCTGGAGTCTTGGAGAAATGTAGGAACAAATCATCTGGGACAAGATGAAAGAATATATGAAGTGATAATATGGAAAATATAGTCAGTATATGTGGTCCAAGAAAATGTCCACAATGGTTTGAAAAAAGTTTCCAATATGTTTTCTGTCTTCTAAGTGAGTAATTAATATTTCTGCCATTTCTGTTGCTTCCTGCTACTGAAATACTTTGGTGATGAATAAGTTATGTGCTTAGGGTCAGGTATCATACCTGAGTGGAAAAATTATATTATTATTATTTTTTTTTTTTTTTTTGTTGTTGTTGTTATTCTGATAAAATTTATTTTTAGTTTGAAATCCTGCAGACAGAACATATACTGTACTATATACTTAAATAAATACAAAATTTCATGAGAAATACTATCTTAGCCCACCACTGAATTTATCTTGAAAAGTCTGTTAGTCCTTTAATGCCAAAAATCTTTTATTCCTCTAAATGCCTACAGAATAAAAAAAAAGTCTCAAGAAGAGAATGGGGAAAAGAAAGCTAATTATCTTTAAGTGATTCAAAGGGTATTGTTCTTGGCAAATTTTCTCCTCGGTACAACCATTAGAATTCCTGATAATGTGGGGAATGAACAACCTTTAATTATTACTGTAACAAGAAACAAGAAACATGCAGAAGAGAAGTAAGGAAGCACTCAGCCAAGTATCACATTCCTAAGAGAAGCATGAAGTTCTAAAAATCAGAAGCTTTGAATAATACTTTTTCTTTCCCTATTACATTCACTTTCTGTCTCACAGTCTTATTAACAATATTTCATCTAGGATTTCATGATCACCCAGTATTACCTTCTGCATCATTGACTTCTACCTGGGATTTCGTAAGCAATACCTGCAGAGGAGCATCTCAGAACTGTGACCCACATCTCTATGGGATCTAGCAAGTTGTACTTTAGAAGTATCCATCTCTAGTTCATTGTGCATTTCCAAATTTACTCGAGTTCCTGACAGGTGATCTACCCACCTCAACTAAATGCAAGTAGCTCAGTGAGAAGAACAGAGGATTGACTATTTAGATCTTTTCAGCCTAAACCTGGGCAATCATGTATCATTTCTATGTCTCCAGGGACAATAAATAGAACTTAAAATTTCGCATTTCGCAAGAAACCTTTCTGGCAACAAACAGCCAACAAAAAACGCATCTGCCTTAAAAGAAAAGAAAAACCACTTTAGTATAACTCCAACTATTTTCAGTGATCATGCATACATATGATCTACCACCTAGGATAAACCACCAACTAATGATCAAACTGTTTTTTTCCTTCCTTTGAAAGGCTTCTAAGTGACCTGTAAAAGACAGCAGATTGTCATTCCAAGTCATTACTACATCATAGTCCAGGCCTAGTGGTATTAAAAACAATTCTTACTGTAAGCCCTTTTGAAGATACTCCTTTCAAAAAGAAAAAAAACAGGACAAAACAAAACACCAAACCCAAAAGCCTCCTATAAATCAAAGAGATTAGTTGAGAGAAAGAATCCATTTGCAAACTCCAATAGAACTGTACACATGGAATGATTTAAAAAAATTGGACCAGTCAGTATTTTGGTAACAAGAATCTAACTTCCACAAAAGTTACACACCAAATTAGATAAATTAGTATCAGTTGAATTTACTTGAAACTTCCCACCTTTTGGAGGCCTTCCTAATCAGAATTACCATAATTCAGAATTCATATCTCAAAACAGAGAATGGTTATCTCTGGATTAGAGATAATTTTTACAATTATACAAAATTTTTACAATTAATTTTTTAGCTGCTAAGCTCCACATAACTGGATAAAGTTGTTATCTACATTTTTAATTCTAACAGATGTTCTTTAAAAATATGAGAAGGGAAGGGTTGCAATCAAGTGAAAGATAAAATTATTCTGTTGTTCATAAAGTTTAGGTATCTGTGCAAACTGGTTGTATACTTCTCATATGAATGAGTATGTTTGGTGTGGGAAGAGCTCTTCAAAATCAGCTTCTAAGAAGCCAGCTGGAAAGAAATAAATGATCAAGCAAATTAAAAACAGGCAATAGTGTCACTCAACCCTCTGGTTTCAGAGAACTTACAGCACATGATTTTTAATGGCTTGGTTTCCTTGGCAAAATAATGAAATAATTGTTCAGGTCCCCAAGAGATCCATGATTTTCAATACCTAAAAGCTTTTTAATCTGCATTTGTTGAATTATACACAGATTTGAGGACATCATAATCTTTGAGGATTAATCACATAATACCTAGCATAAAATGTTCCACAAATATATTGAAACATAGGCATGACAATTCATGGAGTGTTTAAATAAAAAACAAGACTGCACAAAGCTGTGAGGAGGAAAGGCTTTCCATCATTTAAGCTAATACACTGAATAAACACTTTAAAAAATAACCTTGGCATAAGTAATAAAGCAGGTGCTAATTTTATAAAAATGTTCTTGAGAAGCAGAGACTCTCAGTTCTCACTTAAGTGCAGACTCACGATCACATATCCAAATCTCATAGAAAATGTCAGCAGCAAAAAACCGCCGTGTGCGATGACACAGCATCCGAACTCCAATTCCTGCATCCCTTCTGTGTGAAGGGTTCACGTGTGCTGCCAGTGCCATTTGCTGCACCCTCATTTCACTGAAATAAGCGATGGCCGCTGCCTCAACAAACGGCACCAGCAGAGTGGGACTCGGGGCCACCCTGTGACATTGTGCAGAACCCCGCACAAGTGGCTGCACAGCTACCAGCTACTCAGGAAATGAGCAGCTGTAGGATCTACTCCACACAGGTAGCAGAATTAGGCTTCTATAGAGAAAATAAGAAGTTATTTTATGATTGAAAGCAAGATATATCCCCTGTCTCAAATCTGCCTGATGTATTACGGTAGATGAGGAAGGATTATAGGTCTGCTGAAAGTGCTTAAAAAATTGATCAAATTTTTCAAGATGTAAAGTTATGACACAAGAAAGTGTCCATTAAGGCAGGGAAAAATTTAAAAATCATTGATTTCTGGGGAGTTAGGATCAATCTTTTTGAGTATGAAATTGAGTGTGCAACCTTCACCCAAGGGGCAAGCAATCTCTTTAACCTCACCTAAGGGACAACAGTTCCACCTTGCTTCCAAATAAGAAAGAATTGTTTTTGCTCGTGAACCTGCTGTTTTCCTAATGATGACAGCTTGCTTTTTCTCTGCCCAGCTTTACAGTCCTGAGTTAAGTGAAGATCAGAAATGAATGATCACTGTACTTACCAGTGCAAAGGAAGGATAAGGAATGCTACGATTTATCCCTGACACAGTGGTGCTAAAAGAGAAGCAATGCTGGTGCTATCTTTCTCAAGAACATGACGGTCACATTAAGATCAGTGCGCCATACAGGAAGTGTCATTCAAGTCCTCCATCAACTGGAAGAAGACATTACCCTTATACCTATGAATCATAATGAAAGGGCAAGTTGTGCTTCAGAAAAAAAAATATTTTTTCTTACAGTCATCCCCTGATTCATAACAAGCCCATCAATTTTGTGCTTCATAAAGGCACTCTCAGACACCCATTGTTAGTTACTATGCCACATCTTTTCCCCAGTAACTTGTTCAGGAGACACACTTTTAAAGAAAAGAACTGGCAGAGAGAAAAGGAATTGGATCAAATACATGGCAGTATTTGATCTTGAAAGACTGCTGTATAAGTACTTCTCATTGATCATTAAGAATGGGAAAGACTTATTAATATTGAGCTGCAATGATATTCATAATTTCTTCTGTAAAGGAAATTCTGGTTTAAAATGAAGAACAACCTTACACTATGATAGTAGTATATTGATAAGCATTATTGACTACACCAGGAAATTGAAATGGATTTGGGTTTGTATGGCTCCATCCCTTTTCTAACAGTTCATTCTGACATTTGCAAAGACATGCTATTCCACTTATTTTTTTGAATAATTTTTTGATTTAAAATTAATGTTGTGAGGCCCTCAAGAAGTGTCATAAAACATTTCAAAGCCAGCAGAATGATATAATTTTTATGCAGTGAGCCCCGTAGCACTGCATTTCAACTGTCTCGATGATATCTTAATATTTCATAAATGTTCTTCCTTATTTTACGAATTTCAGGCAGTAATCTAAAAAGCAGTTTGAGTAAAAAGAGTATTTGTTGAATAACATGTTTCCCTGGCACATGCAAGTGAACTTTGTGAATCAAATCCTGCAGAATTATTCAAAAGTTTGTCTGCATTGTTTATATTCTCCAATTCCAATATATTTTCCTCTCAAAATTGAGCTGTCCAGGTTTCTACTTTTATAGACATCCATCTGATAAACATGAAAGTTAAGCACACACTTTAAAACAAATTCTTTTGTTTCATTCTAATTCAGAACAATGAGAATTTTAGGACTGTGTTTGTCACATTCAAAACAAGTGTCTTGGCTTTCTGACCACAGTACTTTATGTGGAAACATTAATTTGAGGTAGAATACTGTTACATTATCACAGAAACCAGTTGTTACCAAGGTTGAATAGGTGTTAGGCTTGCTGGAAATGTTTGTTAGTTTGTTAGTTTTGTTTTATTTTTTTTTTTACTCTGTAATTAATTGCAAAGTTTTTAAAGACACAGTATAAGATGAGTCCCTAGTTAAAAGCAGAACAGAAAAAACTGTCTGAAGCTTCTTCCACTAATACAAAGACAATAACTAAGGTTATCATGTTTGTGTGCTCCTTAAAATGATGGAGTTGTCTGAACTTTATGCCTAGATATTAGACAGAGGCTTTTATTCCTAGCTTTAATTAATACTTTCTCTGATGTTTTGCAGTTAATCAAACCAACATTATATATTTCTGTTAAAATAATTTACTTTTAATCTTATTATATCCTAGAAATCTTATTTTTGTGTTTGCTTTTTTCCCTACACCAGAGACTTGCTATATTTATGCTACCTTAAAAGAGATATGGAACAACAAAAATATCACCACAAAAGTAATTTTATAATCTGTATGTATAGAATTCAGCAGAAACTGAAGCACAGACTGTTTCCAAGCACAATGTCAGATTTATTTTTTTTAATTCTTTTGGCAAATTTTTATAACAAAATAATGGCAGCATTCTCTCTTCTTAGGCAAACAGTATTTTCCCTTTCCATACACTTTCAGTGTCTTGTAGCTTATTCACTCTAGCTCCCAAACACTACAGAGAAAAATCATTTGCATAATATTTAAACTGTGAACCTTGTAGCCTATCAGAGACTTGCATTTGAAACCTTTCATCAATACTATTATTAAGTATTTTGTTACTATGTTATTGTCTTTTTTAAATGTCTGCCTTCTGCAAACATATTTCTGCTACTATTCCTCAGCTGCCCTCTAACAATGAAGCAAATGACAGGGAAAAGTTTGTTTTGTTGATCTATTATCCAGAACAAGTACAAATTGTAAATGATGAGCAATTACTAAACTCCAGGAGTTCAAAACTAGAATTCTGCTTTAGGCTTATATATAAAATATTGCCCCATTAAATAATTAGATCACTGAAACAAAATAATTAGAGTCATAATGCTATAACTCTACACTTTTATCAACGTATGCACAGCTGGATTTCTACATACTACAGAAAGTGTAACTTAAGACCTAAGCTATGTAAAGAACCTAGATTGTATTTTCTGAAGGGAAAAACACATTTATAATGTGAAAATGTATAAATACTCAGTATTTAGCACACCTGAAATTGTATTGTCCTAATAATGACTGGAATAAACCATTAAACAGGACTGAAATACTTTGTCTAACCATGACACAAGTGGCATAATCCCTTAAGAAGATTTTTCTCCCCAGGAGGATAAATTTTAATTGCATTTTTTGTCATACAAAAAGTTATGAAAAACAATTTGTAGTTACAAAAGCACTATAGACTGCTAGAAGATGTCCATTCCCAAATGTGACTAGTGGACCAGACTCTCTGGCAGTCATGAGTGAAAGAATTTTATTTCACAATTAAAAAAAACCCAACATATTATGTCACTGATTAGCATATGCACCTCTTCATTAAAAGGGACTGAGTTTGCCCTATCACAGTACATTTACTCACTGAATTTTATGTGCTTAAGTTTAGACATGAAAATCTGCACTTCTAATTAAAGATGTGCAGAGGGTTTAAGTGAGCCAGGCACTCAGGATTTTTGATATAAGGTTCATACTGTAAGTACAGGTCCTAATTGTGTTAAAGACAAAAGGCATGTTATGTGGTTTTTGACTGACATAATCTCCATTTTACCAATGAAAAATAAAATGGAAAGGTGAACTCTGGTGATCTTACACATCGTGAGCAAGCCATAAAGTGGACCACAAGGGCTTCAGGATAAGTTCTGGAGTAACTATAGAAGAAAACAGAGATAAAATGATACAGAGTTCTGGTAAAGAAGGTATGAAATCAATTAAAGCATCACTGAGAAATCAGGATAAAACAAAAAAAGTGAGAAATTAAGTCAGACTTGCTAGAGAAGTTCTACACCACTCTCACAAAAAGTCACCCTTAAAATAACCCACTTTTATTAGTATTGAAGCAACTGATTTCATATGAAATAGTAGTATATTAAATTGAATCTCAAGTGTGAAGGTGATAGTTTGATTCCTATTCTTCTGTCAGCATCCTTACTCTTCTCAGGGCACCTTACCCACGCTAAAAAAAAAGATTCAGTCTCATGTGAATGCATAACCAAAGAAAAATTTCTCCAATTTTTGCAAGAAAAATTATATGTTCAGCTATTAATACAGTTGCTATCAATGTAAGGCCTACTCTCCCACCTTCAAAGCACACCTTGATGACATTAATCCAGAATTATTTCATCTGCAGCCAGGGATAAGCTTAACATAATGGAATCTTTCTGAAGTCAGGTTGATTAAAACAGCCCTATGAATGCTAACCAAGCTAAAAATAGGTGCTAAATTATTTTAATCTTGTTATTGAATAGTAACAAGACATCACAAAATGAAACCAATTTATATTATACAAATTGGTTTCTCTGCTCTAAAAGATCCTGGGAAGGAAATGGCAGGGCATTTCATTATGGGTGTGAAGGAAGGAAAAGAGTTGCAATACGTGACGACTTGTTTCATACAACTGTGCTTTTCACATAAAAACAGGTTTTAAAAGATTTTGAGCAAACATATCCTATAGATCTTAGAATTTGGGTTAGACCCTCTTGAAAAACCTGAAGAAAAAGTGAGATTTAACCCAAAAGAACATGAAGTCTTAATAGCTTTGTATGTTTAGGCTCAGCCACCCCTGTTGAAAGCAGCGCAGAGGATTGCCAGCTATATGACATGCACATGCTTAGGAATGATGTCTGGCAGATAAACACATCATCACATCCAGCATGCACTGGCACCCTCAGCACAGAGCTCCCTGCCCAATTCACAGCCTGATGCCATGGGGACAGTGGGCATCACTCCCTGCAGCCTCAGGTACGTGGGAATGTGAAACGGTGCACACAACAGCTCTACAACAGTGACAGTGTAAGAACAAACCCTCGGACAAAAATGCTTCCCAAAAATGAGCCTTTCCCATCTGACTGCCATTCTGCTTGCAGGATGACCTGCTCAGTGCTAAGGCAAAGCTTCTAACATATAGACACACAAAGAGGTTATTTACTGCAGGACTTGTTGCTGAGCCACACTGTACTACACACAACACATAGAATTGGTATATAAAACATTTTCCAGCATAACAGTTTGTGCAAGCAATCTTTGAATGCTGCTGCTGTAGGCCCTTTAAATGTCTGTCAGAGAAGGGATGGCCAAGCTCTCTCAAACCAGGAAGACTTTTAGTTATCCTGTGCAAAATTCTCCATGCAGCCTCACGGTCACCAAATCTGTTGTACAGGAAGAACAATCTCTGACCCTTTCTGTATGGTTTCTGCAGGACCACTAACAGTGGCCTGGCATTAATTCTACATTGAGAGCCTTCCTCATACTGCAGAATATGTAAAACAAAAGATACCTTTGTCCTCTTAGTGCTTTGCTTTGCTATGTGCTTGGATATGTATTGAAGTCAGCTCAGCTCTCCTTTAATGCCAGTGTGTTAGACTGATGTATTTATAAGAAAAGGATAGTGAAATAGTATAGAGAACCAGAAATGGTGTATAAAAACCAGAGTCTGACATAAGATTGTACTGCATCATTTCATAAGCTTCAAGGAAAATACCCACAAAACAATTTCATATAAGAGACACATTGCAGGAGCACTTGTCTTCCAAGAATTCAAAGCCTGGATAATACAAGAGAGTTGCAGGCCAATACTGCATAGAAATTGCTCAAAGGCCTTTCAGACATAAAATTGTGAAGCTGCTTTATCTAAAGGCCAGGAAATGCCTGAGGTCTCAATACTCCTCAAGTAAATGCAGAAAAATATTGAATCCAGGCCTACAAGTGTACAGCACATATTCACATAATTGTCAGTGTTAAACACACATAATTCAATTTCTCACAGTGTTATTTAGTAAGTTCTTAGATTCAAGTTTCTGTGAGAAGATAACCACACATGATCCCATTTTTGATGGAAAGATTAAAGACTGCATAATATAAGGAAGGAAAATCATATCTTATGTAAGATAAAAATAGCTTAAAATCCCACAGACTGAAATCAAGATTTTCCTTTTATATTGGGATCTGACTCTAAGCTACCAACACCGTCATTCCTGTCATTCCAGAGGTGACCTCTCAATAGAAGTCCTGAGAAACACTACAGAAGCATGCATGGAAGAAGAAGCTTCTGTCATAGTACATATCATAATAACTTCAAATCAGTATGACACCTTGCTATTCACTGACTGACAATTCAGAAATACTTTAGATAGGTGAAGCTCTTACTATGTGGCTTATGCATGGCCTTCTAAGCAGAGTTGCAGAGACATATCTTAGAGAATTTTTCAAATAAATTAAATTGCATTCAGCTATTTGTCTAAAGTAATTTTGGTGAAATTAAATATATTCCTTTACTTGATTCCTGCTCCTTTGTCATCTCTTTCACAATCTAGATGCATAGCTATTATAGGAAGTAACTTTGGAGTTTAGACAAAAATGTCAGGTAACAACTATCTAATGGAACTATTATTCACACAGGTAATTTCTCTTTTTTTTTTTTTTTTTTGCAACAAAAAATTATTATTTTTGTTTAACTCAACTACAACAAGGAATTGTAAATGTCAAACACTGTCCTTTAAATACTACAATTATTTATGCTTTTGCTAGAAATTACACAAAACAATTGAAAGAAGTATTCATTTAATAAATCAGCATTTTATTTAGGTATGAAACACCACAGACTATAAGGCAAAAGGATAAAATTACTTTTATATTCACTAGTGTAAATGCATGTTCGGTTGTGCAACAACCTCTCCAACAACGTTACTAGTAAAGAGAAACATTCAGCTAATTTACCCTAAATTAAAGTATCATGAAATCTGTCTAGGAACTTAAGAGGGAGGGCTACAAAGATCAACAGACTTACACAGTGTTTGAACTGGTGTGAAAAACAGTCAAAGTTTTGAGGATGTCTGCACTTACATACCTTCTCAAAACAAGCTGGGATTTTAATGCTGTGTTCAATCAACCTCCTGCTTGCTTTTCCATCAGTGTAGCATCATTGCATAAACACACAATCAAAAAAAAAAACCAGAAGAGCGAATTTTGCTGAGCAGCCACATTAACTACATGAGAGGACACTGATTCTCAATTCCATAAATAAGCCATAAATAAGACTGTTACTCTTATCACATGTTTCTGCACTTTACAAATAAAAAGCTTGGCATTCTTTCACTCTGCACGGGTTGTCTTCTCACTCAGCACTTAGTTTTCCATCAGTTCCACCTGCTGGAAGCTTCTTATTCAGATTTAATCTAATACTGATGATTATTACCAAGACAACAGGCAGAAAAGGGAGTGTGAAATATGAACACAGAGCTTGAAAAAGATTATTCTCATCACTGATGAGACAAGAATCACATAGCAGAAAATCAAACCATGGGACCACCTGTGCCATCAAAAGGCTCTTAAACGTTTGATTGGAGAAACTAGTTAGCAAAAACTGTCCAAAGAGAGGAAACACATTTGAACTCTAACACTGCTGAGAAAGCAGCATGTGAGAGTTTCCCAAGGACTGATAAGCTCTGGAGACCAATTGTCCCACTGAGACTGCAAGAGCTGCTACACCCATGATGCTGGCAGGCTTGTTAGAAGGACGAGGCACACAGGCCCACACAAACATCAACAAGATGTTGTACAGCGCATGCCACCCAAGAATGCAGCTCCTGGTACACACAGATAAGGGCTATGGCATCATTTGCACACCTGATAAGTGAACAGCCCCCTGAAGCTCTTCCTCAATACCCAACTAGAAGCCCCTCCAGGCATGCCTGCACAGTCCCCTGCTTCGGGGTACATTGTCTTACTGAATAAAAGGTGTCCAACCAGAAATACTGTTGTGATTTGTGTATCACCTCCAGTACTACTTCTAATATGAAAAAGAGAATTTACAATGCTGACAAAGAGGTAGTATGAGGGCTGTTTGCAGAGATGAAACCAAGAGAAACATTATCTTAATTGTCTGCAGTTTTCAAGGCCTCCAGCAGAGAAGATATTAGCTAAGAGCAAAGCTTGAGCAGTGTGCTGGCATTAACTGGGCTCCAAAGAAAATGGTCATACTGCCAAATGTAATTTTTCCAGCTGCCAAATCTTGATAAGTCCAAAGTTCTGTGACATTGGATAGAAATTAAATCTTTGCAGACACATGGGTAGATTTCCATGAGGGAAAAGATGAAGAACAGAGGTAAGCAGGAACAGGACAAGAGGAAATGGCCTTAAGCTATGCCAGGAAAGGTTCAGGTGGAACATTAGGGAGAATTTTTTCAGGGAAAGCATTGTCAAGCACTGGAATGGGCTGCGCAGGGAAGAAGTAGAGTCACCATTCCTGGGAGTCTTACAGAACCAACTGGACATGGCACTTGTTGCTATGGGTTAGTTCACATTGTGGTGTTTAGTAAAAAGTTGGACTTGATGATCTTGTAAGTCTTTTCCAACCTTAATAATTCTATGATTCTATAAAGTGAAAGGAGATTATCTTGACAGAAGCTGCTTTTGTGGGGCAAACAAAAGCTGAAAAGAAATTTTTTAGAGTTTTGATTACTGGAATTGAAGTAAGCTGCTGACTCAACAGCACTGACAGCAGATGTGTAAAAGAAAGAGGTTCCGAGAGTTTGAGAGAGCAAAACACAAATTGTAGCTGTTTATTTTCTATTATTCATCATAGATGACTGTTGAATTGCCTTAATGTAGGTAGTAAAGGGCCAACTGAAGCCTGGAACTAAAACATGAACCTATCTTCCCTAATCTTTCCCTTTTATGTTGATACTGACCATATATGATTGGCATCACTGAACTGGATGATCCCAGGCTTGCTTTATCTTCCTGACATCATGTGTTTAGCTGTGTTTTCAAATCTGACCAGTCAAGTGCCTGAAATTTTACAGGGTTTTTTTTCCAGTTACATCAATAATACATTAGTAACCACTGCAGTTGCGAGAAAGGAAATTCAAAAGGCAGATCTAGCCAAACATTTAAAATTTAATGACTGTATTGCAACATGTGTGCAGCTTATATATTATCCTGTTAGGACATGCTGTCATATTAATGTGCAGTTAAAACAGCCCCATGGTAAGCAATCAGGTAGGACCTCTTCTGCAGCAAAATCCCTCCTACACAAGACTACCAAGTATTGCAGGCTCAAAGTCCCATTATAACAAGTGTAACAATGCTGGAAAATATAAGCTGCAATTTTAGCTACCTAGCTTATATTCCTTTATTCCTCATTTAGAAAATGTTTTTCCTACATTATATTGACAGTTTCTAAAGTTTCCTTCATTTGCTCATTCCAACAGCTACTTCTGTTTAACCACATCTATTTTCTGCTTGTCCAGCACTGTCTGAAATCTCTCTCCAGAGCAGCAACAATGTATTGTGAAAGAGAGTGAATGAAGTTAATAGCCATGCTTGCTACATTTATGATGCATCAAAGAGTTGTAAGGGGAAAATGCAACTATGGAACAAACTGTTTTTCATTTCAGCCTTTTTTTCTTCCCCTTTTTTAATTTTTTTTTCTCCCTAGACTGCATGCCTTTGTTCACAGAAAGTTTGGAGAAATTCTCTTGGAGTAGCAGAACTCCTATTTGCTTAAATCAGATCAGATGTCTGCCCTAAAACCAGACATGACAGAAAAGAATATAAGTTATTATTCATTCTGTTTGCCTTATACAAATGACAAAAGCAAACAGAAGAATATACTGGACAAGAACTCACAGGAAAGTTTGTTAAAGGAATTGAGGAATCCAACTGGAATAGAGGCATGAAAATATAAATTGTTTCATTCTTACTAAATCTCTTATTACTATTATTATTATTATATTCAAATTAAACTATATAGTCCACTGCTTTTTAAAGCAGGAAATTCTCTTTAGTCCAAGGTATTTTGCTGAAACATATACATACAAAGTAAATGAGTACGAGATGCCCCAGCATATGACTTTGTCAATCACAGGAGTGCAACACTTAAGTGCAATTAGCACCTAAAATATCTACATTGTATGTCTTATCCACGAGTTTTCTTCTTAATCTACATGGGGGAAAAAAAAAAAAGCTATCAAGAACCTCCTTCATCCCAAAACATCTTAACTACTCACTCAAATCACTCAAATGCCCTCAAATCAAATGCAAACACCATGACCAGAAACTGACTAGCTAGGTAGAGCCCTCTACTGATTACAGAGAGGAAAGGAATAATAACAAACTATTTATCTCACCGCTGATTTCATCTTAGGCAAATATATAAGTATCAATTACTGACAAAAGCAATTTTCTATTTGAAATTTGTTTATTTCTGGAAAAGCAAATAAAAGTTCTGGACAGCTAAAGCCTAATAACAGACCAAACTGTGGAATTATTGTTGTAGAATATAAAGCAAATAATAATGTCCATTAACACACAATTTTAATGTGCATTAAACTACAAACTTTATGTTTCATAACTTTGATTTGCTATTTACACAGAATATTGGAATTACCATCTCTCTCAGCATTGTGGCAGGCATAAAAAACACCATCCTCTTTGTGCTAATATATGCTATAGAAAGATAAAAACAAGTCACATTTTATTCAGCTAAAACTTTGTCCTCCAAATTTTAATTCTGGATCACAATTTATAAGGGGAAGAAGGTATCCAAGAAAAGAATTGGAACAGGAGATAACACAAAAACTTACATGACCATTAACAGTAAAGCACTATACAGGAGTTAGCACAAGTGGGATTTACTTCATGAAGTTCATGCAGGAAATGCTATTTCAAAATTACTGGTAGAAAATTAAAGACAGAACTGTAATGTAATATTACCAACACTCAGATCCAGATTAAGTGCAAGAGTTAATATGTCTAAAACTTTACCTAGTTCAATAATGTATTAGTTTATTTCCCCCTTTAACTTAGTAAAAACTTATATTGTTTGTTCCACACTTCAGTGAGGTGAAAGGAAAAGGCAGAGAAAAGCTCATGACTTCCTGCCACTGGTATTTGACAGAAGACCCTTTCCTATGCTAAGGGAGTAGATAGATGCATTTCTGTAACTGTTTCTTGGCAACAGAAAGGAAAGAAAGTGACATATTTTTTCCTTTCTCATTGTTTTTTAGAGGTCTTTTTTTCTATTTTTGGTTTGTTTTTTGGTGGGTGGTTTTTTGTTTGTTTGGTTTTGTTTTTGTTTTTTTTTTAACCCCACAAGGAAGCACACAGCTTTGGAGTTAAAGAGACAATGGATCTGTGCTACTGCAAATTATTTTGCATTTTCCATAACTCTTGGAAATACATTGCTACTCAAATTTTAGTAAAACTAACAGGATTTAGATAGATTTTGCTGCATCTGTGGGTAACAGAACATCAGGAGACATTAGTGGATTCTGAATCAGATTGCTTAAAGAACAAAGTGCTACCCATTCCATGGATTTCCACACAAGTCTGCCAAACAGCCTGGCAAGAAGGTCGTTCTTGTGAGCCAGACTTGCAAACCCCCAAGGTTTTTAAAACTAGCAGAAAGACATAGCCCTTGTTGACTTGGGCTTGGGAGCTCCTCTCACAAATGCATAGATAAGTTTTAACCATGGCCTCGCTGATGATAGGATTGTTTTGTCTATCAGCCTTTCAAGGCTAAAACCACTGAACCAACAAGGACTACTACAGAAGTGCAGAGCCCTGAGGAAACTCAAAATCAACCTGTCTGGTTACGTGTCTAAACAGCTGTAAAGCTGTTTTGTTATGTATCTAAACCACAATGTAATACAAATCTTAATATTTTATACTGTCATAGATCCACATGGAGTTACAACTCACTTAACCAAATACGGCTTGAAACAAAATTGGTCTAAGGAGTAGAGAAAATTTACAATCATAATTAATGTATGTTTGACATAATTTCCATTTAAGCTGCAGAAAAAAATAAATATAATGCTAATTACTATCAGTTTTCTCAGTACACTTGATGAACATGACGTTTCTCATTTCCTTAACATTAACAAATATTGGATTAAAGCACTGTGCTAAGGTACTTCCAATATCTGCTCTTCTATACACATGTAGATGCACATTTTATGAACTATGTGAGATGCTTGGAGAATACACTCTAGATACAGTATGTCCAGTAACAGTTTTAAATAGATCTTAATCATATGCAAGCACAAAATCTCTTTGAATACTGTCACATTTTTCAAACATGAAAGAAAAAACTCATTAGGAGCTCATAGCAGCATCTGGTTTTCACTCAGCTAGCATCTTACACTTTACTCTGCTCTAAGCTATGCATGAAGTATACAAAAAACATGCTAAGACACAAAATAATGGCACTTCCAGAGTGTTATGTTAAGTACAAAACACATTTCCATTTATTTTCCCTTTTAGCTTTTTGGACATAAACAGCCATAAAACATCATTACTTGGTATTTTTATTACTACTACATAAACTCAAATACCAGTAACAATGATTTTTAACTTAATAGTTCAGAAATGAAAAAGCAGGTTAGTAGCTCAAAAGGCCATTGTATTATAGTGTAATAATAATGTTAAAAATAAAATGTGAGGATATCTCAGTTCAAGAACTAAAGGTCTTAATGTCTAAATACAATGGTCCTCCATCTATTCAGAACAGCACCATCATCTCAATCAGGGAGGTGAACACTATCACTTCAACTATAGGCTTATTTCAGCACTAGCTGTATGACACAAAGTTTTTCTTACTCTTCTGCTCAAAGAAAGGCCTTTCAAGAGTCTCAAAGGACAAATCTAATGATTCCACGTGCTGAAATACCTTGTTGTCATTTGGTGCTTCAGAAAAGCCTGCTGTTTGTCCTCACACTCTTCACGAAAGTGTGACTGTTTCTCTCCAGTTAACAAATTTTAGCTTGCATTAAACCTTATCAGTAAACATGGCAGTACTGCAAAATCAGCAATTAAGGCCTCAATAGCTTCCACCAATTAGGGCTGTTGTGTGCCAAGAGCTACAGCAGAGACAGATTGTGTGCCGGGTTTATTAACTCATTCTTTTTGCAGTGGAACAGCTAAGTGCCTCTTTTCTGGCCACATTAAAGTACATATAGTTGTTTTACAGTGACATATGCCTCTGCCTTCAAAAACAAAAACAAACCCCCCAGAAGGCTGTGAATTTTTCATTTGAGAGCCTTCATATCTATACTGAAGGGACTACTATCTCTATAAGTGAGATATAATCTAGCATGGCTATACCTGTTGCTATGCAGGCAGCACTTATTTTATTGAACCATTTAAATGAAATTGGTTTTCCACTTCTGTACCCTCATTACTTATCATTGGTCCCAAAAAAACCTGTACTGATGGGGACATCATTCAAATGAGTGACCACTTCTTCATCAGTGTGAAGGAAGACAGGAACTGTTATGATCAAGCTTCAGAAATCCATTTGCATAGACAGGATGGCAGAAATGGATGATGGATTTAGGTTGAGAGAAATCTTTCAGTGGAAAAAAAAAAATGCCATGAGACTTTGAAGGATAGGTTTAACATCTCAGATGTTGGAGCATAAGCTCTTTCAGGCAAAGACCACAATGCTGTTAGGCATTTCTGTTCTCCCCAGCACAGTTCCACAATGATTAATTTGCACTGCAGCACTAGAAATCATGAACCGTGCTTTTCCAAAGTGCTGCATACCTTCAGCAACTTTTTACTTAAATGCAGATAAAGAGGCAGAACTACAAAGAAACTCTGTTATTAAAGTCAAGATTTCCTTCAGCAAGAGAACGTGCATTTAAGTCTAAATGTTAGAAAATGTCATTCACTGCATCTGTTAAGGATAACTAGAATGCAATATTAACAGCAATTCACATAATGAAGTCCATTTAATATGATCATTAATATTTCAGACTGATTTTGAAACTGAAGAAAAAAGAAGAAACCAAGATGCATATGTAACAAAATTTATATTTCATGAACCTTAATTGCTGTAACTAGGGCACAGGGATTAAAGGCCTATGCCTAAGGCATCTGGTCCTGAGGACAAAATATTACACAAGCATTTCAATTTTGGGTTCAGAAATTGAGTTTTTTAACCCTCCTGATTCTGAAGAAAAGCTGAGGCATGAAATCTGAACAAATCCCATTTACATGGGATGCAGCCCTAAAACTACCTGCCTACCTGGAAAAAGAATTTTGAAGATGAGGATCTGCTCTGCCCAGCTTAGGTTTTGATAGCATTTGCTGGGATTGACAGAATTTTATGAAATTGCTGTAACAAAGGACTGACTGAATGAAGCTTGGTCAAAGCACAGCTACGGTGAGCCCCAAGGCTGGTGTGTGATACCTGCAAACACACACACTTTCAGAGACACTTGCACAATCTAGGGAAGGTTTGGCCCTCTTTACCAGAGGTCTTTCCTCTGTATTTGTTTACTAAGTCACTGCAAGCCTAACTTAATGAACAAACACTAGTGACAAAAATCAACAATCTCTTGGTAATTATGTATTGCTAGTTGAGCTTCCTTTCTCACTATTTCAGTCACGATCATCTTAATGGCTATGCAGTCAGCTCTGCTTTGTTTTATAGCTCTCTAAAACTGACTTCAAAGGGTGGCTAGCAGCATTTCCCATTTCAGATCTCCTGCTTAACTCATTTCATCTATTGTGCATTCGGCTCAGCCCTGAGCACCAGCGACAGTGACGCTGTGCCACCACTGCAGGTTAGCTCAGGTCAGCAAAATCAATGTAATTTACAACTTCTTACATTTTCCTAAACTTAAAAGCCTGGCATGTACAGAAGAACACTGTATTCCTTCATATGCTTTTCTACCCACAAGCAGATATTTGGCCCATTAGTTCAGTCCCTTTTAATCAGTACAAGTAAATCAAGAAGTATTGTTTGTTTAAATGAGAATGGGTATATATTCTTTCCTGAACTTCCAAAGTACAGAAAGAAGAACTGTTAGTTTTGCTTTCTGAAGATCAATTATTTATCCTGGTCTAGGAAATGTTTCAGGTAAGCCAGGGGTGGAAGAAAGAAAGAATTCTGAAGAATTGAACAAGAGGCACCACCTCGCTAGTTTTAAATTCCATTTCATTTAAATTGCAGCATAGGATAGATTCATCTTGAATATTCTTTTTTTTTAAGTGAAATGACTCTAAGCCATAAAATAATATTATACAGAAACACAGCAGAAAGCACTGATTTTCCATTTCAGAGAAGAGAGAAAAAAAAATCCAGGCAAAAATTATTTTCTTAAATCCAGAATTCTGGAAAATACACTTCTAAAACCATATTGAAACTTATTTGACCTCTGGGTTCTCTTGGGACATACACTGCATTATGGTATAATCATGTCAAAAATATTTAGAAGTAGCATTTACTTTTCCAGTTTCTCCTTCTGTTCAAAAAATCCCAAAGCAATACATCTAAAGACTATAGGTATATTATTGTATAAAAGCTGCTACAGCAAAGTTTATCCTCAAATAAATGCACTATGAGGTCCACCAGTATAAATTTTCCTCTCATTGGCCATAAATCTCATATAAATCTATTCCATAGCTGCTCCACAATTCCTCCTTACGTCTCACTGTGAGGTTTCCATTTTCAATGTACCTCAGATTCCTAATTCCGATAGTTTAGCCAATGTTCTCTGCCAGCTGCTAAGCTGTTACCATTAGTTACAGCTCCCTTTCATGATTTGTAAGCATTATCTTCATCCCAAATGATTAGGAAATGTCTGAAAAGAGTCATCTCTAATGATACACTACAAGCATTCAGACCTAATTCTTCAAAATAACCTGAACCTTCTGAAATGGTCATGACTCCGCAATATTCCATTTGGCCCCTGGGTTTTGGACAACCCCTATAATGTGTACTAGTTTATATTCTAGAAATAGAGCCTTTGCATTAATGGATCTACTTCACCTTTAAAAATCTGCAGTGTTCTTCTTTATTAAGACCTCTGGGACGATAAAATAATTCTATTCTTGTTTTTCTGCAACAACATCAGACTACAGCAGACTGCTTCCTTCCTTTCACTTATTTCTTCTGCTATATTTTTAAAAAAATATTTATCAATTTACTACATCACATGTCATTACTGGGAATAACAGCTGTCAGAGATTCTGCTCCATCGGTGAAAACAGAGCTCAGAATTTTTCACTCTGCTTTTTGCAAAACTAATTTTCACTAATTCTCACCAGCCAAAATTTATGTACAAATGCAGATTTAGTGCTGAGAAACTTTTTGTCTGTTGCACAGCTTTCCCCGTAAAAAAGATTTGATCTTACAACTCATCAGAAGAAATTAAAGATGTGCCTACACTGAGCAGTGAGATCTAATCAAGGTAACTATTACCTACACCTGAAAAAGATGATATAATTCATCTACATGCTCACACTTAAAGCCAAAAGTAGCTTCCTTTCTCTTATTTTTCTTTTGGATGGTTCTACGTTAGAATTTTCATTATTAAAAAACTCCAGACATCCAGATTATTCAATAATTGGCAAAATGCAACACGATACATCACCACCTACGTGTGTTGATAATGAAAAAGGTTCAACAAATACTCTTATTAGCAAAGGCTCCCCACTACATCTTCAACCTTTTTCTTTAAGCTATGACACACTGAAGAAGATACCAATCATTCAGTGATCTCAAAATTACTCCTTTTGTGAAGAAAAAAAATACTTTTTTTGTTATAGGCAAACCAGTATCCTGACAATATTGAATGCTACAAATCTTCTGGAAGCTTTCAGGCTAGTATTACTATTTCGGGCAAACCATAATTTGACTTATCTCTTTTTTTTTTTTTTTTGCAACCTAATATATTTCCCCTGAATAAATTCTTCTATAGTGCTCTTTTATTGCACATATTGTGGAGGTAGAACTCCTCAAGAAACAATGCATTTTGTTATCTCTAGGCTCTGTGAGGGGACTCAACCCTACAACCTGCATAAATTCCCACAGACCTTCCTCTGTAGGACCATGCAAATACATGTTCCCCTTGCTGGGCTCCAAGATATGTTTTACTATAGGTAAAACATACAACCTAAGGCTAAGTACTAGCAATTCTTAGCAGAATGCTTCACATAAGCCTACAGAGTAAGGGGTATCCAACTTTTTTGTGGAAGAATATGCCTTTTATAAAACTTGGAGATGAGACAACTGATGTCACCTCAAAATCTGACCAGTAATACACTGCACTAAGAGCGGAAAAATATGTTGCAGTAACATCTTTAACCCATCCCCCTGCTTTAAAATAAGGATGTTACTTTATGTGCCATATATTTGACAAAGAGAGCTTTTCTGAATGGCTAAGGTCAGAAATCTACACTCGCAACTGCAGACGAGCAACCCAAGCAGTTATGAAATTGTCTCATGCACCATATTCACCTTTCAGGATTGTTCTGCCAAGTGAGATGTGAACAATTCTACCTTAAATATTTCAATATCCACTTTAAAAAGTAAAATTCTCCAATACTTTCTATTTTGTGCTATAATTTTGTCTCAGGGCAAAAGAAACATAGGGCCTATCAAAGTTACCAGCTTCAGACTTCTAGCATTCCTATTCCTGACACTTGCTTCTAAGAAGAAAACTGAAAACTGATAAGTAGTCATTTCTATCAGTAAGATCTGGGTAGAAAATGCACAAAATTTTCTTTCTTTATATAAGAAAAATCTAAAATAAATTACAGAACAAATCCTGACTGTAAAAAAAAAATCCATAGAAGAATTAAATGAAACACAACCAGAAGTTTCTTTTCAACCAAAAACTCTTCAAATCATATTAAAATAGACAGTGACCCTGCCTGAGAAAGAGGTTGGATCAGGTGGCTCCAGAGATCCCTTTCAACCTCAGCCATTCCACAGTTATGAAATTCAAAAATCAAAAACGAAGTATGAATTATTCTGGTGTTCTCTACAGAGTTGTAGCTCCTAAAAATATTTTGACCACAGTCAGCATTAACCAACATATTAATTTTAAAGAACTTAACATGAGTTTATAGTTGAGACAAACAAAATAAAGTAATCATGGATGAGAAGAGATTATACTAATTGTAAAAACAGAAAAGTTGAGAAATGTTTCCCATTTATACTAAAAGCTTTCACTATGCTGGTATAAGGGGCTTTAACACAACTTTAGATTTAATTTATGTAGTGTACAGTGGGCTTAGTATAATTGAGAATAAGGCTGGAACGAATCAAAGTGCTCAAGATTACAAAAGACTAAAATTTAACTTTTCTGAGTCCAACATATCAGTACAAAGATCTTTGTCTTCTCAAGAGAAGTTATTTCATCCACAGTGCAAAAAGCTCTAGAATTCATTCTGTAGATTAAGATACTAGAACTACAGAAAATAAAACACAGTAAAATATCTTTTATTTTAATAACCTTGCTACAGCTATGAAAATTAACCTCCACCCTTTGCTGTTCGGGGATTTATTGTCATAGTATTTTATATATATTTTACACATCATACACCTTATTACCATCATACCAATCTAGCAATTAATAACTGAACATGTCAACTTCCGTTAAAATGAAGCTTCCTCTTCTTTTTAGGCACCGTACAAAGCCAATAATTATGACCACTCATTCAGAAAACTCCTTTGTATTCTTGTTTTGTAAGATTTCATGCACTCTTTTTCTCTTTGCAGGAAAAAAAGTGTTTGCATGAGGAATGAGAATATACAATTCACTCTGAGGGCAGGGTACCACAGAGCAAGACTGTCTCATATAAAGAAAAAGTCCAGGGACAAACAAAGAGTAATGGAAGTATCAAGGGTTTCTTTCTCAGAAATGGTAGTAATTTGGTTCTACAGCGGTGACAGCCTTTCGATATTAAACTTTGCTATTAATTCTTTTTGCCATGAGCAGGTAGGGGAAATATGCCAAAGAGCCCTTCCTCTAGCAGACACAGTGTAACTTTTTTCTCCAAGTCTAGTCAATGCTGTGTGCTTCTAATTCCTCACTGACATGTTAATGAATACAACCTTTCCAAAGTTCAGCCCAGATAAGCCGGAGATGATGAGGGACATTTTGGCAACTGAACAACAGAGAGAAAGAAGATCAATCTTTTAAAAGATTTACACACTTCCCTTAATTATCTTCCTAATTTATGTGCATCTTAAGTGAACAGTAATTCCTGTGAGGTTCCATTTGCATGGGCTTGTAACCTCTCAGTATGACAGCGATGCCACGTTTCACACATTGCAATTGTTAAAAAGTGTCAGAATGTGGAAGACTTATTTTGCAGGAGAGATCACTTTTGAGAAGAAGCATATTTCATAACTACCTTACAAAAGGCTTTTTTTTCCCCCTTAATTTCCAAGAAAGCTATCCTACCCTATCCTAGCCAGTAAGAGGACTCCTGGAGACAGCAGATTCAATTCTGATGCCAGCTGCAAGTCTCACTGTTTGGAACTCTCTCGACTTGTACAGAGTTTTCACATATAGTGGTTTATGAGCTGAATCTATCAATTGCACAGATTTTTTTCCTTGGACATGATGTGTGGACATGTTTTCTGAATACTAAAATAAACATTAATTGAAAGCAAGCATTTATGTGCCCAAGTGTCAAGACAGTTACTGCACAAACTCTACTCTCACTAAAATATTTTTTCTTAGTTTGCAATTTTGTCCTACCACATAGAAACTTTCTCCACAGTAGCAAAAGGTTTCCTTGTTTTTCTTCAAGAAATTTCATATTATTTACAGTTGAAGTCTGTATTTTTTCCAGAAAAAAAACTTTCAATCAAACTATAATTCATGACAATAATGCACCACAATAATTTTGAATCTTACAGTTGTACTGCAAGTTGCAAAGATTAAAAACAAAAACTGCAGTGCAACATTTGCAATTATTATTTCAAATATAGTATACATGAAAGGCTACAGTACACAGCAAAACTAAAAATAATGTATTATTGGTTCAATAACACATTATTAATTTAAAGAACTGTGAAGGATATAATTTAGCATCCATACATATAAAATATTGCTTGCCTTCAACAAAGAGAATATTTTACACTGCTTGCTCACACTGAATGCAAGTATATTAACTACATCATGACATTTGTGAAAAGCCATTCAGCTAGCTGATCTTTCACATAACCTAAAACAAAAGACAAACTTTCCAGGGTAACATAGACCCCAAAACCTTTATTTGAACTTTATTATTTTTTAAAAAGAGCATTTCACAGCACGTCTTTTTTAAAATGTCTCATTAGTATCTATCTAAAATATATGCTCTTTACACAGCCACATATATAAACATATAACAACTGACTCACATACGCTGTTGCCTGAATATGTTGTTGCCAGGCAACAGCTATAAAGCATTTTGCACTGCTTGCAAAAATCTGAATGAATGATTCGAAGAGAGATTATTTCTAAAAAACTAGGAAGAAAACTCACTACTGGAATTACATGAATAATTCCTTGTATATTTCAAGGATTCATAGAGCATGTTCCTTCCATAATTACCAATTTCAGAAAGGACAATTCCTTTGAGTAGGACTTGAAAGGCATTTTACAACAAGGAAATTCATGTTCTATGCATGTGGCTAATGTTCCCACATGGACACTGAACCAAAGCCACCAAAGTTAACGGGTTCCTCAAATTGACTTCAGGGTCTTTTCGCTGGGTCTTTTCATCAGGTTATAATGTCCAGTATAAGACAAAAATGACAGACTCCTAAATGAAAAACAGAAGTCCTTGCAGGAGATACAATAAATTCTCAATAAAATTTTATCATCTCACAATATGCAAGTGAAAGAGAGAGAGTCTGTACAAACACTTTGTGTAAGCTTCACATAGCTAAGGTGTAATCTCACTGAGGCCAATGGTATTACACACAAGAGTAAAAATAGAAGCATCTATAATCCATTGATAACAAGGATGTGATATGCTATCTACAAAAGAGAACTATTTGACTCTATGTAAATGCCATTACAAAATTACAAATCCATTAAAACATTACTAGCCTTTTGGCTATCACACCTCTTGGGAATTAAAAGGTGGAAAAGCACATCAAGAAAATAACTGGGAAGCACAGCAACTTCAATGTTTTTACCACAAACCTGACCCACAAGTTGCTTTAACGCAAACATTAGCATAAAAAGTTGTGGGACTTTTTGTCCTTGTTTGCCATGGCTGCAAGATATTTCTTTCAATTTCCTGTACAATAGGATAATCAATAAAAACTGGTCAGAAGCTCAAGATGATTGTTCTTTCCATAATGACCAAATTGGAAATCCATGTATTTTCCTTTTAATTCTTCAACTTCATTCACATAACTGTAGCAAGAAGAATGAAAGGAGTAGTTATTGGTATTTTAAATGATACTTTCAGTATAAAGTAGGAAACGTGACTAGCTTCTTTAATGGATTACGGTGAAATCCTTTTAATTCCATATCTCAGGTTGCCTTGAACTATGGTGAAAAAGAAACTCCTTTACAAGGAAGGAATCCTGTCCATCTGGAGCTTTATAAAAATTAAAAGAATTTATTATAAATAGGAAGTAAGGGTTTATAGTTTCATTCGAATTATTTTCATACTTCAAGATGTAACTCACAGTTAATATCACCGGTCAGGATGCAGTTATACAAATGGCAGTCTTGGTGCTTACAATCAGGCTGAGCACCTTTCCCATAGATAATAATATAAAACAATCTATGGAAAGGTTATCCATTCCAGGTGCACTACTTGTTTCTACTTTTCCATGTGTTTGTCTGTTTCTTTGTATATGCTGTGGCAACTCAAAGAAATAGAAGAACGTTTACTTTGCCCTCTGTATTCATCATGACCCACTTGCTGAGCCACTGTGATCAATCAATGTAATCTCAAATCCAAGAAGTTTTGCAGGTTCCTTTTCTTTCTTCACCCAAAATATACACACAATATCAATTGAATGTCAGGCTTTTGTAAGGCACATACAGCATTATTTCAAGAGGAACAAAACTGCAATCAGTGGTTCGTAGTCATAGCATTGTTAGTCCTGATTGATTTAAGACAGGGTTAACTGCAGATGGAGAAACACTGTGTTCATTTACAGAAAAGGTACCTGTAATGATCTAAAAGTATGGTTAAAAATAGGGGGAGGTTATATGGTAAAACTTCTAATTTGGTGACTAAGAGCAACCTACTATTTATTACTCAATCAAGACTGACTGGCAGGTACAATTTTCTCTTCGGATAGGTGTATTAGAGTATAAACTGAAGCACCCAGAAAATAATTCCACTTAGTATGTGGAAACATGGAAAAATTAGCAATTATTAACAAATGGAGTGAAAATTTCCAAGAGATAGGATTCTTTCATTCTATGGCCGAGGCATGACAAAAAAAAGACAGAAACAAACAAACAATAAGATTATGACTTTGAAGGTTGATATGGGTCAAAACAAGACTATCAAAGTGACACAATGTTCATTTTTATTAGACTTCCTAATGTGACATCAAATTGTTTTTTTTCTAAGAAACAGCACTTCAGCAAGGCATGAAATCCTCACAGCTTAGTTTATTAGGAGGCAACAAAGGAATTCCAATCTGCTACAAGAAAGTTTCAGCCTATAAGCACAGCCAGTGCAGTACAAAATTGTGTCATATGAATTTTAATGTGACACAAGTATGAAAGATTCCAAAAGAACAAAGGCAGCACAGTCCTGTTCCACACTACACAAATGACCTATTCTGATCTGTACAGCACACCACATTACAATCAAATTTATTTCAAAGAAGGGTCACACAGATCAAATGTAATGGCTGCTAGAATGAGTATTTCCTTTATGTAGTATTAGAGAAAAGCAAAATATCAAACAATGTGGGAATGCCAGGGCACTGAAAAGAAAGGCATATTTAGGCTGCAGGGAAACAGATTTTATAAAGATATTTTAACTACAATCATCCTCAATGACTACAGTTTCTAAGTCTCAAAGACACCGTGATACCTTGATGAAGACATGACGAATACACATGATCTTGCCTACTGCATAGCCTTGAACGTATATTCAACATTTCAAGGAACCAGAGAAAAATTTCATGTACAGTTCATGACTAATGAAAGTAAGGAGACAGACTAAGTGTTCAGACTGGCTGGATGTCTCTTTGTGGCCTGACATCTCCATGGCAGAAACCATGATACTCCCAGAGTCAGAATACAACAACAGAGAGGCTGGTAAACCTCCTCAGCTAACTATCCAATCTTGCAACAAAAGCAACTTTAGCATCATAAAGGTATCAAAACAATGAGATCTTCTTGAAAACACTGGACTGTCAGAAGAATATACCATCCATTTTACTTATTAGTGAATTTCTGTAAACAAGCACATAAGGATTACAGTGAAAAGCAGGCAAAATAAAAGTTAATGATCAAGTATCACTAAACAAAAAGTAAGGACAAATTCTTGTAGTTCTCCTTGCCATGTATTTCCATAATTTAGGCATCATTTTTGTCTTCAAATCACTTTTCTGAACAGAATCAATTACTGATGGGAAACCAGCCTGAGTCGTCACTTCATGAATACAATGAATAGAATTTGAAGGTATGTGGGGAATAGGCAGAAAGGGTAACAAGTACTTAAAGCAAGGTATAGATGTAAAACAGCAGAAGTAAACATCCTTCTTCTTAAAAAAAAAATCGTGAAGATTTCTATTTTACAATTAGATGAAGATTTACTACTTGGGTTTCTGTAAATTAAATTCTTAAAGAAGTAAATTCTACCAGAAAGGTCTCCCCAAATGAAAGCTTGTTGTTGTGGGTTTTTTTGAATAAAATATAAATATACTATTGAAGTATCTTCAATTTGATTCCTAGCCAGGGCTCCTTCAGTCACAAAACAAAACAGAATAAAAGCTGAATTGGAATAATTTCCATAACAAATTGGCTACCAGCCTAAAGGTTAGAATTAGTTTTATTGCCCAAGTCTAGCACTAAAATTGGTATTAGACACCTCAGCTCTCCAAGTTTTAATCAATCTGCTTTTCAGGAGACTTTGAAATATTCAAAGAATGTAGACTATTATGCCCAAAAAAACCTACCCAGTAACTTCCAGTGTGTAAGAATGAAACATAACATAGCAAGAGATAAAATTCTATTGTCATGGTTAAAAATTATCTTAGCTTTAGTTTCCAGAACCTATAGCTCTCTTCCCTCTTCTCAGTATTTTTGGAGGTTAAAAATATTCATTTGCTAGCAGACATTTATATCCCTGAAAACTGATGTATTCACCTACATAATGATGGCTCCAGTGTAAGTCATTAAGGTTTGGACTTGGAGACAGACATAAAGGAAAAAAAGACACACTTTTAATGTTTCACTGGGTGAATAAAAATTGCATTAATTTAGATATTCAGTCACAAGAATCCAATTAGCTATGGATATATACACACATATTCATACCTTTCAACCATCACATTCATTTGAATTTTGATGCTATTTTCTATAAAATATAATCTCTTTTAAATTGTATTTAATAGATTTATTCAGATGTGCATTTCCATATGTCATATTTAAGCTTATACTACCACCTGCCTGAGGCTGTATAGTCTGAATTGTCACCCTCACACACTTCAGTAGGAGAAAAACCTCCACAGACACCATATAAACTATTTCCCTTCTGCCTAGTGTAGAGGTACCACAATCGTTATAACCATGGAAAGCATCTATGCAAAAAAAAGTTTTATGTTTCTCCCTTAAAAAAATCAGATAACATCTCCAAAACAAAATATTCAAGCTACATAAGACATTCTGCAATGAAATATCACTCTCTTCACAATTTTTTTACACAGGTCAGCAAGTGTCATCCAAGATTACTGCGATACGAACTCTACATTTGTTGCACGTATGACATAAACATAGATATATAAAAGTATCTGCAGACATTGAGATATGCATATACATAATTTCACACTTAAAGGACACTTGAGATGGCTTCAAAGCCAGATTTGCAAAGCAAATAGATTAACTCTTCTTCCAAATACTAACATCAAGGTGATGGGATACCATCATCTCTCTGCTTTGTGTTGGGCCCATCCAATAACACTGCTGAGCAGGGGAAAAACCGATGAGCAAAGGTTAAGCAGAGGACTGCCAGAAACAAACTGAGGCTTAGAAATTGCTTCTTCAGATAAGATTAATGCTTGACTGATGCACAGAGTGACTTTGGGGCTGCAAAATCATTAAGAGCATCCATTCTCTTTGAATTTACACCATCTCTCAAACATTTGTAGTTGAGGCTATTAAGGGATTGGACCAAACTTTCCTGTGCTCTTTTGAAATTAACAGCCCTGCCAAGTCACCAAAGTGCTCCAAAGGTCAATTCATGATTAGTCTCCCACCATCCTGCACACTGTGTCTGCAAGCAATGCACAGCATCTGGGGGGGGAAGGGAGAGAGGGGGAGGAGGAGATAAATATTAGCACTGTGATAAGCTCACAGAGCACGACTTGGAGGAGGGCAGACTTCACATGGTCCCTGCTGTTATGTTTCAGGGGAAGCAAGGATCACCTCCCTGGAAGGCAGAGCTGGTAGAGACCCTGCACTTTTCTGCACACCTGAAGGAAAACTGGAAGAGTGAACACAAAGAACCTCAGACCTCCTCCCAGCCTCAGGCCAACAGGCACTTGGACCTTACGGGATTACTAGCAACATCAGTAGATGTGCAAGCAAGCAGTCCTGTTCGCTCACAAAGGGTAGGAGACGGCCCAAACCGATGATTCCCCACACCGACTGAAGTTTAGAAAATCCAGACCTCTGCACACACTCTGCTCCAACTTCACTGCCTTTTCAAGATCTGCTGCACCCCTTCAGGGAAAGTGCCCATGGCCAATCTGATAGTACACGCGGTGTCGCTGAGCATCCCGGTGGGCACTGCGAAGAGCCACCCCCACCTAAGAGACTGCCTCTAGTTTTAATCAGTGTCAGCCTCTGTTGTATCTGCCTTTAGGTTCATGAGGCTGTCACCCCGCTGCCTCCCGGTCCATCCCCGGTGCGCTGCAGGCTCCCATTCCCCAGTCCCCCGTGCCCTAGGGCAGAGCACCATCACACCTCCAACCCTGCTTTTCTCTGTTACTCCGGTATCAGCAGAGTGTTTTCTGACCCTGCCCTGATTGAAAACATCCCCCTCCGAAATGGGAGCGATAGAGAAAGAGAGAATCTGTACACAAAGTTTACCGCTCCTGCTTGCGCCTTTCTCTCCCCATCCAAGCCCTTGCCGGAGGCAGCAAGGCGAGGGACCGGGGAGCGCAGGGACGGCCAAAGAGGAGTGCCAGCCCTGGGCTGGGGGACTCGAGGAGCACAGGGGCACGGGGCGCAGCTTTCCGCGGACAGTGACCCTGGCGGGCGATCGCTGAGAGGGAAGGGAGGAGCGGCGCCTTCCCAGAGAGGGGAGCAGCCGGCTCTCTCCGAGGCGCAATGGCAGCGCTCCCCCACGGACCCCTCCGGAGCCGGGAGCGAAGTCCAAGCCCCAGCAGCAGCACCGGCGGTAGCAGCACCAGAGGCAGCGGCAGCAGCCCCAGCGGCAGCAGCCCCAGCGGCAGCAGCCCCAGCAGCAGCAGGTCGCCGCGCCCCACGCTGGCAGCCCCGGCCCGGGGCACCACCGCCCCCCAGACCGGCGAGGCGATGCCCAGCGCCTCGCCCCCACCCCGGGCAGGGCCGGCGAAGGGAAAAAGAACTCACCCCCAGCTTCCTGCTGCGGATTTTTACGTAGCCCTGCTTGACTATATCGTTAAAGTTGGAGGCCATGGCAAGCGCTGCCTGCTTCCTCCCGTCCGCGCCCGGAGTCCTCCGCCGCCGCCGCTGCCGTCGCCTCCTCCTCCTCCTTCTCTCCCGGGCCCTCCCGGGTGCCGCCGGCCGCTGGCTCCAGAGGCGCTTCTGGCATCCAGGCAGCGGCAGCCGCCGCGCTCCGCTCCGCCCGCGCCCCGCTCCGCCCGCGGCCGCTCCGCTCCGCTCCGCTCCGCACCGCCCCGCCGGGCGGGTGGCGGCCGCTCCGCCCCGCTCCGCTCCCCGCCGCCCCTCGCTGCCCCGCTCCGCCGCCGCCGCCCCTCGCCCAGCTCCGCTCCGCTCCGCCCGGCGGCGGCTTGGCGGCTGCCCGCGCCCAGGGCCGGGAGCGGGGCGGGGCGGAGCGGGGACACCGCCCCCGGCGCCGCGGCCGCGGAGCCGCCCCCAGCGCCGGCACTGCCCGCCGCCGGGGCCCCGGGGAGGGGCGCGGGGCGCCTCGGCCCGGCAGAGCCTGGGTATGGCACGGGGAGCACGGAGGGTGCTCTCCTCGGGCGCCCCGGTGTTGCCCACTTTTCTCCAGGCTGGCGGGTGGCTGCGGCCGCGGCATCCCGGCTTCGGCGACAGATCCCTTCGGGAACACGGCCCGGGAGGGCATCTTTCAGCCTCGTGCATTCGGGAAGCCGCGTAGACAGACTCCTATCAGGAAACGCGGAACTGTTGTGTGTCAGTGCAACAAACTTAATGAAACAATATCTAAGCTACAGAAGTGAAGGAAGGAAAAAAAAAAAACAAAAAAAAAAACAAAGGCACAAATCCATCTGAAGTTGAAAAATTAGTTGTCACGCACAGGCTCTCCTCAGTGATGACCATGTGTTTAATTACTGCTCAATGTCGTGGTCCTAGCAGAAGAATGACTTCTGAAGAAAATATAATAATATAATGTTTAGGAGACATTAGAAAAGGAAAGAAACCCGAGGAAATTGTGTTTGATTTAGTTGCACATAAAGTAGAAATGGACAAGAATGGATCCAAGCTGCTTGAGAAAGACAAACTACAGATATATGGGATTGACGAGATAGTGCATGACTATTGTTACATAAAATTGTGCTCAATAAACGCCTTCCATGGAAAATGTTTGATTGGTATGATAAGCTTAACGAAAGCTTAATGTGCTCTTTTGCTAGATATCTACATTCTACTGCACCGATGCCCTGAAGTTTTCTGAAACAGGAATTTGCAGTATGTGGTGTGCTGCAGGCTGGGGTGATAGAGCATAATTCTGTAGTTGAAAGTTTGTTAGATTTATTTCTGATTTTCAAAATCAACAGACAACATTAAAGATTAGCCTTGCAGCAAATAGGAAAGATACAATCTAGAAAAATTATTACAGTGCTTGGGTGATGGAATTATAAGGAAAAACGTTGTAACTTTATAAAACTACCTGGTTTAGACCTAAAAAGAGCTGTGTCCAGCTCTTGAGTCCTTAGCATAGAAAAGACATGGACCTGTTAGACAGGGACCAGAGGAGGGCCATGAACACAATCAGCGGGATGGAAAATCTCTCCTATGAGGAAAGGCTGAGACAGTTGGGATAAGAGAAGGCTGTTCAGCCTGGATAAGAGAAGGCTTCAGGGTGACCTAGTAGTACTCTTCCAGTACCTAAAGGATACTACTGAGTACAAAATTATTTTTGCTTGTCCACTATCAACTGGGTACAGTATCCCATTTAAAAATAACAAAACAAAACAGAATCTTAGCATCATGATCTTGCATCTTCATTGACTGCTTTTAGATTTACGTGCAAGTCTAATGAGTGTGAAAATTACAAGACTATGCCAAGAGAATTCCCTTTCCCTAGAATTACCCTTATTATTTGTTTTTTCCTTAATTTAATAGCAATTAGTGAAGCATATGGAAGTTTACCTATCCATTTATTTTCTAGCAACTCCGTTCCCAATTATGCAAATTCTGAAATAACTACTAGGAATAGAGACTCTGCATTATTTTTATCCAAACAAAAACTTCTATATAATTATGCATTTTTAAATAGAAGATAAGGTCATCTGAAGGAATAGAGAAAAATTACTTAGCCTATATATAATTGTGGTTTCCTTGGTGTTTCTAGTGACATGTCAAAAGGATGAGTTTGAACTACTTTTGGGCAGAATATTACTTCCTCCTTAATTTCTTTTTTAAAGATATGTCAAGTCAGAATATTCTGTGATTTTTAGGGAGAAAACTGGGTTATGCCTATGAGAGAATTCTTTCAAGACACCTTACCACATATTAAACAAAAGCTTTGTTCAAGATGAGACTAGTGATTGTTTAAAGTACAGAAAGCTCTTGAAGGATCAAAAAGGAGAGGAACATTTCCTTTCAATTGCCAACCAGAAAAGTATATAATCCTATTCAATTAACTGACAAAAAGACATTTTCCTTACAGATTAACCCTGAATGATTTGTAAGTTTGTAGAACTGGTTTCACATGCAGTCCCTGCCCCCTCTTCAGCACCTCTCAGCTACACAAAAATGGATTTGTAGGATCTGAGAAAAATGATATGTGTTCTCAAACAGAGATAGAACTAATGCAATCTTTTTATTTTTTTTTCTAATATGATTGCTCTGTTTGTCATTCAGAAAGAGCAGCAGTTTCAGATCACACAGCATTTCTGGGCACTCTTTAGTTTTCCAATTTCTGCAGTAAGGAGACAGCAGAATCTGTGTCACCTCCCTAACATGCAGGTCTTGTCAGAACTCTACAGTGGAAAATTTCTTGCCAATGAAATTGAAGACAGTGCTACATTTCCAAAGGTAATCATCCATTTATTCTTAAGTATATTGTTTTATCATATAACAAAACTGGAAAATTGTTTTGATTTATAATAATCATATAGCTAATAGTAATTTTCAACAGATTTTTCTCCAATTATTTATTATTTTTTCTGTATTTTTCTTTAAAATCCATGTATGAATTGTTATGCATTGTTATTACTTGTTTTATTACAACAAAATACAACAAAAATACAATAAAGGGTAAGGAAAATATGTGTAAAAACGAAGCATTTTCATTCCACAGTCTCCAGAGTGTAAATTAGCTAGCCTGAGCTTATAAAATCATCAGTCTGATATTTATTTTCAGCTGCTTTGTATAGCACCAGACAGAATAATCAAATATTCATTTGCATATGAGTCCCATAGGCAGCTTGGGGCACAAATCCATAGCAAGGCCACTCTGAATCACAGGAATACAAACTGTCTTGTTACTTCTCCACAAAAACACTTTTGTGTTCACATGACATGCATACATTGTATTTGCTGAGAAAGTCACAACTTACAAAGGAAGATTCCTCAAAGCAGTCTGCCAATGCTCTGTCTCTTCAGAAATCTCAGGAAGTCAAATGGTCTCAGAAACTCAACAGGTACAAACTCAGTGGGCAGTGTCGGGGAAGACAGAGTATGATTCCTTCTGAGGAATACATGGCCATGAATAAATGCCTTATATATTTGCAAAAATATGATGATTTTATCCATGGCTGCTCGTGTGAAATCATCATTTGGAAAGGGAAATGATTCAGCAGGTAATCAAGTCACAAATTATTTCAAGCAGAGAAGTTAATTTCTGATCTACCTAACATAAGTGCAATCAAATCTAATACTATTTTGGACAGACAATATGTATTGCTGTTTGCCTCTGACAGAATAATTAATTTGAATGAAGTTATCTTCACTTGTGCTTACTTGACAAAATGAACACATTTAGGCAGTATATATTTTAAATCTGAAATTATATGTCCACTGTTTGTGGATGATTCACATTCATGAATAATTTTCCAGTGATGGTTTTCATTGTTTGAAGCTTCTAGCCAGGGTGGACTTTTGCCACACTTGTCAAAGAGGAGCACAGAAAGGTCCTCTCAATCTCTAGCTGTTTCTCCCTCTACTTCCCTGACCAAATACCAGCTGAGACTAAAGGAAAAACTCTGGTTAAAAGTTTATCAGAGAATGGCAGTTAGTATTTATTCAAGACACCTGATAAAAAGCATGTTCTTACCTAAAGGCTGTTTCCAATCTAAAATAAACAGTCATTTTTATTATGATAATAGAAATTTGCATAGGCAATGCCAAGAAAGAAACATTAGCTAATGTATTATTAATGTGTTGAAAGCATACCTTCAGCTAGGCTTCAGACAATTATTTTGCTCCAACCATAAATCACATACTAACCAGAGTCCTTTGTGAACTAGCATGAAATATAAATCATGTAGATAGACAATATTAAAAAACTATTGTTTTCCATGGGCATTGTAAAAAGCAAAGCCATTAGTTCCTGCATGAAACCACATACATATTTATTACTGGCTTTCTATCCAGTCCAATTGTTCCTGGTTTTTTATCCCCCAACTATAGGGTAGATATCTAGGTTTGTACCTTACCCTGTTGCTCCCAACCAGAAAGGTAAATTTTAAAAAGTGTCATCTCCTTGTTTATAAAGTGACATATTATAGCTGATTAGTCTAGTTTTGGAGATCAGCAAAGGGAATATTTTCACCTCTGCTTTTCTGTCAGAGACAAAATCTCTGCTCCTCCAAGACTCTGACTTTGGACACAAATCATAATTTTTGCTTTTGTCACTTTGCCCCAAACCAAGAAGTACTGTGGGTGTGACTGGGGGCCCCTGTGACTGTGTAGGCAAACTATCTTTATCTTGGCAGATGTGCTCTCTCAGAGGTAACTCCACCAGCCAGAGGCATTCCCCCAGATATCTGCCTCAGTCTGGTTTTAGAGAGCAAAACCCTGCAGCAGTGATATAGAGAAATTTGTATGCTGACTTTATCATAAAGGGCTTAGGCTGAAATATTTGACCATGAAGTGTAATTATCCAAGAGAAAGGTGCTGAGTTTCTGCTTGTGGAGAAATAATGTTTCAAATTAAGGCAGTTAAATCTTAGGCAACCCATTAGACCTAATCCCCTTGCAAGCAAATATAGCTATAAAAACATTAATTTTCTGACTGGCTTCTGCCAATTTCTAAACATGAAACATGGTGAATAGCACATACGCTTTCTATTTAAAATAATATGTTTGGTATTTTACCTAAAATGCTCCAATAATCTTCAGACAGAGCTCCATGAAAACTTTTAGGAAATGAAATCCCATATTGTGTAAAAAGTACTATTTTCCATTATAATTATCTTAAAAGACTTGAAGGTTAAAACTTAGTGCACTTAAGACTTAAGACAAACTTGAATTCTAATTCATCCAAGTTTTCTAGCATGTCTGCCATGGGAAGTCCTGCATTAAAAAATACTCCACCTATTTACTACCTTTCTTTTTGTTTTGTATGGGTTCTAGTCTATAAATAGTCAGAGTTACTGTCTGTTAATGAAAAGAACTGCAGTGGATCAAAAGCTACCAAATACATTCTAAGCATGTTCGCTTCCTACCTGTCTCATAAGGAAGTTATTATATTTGATTTTCCTATCTGGTTTTCCACTAATTCCATCCTCTCAGGTAGCATTTCAACCTGGTCTTCTGATAGAGTCTTCAAAAAGATACATTTCATTGCAAGCTTAACCTTGTGATATTGAGAATTAATGTAGAAAAGGGGTCTATTCACTTTATATTTCTTTTAATAGAAAGAACAATCTTTTAAAAATGTGTGTACAGAAATATGCACAAGGGGAAAAAAAACCAGCCTACACCAAAAAATGTGGAAATAAAAAAGTAGGATAGAAATGTTAGTGGAAAAACCTTAAGAATGAGAAGAAAAGGGAGTGACACAAGGAAGTGTCTCGGTGCCAAATTTCACAGTCGAAGTCTTCCAAAACACAAGTGGAAGCTAGGACAGTATATCTCAGAATATTTTTGTCTTAGAGTTGACCCATCCGTTTCCCTTCTTACCCATTTGTGTGAGAGAAGACAGCAAGGGCCTGAGAAAATAGGAGGAAGATAGATCTGACTTAAATTCAAAAGAGACTTCAGCTTGACCTAACAAAAAGAGAGGTGGAATCTAGCCAAAATTCTAAGCAACAAAATGTGACTATTCTTTAATATAGCCTTCATCACAAATTTTGTTGCCTTATTCTTTTTCTGTGTTTTTGCTGTATTGTTGCAACTCCGTGTTTTAAGGAAATTGTTCTTATAGCCTTCAATTTTGTCTATTGAGAAGGCTGACTTTGGTGGTGATATGCAAACTAATGTATTGCATTATGACAGCTGTGGTGGGTCTTTTGTTAAAACACAGGACTTCAAATGTTTTATTATCCAGCTTTTACCCCTAGTGCTCCAAAATATCCAAACATTGCCTCCTTTTGTAACTCTCGACCAGCTGGGAGGTGCCGGTGTGGAGATCTGAGAGAAATAAATTAACCAGAGTTGTGTAGGAAAGGTTTGGATGTGCAGGAAGGTCCTGGGAACCATGTCTAAGTAGGGACCATCCTTGAGAACATGCACAGGATCCTTGTGCAGCTTGACACAGCCTTGCAGGCTGACCAGTCTGGTGGGAGTAAGAAAAATTGAAAGGTGGGTAGTAGCTTAGATATTCTGTGAAAACTGATGTCAGGTGAAGAACACAGACTGTGACTTGTCCTGTCAGTAAGGGAAGGCAAATAAATGTTCAACTATCACATATTCAGCATTGCTGTTATCTTCCAGTCAATCCTTTTGATCATACTTCTGGACTATATACAGTGTGAGTTTCCTATGTCCAGATGCTGCAGGAGACAGTGGGCAAGATGTAATTACTGAGGCCAGGATGTCCAATAGAGGAGAAAAATCACAGATTTCTAGCAGTTCAGAGTTCACTGGTTTTGTTCACTAAATGGTTTATTTAAAATCTACCTGCACTGATACCAGCCCCTAACACTGCAAGCAGCCCCTGCAGCTAAGAAAGGCGTCAGGATGCATTGCTTTTCCAGGTATTCACAGCCTTCACTAGTTCAAAGAGTGGTCTTGGTGGATATCACATATTTCAGAATATTGCAGTATTAGTGGCAGTGGAGGAGGCAAATCTCTGCCTCAGCTTCACACCTCACATTATTTACGTTACCACAAAATGTACTGAAGCTTTTGGGAGCAGGATGAGACACCTCCTTCAGCGGAGTGTACAAATGTTTGTTGGTCTGAGAACGTCCTGGGTAACCATACCAAAACCTGTGCATACTCCACTGTTGTATGAATGCATCTGGATTGACTCTAGGAAATAGATGTCAGATTTGCAGAGACATTCTGTGGTTGCTGTCAGTAACTTTTGCAGGAAAAGACTGGGACTCACAGAAGTATGAGATCATAGGGAGGTCTTACTTTTGTGGGAATGGCCCAGGATTATAATCTGGGGATTATACAGCATTTACATAATCCTGAACATGGCTGTGCCTTCAAATCCAGAGAGAAACCAAGCATCACTCTTTTGAAATCTGCAGAAATCATGATTGCAGTCTGCATTTTCCCTGGGCTGACACTGGCTTGTTCGGCTCTGCACAACCCCAGCAATTCCAGCTTGGGTCCTTTGCGTGGGTAGGTGGGGAGTGGCAGGAGGGAAAATCTATTTCAGTCTTCACAGCCATGTGCTTTGCCACTGGAAGTGGAGCTGTTTTTAATGTGTTACCAAATCGTCATCATCACCCTCCATTGCCTGCAATATCAGGTAGAGGAGGCGGTAGGCACTCCTTCAGGGAATGCACAGTGTAAAACATAAATATTTCCCTGTTTATCTTCAATCACATATGTGTATGATTTCACCACTTCATCTTACCTGAATACTTTTGCAGAATGGTTGAATATTAACATCACAGACTTTCTGTAACTCTTTAGAAGTACTATGACATTGTGTACATGGCTAATTCCCAATCCTTTATCCTTTAAGGTTAACACTTATTATTATTTTATTGTAGTTAATGTATTTTTCTTCCCTGTATAGAGCAGTTTAAGCTGCAGCTTGAGAAAATAGAAAATGGATGGACATTATTTAAAAAAAATTGAATTTACAATTTTTTTTCTAGGTCAAATAGTTAAAAAAAGGCTTTTCAGATGATATAATTTTTCTCTGAAAAATTGCTCTCTTATCACATTTGAAAGAAAAAAAATTGTGACATTTTAGGCTGAATGAGAAAATCTTCTCTAGCATGCATTCATTTGCTTCTAAATGTGCATGTTAGGATGTGTTCATGCACAAATAAATATAGGGTCCAAAGTGTAAATTATAATAAAACTGTTATCTGCTCTCTTGCCCTAACAGTGCAATAAAGCTCTTGTGTCTGTCTGTAAAATGGAGTTAAACATTTTATGAATGTTTAAATATCATTCAGGAATCCATCAGCATCTGACTTATTTGACTGCAATTTTTTTGTTGTTTTTTTTAAACTTCAATTTAGTTATACAGAGCTGGGCACCTAGCTCATTCTTTTGTTCCAAACATAGTAATTTTAAAGGAGTACTCTCCACGAACCTACCAGTTTGAAGCACTAAATGTATTTTCAGGCAATGGTAATAATTTGATAGAAGCTTCTGGGTTGACCATTTGTGACTGTCAATTTGTGAATTCTATTACTTGCCTATCATCTTTTATTAGAAGGTGATTTTAAGGTTTGCTTTTTGCTGCCTGTATTTTTCTTTCTTTTTTTTGCTACAAATGACCTTAATTTTACCTTTTAAATATGACAGACTATTTTAATCAGGAACCAGCATTATTCTTCATTTCCAAGTTGAGATAATTGCAAATGTTACACAATTTCCAGTAGCTATTACCTTTATTGAAAACTGAGATTTTTTTTCTTCCTCCTATGGATCTGAAATTCATATTCTAAGACCAGCACTTTCTGGAATTACTCCTTTTCTGGAAGTCATTTTTAGCTAGAAAATATTTATTTATTAAAGTTTGATACTCTTTTATAGTCCCCAGCTTGTTAATTTTAAACATACTGAAGAAGTTTGCTACAAATAGCATATTTCTTTCATCCTCCATGAAGGTCATGGTGGTTTGAAGTGACAACAAGCACAGTGGTGGTTAGGCATCTGCCAAGATTAAAAAGAAGGGGAACTTAAAACAAGGCTTTTGAATTACATCACTCTTGATCTTTTCCCAGAATTCAATAAATAGATATTAATAGTGGGTATGAGATTGTAGGTGGTGTTTTCAGAGCCTGGTGGGCAGTAGAACAACCCTAAGTGTGGGTGACATAATAACCTTAACAACTACATGACTTTACATTGAAAAGATCCCAATTAATTTTTCATAGCTGCTTTGCTGATTCCATTACTGACTGGATTACTGCTAAGATTATTAAGGAAAGTTAAAGCAGAAAGCCACCTAAGCAGAAATCAAGTGAAAAATTCAACATTCTCTCTCCTTAGAATCAGAAAAGTTATTTGTTTACCTTCTGTGCTTTAATGGAGACCAGAAAAGATGGGCGTATAACCCCCAGAAATATAATTTTGGTGAAACCTTTGAAGAAAGACCTTCAAACTCATTCAGTGTATCCTCTAGATCTTATTTAATATTCCTTTTGTAAGAGTATTATTTAATACATTAAGCTATCAATTTTACTTGCTACACACAGGCACAAAAATATTAACTATAGATCAGCTTTGATTGTAATGGCTTTACTATTATTGCAGCTAAGTTTTGTGTTTCACTTCCAATTAAAAACATATCTCACAACCAATAACATTCTACCTTTGACAAAATACTATGTTTTGGGATTTTTTTTAATTTTAAACTTAACCAACAAATTCCCTGCTATTTATTCTGAGGGAGTCTGGTACTCAGAATAGTTTCTATAGATAAGTATGCTGACAGAAAATTACCTTCTAATAATAAAACATCATAGACATCTGAAACTAAATCTTCCCTGCTCTGCAATATGAAAACTTCTAATTTAGGTCCACAGTAGGTAATTGATAAAGGCAAGTTTCACACACTTTCTTCAGTCCAACCCCATGCTCTTATTGTCATCATACCATCCCAACCAAAGAAGAGAAATGGAAAACGAACTCTCTTTTTCACTCCTACCCTATTTAAAGGAAAATCAGTGAAATAATTTTGTTTGCTGCTTACTATTAGAAGCACTGATTTTTTTTATTATTTTTTTTTAATGAAGAAAGGTGAAAGATAGCATCTTGACAGAGCCCAATAGAAGCAGCCAGAGATGAAGAAGTTATCAACAGTCTTAGGAAACTTCATGCCTCTGCATAGAGCTGGGTCAGTACAGAAGTGAGAAATACACAGTCTGATCTTCAGCATTCCCTTACAAAACCAGTGACATTAGGTTTTCATGGACAAAGTACACGTAATAGTAGGACATAGGAATGCCAGTTGAAAACCATAAAAATATAAAACCTACTTATGCATCATCAAAAAGATATACAGTGCTACATGAAGCTAAGAAGAAAAACTCACCATTTCAAAATCTTCCTGGAGATATGCTCGTGCTCTGGAGAGAGACTGACCATAAGTTTTAATTGCTGGCATTTTTCATTCTAGGCTTTCTAAATCAGGGAATGTCTAACAAGTGTTCAATGGCTCTGTGACATTGGGTCAAACTCTAAAAAAAGGTAACAGAGGATCTCCTCTGAATACTCCCAAAAATTGCTTAAGATCATTGACATGTAACTAGCCCGGTGTTCAGAAAACCTAGAGGTAGATCCTCAGAGCAACAAAAAAAAAAAAAACCAAACCTTTGTTAGGATGTAGTCACAGTGTGGTGTCAGAGGAAGGAATCTCTTCACACTTTCCTGTTTTCTTATAAGGCATAAACACTTTGGGTTTTGCAAAGGACTGAATGGGCAGGTCCAACGTATGAACTAGCTCTTTTACTAGTTTTTCTCTAATCTTGTAAAAAAGGTTGAAATGTATAAGCTGGCTTTCTTCTTTTTATTGCATTTTTTTATTGTTTCTTCAATTTTTTTCCTTCTATTTAACAGTTATATAATGCTTTGACATAATTTTCCTGATGCATTTTAAACAACCTATGTACTTATATATAGATTTATATGTGTGTATATATTTATATGTATTAATACCTTCCTAAGGATCACGTTGTACTACAGCTCAGCCATACAGCAGCAGGTGAAAATCTCTCTCTCTCTCTGCTCCACAGCAGTTACAAAGCCCTGTAGTGCTCTACCATATCTCTTTCCAATAAAGCTGTGCATCTGGAGGCCTATTCTGCTGTCACCGGTGTGTATGAATGCATTTGGGTTTTGAGTGGGTCTAATGTATAACTTACAAAAAGATAATTCCACTTACATGCTGAAAAATGTGCAGTCCCTCATTTATGTCCTATGTAGGAAGCTACTGAGGACTTTTGCCTAGTAAATTTCCCTTTAGGTTATGGGATTTTTTTTGCCTTGCATGTTTGCATAAGAAATAAACCTATTTTATAGAGATGCTTTAAGAAAGAAGGACTTCTTTTAATCTATTGGCACTATTTTTTTCAGCTTTTCAATGTTTTTTTATTTCTTAGTTGCTTTTTAATAGTGAATGACATATTCTTTCTTGTGTCAAGGCCTGAGTTCAGAAAATCTTTTCCTGAATATTATAATAGTAGCTTGTTAGAGCTTATATATTCAAAATGTCTGATGCTTTCCAATTTGAAGTTCTTCAAAATGTCCACATTTCTGCTATTTGCTGCAGACTGGCAAGCATGAAGGGAGGAAATCTGTGAAGCTGACAAGGCTGAATTTTCTCTTTTTGTGGAATCACATTCACATTTGACTGAAGGTACAAAGAAATGAAATGTGTCTTCTCTTAACTTGTGTTTTTCAGGCAAAAATCTTGGCTGCATGCTAAATTCACCCTGGCACGTACCCAGGCCAGGTTTATACCACTGCTAAGCAATGTAGAAAGCAGCCACACCAGGCTGCCTGGAAGCACCCCATTACTGCAAAAGCAGGAGAAGGAAGAGAATTGAGCGAAGGATTTGGAGATGACAGAATTCAGATTGATTACACAGTCCTCAAGCCACCTCTTTCCTGAAGTGCTTGGTAGTGCAGCCTTCAGTTACTTGGCATGTTATGGATTTTCATAGGGGGTTTTGATTGTCCTTGGACTACGTGCAATGACAGGGAGTTGTACCTTGCCTTAACTTTCAAACATTTCACTCTGTAACCTGAAGAACACGGGGCTGATACAGAGCAAATGAATGCAAGCATTGGCTTATGTTCACATTTTTAACAAGGCTTTGAAAAGGAACTCTGAATCAGTGCATCAGATACTGGTGCAAAATAATTTAATTATGATTTAAAATTTTTTCTGCATTTCCCCCGCTTTATAGTTTTATTGTTTTACAGCTCTATAGTCTATAGTTTTACTGCTAAGATTTTTTCCAGTCATATTTCCCATGAAAAAGCATTCCAGAAACTTCTGTTTCCAGTTTTTCCCCCAGTGTGATGAGAGAACAAAAGTCCACTATTATTCTTCCAAAAATCTATGTGCAAAGGAAGTCAACAGGATATTAAAGCATGCATAAGAAATAGAAAAATTTCTTCTGAGACCTAGGGATTTGGGTAAAAAGTTGAGTTTTTAAGAGCTTCTGTTCATTCTCTACTGCATCCATTCTAGATTGCATTTACTTTAAGCTCTGCCTAATTTCGAGAAGATCAAAGCATGAACATTAATTACCCTACTGCATAATTCAATTGAGCATTACTACAGAAGTTTTTTTTTGCCTGTATTGAACTTACTAGTGTGAAAGAAGTGACTTAAAATCCTAATTTAAATATGTCATTGGTCAGTTTAAACATAGAATAAGACTCCCTGAAGTAACGTGAAGGAATGTGAAAACAGAAGACTTCTTAATTTGACTTCTTTTGTGTCTCTTACACGTTACATGTTTTGACTTTAATACTGTCTTAACCTTGAACAAAGTGAAACTTGTACAGCAGCATAGGTTAATATTAGCCACGCAGTAGTACAATAAATCACAAAAATGGGCATGGACTTTCATGTTCAAGGCCTAAAACTTTTCATTTCTCAAGGTGAACAGTCAAAACAGAAAAATTCACCTCTTAAGAATTTATAAAAAACTTATAACAAACTTTAAGAACTTTTTAAATGCAAATTTGGCAGACAGCTCTGCTCTCTGTTCATTATGTGTATCTGATTTTAAAGCTTTTATTTAGATGCAACATCCATTTACTGTGATAACTCAATATTATTTCCTATAGAGAGAGTAATGCAAGAAAGTGTTATTAGAAGTTTTGATAAAAATAAGCATATTTTCTGATTATTTATTTTAAATATAGAAATAACACTTTGGTGGAAAAAGTCTCTTGAGAATAACTACTGCACTTTTCACAATACAAAACTTGTAACAAAAGGGTTATAGCCAAAATAACGAAATTTTAAAAACAACTAGTCTTTTAAAATGTTGACATTTTTTACTTTCAATCTGCTCCATCAATAGCAAGCTGGGAAAAAAACCCAAAGCAATCAACCAACCAACCAAACAAACAAAAAACCACTTTGTTCCAAAGATTTTCCAATCTTTCAGGTTTAGCCCCAGTGGACCATGATGTCCTCTTCATACTAAGGAAGATTGAGAAAATGATACTTTGATATGTAAACTGAGTAGACCCTACCCAACAAAGCAACGTTAAATTCAGTCTTTCCAGACCTAAGAACACAAGCCTTCCAGTCTGTTGGATAAAACAAGAACTGGTATTTAATTTTTTTGGAGGTTGGGGTGAGAAAAAAGAGAATAACTGAAATAGCATTAAATTGATTCGTTAAGTTAATTGAGCAACTTGGATAAGGATTCATTCTTATTTTTGTCTGGCATAGCTTACATTCATAGCAGCCTGCCAAGAACCACAGGAATAAGCCTTTATAATACAAAAACAAGAGTGTTTATTTTCTTAATAAGAATAAAGTATCACTTTTTTATTTAAATGATTGTATGTAGATAACACAATTAGATTGGTCTCTTTCAGATTACCGCACCCATTTAACATCCCTTTTAACATTTGGAGGTGGGAGGGATCTTGCAATGACTTAAATCTGAAATAGTGAAAGTAGACCTGGAAAGCTCCCTGATAGTGCCACTTAGGGATACATTGTGGTGGAGCTGAAGAGAGCAAGAACAGAAAAGCTTTGAGCAGGTAGATGGAAGAAAAAGAGACATGCAAACTGCAATAGAGTCATATTGTCTAGAAAGTATTCAGAATATAATGTTAGGAGAAGTGAAAATCAGTACCATCACACCACGCCCTCAGAGAGCCCACATTTCAAATTTGTCCAAAAAAAGAGAGAGTTAACTCTCAGTATATGTGAAGTCCATCTAGAGCAGACAAGGCACATGGAACTGCTGCAGTGGAGATGTTCCCTCTGTCTCTGTCAGGTGTTACTGTGTTCAGACTCACCAGATATTCACACAAGCAGTGAGTGCCAAGGTAACCAGAGACTCTCAACAAACCAACATGGAATGAGAACTGAGCAGAAATTTTAATAATATTAATGGTTTTGCAAAGACTTCAGCAAAAGCATGCAATAAGCATACCATTGTTGGATGGACATTTTGGGTGCTGCATTTCTTTGAATGGCAATTTGGCTTTGTTTCAAAAACAGTCCATGATGCCAGAGTCGTCTCTATGACAAAAGGAATGGGACTTTGCCCATAATTTGATGACAAAGACACAAGAAAAAAAGAAATTGCGTGGAGAAGAAGGTTTACTGGGAGTACTGACTAAAGCTGCTTTTGAAAGCCAAGTGTATTTCTGAGAGAAGTTGATAAGCATTGAATGTAATTTTCTCTTTCTCATTGGACCATCTTCTGTAAATTTCTTCATGTAACTCAGCTACAGACAAACTGTCCTGGAGAAAGGGATTTAGTGTGTGCCTATAGGATAAGAGCAGTGGCAGTTTATGAGAGAACCTATGTGATTGGCAGGCTGACCAGCACATTTGGAGAAGGTAATTGCTTAAAAAGAATACGTGCTAATATTTTTTTTTGCTGTGAAAGAGGAGTGGGGGAAGAGGGGAGAAGTAAGTGGTTGAAGGGGAAAGCTGAGAATACCTTCTCTTTATTAATTCTTTTTCTCTATTTTTTTTTGGTTCTGTTTTGGCCAATAGTACTTTGATACCACCTGTCATATGACAGCTATGATTCTCTGTTTATGTATTGTCTATTCCAAGTGCATTATACAAGTAATTTGAATCTTTTAGACAGAAAGATTATCCACAAAACACTTTCTAGAAGAACCTTGAAGAAAATTATATATGGGTAAACTACAGACAAATAAAACAATTGATGGGTTTTTTTTCAGTTCAGAGGCCAAATGCAAGCAAAAAGAAAGGGGGGAGGGAGAAATCTGCTTTGAGTGAAATGAAGTAGGAAATTGCAATCTAAGGGATGGAATTGCCCAGTGGGAAGGCTAGACTGAAGGCAGACATGTTACGTACTGACCCTTCACAGCATTCCAAAACAAAATATATAATGAATTCTGCCTTTACATGAAGAAGCAGTACAAGGAAAAAAAAAAACAAAAAACAACCCAACAAGTTATAGGAGAAACATCTGAAATTTGCTACATTTTACAGGTCCTGAACTGGTTTGTTGTGTTGCTGGTGATGAGATTTGAGAGTATTTTATTGTAAAAATGAAACTACGTTTTCCTTAATAATTACTTTAGAGGAAGTAATTATTTTCTTCTTTCAGAAGAAAGTTTTAGGCAGCGTTTTTTTAAACAATTTCAGAAACATATTATCCTGATGTTGAAAAGTTACAATTGGAGTCTCTGAAATCATCTCATTCACATCCCTCTCTGCTTTTTGTTAAAACTCAATGCAGGTTCAACTTTTATCAGCTCACAAAGGTGGTGTAAAATGAGAACAGTACACTGAGCTACCACCGTAGCGCTGAAGGTATTCAGAAGTGAAAAAGCAAGTGTGCTAATTTTTGTACAGACAAGCCTCCAACACTGTCTTCCTCCTCCACAACTGAGAGCAAAGGAGCACCACATATTTCAAGGGTGCTTCCTACAGCACCATTCATGCCACCAGACTCCATTAAGAACATTTGTAACTCATTCCTTGTAGGGAAGTAATGTACAATGTTACTCAAAATCTCCATGTAGGAAAATGGAATAATAAATATTTTTGTTCTGACATCATACTTATCTGCAAGATCTATTGCATTCCAAGATTACTGAGTGGTCTTCTATTAAGATTCTCAGCTTTTTATTGGAAGCTAAAGTAACTAATTCCTAGTTAAGAAAAGCATAAAGAACAGTGTGAACCAACAAGATACAGTCTTATTATACAATACATATACAAATGCAATTTCAAATACAATACTGTTTGATCATATGAGATCTTTCTTGCAAATGAAGGGATTTTTGTCATTGTATATCGCAGCTGACTTTATTTTGAACATCAATGATAACCTAGTGTAGTACCAACAGCTCTAAATAACTAACTACCCTTAGAGTCCTCGAGGAAATTTGTACTTTTTGCTTTCTAGTTTTCTGCAGCATTCAGTCTGGGCAGTGTCTTTGGTCTGCATGCACCTCTGTACTCTTCCTGCTTGGGGAGCCATATCACCTATCTCATTCCCCATTGCTGTCTTAAAGATCTCACACAAGGCCCCTTTTTTCATTAAGAAAACTCAGTCAAACCTGTAGGAGACTCAGAAAACCTATACAGCTTACCCTCTCCTCTAGCCTCTGAATAAGCAGAACTCAGGTTGTTCTTCATAGATAGCTTCATAAACACATTAAAAACATAAGAAATGTTTCTCTACATAAGAAACATTTCTCACACAAACTATTGTAGCCTCCTAGTACTGTGCCTTTCAGTACAACCTCAGAGCTTATAAAAAAATTTCCAGAAAACAACTGACAGAAGTTACTTTACACTGATCCCTGATCACCACTAAAGAAAAGGCTGTCTCTTGCAATTGCATGCATGTCCTTCAGTAAAATGGTCTCTCTAAAGACAGATAATGTCAGCGAAGAGGTCGAGAAGGGTTAGTTATGGTCATGCAAAATTAAGTCAAGCTCTTAAAATTCCACCATTTTCTGATGCAGGAATCTACTAAAAGAAGAGTTAGGAAAGGCGGTTACAGAGACGCCCTAAGTATTCTGTGAGGTGTATTCTGCTTTAAAAAATTACATTTTCTTTTAATTGTAAAGAATTTAAACGAATAGATGCATAGTTGCCTTTCAAGCACAGTGTTATCCAAGTACATCCTCATAGACTTTAGTCTCCTAACTAGCAGGCTACAGAAATTCTCAATTTTTTGTGTGTAAAAATAATAGTACTAATTAGAACTGTTTCAAAGATCAGAAAATTGTTCTTAATCACTTTCTGAGGAGCACATGTACTCCATTATATATCTAACTGCAGTGCTAAGACACAACAATGTCTGCTTTACCAAATTCTTTATATATGCCTCCAGAACATTCGTAGGTTCAAGACTTGGTCCCAAAAGTATATTAAGACCTAAGTAAATATTCCCTTTCATTCTCATACTGTTATAAATAGATATTGTATTTTGTGCCATTTAAATTTTGAAAAAAATATAAATTATGTATTTTGAACAGAATAGAGAGAATTGTAGAGGGAGAAAATGACAAGTGAAGTCATAAATACTTTTTCTATAAATTTTCATTGTTTCTTAATATATTTTATTTGTTTTTTCACTCCAAACTCTTAGTCCTGTACTTTTCCACCTGCTGAGAGGCTCTTTGCCTTTTTTAAGCTTAGCAACTAGGCTATTTTTTCTCAGAAATTTTGTTAAAATAAAAACAGCTTCTGGAATTCACAGTAAATGCTTTGTCATTGACCTTGAAAGTACTTTGGCAAGCAAGGGATTTCTATACTTTGCCAAAAAAGTACTGGCGATAGCAGAAATTTTGTCACAGTCGAAACTACAATAGTTACTCCACTGTGTTGTTGGTAGCTTCACCTATCAGTATCCCCAATGGCAATACTGTATTTCAGGTGTCAACTGACAGGCATTTAATGTTGGAAGAATAGGGATTTTAGAGAAACAACATCACAAGGAGCCGTATAATGCACTGGAAACCTAATATCTCGAAATCCTTATTTTTGTCATATTTCTTATAGTTCTGTGAGCAAATAGTGCAGGGTGCTTTAAAATACATTTTATTTTACTAAATTAAGGAAACTTATTTCAGTACAATGAAATATTTTAGTCATCAATCTCAGGCATGCTTTGAACTAAATACAGAGCTATAAATTAACTCTTATTTTTCACCAAAAGGTTTTGGTTTTTTTTTTGGTTTTTTTTCCTCCTTATGGGTATAAATTTTATGGAAGAAAAAGGCAGACTATCCAAGAGTTAAACAGGAAGAAAGCTGTTTTTCAGAGCTCTCTTAGTAATTTAGTTTGACTTAGTCATAATTTTTGGCCTGAAATCCTTTGCTACAAACAAAACAAGTTTTGAGGCCATACAGTATGACTGATGGGCATTATTTATATTTAAGGAAATTGAACTTGTCTATCACCTCCGTTCCTCTGCCTCTTTGTTTAAGAATTAGAGCAGTATGGTTGAAACCCTCAATCACATATTTATGTTTGCAAACAGCATAGGAAAGATTTTGACACCCTTTTGCAGGTGTGGGTCCAGACTTCTCAAGACTGATAACCCACCTGTGCATCAGGTGACATGACACGTCCCTGTCAGTGGAGCTGAAGTTACCTGGTGCTTCCAAGGGCAGGTGCTGTAATGAACATTTCAGCAGAAAACTTCTGTGCCCATGGCTGCAGAGCTGATGAGTTCCTTCAGCGTGGAAAATCTATCTCCCTGCTCAAAGGCTCTGGATTTTTTCCTGCTTGGGAAACAGAAGGGACCATTTCAGTGAAAGCTCTTCTATGAAATGCACAGACAGAAGTTCTCTTGAGTAAAGAATCATGCTGAAGAAGAAAGGTAAGCTTTCCCACATGGCAAGACCTTGAAACTAGAGCAGAGGGACGTGTCCCAGCTCCCCTGCTCCCAGGAGCACAGTGCTGGAGTCATGACTCAGAGGCAGCTCTGAAGCAGCTGAAAAGGCTATGTCTCAAGCTGCAGAGAGTGCCAGAGCCTGGTGCCACTCTCTGAGGACAGCAGGGACAACAGCTGTGGGAGGTGCTCTCAGGTCCACAGTCGGCCCAGCCTAGTGGAGGAGCTGAGAGATGAAGTAGAAAGACTGAAAAGGATTAGGGGCTCTGAGGAGGAGACTGACTGCTGGAGCCATACTCTACCATGCCTTAGAGAAACTCATTTTCCATCTGCTTCACAAGAAGCAATGGATCCTCTACCCTTTCACCACCAGGCAGAAAGAGGGGACCTTGAGAGATGGAGGGGAATGAAACCTGGTGTCTGCTTGGGTTACCAGGTGCATCCCTTTCCAACCTACCTCACATTCACAAGTGAGTTTATACAGTAGGTGCCAGGCCCTGGAATCTGAGGACCGGGGAAATGAGAATGTGGCTGAATGTCCATTTGGTTTGTAAGGGTCACCTATGGCAGAACAGCCGACCCCCTGCATCACAGCATCCTCAGTTAAGGCAAAAAGAAGGGAGTAGTCATTGTTGACTGCCTTCTGAGGCAAGCAGAGGTCCCAATATGCCAACCAGGTCCAGTCCATGGGAAGGTGTGTTGCCTTCCTGGGGTCTGGATAAAGGGACATCACCAAGAAATGGCCCAGCCTGTTATGGCCACTGATTATTACCTGCTACTGCTTTTCCACGTGGGCAGTATCAAGAAGGCTTTGAACAATCGAGAGGGACCTCAGGGCCTTGGGACTTGGCTGAGGGCCCTGAAGCACATGTGGTGTTCTCTTCTGAGCTGCCAATGGCCATTTCACATTTTGACACCACATCTTCTGTTTAAGGCCAGTTTTCAACAGCCATCAGAAGTTCAAAGAAATGGCTTGTCATGCTCACATATGCAGTACAGGGTTATTCTTCCCTCTATCAAATAAAAAGGAAAATTTTTGTTTGTGAGAACAAACGTTTTTAATACTATGCAGATGAAAACTAGCTTAAAAATAAGAACTTAGTTATTTCCCATTTTGTCTTCAACATTTTATATGTTTTATTTTTCTTTTATAAAACAGTAAGTGACAAAGAATTCAGTTGGTATAATACAAAATTTCTGTAATGCAGTCATTAACTGTTACATTTTGGGAGCAAAATACTGCTAATTCAGCCTGTTCTGATTTCAGGCTATTGATTTAGAAATAAAACTAAATGTATCACATTAGCATGAGAAGCCTTCTATATATATAGCCAGCTATAGCTGACAACTAAATCAAGAAAGATGGGAAGGGAAGGGAAGGGAAGGGAAGGGAAGGGAAGGGAAGGGAAGGGAAGGGAAGGGAAGGGAAGGGAAGGGAAGGGAAGGGAAGGGAAGGGAAGGGAAGGGAAGGGAAGGGAAGGGAAGGGAAGGGAAGGGAAGGGAAGGGAAGGGAAGGGAAGGGAAGGATGACCTATACTCTTCAGCCAAATCTGGTAGATCAGAGACATGTGAACAGACCTGTCACGTATGGCTGAACACCTTAGGAATCCATGATAGGCAGTTTTAATGAGTTTTTTATGACTCCATAACTGAGTTAGTTCTAAGGTCCAGAACATCTCTGAACAACCTCCTTTTCCATACTCCATTATTATTGTCTCTCACATCCGTCTGGAACCTCCCTTGCTGGAGTTTAAACTTCTTATTTCTTGTCCTTTGACTACTGAGAGCTGTAGTCTTTTAAGCAATGTTTTATGCAGGAGAAGATTGTTGCATCTCCATTAGATTATTATCCAGCTTTTCAAATATCTCTAGTTAATTGGAAAGCCTGCTTCCCAGAGCATGCTCAGAGCTCTATAGCATATAACCATGACTTCCTTTGGTCTCTCTCTCAGGCACCACTTTCCTTGAACTGGAATACTGATGTTAGGATGTGGTACATCTTCTCCATCTTCTTCCTCGTAAAGAATATTTTCCTTTCTCTGTGGCCGTATTATTCTTTATGCTTCCAAGGAAGACATATGCATACTTGTCCTTTTTTGCATAAACATGACATTACTGGTTCATAGAGGTTTGTGATCCTGTATCCAGATTTTTACAGGTAATCCCCATGGTATCTTTATGCAGCTGCTTTGTGTTCATCATATAGCACTGTGCTTGTCCCTGCTCAGGACTGTCTTTTCTTTCTACCAGTCAAGACCACTTGTTATTTTTATTAGATCTCTTTAGTTTTCTTTTAGTCCATCTTATCTTGCTGACAACTTTGAATTTCATAAATAAAATCCAGTACACCAATAAAAATAATTAAATCTAATTGCTAACAGAAAATCATTCTGCTGCTCTATGTACACTCAGTCTGTAGGCATCAATATTGCTGCCTTTGGAAGAAATTTATTTCAAGATTTTTTTCTATTTTAAGAAAGTACATATTTTAATTTAACAGATGGAATGAACTTTTCCCCTAAAGCTTTTCTTAATTTCAAAGAGAAAAGTTATTCAGAAATATTAATAACATTTTTTTGTCTCATCTTTTTTCCTCTCCTATGTTGCTTTTTTGTCCTCAGTGCAGCATAAATAATAAAATTCCGGAAACTTTTAGCATTACTCTTGCCATTACTTGTGTGTCCATGCAGCTGTGTTAAATAAAGAGCAATGATTTTGCATAATCTATATTTTGTATTGTACTTTTGAATTGTTCAATGTTATATCTACTCTGTGTCCAGCTACCCTTTCTCTCACACTGAAGCAGGTAAAAATGCCAAATGGGAATCATGAGATATCTTTCTTGGTACTACTGAAATTTCCTGCAGTTGTAGATTTTTATAAGTTCTGTCTCAATAATGGCTAAAGCTTCATAAAGAGAATCAGGAAATGTATTCTTGCATCACAGAGCTATGTCTCTTACTAAAATATAACATAGTTGTGATAGAACATTAACTTGTCACTGACCTTGGAACTTACAGACTAGTTGACAAAATGAACAAGCAGAAAAGCAAGGAGCAGATTTCCCGTAAGATCCATTACACACACTACCATTTTCAGTATCCCTGGCATATCAAAATATGAATGAATGTGGCTTCCCCTAGGTTGTTTTCTACTGCAATGTGCTAAAACTGACATTAGCACTAAATTTTTGCCTCATTCAAACTGATCTTGTTCTACAAAGAAAAAAACTAATATCATGCCTGAGAAATTATAGTGGATGATGCATTTGTAAACTTATTAAGAAACAAGCTATTATCTTAAAAGGTTTATTTTACTTTATAACATGGATAAACATATAATTACTGCAGAATTCAGCAGTAGGCAATCAGATGTTATCTTCAGATTAATGGATAATTATCCACTTAAAGTGGTTAAATACTTCAAAACTCTAATGCCCAGGTAATTGCACCCTTTATATTATGACAACACTGTATCTTTGGTGGTAAATGCAGAGCCACAGATTAACTATTGAGAGAAGTGTCTGACATGGCTAAAGGAATATTAGCACCTTCTGGTGCAGTAGATGTGTTTCACATCCTGAGACAGCAGCAGCTGCTTATCTTTACAAAGCAGCTGCTGTCGTTGACATGGCTGCTGTACCCATCCTCTATCAAACACGTATGTATGTGTAAGTGAATGCACAAACTCATAGATGCACATGCCCTCATACACTCAAAGGCATAGAGATATACACAAGAGTTTGCCTATTTCTTGCCAAATGATGGGAAAAATTGTCCCTTAAAAACAGTCTGTGATATGTTACTTTTAGTTCCAGATAAGCAGGTACCAAATATTGCTGTATAAGACTAATAAGTGATATTTTGTTTGTTCTTGTCTCTACTATGCAGTATTTTTGGCAGTTTTCTAACAGGCTAAGATACTGCACTACACATATGTGATACTTCTCCCAGTTTGTCTTGAAACTTTAATCCTCTTATTTTGGTTTAAGCTTTGATTTGTCTTTCAATCACTTTTTATTTGCTTAATTGCTAGGGGATTTAAGCAGCTGCTATTCTACTTCATCATAGAATCATAGAATGGTTTCCTTTGCATGCCCTTGCAAGAAGTTGCATTCAGGTCTACCCTCTAAAGTACCGAAATGTTGCAATGACATCTCACTGAAGCCTTCTGCAGACCTGTGATCATCTTAGCACTGCTCTTCTGGAATCACTCCAACATGTCCAGGTCTTTCTTGGCTGAGGACCTCAGAGCTGGAGCAGTACTCCAATGAGGACTCTATAAGAGCAGAGTAGAGGGGCAGAATCAGCTCAATCTGCTGATCACACTGCTTTTGATACAGCCTAGGTACAGTCATCTTTCTGGGCTGTGCCTAGAAATTTATTTTCCTTGTGGGCCAGGTACAAAAAAACACCTTTGGAAAACTGGCATTTTTTATTGAGTGTCTGTGGTGAATCAAAGGCTGATCTCAATCAGTCACAGACCAGGGTATTCTGGCAGTGTGAGGCCCTCAGTAGAGGTTAATGCCTGGGGTCTGTACATGCACCCATCCCTGGTGTGTGCTGCCACACAATGCTCCCTCAGGATGCTGTACAAGCTCAGAGCAGCTGCCATCTCTGGGGACCTGCCTGGTGCTAGCAGCAGGATGTTCATGGTGTTCCCATGATACAGGGGCACCAGAGCACCCTGCATGTTAGAGTCCTATGGTCCCCTCTCATTTTTTTGAGATCAAGGCACTGATACTTTCAAGACACAGAAATGAGTAATCAGTTCCAGTTTTCCAGTTTTTCATCACAGAATCACAGAATAAACTGAGTTGGAAGGGATTCTCAAGGATCATCAAGTCCAACTCCTAGCCCTGCACAGGGCTGCCCCCAGGAGTCACACTGCATGCCTGAGAGCATTGTCCAAACACTTCTTGAACTCTGTCAGGCTTGGTGCTGTGATCACTTCCTTGGGAACAAGGGAGCCTCTTCTAGCACCCAGCCACCATCAGGGTGAAGAACCTTTTTCCTAATATCCAACCTAAACCTCCCCTGAATGAACTTCAAGCCATTCCCTTGGGTCCTGTCACTGGTCACCACAGAGATCAGTGCCTGTCCCTCCTGTTCCCCTCACAAAGAAGCTGTAGACTGCAGTGAGGTCTGCCCTCAGACTCCTCCAGGCTGAGCAAACCAAGTGACCTCAGCCACTCCTCATCCAGCTTCACCTCAAAGCCCTTCAGCATATTTATTGCCCTCCTTTGGACACTCTCTAATAGTTTAATGTCTTATATTGCAGCACCCAAAACTGCCCTTAACACCTGAGGCGAGGCTGCCCCAGTGCAGAGCAGAGCAGGACAATGCCCTGCCTTGCCTGGCTGGCCATGCTGTGCCTGATGCCCCCCAGGACAGGGTTGGCCCTCCTGGCTGCCAGGGCACTGCTGGCTCATGTTCAATTTGCCATCGACCAGGACCTCAGGTCCCTTACCACAGTGCTGCTCTCCAGCCTCTTGTTCTTCAGTCTCTATATACATCTAGAGTTTCCCTATTCCAAGTGTAGAATTGGGCACTTGCCCTTGTTAAACTTCTTACAGGTGGTGATTGCCCAGCCCTCTAATCTGCTGAGATTTCTCTGGAGGACCTCTCTGCCTTTAAGGGAGTCTACAGGTCCCCTCAGTTTTGTGGCAGGGTGCATGATGCACAGTTTTCATCTAGTTCTGTGCATTCTATTGTTCTGCTTTGTAGATGAATAGCAAAAAATTTAATTTCTATTTAAATATCTCAGTATCAATATCTGTACGGCTGAGAAGCAGTACATAGGTATCTGCTTAAATCAGAAATATACATTTCCTCTTCACCAAAGGGAAATCATACTTGACCAATCTAATAGCCTTCTATGATGCCATGGCAGGATGGATTGAGGAGGGGAGAGCAATGGATGTTGCCTACCTTGGCAACTGATACTTTCGAGACACGGAAATGAGTAACCAGTTCCAATGCTTTTTCATCACAGAACCACAGACACTGTACATAACATCCTCCTAGGTAAGCTCAGATAATGTGGGTTGAATGAACAGTGAATCAAGGCCTCTGGCTGCATGGCAGAGCTCAGAGGTCATGATCAGAGAAGTAGAACCCAGCTGGAGGCCTGCAGTCAGTGGCATTGCCCAGGGATCAATACTGGGACTGGCCTAATTCAGCTTGTTTATCAATGACCTGGATGAATGGAGAGAATGTAACCCCAGCAAGTTTGATGATGATGATGATGATGATGATGATACAAAACTGGGGGAGTGGCTGATACAGCTGGAGGCTCTGCTGCCATTAAGTGGTACCTTGATAGGCTGGAGAGCTGGGTGGAGAGAAATCAAATGAGGTTCCACAAGGGCAAGTGCAGGGTCCTGCGCCTGGGGAGGAATAACCCCAAGTACCAGCGCCGGCTGGGGCTGACCTGCTGGAGAGCAGCTCTGCAGAGAAGGGCCTGGGAGTCCTGCTGGGTGACAAGCTGGCCATGAGCCAAGCAGTGCCCTTGTGGCCAGGAGGGCCAATGGGATCCTGGGGTGCTTTGGGAAGAGCGTGGCCAGCAGGCTGAAGGAGTTGATCCTCCCGCCCTGCTCAGCCCTAGCCAGGCCACATCTGGAGTGCTGTGACCAGTTCTGGGCTGCTCAGTACAAGAAAAACAAGGAGCTACTGGAGAGGGTCACAAAGGTGATGAGGGGTTTGGAGCATCTCTCTTATAAGGAGAGACTGTGGAGACAGGGCCTGTTTGGTCTGAAAATGACAAGTCTGAGAGGGGTTTGCATTTATGCATATAAGTATCACAGAGGTGGGTGCCAAGAAGATGGTGCCAGAGTCTTTTCAGTGGTTTCCAGTGACAGGATAAGAAACAAATAGCCATAAACTAAAACACAAGAAGTTACACCTCAGCATGAGGAAGAGCTTCTTCACACTGAAGGTGGCAGAGCTGGGCTGGTTGGGGCTGACCAGGGAGATTGTGGAGTCTCCCCTCTGGGGACATTGAAAACCCACCTGGACATGTTCCTGTGTAATGTGCTCCAGGTGACCCTGCCTTGCCTGGGGGTTGCACTAGATGATCCCCAGAGGTCCCTTCTAACATTAACAATTCTGTGACTCTGTGATTTTTTCCAAATCTTTTATCAGTTCAAGAGAGATTTATTTCCCCAGACACCTGTTCATTTCTATTAGAAGAACCAGAGTAATAGAAGATGTTTTATGGATCCAAGCTACATATTGAATGTTTGTGCCAGGTCTGTTTAACTAAGATTTTTCTTTATAGGCATAATATTGTTTATTGCGCCCCTCAAAGCGCTTGCTAGAAATATTTGTTCCTATTAATGTCTCAATTTATTCAGTGGAAATATTCAGATTAAAGAAAATCTGATGAGTTTTGCTTTCCATTAAGAGCAAACTTTTTCATTGACTTAGTCTTATTTTCTTCATCTGAGTTGAAAAATAAAAGTTTTTGATATCTCTTGTCCTAAATTCTCTGGCTTCCCTCACTTTTTATTCAGACAGATAATTTCCACAGTTGTTTCTCCCTCCTGACAATTTTTTCCCGCATTCTTTATTCAGGTCCCTGTAAGCAAGACATTCTTCAAAGCTTTCCACTAATTTAAAATTTTTTCTTTCTGTCTCTCCCTTATCTATGACAGTGAAATTGCTGATGGTTCTTCAATCTGATGTGTACACAGAACTGAATTTCAGGATCTTTCAGATGCTTTGCAGCTTTTCTGGGTGAGCAAAAATATTTTAAGTCCAGCTCTGTGGCTCTGCAATCTGTCTACAAGCCACTCCTCAGGCATATGACTAGTTTAAATCTCATTTTAAATTCTTCCTCAGTTCTCTTCATAAATTCTCTAAGATCGTTTCAGATACTCTTTTAGGTTTCTCTCCTTTGGGAAGATTTTATCAATATTTGGACAGTTTTAGTCTTGTGAAATCTTATCTGTTTTATAAATGAAGTAGAAGCTTCACAGTACCTTCCACATGAACACTCTCCCTCCAACTAGATGAAAGCAGTCACAAACTTACTTTTCTATAAACAAGGAAAAATAGGTGCCAGAGGCTTTACATTACTTTTTAATTTTAAATTATCTGCACAAATCACTCAGTAAAGCAGGTCACAAAAGAACACAAAAGTAATCCAATGTCTCATCAGGAATGTAAGCAGATGTGGGCTTAAATGAGGGTCTTGCATATTTCCTTACACTGCAACATGAGAATTTATTGGTATTTCAGCACGAGACATATTGATACTAACATTTCATCTATTTTTTTTTACTTGCTGTATTTTGAGAATAGGCTTATATGTTGAAACTAGTTACCCACCAGAGAATTAATTGCCCTGGAGACTCCTGAATTTTATGAACTATCTGCTTTAGAGGAAGTTTAATAATATGCAGTCTTAAGAACTAGAGAATGCATTTCAAATAAAAAGAGATTTACATTGAATTCTGAATGTTAACATTAATATTCCAGGTTTAAAGCACAGGTTTACTTTTAAGTGCTGGTATTATTTCAGATGCTGCATTTGCATAAAAGCTATTGATTTATTGTATTTGACTTCTACAGGAATATGAACTGCACTAATAACTCATTTAATATGTTTCATAAAACCATATCTAACAATTCAATATATTTATCAATTCCACTGGCGAATATACACTACAAATATGACATATAGGCTTAGTTTCAGAGATGAATTATGCAATTATGCAATGCATTTCAACTTTTGTAGAAGCCTTCAGAAATCACTGCTTTACACTTAGCTGTGAGATATATATACATATATATATATATATATATATGTATATGTATATTACACACAGTGGTGACCTGGTGACCTATTTGTATAGGTCTTGGGCTAGAATTTATTACTCCATATAAGAGCTTTTGAGAATTGAATAAGGTTTTAGGGAGATTAGCATTGCATCTATTTATTTGACTTTTTTATTAATTGAAAAATCTAATTTAATTTAAAAAGTTATGACAGAATCAGACATTATGTAGGACTGCTGATGATGATGATGAGTTTCTCCAAATTCTACAGATAGTAAAAGTATTAACTAATGCATCTATTTATTTTTGGCTTACAGAAAAAAATCCACATGCTCTGCTTTGCCTTTAACTATTTATGGTCTTTCAGTTGCCATTACTTTGGAGGTATTCTGAAGTGATCTTTCTGAAGGGCTTAACTGGGAATTTTTAGAATCTCCCTACTTATCATGATAGTGGTTTTGCATTTATGGTATCTTTATTCCTCCCTACTGCTACCACTGTTGTGAACTTATTGCTGAAATAATTATTCATTCATTAAATAAAAACATGAGGAACCTACTATTCTCTCATCATAGTTATTAGGGGCTATAAAATTCAATATTCCCTAGCCCATTGTGTACTAGGACTGGCTTGGTAGATGAGGTGACAGCATTGGATATTGTCTACCTTTACTTCAGGAAGGCTTTTGACAATGCCCCCCATCAGATTGTCACAGGAAAGCTGGTGAAGCATGGGCTGGAGGAGCAGTGGGCTGAAAAAATGGCTAAACAGATGTTCTGAGCCCATGGTGATCAGCGGCATGAAGTCTTGATGAAGGCCAATGCTATGTTCCAGGGGTCAATACTGGCTCCAGTCCTGTTCAGCTACTTCATTCATGCCCTGGATGATGGGTCAGAAGGTACCCTCTGAAAATTTGCTGATGCCACAAAACTGGTGGGAGCCCCTGACACAGCAGAGAGCTGTGCTGCCATTCAGAATGTCATCAGTAGGCTAAAGAAATGGACTGACTGGAACCTTGTGCAGCTCAACTAGGGGAAGTAAAAAGTCCTGCCGCCAGGGAAGAATGACCACAGGCACCAGTACATGCAGGAGATTGTCTGGAAAGCAGCTTTCCAGAAAAGGATACTGGAGTTCTTGGTGCTCAGCGGGAGCATGACCATGCAACATGTATGCTTGAGGTAAAAAGAGGCTAATGTTATTCTGGGATGCATTAAGAAGTGTGTTGCCAGCAGGTCAAGGTAAGTGGCCCTGTACTCAGAAGTGGTGAACCACACCTGAAGTGCTGTTTGCAAGGTTGTAAATAGCTGAAGGGAGGGTACAAAGAAGACAGAGCCAGGTTCTGTTCAGTGATGTCCAGCACAGGACCAGAGGCAATAATGAAGCACAGGAGGTTGTGTGTATACGTGACCCTGCTTGAACAGCAGGTTTGAACTAGAGGGCCTCCAGATGTCCCTTCCAGCATCAACCACTCCATGATGGTATGGTTCTGCCATGCATGCATTTTTGATACTATGCTCTGGCACTACCTTTGCTCCTGCTTTAAAATCTGAGCCAATATTAACTTTCATCTAAGTATGAATCACAGGCAAAAACTACAAAAATATGCCCTTTATGCTCCTTCCATTTTCTACCGAGAGACTAAGAAATGCTTTGGAAAAAAAAAACACTTCAGAGTTCATAATCTGATGATACATGTGGCTGAACTTCCCTTTGGACTGTAAAACTTTTAAATTGAACTATGAGTAATCGAAATAGTTTGCTAGACCAAATCACCATTTCTAATGAAGTTCCAGTTTGAGAAGAAGGAACATGGAGACACAGAACTATTTTCCAGGCTGCAAGTTTCTCCAAACAAATTGCATCCTTCAAATTAATCTTGAAATATGTTCAAGTTCACTGAATAGTGAAAGCTAATGAGACAAGGAATAATTTTGTCCCATAGAAATAGTTTGTTAGAATAAATTAGGGCTAGCCTTTTCAGCTCGTACATAGAAGACAGATATTATTCTATGAAAAAAAGGGAAATCTGGACCATCTCTTATGAATTAATCTGATTAAAAATTTGAATTTTTCTGAAATAAATTAAAACACTTCAACATTTATTTTTGTCCTAAATAGTATTGAATTGTGTCATTGTCCACAGAATTCCAAAAATATAAGCATCAAATATTGAGATATCCATTTCACATAAGCATACAAAGCCAGATATATGTTTTCTTTAATTTCTAGGATTTAAGAAAATGGTTACCTTTACTCAATGCACTGAAATTTTTCTACCAATGGTAAGATAAATTCAGGCATGTCATTTTGTATGTTTCTTTTTCCTCAGGAGATGAGGCTACCTGATGAAAATGCCACAAATTAACATTTAGATCAACCAAAGGCGAGACCAGTGTGTCACAGAAAATACATTTCAAATGCAAATATTAGCTCAGAGGAGAGCCTGGAAACATGAGACAGAAGCTGGAGTGCTGTGGCATTCAGGGATTCACTGACAAATTTCCATTTGATTAACTCCAGCATATTCAAATTTAAAAATAAAATGTCTTAAACAAAGTTAACCTTATCAAAAATTAAAGAAAGTAAAAGACTGAAGAGGGGCAGAAAAAGTATTAAAAGAAGGTAATAAAGCATTGAGATGTTATTTTCTAAGACTTTGGAGCAAGTCAAAACATGGGATAAAAAGATAATTCTACCTTTTGATTTTCAGTTGAGTTTACTTTTTCACTCAGTACAAATGACTCTTTAACATGAACTTCATACTGCTTCAAGTTAATTAACTGCATCTTATTGCAAGTGAAGTCAACATTTCAATGCAACATTATAGACTGATTGCCCTTCTAAGGAAAACTGACATTCTCTGCATAATTGGAAGCAGCTCACTTCTCATATAGAAAGCAACTTCCAGTTTTCTTAATATTGCTTAAAGTAATCAATCAACAGTACAACTAGGAATATAAAACACCCCTCACCCCAAAAACTGGCCATTAAAAAAGTGAAGACTGATACATCATTTGCACTATATAAAAAGTACAAAGAGATGCAGAATTATCCAAATTCAACTTTGGTACTGCATGTTGCATACCACATGGTTTATCCTATTATCCATAACAATTTTTGGGGATAGCTGTAGTCCATGCCTAAAAAGTGGTTCTGTTCATGTTTTCTTCTCAGCCCAAAATTTTCCTATGCCTTCTTCTTGTTCAGATACAGAAGGTTATGAATTTGGCCATTTGACCAGTCTGAGAATTCAAATTCTGGATGAAACTGTGAATAGTAAATTTATAGATGCGCTCATTTGAAGTCCAGAGTGCTTTTGTTCTACTGTTCATTGATGCACTTATATTCTAAGTTTCTAGTGAATGGCCAGATCCATAAACTTACATGTAATATATAATTCCACTAAAACCTACTTTTGTATTGATTCTTGCATTGATGATTATTTGGGTTATATGCAATTAAGTGGGTGAATAAACCATTCAGAGATTACTAAACAGCCTCTGCCCTTCTAAAGTATTTACAAATGGAAATATCACTTTTTTTATTAAAATAATTTCAGAATAATATTTCTTTGGTTTTGTTTTCCCCATGGACACTTATAAGGAATAAAGATTCTCTAGAAAATGAACTCTTTCTTTAAAGTATTAGCTTTCTCTTTCCAACACAGGCAAGTTGACAAGAATGCAGCAAGGGACAGTAAAAATACTAATGAACTATAATAAAACCACTGATTATATTCAAAGACAACAGGACAACGACATTTTATAATATGAATTTTGCTATTTGATGACTAGGGTAAAGGTTTTCCATACTTTTACAAACACAGCTCCAGTATTTACCTACTATTTAAATTAAAATGTATCATGATTGATTGAGATTAATCATCACTGTTGTTATAAATCTATCATAACAAATTTTGAATTCTAATTTTGTTTTAGTTACAGAAGACCAGTTTAATGAAGTTGTAATTTATGCTTAATTTAGCGGTATTTTCATTTTACAGTCTTTCAGTTCATAGAATAACATAGAGGAAAAAAATTCAGTGACTGAACAGTTTGCAATAATGATAATCTATTAATTTTAATTTTTTTCTTCTCTTTACTCATGAATTTGTTAAAGCATAATGTAACAGTCTCCATAGATTTTTCTATCAATATTAGTACTACCTATCCAAACCACATAAAATATTTTCTCACTTCAAATTTAAAAAATTTCTAATCTGAAAATTTTAATCTAAATCACAGATCTAAACTCCTTTGACCTTACTGCTTAAAACTTGCTATATGAGAGAGTGAAGAACTTCAATATTGTAAAGAAAATAAATTCTTGTAAAATGCAAATTCTTTAATTGCTTATGATTACAATTGGTTATGATTAAAATTGCTTGTTAAAGAAGGAGTAAATAATATAGGCCCTTGCTCCTTGTAGCATAGGGAAACCACTTACTATGTGGCAAATGTCAGTAAACACTTGATCTTTCTATTATTTCACCAGAAACAACCATATTAATCTCAAAGCTACCTTTCCATTACAACTTTCTGGAGAAGAGGAACGGAGTGCCTGAAGAGAGCTGGGATAGTGAAGTGACATCTCTTGAGACTTTGCCCTTATACTTCCAACAAATGACCAACAAATGAGTCCAAACAGCAAATATGAGGAAGACTTCAAAGTTTGTTTCTGAAGCATGTTGTTTCTTATGAGCTCTTGAGGAAACAAACTTACCTTTCTACATTGAATCTCTGAAGTGAAAAACAGGAAGGTTTAAGCAACTCAATGGTCATGAAATACACACACCTTTGATTTTGACATTATTTGTGCAAGTCATCAATACTCTACACATTTCTGGAGTCTGTGATGATCATGGAATTAAGTTGGAAAAGACCTCCAAGATCATCGATTCCAACCATTAACCCAACACTGCCAAGTCCACCACTAAATCACATCCCTAAATACCAAGTCCACATATCTTTTAAATACCTTCAGGGATGCTGACTCCACAGCTTCACTGGACAGCTGGTTTCAGTGCTTGACAACCCTCTCTTTTTGATATTCTTCCTAACATCCTATCTAAACCTCTCCTGGTGCAACTTGAGACCATTCTGTCTTGTCCTGTCTCCCCCTACCTGGAAGAAGAGACCTCTCTACAACCTTGTTTCAGGTAATTTTAGAGAGTGATAAGGTCTCCCCCAACCCTCCTTTTCTCCATGCTAAACAGCATCCTTAGCCACTTCTCACGAAATTTGTGCACCAGACCTTTCACAACCTTTGTTGCCCTTTCCTAGGGCAACAAAATTCAGCACCTCGATGTCTTTCTTGTAGTCAGGAGTCCAAAACTGTACGCTGTACTCAAGAGTGCCAAGTACAGAGGCTGATCACTTCCCCAGTCCTGCTGGCCACCCTGTTTCTGATATAGGCCAGGATGCCATTGGTCTTTTTGGCCACCTGGACACACTGCTGGCTCATGTTCCATTGGCTGCCAACCAGCACCCCCAGGTCCTTCTCTGCCAGGTTATTTTCCAGACATTCTGTTCCCAGCCTGTAGTGCTGCAGGGGGTTGTTGTGACCCACGTGCCAAACCCAGCACTTCTTGTTGACCTTTATATGATTGACCTCAGCCCATTGATCCAGCCTATCCACATCCTTCTGTAAACTCTTTCTGCCCTCCAGCAAATCAAGACTCCTACCCAAGTTGGTGTGATCTGCAAACTGACTGAGGGTGCCCTTTAATATGGGGCAGACTTCCCTAAGTGGGTTCAGGCTGCACATTGGGCTTTCTGTTCTCTTCAGAAGGAAGTTTCTTATGGAAGTGACTCATTTAATTTTCTTTATGGGAATAGATTTGACACAATGCATAGGCCAACTTAACCTCTGTGACACCTCCATGCTAAATGTACCATCAATTTTTGGTTCCACTTGCAGAGCCACATACCTACAATGTGAGGGCACCTGAATGGTCACTGGAGAGCTACACGTGCTGCAGTGGGAAGGAGCTTGTCACCATTGCCCCTTGTGATGGGAAGGAACTTGTTACCGCTACCCCCCGTCCCTTCGGTCGCTCACTGTGTTTAGTCAGGCAATGGGACAACTGGGAGTTTTCCATATCATGCATCCTGTCTGTCTCTGGGATGTGTCCCAGGGAAAGCAGGGTGTGGTTTCAGAAGTCTCTTTATCTCTCTCTCAGTCCTTGATAGCCCTCCTCGTACTCACCCACTCCCTGAACTCCTAGAGCCGTGCTCCCTGCTGCCGGCTGAGTCTCTCCCTACCAGGCTATTCTATGCTTTTATTGCTACTCATTACCTACTTCCTAATCCATAGTTGAAGAATCAACCTGATGATTTCCAGAAAATCTGTGAGTAGGAGTTGACTGGTGCATGGTCATAATTTTTCCAGTCAATTTCTCTCAAATCTTAAAGAAATCTTTGGAAATAACTTTTCCAGTTTTGGGAGAATAACCTATTCATCACAGAGGTCAGGTTTTTAATCTTTGCTTAGGGTTTATCAACAAAGTGAACCAAGTTTAATATTGTCACTCTGAGAAGTAAAATGTTGAATTAATTTTATTTTCCTTTTCCCATTTAATTATTGATTATTTTGAGTTCCTGATTTCCTTTCTCTAATTTTTGAAACGAGAATTTATTAATGTGCCCTTGTCTTAAAGCATTTTTAATTTTCCACATAAAAATAATTATATAATGAACAAGCAATGATTTTGTCAAAGTGTAATGCAACATAAATCTTTTTAACATACTTTTTCAGAGGAAAAATGGAAAAATGTTGTTCTAAACAAAAATTTTTAAAATGTAATTAATCTTTTGTGTACATAGAAAAAATTTATTTTATATATATACACATTTTTATTTTTATTTTTTAGGTAGAAGAAGAAAATATTCTGGTCTAATTATTATTATGAATATATACTGTAGGCTGGAAAATAACTTACCAGAATTATATGCTTTACTTTGTCTTGATATTAGATCCAAAGATAAATAGTCTGGCATTAGAGGTTTCATGTGTTTGTTTTGTTCTGGTTTTACTGTTAAATATTCAGTAAGTGAGCAGAATTCTGTTTGAGAATGAACTCTTAAGGATTTTCAAATATAAACATAAATTTTCTGCTATTGGCATTGAAAACTGAGAGGACATTCTGCTCCCACTTTATGAGATTCAGTGACTGTGATTTTCAGGACAGAACGGAGGTGAAGGAACTGGGAATTTTGGGAAGCTAAATGCTTTAATTTATTTGTTATCTAATGCTTAACTTTTACTCTGCTAATGAGCTCTTCACATTAGTCCTTCCTCTCAAGCTTCCTGTTTACCACCAACTAAACAACACTGCATAGAGACAACTCTGAAGATGTTGAGAGTTATTTATACATAAATGTTATTTCAGTCCAAATTCAGGTCTTCTTATAGCAAAAAATACATTTTGTAATCATGAAGTAGGGACCAAACCTTATGATGACCAGAAGATGGCTGTCTGTTGTATAATCCTAGGAACCAAACATTGTAATGAGCACAGTTGGCCTCTGGATGGCACGATACCGTCACACTAAAAAGGACAAAAATCTTTTCCCAATCAGCCAAAAAATAGTTTAAAGAAAATGTGCGGAGAATGAATTCTAAATTGGGTGATCAAGTTATATTTCACATGATACCCTAGAATATTACAGACTTATTCTATATTTGTCAATTCTTTCATAATTGGAAATGTTAAATATTTTTTATTTTTGTAGACTAGAAAGAGCCACCAGCCACTAGTGCTTATGAGCTTAGATTCAATCCACTTTAAATATTGCTCTTCTTTTGTATACTGTTGGCCAACATTATACTACACTGGACTTTCAAGCTAGTCCTAGATAACACTGCAGTTTGTCTAAACCTAGGAGAATAATTTAAGAATGCTACTACTCTGCTCTATGGACATTGCTCATTGATGATATGACTGGAGAATATTTTCTTCTAACAAAGGGAACTTCTCTATGAGAATAGTAGACCCTTAAACATTTTTCCTTTTTTCATATCCAGTATTTAAAATACATATTTCATCCTAGCTCTGTTTCTAGGTGAATTAATGTCATATGTTGCTCCAAATAAATCCCATTTCTGCATCTCCATGGAAATGTGCATTTGCAAAAGCAACATCAGGTGATTTACTTAGGTTTTTTGTATCATATTAAAATTGCAGTTTGTTGCTATTATTAATTCAATGCAGCTGCTTTTAAAGGCAGACGAAGTTCCTCTCACATCTGGTAATAAATAAATATTTTACTGCTTTGGTAGAGGTGTACAACTATTTTGCCTTCTAAAGATATATAAGCTTGAGGTAGCGAAAAGCTGTGGACCATTATGAAAATGAGTTGGATGCTTTAATTTCAGCAAATCATATAACTTGGATGTCAGGAGCTGGAAGGATTTTAGTAGCTCTACAATTTGTAGGCTCTGATATAAATCTGGATAACTATTGCTCTGTTATTTAGGTTTGCCTTCTAAATCTTACTGTAAATCTTTCAAAACTGGCTTTTATTTGTGATTTATAAATTTGGAAAGAGGTGATTTAACTACACAGCAGACACTGTCTCAGGTTCCTATGGGCCACACTACCAAGCAAGGCTAGAAATGTGTGACTTTTGTTCTAAGTGCCATGCATGAAGTGAATGATCTGGTAGTATTTCTGTGGCAGGCAGAGCACTAGTGAAAGGTATAAAGTCACCAGGCAAGTATATATAATCTCTGTTCCTTGTATAGGACTTCTGAAACCAGGGGAAAATTAGACAAGGGGACAGGGGACCCAGTGATATTGCTTTCTAAGTTTACAGAACTATGCAAGCACAGAGAAAACACCAGTTATTTTTCTTGTCAGGTGACTAGTGGACTATGGTATCTGCCTGTATTTTAGTCACTTCTCCCATTTGCCTTGTTCATCTTTTTTCTGGGTCTCTATTTATCCTGATCTTCTTCCTGTATCTGCTGTGAATTCAAGAGAGACACAGTATTGAAGACCAGAAGAAGAATTTCTTCTCTATGGAAATTATAATTCTTCAAATAATCAGTTGGTAATTCCCCCACAAGAACTGTACTGCTCTCACTGTGGAGTGCTCTGGCTGTCCAAAGGCTTTGACATGTATCTCCGAAAGCAAGCTGAGTTGCTTTTCATCAGGATACCTATTCCAGCCACTTACGTGGGTCCTTGTCAGCCAACAATCACATCATCATCTTGCTAAAATTTCTTATGGATCCATTTATTTGCCAGACTTTAATTTTATAACTTCGGATGATGGTGTGTCAACTTCAAAAATTGCAATTAAGAGTATTTATTACTCTGAATTCCTCACTGGTTCTGAATGTTTTCTTACAAATTAGGGTAAAGTCAAGCAAACTTAAATGGAATATTCCTTATTCCAGTGAATGTTATAAAATTAGAATATTAGTTCACAACACTATAATATAATCAATCTTCATGCAAAATGCATGAAAAGATTTAATGTATTAAAAAGATAATGTGTATATAGGTATTGAACAGTTAGATACTGAAAAATCAATGTAATTTTTTTTCTTTAAAGAGAGCAACTTTTTTTGCAAATTGAATATTAAACTAATCAGAATAATTACAGAAATGCTATATTTTTATATATGATACTATAATTTGCAAATGCCTCATAGTAATTCTACTGTTAGTCCTCTAGTCATATTTTTTGTTGTCCTTTTGAAAAGCCTGCCAGACTTTCGTTTATAATGATAATTCTTTTGCCATAATTTAAAAAGAAGATAAAGGTAATAACACAGTCAGCTGGAAACAAACTGGACTGTCTGATTGTGCTCTGCTCAGCAAAGTTGTTTACTTTGCCTTAGACCTTCTGTAGTCAATCCTACGGCATTGACTGCAACTTATTAATCACTTCCATGATGTGACTTGGGCAGAGAAAAATGAAAAGAGTGTATGAAATTCATGCTTCATGTTCACACTGTTCAGTGCCTCTAGTGACCTCTAAAACTGGTTTATTGTGCCCATAATTGTTGCTCAAACAGTTTGCTCCAGATCTATTTTGAGCAAGATGAAGTTACCCTGTGCTCTAATTAGTGTTTCTATTTTGCACATTTTGTACTTGTTATTTTCAACAAATACCTAAGGTGTCCCATTGTTTCTATTTGTGCTCAAGAAACTGCTGACAGAATTTTCCCTCTCTCCCATTATAAGAGTTTACTTTCTTCAGTGTCTTTGCAAAGACACACTGACTCTATCAGTTTGTGGGATCTAAGTTGCTGTCATGTTTTAAAAGGTTCTTGTTTGTTTGAAACTCACCTTGTTACTAGTGCCTTCTAACAGCCACATCAACATAGAATCAAAATTCCAGTGAGTATGAACATTCATTAAAATGGGCTTCGAGTGATTTTTTTAATAGTAAAAGGTAGAATCAGTAGAAGGTCTCATGTTCAAAACTGGCTGAAAGTGATTTGAATCATATATACATTACAACGCTTACATTCCTATAAAAATAATCCCAGAAGGTGAAAAAAACCTTCATTTAACAAAAACATCAGGGAAAATTTCTTCAGGAAAGAAAATTTCATTCAGGATCCAAGGTTGGGAGGTTAATTGCAAAAATGGGAAACTAATAAATTAAAAGAAACAGATTTCTAGTTTAGTTGGACAGGTCGAAGCTTCCCACTAAAAAGAAGAGGAACAAAAAAGAAATGGGCTTTGATGTTGTACAAAAGCATTTGCTGATGGAGACAATTTTTCACTTAGATTAATTGCAGTGGGATCAATGTTTGATGTGTGGCACATGGTGATAACCTTTGTCTGTGTTATCACTGATAAGGCATTCAGCATTCACTTATTCTAAATACTCATCAGATGTGCTATTGATGCTATTATTCTGAAACATATTTAGCAGCATTTTAGGTTTTTTTCCTCTCACACAAATAAAGCCTGTCTCACCACTTTTTTTGCAGCTGTGGAAGAATTGCCTGAATGAGTTTCTCATCACAATAACTATGAGGATCAAAACCTACCAGATGGTTCTTTCAGGCTCCTTAGGCGAATAAGATATACCATACTAGGGATATCCATTCTATAAAGTCAGTTTTACAGATAGACATTAGACATCTCTGCTCTCATTCAGAGCTGGCTAGGAGCCACTTTCTTTGTTTAACCTAGCACTGACAAGGTTTGGAAATTCCACATTCACAGCCAGCCTGTGGAAAAGGGCCTGTATACGAAACTGGCAATTAAGAATTTTCACAAATATGTTCATTCTTGAGATAAATGCTTCTGAGGCACCATCCAAATCCTTCAAACCTAAGGACCCTCACCAAGTGGACATGCTGGAACTAGAGAGGAAGCTGACTGACAATGTCAGAAAAATATAATGACAGTTTTATTAACTCCTTGGAGAGGCTCAAAATTCTGTTGGTTGAGGGGCTTAACAACCTGATCTAACTTTATAACTAGATCCAACATCCAAATTAGTCATATTCTGAGCTAGCAGGTCTTAGAGACCTCTTTCAACCTAAATTTTTTTACAGATCCATAGTTAAATGATTTGGCAAGTTTAAAAATTCTGTGTTTCAGCAAGATTCTGTGAAGCTTTTTCTGAGTGTCTTTGGAGGAACTATTTATGTAAGAAGTTCCAATAATAAAATTTCATGACTGAAATATGTGATAGAATTTAGGCCCGGACTGCTCTTTGCTTGGGGCTGCAGACAGAAACAATTAGGCTGGAAAAGATCTCTGAGATCATGAAGTCCAACCTTTGACAGAACAGCACCAGGACAACTAGAGCATGGCACTGAGTGCCACATCCAGTCTTTTCTTGAACACCCCCAGGAATGGCGGCTCCACCATCTTTCTGGGCAATAATCCAATATCTAAGCACCCTTTCTGTGAAAAAATGCCTCCTAATGTCCAACATGAACCTCTCCTGGTGCAGCTTAAGTCTATGTCCTTTCATCCTGTTGCTGGTTGCCTGGGAGAAGAGGCTGATACTCATCTGGCCACAGACTCCTTTCAGGCAGTTGTAGAGGGTAAAAAGATCACCCCTGAGCCTCCTTTTTTCCCAGGCTAAACAACCCCAGCTCCTTCAGCCACTCCTCATAGGACTTGTGTTCCAGACCCTTCACCAGCCTTGTTGCCCTTCTCTGAACATCTGGACACCTTTTCAACACTTCCAGAGAGGGTGACTCCACCACCGTGCTGGCCAACTTATTCCAAAGCCTAACCAGTCTTTCAGTGAAAAAAATTCTAATATCCAACCTGAACCTCCCCTTATGCAACTTAGAGCCATTTCCTCTCATCCTTTCACATGAGACATGGCAGAAGAGACCACCGCCCATCTCACGACAACCTTTTTTCAGGAAGTCTAGAACAGGTTCTTCTTCTGTGGTTTACAGATGTTAAAACAGATTGAGCAACCTGGTCTAGTGGAAGGGGCTTAGAACTAGATGATTTTTAAGGTTTCTTTCAGCTCATACCATTCTGTGATTCCATGATTATTGTTCCATGGAAAAGACCTGAATAATTTAGACTGGGCTTTGGAATGTTTAATTCACAGATAAAGTTGGTTCACAGGTAAATGAATTTGTAATTTAGAAACATAAGTATTAGTATAAAATTCATGTTGCTCAATCATTGAAGCATTTGAAGAGGTTTCAAATAGTTTACCGATTGTACCAGACATTTCAAGCTGGACTCATGTAAATTAACTATGGGCAATTAAATTTCTTATCACTGTATGTTGTTTGTGGTGATATAGATTGTTAGCTCGTACCCTGGTCACCAGGAAACCTATTTAACACTCTCCTGTTCTAAGATAGTTCATATTATATTAGCCAAGCATAGAATTTTGTCCTAGTTCTCTTGTAAGAAACATCCTTTCTTCTCTCAGCATTGTACAAATTCTAGTAAATTTCTTCACTCTGGAGTCAACTTTCATTCTGTTAGCAACTTTGATCTGTGTCAAAGAACAAAGAAGGCTTTGTAAAGGTAAAGATTAGGAGAGTTTTTTCCAGTTTTCTGAGACTGAATGGAATAATACTGCTGCTCTAGTTATTCGTTGCTGGGAATTGATTGTCCTCAATGATCATGAATAGCAAACTTTTTGCCCATACTTGGTTAAACATCAGCTTTTTAGCTTGTGAGGAAAAATTTGTCAGATCACTTTTCTCAGAAAATGTCGATTTATCGCAATCAAATTCAGTGATGGGAGAACACACTTGCCATCCAGCTAAATGCAAAAAAAATCCCCAAAAAACTTGACAACTTTAATTTTGATATCTTCAGATTAATCCTAGTCTAGTTTTTGAGTGCAAAAAAACTTATCCCCTGATGCTTCCTTCATACTCCAAATTCATTAAATTAAAATAGTATTTTAAGTAATTTTAAAAATTGATCTTTGGTAATTATTTCCATTGTTTCAACAAATGCTTCATATAATTTATTGCTGGGTGGATAATTTGCAAATTTTAAGAGAATAAAATTTATCTGCTTAATCTTTTCTCCTAAATAGTTAGCTTTAATGCCTTAAATTGTAGTAAATGTCTTAAATATCTTGCAATATTAAGAACTTCCCAGCTTCTTTAATCTAAATAAAGAATAGTTTTATACTAAGAATGCATAACTCTACTTCTTAAAAATGTCACCACGATGAATTTTTCCCATTAAAATGTTTCAGGCATGCCTGAAAAGAAATAATTGGCAATATTAACTGCTTTCACAAGGATAAAAATAATCTTTAATTCAAGGAAGCGAAATCAATTTCTTCAAAAATTTGAAAGGATCACAGACATTAAAAATAAGAAAATTTGCTTTGCTATTCTTGTCTAATTTGGTGGTTAAACCAAAAAGCTGTGAAATGGAATATTTCTGCTATTTTTTACTGGCTTCTTTTTGTGCATTGTAATGAAATCAATGAGCAAATGTGAATTAGCTTTCTGCTTCAGGTTCTACTAAAATAGAAAACAGGTGATTATTTAGGGCTTTGTTCCTGCAGAGTGCTCAGTTTCTTCTTAAATCCCAGGAGTCACTGATAACATTTATGTAGTGTATATAAAGTATACAAGCCTTAAATCCTCAGCTCAGCTGGAGTGACTGTGGGTATCACTCAGGTTTTCCTCTGGCTGGCTATAACAATGATGGATGACTTACAGGACTAGGATAGATATGCCCATGTCGACTTGTGGTTTTAGGACTGAGACTGAGAGACACCTTTTGAATTTTACTAATGGTTCAGTTGTTGTACACATAATCAATAATTCTCCTAGTCTTCACTGACCATAACATTCTGTTAGCTCTTTAATGCAGCAACATGAACTCTATCTCCTTTACTTTTATCAAACCACTTTCTGTCAAAATATGTAATTTATAATGTCAGCAAGGTGTTTTTTATTATTTCTTGACATTATTTCTTGGAACAATGGCCTCTTGCTTTTTTCTCAGTATCTGCTGTTATTCCTAGCTGTTATGACTAGTGCCACTGTATCTCAGTATATCATTGATTATTGACATGAGCTGCATAGCCGCTGGTAGGACACGGATCAGGTTTTGGTACTTTGATTTGTTTTAATTTTTTTTTAGAAAGATAATGTAGTATTTTTTCCTTCAGTGATTTCCACTGTCATTGCTACTATAACTGATGAGCTGACTTCAGAACTAATGAAAGCTCATCTAGTCAGCAAGCAATTAACTCCATGATTGCCTAATCTGAATGAAGAGCAAGAATGTTCTAATACTCTACAGCACAAACGGCTTTCTAATGAGGTAGTAATCTATTCCTAAAAATGGTCTGTTCTGCATGCTCCCTGGTACTTATTTCTTGTTTGTAAAAGATAAAAATAGCAAGAACATTAGTTTTGATGGATCCATAATTGCTTAGAGGCAATTCACTTTGTCGTATCACTGTGAATTCAAGAGCAGAGTAATAAAAAATTTATAAACACGGCACGAATCTGGCCTTATCTGTGGAGGTCAACTACTTCTTTGTAGTCTTCTAATTGAACTTGAATAATGCCACAAAAATGGCAAGTGAACAGACAAAAACAAGCTGGAACAGTCTGGAAAACTGGACATCAGAAGTTTAGGGGCCTGGTTATCTGTGATGTTTGCATCACAGTAATGCCAGTACTACAGCAGACTAAGGAGTGATGGCACGAGTGACAGAGCAGAACACAGGTGGTGGCACAAGGAACAAGCAGCAGGGGGTAACTGTTTCCATGCAACACATTTTCTCTCTTCAATTGTAGGCTGACATACTGAATTGACAGAGATGGTGTTAGGTACTTAGGTGGACTTTCTTTGCATTGATCATTTGTGGTATTTTTGGGGTGCCCCGTCATGGGGAGGAAAGATGAATCTGACTCCATGTTCTTAGAAGGCTAATTTATTATTCTATTCTATTCTATTCTATTCTATTCTATTCTATTCTATTCTATTCTATTCTGCTATACTAAAACTATACTAAAGAATAGAGAAAGGATACAGATAGAAGGCTAAAAGATAATAATGAAAAACTCGTGACTTTCTCCAGAGCCTCGACGCAGCTGGCTGTGACTGGTCATTAAGTTAAAACAATTCACATGAAACCAATGAAACAATGACCAGTTGGTAAACAATGTCCAAACCACATTCCAAGGCAGCAAAACACAGGAGAAGAGAATCAGATAATCATTGTTTTCATTTTTCTCTGAGGCTTCTCAGCTTCCCAGGAGAAGAAATACTGGCCAAGGGATTTTTCAGAAAATATGACGGTGACAAACATTCAAGTAGACCTCATCTAGAGATGCTGAGGATCCAGAACTGAGAACAAGGCTTGGAGAGATCTTTATAAAGCACAATGACCTTGCTGCTCAACCTCACCAAGACAGAACAGAAACAAATGTAGGGAGTCATTAATACAAGCTATGTCGTTGGACAGAAGGATTAGGAGTTAAAGTGGGCATGATATTAGACAGTACAAGTCCAGGAAGGCACAGGTGAACAGCTAAGAGTTCAGGTAAGATGAAGGACAATTGGGGTGCCTAGATAAAGACAAGAGAGGTCTGGTATAGATTTTGTTATATGCTTATGGGGTGGTGGTGAGTTACAGAGTTTGTGGTGGTGAGGAATAAGAGAAAGACAACACTGAGGGAAGTGAGGGGAAGGAGAGAAGGGAAAGGAGTAATAGATTTATTGGAGAAAATTTACCCGAAGTCTACAGCTTTGCAACAGTTGTGAGTACAACCTTGTAGTAGGTAGAAGTATCCCCTTGCTAGAGAAATTCAGAGAAAAGTAAAGGTTAGAGCTGGTCTTAGCCTCCCATCAGGGAAGAGATGACTGCAGCCCAAAAATGACAGGTAACAGCAGATAAAGAACTTGAGTAGACAACACGGGCAACCCATAGCAACCATGCTGTTAGAAAGTCTGCTCTTTGAAGAAATCTTAAAATGCCAGGGAGGTGAGAATAAGGATATAAAATAAGTATATAAAGGCATCACATAAAAACCCCCAAAACAATAGTACTTCTCCTTGCTTGAACATCACCTGCTGTATTCTGGACAGTAGAAGGTCTGAACAAGACTGATACTGAGCATGTATGACGGTGTGTTTGCACACACATACGATAACTATGTTCATAGAATAAAAATACAAAACTAAGTTTAAGTATTAATTGTCACAAAGAACAAAAAAGTCACAACATATGGAGAATGCTACTCTTTCTTAGCCCAAATTTAATTGAAAAAGAAGTGCGTAGAAAGTAATGGCTGAAAGCATCAAAAGGACATAATTGTTGATTTCCGGATTGTCTTGCTACAGACATGGTTAAATGGTAATGAAGAGGGATCACAGAAGAGGCAGTTGTGCTCTAGTAAATTAAGGAATGAGACATTTTCTATTGTTGTGATTTTTAGTTTTCTTTGGAAAGAAACACATTATTGTGAATTATTATTTCAAATGAAAAATTTAATATTTATGGATATGCATCACAGATCACTTTAAAAACACAGTTAATTTCTGTGTGATAATGAATGTAATATGTTTACTTTTGACAAAGATGTTTTATGCTGTTTAAGTCATTTTAATTTTCTCTTTTTTTCAGATGTTATTGTGAAATGGTTGAAGCATCTCAGAATCTTTACAGAAGAAATTCAGTATTACTACTCAATTTTTAAGATGAAATAACACCTAGTTCTTTATTCAGACTTCTGAAAATGTTTCATTTAGCAGTAAAAATTCAGCAAGATGACATAACTGCCAGACTTCTTTCTGTGATGTATGAGTTTTCTGTTTGATGCTGCCAAATAAACATAATGAGCAAAGTGGCTCATTAGAATTTTCGTCACCACCTAGCACAAAATAGAGTGAATTCTCTTCGGTGGAAATGCAGTTGGCTTTATTGCACTTTTCAGCATCGAGGAAGTAGGGAAAGGAACAAAAGATTCCTATTAAGAGCACACAGATAATCTCCAGTTCTATTAAGAGATTAGGCTCCTTGAAACTCAGCAAAATTGCTTCTGAGACTCTGTAACACAGTGCTTTACGTATACTGCCATCTGGCTCAGCACTGTAAGCACAGGAAGAGCTGAAGTAGTGTGCTCTCATACAACGATAGGGATTTGTGCTTCTTCATGTAGCATTTATTTTCTGTCTCAAAGTTAGTGGTTCAAAACAAGAAGTTCAGTTTTAAAAATGGGCGCTTTAATGTGTTTTCAGAATCTCACACTCAGGACCGGATTCAAAGACCATTAAAATCAATACAAGGGCTGATTCTCACTGATGTTGATAGGCTTCACAGGTCATCTTTGTACCTATAATCAGCTTCAAAGTGTTCCTCAATGAAAGAGGGTTTTTTTCTTCTCGTGTTTTCAGACAGGTACCGAAACTATATGCTTTTCCAGAAGCTTCGTGATAAAGAAGTTTCTATGTAATGAGTCCTATAGAAATGGTACTTGCCAATGATAATATTACATTCACAAATTATGACATTTTTGAGGTTAACAGAAGTGGTTAGTCCCCATTAAATGCTGAGATAGACTTGAATGACTTTGGTACCATTTACTAATAAACAATATTGAAATATTATTGTATTACTATTATATGCTGATGGGCAATCATTTGATAATATAACTGCTATAAGAAATATGTTGGTATTTCATATGCATTTCTGCTTCCAGTGTGAGAACTCTTTAGACAATCTGTCATTTTCATGCACAGATGACAGGTGATATCAGAGTGGCTGACTTCCTGCAAAGTTCAACCTTGACCGTCTGAGAATTTTATGGGAGAATAGGTGGCTTAAAGCTATTTCAGTCTGTGACTATTCCTCTTAGACCAGAAAAGGGTAATTTTATGGGGTTGCTTTTCAGAGTTAACCTGCATCATCTTTGTGAGAAACTAGCATGAAAAGATTTTGACAGTATATGATTAATGTCATGGGCTGAAGAAACAAATCAAAATGTGATTTTGCCACTGCTCGTTGTGCCACATTTTAAACGAAGAATGCCAAGTGTAATAAACTGTTATTTTGTTGCTGGATGAAGGTTGCAGAAGGCCACTGTGTCATCACTATTAAATTTATCAACCAGGGTTCTGCAGGTGGACATTAAATCTCTTGTAATGTCAGCGTGAAACATCCATGATCTAATTGGCTTGACTGCAGACACTCCATGTAGCTGCAACTTGGAAAGAAAGGTCAGAATTCAAAGAACAGATGGCAACTGGCTAAAGTAATTAAGTGCTGAAAATCCAATGCTTCTTTACACACTTTGCACAGAATGTTTAATCGGAAGTTGGACCAATGAAAGCAGGAACTCAGCATTTTTTCCCTTTTTCTGACTCCAGGAATTCAATTTCTACTAGAAATCTAGCATTAAATGAAAATGAATATAAATTTATAGCATTAAAAAAAATTGAATATATCTCCTGAAAATTGAATAAATCTCCTGAATAGGTAAAGAATCTTGATCGGCAAAAAGCAACCATTTTAATTTAGAATGTTGTTTTCATTATGCAAAATATTCCTGCAGGGAAGAGCAGAGATGGAAAAGGAATTATTCTGTTATCATTTGTCCTTAGCACCTTGTTCCTCAGTTCAGATACAACAGATTATGGTTCTACTTATAGCCACATGGTCAGCAAAATAAATTGTCAAATTACTGAGAGGGGAACTAAGTCAGGATAATTTAAATCAAAACCTCTATACCACAATATATCTTAAAACACCAGGGACAACTGGTCATGTTAACACATTGCTTTGGGCAAAATGGCCTTAAAATGGATAAGCTGGCAATTAATGAAATGTTTCTTTATTGATTCAAATATAAAATAGACATAGTCTGTTCAATAAATATTTAGGAAGACTCTTTTATCCCCATTTCCACACGTTCAGCTCCCAATATTTTTGCTGTATTTTATACTTGAGCCTCCCCCCAGGACCCAGTCATTCAGGGGTGTTTCTGTCCCAGCATAGATTATCTACAGCCAAGGTGGGTACATATTAGACATAATATAGTGCCTTTCACAGTGACTTCAAGAAAGCTCAGTTTCCACAAGAAGTTTTCAAACAACATTTTTTTTTAAAAAAAAGAATGTTGGAAGGGCAACTTACTGCACAGTTTTGAGCAGAAGCAGAAAATTTACTCCTTATAGTTTAGATGCTTCTATCACGCAGCCCCTGGCCTACCATTGTCCTGTGATTAATGAAGTGGAAGGCAGAGAGAACAGTGTGAGGCAGCAATTAATGGCTGTTAAAAATGCAGGTATGCAGGTTTCATAACACCAAGTAAACAAAGCTGTTCAGACTGCACAAATTTGCATTAGAAGTTTTGAGGTAGATTTTTACCAGAGATGAATGTATGGCTTTTCTGCTATGACAAATATGTATTTGTCATATGCATTTCATGGCAGGGTATAGTCATAATCAAACACACCTGACTGACTCACAAAACCTCAGTAACAGGAAAATTTCAAACTCAGATTGGTTTTGTGAAGATGTAAAAAAAGGGTATCAGATATTCTGATGACTAATCACTTTGTGTAAATCCATAAGGATTGCACAAATACACAAGACATCTTTTTTTAATTCTTGAGGTTATAAACCTGTGTTCTGTAATGAGTTCTGTATTTTTTATATTTGTTTTGGATTTGATAGTGTATTAAAAAACTAACTTAATTTTTTAAACCCTAAACTTTAGCATAAAAGTTGATCAAATTCTTGCAACTTCAAAACCTTTGAGTGTTTTCTTTATAGCTATTACTCCCTATTGAGAAAGGGAGCATGCATGAACCAAATTCTCATCCCTTTTTCTTTGTTGCTTCTACTCCTGAAATGAAAGAAAAACAAAAGAAGATGGCACAAAGTGTGCATACAGGAATATTTATACTGCATAAATGGGTTTATATTTATTGCTCACACTCAGCTGGGAGTGATTCCTGATTACCTTATGCCTAAGGGGTGCAGTTCTTGCTTTTTTTACCCTAGTGGATGGCATTGCTTGATCCAACAAATTACTATACATCAAATACAGATTCATTATAGTTGATCTGTAGATAACTTTCTGTTTGTACATTGAGGCTCAAGGACCTTTCAGCTGATACTTTTGGTTTACTATTACTTTTTCACTTCTAAACACATAAACCACCACAGTCTTGCCAAAACACTGCTGAAATCTTGGAGAGCTCTATAAAACTCAAAAATGTCTCAAAAATACAGGGAGTAAAGTCAGTTAGTTTCATACTAAGAAACCTATCAGTAACCTCTTATAACACCTAAACTGTGAACTACAGACTTTGACAGACAATTCTTATGGTTCGTTCACAGCTTTTGCTCTTCTTGACATAATCTTACTCAACTTCTTTTAGGTGAGAAATGAGAATTGTTTACTCTTGGAATCTCACTGAAACTTAACAGTTTAAAAATAACAAAATGTTCTTTACTTTTTTAATTAAATTAGAAAAAATGAACACTTAGGAACAACATTTTGTCTTTTCAATCAATCAGTCACTGTCTCTGGCACATTTTGCATGAACATACTTCACACTTCTTTTATTAGTTGACTGTTTCTGTTCTTTCCAAAGCTACGTGTTCTTGACAGTGAATACAATCTCTCAGTATCATAAACATCTTCAGGAATATGAAAGTCATTCTTGGAATAAAATACATAGGAAAATCAGTCTTCAAATAACGTTTATAAAGAAGCCAATGATACTAGGTATAACCAGACTACAATTAGAAACTTTAGTATTCTCTCCAGGTCACAGCATCAGTTTAATACTATTCTGGTTATATTTATTATTATCTTAGTCCTTTGGGCCAAATCTTGCAATGAGGCACTTTTAGGACACATTCACAGTTCTGAAAAACAGAATTAACTGGAAGGAGAGAAAATGAAAAACTTGTGAATATGGAACAGAGGAAAGACTTAGCAGCTGCTATTATCTAATTCTGTGGTTCAGAATCTACTGTGAACTGTCCAAGTGACATAGTAAATATGAGATTATAAAATTGAATGGAAAGAACCAATAATTTGGTGCCTCAGTATACTGGCTCTTATATTACTCTACTGATCACCACTTCTTCCTCAAGGCCATGTGGCCCATAAGGTGGGTGCAACAGGTGGCAAATTTCTTCTGTGGGACACTGATCTTTGATACAAGTTAATTAAATTTATTTCTGGGACAGGTCATTTTCAAAATGCATGAATCAGTATAGCTCCACTGAAATCAGTAGAATAATGCTGCTCTGCATAATTTGCCTCTCCCTAATCTTATCTTTTTCTATGGAATTCTTAATGTTGAATGTATAAAACACACATTTTATTCGTTGGACTCATGTATGTTGAAACACAAGCATATGGAAATAAACAGAAAGTCTGGCAATGACATTCATTCTCTTTGAAAGAAATCCAAGACTAAAGGAGAAAAAAATTTCATAAGTATATTTTTTCATAGGGACTCACATACTGGTGTTTTAGTTTTGCTTGGTACTGTAGATAAAGTACTTCTGAGGAAGGATTATAGACAAAATTGTTGAAATCCTGAAAAGAAGAGGTTACCAAAGGGTCTTGCATTGTCAGACAGAAAGTATGGAGAAGAGACAGAGTTAAATAAGATTGGAGAGCAGAGGTAGAGGCTAGGCAAAGAAAAATATAAATAGCAGAAGTGTAATGTGAGAAAATCTAAAAAGAAGAAAAAGAGGAAGAAAAAGTCATTATATTATAATATTAGACTACAGGATGTGAGCACTCTTCAGGTAGAAGAATACCACTGCTGAAGGAATGAATCAGAACTGTGGTCACAGAATCACAATTTCCAGCTAGGCTGGAAAAGAGCTTTGCAATATTCAAGTCCAGCCTATGGCCAAACACCACCTTTTCAACTCGAGGGCTGTCCTGGACTGCCTACTCAGAGGCAGTTGACATTCCAGACCTCCTTGAGCTAAATTAAGGTGAAACAACACCAAACAATCATTTAAAAGTTTTTATTTATGGCACATTTCTAAACAGCCTGTGGAGTAAAGCTCCTGAACAGCATGTGGTAACAGAGATTTCTGAACTGCTCCTGGCAGTAGCAAATTAAACTTTTAAGAAAAAGAAAAAGAAAAGAAAAGAAAAGAAAAGAAAAGAAAAGAAAGAAAGAAAGAAAGAAAGAAAGAAAGAAAGAAAGAAAGAAAGAAAGAAAGAAAGAAAGAAAGAAAGAAAGAAAGAAAGAAAGAAAGAAAGAAAGAAAGAAAGAAAGAAAGAAAGAAAGAAAGAAAGAAAGAAAGAAAGAAAGAAAGAAAGAAAGAAAGAAAGAAAGAAAGAAAGAAAGAAAGAAAGAAAGAAAGAAAGAAAGAAAGAAAGAAAGAAAGAAAGAAAGAAAGAAAGAAAGAAAGAAAGAAAGAAAGAAAGAAAGAAAGAAAGAAAGAAAGAAAGAAAGAAAGAAAGAAAGTAGAAAAAAAGAAAGTAGAATAAATCCAGGTCATCACCCAGGGTTCCAAAGCCATCCCCAGTCCAGTTCCTCCTGATGATGGGTACATCCACAGCCCTTCTCAGCTATGCTATTTATAGACTTGCCCTCATGCAGGTGAATCTTCTTATTCTCAAACTTTTCAGAAGGGACTTGGAGGGTCTCATGATTTCAGTTCCTCTCCCAAAAATAGACTGAAATGCACTGTTGTCTCAAACTTGTTTTTAGCTATAGTTACCCAAGATAAGGAAGCTGGTCCAAGAAAAGCGGCATCCTGCCTCCACAAGATGCTCTTTTCAAACCATACCTTATCTCGTTGGCATGGTAACATTCTCTTCTGCCAGCGTTTGAGACATTAAGGGTTTCACGTTTGTATTAACTATTTCAGGCTTTCATTCTCTCACACCACCCCACGGCTCAAACATTCAGATGAATCCTATTAATATTTCCATAAAACACTCATTTTAGAAAATGTTCAGTTTGAATTTTGATCAGCCTTGTAAAGGAACACATTCCTGTTTGCAATCCATAATAAATGAAATAGTATTAGACCTGACAGTGGAATGCAGTGACACATCTTCTAGGGGGTTTTGCAACAGACCTTTTGAAAAAAGGTAGTTATTATCTTCAGCATGCATAAATGCTTCAGGTTTCTGTATCGATGTCATATACTATTTCTACAGGGTATTACTCTTGAACTTTGTAATGGACTGGAGGCAGTTTCACCTTTAATGATTTATGAACTGATGGGATTGTTGCCTTAAATGTTCTGTTGTCTGCACCTATAAACACTTAAATCACTGCGTTGTCTTGGACTTTTTAGTGACTTGTGAATGCTGCTGTAAAATAGCCCTTATAGCACAATATATCACAGGAAGGTTACACTGTAACTGCTTCTGTGATTTGTACTCAGCTTCTGAAGAGCTCAAAACTGTCTGCACATCACAGGCAGAGAAGTCCCAGAACAGAGACAAACTCATTCTTGTCTCAGGTGCATTGCAACCAGGAGTTGCCTTCACACAGCTTGTTATGTTTCCTTAGGGGCATTGGGAATGATTTTCCAAACTGATGTCTGACTGATGCCTCTCACACAAGTCAGGGCTTGATTCAGGAAAGCATAAGGCAAACCCCCCTTATTCAAGGCTTCTATGAAAGCAAACTCAGTGCACCACTGCAGGTAGCTGGGCCAGCGTGTGGTCTGAGGGCAGGGAAGTGAGAGTGCATTTAGGTACTCCAGAGAAGTGCAGATACTTAATACTGGAAAATGCATTAAATACCTTTTAAAAGTTTTTTGCAATGTGGAGACTTGCCTAAAGTTCCTATGAAAGAGTATTTTTTTTTCCTTTTCAACCTTGTGTGAAATTCTTTTTCTATGTAAATGCTACATTGCATAAGCATTAGAAAGACTGATGGCAGAAACCCAGAAAAACAGATCTTTGCATAGAGCAATTGTTTTTCTATTGCTGAGGTAGAAAATCAATAGTGCATCAAATCTGCTTTGTTCTTGAATCATTAAGGGATTTGGTTCCAGATGGGTACATAAAAAAATTACTTACCTCAGCTTGCATGTATATATTACAAAGAAAAAACCTCAACTAGGTTAACAAGCCTACACTATAAAGTATGTTCATTTTCTACATTATACAGATCAAATCTAATCTAACCCCAGAAACACTGCTTCATTTTCCATCAGGAATCTCTGCCCATTTAACAGTGGCATATAATCTGGTATTTATGTTTGAAGTACTGTTTTTTCTGTCATCATTACACACTTCAAAATTTAGCATGATTATAGTAGAGACACTGAGAAGGTTATCCTTAATTTTTTCCAATTCTTAAATACTGTCTTTCATAAATATGTCAGATGGAGGGACAGAGAATGTAATGAAGAGGCTAAGGTGTTGTAAAACTGAAACTTGATTTTAAATTCATGAGTCTGTGTCCAGTTGCTAAAATATTTATTTTTATCACCTTGGTTAATTCATGACTGATTTGAAACATCTAACTGGATTTGAATTGTCCAAAGTAATGTAGCTGATCTTTAATGAATAGGCCAGTTCACTGTCCTAAACTGGGAACTCTGCTGAAGGGACTTCTATTTCCAGTCACTTCTGTAAGTCTGATCCTAATGCAAAAGTTTCAGTTTTGAAAAAAAGGCCTAAATATTTGGCTTCTTGTGAATATTTTATACTTTATTTCTATTGAAACTTAACTGCCATTCTCACCAGTGCTTCTGGTAGTGCTTTTCAACACCCTCAAGCAAATTTGCTGAAGGAATGTGCCTCTTGGCTGAGGAGACAGCAGGATTTTTTTTGTCACATTAGCTGTAGCAAGGGCAACAAGATGGGATCTACTTCTTGTCTTTTCCAACTGAGATATAAATTTCATTTTCTTACAGACATTCTGTCGGTACTGTTACTCTGAAGTAACAAAATCAGATGCATGCTCTCAGGTCACACAGCTCTATTTATGCACTAGTTGCAATAATAGAGAACACAGCTAGAATTGACTTACCCCTAACATAATCTGCCCAGCAAATGATCTTCCTGCTGGGTACTCTATCTTTCACATTTCCTGTGATTTAGTGTACAGCAAAGAAAATTATGGTTAGGTTTGCATTCAGACTTCACACTACAACATCCAAAGGGTAAAAGGGCTATTGTCCAACTGAGAAGCAAGAAATTAGTAATCTGACATTTTATTTTGTGTGTTTGGGTCATCACTTGCTTCTCAAAAACCCTTGTATCCCATTTGAAAAATCTATTTTTATAAGAAATCCATATTCTTATGTATGATACTTTACTGCATCTTAAAGCCTAGCATTTGCAGACACTATAGCTAGTGATGAATAATTGAAAAAGCCAGTCTGTGTGAAAAAATACAAACACCCTTGCAGGAAGGTGAACAAACACATGGGGAGGAGAGGATGGGTCACCACAGGGTATTATGTGAAGGAAGGGAAAGCCTGAGGAGAGGGCAGTAAAATCCTTCTGCTGAGATCAGAGCAGAGGGAGGAATTCTTATGCTTATGTTTATGAAATGTGAATGTTTATTTTTATGAAACACCCTCCCTTCAAATATACACATCTTGCCATAGTTTCTGACTCCCACTTAATTCTTTCTGAAACTCTAAATTCTCACTAAGATACCCTAAAATCTTCAGACACACTTCAGATACTCTTTTCCTTCTTCCCATCCCTTAGACATCTCCACTGCTGGCAAATCCAGCCTGCTCTAATGATGTTATTAAAATGAAAACAATTGGATGAAGGAATAAAAATTATGATGGCATGTATTTGGTTAATGGTCCAGAGAATAGTGCTAGGGGGTGTGCAGTTAGGCCTACTTTTAGTATTTGGATAAATGTCTGTCTTGACAAAGATCAAAAATTTTCATGAACATCTCATCTTTACTTTTTTTCTAGGAATAAATTAGTGAAATACAATGGAAGTTACCAGTTTAAGGACACTCAGAACAAGAGATCTTGATTAATAAGCAAATCTTGCAGTAATTCAAAACACAGTGAAAAGGGTATCAGAATATTATAGAAACAGAAATGAATTCTGGATTTCCAGATAAAGATATATTTGTATATATTAGTGGATATAGGTCAGTTGGAACATAGACATAGAAGAGGGTTACACATGTGCATGCAACAGACTTTAGATTGAGCCTTCAAGTAGCTCAGAATAGAGTCTCATGAATCACTACCGTGTCTGACACATAAGAACTGACATGTCTGTGAAAATACTGTTAGCAATTGTATCTAAAACATGGGCAAGACTAATAAAATTATAAAATAAATACTTCACCCTTAGAAAATGAAACAATACAAAGGTTTTTTTGCCTGATACTGAGAATCAGAAAAACGTTTTTGCTAGAGTTGGGAACTGATTATCTTTGTGGATAGTGAAAAAAACCCTGTGATTAAAGATAAATTAAAATTTTTAAAATAAATTTTTAACTGAAAGACAGAGACATAACTCAGGTGTCATGCATCAAGGTTAAAGGCAGCAGTCGATTTCTTCATAAAAGGGAATCAAAATTGCATATCTATGATTCAGCACAAGGAACTGGAGTAGAACTGAATGAAGTTGGACCAAAGGACAAAGACAGAACAAATGATAATGTAGAGGAAAAATTTTAGGAAACAGGAGTACTTATTACCCAATGATGAAAGTACAGCAGGAAGACCTAAAGAGGCTCAATGATTGCACAGATAGAGGATGCAGAAATTTCCAGTGAAAGGGAAGATAACTGTAGCATGCTTGCAATCTCTTTCATGACCCTCAGGGTGGGTAAAGGACTCTCTCATTACTCTCAAGAAAACTAAGATGTCATTCATTCCACTGTTGTTATTCCAACTGGGTGCAGGTAGTCTGTCAGTAAGAAAGGAAACATGAGATGTTATCCCTTTGTGTAGCAATTAACACACAGCAGTGCCACACACTGCTGACAATACTTAATTGTCATACAGGGCCAGAATATTCTCAGTGCAAGGGAAAAAGATGATCCATAATAATTCAAGTATGCAATGCGTTGCTTTGAAAAACAGTTCAGGTGTGAATGATACAATGGCATCAGCTCTCAGGAGGAGCAATGCTTGTAGGGAAAAAAGAATTTATTTCCACACTCTCTGAAATGCCTGATCACCTAATCATAATTAGGATCATGAGGTACATGCACTCCAGACATGCAGATGTAAGCCATTGGAATGAAGATGGAACTGTGCATGCAAATGACTGCATTTAATTCTGGGAGTCCAGTGGAGGAGCTGTGACATGAGATATAGATGAGGAAATCCATGACTGCTTACAGGTCTATCATGTAAGGTAGCTTTAAGTCTAGCATCCCTTCTTAGGAGAAATACATGTGTATGGACAAAGAGTCACAAGCTAAGAACCAAAACTAAAGACTAGCACATTTGGAATAATTTTTCCTTGAAATAACAAAGACAAATGTCATTGGACCTTAATACTCTTCTACAAGAAACCAAATGAACTGCAAGTAAAACTCAATGATTCCCTTTAATAGTTTTGCAAACTTAGAATGTGGTAATCTGCTTTCATCACATCTGAAGAAGCATGCTGGACTAAGATGTGCAATGGCTGTTCAAGAATTTATGTCATGTTCAACCATATCTATAAATAATGAAAAGTGTTCAACAGAAGAAGACAGTTTCATTGCAGTGCATAATATTAAAATCTTTTTAGGATAACAGGTTTTCTAAGGCAAAATGTTACAGAAATTAAATTTCAGAAATTATGCTGGAGGAATAAATATTTTCACAGCAATAGACAACACTGCATAAGAACTCAGAAATAAATATCAGTGGGCCAGTTTGAAACATATAGTCTGCTCTGAGTTCTAGCTGCTGCTTAACTAGGAAAAGATCTCAATGCTGTTAGTGAAGGAGAAAGGGCAGGCAAGGTACAAATATTTCTGGACTGGACTATCTTTCTAATGAGAATATAAAACTTTCACGACTCCTTGACTAATAAGCACACCCAAGTTGTATATTAATAACCTTTATTGCTCAGAAGAAAAATCTGATTCTTCATGGAAGACTGGCCATTTTGAAAATGGTCGACAGACTTTTCTAACTATACTCCAGTTGACTTTCATTTCAATGAGTAATATAAATGACATTGAAAAGTAAAACTTGCTGCTTAATAAGATAAAACAAGCATATCACATCTTCATAATTACTTAGAATAGTTCCATTTCAAATTCAGTCAATTAATTTGGAGAATTTACAGATTTGAATGTTTTTACAAATGGTGGCAAGATTTCCTCAAAAAATGTTTTTGTTATTCAAATCAATTGAGCAGTTTTGCTTATTTTGCAGCAAAGAAACCAATTTCAGAAGAATGTTTTCCCAGTAATTGTGAGTTGTGATAAGGAAAATAACTGCCATAGAAAGGAATTAGGTTAGAATTAAACCTTGAAAATAAGCAATTGGATCTGCTGAGCAACTTCTTGGAGCCAGAGAAGCAACTGCAATATTTGAATGGAGGAAATGCTCCAATATTGCTGATACTGTTGTGCACTCTGAGCTCTGAATTGTAGCCTCAGATTTCAAAGTGATGGATGCCACCTCCTTTGCTCCATATCACTGCATGTTATGCTGCTTATACACCCATAAAGAGGTGGTGTTAGATTTCAAAAAGTATTACTCTGCTCAGAGTTGGAATGAAGGTAATAAAATACCCTCTTGGGAGGAAGAAGCAAAAGGAAAGATGCAGACATACTGAATACTTTTAGGACTAAAGTTCAGGACCCAGCAAAAAGGAACAGAATGACATGGAAAATATCTATGCAAAATAGGTTCCAAAAGTATTATACTTATTCATTATTGTGCATTCCAACGAATTACCTATTTTGTATGCACAAATCATAATTTACTTGCATTGATGGTATGACTTGTGTTTGATGCTTTCCCAACCTCTTTAACTACTTCACTTACTTAATGGGGACTTAGATGAACAGCAATTGCATATGAATGTAATTTGCTAACAACATTCATTTCCATCCCTTCCTTTCAAGAAGATTATTTTACAATTTGACATCATGAGAAAGGTACTCTCAGAGTCTGTGAAAATTCTGTTTTGTGAAATTCACTTTTGAATTGGATCCACTTATCTTCTTGTAGTTTGAGTAGGACTATTGGATTTAGGTTCTTTCCTAAAGTTAGTAGTCTTACTCTAGTAATATTGTAGATTTGAAAGGGAGGACCTTTTAATTTTACATAGATCTGTATCATCTTCTCTAGTCTATGCAACACCTCTTCTAAGTGATTTCCCATTAAAATCATGACATGTAGTCCAGACAGCTACATTTTATCAACTGTCCAGTATTTTTTCCAGGAACATTCCTTTATCTTTGCTTTATTTCCATTGGTGTACACTTACATGTTTAGTTTCACTTTGGTCTTCAGGTCACAATATTTTGATTACGTGATTTCTTCCCTATCTCTAAGCCTTTTCAGTTTATTTCAAACTGAAATAAAAAACAAAAGCTAAATAAAACATCCTAAACATCTCAAACCAAATACTTTTTTATGTCTTTAAAAAAATAATCCCAAACTTTTTTAACTTCTGTTAAATTTCTGTCTTTTTTATTGGATATTTATTTCATTATCATCAAACCAGTTTTTAAAACTCTTTCAATTTTCCTTTTGCCTTTCAATTCTTATCAATTAATTAACAAAATAATTTTCATTTCTATATAAGGTTTACATTGTTAGGCTCTAATTTCATAGAACAATAGAATTGTTTGGGTTGGAAGGGATCTTAATGAACACTTATGGACAGGGACATCTCCCACTAGACCTGTTTCTCAATATCCCATTGAACCTGGCATTGAACACTGACAGGAATGGAGAACACACAACTTTTCTGGGCAAGCTTTACCACCCTCACAGAAAAGAATTTCTTCCTAGCATCTAATCTAAATTTCCCCCTTTTAATTTGTACCCATTACTCCTTGTCCTAGCACTACAATTCCTGATAAAGAGTCCCTCTCTGTCTTACCTGCAAACCCCTTCAGATACCGGAAGAGTGTCCTGAGCTCTCCATGTAACCTTCTCTTCTCCAGACTGAACAGCCCTAACTTTCTCGGCCTGCATTCTTAGGGAAGGTGCTCCAGTTCTTTAATCAACGTTTTGGCCCTCCTCTGAAGTTGCTCCAACAGTTCTGTGTCCTTCTTATGCTGGGGACACCAGACCTGTCTCTGGGTGGGGTCTTACAAGAGCGGAATAGAGGGGGAGAATCACACAACCTACTCTTCTCCAGAAAATAAATTTAGGAGAATTTTAGTTTAACTTTTCTATTCACTCACATTCAGTCTTGCATTGTCTATTTGATACCTGCTTTCATGGGATATTTGCTTGTTTTGTTTTCAAGACTCCATCAAGAAAGGAAAGCAAAATTAAATGATTAAGATGCAAAAAGTATTTGCCTCAAATAGCAAAATTTAAAGTTTCATTGACACCTCTGTAAAGCAATGGAGAGAATCAGTGTTATCAAAGGTCGCTAAACTCAGTAACAAGTGGTAGGGACATTGCTTCTCTGTCTCAGTATAATCACTTACCCACTTGTGTCCTTTTGGCAGTCATTAATACATAACCTGTGGGTATGTCTCATTTTGGAGAGTGGAGGGAGAGTAAGTATAGCTGAGTTTCATCACCCACTTCATTGCTGGAACGACGCATTACTGGAAATAGGCTGGTGATCTCTGCCTGAGGCAGGGGACCTGCCCAGTCTCATTTACCTGGCCTCCCCTATTTTGAAGGTAGCATCAGGGGGGTGCAGACGCTCTGCCATCACAGCTGAGTTGGTGCAAGCTGGATTCAGATTCACAGCTTTGGTTTCTTCTTCATTTGATACCTTTGAGCTTTTCAGTCCACTATTTGCCAGGTATCTAAATTGCCTTCACTAAAAAAGCTTCTCCCACCACTTACAATGAAGCTGTCACATCACATAATCCTCTTATTTCCATACTACACAATTACATTCCAACTAATGTCCACACATTCAAACAAAATTTTTCCATTCTCTGTTCTTATTATTCCACAATTATGTCACACTTGTTATGTTGCATTTCTTCCTATTGCTCTGTGTATCCTTTCCCTACTCTTTTAAGTTATTTTAATCTGGGTGGCCTTTTTTCTTCTTCTCCTTGCCATGAAAGATATCATAAAATTAAGAGTAATATTAGAAACAATATTATAGGATTCAATATCATTATCTCCTCTTCTAATTTTCAGCTTTGTTTTACGCTACCAAGGCATCTTAGTTTTAATGTCCAATGAGTCCTGGACTGCCATCTAGAAGATGACACCATGTTCTGACACCAGCACTCTAATTTTTGTCCTACTCATTAAATTTGATCATTTATTCCTTGCAATTCTGAAAACTAGTTCCCAGCCAAGCTAAGAGATGAAGTTCTTTCTTTAATCAGTTTGAGTAGGTGCTTTGCTGAGTTACCTCCAACCCCAAAAAGAAATGGAGAAAGGAGTGTGTGGGTTGCAGCAGTTACACTGTCTGATTATGTGTATATCTGGAGTACCAGCAACAAGGCCTATTGAAAATAGTACACCTAGGGATTGTTGTCACTGCGAGATAATTTTATTAGGACCCAAATCTACAAATTAGCCATTCAAACTTACCATTCTTATTTATTTTCTCTCTTAACTTCATTTTTATTGAGTTCAATAGCTTCCCTTTTGTATTTCAGATGATGTTTAACCCAGATGAGTTATCTATAAACAGCACTTCCCTTTTTTTCACATGCAATTGACTTTATGATTAAGAGAAGTATGATAACTGAGCACGTGGCTATGTGCTTTCACTACAGTTCTCTGTAGTGAACCAAAATGATAGTGTAGTTTATATACTGTTAATACTTCTAATGAGGTATTCATTAATATTGTAAAGTCATTTTCCAACACTTTAACCATTTTGACATTAATTAAATTTATAACCACACAAAGCCTGTGGCATCCTGTACCTTTCATAGTCAATCTTCATCTCAGATTGCATAACAAATGGAAAACAATGAGATGCTACACAGTCTGTAATATCACTGATATAAAAGGTAGTATACTGACTTCTAAAGCACTGAATTAATGTTTTAATTATGAAAAAACATTAAGAACTTTCTCTTCTTGGATTTGATAGCGTTAATACACAAATTTAGTTTCTGTCCTTGACAAATGATAATGGATTTTCTCCAAAGGCCAATTAGCATTTAACAACAATTAAGTGAAAAAGGTATGTAATGATCCTGATGGAATGAAACTACTTGTTATAGGCAATTCATAGGTTAAATTGATATATGCTTGCCTGAAAATGTTAAAGAAAATTTCCAGCTCCTCTCTTTCTCACCCAAACTTATTTTTATTCCAAACAAATGCTTATTTTTCTAGCGATTGGCATAATTTCACAAATTTATATCATATGCAAAGATTGCATACACAGTAGAGGAACAGTAATTTTTTTTTTCGAAGTCCAGCTGTTTTCCACTGAGTACACAGATTATTAGACATGCTAATACATCCCAGTCTGTTCTTTTTTTCCTTTTTTTTTTCTTCCTCGAGGTAATGAACCATGTAGCATTTTTATTTATCAATTGGCAATGACAAAACACAAGTGCAAAGAACATGCACCCTAAACTGGAAGAATTTGGGTGTAGCATTGTTGTGGGTATTATATGTGGAGGCTAATATACCTGTAAGAGCATAAATGTTTAATAAAATTGAAGGTCATTTTTAAGACAAGTGAGGTGCTGTGTCTGCTAATTACTCTGGGCTGGTCATATGTGTGTCTCTTTGACAGGAGTATAAGTCAGGTCACTGTGAAGAGCTCTGAAATTCCACTCCTCTCTTATTTGCATTGGACATCTGCTAGACATTTATAGGATTTAATCAATAAACTTTCAATTCCTTCTTGTTCACATTACAGATCATAATGACATTTACAGAAGCTAAATGTCACTTGATTTCTCTTCATATTTTGGAGAGATAAATGTAGAATGATGAGGGAATGTTTTTCCAAAGATGAGAAAATAGAAAATGTCTAAAGTATAAATAACAAATAAACTTTCCTAGGTGGCCTTTAGGTGATAGCATTATTCTAAATCTATTTTAATTATGTTTTTAACAATCCCATATTTTGCATACAAGATGAAATGCCAATGAAAATCACAACTATTTTATATGTGCATATTGAGACACTGTTAAATTAGCTAATTGGCCACTGAGCACCAAAATCTGACTTTTAATCTTCTGTAACAATTGTTTTCATTGCCTTCAATGTTCTTTTCCTTTTTACTGGCCTTTATTCTTAATTCAGTAAGGATGTGTATGAGTAGCTCCCAAGAATGTTATTAGGAATTACAAGAATGATTCTCATGCAACAGGATGAATACATATCTTTAAAAGTCATTATCCTCCAAAATAAACAAGCTGAAATAGTCTGTTAATAGCAAGTATAATAATGACAGGTTGGCTCTGAATGGTAGGAGTAAAATTTTATGAATACTAAGAAGCATGTGTTGAAGTACCACTCTGTGTTATTCATAGCCAGATGTTTAAGTATCTATCCTAAACTGTATATTCAGCAGAAAAGAGTTCATTTCTGCTAAACTAAATATTTAAATAAAGTATAATTCAGGTCAAATTATTTTTGGCATGATGAAAATATAGCACAATAATTTCCTGATAAGTTTGCCTTTTTTGGACCTTATAGGATCCTTCTGTAACATATAATAAAGAGACAAATGCACTGTGATATGGATAAATGGCAGCATTCGACCATCAGGTCCTCATATGTTCAAATGTCATGTTTAGATTTTATTATTATAGAAAAAAAAAATCTTATAGAAAACCCAAAATATCTGCACTATCTGGATAATAACTATCACAATGTAAAGATTACAGTGTATACATTTTCATTTAGGAACTAATATGCATGCATTGCTAAGAAGCATATTTCATTAAGTACAGTCATTAAAAATGCTCCAACTTGCCCAGCATGATAATTCTTTTTTGTTTGTTTGTTTTGTTTAAGACAAAAGAATCAGAAGTCTGAAAGTAAATTGAATTCCAGTATTTACTTGCTAATAGAAAAGTTCTGAATTTCCATTACAGATAAAGAGAGATGACATTTGCAGGATGGAAAATGTTGAGATAGCAACCAATTAAGTGCAAAGAATGTGTACTTTAATTAAAGATACTCCTTTTAGTGAGGAAAAAATGAAAGTTCAAATCTCTTGTGAGAGGATAACAGCACAGACAGACATTCAGCTGTGGTTAAGATCCTGTTGTGGTCATTGCAGTAGTATAAAATGAGTATAAACTGACATAAAAAGACTGAGGCACAAACTATTCATTAAGCTACTGAGTCCACCAGGCTGAATTAATTTTCACTTTTTGTTTCTCCAGCATTTATGGCACTTGGCAATCATCTTAAATTCCCTGGAGATATCAGACACTGATCAAAACATCTGTGGTATCATTTGCTTTTCAATATATGTATACAGGTATGTATGTATGTATGTATATTCTTTCTATTTGGAACAAAGATGTGTGAAAGTACTGAGGTCAAATGTTCTTTCTTTGGTAATTTATGTTTTCCTGCAAGCTGGGCTGTAAAATGAGCATTATTACAACTGTTTGATTAACTGCTATGTTAAAACTATTCAGCCTGGAAAGGAAAAAGCAGAAACAAAATCTTAATCCTTTGACTTTAGAAGGAAATGAGAGTCTTTCTCAGAAGGACTGGGCAAGATGTCTGCTGTTAAAGGAACAAGGAAATAATTCTCTGTCATCCAAACCTTATTTCTGTACTCTGGAGGATGTTTCATGTGAACAAATGAGTGGGAACAGAGACTGCTAGTCATTTATTTATGTGTAAGGAGTAAATAATCTGGTGAATGATGTACTGTATTTATCTTTCAACTTACTCAGCACAATGTCACCATTTCTTACCTGCAACTACTTGGCTACTTGTTGAATAAAGGCTTAGGCTGTCCATACAGCAGCAATTGAAGTACTTGCCTCCTGTGTGGCTGCTTCTTAAACAATAAGTGAACTAAAGTTGCATCTGTGAAGAAAGAAACCCTCATATCAGGAAATGTTCAGAGAAACATAGCATTATTGATAATTGGAATGGATGTGAATGAGTTTTTACAATAGGATTAGATTTACGGTGACATGTCACTAATTTTAAAGCTATAGGCTTATCTGTTTTTTTTGATTTTAATAAATATTTTTCAGTCATAGTTTGTCTACCTCACTGTTAGCAACACTGCAAATTGAACTTCCAGCATTTTAATAAATTGTCACATAGCTGGAGTGAGCAGCATTTAGATCAGAAAGGCTGTTAACAATGGGATGAATATACTGTTGAGAAAGAGTGCTAACTTTCCTATCACTGATGCGATGTCAGTGACTAATACTTTGAGACAAATTCAATTATCAGTGCTAAACCAAACTCCCCAAAAAGGATATATGGAAAATTAGAGTTGAAACCTGGGAAAAACCCTAAGACCTTTTTTATAACTAAAAAGGTAAGTGACTAGTCTTTAACAGAGTTAATCATATATTTTTTTTGTAATTTATTACTGCAAGAGCAGCAGCTGAGGTTAAATATATTTATAGTGTGTGGTACTAGAAGAATAGGACTTTTTCATCTCTTCTGAACAAGTCAGTTAATACTAACATTGTGCCAGATTAGAAATTTGTGTTGCCATTGTAAATCAGATCTAAAACATACTTTATAGAATTTTAATTTTAGTAAAGAGAAGAATAATTTCAATGATCTTCAATTTTATTACTTCTTAATTCTTGCCTGCATTAAAAAAAACCAAACACAACTTTATGAGGACAGAAGAAAGAAGGTATCTCTTTAAGCTCTAGTGCTTAAAAACATAAGTTTGGGGGTTTAAAAGAAATTTTAGAGCTTACTAAATTTTAGTCTTAATATGTTTTAATATGACGCTACTACAGTTAAAACCAAGAACATTAATGTATCTAGATTAGCTGGTCTGTAGCTAGGTGTGGAAAATGGCCAAGCAGAAAGGGACCTGGCAGTGCTGGTTGGCAGCTGTGCCCCGGTGGCCCAGAAGGCCAATGGCATCCTGGCCTGGATCAACAGCAGGGGCCAGCAGATTTGGGGAAATGATGGTTCCCTGATGTCAGCACTGGTGAGGCCACACCTCAGATCCTGTATTCAGTTTTGGGCCACCCAATTCCAGAATGACATTGCTGGAGCAAGCCTAGAGAAGGACAATGAAACTGGTGGAGGGTCTAGAGGGTAAGTCCTATGAGGAGCAGCTGAGGGAGCTGGGCTTGGGAAAGCTTAGAAAAGGTAGTTGGATACTTCAAAAATTTTGATGGAAAATGAGATTTCTTCTTGAACTGTGTAAATGGATGTAGATATTTGCTAAGAACACTACTGTAAAACATTACTACCTCCACTGAGCCACTTGGTATGACTGTGAGCAGTACTACCACAATGATAATCAAACAAGAAAAAATGGTAATTACCTTAATACCTTGGATATATAGACATAACCCTAGAAAGGTTGTAAATCTGAGGAATGGGTATCCATCTACTCATTCTATGAAATAATTATTGCCATTTTCAACTCAACCATTGCTCTACTGATTGCTGCTCATTTAGCAACCTCCTTTCTATGTCAATCATTGTAAGCATAGAGTTTAGCACTAGAAGCTATACACATTCTTGTCTGTGACATTCCTTTAGTGAACACTGTGCCAGAAAATAAGTATTTCTGAGCCTACACAGTTTATTATGAAGTTGTGAGAAATTCTCATTCATATTTCCCAGCAGGGATCAGTTGGAAGATCAGGGAAGGCAGTGACACTAGCATCAGCAGGGACTGCATCTGAGTCACACTTACAGAGGTGTTTGGAAGAGTGGGTGTTGTGTTTCCTGGTTTGATAGTAGTTTGCCAGCACTGTCCTGAGGGAATGCTTACAATCCAGTACTGTTTTTCAATCACAGCCTTCGAACAACTTGGAAAAGAATAACTAAATTTTGACTCCTCTATTATATTCAGCTCTGCAATATTTAATTTATCCTTATCACAGTCTGGTGCATGGAGCAAACACTTCCATTATATTGATAGGAAAGCACAACACTGCCAATTTCCTGTGAGTTGCTGGCTGGAAAAGAGCAATTGTGTCTTGTTTACAGTGGTCACCCTTTTTGGAGCTTGGAGGTTTCTTTGAAGTCAAGGAGACCTACAAGCCTTTAACCTGGAGAAAATTATTGCCTCTGGGACATTCAATATAAAGCCTATCTTCCACTAAGACGGAGCCAAGCTCTGAAATTTGAATCCAGATTTCAGCCATTTGCTCTCAGTTGTGAGGGGAACAGAACAGAAACAAAAAATGCAAAAATGTATGGATCAATTTTGTTGGTCTCATTCAGATAAAAGAAAAAAATCCAGAGAAATCAAAACCAATATATTTTGAAGGACTATTCAAAGAGCTAGTATTTTTCAAAGAAAATATATTTTTGTTGAAAACTTTTTAAAAGCTCCAATTATTTAATTTCCAGTGTTTCATTATGTGATTTTATGTGGCACTTCTTTATAAATTCTATGCAGCAGAAATACTTTTATCTTTTTCACTGGTGAATATATATTCAAAGGCATTTATATCGGAAAAAAAAAAAGTGGTTTAGAAAACAACTGCTTTCTGAGTATCAAAAAATAAAAATTAAATATATTTTTAAAAAGGCTTAAAATATGCATTTGAACAGATAACTACACATGTATACTAAGAGTCAAAGTTGACTTCAGTCCTAGATAAATGTGGATTCTTTTGTTGTGCACTATAAGACTGATACTGGGATGCAACATCTATGTGCTCCTTAGGCTAAGGTAATGGTAATGTCCTGCTGCATGTCCAAAGTTAGACTAACAGAAATAGGAAAATCAGCAGGAAAGAGTAGTGCCAAGGCTTTTTGGGAGCATTTGGATGCTGAACTGCAGACCAGTATATCTCAGGCTAGCAAAGTTTGACTTTTCCAGACTAAGCTTGGGATACAAGAGCAAGTAAACTGGAATGTAAATTTCTAGGTACAAATTGGAAGAAAGACACTGAATGTAAATGATGAGAGAGAATGTAGACAGATATTGCAATGAGCAATCTGCTCACTTCAGTATAAAGATGCAAATAAGTGGGCTAAAGGGAATACAAAAAGCTTTTTTGGGAAAAGTAAAGAGGAGAGCTTATTGGCTTGTGCTTTCATGCTGTGGGATATTTATTGTGAAAACAATACATTAGTAGTCTATTCAGAACCTGTCTACTCGTAACTTTAATCACTCTGTTGTTCATAAGATACTGAAGGGGAGAAAAAAATTAACATTTGTGAAAAGACTGCAATGCATGTTCATTTACTTCATGTAAAACTGTGCAGTTCCAGATTTAAGGGAAATGGAGGCAGTCAGATTTACAGTATACAGGCTTAAGATATATTTGAAGGAGCCTGACACCTGTAAAAGACAAAAAATCTACAGGTAGTCATCTGCAGCTCATGTCTTGTTCAACTTTTGAGCAAAGAGTCAGAACAATTTTTTTCTTGCGGGCAAAGTAGTGTTTTAAAGAGTTTTGAAAAGTGATGTAGGGACCACTGCTATTACTGTCATTAGTGTTATCATGGCATGTACTTCATGCTGTCCATAGACAGTAGAACTGGGACCTAAATTGCACTCTTCTGTGTTTTCATAGTTCAGACAGGACCATCTGAAGACTATCAGGAAAAAAATTGATGAAGTAAAAGGCAGCAACACTAACCTGTTTTATTAGATGTTGTCTTCTAATATTAAAAATCCAGAATACATTCCAAATGATATAACCTTGCAGGAATTTCCTGCCTATTCATCCAAAATCCTACTGGAATTCCAGCTGAAAACCAATTTGCAGATACCTACTAAATAGGTATGCAGTGTTGATTGGCTCTCTAAGATTTGTTTTCACACCACAGCATAGTTCTTCTGGTTAATTCTTTGCAAACATTTTTCATCAGTGCTTTATAAATGAAAAGAAATAGAAATGTATTTATATAAAAGCATGTATTAAATCTTTCTGCACCAACATTTTATTTTATCACATCACAACAATGAAAATACCTACAAAAAGAAATATGTTGTATAAAAAGGAGTAATTCAAAGGGGGAAAAAAACCCAACCCTGATTTCTTCAAGGCATTATGTAAACCATTCAAAACACTGGATAGGAAAGGTAAACTTCAACTTTGTCCCAGAAGTGAAAGCTCAGCAGGTCTGTCAAGGTAGTACACAAGGAAGAAGTAGATCAAGGGAATTTTTCTATTTGCATTTACATCAGCTCTTTAGAATCTGTTTTTTTTGTTAAAGTTAGTTGCAGCATCTGACTGAACAAAATAATGAATTCTTTCTAGTTCTGCTGAAAAAATTTGAGGCCCTTGAGACCTTATGTCAGCGCAAAAAGTGTTGTAAGTGGCTACAAATCTCCATCTTGATTTCTGTTTCAGTGTTTCCCTTCTTTCAGTTCCAATTTAAATTTAAAATTTCCATTCTTGGAGTAGCAAGTACTTTTGAGTGCTAACAAGTAGGATGAGAGTGGAGGGGAGGGGAAGAGAGAGGAAGGATGCAGAAGAATAGCACTGCTGCCAAACTTATATACCTGACAGTAATTAATGAGGATAAGGGCTTTACCAGTGATTGTTTCAAATGAAAAACATTAAGGAAGTTCCAAACCAGTGGAAAAAACCTGCTAAATTATATCATGAGCATGGTACCTGGATTCCCTCTCAATGAACTCAAAAGATACCATTGGCTGTAGGCAGTATTGGTGTCCACTGTGAACCAAGCCAGTCTCTTCCTGTACATAGATCAGCATACTTGGGAATGTTATTTTTGTTCTTCCTATTCAGAAATTTTTCTTCAGGGCATAAGGAAGAAAATTCTGTACCTCAGCGATGTGAAGTAAGCCTCAAGGCCAAAGTGTCACCTTCAGCCTTTTAAAACTTTCTTTGAGAACTTAAAAAAAAAAAGAAAATGTTGTTTGATTTGCAGCCAAGTGTTCTGACACTGCACAGTAGCACTGAGATGAACTGCAGGATGTTCAGTCAGTGTTCAGCAAGGGTCGGGAGTTCAAAAAGGTACTGGTGCTAGGGGATGCAAAGGCAGATAACTGAATATTTTTGTGTATATTCATTTTTATTTGTTTACATATATACACATACATACTTACATGTATATGTATATATAGTGCTTTAAAAATAAACAACCCATCAACATTTTTTGAGATTAATTACTGTAAGGAAGAAAAAAAAATCTGATTCTAAAATATTCAGAAAATTAAGAAAAGGTTAAGAAAAATGCATGCAAATTTTTCTCTATGAATTGGACTTGCCCAAATGGTTTATGTAAGGAACTCCCTCATGGTAACCACAAGGAGATAAACAGCAGCTCTATAGTGCACAGGTTATGACACACCAAATTTTGAGACAGTTTCTCAAGAGCTTCAAGGTCTAGAATTGTACTTTTATAATCTCTGGTGGACAATAGCTCTGTAGTTCATAGAATATGCTGAGTTGCAAGGGACCAGTCAGAATCACCGAGTCCAACTCTTGGCACTGCACAGGACACCCAAGAATCACACTGTGTGCCTGAGAGCATTGTCCAAATGCTCCTTGAACTCTGTCAGCCTGGTGCTGTGGCCATTTCCCTGGGGAGCCTGTTCCAGAGCCCAACCACTCTCTGGGTGGAAAATTGTTTCCTCATATCCAACCTAATACTCCTCCAAGTCACCTTCATGCCATTTCCTCAGGTCCTGTCACCAGTCATGAGAGTGAAGAGATGAGTGCCTGCCCCTCCTCTTCCCCTCCTGAGGAAGTTGTAGCTGCAATGAGATCTGCCCTCAGTCTTCTCTTCTCCAGACTGAACAGTGCAAGTGACCTCAGCAGCTCCTCTTGTGGCTTCCCCTCCAGAGCCTTCCCCACCCTCATGGGCCTCCTCTGGATGCTCTTTAATAGCTTAATCTCTTTCCAAAACTGTGGTACCCAAAACTGCACACAGGACTCAACAGAACATTTACTCTACATTCCTTTAAAATAGGAGAAACTTGTTTTGGTGAAACTCCCTAAAAAGGAGAAACTTTATCCTTTTTTCCTTTCCTGGAAGGAAATGAATAAACTCAGTCTTTTAGACAGCAGATTTTAAAACAGGAAGATCTAATGCAAGGAGTTGGAAGTTTGCAGCACAAAGAGAAATTGCTGGAGAGAGCACACAGCAGCTAGGAAAACTCATAAGTGACAGCAGGGGCTTTCTAAAGTATTTGTTGAAGTTTGTACTAGTAAAGTTCATCAAAACTTTCTACTCTTTCTTCCCTTAGTTTGAATTTTCATGTTTTAATTTAAATTCTAATAGAGATTCTATCCATTGCTTAATTATGTCATTTTGTCTTGGGGATTTAAGTATGAGGAAGAAGTTGAAACACATTCATCCCAAAATTCCAGCTGACCTTATTTTAGTCAGCCCATACCTTAAGGATTTACATGAATCTGTGACTGCCAAAAAAAAAAAAAGTTTTAAATTTTCTGATCTCCCCTACACTATTTTTCTAGGCATATTCTTGTACTAAGAACCATCAGTAGTATCTTTGCCCCTCTCCCACTTCTTGCTCTAGTTAGTATAATGGTATGCAAATAATATAAAGATGGTCTCAGAAATATTCAGGAACAGCAGTTACTTTGGGTACTTGAAATTAAGGAAGAAAAAATACTTGCAGTTAAACCGTGATGTGCCCCTTTGTGTTTATACCAAAAATAACCCTTCTACAGTGAAATGATTAATTCTGGATTGGATGAAAAGTTCTGATATTCCATGATGGCAAGTGTCTTACAGAACAGCTAACAAAGGTACTAAAACACTTAATTCCTGGGTCTATATTTTGCTTACACTGAACATTGCTCAAGAAATCAACAATATAATTTGCATAGGAATATCATATTTTTTAATCCTAAAATTTAAAAATCTGAAAAATCCAATGTGGGTCATTAGAAATAACATGAGCCATATGCTAATACTGTAGACAACGCTATTTTTCTCCAGTCATGAGCATTTTAGCTCTCACTTTAAAATTTCACATCTACAGAAAGTATAAAAAAATCCTCACTGTTGTTTTCTGGGCTAGAATAAGATTACAGATGATCAGGATTAAAAGGATTAAAGGAGAATCTGTTCTCTGACCCCTAGGACAAAATGTCAATATTAATGAAATGAAATTATATTCCTTTGCAAATTTAATGGCACTAGACTTGGAGAAGTTAACACTTTAAAGTGGACATTGAGGGTTGTCATGGTTTGACACTGGCACAATGCCAGTGCCCCCATGAAGATACCTTCTCCCTGGTTTCTGCTGTGAGATGTGACCAGGAATAAGCAAAGCAGGCTCCTACTTAGGGAAAAAGAACCAGAACTTTATTAACTACTCTACAACTACAGATAAAAAGGAACACACACAGGGAAAATGAAAACTTCACAAGTGCATTTCCTCCTCCCCCCACCAAATTTCCAACACAATACATTTGGTTCCTCAAATCACCAACTCTCGGTCCAGCACCACCTTTTAGACAATCAATCCTCAGTTCATCAAGAGGAGAGGAGTCCTTCTTGTGCCATGGGCTTCCCCTGGAAACACAGCTGAAGCCTCGTGTGTTTCTGTGTCACTCGTGGCACTGCCTGGAGAACATCTGCCGTCGTGACTTCTTCCTTTTCATGTCCAGTGCTCTCACCACTGAACACGGACCAGAACTGCTTCTAGGGTTGTCTTTTAAGGATGCTCTGTCCCGATCCAAAAAAGGCACAGTCTCTCCTTTGGGACACCTGTCCCCACAATCTCTCCTTTGGGACACCTGTCCCCCCCATATTTTTTCACCCCCTGGGGCCGAGGGGCATCAACACTGAGCAGTCTCTGTATCACAAACAATCTCTCCTTTGGGACACCTGTCCCCCCCATATTTTCACCCCCTGGGGCCGAGGGGCATCAACACTGAACCCTCTTGGTTCTGAGGCCATTGCCTCCCCCTAGAATGCAGTCTCTGTGTCACAAGGAACATGGTTCTGTCCATGGCTATACAAAAAGAGTCCAGCAAAAGCCACTCCATCATCTCTTCCCACTAGGATTCTTCTCTATTCTTCTACTATCTCTCACTCGCTCAGACTTCTCTCACACTGGCACATTTCCTTCCTCATCTTCCACTCTATCTTCTAGGAAAGGTCAATGTTCTGTAAAGTTCTCATTCTCCAAAAAGGGGTTAAAAGCTCCTACAAGCAGCTGGCTGCACTCCCCCCCCTTCTCCGTCTCAGCTGCCGGCGCAGGCCCATGTTTATCAAGCTTCAAGGTTACAGTCCCAGGCAGCGGCTCTCTCTCTCTCTCTCTCTGTGTCTCTCAGGGGGGGCTGCCCGATGGCTCCCGGTCTCTCTTTCTCTCTCTCTTCCACCCTTCCACCCCCGGGCTCAGGCCTACCTCTCTCGGCCACATGGCTTTCCCCTCCCCCTGCCCAGCCAGCAGCTGGGCCGGGGGAGAGACCCGAACTCTTTCCCGCCGGAAACCCAAAAGGACCCTCCCAGGGGAGAGCTCTGCTTTTAACCCCGTGTTCTCAGAGGTGTGTCCATGTCCCAATGGCCAGGTTAAATGCCAATATTAAAGTCTGAATATCCATTGGCCAAAAACACAGCATCCCAAAAAACACATTTCCTGTCAAACCACCACAGGGTTTAACAATTACACCATTTTTCTTAAGTAGTAGTGTAACAGTCTTGCTCTAGGGATCATGGTGGAGCTGAAAAGAAGAAAAAAAATGTTAGAGCTTGCAGTTTTCTAATTCTTTATGCTATTTATTTGTTTTATGTTTAAGTCTGGCTTCCTGCCACATGAAAAAAAGAAATATGGTAGTTATCAGTAGCTTAAGAGGTATGAGAGTACACACCATCTATTGCAGGGCAGTCAAAGTGACAAGAATGTGGTAGCCTGCCAGAGGGTGAAAGGAAAGGAAGGAGACACTAAGAAGATAGTGAATTAAAGAACATACGAGGGGAGGAAAAATGGTAGAAAGGTTAATGTAGGTTCAGCACAGTGTCAGAAATCGAGTCAAAAGGCTAAACAGTGAGTTCACTACCAAAAAATGAAATCCAGTAGGAAGTTAGGCAATCAAATGAAACACTATTAGAAAGCAAGGGATATTTTGCTACTCAAAACATTTGGGAAGGGATCCACCATTGGAGCTGGATAACCAGCTAACCAAGGTTATTTTAGCTGATCAGTCAGCTGTAGTGAAGTCAAACATTAAAAGAAAAATAAGAAGAAATCTATGAGGCATCAGCGATCTGTAGAACAGGTCCTACCCGACTGGCAGACCAGGTAGTCACCTAGGAGAGCAAAATATTAAGGGCAGCAAATAGCCTAGTGACCATTTGTTGTGCCAGTGGAGATTCACTTGCGTGAATGTCTTCCAGACTGCCCGTGGCAGCATAAGTGTGAAGTAGGTTTCCCTGGTTTCAACCAGATATCATTACTAAAACCAGAGATTACTTTTTCTGAAATGAGGGGAAAGATGCTTAAATGACTCATAAAAAGTAGAGATGAGAATTATTCCCCCAAATCCATTTGGTATGTCACAGCTGTAGCTGCCACCATGTGCACATGTGTGGGGGAACATGTGCATGCGTGTGCACGTCCCTGTTTTGGTTTGTGTGCTTAGTTATTTTTTAACAAGAGCTACTCTGATTCCATATCCTTGCTTATGGAAAGGATTGTGCTTGTCTGAGTCCTCTGCTCTCTCATAAGTGCAGCCATCCTCAACAATTTTCAGACCTCTCAGTAACCTTGGAATCAGATCAATATAGGCTGAATTAAAGCATTTAGGTTTTTGCATCACACTATTAAGTGTAAAAAACCCTGCTGCTTCCATATGCTGCAGCTTTGGAATTTGGAAATTTTATATGCAATGATTATGTTCAGAAATGTTTTGGGTTCTAATTCTTTCCGAAGTACTATATTTCTTATGTTCATAGCTGTATGTGAGAAATTGCCCTTTATGTTTGAAAATTAGTTTCTAATATTTTATTTCCACTTTTTTTTTCTGCCTTATTTTATTTTCTTCCAAGTTCAATATTAGGACTTTTGCATTATTTCAGATCAGAGACAGAATTTCTGGCTTTCTGAAATAGACTTGAGCTATTTCTGCAGTAGATTGTTGAAGATCATTGCAATAATTTTAAGTTTCAATCTCATAAATTATAGAAAAAATACTTAATATTCTGTTTATCTTATACTCTGTCTTTATCAGAAGCAAACTAACCAGGAATAAGCAGAGGCATCTCTTATAATGACATTTGTTTGTCAAATGACAGCTACATTGATCATGTCCATCAAACGGTTTCTCCTCACTAAGTCTTTGAGGTTTTTTGTGAATAATTACAAGTTTAGGCCACATCTTCTTTCCTGTCCAATTCTATAGTTTGCACAATTAAATTAAGTAAACATGAAAGACAATTGCTTAAAAGAAAAAAAAAAGAAGTTGGAAGAAACAACAGCTCTTATCTGTCATCAAAACTGTCAGTTTGATGCACAAAGAGAAAGCAAATGTTTCAGAGCTGCAATAATGACCTTCAACATTATTTCTTTGAACTGTGAGTACTGCCTTTCTGAAACACTGTCCTTTGGTTCCACGCTGTAGAGAAAAAGAAAAGAAGATAAATAATGTGTGAAAACTAATGCATGTTCAAAATTGATAAGGCAAATAAATACATGAATTTTTTTTCCCTTTTTTCCTGTGCCGCGCACATTTTAGGTCTCTTTAGCAAAAGGGAATCTCTTTCTTTCCTTACAGAGGATTGATATTGTATAAAAAATCTAGTTTGGAAGGATGGAGGTTTATGTAAAATTTAAACACAGCAATCAGTTAAGGATAGAAAAAGAAGCGTAGGAAGTGCATACTTGATGAAAGGAATTGGTAAGATCTATCTTTTATATACAAGGCAATAATGTAGAAGAGTAATAACTGAGAATAAAGTAAGAATGTTTAGTACAAACACTAGAAAATCATCATATTCTGTGAAAAGAACATTGAGGGTTTTTTCCCTACCTTTTCTTTTTATTTTCTTTTCTAATTAGAATGCCGTGTGCTGAAGCATATTTCATGCAGAAATGTTTTCTAAATTATGTGATTTTTGTGTGCACCGATGTGCATACTGTGTTAATATTTGGTGTCATGGAAAGAAAAATTCAACTTCTCTTTTTTTCCCCATCTGTCAGATTGATTATGACATCGTTGTGTTTCATTATATAAGAAGAGATTTCTCAGAGTAAGTGAAAGCATCTGAAACCTGTCTTCAGTGGTATAAATATGTCTAACTGTTCTATGCTTTTTTAATGAAAGATTAATTCATTTTAATACCATTTTCTCCCTTCTCTTTTGAGTCCTTCACCATTGGCAGACCCTTGTACATGATCAGTTGGAATTAATTTCTGATTCACTGAAGTTTGTCTTATTCAAGGAGGAGCTTTTAATCAGAAATTATATCAAAGATCCTATCACAGGTGCTGTTAACAAGCCTTACATGTTTGTTGCATCCTAGAGGCTGGTCTAAATAGTGCTGGGTTCTGAAAAAACCTTTCTGATGACGCACACGCTGGCCAGACTCCCTGTGAAACCAGTTGGAGTGATTCTGCTGATTTAGGGAGCTGGAGCATTGTTGGAGACTATAAACAGCAATTTGCTGATTTTGCAAAAGTTTTCTGCTTTGGTTGCTTTTATGGAAGCTAATGAGAATGTCTCTGCTAACATCCACATAACTAGGCTAATGGTCCCTGGTTTGGGAAACATAACCTGACTGAATATGGATCATATCAAACCCAGAAAAAATCTTGTGGAAGAAGTATTGCCAACTGCAATATGTAATTGTTAAAAAGCAAAAATACAGGCCAAACCAAGATCATTTATCTGAAATCACATAGAAATCTTTAAAGAGCTTTAGAAATCAGACAAAATATGTCCTGCCTGAAATTCATGGGCCTTGATTGAAATGACATCAAGAAAAAAAGAAAAAGTTAAAATCAAAATGCAAATCAAAACATATCTAGTTTAAACACAAATAAAAACATATAAATCAAAATCAACAGTGAGATCCGCATACAAATTTGAATCCCAAACTCTCAGTTAATTCATTAATTTGGATAAAAGGACAGAGGGCAGCATTGTGAGCAGGTGCAGGATGGGAAAAGATCTATGGCATAATTTTAACAAAACCTGTCTCCCTGGAAAGTTATCAAAATTATTTCAAGCCCAATATCATCTCTAGCAGAAAAAGTTCTAGCTAAACAAAGAGAATAATAGCACTGGTGTTCTTTAATTATCAAGAAATGTCATACCACACTTGAAGCAATTTTGAGTAGACTGTCAGTTCTGCATGTCAAAAGATGTATATATAGTTACCTAACAAATCAGGTCAATAGACTGAAAGAAGAATACTATCACCATTCTGTGCATCTTAGTGTTGTCATTTGAATTAATTTCTAGCTATTTTATAAGCAGTTGGGCTCACTGCAATATTTCATGCAATATTTCAATTCTTGTGTAATAACGCATTAACAGTTTTGCTGCTGCTAATCGCATTCTGCCTTAATAAACTAAAAACCCAGCTCACTGCTTTCCTTCTCTTTTATGCCTTGTCTCCTTTGAAAACAGTGGGTGGGTTTTCACCTTTAAGTGATACCAGATCAAGTTATGAAGTCCATGGATAGTCTTAAATGATGATAATTTAAAGGTAAGTTTTTATAGACACTTTTTTTTCAAATAACAGTAATCTCATTCTGATCTGTGTGTCCAAAAAGTCAAAAAAGGCAAACTATCAAATGCATAAAATCTTCGTAATTGCTACATATTCCAGAATTTTTCTTATTTACCTCAGACTAATCCTTTGATGTGTGAAAACAAAGGAACATGAATCTTTGGGTAGTATCATGAAACTTCAAATATTTGCCATTAGGCAAGAAAGCTGAAGAAAAACCCCATAGTTTCTACAAATCACTATCCCTTTTATTTCTTCTTCTTTTTTTTTTTTTTTTTTGGTGTTAATGTGTCTATAAAACATGCAGCAAAAAAAGAAAAACCTCCATAGACCTAGAAACATTCAGGATTATTTCTCTGATGAAAGCATTATTATCCTCAAAATTCATTTTTGCATCTCTCCTAGCAATCTCTCTCTTTACATCTTAATTCTATTTAGCAAACAATTTAGTTCAATATAATTGCAACTTCATCAACAACAACATGGTTTTCCCATTGAATCTCAAAGCAAATTTTCATTAAATGCTAGCCTGTTATTTCTTTCACAGATATTTGTAAAAACCGGTGATTTTTCTGTCTAATATAATGACAGCCTATTTTTCTTTTCCTTCATGTGGGAAAGGATTTTATTAGGTTTATAGGTTTTTGTTTTATTTAGGTTGAATTTGTGCCCCCTGAGGTTTGTATTTTGTTTGGAATAATGATATAGTAGCACACAAAACTCAGCGTTAGCTGACAGACATAAAAACCACAGAACTACCACAGACAGCCTCAGTCAGTAATTCTCTCACTGATCACTGTGTTCTTTGAGTTTGAAAATCATTTCAATCATTATATTGAAGATATCATAAGGTTTTGTTCAAAGACTTCAATACAGAGAATAAAGAAAATACACGGAATGTTTCAGGATCCCATGAAGAAAAAGCTAACACAAGCTCTTGGCAAAAAACTTGACTGTGAGAAACTGGCTGACATTAGAAGGAATAATTCTTTTCAGGTGCTTGCTTTTATTCTAGGCTTGTTCAGCTTCAGAAGACAACAAATCTTTCTAAATTTCTTACCAGAAAAACTATTATGCTGTTGCCTTTTTCCCAATCTGGAAATGAAACTTGAGATAATTTTAATAATGAGGTAATAGTATAAAAGGGGATCTTTATTTGATCTTCAGGGGCAGTTATGGAAAGATGTCCACAAAAGCTCCCCCCCCGCCATCCTCCAGGGGTAAGTATATTTTATAGGTTTTAGGAAATTAGAATAAATTATAAAAAGCACCAATTAGGAGGACAAGTGGTGATGAAATTCCCCCCCAGGTCAAGCCCTTTCTCTGGAGCCCCCCCTTCAGCACTAGTTGTACTTGTCCATGAGAATGTATCTCCAAGACTTGTTATTGTTCTCAGCCTTGGTTCCCAAGAAGGACCAAGATAGCACTGGGGCCTTGTAGCCCCTGGGGCTTGGAGATCTGGAATTTGTTTTGTCTTTCTGCTTAAGGAAAGGCCACGGAAAAGTACTGAGAAAACTAGTCATTAATACATTACACTACAGAGCTACAAATATATGTGTGAAGAATACAGACAACACATAAAAGAAAAAAAGACAAAACCTAAATGACATCAGTGCATCTCTCAGCCCTGGCAGTGAATTATTTATCAGATTTCCCAGTTAGATTTAATTGTCTTTCATTCTTTACCAAAGTACTATGACTACAAATTCAGTCAAACATTTTCCTATTTGTAAAGGTAAACAGAGATACTACTTTTCTTCTTAGTAATAAGAATCTAATTTAGAAAAGCTTTTGAAGAAAATTTAATTGAGATCCTGGTGAGGACATAGAGCAATAAGACACAGAAAAGCTGAAAATGGATTTCAGGTACTTTAAAACTGGAGGTTTAAAACTCCATATCAGTAGCTACCAAACTTGGAAGACTTAAAAATATCTTTAGGGCCATAAGTTTTATATTACAGTAAACTTCATATTTTATCTTTGCCTGCTGTGAAGAAAGAGATTCTATTGCAGGCTGAACTATCTGTTGTGCTAGCCTGAATCATATTTAGGAATTCAGCTCTGAAAATTTATTTTTGAAAGATGCCCATGGAAGTTGGAAAGAAGGGCTTCCCTGTGTTCAAGATCCTGGTAGATCAGGATTTATTTCAGCAGGTAACAGCTAACTGATGCTTTTCTTTTTCTTTCTTAAGCACCTTTTATACATGCACACAGGCACACACACATAAATACATACTTAAACATGTATGTTTTATGTATGAATATATATATATATAATATAAATAGATGAGATGCCAAATTAACATTCTGGATTTAAAAAGCATGAAATTATTTAAGTACCCCACCTCTTGAGGTGCTACTACTTTAGGCCCTTCTCAGTTGGTTTCCAGAGATTGTAAAGTATCTCTAACTCTATAAATTTGAGATTATGTTTCTTTATCAGGTGCATTATTTTTATAATTGAGCTGTTGTATTTTAAGAGCCTTCAACTTCGGAACAAAATCTTACCATGTTTCTATATGTGTTTATATTTGAGTTCCAAGGTTGCACTCACAGAGAATAAACACATGCATGAGCCATTCCAAATGTAGGTCTCTATAGCTCCATATTAATATGTATCAGTACTATAAAATTATATTTTCTAGGAATATAGGCAATACCTTCCATATCACTCCTGATAGCTTGTGGAGAAACCAGGGAAATTAATATCAAATGTAAGTATATTTTATATAGCAATTGTTTTGCAATAACTTATCCTATTGGCATTAGTCAAGAGCAAAAGCATTCCTGAGAGAAAAAAAAAACGAAACAAAGATAACTGGAGAGGAAGGAAAGGTTTAATGAGTGCCTTATTTCAGCTGCTGAAAAGTTGCAGGCAATTACAAATATTTACAGCTCCAAGTTTGGGGAATGGTGTATTAAACTAAAACCACTGGATCCCAGTTCTAGCTGCTTTGTGTGGCTTAAACACAGCTAGTAGAAAGTTGCCTTAAAAACACATTCTAGGTTATATCTGAAGTATACAATTATGCTGTACAGACCTTTTCTTCAAGAGGCAGTGACAGCTGTAATGCTTTTCAGCTAATAGGAATTAGAGATTTTTTACAGTAGATGTGTGTGTTTGTGTATGTGTTTGTATGTGCACAGCAAGGAGAATATTTAAAGAAAAACTATTGCATGCAACAAGATTTTAAATCATTAAAGACAATGCCAGCAGGAAAAGAATATCAGGCTTTAATACTTTGGAAGTAAAAACAATTAGATCACCATTACCTTTCTGTTTTCTCCCATGCACTGTTTTTTGGCTTAGCCTGAATTGTCATATGTTCATCCCTGACACCTTGGCCATAGCCAGAAAATTCCTGAGTGATGGCTACTGTGCAGTCACAAAAAATTCAAGAACTTTGCAATTTACTAATCCTGATTTTTAAATCTGAAAAACCCAGTTCTTTGTGGTTGTCAAAGGAGGGCTGTAGCATACATTTACATAAGAGGCTTATGCCACTCATCCCGTGTTCAAAATCATAGGAAAGCTGGGATGCTGGAATCTTCTTACTTTCCACTTCGTGCTCTTTTCATCCTCATGCTCAGTCATCCCATGTCCTCCTCTCTAACTTTGGGTATAACCAGAACACACCTCCCACCCTTAAAATACAACTGTGGAAGAGGGTGATGGACTCAGTCAGGCAGCATGTGCACACTCTGTGCTTAGCAGGAGGGAAATAAGGCCCAAGGAGTTGGAGAAGTGTGTGTGTGTGTGTGTGTGTGTGTATGACTCTTACTGTCCTGAGAAGTCAGCCCACATGAACCTCATGAAGTTCAACAAGTCCAACTGCAAGGTGCTGCAGTTTAATTGAGTTAATCCCAGACTGGGAGAACTCACTGGGACCAGTCCTGTGGAGAAGCACTTAGGGGTTCTCGTGGATGAAGACATGGACATGAGTCAACAGTGTTCACTCACGGCCCAGAAATCCAATCACTTCCTAGGTTACATCAAAAGCAGGGTGGCCAGCAGGTCAAGGGATTCTGCCCCTCTGCTCTGCTCTCACAAGACCCCAGCTGGAGTGCTGCATCCAGCTCTGGGATACTTCCCACAAGAAATACATGGTCCTGTTAGAGCAGGTCCAGGGAGGCTGTCAAGATGATCAGAGGGCTGGAACACCTATGCAGTGGAGACAGGCTGAGAGAGATGGGGTTGTTCAGTCTGGAAAAGAAAAGGCTTTGGGGAGACATCATTGAAGCAGTTCAGTACCTTTAAGGGGGCTTATGAAAAGTGTAGAGAGGGACTTTTTATATGGACAGATAGTGGTGACAGGACAAGGGGCAATGGTTTTAAACTAAAAGATTAAATATTTAGGTTTAGGTTAAATATTAGGTGGAAGTTCTGTACTCAGAGGGTGGTGAAGCACAGGAATAATTGCTCAGAGAAGCTGTGGGTGTTCTATCCCTGTCAGTGTTCAAGGCCAGGTTGGATGAGGAGCATGAGCAACCTGACCTGGTGAAAGGCATCCCTACCCATGGCAGGAGGATAGGAACTAGGTGATCTTTAAGGTTCCTTCCAATCCTAACCATTCTATATGATTCTATGTCTAAAGTAAAAAATCTGGCAGGGTAATGGCCAAATAAACTGGTGATATAAATTGGCTGTAATCTTCCACTGGCAAGGGTATCTCAATTCCCCAGGAGTGTCCCAGCCACTAGACTGTAGCATATTGAAGACAAGGTGAAGGAGAGGATTTGTCTTCTTATGAAGAAAAATTGTGCCTGTTATTTTATGTGAAATATTTTCTCTCAATTATATCACCCTGCGTGCTCCTGAAGAGGGGGATGAATCATCAAAGATGTTTTATTCTTAAATCTTTCCCAGAAGAAATAAGCCAAAGGGTTGAAAATGTGCCTACACAAAGTAGGATAGAGTTCTCTACAGCTGAGCTTCTAAGTCACTTAAATGTATTGAACAATTTTCTTTGGACCCTCTTTCTTTCAGAGTCAAAAGAGTATTGATAATTCATAATACTGAGAAATTTGACGCTATGGTTTCTAATTGTTCTAATGGCATAATTATTAGGATATTTTTTAAGTATCCATGCTTTGCTGAGAATTTTTTATGTTTTTGTATTTTAAGTGTCTAGTTGGTGCCTTAAGTTTTAGCTTTCATGTTTTTTTAGATTCTGTACTGCCCTAGTGTGACTCTGAACTTCATATAAAGTGTTAGCAAGTTCTCTTCACGGGGTAGTTAGACAAAATAATCCTTTTCCAGCCTGAGGACCAAGGACACCGTTGCAGTTTTAGGCTCAAGAAGCATAAACAACAGCAAATTGAGGAAATCAATCTGAGCAGACTGGGACTTCATAACCTGAAGCTGTAATTGGCCAATTAACCCCAATATGTAAATCGACCAAAACTTACAGAAGTGTGAAAACTCATGACTGGTCATCCATCTTGGGTCCATCTTGGGTCCATCTTGGGCAGAGCCACAGCCAGGCTCTTGTGCTGTACAAGGTGTATCTTTTGAAGGCCTTTTAACAAATACTTGCTTTATTCCTCTGGTTTTGTCTAGCCTCTGTTCCAGGTCAGCCTCTCTAGGCATCAAAGTATTTGCATAGGGTATAGTTATCAACAAACTAGATATGGGGAATAATGCTTGCTGTACATAACAGACTAAGGTGAGTTACAGATTGATGCAATACATTTTATCTTATAGATATTTATAAAATGTTGCCCTCAATCAGATTTTTGTAGTCTTTACCTATTAGAGTTTTCCCACCTGTGTAATCTTTATGACAAGAATGCATGATCCACAAAGCCATTGTTAATAAACAACATGGTGATTTCAAGTATTCTGTTCACTTCATCTCAATTGTCTCAAAGGTCTTTCTTCCTTCATAATCAGAGCTATGAGATTTAGATAATTGCAAAAAAGTAACTGAGAAAGAGGAATACATTGATTAATGTAAATCCCTGTACTTTGACTGACTAATAGTAGCTGCCTGCATGTCAGAGTATGGGAATTTGCATACTATGCTAAGTTGCTAAGATAGAACTCTTCTATCATCATGCAAATATTAGTGCAAGAGAATGACTGACTGAGACATAAGTACACATACTAAGCTGCAAGGGTGAATCAGTCAAAACTGCAGCAGCATTCCTGGATTCTTACTGGCTGAAACATTTCCAATTTTGAAGCAATAGTGCCGGGATAGTTAAAATATGCAGAAATATAGACTAGGAAGGGAGGAACAGAGCCTGAAACAGTGACTTTCCTGGGAGATAATTTTCTGTCACTATTCCTATTGTAAAATGAAGATAACATTTGTTCACCTTATAAAGATGCCTGGGTTCTTAAACTAGTAATGAGCTCTGAGACCCTTAAATGAAAGAGATAAGCTGGAAGTCTTAGGTGCTATAACAAAGATTATTAGAGCTAGGAATGTGTTAAAAATTGCAGTTATTTTATTCATCCTTGCATTTAAGTTTTTTTCTGAGGAAAACTTTATTTTCATGACATTTGGAAATCATGGAATTTTGGCTATGTTTTGAACTTAGACTTATTAATTTTGGCTATAAATATTATGGTATGGACCAAAGTGTATCATAGCAACGAGACTTTTCTTATTCTTTACTGATATCCTGTTTAAAGGATATTAAATGGTATGTTAAACTTTACAATGTAGTCTGGATATTCTAATTATAAATGAGACCCTGCTCATCTCAGATGAAATCAAGTGCTAACTATTGCTAAGATGATGTCAAACCTGTTATACATGAGAAAATGATGGGTTCTAGAAAAGGAATAATTGTGTTGACTTCTGTATGAGATTTTCCTGACATTTAAACAAAATTGTCATAGTATAAGTCTGCTGTTTGAGAATACATAAAAAAATTGACCATTAATTAGACTGTATGATTCAGCATAAAGTTTCCTGGCATCTAGACTGAAGGACTGCAAGGAATCTCAGTCTTTGGGAGATTCTCCCCTCATCTATTTGCTTGTTTCAGCAGCAGAAAGCTCATAAAATCTCCTTGGACATGTTAGCAAATACTGAAGGAACCAGTTATGGAAAACTGTGGAGAAATACTATGGTTTCTGCCATTTACATCATGAACATTCTATACTTTAAGTCAGACTTGCTCTGCTTTTCTCTATCCACTTTTCAAAACAGCAATCATGATTTCACTGCCAGGAGCTATAAAATACCACAGTTAATTTTTCTTTTCTAGAATTGTTGTCCTATGCCGCACTCTACAGGGACTTCTCACACTTTGTATCTGCATAGTCTCAGTTTCTAAGCATCTTATTGTGAAAGGATTTCCTCTTCCAAGGAAGAAACATTATCTGAGCTCACCAAGAGGAGAGGGAAAGAGATAGAAATCAGGAGAACCAAAGATCTGTCTGTGCATCACAGCACCCATGAAATGCAATTGACTAGATCCTGTTCCAGGTCAAATCTGTCAAGTATTTTGCTGTCAACATGACTCTTTACTTTCCTGTTGCTTCTTACTTTCCTAGAGAAAATGACAGACCCAAACAAGGCATTACTACAAGCAGCACTCACAACTGTGAAATGTTGGTGTGTTGTGCTACCAAGAATACTTCAAAAAGCAGTAGCAGAACCTGGAGTCACTTACCAGTGATTCTTCCTCCAAAGGCCTTAGTCTAAGATTCACATGGTGATGTCAGGGTTTTAAACAGTGTTCTTTTTCAGCTGAAGTATTAGCAGATGGAAATGATAAGGACATTTAGACTTCAAGGTTGATTTTTTCTCATTCTGTGAAATGAAAAGATCTAGCCATATGCATAACGATGAGAGAAATTATCAGTAATAATTTCAGAAAGCAAATGTGTGAGGACATCATGTGAAAGTGAGGGTGGCAGTAGATTGAAAGCAAGATTAGAGGATAAAAATGTTGAATATGAAAGGTTTAATTCCTTGTCATATGTCTGTCTTGTCTATGCTGCTGGCCAGGGTAAGCTACATGAAATAGAGACCATAAAAAATAGGGCACTTCAATTATTAACTTCCCATTCTGGAGTGTTGCAATAGCCAACAATGCAATTACAATATTAACACATTTGAAAAAAAAATCCTTATGCTGAAATATCTCTTCACAACTTTTATTTTCTAAGTTATACTGGAGGTAGGATTATACAAGAAAAAATACAACTGCAGACATTGAAATTCAGTGATATTTTAATCTGAATTCCATTGAAAATTTAATCTGAATAACACAGTCAGAAATTATGTCATCTGCAGAAACCTTCAAAGATAAGATTTTGGCATGCTGAAGTAAACCAACTTGATTGTTAAATGTTAATTTTTAAATAATATGATGTTTCAGATTTGAAGGTTTTTTAGTTTGTTTCTTTTTTCATTTGGTATTGAAGAGATATATACCCCTATGATTACTTTTATAAATATGTATCTGTAAGTAAGAATATGACAAATTAATGAATTCAAAATTATCTGAAGCAGGGTTCAGTTCTAAAATACTTATCTTTCAAATACTTGCTTCTTTTCTTGTTATTTTTTAAGTTCAGTGTTGACCCTCTTCTCTCCTATCTGATTTTGGATTTGGAAAGCGTGGAGAGAGAGTATAAGAAGATGCTGTGTTTTGGGTAAAACCACAACATTTTTCACATATATTTGTCACTTCATCTCTTCAAAACAGGATTCAATGCATGTTGAATAATGTCAGGGCAGTGAACCATTGAAAGCTTTCCTGTAATGGAGACAGCTTTTCCTAACAGTATATTAGATTCATTTTGACACAAAAGAAGAAAAAGCAATTTTATTGTCCTTTATTCTCACACATCACGGTGATACAAAAATATTTGTGAGAGAGTTGTCACAGGCATATTTCCTTTTTTGATGGCAAGATGAAGTAATAACCACAGTAATTTAATAAGTAGTGATACACAGTATTCTGATCTACAGCTCAGTTAACAGCAACATATAGTAGACAATAGGCAATTTTTAGACAAGCAGGTTGAAGATCAGGGAACTGTACTCAGTGCATAGGTTGAACTAGAGGAAAGAGAGAGTAGACAGCAGAGAAATAGCTAGCAGAAATAAAACCAAGGAAATTTTTTTAGGAGACTCAGCTGGGATAATTGCTAAAGACATGTGAGAGCAGCCTTCTTCGACACAGCATGGTTGTAAACAGTTTTGAAGCCAGAAACATTATGTTCCTGACAGTGATGTAACTGGAAAGTTTCTATGCCATATTTTTCAGAGCTGCAAGTCTGAGTACAGAAGTCTTCAAATAAGTGCTGTGTGAGAGAAAGAGTTGTTTTGTATTAGCACTTTCATGAAATGAAAGTTTGCCCCACAGGGCAAAATGTAATTGGCATCTTTCATATCACCAGGACCACTCTTTCTCTGGCTAGCACAATCCATCATGCCTGCTATTGATCATTCTTTAAAGCAAGGAATAGCAATAGCAATCCAATGTCCTACCTTCCAACATCTAGGAGACAAACTGATGGCTTGATGAAATTAAAGCACAGTTTAGGCCTATATTCTGGCAGAGACTCACTAGTTTGACAGTGCATTCCCTTTGTTCCTGCAAAAATGCATGTAAATTTTTACTACTCCAAGCAGCTAACATGTTTAACATAGATGGCTGGGGTTCTGAGCAACCTAGTCTAGGGAAAGGTGTCCCTGCCCATGGTAGGAAGGTTAGAGCTATGTGATCTTTAAGGTCCTTTCCAACATAAATCACTCTGATTCTATGAAACATTGCTAAAGGACCAATTCATATTGTGTTTCATCATTCTTCAGTTACTACTCATCTCATCATGTCCCTAGGAAAGCTCAAGAGAATTTTTAGTAACTCAAGTAATAACTAAGATTCTTCATAAAGATAGACGATGGAAGTTTGCTTGGTATCTCTGTGTTGACATCTTCAGATCAAAAGGGAAACATGTTTTTATGTAGTATTTTTAGGAAGCAATACAAAATAGGACAATCTTCTCTTCTTTGTTCTTTGATGGAAAGGAACAAAACGATAAGAATTTCTGAAAAAAATGGTGCTTCTCAATCAAGGAGATATTTATTGCAGGCTAGAAAAAAAAAACCAACCAAACAAAAACCAAACACTACAATTTACTGCATTTTTAATGCCACTGAAATAAAGGTAGAGGATGTAAAATGTTCCCATTTGTTTATGCCAATAAAAAGCTGAAAATGCTAGGAGAATTACCTGCAGAGTCTTTGTCAATTTTAAGAGACTTTATGAAAGCAATATGTCATCATTTTTGTACTGAGACATCTATTTCATGCTGCAAAAAGTCAATTGTCATAAATGGGAATCCGCATGTGAATTCACACCCTACTGACACTGAGCATGGTCTGATTTTTTATCTCCTAACTTCCTGTTGTTCAATGAGTTTTAGAACTGTGGAATTCAGATCATTCAGCTTACTTGTCCTAACCAAAACTAATTTTATATTTCTGTGTAGTCATACCAGAAATAAACAAGACTATAACTTAATTAAATAAATGTCATGGAAGATATCTGGCATTACGTGTTTAAGGAAGGTCAGTTTTCTAATTGAAATTTATTAGATAATTTTAATAGTTTCAAGGGACTGAAGCAGTCTTCACAATCAGCATAATTTTGACTTAAGAAACAATAAACTTAGGCTTACCGGGGGAATAAAATCAACTGGCAAATATTACAGATACTTGCTTTATGCATTCTATGAGATTCTTCATTAATATACAGGCTTCACCTGAATAATTTCTAAAAAAACCCTCATATTGTTTCTGTCAGGAATTGTCATTTTAACAGTTAGTCATTGCCAGCAGTTTAATCCTATTTAATTCATGTAGCAGAGACAATGTCTCCTGCTTCCTGCCTTGAAAATGCTATCCCTCTTCATTGGGATTTTCAGAAAAGAGTTCATTTACAGGGCAGAGAGGGAAGCATTAACTTCTGACTCAAGAAACAGGCTTCAAACATTTCACATGTTCATGCCAAAAGTAAGTAAGGAATATCGATATTATCTCCTAAGGTCTTGGGAATTAAAAGAGAATTCTATTACAAAACCCTAATGCAAATCAGGCTTCATACAGATTACTGTAATGGAGAAATACTATATTACTGCAGCTGAAGACATGTTCCACAAATGAATGTAGCCCATGAAATACAAATCAATTTTCCATCTCCTCTTAAATCCTAGAAGCTTGAGAGTATTTCAGAAATCAATCTAGGATCAGCTCTTTCTCTCTGGACAGAATTATTTCCTATCAGGGGAACACTGAACTCTAATAGAAGGTGAAAAGGATATAATACTGTCATTCTCCCTGATTTATGGTTTTATCATTAAATAAAACAGACAACAGTGTAGGATTACTGGCATTTCTATATTGCATTTTTCATCATGCTACCAGCAGAGGCTTGGCCAGAGAGATGCTCAGGCAGCCCTGAGGTGTTGCCCTGACTCTGAGTGGAAGAAAACTGAATACAGATCTGAGGGGTACTGTGGGCCTCTGGCTGCATGTGATGCCGTCTCATTGTCCACAAAATCCTCTGCAAGTTGCCCCTGACCTGATATATTTAGAGAGATGTTGCATTTTGACTAACAGCCCCTGAGTAAGTGTGTAACTGCAAGCTGCTGTGCAGCCTGTTACATCTGCATCCTCACCCTGTGACTGCAATAAACAGCCCACACGCTGCCCAAACCTGCAGAGCACTAATGGCTTTAAATGATGGGAATGGCTTCAAATGATGGGAATGGCTTCAAATGGCAGAGGATGGGTTTAGATTGGCTCTTAGGAAGACATTCCTCACTGTGAGCTGGTGAGACACTGGAAAATGTTGCCCAGAGAAGGTGTGGATACCCCATGTCACTGGAAGTGATCAAGGGCAGGTGAAATGGGGCTTTGAGAAACACGGTTTAGTGGAAGGTGTCCCTACCTATGGCATCAGGGTTGAAACTAGAGGATCTTTAAAGTCCCTTCCAACCTCAGCCGTTCTATGCTTCTATGATACTAGAAAACCATATCCAGGCTTGTTGTGGTCTGTGTCATGCCATGCTTAGAAACTTAGAGGTCCTGTACTGAGGTAAGTAGGTAATTTTTGCACATGAAAACTGCCCAGATATTTAGGATGCATATAATTTTAACTTTTAAAGGACATGTACTCTGCAGAATTTTCCATTCTTATGAGTAATCACCTGGCTTTAAAAAGCAGACAGTTCTGAGTAATAAACACAACTTTGCCATGTAATACAAAATAAATGCAACCATTTTCAAAGACACCTGATGTAATATTTAGGAGCTTAAATTATTGTATGTGTAATAGGAGTATTGTTTTCATAATGAAGACTGAGTACTATAAGGAATTTTTTAATACTACAAGAAAATAAAGCCAAATATTCAGTTTTTTAATGTAATTTTATAGATAATTCAATAAAATAAAGGAGTAAAGAATTTCATTAATTCAGAGAGAGAATATAACAAATCAGAGGATTTCATAATTTAAAAGGAATAATTCTCAAAAGAACAAAAATTCCATCTGATGTTTTTTTCCTCCCAGGTTATACATTGAGGAATAACACGAGAAAATAAAGTTCTCTTAGAATTTCTACTGTAAATTTGATACCTTTAGCAATAGCTTTCAAAAACAAAACTTGACTGAAGCTCAAACTGGACCTCAGTGATACCAGACTTACATGGGAGATCATAATCCTGAAATGTTTCAGGTACAAAACAACAGAAATGTGTAATTATGGCAGTGTCCAGGACAAAGACTGAAAAGATTTTCTGAGTTTGCTCATCACACATAATCAGCTCTGCAATATCATTAAAGTATTTAAAACTGTATTTAAAACTGTATTCTTTTGATGTCAAAAAAGTGGTCTTACAACAACAACAACAAAAAAAAGAGTACAAATGTAAAAAGATTTTAGAACACACTGTAAATACTGACACAAAAAAAATATGTTTTCAGAAAAATCTTATGACCAACTACGTATAGAGATTTTCAGGTGTTGTAATGTCACAATAATACCTAAACTGAATCCAAAGAAAACTCTTAAGAAAAAAATTTGCTACAATGATTTTGCATTGTTCATGTATCTAGAAAAAAATACTTCCCTTATCTTCTGGTGAACTTTGAGTAAATCACACAGGGTGGTTTAGGACTCAGGTTTTGACTGGCACTTGAAGTTCCCATCTGGATTGCTGTTGGGGAAAAAAAATTAACCACATATATTTTTTTTAAAAGTAAGCAATGTTTTCCTTACACTGCAATTTTTTGTGTTTTCTTGGTTGTGTTCCAAAACCTGATGGGCCGTAACTTGCTTTGATATACCAGCTGGATTCAAGTTGTTACGTTTTACAAGACATGGACTTGGCAACTCTATTTACTGTGAATGAAAACATTAAAATGGGCAGGTTTCTTCAGTGATCATTTGCACTTTCTGTAAACATATTAATAAAGGTAAAATCTGGCTAATAAGTTATTATTTCCACAAGGAATAACTTTATGAACTTCAAGTCAGTTCAAAACTTTAACTACAGTACAGAGTAAAAAAATCTATTATGTGGCTCTTTTGCTGGTATTGATTAGGGCTTGAGACATATTCTTACTCACTCTATTGCACCTCTACTATATGTTATTTATGCTAATCTATAGTTTCTGCTTCTCTGAGTCCCATTCCATTCTCCAAATTTCCTGTTTTCAAAGATTAAAATAGGCTTTTCATGATGAGTTGAGACTACTATATATGTCTTTCTGGAGAAGAATTTACTCCTGTTCTGTCAATCAATAAGGAAGACATAAAAAACCCCAAATTGCTAAATAGACAGAAAGGAGAACTTAGAGCTGGAAGTCAAAGCAGGATTGGTGTAACTCAGGAATTTGTTGCAGGAAGTAGTAACCTATGCTACCCTGGTGTGTGGGGATTGTAATCCATTTGTTCTTCTGTGAGACTTACCATAATTTTAAGTATATGGAATGATGAGGCTTCCTTAAAGTGGAGCCTCAATAGCTAATGAAAGCATGCTTTTCAGAACTCATCAAAAATGATGTAGGATTTTAAAATCCATAGTTCTTGTAGAAACAAGAATGCAAAAAAAAAAATTCAAAGCACATTATAATCTTTCCATTAGCTTTTATCCTATTAATATTCTGCAAATATTAAGCACCTTTCTGTCACGATCTCACAGGTTTCAGAGGTCTGTCTGTACAAAAAAATAAAACAGGGCTAGTTTTGAGATGGCCCCACAATTATGGTCTATGTTTTACCATGGCTGCAGTCTGCTATGGCTGCTTTCTCAGTCGTTGGCGAGGTCCTTTACAGCTCTGGCTGCTGTCAGGTGGCGCTGGGCCCAAAGAGAGTTTGGCACAAATAGCATATCAGAAAGACCAGCCGCACTGGCAGCTGTGATGCTGCCCACTTCCTTTGGGCTACAAGAGAACATGGATATGTGAATGTGAGCTGGGCTGTGTTATTTTGATCTCAGAGCCAGTGAAAAGGTCTTGATACCCCATGCACGTAGCCGCAGGGACCAATGAATGATCTCCATCTTCACATAGGAGAGATCAGTTGGCTTCTCAAATCCTAATAAAGCCTTTCTAATTGATTAGTGAAAATAAAACCATCTATGGTTTCATGTATGTTTTGCAGCCAGCATTAGAAGTTCTCAATGCCATGTCCTGCTTTTAATACAACTGTTAGCAGCTCCATGTTACAGACCCATAAACTGAAAATAAAATGTGACCATAGTTATAATAATGCTATAATGTAAAGATCATTTGGGAAAAAAATTACTTTTTCTGGGTATTTTTATAACGTGTTGAAGATTGGAAAGGATATATGATCAGGCTGCACTTCTCTAACATGTAAAGTTAATGCATTATTTTAGAGTTCTGGATGAAAAGGATAATGGTTGAATAAATAAAACTCTGAAAATTAATTTAGATTTTGAATAGAGCAGTGGCATTTCTGTCAAAAAGGAAGGATATATATTTGTATTAATGGTGCTTTAAAAAGTTATGCTATAACATAATTTATTCCATTGTGACAAATTCCTGTTTGCCAACTAAGAAAGGAACACTCTGCCAAAGAGCACACTGTTCTTTCTTCATTTAAAGTGAAGATGATATGAACAATTACCGGATTTGGCAAAAAGGAGGAAATTACATTTAATCAAAACCTTTACGTTTAGAAAACAAGTTATTTTCTTGGGAGTGGAGGGAACAGAAGGTGTGCTGAGAAAAGACCATGCAGAGAATATAGCTCATGGCCTGGTGCTTATGGCTGTCATCGACTTTGGGCATGGCTGAGGTCCAGCCCCGATTATGTAGGAAACATGCAGAATGGTTCAATGGATGAGCATATGTTGAACAACTCCCAGAGAGCACCAAATGTCTTAGTGGTTGTTCCCACACAGAGATCAATTCTCCTGCTGTTGTCTAAGAAGTAAAATGTCAATTTGCTGTTGGGTAAGGTAGGGTTGATGGCACTTCACTGCTCTGGAATGAAGAGACAGAAGACAAAATTATGCAAATCTTTCCTGTCATCAGCCCTGTTGTTGGAGGGGGAGAATTCAAGTTTCTGGTGTTTCTAGTAACTTAAAAAAATGTTAGAATATTATGTATTTAGATAGTATTACAACATTTGTCGAGAGAGTGACTGTATTCTGGATTTAGTTAAGTCAGAAACTGTGGATTATTTCAAAGCATAGAAGCACTGTACCATAACAGGTTATTATACAACTTTTTGGGTTTAAGAGAAGGCCATTGACCTCTCTAACAGTTGAGAAAGGCCTCTTCAGCCACATGAAGTACATTCTCCTATTGTGAAAGGCAGCAAACCTCTTCTGTCCCCATGGAATGGAAGGATTTCTTCAGAGTTCCCTGCACAGCCAGGGAGCAGGGGTTGTACAGCACACCATTGCCAGCACTGCTCAACTTGCTCAGCTGCAGGCTGAGCTGGCAGTGGCAGGGCCAGCTGTTTGCTGCATCTGGTGATTAATCCTCATCTGAGATTCAGGGACATTTCAAACATGTCAGGAAACCTTTTCCATTCACTCAACAAACTCAGGTAAACAATTTACTCCTAATATCCCAGAGGATACAGAATTTCAGAGACAGTAGATGCAGGATCCTTGTAGTTAATAGAACCATAATACCACACTTTCCCCTCACTTGGATATAATTTAATATTATCATTATTTCTACAAGTTTAGCTACGATATTTCTTAAACATCTTGGAGAACAGGAATCTTGGAACAGTGTGATCAATGCTTGCATTACATTGTTGCAGCAGGAGCACAGCGTTACAGCGTGCAGCTGGGTTGATGGATTACTGTAGTCATTCAATCACTTTCTGTCTTTCCTAGTACATCAGACTAAGCTCACACATTAGACTTCAGAAGGTTTTGCAGTCCACATTTTCATCCCTATTCTAACACCATGTAATACATAATATTTAAATTTCAATTGAAATTTTAAAAAAATTTGATTAAATCATTGCATCACTCACCTTGTATCATACATAGCATGACTCCACAAGAAAGGGCAGACACGTGGTTTTAATTGTGAAGACAAATCTTTCATAGTCAATTGACAGTCTTAGGGTGTGACTCTGTCATTGCTGCGTGGCCTATATTGTTGCTTTTGCTCACATCTAGTGTATTTCTGAGTCCTCCTCAGCTTTACACAGTAAAATAAAAGGAGACAGCTCTTCTAGTCAAATATACCCATATTCTAGTCTATATCTATCTTAATAGCCCTTGACTGCAAGTTTTCAAATTTGAATTCTATTTTTCTGAACAACCAGAGTTCTATGTATCTTTATTATGTATCCTCCAGTGCCTCTCATTATTGTTTCCTCTACTTACAGCAAAGTACTTCTGAAACCTTCTCATGGCTTTCTGTATATTTTAATATCTTTCAAAATTGTGCTATAAAACTTTGCAAGTCAGTCTATAGTAGTTTAATTCTGTTTTGCTAACTGATGTTGAGTCTAAAAATAATTACATGGTAAAGAAAAAAATGTATTTTAAGTTATGTGCTTCTGTAAACACACAAACACACTCTCTCTTACACACACAGTGCTGTTCCAAAAGCTTTTTTTCCACATTTCTCATTGATGGAACCTTTGTATGAGTAAGAACTTTGTATGAGTGAGACAGATAGGAGATTTGTGAAGATAACAAGTATATTTTGTTACATTTAGGTTCAGATGCACTCGTTGATCTTTATGCTCTTCATCAAGCCTCTTGATACCAGTGCCTTATATTATGCTAAAAGCAGTCTGGGATTGCATGGGACATGCTGGCTGCTGGAGATGATGTACATTTCAAATATATTTTTATCTCTAGCAAGCCTTTCTGTCTTCCTCCCAACAAAACCCTGTTATTTCGGCTTGAACTGCTACTGTCCTTTGACCCATGAGTTACCAGATTTTTATATCTTTAGTACTTTTCTTCCATTTTAGTGTCATGCCTTTGATCAGGTAGCTTTGATGTGTATAGGAAGAAGTTTGAATTTTTGTATCATTTTGTTATGATCTTTTCTACTTGCATGAAACAACACTAATTTTTAAAATTCAATATAAATATATTACAAGAATAATTTTCAGTGATAAGTTTCAGTGATAAGTTTATTATTTAATAGTCCTAAATCTAAATGTTTAGAATAGAGAATATGGAGCTTCTATCTTAAAAAAGCAAAACAGTGAGCTACACTCTATGATATTCCCATTCAGCAAAAAAACTGTCACATCAGTTTCTCCTGGTCACAGAACTTTTTTATTATATCTTTTCTAGCTTGAATAAAAAGTGCAATTATCAGAATATTTTCATATTAAAACTTCCCAGTTTTTCTGGCTTGATTTTTTTAAGGGCACAAAAGCTTTCTAGATGTATGATCATGATGTAGATACATTATTTGATGTACATCACATTAATACACTATATTAGTTTGATATGCTCAAACTAGTAGCTGAGATGGTTACTGCATCAAGATCTTAATTGGAAACTAACCTTGAGAAGAATCTATCTTTTGAAAATATTATAGGGTCAATATACTTTTTGCCAAATCAAACAAATACACCAATTAAACAGTGCTTCAGAAAATTGTGCTGTAAAAATAAAAATATATAACAAGAAAAGACTATTTTTGAGCTCTAGCATCTCCTTTCTACTGTGTGGAAATTAGTTAGGAGTAAAAAATAAGTCTTTCCTTGCCTCATCTCTCCCACAGGGCACCATCTAAGGAAAATGGTTAAATCTTCAGCAGCCAAATATATCTTTTCCTATGGGTGAAATGTTTTATTATGGGAAGTCAAGCCTGAAGAAATGGCAATTAAGGAGGACTTTGAGTTATACTGTGCATTAGTTCTAAAGCAAAATGAAGCTATTTTTTCCCTTTAGGATCAGCTTTGAGAGGGGGATACCAGTAACAGTAAAAGCTTTTTCACAAAGTAGTGATAGTACTCTTTAGTCAGCCCTTTTTATGTGACCTTTACCCAATGCTCATGTTTAGAAACTACTTGTAGATATATAAGAAAATGTAACTGACTTAGCCAGGAGTCTTTTTTTTTTTTCTATCATCCTGAATTGCTGACTTTAAACACAGAAGAAATTGTTTCTACATGACTCAGATCAGTTTGGAAAGAAATATCTAGTAATGCAACAAAGACACAGAAAGTTTTCAAGCTTCTAAAAAAAATTACATGGAAAATGGAATCTGAGTTTTCTATCACCTGTGTAGACACAAAGGCAAACTACAATGCTGAGTTTTGAAGGATTAAACTGCATCTTGCTGAGAGAATTGGCAGAACTGAAATGGGAAGTTAGTGCTTCCATATATACAAAAAATGTGAACAAATGAAAGAGTGGAAAGAAAATTCATAAATAAAATATATCTTTATTATTACTTTTGTGCCAGTATTGTACCCAAGAATCTTTGTATTTTTTTTCCCTGAACAGTCTAGAGTGATCTTCTATTGAAATGTACTGTGAAAGTGAAGTCTCTTTAAGAACATATTTTCAGTTCTGTGAACAGTATTTTCATATATAAATAATTACAGAGCAGTCACATTTATAGTTTCTGTTCATATTTCTTAATGAAAGATATTTTAAACCAAATTTTAAATAGTCTCCGCATAGCCATCCAGTTTCCAAGGTTTTGTCTTTCCCTGATGCATTAAAAGACTTTCATGGAACATGTAGGTAATTCCCTCTCACATAGGCTGGAACGCAGATTGATGCAAACTGTGAGAATTTAAATGAGTTGAATTATTAAAAATAGAATGTTTACTCCATTATCATTGAAGATCGTGGTGATTTTTAGCTCTGAGCTATCTTGAATGGGCCAAGTCATATGTCTAGTCCTCATTCTCATTGAAGTGCTGGTTATATTCCAAAAACACTCCTTCATTTTCTCATATGTTTGAACACTTTTTTAAAATTTAACCCAGAATATGCAAAAAAAAGTCTGTTAAAAACATAGCTAAGATCTGACTACTGAGATGCCTCTGCCCAAATTAAGGTGCAAAGAAGACCATATGCCAAAGTCAATAATGTGGATTTTATTTAACAGTAAATGTGATGTAGAGAGAAAGAAAGAAATAGAAAAGAAAGTGAAGAGAGAGATCAAGCAGAAGACAGTCATCACTCACAGATTCAGCGACATCCTGTTGGTCCTTCTTCACCCTGGGCTTCTTGGTGGTGAGGGTCCTGATGTCATTCAAGACTTTTCAGCCATTACACATTTTAGCAAACAAAAGAATTAATGTTCATTGGTTACACCATTCTCTAATGCTAATTAGAGCACGTGCTCAGTCTTTCTCTTCTTTTGAGTCAGTGGTTTCTTGGGTCATTGGGCTAGGAGATGGTAATTGCAATCTGCCCGTGCCAGAATTGGATTTTGGCCAGTCTGAGCTGACTTCAGCATAGCTGATGAGCTGGCTTCCCTCATAGCCCATAAATTCCTCATTCTTTGTGTTCATTTTCAGAGATACATTCTCCCTCCGTTATGCTAACCTCCTCCTAGGTCTGAGGTAACATCTGGACAATAGTACCCCTTTATCTTATCTACAGTCTGTGTTCCAGGTATGCACAGAGGAATATTTGAGGGGCATTCAGTGGTCATTGGTAGCCACAGATGCCATCTATCCCATAATCTGTGGTGTTCTTTCTTTGTCCATCATCCTATACATGGGAACTTGTGGCTCACAAAGATGGCTAGAATTGGGGATTCTTTGGCCTGGAGAAGAGGAGGCTCTGGTATGACCTTGTTGTGGCCTTTTGGGACATGAGGGGAGCCCAGATGAAATCTGAATAGGGATGGTTTGCAAAGATATGTAGTGGTAAAACAGGGGTAGTTGGCTTTAAATTGAGAGATTAGACTTAGATTGGATATTAAAAAATTCCTTACTGTGAGGTTGGCCAGGCACTGGAATAGGCTGTCCAGAGAAGTTTTGGATGCCCCATCTCTGGAAGTGTTCAAGGCCAGGTTGGATGGGGCTCGGAGCACCCTGGTCTAGTGTAAGGCATGGCAGGGGAGTTGAAAGCAGGTGATTTTTAAGGTAATTTCCAACCCAAACTGGTCTATGATTCTATGAAATCTTATGAGTGGCCGTTTTTTTATTAACAGAACAGATATGAACAGGATGGTATTTTGAAAGCAATTTTACTTTGCTAACAATAAACTAGGTAAAATTTCCTATGATTTTTAATGAAATTGTGTCATTCTTTTACTCTTTCTTTTTCATTAATTAGTATAATGAATGACAGCATTGGAAACAGCTCATCACCATAGAGAAGAATATCAAATTTGACCTCTTTGGAACAGTTCACTAGATTGCTGCATAGCCAGGGTTGTATTGAATACACTGGTTTATAAGAAATCACAACAACAGAATAATGGTCAATGAAATCTGTTTAAATAAGACAATGGGGTAAATTTACTCCAAGTTATGCTCTTTCCACTGTTAAAATTACCCCAGAAGGAAGTGTTTTACTATGAGAATAAAAACCCTTATAGTGATGCTTTGCGGCAAGGTTTTGGTAGCAGGTAGGGGGCTATAGAGGTGGCCTTCATGAGCAGACAACACAAACTGACCCCATATCAGACAAAGCCAGTTACAGACAGCTCCTAAGAGATCCTGCCACTGGCCAAAGTTGCGCCCACCTGCTCCTCTCTGATACCATATTTAAGAATAGGTAAAAATGCTGCTCAGCAACGGTGACAAAGAAGAATGAGAAAAAGTGAAACCAATAGCTCTTGAGACATCAATGTCAAAGAAGAAAGAAGGGAGAAGGTGCTCCAGGCACTAAAACAGAAGTTCCCCTGCAGCCTCTTGGAGAGGAGCATGGTGCAGCAGGCTGTCCTCTTGCAGCCCATGGAGGTCCATGGCGGAGCAGAGATCTATGTGCAGTCCATGGAGGACCCCAGGCTGGACATGTCAGGAGGAAGGTGCAACATGTGGAGAAACCATGCAGGAGCAGATTTTCTGGTGGGAGCTGCAGCTCAGAATTCATGCTGGAACAGTCTGTTGCTGAAGGACTGTGCCCCATGGGAAGGAGCCTCATTGGAACAGTTCATGAAGGACTGTATCCTGTGGAAGGGACTGCAGGGGGACAGTGTGACAAGGAAGGAGTGGCAGGGGGGAGCTGTTATGGGCTGATACACACCCCATTCTCCATCCTCCTGTGCCACTGAGGGAAAGAGGTACTGAATTCAGGGCTGAGGGACTGAAACTTAATGTGGGAAGAAGAGGAAGGGGAAAGCTTTTAGTTTAGTTTTTTTATTTCTCATCATCTTACACTGTTATTAATTAGCAATAAGCTGAATATTTTAATAAGCTGAATATCTTTAATATTTTTTCTCCCTCTGTCCTATGGAGGAGCATCTTGGTGGGCGCCTGGCAGCCAGCCATGGCTAACCCACAACACTGCAAAAAGAGAAAATGATCTATGATTATTTATATGTAATTACCTGCAAGCTTTCATAGGGCATTTAATTAGTAAAACAAATTATTTTTCCATTAGATGAAGTAAAAGCCTTTAAACTTCCTATTTCTCAACACAATTTAAAACAAGACACCTGAAAATATTAATAGGAATAATGGTGCAGAATTAGTACACAGTAAGGAAAGAAGAAAATAGGAGATTATTTGTATGTTTATATTATTATGTAAAAAATTTTGGATTAATTTCTTTGTTACTTGTGAAAGGGGATTTTTCAAAATACGTGCCTGTAAATTAAAATTTCAAGATACATGTTTGCAAATTAAAATAGTGTTTTCTAAGTGCAAACACCTAAAAGCTTAATATTTTTCCTCATTCTGAATTGTTTTCTTAGAAAATTACCATGTCACTACTTACTCCACACAGGAGTCTTTTTGTTTCATTTTCTTTTTTTAAGAGAGAGATGCATGATTTCATTGAGCTCTATTCAATGCCCACAGGTCATTAAGAAGCTAAGAGTCTCCAGAAATATGCTGCCATTTCAAAACTGTCAAAACTGTGCTTTTTAAATTCTACTTGTGGATGCCAATAAAATTGTGCAATGTGTAACGAGAAGCTTGTTTATAAATTGCCTTTTAAATCCATTTGTATTTTTATTGATTATCTAACTGGAAGAAAAGCATTCATTTGTTAACAGAAATAGCATTTTGTTCAGTTAAGATGATTAGTAAATCCAATTTTATCTTCTGATGCATTCACTGATTGATGATATGCTAAAATTTCACTTTAAATTCTCTTACGAAGATAAACCCCAACGCTTAAACAGTAAATAACAGGATATTATTTGTCCTGTTCTTATCTACATTTTCTTCCTTTCAAATGTTAATAGCCTTAAGAATTATTTTATCCAATCTTAGCATAAGCAGTCATTCATGGCCCTTTTCTAATTATGATCAATAGATTCCTGAAATGGCATTGCCTGGAAAATATTCTATTCATGATTAAAGGAGGCAATTGAATCACATTTGCAGTCTTACACAGTTATATTCCAACACTAATTTCAAAGGATATTTTAAATATATTTGTTGAATATATTTAAAATATCCTTTGAAATTAGTGTTGGATTTTAGGTAATTTTGATTTAGACTGCACAAAATTATGAATAGATCTTTTTTGATTTCAGTTGACTAAAATTGCCTGTCTTCTTCCTGAAGTCACATCATAAAAGGTCTGTAATGGTAAAAGGCATCCAAGAATCTTCATGTTTTCTGAGAAATAATATGCTTATGGCATATTTTAAATGCAGCATTTAAGGTTTCTTTCCATTTAAAATGGGGAAAATAGACTCAGATAATTCTGAGAAAACTTTTCAGTTGAGAAAGTCATGGAGACAGGTGGATTGGGGAATTCAAGGGTAGAGATTTCAGTAGTATTCTCTAACTGTTAATCAAGTCAACAGTGTGCAATAAGCGCACATTATTTTGGCCTATGTCTTGAAAAGTATTTCAAAGTACTCTAGAGGGAGATTGATACATCCCTCAGAAAAGCAGTGTTTAATTCCGGAAGGAGGACATCAACGTGGCACAGACAACCTAGGTTCACAAAAGTAAAGTCCTACATGAGTAATTTGATATATCTCTATGAAAAAGTCATCTGCCTAAGTGTGAAGGATATAGTTTGTCTGGGTTTTACTAAGGCTGCTAATTCTGTGCCTCACAGCACCTTTCTGGACAAGCTGTCCAACTGTGGGATGAATGTTTTTAGAGTGTGCTGTGTGATGAACTGGCTGAAGAGCAGAGCTCAAAGGGTTGTACTGAATGGGGCTACATCTGTCTGCCAGCTGACCACCAGTAGTGCTCTTCAGGGCTCAGTTTTAGGGTCCGTTTTGTTCAATATACTTATCAATAATATATCAGTATATTTATTAACTATCCGGATGCAGGAGCTAAATACACCATTAACAGGTTTGCTAATGATACCAAGCTAGGAGCTGCTGTTGACTCTCTTGTGGCACAGGATGCCTTGCAGAGGGATCTAGACAGATTGAAGCATTAGGTAATGATTAATGGGATGAAATGTAACAAGAACAAATGCCATATTCTGCTCCAAGGGTGGAGTAATTTTGGGCACTGTAATAAACTGGGAGAGGAATGGCTGGGGAGCAGTCTTGGAGGAAGGACCCTGGGGGTGCTGCTCTGCAGCAGGCTCAGTGTGAGTCAGCAGAGTGCCCTGGAAGTCCTGAGGGCAAATCCCATCCTGGGATGGCTGAAACAGTGTCATCAGCCAGTCAAATGAAGTAATTGTCCTGCTCTATTCAGTGTTGGTGTGGCCTCATCTCGAGCGCTTTGTGCAATTCTGCACCCCACAATTTAAGAAGGATATAAAAATCCTTGAATGAATCCAGAGAAGGACAAAAAAGCAGGTGAAAGGGCTGGAGGCAATATCCTTGAAGGAGCAGCTAGGGATTTTAGGCTTGTGTAGCTTGGAGAAAAAGAGGTTGAGGGGCAGCCTCATCACCCTCTGCAGCTTCCTGAGGAGGAAATGTGGAGAGGGAATTGCTGAACCCTTCTCCCTGATGTCCAGTAACAGCATGCATAGCAATGGTTCAAAGTTGTGCCAAGTAAGGTTTAAACTGGACATTAGGAAGCATTTCTTTGCAGAGAGTGTGGTTAAACACTGGAAAAGGCTTCCTAGAGATCAGTGACCCAAAGCTGTCAGTGTTTAAGAGGCATTTAGGCAATACCATTAACAAATGCTTTAGCTTTTGGTCAGCTCTGAAGTGGTCAGGCAGTTGGAGTAGATGGTCACTGTAGGTGTCTTCCAGCTGAGCTATTTTGGTTTATTTTATTCCAAACACAGTGTTACCCACTGTTTCCATATCAACTAATACGGGACCACAAGACCACATAAATCATTCTTTCCTATTGTTCTGCACATGCAACAATATTAAATAATACACACGTTGATGGTATTAAACAAGGTTTAATTGAGCATTGTGAAAATTATTTCCATGTCATTCTATCACTGTGTTTACAATCAGTTTGCAAAATTTACCACATAAAAGATTCATGCTATTTATTACCTTGCAAAGGAAAATAGGAACGACTATTTTTTCCACTGTTTTAGGCACCATTCATCTCAAAAGATGAACAGCTCAATTTTTTGCTACCAGATTTAAGGTTAATTTTCTTGGCTTTCCCATAATTATGCTTGGTGACCTTGAGCAAATCACTCCTGCACAAATGTGTTTATCTTCACTTCCCACATGGAAAATGTGAAGAGGAATGGGTGGGAACATTGGTATATAGCAAATATCGTAGGTGTATATTTAAGATCAGGAAATATTCTAGTATTATTATGGGAAGGTCATAAATTAGCATTCTCACACATTCTCAACTCCAGCCAGGGTAATCATACATCATCTTATTTTGACTCACTTTCAAGTGACTAATTTATGTGTTTACTTCTTCAGAGAAGCCTCTGAAGTTCTCTGTGTATATAAAGATGAAATAAATATTTTATTTAGATAATGGAAGTAGCTGAGTTTTCTCTGTCTCGGGCAATAGGGAGAAATCATGAAAAATTAAGGCATCTTGTGTGATCTATAAGAGGCAAGAAAGAAAACATAAAAAGTGCTATTCAGAAGGTGCCTGAAAGTAAAATATGATCAATAAGTGATCAGAAAGATATGTGTGGGATAAATGTCAATATTAACTACCCCAAAAGAAAATAAAATTTTCTCATGAGAAAGAAAAGATACTGTACTGACATTCTGTAATATAAATTTTAAAACTAGTGTCATGTGGTGATATTTTATTGTCACCATGACTTTTAGACCATCCAGGAGTGTTCCACCTGCTGGGCTGTATAATACAGTGAACACATATGAAAGGGTTTATGGTAGAGTTAAAAAAGAGCAGCAGAAACTAGCTTCTGGTTTGATTTCCCTCAATATCCATGTTGCACTACCAAGCTGTTAGCACAGAAGTGTTCTCCAGAACCAATTAAGTGTTATTTGTTTTTCCTACAGATTTAGAAATAGAGACAGAAAAGACAGAATCCCAGTTTCCCCAGTAATTCTTAATATCATTTGACTTGATTTTTAGGCACAGTTATTACTGTGGGCTGAAAAAAATACTCTGGAGCTTATAGGTATTTTGGTCAGTGCTGAAACCATACTTTATCTCTAAAATAGCTACATTTCTAATGGCTTGTCAGAAAAAAAAAGAGAAAGATCTTATCTCTGAAGTTAATCTAAATGATACAAGCTTTTATCAGTAAGCTGTTGTGTTGCCATTCTTTCTAGTGCATCAGTATAACCCTAGAAGTACATTTGGCTGCTGCAGCACTTAAAAATCAATAATTATGCACTTTCCATTTCTATCATTCACATCAACATTTTCAATGCAGCCATTTCACACACTGTGGCATCGTGAAGACGCTGGCATAAGAAAAGCAGATGGAGTTTTAGAGAAAGTCAGTGTGCCATTTCACAATGCATGGAACAAGACCAGAGATCTTTTGTCTAATATAAAACCTTGAACCAATGAACTAATAAAGAGAGGAAGTTTGAATTATGAAAAAAAGAATTATGAATCCTATTGTGAATTCTTGTAAGTATTACATGTTTAAATTCCATTTAAAAATAAATTTTCTCACAGCATCTCTGTACCTTGTTGACAAACTTGTGAATCAGCTACTGGCAACAAAGACAGAATTCCCTCATTGTATATCCCTTAGCATGTACTGAGGGGTAGTGGCTGAAATTAGTTCAGCATTACAAACATGAAAGAGGGTTAAGAATACATAAAGGTTGTCAAAACACAGATACTTCTGCTCTCACATCCCATCTCCAGCAGCCTAAAGCTCAGAAAGGGTCATAAGAACATTTTCTTCCCAGCTTCAAAGCATCTGCAGCTCAGAGAATTCCTGGGAAAAATGCAATTCCTGTGTAAGAAATAATCTTTAAGACTTCTCACTTTTTGTGTTGTCCTAGGTTGCAAAAGAAATCAAGAGATCTAACAACCCCCTCTTGGAAAGGAAATAGCTTTAAATAGAACTAGAGCCCTAAGATATGTTCTCAGTTTATGGGGATATAAGGAACGAAACAAACATATTCCTGAGCAATTACAGCAAGCCTGGTGAAATAGAATCTGCATATACTCATTATCAATTGCACATGGCAAACAAAATTATAATTTCTGTCTCCCTTGATGGCTGAAAGTTGCTGATGGTTTTATAAACTGTAAATTTTCTAAAATCCTCAATATCTGCTTTTCCAGTTTATCTTATTTATGTTACTTCCTCCATGACATTTAAAATTCTTTTTCATGGACAATTAATAAAGTAAAATTTAAATTAAAATGCGATATGTAGACAATAAGGTAAATTTGAGATGCATTTATTTTGTTATGTGATGAGTATAAGAAACACATAGGGAAAAGATTTTTTTAATCTAAATGTGTATGCGATAATTTTTGGATATTTAAAATAATTTTTTTCCTTCTTTTTTCTAATGAAAGAAAAGTGTAATAGACATGTCACTCTGGTACAACTGGGTGTCCTGTGATACAGATATTTTTTCCACTGTGTTATGAAAGTAAAACACACAAGCAAAGCAAGAAACAAACCACTGACTTCCATTTCAGACTTAACATCTTCCCAGGACAGAATGTGATCCTGCCATAGATCATGCACATTGTAAAGTCCTTTTTCCCAAAGGTAAAATATAGAACATTTTAATTAAAGCCCACCTTTTGCTTTAGAAGAGAACAGTTAGAACGACTGGAAAGGAATGACAATGGCCAACATAACTTCTAGAAATGTGCACCCTGACTCTAGCATATTTTCCTTGGTTCTTATAAAAAATCAGGAATGCATAGAAACAATGCATACAGTATTCCTATATATATCTGACATGCACTTTTTCAATGAAACTTTCTTGTATGTCTTTATGAACAGTGTTGGCCTCTCCTCTTTGCTGTTAACCTTGCAGGGGTTTTTGGTGATCTCCCATATCTTCACTCACTGTCACGGTGGAATCTCCAACAACAGACAAGGAACTTTGTCTGGTCCCAAATCCTGCATTCACTTCCTTCCGCCTCTTTACTCTGGAATGGAATTTTTAAAAAGGTGTGACCACAACACAAAACAGAAAAGTCAGTTCAAGTTTAAACAGTTGCAGCTCAAATTTCTTCTAAGAAAAATATTTCAATAGGAGACATTAGAATTTAGATGAGAAAATCTTTCTGTATTGTACACATTGGATACTTTTTCAGCTGATTCCTTAATAAGAAATGAAAAAGTATAGTTTCAGAGCAATTACTTGGAATTGTCTTTCACAGAGAGAAGTGAGCTACACTTTTGATGACTAGGAGCCATTATTTATTGATTGGCAGTTCTGAACTTCAGTCTTATTGCTATTCAAGACACATTTAAAGCACTTACTTTCAACTCATGTGTCTTTTTGGCAAGAAGGGAAAGTGGGAAATAGTGTAAAAGATCAAACAGGTCTCAAACTCCTCATCTGACAGAATTCTAGCCACTAGTTTGGCATAATGTCTTCACATTAAATTAATAACAACAAGGAGATAGTATAAGCACTATAAAATTTATAATTGAAACATAACTATGATAAAAGTATGTCAGTTTTTATAATTTTTGAGTTGATAAGTCGCATTCCTAATAACAATGTGCAGCAGAGCAAGAACATCCACTCAAGCTGGGTGCCAGAAACTGGCTATTACACTCTCGGGAATTTAGAGCACAATGAACAGACAGTAGCCTTGCACAAAACAGCAGACATTTATCAAAATGTATGATCTTAAGTACACCCAAAGTAGCTATACTACAAGCTGACTCTAGAAGACTTCATGTAAAAGTGAGGAAATCATGTCAGATCTAAACTGTTTTTGTATGTTACTAGTTTTTATCTCATCCATGATTAATTAATTGTGCTTTAAGCTTAGGGGCATACATCTCCAATTCCCTCCATGTCATCTTGGCACTTTCATTCAAATCCTAGCAAAAGCCATGGTGCAATTACTCTGTACTTGTCCCTTTATGTGTCTTGAACAGGTTTTCAGAAAAGAGAATTCATGAACACATTGGTTTACTATTGATTTTTGGACCCCAATAGTCTTGTGAACAAAGTCTGAATAAAATGTCAAAGAACCTGAGACTTTTTACCAAAATGTGGAGACTTTTTACCACTGTAATAGTACCCAGTTAATTCTTTGCAATTTTAATGCATTTGTAAATCCATTCCCTGACAGTGTGGACAGGTCAGTCATGCCACTGTGCACACACATCTAATCTAATCTGCCTACTATTTATAAAACAACAACCTTCTTAGAAAAAACAGCGTCACATGTCAAAAACATTTAAGCTGCCAAAGTGTAAAAGCCTTTGAGCTGGCATATCAGTGTAATTCTTTATAGTGTCAGGGACCCCATGATGTTCCTGTCTACTAATTAACATCCCCACTAATTATTCCAGATACAGACTGATTGCCAAGCCCTACATCAGTAAGAATCAATAAGCTGGCAAGTTCTTCACCCTGCTGGATACACAAGACTAGGTTGTGCAGCAACTTGGTTACGGCTACTGAATTTTACTGGAATCCTTTTGAAAGAGATGGCTGTTTCCTTTTTAATTACTTTCATTTAATGATTTCCAATAATGACTTTTTCTTATAAAAAATTCCAGATAAGTTATATGAACAGCTCCTTATTAAAATACTTGTGCAAAATTACTCAGTTTTATCCTTTCCCATTCATGTGCTAATCAAATATATATTAATATAAATTAAAAATAGAATTCCTAAAACTAGCTACTGAAAAGGTTTTAAATTAAATTTAAAGAAAAAAACCTAAAATATATGAAAAATTATTAGGTGTGATTGATGGCTATGGACTTAAATTACTTGATTTCCTAGGAATACACATGGTAAGTTTTCAGGATAAATCAAGTGATTTGTTTTTAAAATATTTCTTATTTAAACATTTCAGAAACAATTAGTCTGGCATTGCTAGATATCATGTAAGGTTACTGACATTATAAAAAAGTTAGGAGACTTTCATTATGCCTTCTATTTCATATTTAAACTAATGCAGCTGCACATATAATGAGCTGCTACCAGAACTGCTTGGTGAATATTAGAATGGCAAGTTTTAAATGTTCACACAAAGGTACTAACACTTGCCAGAAATGACTAAATCTTAGTTAAAAAACTAGTCCTGATCTGTAATGTCTTATAAGACTTAAGAATGGCTATTGACCAGCTAATGTACAACAATGTCCTTTTGCTTCTACATTGGTTTAAACAGTCTTCAAACACCTCCAGTGAGAAGCCCTGAGATCACTTTAATGAAGGGAATTTTTGCCAGGATATAACTGGAGTAAGTCACATGTATGTCAAAAGGATTTGGCCCAGTTGCTCTTCTCTGCTACACGATATATTTCCTCTGACTACTTCTGGAATTCTGTGATTTCAATGTGTGTATTCCATGTGATGGAAGCAATGAATGACCTATTTAAATGCGAACATTTATGAAGATTGGGCCATAAAAAAATTAGGGAAACCTTTCCCTTTGGTATTCTGTATCAGCCAAACTTGAAAACACGTGGTGTCCAGGAAATGATGTCACAAGAAGTTTTATTTTGTTTCTCAGCTGGAAGGGCAGTAGGAGTCAAATGAAACGGGAAACTTTGCTGCCAGCTGGAGCTCGTGGAGGTTCCTTGGGTCAGTAGGGAAGAAGCCAGTTGCATGAGTGCCCAAGTAAGAAAAAGGACAAGAGAAAATAACCTTAAGTTGTGCCAGTGGAGGTCTAGGTTGGATATTAGGAAAAATTTCTTTAGCAAAAGGTTGTCAAGCTCTGAAACCAGCTGCCCAGGGAAGTAGTTGTGTCATCATCCCTGGGGGTGTTCAAAAGATGTGCAGATATGATGCTTAGGGACATAGTTCAGTGGTGCTGGGTTAACTGGTGAACTAAATGATCCTGAAGGTCTTTTCCAAAACCTATAATTCTATGATTCTATGGTTGTACCATTCTGGTTGTGCAAAGCCTGGTGAGCTCTGCAGCTGTTGCTGTTGATTCAGCCATGTGTTTGGCCAGCACTGACATTGATTTGAAACCCATCTGCATGTGAAACACTTAACTGTATTTCACATTACTTCCAGACTGGGACTAAGACTATGGAAAGCTTAAAAATAAAAGAAATAAGCAACAGGTCTTGAAGAAAGTTTTAAAAATGGGGTATAAATTAATAAGCAAAATGATGTGCATGGGTTTCAAACTCCAGATAAATAAGCAAAACATTTTAAAGCCTTTTTCCTAACAGCAGACAAATAGAAAATGCTATCAAAGTCAGCTAACAAAATTGTGAAAAGACACAAGCGTATAAAAAGGCAGCATACCATATGTCCACCAATATCTGGTACAACAGAAATATTAAGAAAGCCATTAAGATAGTGTCCCCATTGTACCCAGGTATACAATAACATATGGTACATTTCCTGCTTCACTGTGCATTTCCTTGCTTTTGTTGTTTAGCATCACTATTTTAGAGCTCAATTAATATAGTTTGTACATGCATTTCTCCACAGAATATTTTAAAAAAATTCACTGCTGTTTCAATTGATCTCCTTTTTAGTGAAAGTGCACAGTAAGTATCGATGGAAGGTAGGATTCTTTCCAAATCTTAAATAGATGGAAGAGCTAGATAGAACTATTTTAAGGTAGCTACACATGATACTTAAATTATTATTGTCATCTTATTTAATCCTCACACAGTTTGCTGTAATGATTCTACAGAGAGACATTACAAGGTTGCTGTTTGTTTTAATCAAGGATGACTTCCCAAGGACAGATGTGTGCATTTCTCAGGAGTACAGATTAGAGGCAAAATCGTAAGGGATTAGTGTAGCAGCGTGAATGAAAATACAGCAAGAAATATAAGGTGACTATATTCTGATAAATATCCACCTGTACATGTGGAGAAGAGAGGAAAATGAAGATGTACGAAATATTTTTCTCCTTTAAGGGAATTAATTCTTGAAAAACGAAAGTTTAAGGAATTTATGGATTTCCAAAACACAATGATAGTTATTTGTAAAACACATTGTTTCTCTTTTTGGTATTTACAGATTCCATAGGCCTCTTAGACGAGCTGAATTTTGCCACATTAGCTCAATCCTATCAGGGTTCCTATTTAAATCTAGGACTACTATGGAGACTAAAAAACAGTTCTCTTCTCAAAAGAATACTCTTAACTATGTCATGTGCTTTTCTAAAAGGCATATACTGCATCATGAACTTGATATAGAAAATGAAATAAGAATGAAAATGAGCCCTTACCACTAAAGTCTCAAATACTTGCATCAGAAACGTTTTGATCAAATAATTTAGACCAAATAATTAATACCCTGGATATGTAATTTTTAAATATAAAAAGATGAGAATTCACTTAGCAATAATCAATAATAAATTTCAGTTCAGAACCACTTCCATTTGTCATTTACTGTCTCAACAGTGGTGCTGTGCTAAGCTATTTTCATTGGTGGATAAGGAAGGAAGGGATCTCTGGTATGAAACCTAATCAGAATTCAGAAAGGAAAACTCAATAAGCTTGAGCTAGCATCTACTGGTATAAACTAAACTACAATTCTAGACATTTATTTATGAATAAAATAATTAATATTCTGAGTGGAATTACAAGCTAATGCCCAAATTATAGAACATGGATTTATGTCAGCTTCTGCTTTAATTAAAATGTATTTGCCATTTAGCATTAGGGGACTGTAAAAGATCATGAGTGAACATATGGATATTGAATTAGGTTTCATATTTTACACTGCAGAAATTACTCAAACCCACTGTAAACTCACCCACTATGCTATTCCAATCTCTAAAAATTCTACATGTCCTCTCAAACAGCATGACATTTTCTTTAAATGCTAAAGTTGTGTTTCCTTTGAGATCCACAAGACCACAAGCCATCTTTTTCTATATTTCTCATTAAATTATTTTTACTTACTGAACTCATGAAAAATTATGCTTTTATTTTCCTTTCAAGAAAATGTTTGTGTTTTCTTATATAATTATAACCCCTTTTAACTTAAAAATTTATATAAGAATAAATTTCCCAAGTACATTTCTGTGTACAGTATATTACAATAGGTACCACTGAAATTCACTTTACAATTACATGTAATATTTTCCCTAAAATAGAATATGACAAAATTAATATTTTTATCAAATTTTGCTACTAAACAAGACCCTTTGCTTCTGTATCATGGTAACTGTGCTGAAATTTTGAATAAGTTACCGACTGTAAGAACTTTTAGAATGGTAGAGGATAAATACAACTCAGTGGATACTTAATAGGAAAGGACTCCTTTGAACAGTCTTTCATAAACTCAGGTCTTGTTAACTATGGTTTTCCAAAAGAAGAATTGTTCCCATTTATAACATAATTATTTCACTGTTCTGACATATGATTCTGACATATAATAATAATTAAAATAACCTATCTTTAAAATAAAAGCTCTCCTTTTCTTAAATAGTTAATTCTCAGATATTCAGATATTTTTTCTCATAATAGCTTTGCATAATAACATCTTTCTTCATTTATAACATTTTAGAATATTACCATGGCAGGCTATGGGATGACCAAATAAGAAAACTTTCCCTTTCAACTACATGATAGAAGAAAAATTCAATCCATTCTCCCCAAGAAAATGAACACAAGAAGTAAAATTTCCACCTTTAGGGGAATGATAGTAATAGGGGAGTAAAGGCCTTTCTACCTTTGCTTTCTAGAATACTTTGAACCTCCTGGAATGAACCAGAATACCAATATCATCTGCTTTTACAGTGAAAGTATTCAGAAGAAAGTACATTTTTCAAAATTTGTCTGAAAATGCTTTTTTTCTCTTATCTACATCTCCATTTTTCACTCATGTAATTTTGCCAATAAATATTTAATTCCTTGCATATTACAATAAGATATCAGAAAATTTCCTTATGTTTGAAAAGAAAGCATGTCTCAGCATTTTTGCTCTTGCTAAGCATACATTTAGGCTAAATACAAACTGATTTTGCCATTTTTCTCATTATTCAAAGCATTTTCTCATTATTCAAAGCTTTACATTTGTATTGCAAGCACTCAAAATTCAAGTACATTTGAAGGTAAAAATTGAAAACAGATTTCAGGAATATTGAAGGATGCAGATAGTACAGGTGGCTGTTTTAGGACTTGTAAGTAGACATAAGAAGTCTCACTTGTATAACATGCTTTAATATTTCTTTTAAATACTTTTAAATACTTCTTTCTTTTTTAAAGTGTCTTCTGATTTTGAACACAGGAATAGCTCTTCTAGTCCTACCAAGAAGAAGATATAAATAATATATACATTCCTTTCTGTTTTAAGTGTGATTTGTATAGAATGTTTTCTGTGAGCAATTTTTTTTAAGAATTGAAAAAAAGGCTAAGAAAGTGCACTTGGCACAAGCCCTTTTCTCATTCCTTTTTTAATACATTAAAATTCACTTGCCACAAAATCTTCACCTACACAATCTCCAGGCCAATAAAAATCATGATGTTTTCCCTTCCCAGCAATTACATGGCTGCCAGCTTCAATTTCTTTTCTTTTACTCTTTCAGTATTCTCAACTTTTAACAGTTGCTCAGCATGCATCTTCATGGCTTTCCTCTTACTTCTTCCAGGTATGAAAGATATATCACTATGAAGCAGACATCAACTTTCCTCCCCATGTGCCTTTATTCGCTTGCTATTTTCCATCCATATATGTCATGAAACTAAATTAGGTATTTTCAGAATTATATTGAGGAAGTTCTTTGTACTTTTCACAAGGAAAACACTACAGTGTGCTAAGATTTAGATTGAAAATCAAGTTCTTCTCAAAAAAAGGGAAAAAAAAATCCATGTACATTCAAATCCATGTACATTCAAGAAAAGAAATAATTTAACTCCTGAAAAATTTGCTTCTAATATTCAATATTATGCCTCCTGGTTATAATAGTCATTGAAAGAAAATTATATGAGAGTTCTGGGAAGCACTAGAGAGTTATGCTATAGACCATGTTCTGCCTTGGATCATTGCCCAAAACACTGCTCATCTCTAACAGTATTAAATTCTGGTATCTCTTGAACCGGCTGGAGTGGGAACAAATACTGTGCACAACTGCTGGGCTGTGATTATGAGCTTTGCAACAGGGAAAGCATTTCTTTTAAAACTTGCAAAGCTAGAGATAGAAAGGGAACGTGTGCATTACAATTAGTCATTCTGCTCCCTTCCACTCCTCACAGCTTCAAATTCTGACATGATAGCAGCTACTATCTCACCAGCTGTTAAAGAGCATGCAGCTAGAAAATCATACAGCTGGAAGTATGAACCTCAGCTTTCAAGTATCACAAAGCACTAATCTCCAGTTCCGCGCCTAGTAAGGCTTTGACTGCTGAAATCATGTGGGACCTGAAGTGAAAAGCAACAAATGGTGATGGCAATCTGGTTACATGAAGGTTTTGTTATCTTAGGACCTACCATGTCTGATAAAAAACGTACAAGGGCTCTCAGGACCAGTAAAATTCTTATGTATGCAAACAGCAGGGGGAAAGCCTCTGATGCCAAAATGGCAGTAAATCTGACAAAGACAAAAGCAGAGTAAAGAGTTAAGCAGTTAAAGATTAGGTAAAATACAAGTAGATAAGATTTACATCATGCTTATTTTTTTTCCCTTGTCAATTTTTCGCAATATTGTTTTATCTATTTACCAATGTGTTAGGAAAACAAATTGGTATTTGCCAAATACTATTCATAGATCTGGTAAAAATTAACAACACTGCTTTTCAAAGTTTGGGTTTTGGTTTTTTTTTTTTGGTAAGAAAAGTTGCCTTTTCTCAAGTATCAACAACAAAGGTTCCATATCTCAATTATATTATTGATACACCTAATTCAGAATGCATTTCAGGATAAGTTGACCTATTACCTACACACTCCTTTGAAAAGTCCAATTTATTGTCTCTGGATTACGACATTGCTGGGACAAAATTAATAATGAAATGACTGCATTTCTACCACTATTTTCCTGGTAGTTCTCTAGCATCCAGAACCATTGCATATCTGAGGATCCGTTCCATCTTTGTACTTTCAGGATTCCCTTATTGTCCTGTTGCCCAGCAACTCAGATAACCAGTTCTGGATCCAGACAATGCATTTATTGTCCTCAGTACACTTGGAAATGGTTTCTAGGCTTAGTTGTTACCTTTTCAGGGGTCAAGGAGTGAGACTGACTGTCCTGTGGTTTCCCATCTCTCCCTTCTGTACCCTTCTGTGCAAAAGGCTGTGCAAACTGCTGCCTTGTTATCCTTGCCCTCACCCAGGCTCCAGTGACCTCTGTTTCTCATGTCTGGCCAACAACAGTGCCATGCTCAGCTCATCTCCTGCCTTCATGATTCTGTAAATCTCATTCCCACCCCTCTCAGCTCCCTGTCTATGAGTGGAACAGTCCAAGACTCTTTCCTTGCAAAGTACCCAATATCCTCACTTGACCCATTCAGCAGCTGGAGCACACATAGCTGTTGGTTTATTGCACAGTCATGCTTTAAAGCTTAAAAAACCCCCTAAATATTACAGGAATATGGAATATTGGTAGCTCCAATTGCGTGTAATTGAGTTTAATTTCACATCCTCTATGATTTTACTTATAACTTCTAATGATAGAAAGGGTCTTATATTTTGAACATTCTTTCTTTCAGTAGCAATACAGAAATCTTGTAATTTTTTCTTTTTTTTGATAGAATAATTTTGTTACTGTTACAATTTTCTATCTGTTGCTTTGAAGTTCCTTGTTTTTTCAGATATCTAAAGTTTTTGCTACTTCCAGATTAAATTTTTCAAACAATTCTTTAGATGCCTGTAAATTGCTACTTATCAAAAATATATATAATAAATAAAAAAAGGTTATAGTTCTATTCATGTCATTAAAATCAATAGAATATTGGACTGAAATGCTGTGAAGCTCTTCTCTGACTAGAGGCAGAATCCGGTTTTCTGCTATGTTTTTAGACAGGCATAGCTGATTTATTTTATTCTCTTTATTTCCTGAAAATTATGAATCACAGCAGGTGAGTTAGAGTGAGCATCACTTTACTGGGTTCAGAAATATCAAAAACATTTTGAGAATATTGTCTTCTTGGTAGATTTTCTTAGATTTTAGGAATTTTTACAGCGTTTTATGGAAGATACAGAAGATCCATAGGATATGCAGAATTCACAGGCACATACATGAGCTATGCTAGATTTAAAGACCACAGAAAGTTAAACCAAGCAAGCTGGTTGTTTCATCATGTGGTTCTGAATTCTGTTCATATCTTGTATATGCTGGATTTTATTGGTTTTGTGGCACTGTAGTTACATTAACTGCATAAACTGATGCACAAAAAGTATTAGAATTACTCACTGTGAGATTGCGATAGTGATTGGCCTTGACATTTTGGTAAAGTGGCTTATCCATTTCAAATTATATTAGATAGAAAATTGAGCATAGTCCAATCATACATGAAAATAGAGACATGTTTGTTACAAACTCATGTATGTGTATGAGTTAATTTACCTCTGAATAAGAGGAGTCATGAACACAACATTTAATTATTCCTAAACCTGATGGGAGAAATATATTTTTCCCCTGAAAATTGTGAAAGAAGCACCACTGATGGCTCAACGTTGATGTATCTCTAAAATTTATAGAGCTATATTCACAAAACTAATACAAATCATGAGCACACACAAATAATTTCTGTGGAACAACTCTTTGGTGTCAGTAAGAATTTCTAAGTTTTCTTGAGCCTCCCCTCCTTATAACCTAGAAATTTAGATACAGCATACAAAGAATATGAATAATCTTATATCAACTTTAACTTTGCAGTCTTCAACTATCACTTGAGAATTTTTTATGACAAGTGCAACTGTACTGGGAAGGGAAAGAAGCTCTTTAGTGGCAGTGTCATCTGCATAAGGAAGCACTTAAAGTGCCTCTAAGAGGAATACATTTGCATTCTCCAAGTGTGAGATACTGTTTTACTTTAAAAATCTTATGTCTGTGAGAAAAATTGCTATGAATCTAAAACTGTAAGAACATTAGAATACTGGATCTGCTTTATTAATTTTCTAAATTTTGGAACACAACTGAAGCATGATTGCACAAATGAAAAACTAAGTGCCAAATATTTTACAGGTAATTGTAAAGAAGCACAAGCCTATAAGCACCACAAATGCTGACAGACCCATGTTGACAGACCATCCTTGCTTGCTACTGTTAATTTTGGTAGCAAAATAGATTTTCTTTTTTTTTTTTTTGTAAAGGACACCATGATGGATATAGAAAAATACATTATTATTTCTCTGTCTAAAAAGATAAAAGTGCAGTATTTATACTTATAGGCTCAAGAAAAAATTTTGCACATCATCATTCAGGATTTCTAAAGACGATAGTTGGAGATCAGTGGAGTGACAGTGAGATCAATTCAGTGAAAGGAATCATCAGACTATCAGCATTCAAAAAAAAGGAGAAAAAAGTCATATGGAAATAACTAACTTCTGATCTTCTGATTAGTTATAGACAAGTAGATTGTAAATAATCTTAATTAGCAGAAGTTGAAGTTGAAAACTTCTGAAATATTCCACTTACAAAATGAATGGCTTTTTTTAGTTATCCCACTGCTTTTTCAGTGAGAACATGCTGCTCTCTTCTCTGAAAGAAAATGGTTGATCATTATGCAGAATTTGGAAAGCAATAAGATACTGTAACAATGGTCTGGAATGGTAAAGTACCAAAAAAATAATATTAATCGAATAAATAACCACACGATGAATACTGAATACAATATTTACTGTACCTGACAAGAATTCATGCCAAACCAAGAAAAGGTTTGCAGAACCATCCAGACATGTTAACACATATATGGTCTTACTTGAACAGCAGAGATGACTAGACAAACCTCATGATGCATATGATGGAGTGGATAGGAACAGGTCACAACCTCTATCAGTACTGAATAAATTTTAACAGTACATGAGTTTAAAGACCTCTTGTAGTAAGCTGTTATAAAAGCTTTACATGGGAGCAGAAAGCAACTGAACAATTTAGTAGAGGAAAAGGCTTAAAAGATATCACCTCTGACTGAGGAGTCCTTGATTTTGATTTTCCTGGAATCTTGCATGGTACCCCTGGAACACCTGCTGTATTCTTAAAGTCTTTCAGAGACTTACTTTTTTCCATCCCAGAAAGAAGACACCAGTTTAGATGGAATTTCGTGTGATGTTATTCTGTGGCACTCATTAGGCACTGTTGAGCATTCAGAACAACATCTGAAACCAACTGGGTTTTGAGGTGGCATCAGAAGAATTGTAAATGTGAAATGAAGTCTGCTGGAACTTGCAGGACTTTTTGCTTCTGGTGTTTTTTTTTTAATCCAACTGAATTTAAGACACATATCCTCCCTGACCAGGGAGAAGCATTCAGACTTATAAGGATGGGTTTCTCTTTTACTTCAAAGCATTACCAATGCAGCAAAATGCAGCAGAAGAAAAAGTTCAGCCTTTTTGATTTCAGATTGGGATTTTTCTCTGTCCAGTAAAACCCAGCAGAATTTTGCCTGTATTATGAGTTCAAGGATAAGGTGAAATTACAGTTTCTCCTTTGGAGGACTCTGGGCTGCTATCAACCTTATACTTCATTGCAACTGATGCTAAATTTCTTGTTAATATTGATGAATTTAAGTAATCCAGATAATTGTATGTATTTTATTTCTTTTTTTTGAGATCAAGAATGGCCTTAAAAATGTTGAAATAACATCTCCATAATTGTCACTTGAGAATTAAAGCACTGGACTCCTACAAAACTCTGTCTTATTAAAATATATAAAACTGGAAGCATCACAAGTCTTGTAATTTTTACTGTATGCTCCAGTTTCACATAACTTAGCCTATTTGGCACCCATTTTGCAATATTGCTTCTCTCACTCTGCACTTTCCCATCATCCCATCCAAGATATTTCATTTTTCATATCTCATGAAACCAGCTTTAGCTGGCCTCCTTAGGGGCATGAGTCTAGAATATGGAAGTAAATCTTTGAAATACTTATGAAAATAATTAATCATTCCAATGGTAGGTTTCCAGGACCTTCTGCAAAGTGCATAATTGCTTATAAATTCCACCACTTGGTCATACATCACTTTCTAATTAATGTTCCTCTTTTATACTCCTTTCCACATTAGCTTTTTTCTATTGCATCTATTTGTTTTGAATATACAAGTTAATTTTAAAATTATTCTGAAGTCATATATTTTGCTATAAATTGCAAGCTTTTTAGTAGATCAGTTTTGGGTACAAGCATTAAATTTTCATTTAGATATCTAACCACAAAAGTTTTAGTGCTTCTGAAGACTTTAAGCTTGTCTACTTAAAATTGCAGTGTAATATATATTCTTATGAATTGGTTTCTAAAATGAAATACCATATAATAAAAATCTGATCTCTGTCTGTCAAGTAAATAGTTTTGCTTCAATATTGAGAACCTGTACTTCCTCAAATTCTAAATATTGATTGCATGATTTGCTCATGTTTAGTCTAGTGATTACAAATAAAGAAGTTTTACTGAAAAGTAACTTCAGCCCATCTACTGTGGTGATGGAATGATGCCGCACCCTGGGGAATTCTCTCAAAAATTGTAGGTTGTGTTGTGTGAGGGTTAAAATTTTAGTGGTGGTCACTGCAGATATGTACTGATGCTTCAAAAATCATCCCTGTTTTTTGTTTGCTTCTGTGTCTTTAAACACACTTCCAGTGTGGGCAAGCAGACAAAATCCATTCCTTAAAATTCTTCTCCTTGTTTGAAGAAAAATGAGTAACAAACAGTAGCATTTTTTGCAAGTGACAGTAAATGCAAAGCACAGCAGGAGGCTTTCAAGTGTGGAACTGATGGATGACAAACATGCTACCCAAAAAAAAAAGTGTATGTAATGTAAGATTTAACTTTTTGGAAATGTTGTTGGAAGAAGCTATATAATAAAAATTCTTCACATTGCTATGTGAGAACTAGAAGAAAGTGATTCTTCTGGTCCCCAGAATAAAACATAACTGAAATATCTTCTAAGAACTGATAAGCACAGCTAAAAGATTTAATTGAAGCTCTCAGGAATAAAGAAAAGAGCTGACACAGAAACTGTCATGACAAATTATCTTTTGAGCAATCTTTCACAACCAGAAAATGCACAGTTGACTAGAGAAAACGTTTGCAAAGTCTGCTGAAGACCATTAGCCAATCTCGTCCATGATACACATTTATACTCTTCAGCATGAAGTCATGCATTCAGAAAAGTTGAAACTTTAAATGATGTGTAAAAAGAAGTGTATTTCTTGTATAAATGTTTTGTGACTTGTATGATTGTTTAAAAAACTTCTGTAAAATCACCATCTTGTACATCTCAAGACTCATAATTACTATCGCATCTCAAGTAAAGCATTTTGCTGTTTAATTACAAGTTAATAATCTTAATAATCATTCTACAAATGGTATTTCTGCTTAGTGACAGAACAATTTCAGGAAAGATCAACAATACATTTTAAGAACATTCATGGTGACATAAATATTTCTATATTTAAGAAAATCATCCAATACTTCAGGTTAGGTTTCAGACTAATGCACTGGTTATCTCTACTGTACATATGAATTCAATACTATTGAAAGAAAATATGTTATTGCAATCATTAAGAAGATTTAGAAAAAAAGACATATTGAAATCTAATTTTTCGTTGTCTTAAAAAATGTTAGTGATTTAGCCAAACTTTTTCTCCACTAGTGACCTAATAATCTCTAAATAATAGATTGAAGTAGATCTCATGGAACCATGAGACCATATGTTCCATTTTCCCTTTTGGAACATTTATAGAATTTTGTCAAAATGCTGTTGCTTGCAGGGGTGGATGTTTAGTTCAGACACAAAATCCAAAAGAATATAATGTAAGGAAAAGAACTTTTCAGATAAGTAGATAATAATATATATGCTGGTGATATTGCAGATAATCAGCATAGCATAAAAATATCCTCATATACCAAACTTTTGCAGGTCTATAGGAAGCAATGTGGTTGATGCTGTGGACATAACAACATTGTCAGTCACAATGAAAAAAAAAAGGACTTGAATTACTGGATTACTAAATATTTCTTTCAAGTACTGAAATTTACTTCTGTGCTGACATTAAATCACTAACAAAAAGAGTTCAAGGTCTTAATTTGTATGTCATAAGATAAATTCATCCCTGATGCCAGCTTAGAAAACACATTCCATTTGAGAATCAAGGAAATAGAAAAATGAGTTTGAATTATCTGGAACACTGATTCTAAAGCTATAGAGAAACAATATTAATATTACTGATTCTAAAGCTATAGAGAAACAATATTAATATTTCATTTTTTTGTAGAAGCTAATAGCATCAGGACGCTGTACAATTTGCCTTTTGCCTGGACTATTTAAACTGGTAGAAGAAGTATACAAAATCTTGTCTTTACAAAACTTTTACATATCACTTGATATTCTTTTCCTACATTCATTTTTCACAAGACAATGTAATAGCTCATGTTTATTGAAATAGTATCCATCTGATTTGGTACAGCAAAAATGTGAATAATTTAAGCTCTAGATTAGAGGAAGGTTTGGTACGGTGCTATAAATTTGGAATGAATCAATCCCCATGTGGTGACTCCTTTCCCAAGACCCACTGCTTCAGAACTCTTTGAATTGTCAACTCCACTATGAAAAATGGGTATATACATTAAAAATCCAATCAAAAAAAAAAAAAAGCAAACCAACAAACAACCAAACTTTATATCCTTTCAAGGTACTTAATATCTCCACCGCAGAGGCAATAGCATCAAATGCAATTTTTCACACTTTTTTGCTAAGGGGAAAAAATCCTTTTTGAGACCCAACTTTCAAATAAAATTTTCACTTTGAAATTGATACAAGCATAAAAGTTTAGCAATGTTGCTGATGTTACAATGTGTTCATTTGTAGCCATAATTTACTGCCCCTGAAGGACATAATACTGTAGCATGCACACCAATCATATTTTACATCTTTCAGCTTTGCCTGTTCCAAGTCCCACATATCTAGCTGTATGTAATTGAAACCTTCACCTTTTGTCACTCTCTGAATCTGCTTAAATAAATTTTTATTTTTAGAAGAATACATTATTGAAATGATTACTACAATACTTATTCTAAAGGTTTGTTGCTTAATGCTATTGTTGAGTTAGTCAATTATATAATTTTTAATTAAAATTTTTAAACATACCTCTGTGTGTATCTAAATGTGCTGTAACCCTCATCAAAAGCTTTTATGCATTAAACACAAAAAAAATGGATAAAAAAGCAAACTCAGAGTAATTAGTGTCTGAATATTGGCTGAATATTTGATGGTTATTCAGGAAGGCAAGTTTTTAGTGAAATAAGGTTAAACTACATCAAATAAGAATACTGCCCCTGTAAGCATCTGAATAATTCATTTTTCATATAGTCTGAAACCTGGAACCTTATTCCCAGATGTCAAATTTCATTTTAAGAAATGAAAATTTTATATATTCTTTTCAAACTGTTCTTCCATGGCGATAACTCATATACTTTCAAGAAAGAACTGATTTACACTGGATAGCTGCCTTGTAAGATCACAGACTGGAGGTTTGGAAGTCCCTTGATACAGAAAAACCACTCACTCTATTTCTTTCAATCCTATATAAAGAAAAGAATAATTTTATTCAGCAAAGATGGAGATATTGATCAGTTTAGTTAGATACATAATTTTGAAACATTAAGTCAGCCTTCTCCTCCTCCCTTACTCTTGGAAAAAAATGTTACAAGCAGAAAGACAGCCATTTTGGGGGGATAGAAGTGGTACAGAACTTCAGAATTTATTCTCCACTGAGGACAGGGAAAAAAATGAAAAAATCCAAATTGTGGAGGAATTGTATGATGTAAAGGTAAGACTTATGGGCAGGCTCTCCTCTTGCCTCTTGCTACAAAATCCGTATAACTTTATGGTTGCAAAAATCAAACGTCTCCTAAGCTAAAAGTTGAAGAACTGACCCTCACAACTTTTTGGTGGACCCAAATTTTATTTAAAATACAGTCTTACGTGCATGATTGAGAATTGCATCCCTATTCACATCTGTCCTGTTAATCACCCTTTCTTCTCCTAATCTCCTTCTGTCCCTTCCCCTACTATCTGATACGCCTGTTTGCCATTCCCATTTTACCTCTGCCCCCAGTTCCTCCACTGTGCATCACATCAAGGCCAGTCCTGCTGACCTTTGCTCATCTCAGCATGTGGATGTCAGAGGGCAATGTCAAATGCACACACAGAACAGAACCTGCCTCAAAACACTGCAGATTCTACAGGTTCTCTGCAGCTGGAAGAAGAAGTTCTAGCAAATATTATATTACCTCATGATTCAGGATTGATGTACAACAGGTAGACTGAAAAGCTATGAAGCATTTTGCTTCAAAACTCTTAACGAGTCTTCAGCGCAGGAAATTGATTTCTGCCAGCTTCATCAGAATATTCCATGTTTTAACAGGGAAGGCAAGAGCCATGTATCTGACAGCAGAACAATCAATTTACCTGATTTAAAGTCTGTACTCTAAAGCACTGTGAGTCAAAAAGTTTAAACTCAAGTATTATTTTAAAGTAAGCAAATATTTGTGTTTTCATGGAGCCTGCACAGTCCTTATAGGGGCTTTATATAGCAATGTACACTCACAGAGACATGTACACACACAGCTTCAGGCCTTCCCAGACAGTGTAATGCTCTGCCATGGAAGTTTTTCAAATGTACAATATAATAAGATGAAGTTTTTTAGTTGTTATCATCACCATCATCATCATTCATCATTATCATATCCAGGTACAAAGGTTGCTATAAACATAAACTGTTTTTAAGCAAAGCCATATAAGATGCCATCTTTTTCCCCCTTTTTTTTTTTTTTTTGGTAGATGAGCTGCTGCATACAGGTAGAGATATTATAAAAGTAAGGCCTTATAAAATATGGTTTAGGCCCTGTTGCTGTAGCTAAGCTAGCAGTCACCTTGTAACTTCCTTTGTGAAAAATCATAAGAATGAAAGCAATTAGCACAACTGAGAACTATCCTGGTAACAGAACGGTTCACACCTGCAAAAAACAATAAATCTATCCCATGAGAATCAATGAAGAAGATATATAAACAATTTAAGAATAGAGAGTCTCTGCACATACACACAAAAACACCTTTTAACCAATGAATTGAGCAGCGAGAAAACTATAGACAATTGGAGCTGGAGTTTTATACGGGTCTGTGGAAACTGTATAAAAATGAGTTACATAAAGAATTAGCTTTTCCTGCATGAAGAAACTGAGTCCTGTCTGCTTATTACTGCAACAATGAGCAACTATAGGAGACTGTGCAAATAGAAGAGTCTACTTTATGAGATTCTGATCCATCAAATATAATGAACATCAAGATTGGTGTCTCCTGCAGTTTACGAGCTTTACATGCACGATACTGTGCTGGAGCAGAGTAAAATTGTTTACAAATTGTTTATATTCAACACTTATGGGTGCTGTTTTATAGATGTCCATAGTTTCTTTCTAACCTTCTAAACACAGAAGTAAAATTGTATTCATAGCACAGCTGCATTTTTCGTTAATTTCTGAGAGCTGCATGTTTCTTAATAGCCACCAAGTCCTCCTCTGGCTTAAAGTCTAAGGTGAATACAGGAGATAAAATCTTGTCATCCTTCCATTGTAAGCCACGGGACAGGACATGAAGTGATCACATTCTTTCCAATGTGCAAAACCCCACACTTTTCTGTTACACTGTTAAAATTACAGTGGGAAGAATCGAGACAGTAGAAATATTGGTTCATGTATTTCAAAAGAGATCAATTGATTTTGAAGGGTAAAGATCAGAATTTTCTTTTAGAGGAAGTTTTAAGAGCAAATGTATATTATACCATATTCTGAAATATAATACTTAAAAGAAAATAAAATCTGTATTTTGTATTGTATGATAATGTGCCTCTGGTTTCCACTCCAATTAATTTGGAAATATTTTGCTGGTGTTTATTTTTTTTTTAACATTTTTGTCATTATGTTTAAGTAAACTGGAAATACAGTAGATGAATAGCTTAACTAAAAGAATTTCAAAGGATAAATGATTAAAGAATTTGAAGTCTAAATTAGATGGGACTGAAAAATGTGCACATACATCTCTGTAGTACTAATTTGTCAACTCTCTGCTGTACTCCTGCCCCAAATCAAAACCTAGCTCATTAAAAATGACATCATGCATTTGAGGAACAGCAAATGGTGGCACAAATGATGTAGGAGAAAAAATGCAGCATGTTTTGAGTTTCCTTTTTCACTAAGTCTTATTTGCTGGTAATTATGCTTTTGTAGCAACCATAATTAAAAAATTCATAAAGTAGATACAGCGTAAACTCTCAAACTAGAGAATTGACTGGAAGAAAATATTTAAATCTGTAGGTACATTAATCTTTTTTTTTCAGGAAGATCATATGGGTTATTCTTCCACTATTTTGAGGTTCAGGATACAGTTGTAATTTTTAAAAAAAAATTTCTAAAATTTGTAATATTTTATATTTTTCCAAAATTATGTGCCTTATTGTATTAGATATTTTCCCATTACCCTTATATATATATTAAAAAGATTAACATAACCGCTATCTATAAATTCAATTTCTCAGGTTTAACACCAGCACCATGTCTGTAGAAGGAATTATTAAATGGTACAGATTTTACTGTGTTTCACTTGATTTATCCAAAGTTAAACTTCAATCAATTAAAAGATCAGAGCCTTTAGTACCAGGATCAGTGGGGTCCACCACCACCATTAATTTTAAAACCTGCTGACTCTTTCCCAGACTCAATTCCTTTCTGAGCTGAATGCACCAGTTCTAATTCTGTCCCCTGCACACAGAAAGAAGAGGCAGACGATAGCACAGGCAGGATGCTGTGACAGAGTTCAGGAGCCCTCAGGGTGGCAAGGAGAGAGGGAAAAGTGGGATATTCATCAGCTAAAACATTAGAAACAACACCGAGTTAAAAATGAACCAAAAGTAAATGCACTGAATAAACTCTCATTTTCAAGAATTCAAAAAAAAGCTTTAAGTTATTTGAAGAGTAAATGAACTTAAAATATCACCTCCTTTGTTACCTCAGGTTTTTGCTACAAATGCAGGTATGACTGAAATATCTACTTTTACTATCAAATTTATCAAATTTACTTTTGATAAAGGTATTTAAACAAAAAATTGAAAACCCTAATTGAATTCCAGTAAAATCCAAAAAAGAATGAGTATTTTATAGATTTGGTGAAACATCTCTTAAATTTCCAATTTTTCATTACTTAGTATATTATTTAGTGTAAACATAGTGTAAACAAAAGGAGCTGCAATATCAGTATCTTGTCAAAAAAGGAGATGTAGCCATGTCACTCACTTTCCTCCAAAATGTTTTTGTGTTTGAAAATGCAGCTGTCTCAGACACTACAATAGGTATACCAGATGTCTGTGTTTCTGTGTTCATCAACCCAGTATAGTTTCAGTATAAAGATTCTTCACAATCCACAGAGAGAATATCAGACATTAAGACATTATATATATATATGTGAATTCTATTAAAACCTGATTGGATATAATTGAATAATCTACTTCTTTAATAAAAGATTATTGCCTTAATCCTGGATTTAAGAGTTTCATACATCCTTCCCATGATTTGTTTATGTCTGCTGACTCTGTCAGCACACATTTTTATCCATGTGAGGTTCCAATCCCTTTTTTGATATTGCAAATGCATTTGAAATTGTACTCATTAGTATCAGTGGTGCCACAGGCTTGAAAGGCACTTCCTAATGACTTACAACAGTGGTTAGTTGGGATAAAATGCTAGGAACTCAATTCCTAATACTGGTGATTTATTTTTTTAGAAGATTCTCCATGTTCTTGGTGACACTATTTTCTTCTCATTCATTTTATCCTCTGTTAAAGAGACACATGTTGAAATGTGCAGCCAATCCATCATATTTCTCACCTGCTTCTGGCAGTTCTTATAATGCAAATACAGCAACAGCTCTGGACTACTGTCATTCATGGTTGCTGTGCTGTAAATGATAATAGCTATCACGTAAGTTGATAAAATTCCATATAGTAACAAACCTCAATTTTATTTTTTTTTCTGGATAGAAATATGGTATCCTCCGAAACTGCTACCTAAGGTCATTCAAATAACACAGCACTGTTAGAGAATACAGGTTTAAATTGCTTTATAATGTGTTTCAGAAATTTTTTCTATGGCCTCACTACGTTGAACTAATATTTTGACATTTCTTTGAGCTTGGATTTTCCAATTACAAGATTATGAAAACTCATTTTCCCTTATAAAGTTTCTTTTCTTTTGCCTCTAATGGGAGGAGGGAAGGACTATGCTCTCAGTTTTTCTTCAGGCTAAATCTATAAATATGATGTGGACATTATTTTGCTGTTGCAGTTGACACCAATCTGACTGCAGGTTAAATAAAGACAAGAGGATCCCATGCTACAGAAGGGAAAATAGTGGAGGAGATGTGAGAAAATTTTTCTGAAATACTAGTTGTATTCAGAAGTCTATTCAAACTGGACTGTCCTAAAAATGGAACCTATTTGGTTTTATAAACAAAAAATATTTATGCTATTAAACAGTGGGACGTGAAACAGCGTCACTCTAGGGAAAGTCAAAACAAAGATGAAAGAAAAATCAACAAGGCATATAAGAAACACTGTGAGGGCACTTCAGAATGCTTTTAAAGATATATTCCCAAACCAAGAAGAAAGTTTGGACAATACAAGGTTTGGATTAGTACAGTGTACAACCATAATTTGGAACACTCACCTCTGGGACCATTAGAGAGAGATGTCTAAGTTATCTGCCAGTTATGGTGTAAATCTCTTCACTAGAAACATGAATACAGTCTAATGATACATGTGGCCTAAACAATATTTTATTTTATTCATTCATGTTTATTTGAAGCTTACAGAACCTTGAGAAAGGTAGTGCAAACTGAATCAGAACAACAGATAAAAAATCAGGGGCTTTAATGTACGAAGAAATCAGTAAGAGCACCCCTGGAACAGGTCACTGCTCCTTGGTACTCTGCTTAACAGCAGGAGTCAGGCAGTGCATATCAAAAGGGGAGAGGAGATGGGGAAGGAGTTACTGGGTATGATGCTTTGCATGGACAGTTTCATCAGTTTGCCTTTGGCCATTCAGCAGATGTGCACTCTGAGCAGTAGCTGTTAAAACATATCAGGGAGACGACCCTACTGAATGTAATGCTCATCTCTCTGCACAGCCAGCTACTGAGATTCCAGTTCTACAAGGTGAGAATAACGCATAGCTCAGGAAAAGCAGAAGTGCTGCCAGATGCAGTAAACCAACTTCAGGGCACCACACAGATGGCACTTTGGAACAGACACTGATGCTGTATCTTTGCTTCTAGGTCTGGAAGCCCAGAAACTGAGACCCAACTGAGCAGGATGAGATGCTATGGAGAGCAAAATAGTCATGTCCGAGTGATTGTACAGACCACAAGTAATCAGGTCAGAAATCAGCTGTGAAGGAAATTTGGAACTGTATTTACAAGTAAGCAAAGATTAATTCTATTTTATGACATTAAAAGAAAAAAAGAGCAATCCTTGAGAAGCTAATTCCTTCAGTTGTAGAAGGAATTCAGATTTGCAGAGAGTGAACGACAACAAAAGACAACACTTTTTTGCTTTAGTACTCAGGAAGTATCCAATGATTCTTCTTTCTGCCCTTCTGGTGTCTAGAAATGTATGAATCAGACTATAATAATATGGTAAGGAAAGATTTTAATACACTGTATTAGTCCCTTTTGTACTTTGTTTTTCAACAATCACTGGGTGAAATGAAGCCTTGTCCTGGTGGAAAGGGTTCTATATGAAACACAAAGCTCATAAATCTTGTGACCTATTTAGGAAAGGAATTTGCAAGAAAGGATTGTTCATAAAACTCTAACAGGTAAAAAGTGATAGTGTTTCATCACATCTATTACTTAAAAAAAGATATCAGACAATAAAATTTATGTGTGGGATGCTTTGTTCTTCAATATTCTCTGCCTCTTATTCTCCTCTTAATTACTCAGTATCATGTACTTTTAAGTATAAAAACCAATTTTTTCAGCAAATTTTATATGATGGATTTCAATTTACTAAAACTACTTAACCTCCAGTGATTTAGTTACATGTGAAGTTGTTATATCTTTGTAGAAATAACCAAAATGAAATGTCTTATTAAGAGAAATTATGAGCTGATTAATTAAAGAAACCCTTAATAATAATGACCCTCATTTCATCAGGTTCCTACTTCAGCCAGAGTGTTATTGATTTAGAATACTGGTGTTATGGTTTTATCCAGGCATTGCCATGGAAGACTTGGAATAGTTAATGTCACAATTAGAGGAATACAAAAATGTTCTGATAATTTGAAGAGAAATATTGTTGGAAAACAACCGGCAGTGTGATGGCCAAGAACCATTAACAATCTGGTGCTTATTTTTGAGCAGGTGTACAATTTAATTATCAAAGCCAATGGGCAATGTTAATGCCAATTTTAGAGATGCAAAATACTGCTGAAGGTTCTGAGCCAACAAGCAAATAAATATCTCATTTCAGTCAGACAAACTAGGATAATAAGGAGTAGTCAAAACTGCTGTGGAAAATACTGCAGGCAAGAAATAAAAATGGTACTTCAATTCTTTGTAGCAAAAATAAGCAATACTTGTCATACAGACACATTCTTGCCAAAGTATTTTGCCCTTCATTAGCTCCTGAGACAAATCCAGATCTCATGCAGAATTACAAGGGGCAAGATCTAAATAGATAAGACAGGCATAAGTACTACATGCTATTATTTGGATTATTTTCCATGTTTGTGCAGTTGTTATAGGTCAGAATCCTCTAGAAATTTTGGCTAAGAATACTTTATACAAAAAAATACACAGGATCTAGATGATGGAATTTGCTTATAGTGTCTTTAGGAAATCTTTCTAGATGCTGGAATTAGAGCTCTTAATTGCAAACCCCATTTTTTTTTTTTTTTACAAATACCATTGCATTGCAAAGAAAATAATTTTTAGTTAACACTTCTGACAATTTCTGGTAGAAATAATATTAGTAGCTTTGGATATTATTCAGACTAAAAAAAAGCATTACTAATAAGGGAATAACCTGTTTAAATTATTTCCTCCAGAAAGGAAAATCTTATTCCTACAAATTCTTCCATTTTAACATTTTAAGTTTCTTTCAAATTTCTAACTTACATTGTTCATAATGTATCAAATATTTTTGTACACTTTTTAATAAGTAATTTTAAAAAAATCACCTTCTCCAGTCTAGTTTCATATAACAAAGTCAAAATCATTATTTTTACACAGAGTGTTTTTCTTAAATAGGTGTCTTAGTCATGTTCACAGTGTAGAAATAAATCTTTACCTAATGGATCTCAAATTTATATTTAAAAGCCTCACTGGAGCTTCAGGGATTAAATAACATGAGAAGTGTCCCTTCTGCATTTCTTCTTAACAAAAAATATACATCCTCTGGCTTTTCTGGGGAAGACACATGGCACTTACAGGGCTCAGGCAAGGTGTAATAAATTAGAATGACCAACCACTTGAACCAGACAGCATGGGTCACTGTACTGAGGTCTGCATAAGCTTTACATAGACAGGGATAACTCAACTGAATTAGGTAGTCACTGGTCTATAATCTGGTTTCCCTGTTGCCACCATAGCTGAAAAACAACCATACTGAAGCTGGTAATCCATGGTATTGAAAAAAATAAAAATGAAAAGAGGGAAAGACAGAGTGGGGAAGAGAAAGATTAAGTGAGGAGAGGAGAGTGATGGGAGGGAAGAGAGCTTGAGGGGAGGAGACTTTGAGAGATAGGATTGAGCTAATAATGCTTCTCTCTTAGCAGCCATCTATTTTTGCATTCTTGCCTTGATCTGGGTGAACTGGGATTTTTCAGCTTTCAGGACACAGTGAAAAAGAAAATTTCCCTTAAATGTTCAGCCATGGTAGCTCTGTTCTGAATTTATATGGCTGATGTGAAACCTAGTGCATCATTACTACACTTAACTTTTAAAACTAAAAATATTTGTCAGTGGATGTAGATAAATAGTATTTCTACATGATTGCAGACTGATCAATTAAACAAATACTTTCTGTACAGGATATTGTTACCAAAATGTTCCTAGAAAATATGTTAAAGGACTGCTGTTAGGTTAGAGACCAAATTGTTTTTATAAGTTTGTCAAGGGTTTTATTATCTTAAACTGCTTTGCTAAAGACCTGCAAATTTCCTACATACATGAAAGACTTTTTGCAATCTCTAGCTAATTAAGTGTACTAACACAGTCCTTACCTAAGGAAAGGATCTCCTTCAAATCACAGAAAGAAAAAAAGATAAATCATAGAGTCACAGAAGGTGGGAGGAATCTTAAAGATCATCAAGTTTCAACTTCCCTGTCCTGGGCAGAGACACCTTCATGCAAGACCAGGTTGTTCAGGGAACTGAGATTTACTGACAGATTATACCTTTATTCCAGCCTGACAAGCTTGGTCAAAGGGAATCACTTAAAAGCAAAATGAGAGAAAAAATGTATTATACCAAGGTGACAACCAAAGTGAGCCTTCTGCTCTCTCCTGACCACTTGGTTTACATCAAAGAGGGTTGGGATGGTGCTGTCATTGATGTATACTGGTTTTTGGGAATATCAACTCTTCATGGTCATACACATATATCAGTTCCTCCTATATTCAAATCACTTCTTGTCTACCACAGAATATTATTTATATAAGGACATGGGAGATATATTAGTTTTAGGAAGCTTGCAGAATATTAGTTTTAGAAAACTTTGTGAGCCATTTCCCAATCTAATGTGGCATCATGCCCTAGATTTTTGTATAATTGTGAAATTTCCACCCCAGTTTGCTCTCATATTTCAGAAAATGGACTGTTCTCTTAAATCAATTTTTGAACTCCTAAGAAATGCACTTTAAGCAACTATGCTGTGACTGACTACTAAACCTGAGATAGAAAGCCTTTCTAATATTATTTTTAAAAAATAAATGTAATATCCTATAGTTGTGCCACTAATTGCTCTTTATACAAAACTATGTTTTATTAAAAAAAAAAAAACCAAAAAAAACCAACCCCAACAACCAGACATTATGGATAAATAATTTTATTATTCTTCACTTGCTGTTTTTACGGAAATAGATTACAGCCACTAATTCTTAAGAGTTCAATCAAATTTTGACCACAAACCAAGTGATCACAAGACTGTGGACTTTGGGATCCTGCTGAGCACACTGAAGGTTATTTCTAAGACAAAATTTTCTGGATTTAGAAGAGGAAACTTCAGCTTGCACAGAGCTCATTGGGAGGGATTCTGCAGGAAGCTTCCATGGAGGATAAAGGAGTTACTGAGAACTAGAAGCTTTTTAGGAGCACTCTTCTGGAAGCACAAAATCAGTTCATCCTCTTTAAGGTAAGGGAAAGCAGGCAAAGCAAGAGACTTCCTTGGCTTAACTGCAAGTATCTGAGTCTGCTCAAATGCAAAAAAAAGAATTGTGCCAGAAATGGAAAACTGCACAAACAGACATTGAGAACTACAAGGGCATTGGCAGGGTATGCAGAGATGGAGTTAGAAATGAAAAAGCTCAGCTCAAATTGAAATTTGCCAGAGATGTTAAAAAATACAAGAAGGGTTATTCAGGTACATAAATAACAATCAAAATCAGAAGGAAAATATTAGCCTGATGTTGAAAAGGAGATCTAAAAAAGTAGAGGTCCTCAACAGTCTCTTTACCTCTGACTGCTGTCTTCCTGGCCTTGGGAATAAAAATCCGGGTTGATGAAAACACAGAGCTGCTGTCAGTGTAGGAAGGGTTGTGTGTCAATGATTACATGAGCATGACCCCTAAAAACTGATGAGCCCTGACATTATCTACCCAGAGTGTTAAGGGAGCTGGCTGACACAATTGCCAGGCCACTCTCCATGATCTTTGCGAGGCTGTGGAGGTCAGGAGATGTCCTTGCAGAATAGAAGGAGGCTAATGTCACCCCCATTAACAAGAATGTCTTGAAGGAGGATCCAGGAAATTACAGGCCCATCAGGCTTACTTCATTCCAGAGACAGTTATGGAATGAATGCTCCTGGAGGTTCTCAAAAGTCAGATGAAGCAGGAGATTAGGAAAAGCCAGCATAGGTTCACCAAGGCAAATGGTGCTTGTCAAATCCGATGTCCTGCTACAACAAAGTAACAAGTTTGGTTGATGCAGGGTGAGCGGAGGATGTAGTCTACAAAGCAATATCCACCTAAACCTTTAAAATAACTTATTTTGTAATTAACCACACAAGTTACTTATTGTAATTACTTAATTACAATATTACTTAATTGTAATATTTCTTTCTTTCATAGAGTGGTTTTGACCATTTTTATGCTTTCTGTTTCACTATCTTTTCTTTGTATGTTACAATGACGTTTATTCAAAATATTTGAAATCCTGAATATGATGATCTTTCTAAGAGATTTCCTTTGTATTTGTACATAACCTTAAATAAAATCTTTCTTCAATGTCTCTGTCTTTAAAGGGTTTATATCTAGGTTTAATCTTTGTTCCAGGAACATTTTTCACAAGTCACATTATTGTTCATGTAGATTGAAAATTTTAGTAAGAAATTTTAGTTTGAAACTTTTGGGGACCGTAAGGGGTCACTAGAGTATGGCAATAGTGGAAGTTAGTCAAGCAGCCTGCAATATTATCTACATGTTTTATTAAGACTAAAAAATACAACAAATTCAAAAGATGTTTTCTCGTGGTGGGATGTAAGTATACTTCCATAACCTCAGAAGTGAAGGGAGCTGGAGGTTTGTTGTTTTTGGTGTTACAGAAAAAACTAACAACACTGACATAAAAAAAAATAATAGTCTGCACTCCAGTTATTCCAAAATCATTTGGCTCTGAAGAAGGCTATCTCAAGAATAAAAACTTAGTCAGACAGACCAGCAGTTTAATAGATGAGCACAGATATTATACAAGAAAGAAAAAATCACAGCTCAAAGCCCAGCCTTCTCACTCAGCAGGCTGAGTGTTGTCACTCCTGACAGTAATTACAGAGTGCTCTGCTACATTCAGCACATCAGTCTGTGTTTAGTTGACATTTAGGAATTACAAAAAAGCCAACCCAGCAACTATAGTTTTGAGTCATTTTAATCATTGTTTATTGGAAGAATTCAGCTCATATTAGTTTTAAACAACTCATGTACGTTATATTCCTAGTCATCAAATGCTTAATTTAAAAAAGTAACTTTGCATATCTTTTTTAATTTTTATTTTTTTTCCCAGCACTCAGGGTTTAATGATGAGCTCCAGCATATAAAAGAATATCACTCTAGAGCTTATATAGTGGGAAATCAAGGATTTAGGCCAATGCTAACCTAAAACTCAAGAAGCATAACTAATTTTGCAAGCCACATAAGGCTGCTATTGCTCACTAGCTGAGAGTCTTTAGTAAACCAACAAAATATCACAATCAAAGAGAGCTAAAATTTTGACTATTGACACAGGAAGGTAAACCTTTATGAAATATCGCCATGGATTTTTCTTAATGTGTCCAAACAGTTGCCTATATATTACAAATGAGAATTTGTCCACACAACTAGAAAAAACCATTGCTGTATTCTCATTACATTCCCACATACCTCTTATGTAAAACAAGAACAAAATCATCTAAATCAGAGCTGTAGATTAACATCCTTCTAGTGCTGTGAGTGTTCAAGAAAGGCCTTTAGCTTTTGAAAGGGAATTCAAATTATGAGAAAGTTAATGGATGTTCTAGATAATTCCTTTACAAATGAATAATTTCAACCTCAAACTGCATCAAATTTCAGAACATATGACAAGTGCTACATAAACATTTGTTGATGAAGGTATCAGCTCGTGAAAAGAAGGTCTGTTGTCAGTAAGGACACAGAGTCTTCCAATGTTGTCAAAATTTCACATTTTCTAAACTGCCTTCTGGGGTGCAGCTCAGGCAGGTTATGGAGAACATGCTATACTTTGACTGGAGTAAGTAGAAAAGTCTTACACCAGTTTTTTTCTTTCATAACTTTATTTGATGATACAATAGAAGATGTTCAACTTGTTTTTCCAAACACTAACTCAATCCAAAACCCTAAGAGGAATTGGTTCTTGCCTATGTGTTCATCAAAAGAAAAGATAGTGAAAAGAATGTGGATAGATTTGACCATTTACATTGTTTGAAAGAATTTTATATGTATAGTGAGTATTTTCACATATAATCTATTATTTTGTCTCAAATGAGTCTCTTCATCAGTATTTTTCTGAAGGCTAAAGCGAAGGAGGTTTGAAGATGACCTGCTGTAAGTGTAAAACCAAAAGGGACACAAGTACTTAATCCTTCACTGAAGAAAGGCTACAGACTGGCATAATGTGTATTTCTTGTTTTTCTCTTAGTCACCACAACACCTCTTAAAAATGCCTCTAGTTAAAGCTGCTAGTTAAATTATGAACTACATCCAAACTTCTGATCGATGCTCATCATGGAGCACCAGTATATTAAAAAGTCTCTGTTTATTTGGTCAATTAATTTGCTGGCAAGTAACTCCATTTCAGTAGAGATAAATTCAAAATAAATGTGTACTGGTTTGTGATTGAAAAATATGGCCAATGGCTGTAGAAGTGAGTATTTTTCTATATCTGATAATTATTACAATTACTAATGCAAATTAAGTGGTTTTTGTACCTGAATACTCAAATAACATTCAGAATGTTATTTGACAGACAGAAAATGTTACCATACTGAAACTGGAGAAATGCCCTGAAGTAGGAGCTCAAATATGTAGGGGTTATTTCTGAGTTTTACAGATAGAACAACAAATTGCTAATCTCAGTAGAGCAAAGTAGGAACCCAATCCATCATTTCCTGAAGGAGATTCTCATTACTGAGCTATTACAAGGTGATAGGAACACAGGAAATTCCAGAGTACATTACATTTTAATGGCACAGGTATTGTTTAGGAACATGGGTAGTTCCTAACTGGATGCAATCGAAATCATAATTCCAGTTAAAAGCTTCTTTCCAGACATGTTTATAAAGACATAAATCTCATTTAACTAATGATGGGAGCTGAATGGCAGGAATACAGTGTATATATTAGCACATTATGTTTAGTATGATCCTGTCTGAGGCTGTTGTTAAAAGATTACATTTGATTGTCAGTGTTATTTTTTGGAAATTTGCATGACATCTTATTTACCTCTAGCTTTGGGAACTATTCATAACACTTTTTGAGTTCCATTATTAATTTCCACCCTTATCAGCTCCCAGGTTTCTAAAGAATCTAGTTTTGGGTTACAGTTGTTTCTGAAAACCTAATTCCTGCTTTCTTTGCTGTCTCCAGTTTTAAGCTTCATTTTTATTCTAATTTTGACATGAATAATTTCTCAGTACTTTTAGCTATAACTGCTGTAGTGAAATGCAACATTGTGAAGAAACTGATTGTTATAACTCCCATTATAAATTCAGGCTGAAAGTCCCTTCATCAATTCTTGCTTCAATTCACATAGAAAAATCACAGTATTCAGGTTTGGGACTCTAATCAGAGAGAAGCAAGGGCAAGAGAAGTAAAGCAAGATACAAAAGAAATGAAAAAAGGTTCCGCTCAGCTAGAGAGATTATATAATATGAGAATGAAAATAATAGTAGTAGTAATAATAATAAGAATAATAATAATATTATAAAAACTTATAGCATCATCTGAAAAATTCCATAGGGAATATTTATTTGTATTTTGCTCACCTTCTGATGCAAGTGCTTCCATACTAAATTTCCATAGTAGGAAGCTATTTGTTAGCAACATTTGCAATGACACAACTAACACTGTGGGATTAAACCTCTTATTGACACACAATGTAGCACTGCACCTACTAACAGGTCCAAACGTCAGTTTGGCATCTGTTTTTCCCTTCATCATTCTGGAAGCATAGTTGGAAGGTACTGGAAGAAAGTTTTTCTTTCATAGTCTTTCAATTTTCTCCAATTTGCAAGTGCAAATATTCAGTATGAATTATTTAGAGGACTGCATAGTTATAAATAAGAAATGCCAAAGCAAAGTAAGGTTATCAAGCTATAAATATGATAGTAGTGTTCAAATATCTAGCTGGATGTAAAATTTGGATGTCAGGTCTCTCTATAGAAGGTAAGGGCTGTTCCAAAACAGCATATTGCTTGCTTGAAACAATGTATAAACCAATTCTAATTTCTCATTAACATATGCCTTGAATCGCCACATAACTCAAATCTTCCTGTTTAACGTGAACTCTTCTTTAACTACAAAATTCTTCTCGGTCTATTCCTAGATGATTAACCCAAATCTGACTTGACAAGGAAAAATACCAACTGATGAAAATCTCCAATTTGCTTTTACATTACTATTTATACCATGTTCTCTTTCTCAGCAAAAATTTCCATCAGCTCAAGTTTCCTGCCATTACTTTATGTTCTATGTATCCCCTCTGAGCATGATGTATTGACTGTTAAGTAAAGCAAAAATTCTGAATATTATGTGACAGAAGTGAGTTGGTAGCAATGAGACCTCGATTAGTCCTGTACCATATCCATCTATCACATTCCTAGAGAAAAGGTTTTTGTTCTCCAAATATCTGTACTCCCAGTTTTGTTCCAAATGGCAAGTGGGTTTTGCAATTGTTGAAAAGCATCAAACTAAGGAAATTAGATTGTTGGAGATTACAGCTTTTGAAATCTCAGTTCAAGGAGGATAACCCTGCTTGAAATGTCCCCCTGCTGAACAGATCAACTGCATTTTAACAAGTGATATCCCCCTATTAGTTCATCTCTTTTTCCAGGCCTCTTCCTGCATAAGAATGTCCTTTACCAGAATGGATGTTCCTTCTGTGTAGGGGGAGAGTGGGGGTAATTTTTGTATTGTACATTTGCATTTAAACTGTTGCTATGAAATATGGGGAACACATTGTTATTTAATTCTTTTCTTATTAAAAAATCATGCTATCAATATTCATTTATTGTGCTTCCTTCACTATTAGCACAGTAGTACAGTGAGTTAATTAGTCATTTTAATAAAATGTGACTGTTCCCTAAAAGATAATTATTAAGCAGAAAATTGCTGCTTATCAGCAAAATACTGGCTTTTTGTCTGACAAATTTATTTTTAAAAATTGATTTGTCACTATAAAGATTATTAGATTAATTTTCTCATGCTTTTCCTTTATTTATGCTAAAATTGAACAACCATCATTTTTCCAATCTACTCTTTATGGTTTATTAAGAATCTTTAATAGAAATAACATTTTTACTCATTAGTTATTTATGTTCATTGAATGCTGATGTGAAAATGTGACTTCAGCTTTATGAAATCAGCAGAACTTGACTATAATTAACACTTCAGTGCATGTATTAAGTGGGCATTTTTCATCTTTTCAGTTTCCTGAAACAAACCTACATTGGCCACTTGATCAATCTTCACTTATTCTGATGAATATTGTCAAGAATTTCAAAATACCAGCACTTTAATAATGCATACTTAAAATCTGATGAAAATACTGCAGTGTGTTTCCTTTTCTCATCCCTTAAGTTTTTTATTTTTACACAGGTTTTTATGTATGTGTATTAAAAAAAAAATAAAGTAGTGGAAGGAAAACATTGATATTACATTAAGACTAACCAGAAAAGAATAACCACCATAGTCATATCCCTTTGCCCAGAATTTGTCTTACCACTAACCTTGCATTTAAATTAAGAACTGCAGATCACCTATGAATAGTTGATGTTGATTTTATGTCTGGTTGAATCAAACTTTTTCCTGTCTATAATGTTATATTCTTTATATTTCCATTTTAATGTTGAGAATCTGGTGGTGGAGGGAAGAAAGGGATCAAGGCAAAATATAAACCACAGATAATACATATATCAAGTATCTGCCTTTGTATTCTTGCTTTAATTTCAGGAAAGAAGTCTTCAAATTTTAATTCAATCATTTTAGTAATATTCCTCTTTTTTTTTCCCTTTTTTTCCTTTTTTATTATTTTCTCTGTTCTACATTGTCAATGAGGTTGTTGATACTCACTTGTTGAGAAGCAATGACACAAAATCCCCACAAGAACATTTTGCTATAGAAAGCAGACATAGAATGCAAAATATTGCCAGTTGAAATGGTATTTTGCCCAAGAGGTTGGCCACAAATGCAGGTTTATAAAGCCTTCTATCCCTAACCTCATCACTAATTAGGTCACAGTCACAGAATATATCCTAAACTGCAGTACAGAAGTTATACAAAACTCTGCCCTGCATATTTTGTGATAATAGCAATGAATTCAACACTAATAACATGCAATTTACTATTGTTTTAAAGATATTTTGAAAACAATTATGAAATCAAATAATTTTAAGGTTAAAATGAGTCTCATTCCTCTCTACAGTGTCTATTAACCATGTCCAGGATTAATAGTGTCTCTCACCATATTAAAAAAAAATATATATATGTATGACTTTTATAAAAATATAAATGAGATGCACATGTTAAACTGGCCTTATTTTAATTTTTAACTTCCTCAAGAGAAAAAATACATTGACCTAATCATCAGTAGTCTGAATGTAACCTTCTAAACCTAGCAACAGATTATCATGATGAAAAAATTTCCTAAATTTTACTGATAATGGAATAAGTCCTAAGCTTACAGAAGGCTTCACTTTATTGCCATCTCACTTTTACAGCACATTTTCTTGTGGAAATTATTACAAAATGTTAAAGCAATAGTGAAAACTAGATTTCACATCATAGAACCATAGTCTTTGGAGATTAGTAGATAATAATTTATATAGAGCTATAGGGTGGTTTGAGTTGGAAAGAACCTTAAAGATCATCTAGTTCCAACCTCACCGCACCAGGCAGAGACACCTTCCAGTAAGAGCAGGTTGCTCAGAGCTGCATCCAGCCTGACCTTGAACGTTCCCAGAGATGGGGCATCCACAAGTTATCTCGGCAAACTTTTCTAGTACCTAGCAGGTCTTACAGTAAAGAATTTCCTGCTAATATCTAATCTAAATCTATCCTCTTCAGTTTGAAGACATTCCTCCTTGTCCTATCACTACTTGGCATTTGTAAAAAGTCCCTGTCCAGCTTTCCAGCAGGCTCTCTTTAGGTACTGGATGGCTGCTGTAAGGTCTCTGTGGACCTTCATTTTCTGAAGGTTGAAGATGTTTCCCGAGACATAACGTCTTCTATATTCTAAAATGATATCACCTCTTATTAACTTAATACACAAAAAGTTGCTTTTTGCTTAGCAGCAAATATTAAGAAATTTTAGACACCATTCACAGGGTGAAAGGAAGAAAATTTACAGACAGTACTTCATGACCGCCTGAGAAGAACAGATGGTATCTGCACACAGATGCTGCTGAAGGCAGATGACTACTCCACTTTCTTGAAGTAAACAATAGTCTAATTACTGACAATGGTTTGCCATTGTAATAAGAGCAAACAGTAAAATAAAAATTGAAGCATCATAATTTTCGGGAGCAGATGCATGCTCTAATCAAACTAAACAATACTAATTATTACATGTAAATTTTAATAACATTACTGTCACAGCTGGTCTGTGGCTGAGCAAATAATTTGGTTATAAATAAGAAACCAAGCCCAGTTCCATAAACCAGCCCCTGGGCTGAGCTATGATAGGATGGATTTGAACACATACAGGGACTTGACCCAATCATGTTCCACCTTGAGCCGCGGATATCTTATTGGCACAGGAGCTGGGCAGTGTTTAAGCCACATCAATGAGCTGTCTGGACCAGGAGATTCAAATCCTCCTATTTAAGGAGGATGCAGACAATAAAACAATCAGCTGTCTCGTGGGAATCCTGGAGTATGTATTGTCTCTGTCTCTAACCCACTCCCACCTTGTTACACATTACTATTGACAAAATATACGTTGAGGTGATAGAATTGCTGCAAAGAAATATTTCCTCCCCTTGACTAGCTGACAGCAAAAGATACTATGTGTTTTAAAAGGACACAAAAATGCATACTGTCGGACAATACCCTTCTCCTGACTCAGAGATGGGGCAACTGAGAGGCATTTTAAAAACTTTTATTCCATTTTCAGTCTCATCAGAAGGATGAGACTATACAAATGTTATAATTCACACCATCACAATCGGAAGCCAACTATTTCCTAATTGCATGACACTATAAACATTTCTTGGCCTATCAGCTTTTTGCCACGCCATGCTGTAGATGCCTTAAAGCCAATCATCTAAAACTACCCCTCGTGGGTCCTACTGCAATCCATCTTTCATAGGTCTATTTCTAAAAAGTATCTAGTCTTATTTGCAAGGCCATCCTTTGAAACTTTTTTCTAGCTCCGTTTCTCTCTCAACAATACCTATCCTATTTCATGGCATTTCTAAGTCAGCATTTCTTATTTCAAAGTTTGCATATGGATGCATACTGTGTGAGCCTTCTGTTCTCAGGCCCTGAGAACTCTCTACAAATCCATTTCCCACAGCATGCCTTAAAAAAAGACCCACACCAAATATGAATACATATTGTCATATTCTAAAAGTTATGATTACATATGAAAGGCAATACAGACTTCTATTAAAGAGACCAGAAATATAGGTATCTACTAGGAAACAAGAGTAGAAGATTATATGAATTACATTAGGAAGTAATATATAAGATCACATAATCCTGGCAATATACATTACTCAGCAAATAAATCAGAAAGGCCAACAGAGATATTTTGCACGCTGTATTTACTGAAAATACAAATGTGCTGGATGTTCCTCCTTTACTCTTTTCTTTTTCTTTCTATTGTCAGGCATATTGCTATGTAAAAATGTAAGTCCAGTGGTGAGATACAAATTGTCTTCTATCTCACAAAACTTGTACAGGCTCAGTGCCCACTTGTTTCTTTTGAAATATGAATTTATTGAATAGTCAATAATTTCAGTTATTATTAAAAAAAAAACAAACAACCAAACAAAAACCAACAAAACAAACCAACACAAAAACCAACAATGAACCCAGACCCTTCCTCCATGATTGTGGAAGTGTTATAAGAAAAAAGGACAAGGGAAGGACATTATTTTGTTTGTGCTTGTTGCTTTGAATATTTGTTCTGTTGTATTTTCTCCTTTAGTTTGCCATGCTTTGACTGACAGGAGCAATTGACATAAAAATGTAACTAAGTACTACACCAAATATTTATTTGATCAATCTGCTCTCAGTGCTCAATTCTCACTTCAAGAGCATCCATACTTATGAAAAATGAGTACTATGACATTCAGCTCTTCACTTTTGTTATCTCAATAATAGCTCCTCATATTAATTTTGAATGACAGCCTCTAATGAAGGGTAACTCCATTAAAATGGAATCGTAAATGAGTTTACCTATGAAATCCATTTAATCATTTTGCAGATGGAACATTATTTTTGGACCACAGGGAAAAATGATACAGTAAGCATCCATGATTCAGACAGCTGCAGAAATGTTTGTTTATTTTGACTGCAAGGTAATTGCTTTGTTCAGAACACAAACTTCAGAATTTTATTTTTTTGTTCTCTTGAGAGACAAATTCACTTTGGCACTGAGAATGCATATTGACCATAGAAAAGTCTAAACAGAGACATTGTGTATCTAGCCTCTTGTTCCAGCCCTAGTCCTGATAGGGACAAATACATCTGGCCCTTTCCTTCAATGCTGGAGACAAATATCCTTTTTCCTGACTGCAACACAAACAGTATTAGCCTTAATCCCATTATGTGGTATCAGATATTAGTTTCTAAGTTTGAGAGTTTCTTATAAAAAAGGGAACTTATATTTTACTCTTGCATCTTGTGGAAATAATGGAAGCATTTTTATCACATTATCAAAGATTTTTCTTCTTATTTTATAGCACTGGGCTTGGAAGACTTACAATAATTAATAATTTTGGTACATTTAGTGAACAGTTGTCATAACTAATATGAAACCAGTGTGAAAAAAATATCAAAATTATTTATGTAAGAGTTAAGAGGTCTTGAATAAATAAAAAGTAATATTAAATGAAGAAATAAGTAGATGAAAAAACACACAACATAAAATAAAAAATAAACTTAGGGTGAAATTACAACTGAAAAGATTTAAAGAAGCTCCTGGGCTGAGATAAAAAAGCATTGCTTTGACTAAATCAGTGGCATTATGCTTACTTAAAATAGATATGAATTTACCCATTTCATTTACTTTCTTCTAATCTTTGAGAATCCTCTCAAAAACTTTGCTTTATTGCCATAGAACTATTGCAAATATACAGATAGTTGGTATCTCAGAAGCCCACTGTGCTTGTTTCCTCAGACAATATTTACTAATCATTTATTAATCTGTAGTGATATTGTATATTGTATTTGGGATGGTGACTCTTGTTGAATGCATGGAGGTAAAGTTCCAATTAAAGAGATTTTCTGGAGAAATTATGGCATCTCTGCTGCTGGAAACATCCAAAGCATTGAGTGGCTCTGAGCAACCACATTGGTCCTCAAAGTCAACCTTTGAGCATAGAGTTGGGCTGGATCTCTTCCTTTTCTTAGGTCCTTTCCAACCTAAATTATTTTGATTCCAAAATGCTACTGAAACTGAAATATTTATGTCTGGCTAAAATGTAGAACTTAATTTTTCAGTTTTCCTTCTGATGAAAATGTAGTGGTTGTTAAGGACTTTGAAAAATTTCAAAACCACAGCATCTTGTTTGATTTTCCTTGCCAAATATTTTAATTAGAAATAAGAGATGATACTGGATTCTGCAACAGAGACTCCTAGGAATGTTTAGGTACATTGACTATTTTCCAGAGAGTTATTAAGCATAATAAGTGTAAATAGTATATATTAAATAGCGTGATTTAAAGAAATATATTTGACTGATAATAAAATAGAATAAATGTAGATGATTAATGTTTTACAACTCAGATACTGCTAAAGACTTCAGCTTAAGTACAGTATTCGTAGATTGAAGATCAAACACAATCAGGTTTAAACTTAGATTTGTATCAGTTGCAATTAATTTGGTTTGAAAAATCCTGAAAACATACACTCTTTAAAATTTACATAAGTTCCAGAACTTCAATAATCTTCTTTGTTAATTTCTGAAAGAGAGAGGATCTAAATTTCCAAAGACACAAGACATGAATATGGATTTGCTTCTGTAAGAAGTATAATTTACTAAGAATAGTCAGATCTTCTGATGTCCAAACTGTAAATAAATTATTTTACATATCGAATTATATGCTATAAAGTTTAAAGTATCTTTAATTCATATTAAGGAAAAATGGCAATATAAACAGAATTTAAAAAGAAAAGAAAAAAAATGTGTAAAGCAATTTAAAGTATAAAGGCATGCTATAAAAATAAAGACTTTTTCTTTTTCCCTTCTCAAAACTTAGGCTAGAATTGTTATATATTTCTTAGTATCTTCTCCTGAATATTCTGAACTAAATTTACTTTTATGCAACAGTTAATTAGCCTTTTTAGAGAAACATGTTCACAAAGTTGTCTTCTTTAAACAGACTAATTTTTATTTTTGCCAAGAAGTCTTGCAGACTTTAGTAACTTCTGGGAGTAACAACAAAAAAAGAGTGATAAGACACAATGTGCTTCAACTTCTACTGCAGGCATAAAATTCCACAGAATTTTTGGAGAATCAGAGAGCAGTGAAAGCTTCTAACAAGTACAGCTTGAAATACTAAACATGCCCACTTGTACCTAAACAATTTCAGTCCAATAAGGAAAAAACCTGAAGAAAGAGAAAAATCCACAAGTAAATAGCTAAATCAATAAATTAAAAAGTCTTTTGACGTTTACTAAAAAAATAAAAATTAAGAAACATTGATGACTCATCTGATCAGTGTATGACTAAGGGACTACTCATATAAAAAGATATCATCAACAATTAGGATTCTTCCCAGAACAGCAATAGATGCAGTATATGACTGTGTACCATTTTAATTACCCCTTTCAGAATAGAATTGCATTTAATATCCTTCTCCTATCCATATAATGGCAGCATTAAGAGTATTTTCTCAAAATTCCTCTGCCATTTCTCCATATGTCAAATCTTCTGCTAAGAGCATTAGACCCAGGTTCACTCATGAAATTACCAAAAAACTCCAACAAAAAACACCACCACCCCCATAAAATAAAGTAAACAATCCAATTCCAATTCTATGCATTTTATATTACATTGCAAACATTTTCTGGTGTTATCTTTGCTACCATGGAGTCCCTCTTGTTTCCTGTAATAACAAATAAGGCCAAAAAATGCTAATAGAAAATAGTAATACTCAAATGAAGTTAACAAAGGAGTTCTGCATTTCCACTAACTATGAAATAATGGGAATGCACACAGGCTCGGGGAATTGTGCTCATTTCTGGCGGGAGTGGCATACAGAAAGGATGCAAGGTAATGCAAAGACTGACAAGAAATAGGTTTGTCCTATCGGTGATTTCATACACCAGCCTAACATTTATCCTGCACCCTAAAAAGGGCTTTCTGATTTTGTTCCAGGCTGGAATTGCTGGAAGTGGACTGGGTTTAATTTGACTACAAAACCAGTGTTTTTGGAAGTTATGAAGTAGGCTCTCAGGAAAAAAGTATTAGTATCAATAACCAAGACTATTTTATATAATAGTAAAATACAGATATTCTATCAAAGAGAAACAACTAAAATTTTTAATAACATAGTCAGGCCTTCGATCTACAGGTTCATATTGCCAAAATTTGAACTTGCAGAGTCATGAAAAAGAGTATTGGAATAGACAGGGTTTTTAAAGCACTTAGTGTTTATAAGCATTTTATCTTCCCAATAGATATGAAAAGCAAAAGAAATCTGTCAGTGAAGTAACAAATTGATGTGTTAGAGCAGTGAGACTAAAATCCATTCCTTGGAAACACTGTCATGCAACCAAGACAAGAAGAAAACATGAGTGATCAAGCTGGACTGTCCAGAGCAAATATTGAGCTTGGAAATCTTGAACACAAAAGTAAGAGAAGTGTGAACTTGCAGCAGTTTGAATAAATTATGTTTCAATTGCTATGCCATAACCTGAAAAGCAACATTGGTTTTATATGCAATGAGCAGATTTACATGAAACTAATGATCTACAAAAAGTGTGGTTAGAAATCTCGGATGGTGTGAACTACAGCTGAGTCTTGGCAACCAAAGCCACAGCATTTAATGCTTTATGAGGGATATGATAGAAAACAAACAAACCTAGTAATCCCAAAGCAGAAATCACCATAAAAAAGAGGAAACCATGCCCCTCCCCCCCACCTCCCATTATTGCATTAATAATATGAGATAATGTGGTAGATGCACAATATGAAGAAATAACATGGTTACTGAGGTCTACAGAATTCTTCATCCTAAGGACTTGAAGTGGAATTTAAAAACCCTCTGAATTATTCTGAATATACTGTACAACTCAATATTATCTTTTTGTGCCAAAGAAGGTGTCACTTCAGGAAGCAGTAAGTATTAGGAATATGAAATACACATTATTTGCCACAAATAATCCTGAACTTCTATTTTAAAATATTTATATTCTTACTTTTATATGCTTTAAACCAGCATTTTCTGTCATTTGTAAGTACCACATCAATTATTTTCTTCCCTTATCCATGTGTTCTGTTTACAGGGCACAAATGAACTTACAGTTTTTCCTTAAATTTCACATAATCAATTGTAAATTGGAAGGTTTTTTAGAAAATCATATATAAACTTAGTTTTGCAAGGCAGAACACCTCAGAAATCTCCATACCTCATTAGAAGTATGCTGCTAAATGCTTGTTGATCAACTGCAAAGAAGATGCATCATTTGCAGGATCAGAAAAAATAAGTTACTTCAAATGTAGAAGAACAGTGAATATAAATTAAAAAATTACTGAGATGATTCAGCTTAATCATTGTGTTGTTGCATAGTTCATGGAAATGTATCAAAGAGCCTAAATCCATAAGGTCATAAATTCTTTTTTCTCCATGTACTTCTAAAAAGTAATGTTAACATTTTGATACGTGAAAGATAGTAAAATATTGAAAAGAATTAAGAAGGCAACTCATTTCCCATATTAGGGAACATGCAACATTATCAGACTGAGAAGTGTTAATGTAAGCACTGCCTCACTGCAAAAATTATATCAAATGTCTTTGTTATATTTTAGAAAAAAGCAATTAAGCTTTAATGTACAACCTGATTATTCATTCATGAGGCTTGATTAAGTTTGATTTAATTTTAATTCCGTTGTGCCACCAAGAACTTCGCCAGTAGACCATGGGGTTTTTCTTTATGCACTCTTCCCAGCCAACTCATGCAATAAAGCCAGGAATGAAGTTTATTAAAAAAAAAAAAGGAAAAAAGAAGAAAACCTTATCTTTAACACAATTACTAAATGATAGACAGAAAAGTTTCTTTCTTCTTGCTCTTTCTGCTAATGGTGTTTCAAAGCGTCTCTTAGTAATAAATCTTAGTCTGGAGGTAGAAATTTGTAGCAAACACTGAACAGAACTCCCATGCACACTTCTAAATGTATACTCATCTACTCCACCCAGCCATACATTTTGAAGACCAAGCATATTCAGTGAAAATCTGCTCTAATTTTTCACAAGTATTAATCCCAAAGAGCTTTGAAAGATGAAATATTCTATACTCTGTGCTCACTATAAACATCCACAGATTCATAACAGCCGACTGACTTTTCAGAGAGAAATTTATTTGATTATTTTCAGAATATTTTGCTTTTTATTATTGTACTCCAGTTCTCTATTATCTGACTTATTTATGAAAAATCTCATTGTGTCAATGATTTTTCACTGTAATATCACCAGTGCAGAGCAGCACGTCCCTGTCTTTCACCAGAACTTTAATTACAATGGGACAGCAGTTCTAGAATCTAAAGACAGAACCTTATAAAACTTACAGTACATTTAAAAACTTGTTTCTGTTACGATAAGTCGAATGACATGTAAAAATTTCTTTCCTAAAATTTTACCTGGGAATAATGTCCAGACTGAGCACAGAAGCTAAAGAAAAGAGGAACACTTGTGCCTTTCTTATACTACAACACATATTAGTGGTCTGTAGTAGTAGAATTCAATTCAGTGTATTTCAATAAGCAGTCATGTTTATTGAACTACAACAACTACTGTGTTGTGTGTCAGCTATTTTTTCCCTTGGCTTCAAATGTTATCAAGCAGACACTGCTTAGCATAATGGGAAGAATAAGATACTCAGAGATAAAAGGAAAAAATCATTAATTTGAAGTAAAACATGATACTTTGCACAAAGACATTTCATATTTTCATAGAGAAACTTTTTAAATTTAATTTTCAACTCGTAAAAGAGTTATTTTGGCACTTTCTGTCCGAATTATTACATATTTTCTATAAAATTATTTAAAAGCCATTTTATACATAAAAGACCAGCATAAAAACAACTCCATCTTACCTGGCTCCACTACAAACAGTCTGGAAACATAAAAAGTTTGTCTCATATACTGAGCAACTCAAAAAAAAAAAAAAAAACCCGAACTGTAATAGTAATTTCTTAACTTCTGAAAATTTCTGTCCATGTAGATATGAACACTATAACCAAAGTCTGACTCCAAATACAACTGCTACCTTTGTAAAAAGAATAACAAACTTGGTCCCAACATTTATTACACATGAGTGAATGTGAAATATGGCAAGCTGAACAATTTTTTGTATGATTTTCCTAAAAATATTACACAGTTCAAATGGCTGTAATGGCAGGATTTCAAAAGTCAAACTCAAAATATATGGAGATACAGGAGCAAGAAGCTACTGAGAGCCAGAGTACACCAAACACCAACATTAAATTATACTGAAGTTCAGAATTATCACAGAGGGAGCAGCTTAGCCAGTGCACACAGATACATTTTCATGGACTCTGACCCTGAACTCAAGGAGGGAAAATATTTTAGTATACATGTAAAAATAAAAAAATGGTTGGCTATTATAAAAGGGACTACAGTGCCATAATGAGAAAATGGGAATAAAAGTGTTTTGGATGATTTACTATCAGCACCCTTTCTAAAATGAGATAAAATGCCTGGAGAGATGCTCAGTCTGCTCCCTGACCTTGCTGTGATATGTCATATGAACAGCAGAACTGCAAAGCCCATTCTCTAAGGAGACACATAACATATTTGTGATTTATTTGACTTTATTCAGTAGAAACATGGTTTCTGGGTAATCATCCTACCCTGTGAGTAAAGTACTTGGTAAAGTTAGCAAAACCATAATGCATTGAGCATTATTGGTGGATGTAATTCATATGTGAGTCAGTACTACAAAAAAGACATCAAGTCAGGGAAAAACAAAGGTAAACTTTAAACAAATTTATTTCTCTAACTTTTAATCTAAGAAAAAGAGATGTTGCAAAGAAAGTACACACAGAAAATTTATTCACACAGAGAAACTGGGCCATGATCAATTTTCAATACAGTTTAGCTTGTCTGACCTTCCTAGACTCATTCTGAATTTGGTAACACAATACAGTACTATTCTTGAATTTTATTTTGCAAGTATATTAACAGATAAAAATTATTATTAGAATTTATCCTATAGTGCAAGGTTGGGGCTCTTTGATACAGCAAAGTTGCTATTTGTTACAAATAAATACAACTCACACTGAAATGAATAAGTCAAAATATTTTTGGTCCTTGGTGCCCTATGTACTTACATGTAGCCAGATTGGATTGTATCAAGATATTGAAATTAAGATACTAACATAAAATAAGCATAAGACATCTTACTAGAAGTATCATTTCTGACTGCCAAGAAGATTGAATATATAAAAGCTGTTCTGCTGTAATACTGTAATCACTGAGAACCATAGCAAGACTTGCATAAAATTTTACTAGTTTTTTGGATATTTTTTGTGTGGGTTGCTTTTTTTTAAATGAGGAATTTCTAAGTGACTTTTGTAGTTTGCATTTAAATGTCAAAATTCTAGTTTACATAAAACATAAAAGTTCAAGAATCAGGACCTTTCTTTATTCTTAACACTACTCCAAATCAATAATGAAGCAGCTTCCTTCTCAGAGTACACTCTCACTGCACATTGTTACCTAACTGGGAGACAGATTCTCATTTCCACCATGTCTAAACAAGTGCAAAGTAAAATATATCGATATTTTGTTTGGATTCTCTACCTAATTGATAGTTCTGGAAATCATAAAACTGGCAACAGCACTTGATGGAGCTTGGTTCTGTGCATTTCAGGACTTCATTTGTTGTATGCCCTGGCACAGTTTTTCAAAACCTGGTGCCTGAATGGAGATTGTGGTAATCTGTACTCAAGAAAACATCAATTTTACATTATCTAACTATCAGCAAAGGAAAAATTCCATTGAAAAATTGCATTGCTATCAAAAGTCATCTGATAGCTTCCTGTTTGTCTTAAAAATAGAAAATAACAACAACATACCCTACAAAACAAGACTACCAAAAAAAAAAAATGAGGCTGAAAGAGAGAATAAGGGATTAATACTTGCTGCCAAAACACCAACAGTAAAGAAATAGAGGATTCAGTAAGGTACTATGGAAAACAGAGAGAAGTGTAACAATATTCTTTCTCCTCTCAAAGAGAAATATGCATTTGAAAAAAGAAAAAAAGAAAACCAATACAGGGTTAACAGTGGGAGAGAAAGAAAGAGGCTGAAACAATAGTTTGCTGCAATATTTTTTTTTACTCCCCAACATCACAAATAAGAAAAGCAGACTTGGAGCATCCTCCAACGATAAAGTGAAGAGATGTTCTGAAACAAACTTCACTCTAAATATTTCAGAACTCAGCAGGCTAAATTTTTACAACATTGACTCAGGAAAGTTATTTTATCTTAAACACTTCATATAATTGTAATTATCACAACCTCTGTGATTTTAAAAGTCCTTCAAGAATATTTATATGCTGAAGTGCTAAAATTACAGTGGAATTTAGATCCCAACTGTTCTAGATGTTAGAGAAGTGCATAAGAGGGAGCATTTCACAGTCTAAAAAGACAAGAAATTAAAATTAAGAGACAAGGAGAGGATGTAAAAAAAAAAAAGAAATTATTGCCTCAGGAAGTGAGAATTACGAGAGAAGTGATTGATCCGAGATCTACTGCAGAGTCTCCGCCAGAGAACAGCATGTCCCAAATCCTTGTCTAATCAGACAACTGATAACCCAGAGCAGCAGCATTCGTGTCATCAACAGTTCATGGTGCTTTCATAACATAAGGAAGGTATCTTATCCAGTAGAATTACATATAATGAGAAATGGGAAGAATATTATAGGCTTGTCTCACATAGAGACTCCTTTTTGACATCACTACATTTTAGCTAAATCTTTTAGAACTATTTAGCTGGGACCTGCCTTTGCCTAAAAGTTACAGGAGATCTAAGGGAGGCTTTTTAGTTTCATGCAGATTTTTTTGAGTTCAGACACTCTTCAGTACTGTTCCCAACATAAATGTGTCATCATTTTGATATCAAACCTCGAATTTATCACAGGTATGATGTTTCACATCTTTACTGGGAACAAAAATTTCTTTTTCTGAGTAACACTAAAGAGCAAACCAATCTTAAAATATTGACAGACACTAAATTAGACAATTACACAGCCAAGATTCTGACTGTGGAAAGGCTAAAATGTTAACACCTTGTGTCAATAAAAACTGACTTCCTTTGAAATTGAAAATTCCTTCAAATTAAATCAGTGAACATTTACTTAAAACTATCACCTTAGTCTAGTTAATGGCAATGTGCTAGAATAGCTGTGTGTCAACTTTGTTCCTTACAATCTAGTCCCTTGAAATGAAGCTATTATCTTACTAAATCTAGTGGGCATAAAATATTTTTTTGAAAATATTATTTTAAACATAAATCACAAAAAAAAAAAAATCAGCTGAAGTTGGAAATATCTCTGAAGTAATTTGCACAAAGGATTTTGATTTGCATAAAAAATGAATAATGACATTTCATCTAAATAGTACTTGTATTTCTTACATACTGTAAAGCACCTTTATGATATTAAGTAGAATCATTATCAAAAGATAAAAAAATATTTATCTTGTCATAAAATAGTCTTCTGAAGGTGTGAAGATTCTGCTTCTGAAAATGCATGAAGCTAGTTCACTTGGCTGCCCTTAACACTCAGAGAAAAGATTAAGCATGCTATTCACTTTTATGAAGAACACTATTATACTTACTTAAGCATCTGGATTACTTCTTGATAAATTATCTTCTCACTATTAATTTAAGATGCTAAGTAACTTTGACTTGACTGCAGAACAGCCGTAGGACATTTTCAGTAGGAAAACTGTGGAATATATCTTGGACTGGTTGGGAGGGTAGGTATACATTTTAAAAAATTGACTGTACAGGAAGATGCAGGTAGGTGTTAAACACAGTTCTTAACTGCAATAATTCTACTTAAGTGCATCATACAGCATAATTATTATCTTACAAATATTTTGTAGTATTTTTTTCTACAAAAATACTTTTTTAGATTAATAAAGACCTTGAATTCTGATGAAGTGATAAACATTGAAGCAGTGCATGAAGACCAAGGCAGTCATAGACCAGAGTCATAGACAATATAGTCATAGACAAAAGTTTCTCTGTATCTTATTAGTTGCATAATTTTCTGTGACAATCCCATAAATTTAATTACTGTCTACTGGGACTTCATAACTCTATAATTTATAGCTTATGCAACCTGACATCAGCACTTTAACAAAAATGCCAAGACAGCTCAATCTGTGATATTTGTACATATTCCTTTTCTTGAAATGGTGAATTTCTTTTCTATGATCACATTTGTTTTTATCTAAGATTTTTATTAGTCCATAGAGTAACTTATTTCTTTATGACTATTAATTACAAAAAGAAAATAAGTATGAAGAAATTACTCTTTTTTTCATTTAGATATACCTAGGCTATTTTAACTAGGTGTATTTTCTTAGGCAAGACCAGTACTGTATGATTACAGACCTTTGTTTCATATTGTTCCATAGGTAGATGCGGCAGTATAGCATAAATACAGAGCAATATAGAAATAGTTTTTTTTCAAAAAGGAGGTTTTAACATTCAGGGTAACCATGGATACAGGAAACAGCTGGTCATTAAAAGCTCAGAGAACCGAACACCTCCAGCAGTAGCCCAAATTTTTATTGCAACCCTGCATTTTCAAACAAAATCCCATCTGCTGACATGAATATAGAGGTCTCCTGTGTGGTTTGGAGCTTTTCCAATATCTGCAGATTCTTTCAAAAGTACACTCAGACCCCACTAAATTGTCTGCCAAATTTAGTATATTAATTAACACTTGGTTTATTAAATACATAAGCCTTCCTCTATCCTGAGAAGGTAGCACCACAAAGGCAGGAAGAATATTGCAATTAAGAACTTAACTGCTCTCTTGTGGTAACCACTTTTTGTAATGTAGCTGGCAGAATGGACATTAAAAAAACCTTAGATCACCAGCTGATCTGCTGTTTGATTTTGGGTCAAATGTGGGTCAAGTAATTGAAAGGATATTTGGAAATTGAGTAAATGTTAAATCTTTTGTATTTAACAAATTGCTAACCATCTCCTTCTTTCTACAAAACCAATTAAGAACAGAATAATAGGCACAATATGAATAAGCACAATTACCTGTCCCTCATGCAAGTCCTTCTGCAGGAGCATGAGATTTTTTTCCTTTCAGAGATGACACTGCTTGCCTGTACTTTGTCTGAACATTGCTACATCCATCTGACCTTAAGCCCAGCATTTTAGATTTGAAACATAGATGCAGAACAGAAAATTGGGAAAAAAAATCACCTTAACTGTTGTTGCAAACTGCAAATCAATGTTCTGAAAGCAAATCAAAATATAGTACATCTTCCCTTAATCTATCCATTTGAACATCACCATTGAGATCCAACTATTAATGTTATCTAAATACTTTTCAAATACCTAGACTGAATTTGCAGAGTTTTTGTTTGCTTCTTTCTGTTTAATCCTGGCACTGCTGTAGCTTTTGAATCTAATTTAGCAAAACACTAAACTCAAAATGAATAGATTGATTATCAAATATCCTAAGCACATTTTTACTTTGATGCTGATTATGGTGCAAGGTAATATTTGAACCTGTTCTCTATATATGTACATGTTTCACTTTTAAAAGATTTTAACTTCAAAGAGTAGTATTCTGCTTCTCATGCTTGAAATAAAAGTTGTCAGATCTTATGCCATGTTTTATTACATATCATTGTACAGTATGTTCTAGGCTATACATGTCTTAGCTACCTTGAAATTCGTCCATTAAAATGTTATATGACAGTTCATGGACAACAGAGCATTACACACATTTTTCCTTCTAGTGACAGAAAAGGATATTTCTTCATCTTAATGTATTTCCTCTGTTCCTGTGACACTGACAACAAAATATTCACAAGACTGGAAATGCAATATAGTGCAGAGATGATTGAGAAATAAGTCACATATAATTTTCACTACAGGACTGTAATTTGAACCCTATGAAATCTCTCCAATGAAAACCTCTAATGGATGAAACTTTTGTTTTTTTTTTTTTGTTTTGGTTGTTTGTTTGTTTTGATACATTAACAATCAATGTATAACCTTTTTTTTTTTTTAAGGAGCCATCAAAAAACTTCTAACTGAGCATGAGCTGTTTTCCAAGTTCCATGGAAAAGGAACTTTCTGCATTTTCATACACAGTTGATGGACTGAGGGAGGTATTCTTAGTCTCAAGAACAAAAACTAATCTTGAAGAAGTACTATAGTGTGTCAAGTTTCTCAAAGGCATAACCTGGTGGGCCAAAATCTTGAATTTATACTTGTGAAAATAATTCTGAGTGTATTCATGTGTATACATACGTACATATAGTGATAACAGTTAATAAAATAGAGGAAAATCTTTTAATGAGAGGGTTGATATTATGGCTCAGAAACCATTCTGATTCAGGAGACTTTTCAACTAGTACTGAACTTCTTGTAAAGTATTCTGGTTCTTTTCTAGGCAAAGGCACTAGAAGAAGATGGTGATTGGCATGCTGAATTATTTTTTGTTGGTTAATATCTAATTTTTTCCACGATAATTCAAAAGTCTTTCATAATTTGCTATACTACATATAATGCCATAAACTAAAATTATTGAAAACATGTCCTACTGAAGTTGAAACTAAAATGTTTGATACAACAAAATAAAATTTTAAAAAATCAGTTTTGTTCTTTAAACTGTCATGAAGTCATATATACTAAATTAATTTAAAAATATTGATTTTATGGAATGTTACTCAATCCTAATTGAGTGTATTCTCATTAATAAGACTATATGTGTTACTCTGCATTACATAAGACAAATTCACATCACAGGAAATATGCTTCAGATGTGCACAGTGTCCCATATTGAAAATGCAACTTGAAATGCAAATTTAAATGGAAAAAACCACTTACATTTCTGTTCAACTTTCATTCCACTAATTGCTAAAGAGAAATAATTTGTAGAAAATAATTTAACTGAAACAAAGAACATGTTAAAAAAGAGAAATGCTATTGAGCAAGCTGTTCTTCAATGCTTCCAGATCTATTCTTTTAGTCTTATGGATCTGTACAAACATGACACATTTTTATTGTTTCTATGATTGTATTGTATTCCTGACTGTTATCAGTCATGGCACAAACTGCTGTTTTACAGCTATTGTTGCTTGATTACCTTGGAAAAAAGGACAAAATATTCTACCAACCTCTGCCAGGTCAATGACTTTGCCTGAATTTACCAGACCACTCAAAACTGCACAGGGAAAGAGAATAACAACTCTGTTTCACATATATATATATATATATATTTTTCACTATAAGGAACACTACCTCTTCAGCCAACTTGGAGCATGAAGCAAAAATAAAATATTCATTTGGATGATCTTTTTAAACTATTCTATCTACAAATAGAAGTCACAGAGAACTCGTTAAGTTTTCCACTAGAGGTAGCAATTTTGCCTGGCTTCATTTCCAAGTAAAACTAGCCTCATTTTTATATTTTGACCAGACATGAATAGGTCCCTAGGAACAGAGTACAAAATAAAAAAAATCATAACTATGCAATAATTAGATGGATCATTTCTGTACAAGTATTAATAACTTTTTCTTGTCGTATCACTTTTACATATCCTAGAGCTAATGTGTTACTCATTGTTTTCACAAGGGAACTAAATCTTAATATAATTAATTGTCAGAATTTAACAGAATTGACAGTGACTGCCATCTCAGGAACTGTGTGAAGACAGCAATTTTCCACAAGACACGAAAAAACTCATGATGTTCACCAATAAAAATAATAGTAAAATAATATTTCTTGTTCTCAAGAGTCAAAACAAATAAACAGGCAAGTTCTGAATGGGAAAGAGAAAGGAAACGTGCTATTTCACAGTTTTCTCGGAAGAGTGAAACTTATTTATTTAAAAGGAAAGCAAATTAAGCAAGCATGGGCCACCTAGACTTGAAAGAAAATAAATTTTTTTTTAAGAACCATTCACAGCAGTGTTAGGGAAGTCAACAGTTGTCACAGTATGGTATTCACCAGACACAAAATGGAGGAAGCGGGAAACAAACTTGTGAGAATCTACAAATTTAGAGGGTTTTGGGAAAGCTGCAAAAGGCAGGCCTCAGAGGCATCAGAACTGTGATTACAGCTAAGCAGCAGCCATGAGGTAGGTCAGCAGAAAAATTAAACTGTAGAAAAGCAAGGAGAAATAGAACAAGGGTCTGTGTATTAACGCTTGTCTAGAATAACTCTATAAGCTACAGAAAAGTTTATCTAGCAAGATATTAGGAAGTTTGAAGCTTAATAATGGAGGTCTGTGCATTGTGTTTTAAGGCTTACAAGTAAGTATTGTATTCAAAACAGGCAAGCATTGTTTTAACCAAAGGTACATGTGCTTATAGTGATTAGATAGAACTACTGTCAATATGCTTTTGCTTTGTGTGATTGGTCAAAAAGCTTATAAAGTAAGTTGCAACATTAAGTTCTTGGTCTGCTGCCTGGGATGTGAGCTGCTGGCATCTTCCCATTGTCATAATCATGTAATGAGACTGATGCTGAAAAATAAAACAGCTCAAGGCACATTCTACAGCAGTTCCGTCCCGTTCATAATTTGTACATAGCCCCCGGTTGGTGGCAAAACTCAGTCTAAAGTCATTGATGGCCTCCAATTTCTTGTCTAGATGTAATGAACAAGTTTTCAGTTTAAAAGTTCAAATTCTCTTAGTTTCTTAAATTAATTCTCAACAAGTAGTATGATTCACCTGCCTCTCCAAGCATGCATGAACATTGCTGGCCATAACCGGTGCCTCTAGTGACATTGGCTACCATGCTGGTGGAGGGAGAAACCAAAGACTTTCTTCTCTTCATGAGTTTGCAGTGTACAAGAAACTTCCTCCTACAAATAATGCACATAGGGACCTTCGTTTTATAAAAAATCGACCAAATAGCTTATGTCATCCAAAGGATGCCTGATTATTTACTGCAAGCTTTATTCACACCAGGATAACATCATGAACTTATCTGGGAGGATCTAACTATCATTACATATGGCTTATTATGAAAAAAGTCACAAAATGAGCCATATTAGCATAGTCCCTAAGAAATAATAAAACATGTCCCAGCCAGATGCTTTAGTCACAGTAAAGGAGTCAAGAGAATAAAACTCTCTAAAAGAGAAGTAATTAAGAAAGCTACAGATATGTAATTGTCTTTCCTAATCATGACCTCTGGAATCCCTGAAGATATCCTGTGAATTTCTGAGCAGTTTCAAATAAATGGGTTCCATGTGAACACAACATACAACTTAATTCCTTACTACAGTGAATCTTCACCTGGAAAGAAAGAAATGTAGTCATTCTTAATATTTCCATGAGATCATATGTCAAATCCCACAAATTTATATTGTTTGCTTCAACTAAATGTAAATGTTAAACCAGAGGACTTTTGGTGGGTAAATACTTTGCAATTTGCAATGATGGATGATATTAAGAGGCTAAGAAATAAACAAGCATCTAAATACAAAGAAACTGGAAAAGCTGATAAGTATTCCAATTTAACAGATTTCAAATCATTTGAAATGTTTATTGGAACTATAAGCCTTTAAATCCAAAAATTTCAGTATACTTTTATATGAGCACAGAAGGATGAGAACACAGGAATTACACTTTTGTTGAATTCAGCTAAGAACTATGGTTATGTCCACAGTCAAATAGCGAAATCTAAATAATAAACACCTCAAAACAGTATTATTAATGTAATATTAGAACAAATCTGCACTTTGAAGTAAAAATTCTTTTTTGATAGAGAAGGAATGGGAAATCTTCAAGGACTCTAAAAAGGATATTTCTAACATAACATTAACAGGTATGAGAACAAGGCTCTCACTAAATCTAGAATTAGTTCTAGTAGGATTTGAAATCTTTGTAACTAATTTTGAAAGTACTTTGCTAGCCTATGCTTACTTGCAGAAATTTTTCCTCACACAGAGCTATTAATTTTTTGTACATTATTTATTCTGGTTATTGTTTCCCTATCTTTAGGCTAGAACTTGCAGCAGAATTTTCTTGTTTCGCATCTGGTGTTCTTAAACACAATTATGAAAAGAGTGAAGCAAGTCATTAGCAATGCATTTTGGAACATAATAGTACTTTGTTATAAAAAGGGTTTTGTCTTGTTTTCTTTTCTTTTGCTTTGTTTCATTTATTTGCTTGTTTATTTTAGTGGTTTTGTTTGGGGGGCTCACATGAAATAAATGTTGTTTGATAGCAAAATGATTTCTTTATATTACACTACGAAGCACACCATCCTTAATTCATTTTGCTTGCAGGACTGGAAGTGGTGGCTCTTACACTGGCAATACATTTCACATTATATAAACACAGTTGCCAGGCTTACTTCAATATATTAGAACTGTAACAATCGAAATGGACTCTAAGATTCTCAAAATCTGTATTGTGTTTTTCTGTGTTGAGAGATTCTTAGCACGCTGCTTTGCTATAAATAAAAAATACTTGTTTAACTATAGAAAAGTATCATCTGTGAACCCATACAAAGCTCAAACAGGTTCCACAAATATGAAAACTGCTTAGCAATGAAGAGGATGAAAAATACTGAACTGAACTGAAACTCTACATAACTGTAGTTATGTCAAATGTAATTACCCAATTTGGAAGGAGGCCAGAGGAAACACAAGACAAATTCTGCCATCTGTTGCAGTCATACCATCTCAGTAAAACCAATGGGCAGAGTTTGGCTCAACACTGATTAAATGCTTTGAGCCATGGGAAATAATCACTGCAAGTGGTCAGTACCTTGGCCCTGTGCCTCTTTTGGAGGATTAAACATTCAATAGATTATCTTTAAACAACTGACTCTCATAGAAATCATCCCAGTCTTCTAAACAGTAAGAATGTTGAATTACCACCAAAATTACTTGAAGCATGACCGGTCAGGCTGGAGATGTTGGAGGATAGAACCTGGTATCATATCTGAAATGGACTATATTTTATACTGGTAATAGTTCTTTGAAGAATTAAAATTCTGAAAGAAAAGTAACTTGCTATTTCTAAGTTGGTTTTGTCCCATGTTTTGTAGTCAGTTGAAATGGTATATTGTACAAAATGAGTATATCAGAAGAGATCTGACTCGAGACATGCAATTATCTCAATTTTCAAGGCTGTCAGTTTGAAGTACAGACAAGTGACTCTCTTGACATCATGATGCTTCAATGGCAGAACTAGAATGAGAATTCAAGGTTTCTGACTCTTAATTCAGTGGTTCATCATCTGTTACATGACAGCGACCTCCATGACCTCAAATATCTCTTAGACGTTTTTATGACATTTATCTAAAACAAAATTTAATAAAATATTTGATTAATCTGACTTTTAATATCTCTCTAAAGTTTCTTTTCTCTTTTAAATTATTTGTCTATTACTCTCTCAAGTGAATTCATACTGTTCTGAAGGACTGATGGTTCAAGAGTAGGACAATAAATTTTAATTCCACACAGACAAAAGTGGCCCTTTTTATGGGAAGGAATTTCACAAGGAGGATGGTCTTGCTTTATCCATACAACTGCTTTGTTTTAAATCTTCATTCACCTTATCATAAAAACGTAACCTAAATTGTATATGTAGAACAGTGCACTATTATTATGCACATCTGAATATTGTTTGTTATTGAAATAAAGAAGAAGCTTGATAAACTTTATGCCACACTGACCATACCTTCAAACTATCTACTTTAGGGCAATGTTGAACAAAAACTAAATACATTGAGCCTTTTTTTTTAGTTTGGCTAATATTTGTCTTAAAATGTAGAGGGTATAAAGTTATAATGGCCTTCGAGTCAGGGAAAGATAAAAATATAAATCTATAAGAATTTTGCTGTTTGATCCTAGTAGGCTTATTCAAACAATGGTGATCTAAATCTGAGAGACATTATATCCTTAGGTATGAAAGATAATTTTACTTATTTTCAGGGGAAGGAGTTAAAAACAGAAACAGTGCCAATTTATCTTTTCACCTATAACAAGATATCACTCTAGATGCAGACAATTTATTGGCACTATTCCAGGTATAGACATCCTTTATTTTTTTCTTAATTTGCAAGAACAATATTGATCTTAAGAGCTTTGTGAAGGGCCAGGTATTTAGTTAACAGGATTATTTATAAAAATTATGTCCTCTTAGTAATGTCTAGGATCACTCAATCATTTCTTATGCTTAGATATGATCTTTTAAATTATTTTCACTCTATTAAAATCATGTATGTGCAGAGCAAGTTCCTGCTGAACTTGTTATGCAGACTGTGTCACCTGGAAACTTGCAGAAAAAAATTCAGATCTGTTGGGCTGAAAACTTTGTTTCCTTTCAGATAAATGCTAGAATGACACTGTACATTCAACTTTTCCTCAGAATTTATCAGCTTTCCCAACCATTTCTGCGCTAGAGATCATTTCGAAAGACATGGAGCTGTTATCATGTCTGTTCCTCATCAGAACAGCTTACAGTCTTATAAATCTGATGGGTTGAAACTATGCAATAGTTTGAGATAATTTTCACACATTTGCATGGTATACTAGTGCAGTCCATGACCCTAATAAAAATGAATAAAGAAATTAATTTAATTTTAAAATAATTTTAGTTTTATATAACATTTTAATTCTTAAAATTTAAATTATTTAATTTTATTCCTTTCATAGATTTTCTCAATTAAAAGCTATGAAAAACTGCATTTTTTCCCAGTGATTAATCAGTTAATTAGCCATCTACATTTTTCCTCTTTGCATGACGCAGGCCAAAATTATTAATCTTTACTATGTCTTTTCCCCATTTGGAGCCACAAAATCTAGGAACCAAACTGCAATCAAGACCAAAATCTGAAAATTATGAGTCTTGACTCTGCCTAATAGGAGTTTCATTATCTCATTTGCAATTGGAAGCTTCAAGGCTTCACCTTGAATGACTTCCCAGAAAAAAAACTGTAGTGCAAAAGCCACCAAAAAAGTCCTGAATGAAAGAAGACCTACAAGTAAATATTTTTCATGCAATCCACTTCTTTTTGCAGTTTTTTTTTTTAATGTGAAGATCACTCTACTTGTATATGCATATGCATTTTGTACCTCTCCAGTTCAGATCCTAGTATTCACAAAATTAACCCAATAGGTTCAACAGGTTCTCCTTGCTAGCCAAGCAGGTGTTCCTCTCTTAGAGTCCATGCTGACCACACCCTCATCTTGTCCTTGCCTGGAAGCTATTTGCTCTGTCACACTTCCAGGAATCAAGGTGAGGCTGACTGGCCTGTAATTCTCTGTGTCCTCTTTCTCGCCCTTCCTGAGGATAGGAGATAGTCCAGTCCTCAAGCATCTTTCTCAACCACTGCTGCTTTTCAAAGATAATCAAGTGGCCTTGGCAATGACAACAACCAGCTCCCCCAGCACTTGTGGGTGCATCCCATCAGAGCCCAGAGGCTTATGCATGTCCAGTTTTCTTATGTATGTCCAGTTTTCTTATGAACTCCCTGATCTGATCCACTTCCAGCAAGTGTACATTTTTGTTGGGCCAGACTTTTGCCCTGGTATTCCTAAAAGCTGATCTTGCTAGTAAAGTCTGAGGTGAAGACGCCATTCAAGACCATGGCCTTTTCCATATCCTTTGTCACTGGGCCTCCCACCCCATTCAAATTCTACTTAGTTTTTATTTTGTCTGCTATGTAGAAGCCTTATAGAAGCCTTTCTTGCTGCTCTTGTCATCCCTGGCCTGCCTAAATTACACTTGGTTCTTGGCTTTCCTATTGTATCTCCTCATGGTGAGGTAATATCTCTGCACCTCTCCCAAATTACCTGTCTTTACTTCCACCCTCTGTAGAATTCCTTTTTGCATTTGAGTGTTACCAGGAGCACCTTGTTCACCCATGCAGGCCTCCTAGGATTTTTACCCAATTTAATGCTCAAAAATTAGGGTGGACCACTCTAGAGGTCAGAGAAAATCATTGAATATTAATTATTTGGGGGTGACTGCAGTTCCTATAAGGACCAGGATATGTGAATGGGAGACTGCTTCTAATGTATGTAGAAGTCATTATCCACTTGTTCACCTAGTATCCCCAGAGCAAGATTTTAGCCAATCTCCTTTTCCAACCGTGGATTTAATGCTCCTGTTCTGTTGCTTCTTAGTTCATAGAGTACTCCTTTCTTCTCAATTCCCTACCATCCAATTATGAGTTTTCAAGTGTAAAGAGTCTCATTTTTCACTGAGATTAAATACAGTAAAGATGATAATTAAGCATATTTCCAGTACTTGAAAGGCTTTAATAATTTCAACTACTTCTGTAAAGAACAAACATCACTGCATCTGTAAATGCAGATTACTGTCAGAAAGCATAGGAGATAGGCTTAACATCACTCTTGACATTTTCATTCTTAAATTTTTTTGTGTTTGGTTGGGTTTTTTTTGGTTAAAGTGAACACACAACCTGGTAACATGAGGAGTTTTGGAAAACTAAGTACAGTTCTAAAGTGACTCTGTGAGTAAAATACCCCAATTATTTACTCATTTAGAAAACAGACTACGAGACGCCTCATAGAGTAGAGCCTAAACGAAAATTCCTGCTCACAAAAAAAGTTAATGGACCAGTATCCTACAATGCTGTAACAGAGTTAAAAAATATAGGTGTTTCTGATTTTATTTATTGAGAGAAAAAAATTATGCATCAAAATTCTCTTTGCTTCTAGCCACGCTACATTCAACATTATATTGTTTTGGGCAGAAAACATTAACATTCATAAATAGCTGGTATTGCTTACACCTTACACCTTACACCTTATACCTTATTCATCATGCATATGTGTTTTTATACAGCAAAAAGTTTTGGATGTAAATCTTTAAAGGAGTATCTTTTTATTGTCTCTCGTGAGAAAAATTTCATTTTCCTAACTCATCATAAAGAATTTAGTCTAAAACCACATGATAGGATTTAAACATTTACAGCCATAAGAAAAAAGAAAACACATTCCATTTTACAGGAATATACTATAATAATGAGCTACTACCTCACTGGAAACAAGGTAATATTGCTATTTTCAGCTGTATCTACAGCTGTACATAAACGTAATTTCACACACAAAACTTGAATGCTATGTATTTTTAACACGCATTGTAAAATTTATTTGACTTGAGAATAATAAATCTAAAGAAAAAAAATGAACCTCTTTATCCTTGAAATTGTAAACTTTACTATAAACTCACTGCCAACACTGTTTGGAATCACACTTACTTGCCTTGATCACTTTAATGATGTGTGTCCTAAACAGTGCACAAAATAATGAGAAAATCTGACACCACATCCCATTGTTGCATTAATCTACATAAATCAGATTGAATATTAACTGCATGTCAAATATTCCTTCAAAACCTGCTAGGTTAAGCTATGGCTTTATAAATGTAGTCCTAAGAGAAGCAGTGAAAATTAATATGTACTATACAGTAAAATGAAAAGTAGCAGAGTCAGAAAAACTAAGAACTTTTCATTTTCCTGTGAGTCTCAGAATACAAATAATAACATTGCACATTTCATCTGAATACACAAGATAATTTCCTGACAATGAAACAGAGAAAACAACAGACAAAACAGAAAACAGAAAACAACCACTTTTGTGGTTTGTTAAAAACATACTGCCCATACCATTAAGTACAATTCTACTGTGCAACGTATATTAACTGCAAATATGTTGTGGTTAAGGGCTATCTAAAGAAAATTACATTAGCATTAGTCTTATCCCTTGATTCCTACCACTCAGATTTAAAGTGAAAACAGGATCTTCATGCTTTTTGCTAAATCACTGATAAATAGCTGGGAAAGGAACGTAGATAAATGCGATACTTTATGACTACAACTTCTCTCTCCTTTTATACAGGTTTTTTTAAAGAAATGTAGGGAAAATATATTCTTCCAGTACTGTAGATATTTTTCCTGTGTTTTTTTACTTATTACACCAGAAAGATCAGAGAGGAGGTTTTTGCTGAGGATCAGGGAGTTCAATAGGTAAACAATATTATAGACTTGAAGCCTGTATTTTCACACTGTAAAAAAGATTCCAGATGAGTGGTAGTTTTATTTAAAACCACTTACAGTATGACAAGATGTATATTTTAGAAAAGAAAGTTAAATTATTTTGTAGTTATTCCTTATATAAACCCTTTCCTGACTCTTCTAGAAAATGTGTCAATTAATTTCAGAATCAAAAAGTCATAGAACTGCTGAGGTTGGAAGGTACCTCTGGAGAAGATCTAGTAAAGAGGCCTCTAAACACTTCTGATCAGGTACCTTTATACTAAAATATGTTTGAGCAAGCATGCCAAATATATGTGTATTCATTCATAAAAGTTCTGCTGTGCTTTATTGATGCTGTGCAGACACTGTAATAAAGAATAAATAAAAAGTATAATGACAGGGTTTCTAATGCATTCTGCAATTGGAGTTTTTCCCCAGAGAGATATCCCTACTGAATGCAGTGATCCTTGTTCTGCTACTCAGAGTTTTAAAGGACTTGGAACCTGGGACAGCTAAAGCCATGAGCAATTTCATCTGTGTACCTAAGGTGCAAGCAGCCTGTTGGCTCACCTGTTGAAGCACTGGTGAGGTTCACATTAAGGCTCAGGAAGATCATGAAAAACCAAGCAATGAGGCAAGTTTAGTTCTTCCAGCTTAAGTGAGACAATTGAAGGTTTTACACAGGAATATATAGAGCAATTTGCTCTATATATTCCTGTGTAAAACAGGAAACAGACAAACAAAAAGCCAAACTAAAACAAATAAAACACCCAAATCCAAAATACTCAAAATGAGCCTAAAAATCCTTTCACCGCCCACCATCCCATATTTTCCTATTATTTCTACCATTTCCTAGGTTTTCTTTGAAATATCTTTGCTTGGGTCTGGTCTTTGTGTAGATTTGACAGTTAGAAATTCAATCACAGGAAATGAAAAACCTAACAAAACCTCAACGAAAATTGACACATTGTTCAGGATAAGGGAAGAACTTCTTTATTTTACTTCACCTCCACCTGCATTTTTTATGCACTGTGGTATTTCACAAGGGTCATATTGTTGGATAAGAAAATGTTTATTCTTACATACTTCTACACAAGAAAGAAAAACTCAAGTTTAACAGTAGGGAGAGGCCTTCTTTACACTGTATCATGACTATGATTACACAAAGGACTATTATAGGTTTCAAAATAAAGCTTGTGATTCACCTCTCCCTGTCCCTTTCCATGAATTCAGGGGAGAGCAAACACAGAACTTGCACACACTTATAGATGAAGAGTGATCCTTGAAATGAAGTGCAATAATGAAAGTCCAGCCATTTTGCAGAGTATGAAAGGCTACTACTTCCATGGTCTTACTAATGACACTTAATCACAACAACAGCAAGAAGAAGAAACTTTTATTCTGACACTGGTGCAAGAGCATTTATTAAGCCAGATTATTTTCAGAAAGAGGACAGATGCAGAAGAATGAATACCTCACACATACAGATTTAAAGGTAAATATTGATTTCTTTCACATAATTTTTCATTTGAGGGAAGTATCAAATGAAGTATTCATGAGGATCTTACACCTGCATTTAAAAAAAGCCTGCTAAATAATTATTTACAATTAAATTTAATTTTAAAAAGTGCCCTGCTTCTGCCCAATACCATTTTCTAGATAACTAACTGTGGTTTTATTCCCTTCTTGATAACTCCTTCAAGTCTCCTCAAAGTAAATAATACTGAGACTTGAGAAAAAATCAGCTTCTTTTGATTTACACTAACGTGACTGATGAAACTTACTTATATATATTTTTAAAAGCATTACGATTTTACCTTAAAACTATGTTGTGTTTTATAGATTAGCCTGTCATGATATCAATGACTTACACAAATGCAGACATTTTAAATTTTATATATACATGCACACAGAGGTAGGAAAGCATGTATGTGTGCAGAGGAAAGATATAGAAAGAAGAGTATCAGCAATGGATTAGTCTGATCCTTGTCTAAATTCAGATATAAGCCTTGATTAATTTCCAATAAATATATAAATTTTCCAAACCTTGGCAGCCAAGTGCTTCTGATAAAATAATATACTACTAGTAACTTCTCCTTTGATGCATCTCAGCTTTTGAATACTTAACTCCCTAAGATTTCCTGAGAATTATCAGTATTTTAGCTTCGGTTTCAAGCCATTCTATTACTTTTTTGCATATATCAGTTTTCCTCATTTTTCTTGATTCTCTATTTTCAGCTTGGTGTAAGCATGCTTAGATTTTGGAGTTACTTTTAACTAAGAACAGAAAAAAAACCACAACTGGAACTCCAAGATCTCATCTAGAGTTATGTCAAAGATGCTGACTATTGTTGGAAAAAAAAGCATTATAATATTTCCAGTATGTAGGGACAAAAACATTGTATAATGATACATTGGTGGTTGTTATTCTTTTTGGTCTGTATTTGTCCACATTGCTATATCTAATAGGCTTTCAGAGATATGTACTTTTTAAATAATTATAAAAAATATTTCTGCTTTATTTATGCTAAAAAATGAATTTATATTTACAAGTGCATTTTTTATTTGAAATGTAAGCAATGACAGAGGCTGCTTGGAAAAAAAAAATATATATTTAAAATAACCCTACTGTCACACTGTCACTATTATCATGTGCTATTCTACCAATCCTCTGCACAATCTGCTATTTCCTCCTGAGCACTAACGTGATATATTTACATTTATATTTACATTACAATACCATCCCTCCCTTGTGATAGTTTTCTGCATTTGGTCACAAATAATAATTTTATTATATATGGAAAACTGACAGTATGGTTACTTTAATTCTTTTAGTTTGTAGAGGCAGATAATGGAACCAGCCTTTAATATTAAAAAAAAAGGCAATGTAGTCTATAAATGTGCGAAAGTGACTTAAGAAAAAACGCAGTTTTTAATCACATTGGTGCTTGGTACCATTAAACTAAAAATGTGCAGTACCATGACAGTCTGGTGAGAGCAAACAGAAAAAGAGAACTTTATCTTAAGCAAGCAGCATAGAACATAAATAAAATAGAACTTGATTGAAGGCAAAATCTGAAGAAACCTGCCCTATCAGCTGCAAAGTTGAACAATTATTATTGACTACCATACTGTTAATTTCTCATAGTAGTGAAAAAAAGCCACATTAGTGATTATGTGAAAGAAATGGTCCATATTTCCCATCTCCACCATCTATTACTGCAATTTTCAGCTCCCGTAGTTCACAAATGGTCAACAATACGTCAGAATGACATTTGTAAATGCCTGAACTGAATAAAATTTGTTTTGAGCTTCTAAGTAGTGAGCTAATAATTTCTAGACCTTGAACACTCATACCTCATACACAATATTGATGTTGTATGTGTGACTTGTTAGATAACAGAAATTTTCAGAGAGACATCCACTTTAGGATGAAATGAACTGTATCTTAGAATAGCCCATTCTGCTAAATTAAGTTAAATGAGTTTCATTATTTGTATCCAAAGTTACATTTGAAGTCTGAGCTGCATTCATGCAGGCAGGAAAGTTGGAGACTGAAAGAAAGGTAAAATGGAGGTTTCTATTCAATTAAAAGTAACTGAGAAATACTACCATTATAGTAAATAGTTATTGCATAGTAAATGGTTTTTAAGATTCAGTCTATGTTTCAGCTAATTGTTGTTACCAGCTCACATCCAGAAGACCCAGGTTACACAACCCACTCCCTTTCAGCTATGGTGTAAAAATATTCATCCTCTTTTAGAGACCAGACCCCTATCAGTAATATTAATTATCTACAAACATGAGTTAGAATTCTTCTGTATTTTGTAATTTAGTATTAAGAGTGTTTAATTCCCTCCCTTCCCTCACACATATAAATATATATAAACAAAATTGTCTGGAGAAGTGGCATGGAATATTCTAAGAACTTTGAAATAGTTATTGAATCTAGGACTCTCAAAGCTGTCAATATTTCCTCCAAATACTTGAAAGTACTTACATCTGATTCTCTGACAGAACCAGAGCACGTTAGAGATAACAGTGTCTGTAAAAAGTTATGATTCAGTAAAAACAATGACTAAAAATTGATTAAACAAAAAACCAGTATACAAAGTTAGAGTCTGTGAATTCTGAATGTTAAAACATGATTTTAAAAATTGTTCTAATTCCCTTACATGTGTATATTTTCCCTGCTGCAAATTTCTTCAGCTGCTATAAACACATACATTAATATGTCTGTAACCGTCTATCAGCTTTGCATTCCATAGCAATTGATGCAAGAATATCGTCTAGATGAGGATAGCTGTCTTTATGTACATGGGGACCTGGAAATTAATGTTACATAGATGCTTTGAATGTCATGAGGCCTTCAAAGGCCACCAGGAATTACCAAAATATCAATTCCAGAAGATCACTGATTCTCGGAAAAGCAGAAAAATGTGCACCAGAGATAAAGAAGAATTTCCTTATTATCTGGAACACAGTGTTTGCTTTTGAGGTGACTGAATAAAAATGTATTTTTCTGAAGGTGACCTCTCCCTTGTAAGTAAAGGTGGTAAGTGAAGAAATGGGCAAAGTTTAATACTGGCATGAAGTGACACCTTTATCCACACTAGAGTGTTTCAGTCCCACAAACACATGGCAAACTAATCTTGAAAGTTAGAAGCAAAGGAGGAAAGAGAAATTATTTCTCAACATGAATCTAACTTTCAATTTAGAAATTACAGTAAAACACCTTTTGATCTGTTCAATGCCACAAGTTTTGCCAAGGTTTCATGCAATGCCAAGTGTACTGCACGGTCAAGAAACAGCAAGTAACTGGAGAAACACTCTTTTACTGCATTCTTTTGTTTCACAGGTGTGGGATTCAATTACATCAATCTAGATTGTGATAATGAGCCATCATGATAGCCTTAGATCTGTTATGTCCTAACATTTCTAAAAACCTTCTGTCAAAGCAAGCTGTCTTTTTACATAAAGCATTAAAACAGTGAAAAATACTAAGAATTTTATCCTTTTTACCTACCAGAGGAGCCAGCACAAAAGGAATCTAACTTGAAATGCTTAGTGCCAATATGTAAAAAAATCCAAAACCTTAGAGGAAAGAAACATTTGCTTGAAAAAAACCCTGAAAATAACAACAACAACAACAACAACAAAACCAACAGGACAACAGCAAAAAAAATTGACTGTCATTTGCACATTTCTCTATCAAAACTCCTCATGGCACAGCTCAGGGTCACAAAGAACTCTGTCTGGGAATGCATGAATGCAAAGATTTGTGTGTGTGTGTGTGTGTCTGTGTGTGTGTGTCCACACAGTGAACAGGAGCAGAAGCTATGTGGGAGTAAACCAGCATGGCCTGTATTACAGTATTCACACACCAGAACTTTGTAATTTCATTTTGAACAGTGAAATTCTTTGTAAATATAAATCTGTTCACAGATACGCTCTATTGATATTGAAATCAATCATTAAAACATGTTAAAAATTAGGATCGATAGTTCAGCTCTGATGTAATTAGACATAATATTTGAAAAGGTTTCTACTTCTCCTGACTTTTCCATCTTCTGAATTCTATCCCATGACAGAATTTGAGGACAGACATTTGACTCCAAACTGTAATTGTTAATAAAGCTGGTGAGAATTTCAATTTTTATGTTAGTTTGTGAGCTTAATGTATTGAGGCAAAAGTGCTAATTTCTCTCAGACCACCTGTACTACAGATAAGAGTACTGAGATATTGAGCTAACAAAGATTCACTAAAGAACATGGGCACACTTCCTAATCCTGTATAGCATCCACCATCCCTGTCACAGCTGAGATCCAGCTGTCTGTCTCTGCCTGACCTTTACAATGGTCGGAATATTCATTAAGACATTTTCTTTAAGTGGTATCTGATCATGAGTGTAACAATTTTTCTTTGGCCATATTCCATAACTATTTGGAAGATCTCAAGAACTCTGGTAATACGAAAAATAAAAAGATAGTCCACTTCTTGAAATGGTTTGCTGGCACATTTTCATAGCACATTAGTGTGATTTTCACACATTTTTCTCAGGATCCCTGTGATGTTTACCACATCTGCTGTGGCCCAGCACTGCTCTCAGCAACATTTTAGCCATGATTGTTGAAAGGAAGTGTCTTCTTACTTGTCACTCCCCTAGGAAATGTGCAATATCTCAACTTTGTTTCTGGAATTCCCTACTAGACCAGCCTCAAGAGTGACACACTTTTGCATTCCATCAATATGACCACACCATAACTTGCCTGGCTCCAAGCATGCCATCAGGGTGATGTTAATTTAAAAACCTGCTGTTAAATATCTTGTGTATAGACAATACGATCTGCCCTCACAAGAATGTCAGTTCAAATTCAGTACTTAATAGCTTTAGAATTCATACTTCTTCTGCCTAAAGTAGCAGCTTTTAACTAATGCACCTAAAAATGCATTAGTTAGTAAAATATTTGTCACATGTTCAGTCAGATTGCACCAGAAGAAAACATTTCTTTCATCTGTGACCATTTTATATGCAGATGAAAAAGAAATTGCTATATTCTCCATCAAATTTACTGTCTCCTTGAGTTACAGTGCTGCCAGATTTTGGTGCATTGTGACTGCAGATGAAAAAAAAGGTGAAAAAATTAACCCTTCAGAAACAGAACAAAATTTTAAGGCCCTCTCTGTCGAGAACATAAAACTTTTTTCAGTTTTTCCTGATAACCAATATCACTAGTTGCTTTCCAGAAAGTTTTCTGGAAGACATCACTTACTTTACACCCACTACCTGATGAATTCTTTAAGGGGGGTCCCAAAATGGCTCTGAAGTGACTAGCATGGTACTTGTCTACTTCACAGTAGAGTAAATACTTCTGAATCCTTAAACAAGACTCCCTATGGAAAAAATCTGCAGCAGTGTGTACTTAAGGCATCAGTGCCCTGTGGATGATCTGAAGGGCCCATATGCCCTACTAAGTTTGCTGGGCAATGGCTCTATCAAAAAATTAGTGAGAGGCAGGGGCTGGGGTAGGTGGTGCATGGAGTGGTGGTGGTGCAAGATAGGGCAACTCATTGCTAAGATAATGAGGCCAGGCCTAGGAGGTCCTGTGGATTTGGAATATAACTCATTTTACTCTCACTGGTAATGTGATAGCAGACACTAGGTACTGTGGATATTGGAGACGTATCTCTGCCTCTTGAAGTCACAAGCTGGCAAAGAGTCAGTCAGGTGTGGCTGAATTTCCTAAGTGTCACTGCTGCTAATGTTTCCCATGTATGGAAAGTATTACCCGGCCAACCACTGATGGCTGAACATAAAAAATCTGATGAATGTCACTCTTGTGCTGAGAATAACACAGGAACAGGCAGGAGGCAGTATTGTAGAAAGAGCAAAGAAGGCTTTATTCAAGAGAACCGCGCGGTTTTTATAGAGTGATCTGATAGATTCTATTTGATTGGCTAACTAACAGAAACATCTTCCTCACACACTGTCCTCGAGAGGAAAAGACAGATGAAGTAGAAAAACACCACCTGCATATTGTTTATCCTTAACAAGTTATCGCATCCTTACAACTCCCTAAAAATTCTCACAAGCTGCTGTAAGAAACGCTTGCCATTTCTCTCTCTCTCTGTCCCATGGCATCCACAGATGAACGGGAAGTTCCACCTGAACACAAGGAGGAACTTGACTGTTGGTCAAGCAGTCGAACAGACTGTCCAGAGAGGTTGTGGAGACTTTCTCACTGAAGATATTCAAGACATATCTAGATCCAATTCTGTGCCATGGGCTCTAGATGACCCTGACTCGGAATATTTGACTGGATGACGCAACTGCGCCCCCTTCCAACCTTACCCATTCTGAGATTCTGTCATCTGTTCAAGAGAAAGTGCCCAATCAGCTTTCCTATTGGCTGTTTCGGCAACCAATTAGACATTAAGAAGTTTTTAATTCGAGGTTTTCCATCCTTCACATTTCACTGTTCCTTGTGGTTATAAATTCAATACATACAGAAACTTAATAAAGCCAAGCAGTTCAAGCTTACTTTTTTTTCATTAGCTTCTCTAACACTTCATATCTTACAAAATAAGAATCTGACTTTTAGGATATTTCCATGTTCATTGAGCTGTAATATTTTAAGACATGGGGTTTATTACTTTACTACCATAAATGATTGCCTAATACCCAAAGAGGCCATACAGAAAGTACCCAAACTAGTATAGTGATAGTCTACAAACACTTCTCTTTTATTGCCATAAAAACAGATAGTAAATGGATTTTCCTATATTAGTATCCTGAGATCATCCTCTCTGGACAAAATTAGCTGTTGATAATAATATTTCAACTGCTCACTTTTTCACTTTTAAACTAAATGTTTTTCAAGTTTCACTTTGAGTTAAATAAATTATTTATCTATTTAATCTGAACAGTTTTATTTACTGCTCTGATCTTTATGATATTTTACTCAATGTCACAGGAATATGTATATACTCTTTAGCAAATAGTATTTTTTAATTCACTCTCCTAACTCCTTTTGATACGGATACAAATATGTAGCCTCAACATTGACTTTGTACAGTGGACTAATCAGGAAAAAATTCTTATAATAATAGATGTTCATCAAACACTAAATTTTCCTTTTCAGATTGAAATTTTCCTGAATGCAAAAGACTGAGGAGAGTTGTGAAAAATTAATATACAGACTCTGGAAACTAAAATATTGATTGATAAGAGGAGAAGGAGAAAATCTTGAATATCCAAATAACTTGGTGAAGGTGAAGTAAGGAGAAGAAAAAGGAACATAAAAACAGCGACTGTAGTTCTAAATATAAGATGTCAAAGGAAATTTGAAAGTGGAGAAGAATAAAGCTGTATTTCATGGCACCATTTACCTCTGGATAGCAAACAGGGAAACAGAGTCTGATGGGATAGGAAATGTGATGATCTGAAGGATCACAGATATTATATAGGAGGAGGAAGACGGTCACTAAACTGGAGGGACAATGAAGTTGTATCATGAGATCTTACTTCCATTAGAGACAATAAATTCTGCATCTATTAAATCTATTTTATCACACTAAGGAAAGCTTGAAGAGGCATATCCTTTGGAAAGCAGGAAAGGTAAGAAATGAGTACCAGTCACACTGTTCATGTAAGATTCTTTCTGGTTTTTGATACACGATAACTTCTCTCACACTCTGATGCCCTGCACCTAACACCATGGTATGAGATCAGGTCTTTAGAAAGACATTTGCTAATGTAACAATTGATCACAAAAGCCTTTGTAACCATTTTCTGTCCTTATGTTTGGCTAGTTACAGTACACACACCCATCAAATTGCACAAATTAGCTTTCCTATAGTTTTCTAAAGTACAACATAAATTATTACATAGTACATTACATAAAAGTTTAACATAATGTTCATGGAAATTCCGAGTGCAGAGAAATTAATGGCTTAATCAAACTAGTTAATACAGAAGATACCTTTGTTTTAGAGGAAAATAAAAGCACAGCAATATTTCCATCACTGTTATAAATTTTCATCAGTTTATTAAATCTTTTATTATGCCTAGAGATTCCCCAGCAATCTGAAATAAAATGGCCTACCTCTGAGGTGCTATTAGGATAAGAATAACTTACAGAATAAGCTTTACAAGACACGTAGAATCAATCATTTTTACTATTATAACCAAGACAAATTCCCATTAGAAACTATACTGCACTTACAAGCATCTATTTAAAATTTTTATATACTTGGTGCGCCCAACATAGCAGCACTGTGTCTCAAATTACTTTTGTAAATCTAATTGATTTAATAAATTCACACTTAAATTGCTATTCAATTACTTAGTCTTCTCTCCAGCAATTTTACAATCTTGAACATATAGCAGAACGAGAACATAATTAAAGGGCTTATTCATTAAAGAAATTCTTCTGTGCTGGTAGATTACCTGGGTTTTTCTCAAGATACTGAAGCTACAGCACTTCTCTGCAAAAAGGTTAGCATGGAAAATTGGAACATTATAAATATTTGGTACTACACAGAAGGAGACATGACTTATCATGTAGTGAATGTGGAGAATTTTTCTGTACCTCATGTGACCATATAATACAGAAATATTCCTAATGTTTATTAAGTATTTATTTGTTGTCAGCTAGATATTTATACATTTTTCTGATTTTTAAAAAAATAAATTGAAGTGTCAAAAAGACATCAGCTTTTATATAATTACACATATGAATGATTTATAGCTAAAATCAACCTGAAAACTTCATTTCCATGTATGCACATAGAAATGAGAGGCAAAGGTACCCACAGCCAATTATGTGACACAGGCAGATTGCACTAAATCCAAACAAACCAGGGAACAACCTCTTGGCAGAGGTCACAACACAGTGAAAAATATTAGTGTGAAAGTACATAGAGGTACTGAATATTAGTGTTTTAAGTTTCTCTCCAGAACTATGGACCCACAATACTCTAGAGCCTTTATGAGGAATTATTTTTGCTCATAACAAGGTAAAAAAGAAGGAAAGTATCATCTGTTTTGATTGATTTGAAATTTGAAATTTGAATAGTAGTAGGGTACTACTACCTGTCGTCTTCAAGTCTGTACAAAACTGAAGATAAAGCACAGATCAATTAATCTTTAGGACAGTGCTTTGATCAAGACAATCACATCCTCTTTTTCTATATATATCAAGAAACTGGTTTCAGCTTGAAGCTGCAATAAATCTTGCTAAAGTGAGATGTTACTCCTCTGAGCACAGACAGATTGTCTTTTCCCCACAAGCAAGCAGTCTGCTTGCTCTGCATTTCCAGCTTCCTACTTAGCATTGCTTAGAGTGCTTTCCCAAAAAAGCTCTTCTATCTGGAGTAAATGTGGAGAGGGAATACTGCCACTACTTGTGCCTGGGGGCAAAACAAAGTATTCCAAAGAACAGCTTGACTCTGCTGCTAGGCGGTGCGTGAGCTAATTCAGCTTTCCCCCCACCTTTGCACTTTTCAAAAAAGGCTGTGTATTATATGTTGTGCTCTTATAGATGTCCCTATACAAATAAAGACAGGATACTGCTTTCTTCATTTGACTCTCTGTATTTTCCTATGGCACTTAAATAATTCAATTAAATTCAGAATGAGTGAACCAAAACAACCCTCCATATGGAATATGACTTTTTCCTTTAATATACAAAAGTTACACTCATAGATTGCCATATGCGCTTAACTAGAGTACTCAGACTCTTAAATATGATCAATAGAAAAGAAAGTAAACTCAAAAACAATTCTACAAATTTACAATTGTATTTTCTGCAATTTTAATAGTGAAATACAAACTAGTAAAAAATTAAAGAAGTTTGTTTAGAGCTCTCCAAAGACATTGCAACTCTCTAAGAAGGCATATATTACTCCTCTAATTAGCATATATCCTAGTTTACTTAAGCTAGGAAAAATAAAAATAAAAGCAAATTTGGGTTTTGCCTAAATAAAACTGCTTAAGAGTATTAATACCTCTTTGGCTTTGAATCACTTCAAAAACTATACAGACACTTACAAGAAGTCTAGATTTTAGGCTAGTAACAGATTTAATGGTACAGTATCTAATCTGGGATTTTGGCCAGAATTGTGTGTTTGAATCATACCTGACATCTGCACAAAGCTTTTATATCATAAATCTACTTTGGAAATTGATGGGTTCAGGAGTCTTGTATGAGGAAAATGTTTACTTACTTTGATATTATCAGTTACTTTGACATTTTGATGTACCAGCATTTTTTTTTCTCAGACCAAACAAATGAAAATTCTTTATGTTCTTATCTGACTGTTGGACAAATCTTGCAAAAGGACTACCAAAGCTATTGGAAATGATGGCTCCATTCTCCAAAATTGTACCTGGATTTTATCCAAGCATCACCTTTATGCATCTGAAGAGTTTGCAATAAAATCTAGTCTACCTGTAGATGGGATACAGTCTACCAGAATTTTCTTTGTTTTTTGAAGTTCTTTATTGGTAACACCACAATACAATCCACATACAACCATATATTTTTTGATAAAACTTCAGAAATGCAGGCAAAAAACCATAAATATGCTGGCACTCTTGCATGAAATCTTTCTTCCAGAAAAAAAAAATTGAAAATATTTTGTATCACAATTTAGTGATTTTTAATTTTTTTTTCACTTATTTAAGAAAAATGGGTTTACTATCTGGAATAAAACATGATGTCACCTACATTTACAAATATATTTTTGGCACCCTTGTCTCAAAACCCTTTCAAAAAGAGAAAATGAATTGTGCAAAATGTTAAGAAGGAATATCTTGAAAAAAACATTCTGAAAGCACTAAAAACTTCTTCATTTCTGACATATTTCATCCTCTTTTCCTACCTTCATAAACAGAAAGTTACTTAGGTATTGTTAAGATGACAAATTCCTGGTTTGAATGAGTAAAAAATAGAGGGAATTATAAAATCCTGAAAGAGCTACCCACAATTTTTCATTTTAAAACAGGGAACTGCAACTTATATATAGAATGAGAATGCAGTTCCTTATCAAAGAGAACCATTTAGCTAGGGCTCAAACTGCTAAGTCATTTTAGGTCAAAGCAAAACATTTTAATCATCACTCAACAAATTGATTAACAGTCAGGAGTGACTGAGAAACTCAGTGATCTTTTTGCCTGAAACACCGTTTAGTAATTGGACTCCCTCTTGTTTTACAAATCTCATCAATCATGAGAACCATGGTGAAATCTCATTTTCATTTCTTCTCACATAAAAAGTACTGCACCATATATTCCATTGAGCTTCTGCCAAGTAAACCTGACCATGCGCAAACTTAAATGCACCAGTAGAAAAGAGCAAAATATAAACCAATGGCCAGAGCCTGAATATCCAACAAGCCACACTTCAAGCCATTTTTTAGCCCCTGCTTACCCCATTGGAAAAGGACAGATCACCAAATACAAGGAAAAATGCCCACTGTTAAGTTTGAGGTTGACCAAGTGCAAAGCTCAGCCTTTCTGAAGTTAATGATTGCTGCTGCAGTTTGCAGTTTTGTCAGCAACATCCCATTTTTGATTGTTTCTATGGTAATCGTGGAAATGGTGGTGGTAAAGCAGCATGGAACCATTTATCTTCCTTCAGGATAGCTGCTGTTAGCTATTCAGCAGTAGCCCTGCTGCTATTTGTCAATAACCAGAAACACAGTTGTGACCAAGCTGCCTGAGACAACTGCCAGTAGGGCAATACTTCAAGTTTCCACAACTCTAACAATTTTATCTTTCATTTTTCTAATCAACAGTTTGTTGTAGGACTGCTTTGAATGGCACCTGAAAATGTCTGCACTCTCTGAACTGTATCCAAGCTGAATACCACAGAAAGATGATGTCACTACTCTCTCCACAATTCTTTTTAAATTATTGTTATATTAAAATTGATAGATTCTCCATGTTCTTTGATTTCAGCAGCTGTACTTTGGTCTGGAATATTCTAAAATATAAACAATATATTTTTAATATCCACAATAGATTAGATTAATTTCCAACTTTGGTATTTCACAGTTTATATGAAAAAATCACAAATATTCAGAATTTGGAAAAATTCAATTACTGATGTTAATTCAAAGAGTCATTTAATTTTTCAGCTTCATTTCCTTTTGTTTAAATTGCCATCGTTGCTACTTTATCAAGGTTTTTATATTCTCAGCATGATCAATATGCAGAAACCAAATGAACTGTGTATTTTTTACAATTTAAAACCTACAGGTTTGCAGCTTTATCAATACTTCAATTATTTTTATAACTCACTTGATGTAAAGATTGTTTTCAAATCAAAACAATGAAAATAAGGAGACATTTTTGCAAACAAGATTACTTTAACAATCAAGATATTAAAAATTGCCTCTCTGCCTACGAGAATCATCACTGGAAGCTAGCTAGGCAAAACGAAAATATAATAATTTCAGAACCTATTCCATTTGGATAGTGGAGGATTTCCTGCTAATTCTAAATATAATATTATTCAGGGTGACTTTGATTTCTTAAGGAAAAAAAGTCATTGAAAATCTAGAAACTCTAAGTTTCCTCTATTAAAATACAGCAAGCTAAATTTAAGTTTTTTAGTGAATATAACCAGCATAATTAAAGTTTTAAAGTAAAAATTCCTCCTTTTTTACTTTGGTAGAACATAAATATACACATACATATGGCAGTTACACAAAAAAATCCTCTGTTCTTTATTCTATTTGTCTTTGAGTTTTTTCAGCAGCACTCACAAAATAAACATGAAGATTAAAAAATTTCCCCATCATTAAAGCAATTGTAGCAGTACCTAAAACTACCAACACATGCAGAAGTTTAATGCTTAAAAAATCGCTACCTTGCAGAGACCTGCTGATTATTGCAGTTACTGACAGTACAGTATATCAATACCAAAGCAAGCCAAAAATATTTCTTTTACTTTTATTCAAATTTCACTCATAGTCATCTCTTCTTTATTATTTTTTTACCTTTGAGTTATTTCTCACCTCCAGTTGACAGATTGTGTAAATAAAAATCAATGTTAACATCCCAATATTAATACCCCTAAAGCACAGAGAACTAAGTGCAATCTCAAAGCTAAGCTTTATTTGTATGGGTATTGTTCTAAATCTTTATTCATACATTATATCATCGAGTTACAGTAGATGCAGGAAACACCTTGTTTAAATTATTTAGCACTACTCATCTAATATACAAGTGGTGGCTATTAGTAATTACTGATTAAGATCAACTACTGAGTAACAATTAACCAAATATTTTATCTTCTACATGTTTCTCTTAGATATATTGAGTATACATTCATATACAAATTTTGGAAGATTGAAATTTTTGACTTTACAGTTAATTTTATGAGATAAAATATCCAATCACCAAAATTGAAGGTAACACAAAATATGAAGTTGTGCTGAATGAATGCTATGCTAGAGATAGAGCAAGCAGTCTGCACCGATCCTTCAGGCCATTCATGAACTTTCACAGAAATATATGTAATTAGGACCTACATGCTGTTCAGGTTTAATCCAGCACTTTTTTCCTAAATGACCAGCTCATTAACAGTTGACAAGGAATGATATTCAAAATGCAGAAGTTCTCAGGAGCACTTCCCACATTATGTAGGGGAGGCAAAGGAGATGCACCACTACAGAACTCACCTAGCAGCTCTCCTCTTTAACCTCTCGTAGTTCCAGAAGTTTGGAAACATCTCTGCAATATGGTTATGTCTTTCAAAATTATACACAATATATTATGTCACATTTAGGCCATGCAGACACTTGTTGCAAATACTGTTGTGACCTCCTTCCAATGTTCCCTGTTGAGCACTATCATTGTTTCCATGCTTGGTCAGGAGCAAAAAAACAATAGGGAATTTTTAGAGTACTGTGATAGAAAAATAAAAAAAAATAAAAGCACTGAAAATAGTCTATTTATTGACATAACTTATGTGCATTCCACTCACAAAGATTGAAAATTCTCCAGGGCAGGTATAAAAGGCATAAAATACAGCGTACTTCCAAACCTTCCATCCTTATTGACTGTCAGTTTACTAAATGAAGTAAATAAAAATCTCTTATCATCATATAAATCACTGCTCTTAAGGCACTGAAAATTTTCTTTAAGGTATTACTAATCAACTTTAATAATTACTTCTCCTAATTCCCAGAGGTGTTTTCAACGTCCTTAACAGATATGTCAAAAAGACCAACAAAAATCAGTAAGCAGGAAGATTACTCAGTATGATTGTCTATTCACAATTTGTGTAAGAAATGGATGTTACAGTAGGGGGATACAGTATGAAGGTGATATAGAATGTAATCTTATCCCGCAAAGAGTTGCAGCTGAACCAATTACTAAAGATTAGGAGCAGGCCTGATCTTAACAGGCCACACCTGTAGCCAATAAGAACAAGCGGTATAAAAGAGTGGATTGGTGGGGTCAGGAGTCTAATGACTACTACAAGGACTAGGAAGAGTCAGTGCTGAGAGGAGCTGCCTGTGGGAGACATTGAGGAGGTATAAGGTTCTGGAGATATAGAATCCTTGCACTATAATGATAATAGAACTTGCAATGTGTAAGACAACACATTACCACCCTTCTTTGCTTAAAATAAAATCATTGAGCAGATCCCCATATATTTAATCTGAGTCAAAAGTCTGTTACCTGTATTACTTTTATTTTACCTAATACATCTACATGGGGATTGAATTCGAGCTAAGACAATCCTAGCTTTGCATGTGACTCTTATTAAACAAGGGTAGGTCACCACAGATTTAAAATGCCAAATAAGAAATCCTGCTTAGCAAGCCTGAAGTACACCCTGATGATTGCCTTACAGTTCTATCACGTTTACTGATGCAAATATTGTAAATGATGAGTCCCTTTTCTTTTGGATGTTACAGAACTCAAATTATGTTTTATTTAACTTTTTCAGGTCTGCTGCAACAATTGTCAGAGGAAGAAACAACAGAACTTCTTATACGAACTTCTTATACAATCCTCTGATACACAAAAATAGAAAATAAAATTCAACAGTTAATATACCTTTATAAGATTACAGTACAGAAATTTTTGGTGTACACACCTGCAAATTCAAACAGGCAGAATCCATCTGTTGGCAGATATGGATTCATATTCAATCCATAACCTAAGTCACCACATCACCTTAGTTTTTTCTACCCTCAGCAGTTTGATGCATCAAGCACCAAGATTTTCAAGGTAAAAGATTTATTATCCTCTCTATTCAGAGGACATAAATAACTGTCAATTTATTGAATAAAAAAAAATCTTGAATTTTTGATGATTCATTTTTCCAATGAATTGGAAAGAGAAACTGGGGAAAGGAATTGCAACCTCTGCAGCTGTTCTGTACAGAAATAGTGGGGAAAAGCAATTCAAAGATAAATTTTACATATAACAGTGCATATACTTGGAAATTGCATCCTTATTTTCTTATTTTTTTCTCATATGTCTCTTTAAAACAGTAAATATTGCTCGAAGGTTTAAATCCATTCAAACCCATAGGAATAGAGCCAAAATGAGTAGGCGAGTCTTCCTAAAATTTTTCTTTGTTTTCCACATTTTTTCAATGAGCACATTTAGACTTTTGAGACAAACTCGTCATTGTGGCTTTATTACTCCAACACCAGTCACAGCAAATTCCTTTCCAAGCAGTATCTTTGCAAGATCTTAGAAAATGATTTATCTGTGGCCAGATGAACCTTTGCTTGTTACTCCCAAGTCAGTTACTTTCTCTTATGGGTATCAGCTGAACCACTTCACGGCTTTTATGGGTCACCATGTGATCAGGATCTGCTGGGATATATTACAAATAGTGAAGTATGGGTTTAAATAAACTACCTTCAAAAGAATCCATGCACCTTGGGCCATTCAATTATAAGGATTTACAGCGCTGTAGCAAATTTTCTTTAAGACTCCGTGTTCCTCAGGCAGTAGAGTTTTGAGAAACAGGAGTGTAGGACAAGGTACATAAAAACAACTAAATGTTAGCACACACTGAAAGAAAGCATTTTAGACCAAAGGGAGAGATGATTTTTTTATTTGTTTTATTTTTAGGTAGGAGCTGGAAAACCAAAATGTGAGAAAGGCAAGCTGTTCTACTGAAGCTGATTAGTTTCATAATGTATCTCTGAAGACATCACTGTCCATCAGTGTCCTTGAATGAAAAGTTAAAAAAGGAAAAATGGTCATTGAGTAGGGCTGCAGAACATCAAACCTTGCATATTCTAAAGGACAGGAGCATGGATAAGCTCATAGGGTTCCTTCTGGTACTCCATATTGAGTTACATTTCACTTTCAATTGTTCAGAGATTAAATTCTTATTAGTCTTTTTCTCCTAAATACTTTTAATGTATTAACAGCAAATCTGATATCTGATGCAACTAGATTTGGAACATGTCACAGTTTCACAGAATCACTAGGTTGGAAGAGACCTTTAATATCATCGAAACCATCCCAGCTAAATACAATAAAAATTATAGTGTGTCTTTGCTATAGCTACCTGTCAGAGAATCAACAAGTAGCTTTCCAACTAATTTCATTTATTAGCCTTAGAAGCAGAACCCCGTTGTTCCCCTGCCACAAAACCACATGAAAAAACCCTAATCCAAACAAGAAATGAAACCCCAAATTTAAAAATCCACATAGTAAAGGGTGTCTACGTGGAATATATCTCAAAGTTTACACTGAGAGTGTGGTGGTGATGCCAGTCCATGTAGCAATTTGACCTTACTCATGGATGGCCACAGAATTTCTATTAACTCAGCAGTGCAATATCTCATGTCTTGTCTTGACCAGAATTGAGTTTAGCAATGTGAATACGATTTATGGCAAAGGTCTGACAAATCTATAAAGCTGATAAGTAGCAAACATTACCCCTATAGGTTACACTGGGGTTGGAGGAGGCCATCATAGAATGTAAACTAATAATTGCAAACTGCCTTCACAAACGGGCAAATGCAGTTTAGGCAGCAACCAACAAACAGAAGTCAAACAATTGCAGAGTGTTTGAAAACATTTAAAAAAAATCCCATGACAGACTCAAATCTGAGAAGGAAGAAATGCTCACCACCATCATAAAGTTCTTAATTTTAAAAAAATCAGGACCAATAACTTCCTGTAATCCTCCCCCTCCATCCCTCCTGAGGATGTGTACCAACCTAAAATACAAGGCTGACAGCAAAGATGAAAAAAACATCAGAGAAGTGGAAAACTTGAGTCATTTACATACTACAAATTTAACCATATTTCTACTGAAAGCTTTTCTTTATTACCTAGATATTTGTTCCGTAAATAGCAGCGTCATTGTAATTGAGATAGTAACTATGAATTTGGATTACACAATTAGACTTTAATTTGGTGAACTTTATAACATAATCCAAAGTGTGGATGTGCTTCCTGAATTCGTACCAATTTCATGTGATTCTCCTAATTTCAAGATATAGTCATTATGAACTCCTTTATTTATTTTATGTTTTCTTTCCTTGTCTTATTCTGATACTGAAACCACTCCACAACATTTATCAAACACTCAAAAAGAAAATGCAACAAATCAGACACAACTTCAAAGCTTACTATGCTTGAAACAATGCCCACAAAGTATGGTTTACTTAGAGTAGTGAAGTTCAAATCTTAAACAGAATGACAGTTAATTTTCAATGAAGAACATGATTAAACAGCACTTAACTAATGATTTCCTCTCTAATGTCTATTACTATGAGAGTAAAACAAAAACCAAGATTGATCAGGTTTGTGAAGAGACTACTTTATTTCTTATTCTACTTCTAAACCCTCTTAGATGAGAAGGAAAAACAGAGAACCCAGAAAAATTCAAATGAAGCATTCTTTGCTGTGGCTCAAGAAGTAAAGAAAGTTTGAGATGTCCTCAATGTTCTCATTGGTTTTAACACAAATATCCATTTATGGTGCACAAACAAAAACCCCCAACATTTTTTCTTTCTTTATGTTTGATAGATATTCTATTATTAAGCTACTAATTTGGCAAACTGACAGATACTGCCAACCTAACCAGATGTTTTCTGCTTTATTCCACTCTTCTGATTTTGAGATGTGAAAAAGAATTTTGCACACTTACAGAAAATGCATAGCATGACAGCTGCATGTCCCTCAAAAATGGGAAGAGATGGGATTTAAGGCCTTTCCAGAACTCACTTGTTAGAAAAAAGAATTCTGAATGCTCTCGATACATAGTGAAGTAGGAAGTGAAATAACAGAGCAGAACTCTACTGGTATTTCATGGAATCTGTTTCTGTTGATGGTAGACAGAGAAAGAATAAAAATATTTTAAAGAACAATCTAAAATACTACAAAAGAGCAATAATTGACAGTGTTGGTTTTTTTCTTCCTAATCTTAACAACAGAAGAAACAATCTTACTTCTAGACATAAGTGCCTGACATTGCAACTAAGACAGAACTATGGCAAACAAAGAAGGAATTATGTTGAAAAAGTGAATCTTCAAATATGATCAAGTAATTAGAGACAAAAATAATTTTAAAAAGACAAATTTTATCACAGAACTTGCTAGATAGGAAAGGAAGACAATTAACAGCAAGACAAGAAGCTCATTCTAACTTTTATTGTAAATTCTGTCTTTGCCACTCTCAAGTTTGTTAGACATTCAAAATACAAAATTTAGACAGAAACCAAAAATCTGTGATTTTTACTGCTATTAAAGTAAAATTTCAGCTCCCCTTCCCTCCTCCCACCCCCAGTATCACCCTTTTATTGTGCTATATTCTGAAAATATACAAAATCCTGAAGTGACAATGGAGATGCTCCATATAATTATTTTTAGGAGCATTGAATTTTTTATGTGGTTGAAAAGGGTTCTTGGGTGAATCAGAAACCCCATGATTGATAGAATTATTCTTCAAATTAGATTAAAATAAATATGTCAAATAAATATGCATTCTTGCTATTTGAATAGTAATAAATGAATTTACTGCTCTCTGTTTCCTTTAGCTTGGCCTTACTAAGACTGAATCAACTAGAATTATTATACTAGCCATTTTCTAATGCAATCTTCCTCAAATCACAAAACTTCTCATCCTACTACAATATGATCATAGTATTACCACAGACATCATAGATACAGACCAATAAAATATATTTTTTGCCTCTGTAACATATTGTAATGGAATGACAGTAACAGAATCTCACAGTATTATGCAGCCATCCTTAGCTACACAGAGAGATGGTACTTTTCCCCCTAGGTATTATTACATTGTTATTGTCACCATATGTTATGTACAAAAAAAAAGAGCAGATGGAACGTTTCTTTTTTAATAAAGATGGGTAAAGGAATCCTGGTCCACCTCCAGATTATAGCTAAAAGCTGTTCTAAAGGCTGTGAATCTATATCTGACAAAATTATTAGAAGCAAATGTCCAATTAGAAATGCATAATGATAGTTTCTCTGTAAACATAATTAAATAAGTATATATCATTGACATAGTTTAGTTTCACTCACTCTTTCTGTTAATCGCCTACATTTTATCAAAATAAAGAAGTAAAATAAACTATTGAAAGAGATCCTATCGACAGACAAATGATGTCTCATTTCAAGCAAAGTAAAACTGCATTAAATCATCCTCAAAAAAGAGATCAATGTAACCTGAAGAAATCTTTCATAGTTGTACTTGTTTTGTTGGGACAGAGTTGATTGTCTCCATAGCAGCTCCTATGATGCTGTATTTTGAATTACTGGACAAAACAGAGTTGTGACATTAGCTGCTTCAGCTGTTGCTGAGCAGCACCTGCACAAAATCCCAGCCTTTTCTGCTTCTTGTGTTGCCTTGACAGCGAGGGGACTGGGGATGGGCAAGAGGCTGTGAGGGAACACAGCTGGGACAGCTGAACCCAACTGGACAAAGAGATTTCCCATACCATGTCATGCTCAGCATATAAAGCTGGAGGAAGAAGAAGGGAGAGAGAACAGGGCATTCAGAGTAGGAAAACTACATAGCAAAAAACTGTTTTTTTCACCATTTACCTTTCTCAGGTAGACATACTGCCCTAATGTTCAGCAGCATGTAACAGATGTCCTACTTAGCAAATGAGTAGAACGAATTAAAATTTCCAAGTCAGCTCTATTGAGTATGATGTTCACAGATGATAGGAGCACATTCAGGACAGGCAATACATTTTTCTCATGTCTGATTTACTGTGTGTGGTCAAACCAACAATGCAGAGTACTGTAGCACAATTTCTGCTTTTCCCAAAACCAGGGCACCACTGCACAAGTCTTATGAAGCTGATGTGCATAATGGACCTGCCCTGGACCTCAGGTTTTCAGTTAGGAAATTTTGTAATCTATTCAAGATTTGTATTTTGAACAAGACCACTACAAAACATCTATTAACAAGACCTCTGAATTTCACTTGAATATAATTTCTGTGGGTGGGGGAGAGAAGAGATATGAGCTTAAACACCAGTAAGTTTTTTGCTTGCTTGTTTTTTATTTCAGCCTTGTACTGCATCTTGAGATGGCTGCTATCATACTGACAAAACCATTAGTTTTGCAAGTTACAGTTCTTCTGTAAATACAGTCATTCACATGTCATCATATATATCTAATGCATACATTAATCCAGCTCAGTTTACCAATTCCACACAGCTGCTGTATATTTATTACATACGGAAAAGTTAAAAGCGACATTCCCATCTAGATTGCTTGTGTAAGCAATTTCATACAGTTGTCCTAAATACACATTAGCACATTATATTAGCACAACATATTAATATATTCATACTTATTAATTTTTTTTTTTTACATATTAAACTTTTCTGTCCCACTGATCATTGGAGTTTTGCAGTAAAAACATGGAAATGCTACCTGGCACAAAGGGTTAAAAAACCACCACAAAATGGTATAATTTTTATGTATTCCTAGAAGCAATTCAGTTACCACAGTGTGGTGGAAAGAATTCACAATAAGCAATTTATGGAGCATATCCAAAACCAGGGTAATATTTCTATTGTAGCACTATTCTTCCCCCAGATCACCCAGAAGGTAACTTAAATATCTGTGCTATGAGAACTGTAAGGCATTTTTGACAGGTCTCCTGAGCAATTTACCCAAGGACTATTCTAAAGCAGCATAATTTTCCTGTCAACATTTGTTGGTATCATCGGGGCAGTTTTTTGCAGCAGGTTGGGGCAAAAGGTAAGAGGACACAGAGAAAAAATAAAAAAGTTTTAAGATTAAACTATTGCAGCATTCCTCTTGTCTTGTGAGGACAATGCATAGAAAGATAGCACCGTATCATACATTTTTTTAATTTAGTATGCATGCTTTCCACCATTTCCCATATGTTTCTCACACCAAAAATTCCTTTTTGCCCAATCTAATATGGCCTATTTTTCCCCTTCTCAGTAGGAATTGTTCAATCAAACATTCAAATTCTGCTCAACCATTTCCTAGCATGCTAAGGACATACTTTCTACCATATATACAAGTAGGAATCAATAAATCAATGATGTTGAGAGGCAAAAAAAAAGGTAGATCTGCTTAATTTTATTTTTTTTTTTGTAAAATCATCTAAATATTAAGGACTCCAAATAAGAAATAGACTATACAAGTACATAATTTCAACAACAAAAATTTTGAGTGAAAGGTTATATTTGCCTAGGGATATATTAGAAAAGGCCACCATATCACGGGTGACATTTCTAAATATCAATTTAGCTGATCTTATGAAACAGCTCCTCTTTCTCTGGAGCCAAACTCAACAAATACTCCAGTGCAAGTTCCTTAGCCCAGCAGCACTGTTTAAAAATAAGAAAAATACAAATTCAAATATTTTGTCCACAGTTGAAAGGTAGATAGGAAATACTGATTTACATACAGTATTTACTGTATGTAACACAGCCTACATGCTGGACTCTATCAGCCTGCTTCTACTAGTCCAAATCCACAGCTCAGTAGTTTATATACAGACCACTCATTTAATTTAAGATACTGAATATCTTAATATATAATAATTATTGTGTTGAAGGAAAAATACATCCGGTAGGTAAGAGATCACAACAGGCAGACAAGTGATTGCATAGTATCTATTTTAGTGTTCATAAAAAGCACCTGTAAAGACTTCTGGTTCTGTTATTGTGCTATTTACTGCTTGAAGATGTAAGAAAGTTGAACTCACATCAATGTGCCCATGTTTTGGAACATGCCATGAACTGGATGGTTCACAATTTTCCTATGATTCTCCACCACTACAAAACATTATTGTTTCTATTTCTACCATTAGTATTTATAAAACCAAATTATATTTTTCTGTACTGGTCTCTACTGGAACCAGAGTCATTTAATAGCTTCATTAATGACAAAGATGAAGGAATTGAGTTCACCCTCAGCAAATTTGCAGATGACACCCAGCTGAGCAGTGCCGTTTACCCACCTGAAGGACAAGATGACATCCAGGAGGGAGCTGTACAAGCTCAAGAAGTGGGACAATGCAAATCTCATGACATTTAACAAAACCGAGCGCAAGGGGCTGCACCTGCGTCAGGACCAGCCCCAGTATCAACACAGGCTGTGGGATGAACAGCTTGAGACCAGCCCTGTGAGAAGGACTTGGGGCTGCCGCTGGGTGAGGGGCTGGACATGACCCAGCAATGTGCTCCTGCATCCCAGAAGGCCAAATGTGCTACATCCAAAGCAGCATGGCTAGCACAGCAAGGGAGAGGACTCTGCCCCTCTCCTCTGCTCTGCTCTGGTGAGATCCCTCTGGAGTGCTCCATCCAGCTCTGGGGTCCTCAACATGAGAAAGACATTGAGCTGTTGGAGTGAGTCCAGAGGAGGCCACCAAGTTGATTAGAGGAAAGGAGCTCCTCTCCTATGAGGATAAACTGAGTATTTAATCTGGGAAAGAGAAGGCTTTGGGCTAACCTAATTGTAACCTTCCAGGACCTGAAGGGAGCCTACAAGAAAGATGGAGAGGGACTTTCTGCAGGGATGTGTAGTGACAGGACAGGAGGGAATGGCTTCAGCGTAAGTGGGTAGGTTTAGATTACATATTCTGATAATTCTTTACTGTGGTGGTGATGAGGCACTGGGACAGCTTGCCCAGAGAAGCTGTGGAGGTCACATCCCTGGAAGTGCTCAAAATCAGGATGAATGGAGCTCTAAACAAACAAACAAAACAAACTGGTCTATTGGAAATTGTCCCTGACCATGGCAGTGGAGTTGGAACCAAATTGTCTTTAAGGTCCCTTCAACGTAAACCATCCTATGATTCTCTGATTCTATTATTCCATATATGCTACTTGGGAGTATGTAACATAGCTGTATTTTTTAATTTGCTTTGTCGTTCATATCAATGTTTTAGGATAAAAAAAATCCTAAATTTTGTTCCCTCCTTGGCTCACCCCTCTTCAGAAAACTTATTTTTACCTTCTATGCAGAAAAAATTCAAACCCCAAAGAAGCTTATTTAAAATAAAATGTACATTTACAACACACCAGCTAACAACTCTTTGTTTTCATAAAACAGCCTAAAGTGGAATGTGCTTTTAATCCAAACATGTTTACAATAATTTTTAAAGCTGTATTATTTTATAGCATAATTTTGTTTTCTTCTTCTTGGTTCAAAGCAAGAAGCCTCAAATAAGTAAAAATTTTTAATGTGTCTAGTTTTGTATGACTATTTATGCATTTAAACATTTAATAATTTGGAGAATACAAAGAACAAGTGAAGTCTTGGCGTACAAGATTGAACACCAATATTTTTTAAAACTCCATTTAAAATATTACATTGTTTTAATTATAGATATTTTGGAGGGGTTTTTTTCATCAATTGATTCTTTTTTATTTTTTCAGTATGTGAACACATTTTTATAATGGACAAAACACAAATGCGTAGTATAAATATACCTACTCAGAAAATTATAAAAAATATATAGAATATATTTTATTTTTCCAAAGTACTGTATGCAAGTTAGGGAATCAGATCCAGTATTTAGAGAAAAATCTTGTTTTCTTTTTTTCTTTACAAAGAAAAAACAGAGTTGTTTTTTTTTCCATGTGAGGAATAAGAAGAATTTGAAACTATTTCTAGACATTTCTCCTCATAAACTCCAGTTTTCACAACTTCTCTTTGATTGGCATTTGACCTTCAGCATTCCAAAGTGTAAAACTACTGCTTCATGCACATGATCCTGATTGGTTCTTATGAAATTTAATATAGGCTTATCCTGAAGCATTTGATTTAACATTTCTGTGTGAGTTGCATCCACTGTTCGGTGAAATTAACTTATCTGCATTTAGAAGCTAGTAAGCACCACACACTCAGAAAGGTCTTAAAAACCTCTTGTGATTTGTCATCATGTATTTAGGTCACTAGTAATAAATTCTTTTTAAAAAAATTAGAGGCTAAATTGCATTACCTGAAACATTTCAGAAAAATAAGCACTTGCAAGAAAATAGTTTTTGCTTGGATAAGAACTAATTAATATACTGGAAAAATTACTAGAAATTCAGAAAACATATTTTCCAACCCTTTGTTACCTAATCACTTAGTAGTCACAATGGTGTCAGGGCATATAGTTTCTTTAACATTTTTCTATTCCTATTTCAGGGGATGCATACATTCATCAAAAAAATCCCATAAGCATTCAAGGCTTTTTATTATCTCCACTATCCTTCATCTTTTAGTATGAACACCACAATTTTTTTTACATTATTGAAGCTTTTATTACATCTTGATGGAAACAAATGGAACAGTTTATAAGCTACAAGATTTTTGTGGAGCATTGTGAAAACAGAAAAGAGTACAGTCAAATCTAGCTTTGTTGGGAAATAAAAAAATTTAAAATGTCTCATTATTTTTCTCTAGGACCTTATGTTCTTTCTCTTTATAGGACATTTTCCTAAAATTTTTGAATTTATGGAGTCAGTATTTTTTAAATAATAAAGATTATTCTTGTATATAAAATGAAATATTTTATTTATTAGACTTAAGAAGTCCCAGTAAGGTCAATGAAAATAAAGTTTCCACTCAGCACAACCATCAGTTTCTGAAACAAACAGAAACATCAATAGCTTTCTTCACCTAATCAATGCAGACAGATTGATTTTTCAGAAGGCAGACTATTAGGTATGTCTGAGTACCATGACCTTTCAGATTTTACCAACAATATTCTTCATGTAAATTGATCTGCCTTATACCATGGGAGCCAGGGATGCAGAACTGCCAAAAGCATTAACTTCCACTTAGTTAGCTGGAAATATTACTTACGAAAAAGCACCTTCTTCAATCATGGTGTGCCGTGTGATGAGTTGTAAATGTCTAAGACAATTCAGAACTGCAGATACCTTTCCACCTAGTAATCATAAAATCACAAGAGTGTGAATGTAGAGTAATTGATTTAAACTTATCAGTTCTAGGCCATTAGACTTGGTAAAAGGTATTTCCACTCAACTATACAGGAGCCCATTACAGTCATTTCCATTTGAAGGTCAGCCATCACCAGTGTTGACCTTCAACATGACATAAAAGTTATTAATTGATTAGTTTACCAGAACAACGAACAATCACAAAAAAATAACAAAAAAACCAAAAAACACCAAAAAAACCAACCCCAAAAACAAACTACCAAAACAAATCAAGCAAAAAACCCCATCCACAAATAAACCAACAAAACCAAAAAAACTCATAAAAAACAAAAACAAAAAAAGCAACCTCACATTTAATCAATCTAAACAGAAGAAACTTATTATTTTGGTGAATTCGGCTGGGCTGAAACTATCACTGTTCAACAGTTTTACAGCCTCAGCCAAGTTCTAATTCAGATACAGTCATTTGATGCTAAGTGATGGACAGAGGGGCTCCAAGGGCAGAGGCTGGGCTGCCTGGGCTTTGAGCCAATTTAGAGGCAGTATAGCTGAGGGCACGCCCCTGCTCCCCTTTTAGAAAGGGCCTTAAATAAAGCTTGGACAAAATGCTCTGCTGGAAACCAAAAGTAAGTGCTGCTCAGCTCCTGACTCTGTTTCCCTTAGGGAATGGGTGCCCCTCTGACATATTGGAGTAGAGGTTAACATACTGGTTTTGATGCTGACACCGAAATTACAGTAGTGCAACAGAAGAGGAATTCTGGATTCTAAATACTTACAGCCATTACAACAGTGACAAAAAAAAAGCAGTCTCCAGAGACTAATCACTTGCAAAATTACAAGGACCTCTTGCAAATTCTAGGACGGTAAGAAGTTTTCTAAGATAACATTTGTAAGGGTATCTACAACCTGCTTAAGCAAGGTATGAAACAGTCTATTAAATATCTGGCACTAAAGAAATTGCATCTTCCAACATGGTCGCAATTCATTTGTATTACACATTTGATAATGTGAAAATAAATATCCTTATTTATTTATTTATTTAAGATGTATGGCTGAGAGCTGAGAGTAAAGATTTTTTATGTTATCTAAGAATTCCTGCTAAATGACTACATGATTGATATTTCTGTGTGTCGATAATAGGTAAAATAATGTTGAAGACTATTTATTTTCCTTTGCAATTATATGTCAACACAGCTTGAGAATGTCTTGAAATTGTTTTTTAACGTATTCACTTCCCAACTATAATTAAACAAAGATACTAGAAATATTCGATGTTATTCCCTTAGAAAAAAAAAAAAGGTAAATTCTTTCACAATTTTTTGCAATAAGAAGTGCAGTTTCAGCCTATAAGAAAAGAATATCCTTAGTATCATCAAGTAGAAATAAAATTCTGGTCAAAGCATCTTAAAAAAAAAGAAAAAAAACAGAAAAAAAGGAATTTGCCTTTAAGTAGAGAAATAACTTTGGTCACCTTACATAAACTATTATTTTCCTTCATCACAAATTTTCTGGAACAGAGAAAGGCAAAGACATCAATATTCCTAAATGGAGAAAAGCAAAGCATATGGAAGAGACGAGGTCAGACAAGAGGTGTTCAAATCCATAGACAAGTATTTATGCTGTTAGGGCACTACCTGTCTTCATTGAATCTTGACAAAATTACCTTAAATAATAACAAAATAAAAGCTGTTATTTCTGTTCTCTTCTTTGGCACAGGACTAAATTATTATGAAATTCTCAAGTGACAAAGTATTGTGATTTTTTTTTTTAATAAGGTCTAATGAAGAAATACTAGACTATTTCCACTATTTTCAATTAGATTTAGATTACTATTTCCCTATAATCATAGAATCATAGAATGGTTTAGGTTGGAAGGAGCCTTAAACATCATGTGATTCCAAACCCCTGGCTTAGACAGGGACATCCTTCACTAGACCAGGTGGCCCAGAGCCCCATTCAACCTGGCCTTGATCATTTCTGGGGATGGGGCAACCGCAATTTCTCTGGGCAGCCTGTTCCATGCCTTACCACCCTCATAATAAAGAATTGCTTCCTAATATCTAATCCAAACCTACTCTCTTCCAGTTTGAAGCCATTCCACTTTTTTCTGTCACTAGGCATCCTTGTAGAAAGTCCTTTCCTATCTTCCTTGTAGGCCCACCTTAGATACTGGAAGGCTGCAAGTAGGCACCCCGGAGCCCACTCTTTTCCAGCTCTGAACAAACTCAGTTCACTCAGCCATGCCTCGTAGAAGAGGAGCTTCATCCATCTGATCATGGTGGCCTGGGCTTGCCCCAACAGCTCAATGTCTTTCTCATGTTGAGGACCCCAGAGCTGGATGGAGCACTCCAGAGGGATCTCACCAGAGCAGAGCAGAGCAGAGCAGAGCAGAGCAGAGGAGAGGAGAAGGGCAGAGTCCTCTCCCTTGCTGTGCTAGCCATGCTGCTTTGGATGTAGCACATTTGGCCTTCTGGGATGCAGGAGCACATTGCTGGGTCATGTCCAGCCTCTCACCCAGCAGCAGCAGCCCCAAGTCCTTCTCACAGGGCTGGTCTCAAGCTGTTCATCCCACAGCCTGTGTTGATACTGGGGCTGGTCCTGACGCAGGTGCAGCCCCTTGCACTCGGTTTTGTTAAATGTCATGAGATTTGCATTGTCCCACTTCTTGAGCTGGATATACTGGGATAAATAAGTAAAAGAGGAAGGGAGGAAGGGATTAATGAGTAAGAGAAGAAGGGTGGAGGAGAGGAAGGGAGGGAGGGAAGAAGGAAAAGGAAAGAAAGAAGGAATAAGAAACATTATGAAGGTTGACATAGAGACATATTAATACACAAACTCGGCTAAAAGGGTTAGAAAGTGCGAGCAGATCAGGGACAGCTGAGCCATGATCTCTTCAATGAACACAATAACCCAAGATAACTGTTCTGAAAGAAATGGGCTATGCATAGCACAGCAAGGCAAAGCACAAAATATTCCAAAGATCTACTGCTGACTGTTTAAAGAACTGAAATGTCCAAATGTCAAAAATGTTCAAATCCATGAGCATGGATTTTTGAGACAGATACTGCTGAGGAACAATTCCTTTTGCTCTTTTTCCAAGACTGTTAAAAGACATCCCAAATTGAAGGCTGAATTAGCCTCTCTTTACTTTTTAATTTTTTTTTTATTTTTCTTAAAAAGTAATTTGAATCACAGAATATCCTTAGTTAGAAGGCCCCCACAAAGAAAAGTCCAACTCCTTTTCTTGTAACAAGTGAATTTGAAAGTTGGCTACTTCAAAGAAGATGGAGTTTAATCAGAGGAAGTATTTTAAAATATTCAGTAGCAAGGTACCTTGCCAACTGAGACAAGCTTTCAAATATTTCACACAGGGCCAAAATTTCTATGTAACTGAAAAGATTAATCACTGATTAATCAGATTTGACAGGCTGGATTCAAAGGAATGAAACTTGAACAGAGCATTGGCACACTTGGACGCACATTTTCCCCTTTACCAAATGACAACTTAATCATGAGACAAAAGAAAAAAAAAACCCTAGTAAAATTCCTGACCTTCTATTAACAGCAATAATGTTAAGAAAATATTTTAGGAATTAATAAAATGAGGGGAAAAAGAGAATTAAAGATCAGGATTTTATCTTATTACAGATTTTGGGAACAATTTGAAAGCATATTCAAATCTGACAATAGAGCAGAAGAAAGTTAAATCAATTTCACATACATATATTCTAGGATAGGGTTTACTGTGCTTATTTCATAAGGGAACTATATAAAATATTATTTCACATGAATAGTGTAATTATCTTTTTACAAGGGGGAAAAATAGATCTTAAAATCTGGCAGTACTTTTATAAAGATAACTAGTAGAAGCCAAATAGGATAGGAGGAATAACTTGCAGAAATTATAAAAACTATTATTAATTCTTTTTCTAACAAATCAACAGCAAGAAACTTGCTATTGTCTATTGACAATTACATAAACATGAGTTTCCTCTGTATTCACATGGGAGAAGCATGGAAATAAATAATTCTGTGCCCATATTTTATATACATATATATGCGTTACATCAGAGGATCTATCTCAAACTGAACATTGTCATAAATCAAGAAGACAAAATGGGTAGTTAAAAATTCCGGGGATGAGATATCAGACATTCAAGAATTCAAAAAGCCTAGGAAACAGCTAACACAAGGACAATTTTTAAAATGCTTCAAGAGGGTATAAAAAAGCCCAGAAAGAACTGATATTGGCACTCTTAGTTACAAATAAGATTAGGCATGGGCAAATATGATTTATTGAGGAAGAATCAAAACAATTTTTATTCAAAAAATCTTAGGTCTTACTAACTTATGCCAGTTTTCTGAATGAGTCAATAAACACTCTGCTAGATCAGAGGTCTTGGCAGGCCTTCAAATGGTATTTAACAAAGATCTTCCACAATGATTCTTAGAGAAACTTAGCTGACATAAAAAAAGGCCCTTACGTACAGGAATACCTAGTTACTAAATTAGGAAAAATAAGTGAGAAGGGAAAGAAGAGAGGAATAATTGAGCAGTTTCCATGGTATTGGAAGATCATATCAGTGATGGTGTGAAGAAAGAGGGAACTGAATTCATTTTCCGTTTCAGTATCATGAAAATGTAAAAGTAGATGTAAAGAAAACAATGTAAATATTTTACTAATGTGCAGCTAAATTTACAATTTTTTATGACAGGGCATATTGGATGTTAAAAATTAACAGGTGCTCCAAAAAATTATCAAAAAAAATTCAGTAAGAAGCATTAGAGTTGAAAAACACTGATCTCATTCTGGAAACTTCTAAGACATGAGTTGCTAAGAGCCCATGACAGTTCTCTGAGACAGTATTCCTGCTGCTCTTAGTAAGTATTCTGTACATATCCATTTTTGGTCAATGTCAGAAATGGGATATAGGGCTAGATGAACTTTTATTCTGATGGCCTTCAAATACTCTCATGCTACTCTGCAAAAAAAAAAAAAAAAAAAAAAGTAACTGGCTTTACTAAAGCAAGCTTTCCCTACTGACTGGAAAAAACAGGGAGGGAGGTGGTGCAACAGGGTTGGGAAACTACAGAACAGTACTAAAGATATTATCCTTAAGTGAAATAAAAGTGAAATAAAGTGAAATAAAAGTGAAATAAAAATATTGTTCTAAAAAGAAAGAATAAATATAGAATAGCTAATTATACACATGCATCAAAAAAACATATAGCTTTTCTGGTTTCCATTATCATGATAAAATGTGTAATTAAAAAATATTTGTAAGAGCTTTGAAAAATGTATCATTACAATTTACAGGCCCATTCAAGAAGTTAGAAAATGGGTGATAAAATAATAAAGTTAAATGAAAAATTTGAAGCATATTAATGCTTCTAAAGTTATACCACTAGTCAGATGCAAATGAGAGATTAATTTTTAAATCTGTTCTTTAACTTTCAGCTTTTCTTGTCAGGAATTCTGAATTTAATATCTTTGAAACTGGAAACAAATTGGTGAGAAAAGTACGGTGCTGAGTGTTGATCCATAACAGTTTGTAATCCAGTAAATTTTTCTCTGTCTTTCATTAAATATCAGCATAATTTGCTAGAGGAAACATATCTGTAAAGCTCTATTTTTATTAGTTTTAGCCCTATAATTTAGAAAATTTTCTAAGGAATTTAAATGAGCATTTCACCAGAAAGTAATTAGAAAACAAACATATAATAACAACAGTACTCCATGTTGTAATTCTGACAAAATATATTGTGTTTTAGAAATCCATTTAGGGAGCAAATTGTGCAGCTTGTACTGTTTTATCATTACAACAACCAGCCCCAGTGGTTTTTTGTTGAAACAAATTTATTTCTCCACTGGTTGAACAGTGCTAGATGAATATCAAAGGGTTTAACAATATTACCATAATTACATCTCTTCTCAAGTTTTGTTCTGATGAAGAATAAAAAATAAATACAACTCAGTCCAAGAGATCCCTGACAGAAAACCAGGAATGAAACACGTGGCAATTAATATAACCCCTAAGTATTTAAATTCCTCTCTTATCATCCAGGCAAATCATAAAACTCCTCCTCTGTACTGTGGTGCCTTCTCAAAATGCATCCGTCACTCCCCAGCCATTCAGAGAGTGCACAGACAGATCACATCTACACACTCTCTGAATGTGCTCACTGTTGACAAGGAAGCAGTTTGCAACTCCTTTTGCATTTGGCCCTACTCACACCCTGAATTCAGCACAGCAGAAGTTGGTAAACAGAGCAGAGCAGCAAAAGTTCACATAAAAATGACAAAACATAAACACAGGAGTCAAGATTTTTCCTGCTGCTGTGGCCCTTAGTCCACATGTGACATTAGGCCATCCCAAAAACTTTAATGCTCCAGCCATCTCCACTCTCTCAGGGCTTAGAGCAAGGACTGTCAATACCTGAAGTAGAAATTCCCACATGGTTTCCTTTAGAAAGAATTAATGTGTACAAAATCAGTCCGAATTAAAGCAATACCAATTCAAGTGGGGATGATGAAAGAATTTGCCTTAAAGTCACATTTTGTCTTTTAACCAAAATGTAAAGGTATGTTTATGCAGCTGCAGCAGTTTTCATCTTATCTTGCTCCATTTATTTTTCTTGACTACTTCTTAAATTTGATTTTTCAAATGAATTTGCAAAAGCTGTTTTAATTAATAACTTGTGATACGTGATACATTTCTGGGGAGCTCAGAGTAATAAGGCTGAGTAATAAGTAATAAAAGTGTGCTACTTTAGTGGTCTAGCCTTTATTAAAAAATAAATCTGGAAGTGAGTACAGTTGTGTTATAACTTCTTTAGAGATGTGCAGAGAAAGAGGGTTTTTATTTTGGATTTTTTTCTTAATTTGATTTTTCTAGATCTTAAAAAAAAGGGAATATTTGAACTTTGATTTCTTGCTGAACTAAAAATATAGATTTAGGGAGCAGCAATTTAGTCTTATAGCCTTTACTAGTTTTGTTTTCTTTTTTAGTTAAAGTAAGGAAGAATGTCATTCACATTGTTCCTATTCCTACAGCAAAACTTTGTATCCATAAAAATTAGAGTTTACACAGTGATAGTGTTAGGAGGACTTCATGGCTATGAAGCAGATGAATTATTTTCTGCATATAAGAAAACCATCATTAAATACCTTTTATAATTAGGAAGAACCTAGGAAGTACCCCTTTGATTTCTAAGGGGTACTTAGAAATGTACTTACCTTTCATTTCTAAATGTACTTAGAAATGTACTTTCATTTCTAAGGGAGGAAAGGAAAGGGTCTAAGGGAAAGGAGACAGTGGATAATCTTCCTATATTTTAAAAATGCAAGGAAAATCAACCTCATTGAAGTTGCATCATTAAAAGCAACTTTTGCCTGTGAAATGTGAGGAACACATCCACCTCTGACACTATGATGGGATGACCTTGACTGAATTCCAGATGCCCACCCAGCTGCTCTTTCACACCTTTCCTCTACAAGACAGGAGTGGAAAAGAAGAGAGAAGGTTTCATGGATTGAGATAAATTTACTTCACAAAAATAGACTTGACTAGGGGAAAATTAAATATATTACCTGTTATAAAAATAGAGTAGAATGGTTAAAAACAAAGAAAAAACTAAAATAATCTTCCTTCTCACCCTTCCTGTCAGGCTCAACATCACTTCTTTACTCATTTTCTCCACTACCTCTTCTGTCTATGCACAAAAGGGGAATGTCAGGATGCAATCTTCTCTCTGCTTCTCTTTCCTCCTCACGTGTTCCCCTGTATCAGAGTGAGGGGTGTCACTCCCATGGGATACAATCCTTCACAAACTGCTCAAGCATGGCTTCTTCCTGCAGGCTACAGTTCTTCAAGGACTGGTTGAGGATGGGAGCCTTCTATGCAGTAAGACTTTTAAGAAAGACTGTTCCAGAGTGGGGCCCCTGGGGTCTGAGATTCCTGCCAGGAGCCTGCTCCTGCATGTGCTCTCACAGGCTGCATTTTCCTTCGGAGCACAGGCTCCAGCAGAGGGTCAGGCATGGACAGTAAGATGGCCATTTGCTCCATCATGGACCTCCAGGGCTGCAGGGGAACGGCTGCCTCACCTGGGTCTGCACCATGGGCTGCAGGGGAATCCATCCTCTGGCTCCCAGAGAACTCCTCCCCTTCCTGATTCACTGACCTTGGTGTCTGCAGGGTTGTTTCTCTCACATTGGCTCAGCTTTGGCCAGTGGGCTTCCTTTAGAGCCACCTGGAGCTGCTTGTGTCTGGGATGGGGGAGCTCCTAAGCTCTTCTCACAAAGCCCACAAATGTACGGGTTTTTTTGCTAACAACATGATAACCTTATCATATTATAGATAGAAATCACACTTAAAATAAAAATGATTTCACGCATCCACAAGCTCCACAATTCAATATTCAGGTCCACTGAATATTCCATTAATTTAACATGTCCATGAACATATTCCATTAATATTTCATAGCCAGCTATTTACCATAATTATTAGAGATAATACAAAAGAATAGTGAATATTCCTCAAAATTAATTTATACGTTTGTTTCAAGGCCATATTCACAGAAGAAAGAAAATGTTTTTCCATAAAAATCATGTTTTGGGTATTGACTTATACCATCAACAAGGCGGGTTTTTCATGCTATCCTTTCCTAGATGAACCAGCTAGATCCATTTAGTATTTGTTATCATGATATCAGTCAAATAATACATCTATTAATTTAAATTGTATTTTCCATTTCAAGAAGTACAATCAATAAAACTGCACAGCAACAATGTCTGGTCCCAATTGTTTCATGAATTCTGTTCATCTTGTACAACAGAAATTAACCTTTCAAAAACTGCATGTGGAAACATTTTAAACCAACCTACTGACAGCCAAGAATAATATTAAGGACTTACACTTTTTGAAAGACATAATTAATATTACATTATATATTCAGAACTTCAATCTACATGGTTTACTACTATGAGTGGCAAGAGATAGCACAAATTCTATGTCCTATGGAGGTATGTATACATATTAAAGAGCAAGATAACTGTCACCATGAAACTGTTTAGACAAGGATGTAAGGATTTAATTTCTGTGTATTGATACCATGTTTTAATACTACTAAAACCATTACTAAATAAAAAATGTTGCAATTGTTTGCTTATATCCTCAAAAAGTACAAATCAGCCATATATCAGTTAATAACACTGAATATGGTTTTAAACAACTATAATGGATGATTCAAATAATCTCACAAATAGAAGTTTTGGAAAAAAAGTAGAATACTAGGCAACCGTGTCTTGGTTTGGGATTCATTCTACAAAAAATTAGCTGTATGTCTTATGTCTACTTGCTGAATAAAGCCATAATCATACACATAAAGATGCACAAAGACCTTTAAATAGCTTTAGTTTCAATTTCTGCTGACCTAGAATCTAACCATCACCCACATTACAGCAGTCATTCTTTTTTACTACTCTAACCCTGTTTATAATGTTATTTTATGTGAACTTGAAGCTACCATCCCAAAAATAAAAGGGTCTTGAACTAGAAGTCAAAGCAATTGTTTTCAGGTTATTTATAGTATTAGAGAAAATCAGAAACAGTCTCAGAATTTAGCAAGGTTCAACAATGACATTAGGATGCGTCTACAAAGGAGTAGACAGGTTCCACCTAAATTGAGTTAGGATGGAATTCTTGAAAAAGGAACACTTTCCTTTCTTAACACCTGTTTTCCATTTAATAGCAGCAAGATTAACTTTCTCATTAAGGGTTTGCCACAGCACTTTAATCCTGTTGCTCTTTAATTTTACTCATGTTGTCAATGGGTGTTGGGTGTTACAGGAGACCTTTTGGTGGTCACAGAAGTTTTTGGTGGTACCACTTGCTCGCTGCAGCCAGAGGCCAGGAACCTTGGACACAGTTAGAAGAATGCTTAGGATTCTATGCCAGACTCTGGCTAGGAGATTTGGCTGGAAACGCTGCTGAAGAATGCAAGAGACCTCAGCCTTGGGGATGATGAAGGGCATGGTTCCCAGCCTAAATGGAGCCTGAACACATCACATGCTCAATTCACAGCTCTGGAGGTAAAATGCTCCTATCAAGGTCTTGCTGTGTCCCTCTGAGGTTGGGGTGGCAGGGGCAATATCCTTGCCTGTAGGTGCAATCAAGAAGTTCTGTTGTTAAGTTGAAGGGGGCCAACAAGAACCTTGTGAAATTTAGCAGTGATGAAGTCTTACACCTGGGAAGGAAGAGTCCCTTGCAATGACATGGTGATGTTTTTTCCAAAGCAGCTGTTGCTTAGAGACTGGCTAGGTGGTGGTGTTGGTCCCTTCTTCATCACTTGGTTTTTTTTCCTTTCTTTTCCCTTTTCCCCCTTCCCAGTTATTAATCAGTCTCTATCTCAATCCGCAAGTTTTTTTCTCAATTTTGCCCCTCCAATTCTGTCCCCCAAGACACTGCTGGGGAGTGAATGAGGCTGGGTGGGAGCTTCACTGCCAGCTGGGGTCAAGCCATCACAAACCCACTGCCCAGAGTAGGTCATGCAGACCTGGATGTTTTTGAGACCTCACTAGACAAAACCTTGCATAACTCAATCTGACTTCGGAGCTGGTCTTGCTTTGAGCAGGAGGTAGGACTGAAGATCTCATGAGGTTCATTCCAGTCTGACTTTCCAGTGATTCCATGTTTTGCAGTTGTTGTAAATCAGACATAGGGGTGCTTTACTAATGGAGAGAGCTGATACTAGCAGAGAGAGTTGATCACAGATATCTAATAATTGTCTATGCAATTAACTGTTTTTTAAAACAAAACCAAACACATAAACAAGCCATCACAGACATACAAGAAACAGAGATTTGAAATATAGTAATATGCCTAAGCAGATGAGCCTCTTTCTGGCCATATCTCCAACCTCAAGTTACTCGCATTACAAATAAATCAAGAAAATACTGATGTGATATGGTATGATATGTTATCATAAAATAAATAATATTAAAGAAAAGCTAAAACCCGTTGTATGTTATGTAATATATGTTAGAAAGGTAGGCTTATATGCATGAGCTTCCATTTGCTATTACTCAGTCATGATGGAAACAGAAAAATCCTATGATTACATTTAACAGCTACCAAGTATAAAACCTCTCTCTCAGTCTTTCCCAAGAGAAATTACCTAGTTACTAAACCTTAGATCTAGTTACTTAGCTGTCATTATTCAGCAGCAAATGCACATAAATTAGATGAAATGATTTGTTATTCAGGCAAATAAAAAAAAGATGCTGTTTCTCACTACACACTTCATAGCATCGGATACATACATTTAGTGATTGATTGGTGAGTTTGAGGGCCTTTTTGCTTTCTCTTTTCTGAACTTTCAGAGTCTCAATGAAAGTGGGAGCCTTCTGGATTACTATTTAGTTATCAGCATTAAGATCCATAAAATAAAGGAAATATGCTCAGCTAAGGGTCTTTGAATAAATTATCAAGCCATTTTCAGCAGGACAATAAATGAACAGATCTTTGGAGGCACAAAAAAATAGGGAATAGGCGCTTCTTTCAGTTCTCCCTCTCCTAAGAAGAGATTTGATGCTCAACAAGACAGGGAAATGATTTGTCTCACAGTTATTTTTTTGCTTTGACCTTCATCAGAACTCTGTGGCTTGCAAAGCTCACTTAATCTCTTCTGTTCCTCCCAGTCTTCACTTTTGCTTCCTAGTCTTGTTATACTTGTCATTTCTCCCTGCACCTTTTAAAAATGAACAGAAAATATTTTCTGTTTCTGTACCCTACAGAAATTCTAAGCCACTGAGGTCCAATTGCTCAAGTCTGGGATGCAGTAAGGGCTGCTTTCTCTGGTATAATCTTTGCTTTATGGACACTTTTTGACATTTTGAAATAGTAATTTTGGGTGTGAATGCTCCCCAAATTATCCAACTAAGTAATAATACTAAACTAAGTAAAAATAAGCTGATATTTACCAAAAGCCTACTTGGTGTATTTTAGTGATCACAACTCAATTTAGTTAGTGTTGCTTTATTTTTTTTTCATCTCCAGAAGTTCCTAAATTTCTTTTACCTGCATTTTGAGTTTTCTGGTCTCTTCTTCCAAACTTTGTTTTTCTTCTTCTAGTTGCTCTCTCTTTCCCCATTCAGAGGCATTCTCACACTGCATTCTTTCCATCTGGGAAGGTTGAGGGTAGGAGGAAGAATAACCGAAAAAGAAAGAAAAAGAAAGAGGAATAATCTGATTAAAACCCCCTGGTTTTCACTGGGTGAGGCAAATGGCTTCAACTCAGAGTAAGGTCGGCACCTTAGAAATCAGCCCAAGGTGTAAGTCTTCCGTGTGTCATAAAGTTAAATATTTTAATTTGAAAATGACCAAGACAGTCAATTGCTCATCAAATGTACCTTCAAAAAAGTAAAGCATAGATAATTTTTTATACAGTAACTGGTAACAAAATCCTATTCTTTTCCTGCTATTTCTGGAAAAATAGTATTGAAATAATAATAAAGTGTTTTAAATAAAACTGAGATTGATTTTGGCTTGACAATGTCAAAGTTCACTTTTTATTCTCTAAAATCAGCATGTTTTCTTCTGTTTACAATTTAGAAGGATTGTAATAAATGTTTATTAAACTGAAGAAGTTCTAAAGTATACCTTCAGTGCTACATACAGTTATCCTCATAATCAGAGGAAAGATTTTTAAGTTTTCATGTTAATCTCTTTCTTGTGGTCATGATTAATAGTCTTAAGTGAAATATTATCTTTTATGGCCAATGCTGTAAAGTTATTTTAGGATAACTTAATGAATTTTTTCATCAAATCCTTATATAGGACAAATTAAATATATCAACAAAAAGACAACATTTCTAAGTCACATAGATTAATTATCAAAGACCTGATATATTCTTCAGAGACAACTACATAGAGGTTTTTGTCAAGGCTGCAATAAATACTTCTCAGACTTCAAATGAAAATATTGTAAAGTGAGTTTATGTTTATAACAAAAAACAGGTACTTATCAAGTACTAATGGAAATTTTTTCAGAAGAATTATTATTGACAAGTACTTACTGTTAACAAGTTATTATTAACTGGTTCTTAACAGGAGATTAAAAGAAACTAACATAGATTAAAAATTGTGAAAATAAAAGGTTCCAGTTCTTTTGATTGAGGTGAAAAAAGAAGAGAATTGTGACTATGTTAAATAAAAGGTCAAAACTTTAAGAGCTTTTTACAATTTTCAGTTCTGTGAAAACTAAAATCAATGGTTTGATAAAAATGGTGACTGAAAACATTGTAAGACACTTCTTCATTGAAGAAACAGGATATCTGTGCCAACAAGGCTTTAGAAAGTGCCATAGAGGTGTGCTTTTCCAGTTCTATTGGTTACTTTTATTCTAAAATCAATTTCTGGCAAATAATGAAAAGATTCCGAATGTAGAGCAAAGAGAATGAGCTGTTACAGCATAATTCTGATCCTATGAATAGTGACAATGTCATTCTCTAGCTAAATCAAATTGCAAACTTGTCTGTTCCCACCTTATTTCTGAGTAAAGAAAAACAATTGGAAATCAAATAAAGTTAAAGAAGCTCATTCAGATTATCAGAAGACAGTAAAAATGATTGTTCCACTCTGCTCTGTATTGGTGTTGCCTCGCCTTGAGCACTGTCTGCAGTTTTGGGCACAGGTCATCAAAGTATTTGTGTGGGTCCAGAGTGATAGACTACAAGTTGCTAACTCCAACACACAAGTAAATGTTTGATGCTCACATATTCCCAATGAGGTCTTTAAAATCTATCCACTGAATTTCTGTACAATAGTTGGAAGTTAAGGAATCAGATACCCCTATTTAGCAGCAAATATTATTTTTTCCCCACCAAAGTTATGCAAGTTGTTTGAATACTTTCTACTGGACTATAAACACATGCCCCATATTTTTTCTTAAATAAAAATGCAGGCATATTTATTATTACAAGTATCCATGAAAATTCCAGAACATGAGAAACCCTGTCTTCTTGCAAACACCTGCCAAAATACAGAGCTGAAATTCTAAGCCTGAAATTTCACATTTTCACAGTGTTGACACTAATCAATACAAATTCATTTTTGTCAGACATCAAATAGAGAGAAATCACAAAACCATCCAAGATTGAATTTAATCAAAAAATTAAGCAGAGGATGACTATCACACGAAGATCTGATATCAAAGATAAATTTATTTACCTATGTCTGTAAAATTTTAATTCATTGCAGCCAAGATATAACTGTGATAAATTTACATATTTAACAGTCCTGATTTCAGCTGGGATAGGAGTTAATTTTCTTCCTAGTAGCTGGTACAGTGCTATGTTCTGAATTTAGTATGGGAATAATGTTGATAACAGAGGGAAATTTTCATTGTTGCTGAGCAGTGCTTACACTAAGTCAAGGCATTTTCAGCTTCCTATACTGCCCTGTGAGCAAGGAGGCTCAGGCTGCACAAGAAGCTGGGAGTGGACAGCTAACCCAGAGCAGCCACAGGGATATTCCATTCTATATTATGCTCTTGTGTGAAACTACAAATTCTGATTTATAAAGAAAAGGGAAAGCTTAAGAAAAAATTTGCAACGTGTGAAAAAACCTTCGGATCTTTAATTTTCCCTTAAAATGTCAATATTTTCTCTCTATAAAATATCTGTACAGACTTGCACTGAATTTTACTTTTTAATAGGAAGACCAGAATAATGGTGGAAGCATAGAATGAGGTCAAGGTAGTGTCAATGAAGTGGATAATTGCAAAGGTGAATGGTGGAAATGAAGTACAGAGTACTGACCTTTTGAAACTGGATAATTACATCTTAGAGCTAACCTACACCATTTCATGAATAACATGAAAGGCAGAACCCTGAAAAAACCAGACACAGAAAAAGGAACTCCACCTTGTACAGTTCATTAGAAGGAAAATCTTAATGCTCTTGTTTAGTTTAAGGCAATATAACAGTGGTTGAGGTTCCAAAAGTTTTATTGAAACAAGATTTTTCTCCTTCCCCTTAGTTAAGAAAATATAGAGTAGGATGAAGGGCAACAATTAAGGTGCAATGAATGCAAAAAGAAAGATGATGAAGATGAAATCTAGCAGTCAACACAATTTCAGACAGTAAACAGAAGAAATTCCATGAACCCTTCTTTTTTGTTTTTTTTTTTGTGCAAAGATTTGTTAGCTTTCTATAAAGCTTGGAAAAGGTCAAAAAATGTATTTAGAGAACTATGATCTTCAGCTTTTTAAAAGAAGCTTTTAAAATAGAGTTGGACAGAACACAAGCATTATGTTAAAAAAAAACCTGTAGTTTTGATCTGATCTGATTTGACAATGATGTCAGAAATAAAAAACTGCCAATCTAACCAGAAATTCTCCCTGTAAAATTTTTATTCTACAAAACTGTAATTTTCTTTACCAAAAGCACATTCTATGAAAGATAATCTGCATATCTCAAATAAAAACTGATTTGACTGAGAATAGAAGAGTTTTATTTTTTCTTTTTTAAATTTCCAATCTGAATCTTACACAACCACAGAAAATCATTAGCTTCTAGTGCTATCTGTCTTTATACTCAGAGCCTACAGGCAAGCTGAATGAGGCCTACAGACTTGTGACCCAGAGAAGGAAGAACTCCTGTTTAAAATAGTGACCTCGGGCAGCCTCACTCAAGTGCAAATGTAAAATATCTGCTTCAGTCTGTGCAGATCAAAAATCAGAATTTAAAATCAATATGCTTTTTTTTCTTTAAAATGACAATGCAGGGCTTTTTTTCATGTTGCAAAGCAAGATAAATGAACACATATTTTCAGGATTCTTGATATCCTCATTTTATTGTGCATGGAGAAAATTTCCATTCATCTATGCTACAAATTATTCTACAGAATTTAAGCAAGAGGTATATTACACAGAAAATTCAATAACCCATGGGTTGATTATGAATTAAGGACTGTGACACCCTCCTAATAAAGAAAACCTATTGAAATAACCATAAATCTTCATAAAGCCACAAGTGAATTTGATTCTTACAGATTTCTTCCCCGTAGTTATTCAGAAAACTCAGCACGAGAAGCAAATTTTTCTTTTCTGTAACTCAGACAGGAATACTGTCTCTCAAAAAATGTCATATCCAACAGTCTTTTCAGAGCCGAGAACTCAAAAATTGTGCACTTTTACCAACCATCTTTTAAATTATTGTACATTGATAAGAAATGCAAGGACAGAGAATCTGCCCTTTTCCCAGTGGTAATTTATGAGATGTCATCAACTTCCAAAGTATGGAATGTGCTTCAGCTGCTAGAAGGAATGCAAACATGCATCTTTAAATATGGCATCTAGGTTGATTGGATCAAATGAGTTGAAAGCAAGCTCTGCTTAAAGATCAAGCAAACATCAAGCAAAAGCATCACATTCCTTCATTGAATTCATTGTGAAACGTCATTACAATTTGTAACATAGTTGTACAGGGTCAGAAGATATTTTATCAATGGTTTAAAAGAAATGGTATCAAGTGCTTAAAGAGAGTCTCTCAGCACAACTGGGAGAAAAAACTTCTGGGTTGCAGGATCAAGAAAAAACTCATACAGCCAGAAGCATCATCGAAGAGTTACACAAGAGAAGAAAATAGTTATGCTGATGAATCTGGTTATCTTAAATCACTTCCAGTTTTAGTTCAGCTGTATCTACAGAACTTGGAAGATACACCATGGTTCCACTCCACTTCTCACTTCTCTTTGAGAAAGGTGTAAGAGGAAGATGGATTTCACGTAGCAAGACAATTATGTGCAACTGGATAGAAAACAATTCCAAGAATCTTTGCTACTTGCAAAATAACCCCTATTTTGTTGGGGTAAAGGGGAGGAAGTCTGTTTTTTTCGTTTTTAAAACTGATTATCTATTTTTTTTTAATTTTATTTTGAGATTTCTACTCCTAGAAGTCTGTAAGAACATGAGGAAAACTGCCAAAGTTCCTAAGGTCTTAAAGAAAACTCATCAGGTTTCCTGCTTCCAAGATCAGGACTGCTGTATGCAGGTGTGATGTTTGCTGGCAAGCAAAATTATTACTAAGCATGCGTGACAATGGGCAGTTTTGCAATGATTATTTCCAGTATGTCTGGCATTTTCTAGAATTCTTTTCTTTTTTTCACCTGAAACGTGCAATCAAAGACTACTAGAATCCATAGCACTCTTTCCACAGGAAAAGGAAGACAAATGTTTGCTACCATTTTATTTGACAAATGCTTCAATGCAGTAAAAAAATTTTACTCTGTTTTTTTTCCTATTGTATGCAAGTCTGCCAAGAACACCATTTAGTCCATCAGCAACTATACTGAAAGCTTAATAAATGTTATTGTGCCTGACAATATCTTGAGACACCAAGCCCTGCAAGAAATGGAACTTTTTAATGAATGCTTGTATTCATAACAATGCCTAGCACCAGCCGATTTAGTAATCAAATGTTTCTTCCTCCTGGTTCTACTCAAATGCTTAAGTCTGCTGCAAGCTGATATCATTGCACTATGCTGACATTAAATGGAAAGTTGCTGATTTACCAGTATTTTTTTTCCTCTCCCCTTGTCTGCACACAGAGAAAACTCTTTTGTGCGTATGACTAGTTTAAAAGAAGTGATTTATGCAGGAATAGAAGTTGTCCATAGATATATAAAAAGGTTTAAGCATGAAAATTCACAACAATCAGAAATAATATATGAAGAGAGACATAAATATAAGTTCAAGAATAGGAACATGGTCAGGTGGAGAAAATTACCTTTGAACTTACAGATCTTTCTTTCTATCTGAATTTGGCACTGCTTTCATCAGTTTCTTGTGAGTTCAATTTCATATAGACTGTGTATTATGCTAAAATTAACACCGCCTCTCCAAGAGAATCTACTATTTGTTCAAGGAAAACAAATTTTCTATCAATGTCTACCATAGAAAATTATCCATAATGCCTATCTAAAATTCTACTTTGACCTATTATTTGTAAATAATTGAATACTACTGAGGAACTACCTTTACCTACCTAAACATTTGAGATCAGTAACACATCATGCACTTATTTCTACTTTAAAATTATGAAGAGTTTCTGCATTTTGATCTCATTTTAAACAAGAAATACTTACATTTTTCGTGTGGAAAAACTAAACAATGACTGAACAAATACTGGAAGTTTCTTTCAGTATCACGGAATGGATAAGGTAGGAAAGACCCTGGTGGGCCATCTGGGCCAGCATCCCTGTTCAAGCAGGGTATGCTAACCTTCCTCATTGTAATCTTCATAAGAAGATTGAGACTAGAGGAATGTCCAAACAATCAGTGTCTACCAAGAGGTACAGTGCTGCTTATTTAGTCAACATTTTCATGTGTCAAAAACAATTTCAAAATTATATCGGAAAAAATTTAAAACTAGAATGGACTGTTATAATGAAGATATAAAAACACATGCTATAAATAAAGAATCTGATATTTATAACATGTAAGGACAATTTTGTCAAGTAGACATTCTTGCAGACTTGCCAGAAAAACATGAATATTTGCATGAGTATTTAAAGCAAAGAAGAGTGTGATTATTTTTTCTGATACATTTTGTGCTGTTCTATTCTCAGTGTTCTACTGATATATAAACCAAATGTTAAACCATTTGTAGGCTGTCTTGGAAACTAAGGGACTTTCACCCATTGTTTAAAAAACAAGAAAATACAAAAATGCTGTTTATTTTTTTTAAAGTCAGGTGATATATTAAATGCATCCACGTGTCCTGACCAGCCAAGTCACTAATGCACATGAAAAATGAGCCATATACTTTATTATTATCTTGCAGAGCCGAATTAAAAAATCTGTAGTTCAAAATGCAAACCTCCATACATATACCCTATCATACCAGTCCATACAAATACCTGTTAGTTTTGTTATGAGTAAAGAGTGTTTCAGCTGAGAGAAACACAGGAAAAAAAAGATTTCTTCATTTTTCACTGGAAAATGTACACTTGATGTACTTGATGAGAAGTAATGCATCTTCTATATGCAAATTTAATATGTGAAAACAGTAAAAATAATAAAAACTAAACATCAATATCGTCATCTACCTTTCAAATTACAACAGAGTATAAGCCTCATCTCAGTGTTTATTATTGATGCAGCTTTGTCTCACATTTTCTAATATGAATATATCAATATTTTACCACCATTTCTGATTGAGAAGCCCTCATATTGTCCAAAAGGTAGCAGGGCATATATTTGCCTACCTCAAAATAAAATATTTGAGTAAGAACCATTCCTCAATTTTGTCAATTATATTGATATTGACTGAATTTCTGAGTAGCCTAGGTAAAATCCCTGTGAGTACATTGTGCAGGTTGAAGTTGAAAGTGCTCTGGCTTAAGTCTTGTCCTGACTTTCCAAGCATCCTCTCAGAGATCATTGAGGAGCTCATGGGAACCCTCTCAGATATTTGTGGTTATCTGCTGCTGCTGCATCAGGAACCATTGAAGTAACTGCCCCTTCACCACCAGAATCTTGTTTGCTGCATCTTAGAAAAAATGCCCCTGCAAGAAAAATGAAACCTAGATTTCTAATTTAGGTAAAAAGATATGTAATCTGTAATCTGCTCCTCCAGCATTTTGAAAAATTTGCCATAATAAATAGTGCCTGTTTATTCTTTTTGTCTTTAGCCGGTTTAAGATTATCTCTCAGTTGCAAATATCCTATCTATCAAGATACTGGGAATTTTCCAGAATTTCCCTGAAATTCTCCTCTCTTCCATCGTAAGATGAATGCAGTAAGTGAGAGCTATTTACTTACTGAAAAAAGAAAAATCCAATTAAATTACCAATAATAAATTGTCCATCAAATCATTCTTCCTTTAAAACTTTTACTGTTCAGTAACAAATACTCATATTCTCTTATTTTTAATATAGCCAAGCCATAGATAATTTCATGTAGACCTTATACCTCTATTATAATATGGGCAACAGTGGAAGGACTTTATTTTCCATCTGTCTGGGACTAAGACCCTCACCTCTAGCTCACACCACAAAGACCCTCAGCACAGACCCCTTGGGTGCCCTGAACACCCCAATTTAGTCCCATTCCAACAGCACCTCTATGCATTCTCTTTTGCTTAAATCTAAGAGAAACTTCCGTCTCTGTCTAGGGCAAAGAACCTCACCTCCAGAATTTCTGTCAGCATCACTCACAACTTCTCCTGCTCTGTATTTCTCATTTTAGCTGCTGTTCAGCTATATTCCCCTCCTACTTCTATGGCTTGCTGTATTTCAAAAGTAATGCTCATGGTATAACATGTACCAACATCTATATCAAATATAACTTAGCTGCACAAAAAAGATGCTTCAATAGCTTACTTCAGTAATTTGACTCTACAAAATTACCAAATGTTCTCTTTCGTCATGGTCTTTCAGACTATCCAGTATCAGTTTTTTATTTGGGCTCCTTTCTAGCCTACTTCATACTAACCACTTCCAAAAGTTTTCTCAGTTTCTGGAAATTGCCTATAAGTCAAACATTTTTCACTCTTTCCTGTACAAATCTGATGAGAGCAGTTTTCAGAGTAATTCCTGACTGCAGAAACAAAAGTTGAATAATTGGTTCCAACATAATTCAATTACTATTTACTCATAACTTTAATGTTAGGCATCCTTTAAGTAGCATGTGACTTGAAGGCTATTTTTTTGTTTTTAATAATGAAAAAACCAGTCATATTCAAGTGGTTTCTGTACTACCCATAATTAGAAACAGAAAATAAATCTAAAGTAATTTGAATGCACTGGGCATCTTTTTGCAGCATACCTTCTACTGCAGGCTCTTCAATTATCTTGTTGTGGTTGTTGTTGTTGTGTTTAGCAAAATATTGGTGCTTAGATAATCATGACCTTACATAAAAATTGCATGTACAAGATGCTGTTTGCTGTATTCCTAAATGAAAATGATATTTGAGATGGGATCAACACGACTAAATTCTCAAACTATTTTTCCTTTTTTGACTAGAGATGAACATAGTAATTAGAGTTCTAACCAAGATTAATCTATACAAACATTATACAGTGGTTTAGGTGAGTTTAAAATGTTCTCTGATCTCATTCAAGGAAATAATTCACATTTCAGCTAATCCCTTGGAGAATTCTGCTTGAAATTTATAAGGGACACATGCCAACCAAAACTCAAAACTTGACAAGCCATCACTCACGTGGAGAGTGAGAATTCCAATGTACAAACAAGTATTTCCTTTTGCTACTATGCACAGTGAGGTCAAATTTCTATTCCAGGGAATAAACAAGCATCCCATATTAAGTAATAATCAATTGATCCAATACCTGCAGCTCAAGTCAATTAAAAAAACAAAAGTAAAATAATAAAAACACACTTTAATATTTATGTTTCACTAAGAAACAAGGTAAAACTTGAGCTCTTGACATTTACAATGAAGGGCTAGATTTGTTTACAAGCATTAGCCTGCTTTTCTCATAGTTGATTGGATTATGATAAAACACAGAAGGGGTGGCAGTGGTAATAGAATAAACAAATTATGTTAAAAATTCTAAGTAAATGGCAAAGATTGTTTTAGGCATAGGATTACATTAATATTTTTCTGAATGTAATTTGAAATCTCAGAGGTAGAGGTTTTGGGAATTCTTAATCAAAAAATTTGAAGCAAAGCAGGAACCTTCACCCCTTAATTTTCCTCACTGACATCTTAGTTTCATGAGAGGGAGAGGAGGGCGGAATGATTCCTTACTCTGTGCTAAAAAGCTCAATTCCAGACATTCTGGTTTATATTTTAAAGGAAAGTAAAATAGGCCCCTGATGAGAATCTTGGTGGGTTTTTTGTTCTGTTTTTTTTAAATAACACCTGAAATTTTTTATTAAACTTTGCTTAATTCTCTTTTCATCCAAGTATTGCTGAAGATTGAAGTTTCCTGTTTTAAGATTTTTTTAATCTGCATTTAGCTTACTTCTGTTACTAGTGTTCTTATCAGGGGGAGGGGACCATGGATGTATGTGGATTTTTGGCTGTTTTTCCTAGTCAAACCTAATACAACAAGCTTCTTCCTAAAATAAGAAACACAGACTAAGCCCTGGGAGACCTGAGACTGACTAATGCAAAACCTCTTTTTAACAGCAAGATAAAAAATAGATTTGTATGCCTGTGAGTAGAACTACATGTACATACCTAATGGAATCAAAAATGAGCTCCTATTCTATGGAAAGAAATGACCAGACAAATTAAATTTTCATTCTTAACTTTCCAAGCAATAACAATTTATATATCATTTACAGAAAATAATTTTTATATTTGGTATTTTTAAAAATAAAAATGATTTTATATTTTATTTATAAAATAAACAGCCTAGAAATTTAATTGCAATCCAGATTATAAAAGCTTGCCTTCTTTTACTTCAAATAGTTATCTACTGCTGTATGTTTATGTAGTTATTATTAGTAATTAATTTAGGAACTAGAATATGCCATAAGTCATTCTAATAAGTACTGTAAAAGGAAAATGACAACCCTTCCTCAAAAAATACAGGGATTGGTCATAAGAAGATGAATGCATACACGTAGAAAATCATCTGGAAAAAAAGAGTAAATAATGCAATGGGTAATATATTTGTTTATTTGTTTGTTTGTGAAGTTTTATTTGCTGTACAGAAGGTCAATAACTCTTTTGCTTACAACAAATTTCTTAGCCAACTTTCCATCCTCACTTTATATTGTTGAATTGAGAAAAATGTATAGCTAAATAAGGAACTGTAAGGAAACAGAAAAATCAATAATGGTCAGCATAATTAGGAAGCATTCAAAACAAGTTCAAATTCTCCTCAGTCTCAAGAAGTTCCTAAACTGTGTGGGTATTACATGTTGCAGATCAGAACACTGTTCAACTCAATTTTAATTGGTAATACAATACTATCAAATTAATAATATTAAAGATATAATAGGAATGTTAATTCATATATTGGAAAATAAGATACTAACTAAACTTACAGTACATTTTTTAATGCAACTGGTAATGAATCATAACAAAAACCATCAAAATGACAGCAACAGTCAAAGTCTCTACATTTAACTTAGGGACTACACAAGTTCCCTTATCTTACAGATGAGAACTGTTGACTTTTCAGATTAATGGTCAAGGGATGCTGGGAATAGGATGTTTTCTGTAACTGTAGGTCTCTACAAATAAATACATGTCAGACTACTAGAATACTAAATAGTGTGAAACCACACTAGAATTTGCAATCATTACTTTCCTGTAGGAAAAGCATCCATACCAACATATTTAATTAAAATTTGCAAGTCTGATTTGACATAATGTGAAAAATTCACGAAAATCAAAATGGCATCAAGGTTCTTTGATGAGTACAAGATATTATACCAATGTTAATTAAAGCACAGATAAATTGCACTATAATACAACAGATTCCAAAAGTTGCCATGTTCTGATGCAGCAAGCTTTTTCCTTAAACATTAACAACATATGCTAAAAAGGACAGATTAAACCAGTATTCAAGCTTGTTTTCTCTTCTGATCTGTAAGTTCAATAGGATTCAAGAAATAGAGGAAATTACTTGTTCAAGGAAATTTAAAAGTGTTGTGCTGCTTAGAGTTCAGATAAATATATCATAGGTCATTTCTCCATACAGCTCTCCTTTCAGAGTATGAACCTGAAATATACAGCTTTAGTTGTTTGATCTAGATAAGCAATTACATAAAATAATTTCTGTAGAGCAGTGGTCTGGTGGAAAGTGCCTGTAGCAATGGTTCTACTGCTTACAGAGTACATGTCTTCTGTTTTATCTGAGGCATACCCAAAATAGAACATCATACTGGTAATTTGAAGTTACAAGTGTTACAAGTGAAGAATCTTTTGTGACAATTCCTAATCACCTGTTACTACATAGTTTAGGAACAGATCAAAGTACATTGACACCAGCAGATTTCTCATTGACTTCAAGGTATCACTCATGCTGTTACTTGAAGAAATATGCAGTATTTCACCAGTATCAAAGTTTTGCTTCAAAATGGAAGAAAATTATCTAAAGCTGTTTTTCCAGTCAAACCTCCTCCCAAATTAGATTGTTAATTTTTAAGTGGCACATTGCTCCCTTTTTCCAGATAAGAATAAAAAAAAGGAACTGAATCACTAACTGCAAAATGCTTCTATCTTTAATTAAATACCTTTAATGTCATGAATTTTCAACATTCTACCTGTTGTTACATTTAATTCTTCAGTGGTTTGTTACTGTTTTCAAGTAAATTCAGCCCAAGCCGATTTTATGTGGATGAATGACAAGTAAGACTAGCAGAAATATTTACTTTAACAACTAAATGAATGCTAAAATACAATACCAAAAGTTAAATTGAGGACAGTTAAACATATTTTAGAAATTAGATATTAAAAAGCTTTTTTTTTTTTTTAACTATACACTGCAAAGAATTCATTTCTGATATAGAGAGCCATATGGCGAACGGACCACATTAATACATGATTAAGAAGCAACTTTGTCATGATTTTGGGCCTTTCAATCTGAACTATGAAAAATTATTTTAATTAAAGATGCAATCATAGAATCATACAATGACCTGAATTGGAAGGAACCTCAAAGATCATCAGGATTCAACTCCCCTGCTCTGGGAAGGAGCACCTTGACTCATCCCAAAGACCAAGATCGCTTCATGTACACAAACACACAAATACACACACATCTATGAGTGTGTGCATTTGCACATTCCTCCCTCGTATTCCTCGTTTCACCACCAAGTTCTACTTTCTGCCAGTGGCAGAACAGGCTAAACAAACCTCCTCAAATGGTGCCATTTAGGCATGGTGCTCCTTTCACAGAAAATCTGTGTGCAGAAATATGTTTCAGCATGCACACGTTCCTTCTCAACATGCTTTCTCACAGAAATAACTTTTCATCTCTCACTTGTCCTTAAATAAAAAATAAACAATAAATAATTCTTGTCTTGCTTGGTGTTTTCAATGCAAATTGTGTAATGAAGACAGAGAAAATATTGGCAAGTATGACTCAATGGAGTTTAAATATCTTGTCAGAAGCCAGTATGAGCAAAAATGTCAATGAAACTAAAGGCTTATCCTGCACTTTCCAAATTAGATTTGTGGAAAAATAAACATCAAATGGAACCTTAATTTTACACAGTATGACAAATTATACTTTATGCTGGACAATAAGAACATTAAGTATGTCATTTCCAGAGATAAAACTAAATATGAACGGGGACCTGATATATAAAAAGAGTGTAAAGAATAGTTAACTCCTTGCAAGAATTGCTGCTGAAGCAACAATACAGAATTCTGTCCTTACTGTCTGACCACCTGTCATTTATTATAATTTACACAGGAACACTCAAAATTCTAGACCTAGTCTAAAAATAATGAGATTTTATTACAGGAAAATTAACTGCACCAAGATTCCATTCTATGAAATAATTTGCATTCTCAAATAATTCAGATGTTGTTTACAGAAAATTGCCTAGTGATATTTTAAATCTCAGCCTTGAGGCTTCTGATATCAAACTTTATAAAAACTCCTTTAGCATGCTAAAATAGACTACTGTCTAGTCTCTATAAAAGCACTATAAAATTTTTTTGTACAGAATTGTTTTCCTATGATAGCCATGCAAAGTACTCAACATTTCTGGGCATCTTAGGTAAGAAATTAAACAGAGTAATTCACAGGAGCCAGTACAGCCATTCAGGTTTATGTCTGATAATTACTATTCTTTCTGCAGGATTCAAGGAACAGTCAGAAGGCATTTTTTGAGTCAGGTGAAGAGTATGTGGCAGAATGGATGATCTTACTATATGTATCTAAATTTTCTCTAAGATTATAAGAGTATCGCTTTTCTATTTCATAAATGTACTAAGTGAATGAAAAAAGCAATTTCAGGTAAACAGCTGTGTAGCACCTTCACACTATAAGGTAACTTCAGAATAAAGATTTCTGGAGAAGATAGAAATCATTCAGAGTCTTTACCAAGATCTACCTGTTTTCAACCTGAGCCTCCAAATAGGCCGTTGCACTTTAAAGAGCATTTAAATGTTTACAGTGATAGGAGAAGATGTGATTTATCCAGAAGCTTCACTTATATCAGTGGAGCTTCCTTCACCTGGGAACAACAAGTAGGAGAACATTCACAATCTCTTAAAGAAAGTAATGCTCCTAAGTAGCAATACATAGATTGTTGTAATATAGTGTAAAACATCTATATACTGAAAGAGAGAACAGAAAACATTTGTTTTAAAAAATGTTTAAAGGTGGTTTTTTTTTTGGCTCTATCACAAAATCAATAACTGGTGACTTACTTTCAATTGTAAACAAAAAAAAAAAAAGAGGAAGAACAGAAATGTCTCTGCCAAATATACAAAATGTTCGTTTAGCTTGTGTTCCTTTTTATCTAGGTATACTTTTTTTATCACTGATGTTCCAAGAAGATTTAACTACCAATTAGTGTATTTTTTACCTCATATCCGACAAAGAGGGATATGAATTTCCCCCATTAACTACCAAAGCACTAATTAATATAGAGGAAGAGTACATTCTGTACTTCAGCTAACTGAAAATTCTTTTAAACACAGACCTGCACTGCCTATAGTGGCATTTGTAAGTCTACAGTGCACACCAGTGGACTATAGTAGTACATGCATTTTTCCACTTTTTTCAGGATAGTTTTGTAAATATTCCATCTTATTTAACTCTTAAATGACCAGAAAAGCACATCATTCAGGATTTATAAGGATGGATATAAAATTTTGAGGAAGATTTGCAATGAGTATAAACAAGAATGTTGTAATGTACATAAGATAAAATGATCATTCTATAACCTAAAACTTCAACAGGCTTGCTGACTCCAATTCTGTGTTTACAAATCACAGCAACACACCAAGGATTTGCTTTGTTTTCCAGAGTCCACAGACCTAACTAATCAAACTCATACATAATTTTTGTGTTTCTCAGACTGATGGTTAATTGAGCTGAAAACTAAACTGTATCTGAAAAAATTGGATACTCCATTCCTGGGGACATTTCAACAAGCAAAATTATGGATGTAAAAATTTCCATGTTCTTCAGAGAACTTAAAGATTCCCTACTCTTTCCAACAAAGTTTACTTTAAACCCAAGTATATCTAATGTCAATACTCTTTATTTACTCAACAGCCTTTCAAACAATTTTTGCCTTTCTGTAGATACTCATGCAAATACAACAATTAGTGTAATTTTATACTGAGTAATTTCTTTCTTGTTTTTAAAATATCAAAGTGTTTTATATCTTTTAATGGATGAACAGAATTCTTAGAACAAAGAAATTATCAGTTACAACACCAAACGCAACTTTCTATTGTACCTGTTAAAATGGTCTAATTTACGACCCCAAACAAGTCAAGATCAATGCTAGTGTCACACAAAGCTGCCTATAATGCTCATGGTTACTATGATCATAGATTGTCACTTTACTACTTTTTTTAATGAGCTCAATATACTGAAAACTTATTTGCAACTTCCAAATTGATGCTGAATGGATAATATGTTAAAACGACAATCATCAAGATCACCAAGGCTTTCCATATTTAGTTTATTCCAAGATGAGTAAATACTTGTCTTTTAATGAAAGTAACTAAAGAAAGTGATTAGTTACTGGGAGCGCTAATAATCAAGTCTTGACAGCTGTGAAGTTTCTAACATTCCCCAAAATCTCTCCAACTTCCAAAAGGCTAGAAGAGCTATCCACTCCTAAAAATGGTTTAATTTGCAGTGGCACTGTCACTTGCAAACCAAGCACTTTTTTTTCACATTCACAGTGGGACTGTTAGGCAATCTACCAAAGGAAATAGCAGATTAATTTAGTCAAGGACATGAAAATAATCCAGATGTAATGATTGAACTGCTTTTAGTCTAGAAATTCCTTTGTGATTTAATATTGGAAATTTATCTTGGAATCAGATTCCATGCTTAGCCTAGTAGATGTCTGCACTTTGCTTTTTTCCACTTTCAAATTTTTCACTGTCAAAATTCTTATCTGTTGTTCCAGCATCCATTTCTCAACAGTAATATATAGTGAGTAATATTCACATCTATGTTGTCAACATACAAGGTTTGGTTTATTTCAGTAGAGTTTCCACTTACAGAAACCCCCTCCACTGACATAAATAATTTCATTCAGATTAGTCAGATTCATCCAGATCAGTGTTTTTTTCTGCAATTTAAAAATGAGATTTATGTCATAAATGTCAGAAGCTGAAAAGAAAGCTTAAAATATTACCTCCTGTTAGTAATTAAAGCAATTGAGCATGTTCTCAAGAAAAAAAACAGAAACACATATATGTAGACATGCAAATGCATAAATATTGTTCTCTATCTCCACTGAATTCTCAGAAAATTTTTACTTCCTGTTGTTCTATTCCTGATGACAGTGTCATAAAGCATTTCATGAAGATTAAATTTCTTAAGCAAAACTATTAACTAAACCTAGAGTTCCTCTGTTTGGCACAAATATAACAAGCTAAAATCCTACTTAATGAGCAAACAGAAAATAAAGAACTAAAATTTAAAGGAACTCAAATATGAAAGATAGATATTGGTTTGCTGCTGCGTTGCATATGCATCACCTATTAACTGGAACTTGAGATTTAATAGACTGCTAGCAATTCTTTCCAGAACATGAAAGAAAACTAATTAAATTCCCTCCATTATTCAAAATCGGAGATGTTAAATTCATAGGACAATTTAAATTCACCATCTATGTTTAGCTGTACAAGCATACATCTTGAGTTTTGTTGGACCAAAGAGGTCCTCTATCCATTGTCCTGAAAGCTAAAACCTGAAAACTGCAATACAAATATTTTTTATTCTTCTAATCATGGACACAGATTGAAATGAACATGTATTTCCTAACACAAATTCAACACAACCAGGCAATGTTCTTAAATTACTCCTTCAATGTAAAAGTACATTGCTTTCTGGCGTCAGACCTCCGCCATGAGTGCCCTGCTCAGCCAAATCAGTCTCCTGGTGCATCTACCTGTTCTCCTGAGTATTAGGACAAAACTTGGTCGTACTCCAAGGCCTGACATGTTGGGTTGACTCCTTTGCTTACCTATCAGAGTTGCCCCCCATGGGAGCCTTCCCAGCAGTTCCCTGACTAAGGCAATATCCTGCTCTCCTTAGGTTCAGAGTCTGTACTCTGCTTCTTGCCTTTCTTCTTTTAGGGTGACTGACACTGCTATTTCAAAGCTACCACAGAGGAGGAAATTATTCATCATCTCATAACCAGCTAGTTTCCTTCATATTAGTCAACAGCAGATCCAGCTATTCATCACCACTTTTTGGCCTTCAGCAAGAATTTATTCCTGAAACCCCACTGAAATCTTTGTGATTGCACCAGCTATTCTAACTTTCTAGCAGCTGTAGTCACCCACGAGAACTGGGATTTACAACTCTGAGATCTGTGTTCTTTAAACACTTTTTTGTTTCCTAATTAGGTGGTCTGTAACAAACTCCTACCACAATGACACCCTCACTGGCCTGCCCTCTGATCCTAAATTCACAAGTCTGATTGTCCCCCATCCTTCTGGAGACCTCAAAAGAGCTGAGCTGCTTTTAGATCTGAGGGCAACTTCCATTCCCTCAGCCCTTCCTTGCCAGTGTTTCTAGAAGTCCTTCACAGTACTCCAGCTGCATGGACTTGGCACAGCATTTGAATCATTCCAACATTGTAGTTCTGTAACCACATACAGCTCTAATTCTCCCTGCTTGTTTCCTAGGATGTGTGCATTTTTTAATCAACATTTGAGGCGAGTGTCCCTTCACATTGTTTTATCATTCCTGAAGTCTTTCATGCTCCTATCAACCTATGCCCTATGTTTTCCAGCTGACCACCTCTTTATTTCACTGTGGTCTGTAATCTCTCATTGCTTCCTTTCCTAGTTCAGGTCCCCATGACCTCAACCCAGAGCTCTGTGATCATTCCCAATATGCTCCTAGCTGGTGCCCATCGGGATGAGTAGCAGCATAGCAGTCTATGGACTGGACAGACCTTGGCAATCTCTCTGCAATTTTCTGGATCCTAGCCCACAGCAAGCCACATAAACCTCCAAAAAGCAAGTGGGGAGCACAGGGGTTTCTATCCTCACAGGAGCAAGCCTCCTACTACTGCCACTTGCTGCTTCCTTCTGATGTTAATGCATGGTGTGTGTTAAGGCTGGCTCTGGTGCCTCACAAGTTATTGCTCTCTTCTCTTACTTCACTTTTGAACTGCAGATCTGGAAAAAGAGCAATCCTACAGTTGCTAGAGAACATACCTTTCCAGCCCTCCTACTGTGGGACTCAATTCACTGTGAAACTCACAGCCTCTGGCTGCCCCTCCCATGTGGTTCAGACTTTTTTATCTCTGGATCCCTATGAAGATCTTGTTAATCTCCTCTTTGCCTTCTCTAATCCTGCCCAGCCTTACTTCCTTGTCCAGGTTGATGGGGACAACACATTTTTTCAGGCAATTTCTACACCTCTACTGCTCTATTTCTCCAGCCTCTCAGGAAGGGTGGCAGGGCTTTCCTGAACATTCCCTTATCCCACATGGGCCCTTTCTCTCTGAACACAGGGCACACTGGACCCTGATCACACATTGCTGTACATTGGGACCACCAGCCTCACCACACATGGGAAGGGGCATGGAACCTGCCACCTCTGCCTGGTCCTTTCTGGAAGCCTGTGGAGCCATCCCGGTGCCATTCTCACAGCTCCCCAGCACCTGTGCTGCCGTGGCAGCATCCACACACCCCCACCAGGTCCCTCCCACCTGGCTACACAGAATAATCATTGATAAATGGTGGATTTATCACATTCATAAACCCTGGATGCAATTTTACTCAGCTACAACACAGGAAATTGGAAGTCTAAATTTTCTTTCTAACTCCATGTGATAATAATTTACTACTAACATACCTGTTTCAGGATTTCCAGCTTGGTTTGTCTCAGTTCTTCATATTTCCATTTCCAAAAAAATAATTCATTTTCCATCTTTTCCATTTCTTTCTCCAGAAATACATTCATTCTAAAAAAGTATTTTAAAATTTAGCATTGTACAATTTTGAGGCTGACAGAACAAAAATTACTTTGAATTTCCTTCTCATAGCTTGAGTCATGCTGCCTTTGTCAATGTTATATCTTGGCTTTTCTAGAAACTTTTATTATCATTGCATAATTAGTCCAAAATATTAATAAAAATAATAGTTAAAGAGAAAACAGAAATCCAGTAGTACAGTATTGAAACTTTAAATGAAATAAAATTTTGGGATAAACTGAAGAAAATTTTACTTCAGTTAGTGGTTCAGGCCACCTAATTTATCACAAGTTTCTTCACATTAGTGAAGATCCTCAAAGAAAACATATTACATCACTTGTATTTAGTACAAACAGCAGATTAAACACACAGGGGGAAATATACACTATAAAGACCAGAAACAAAAGATGATTTATGTTAAGTGTAAAAAAAATAATATTAAAAGATGTATATTTCATGTTTTAAAAAATAATAGCTCCTGGAAGAAACTGCTAGAAGAATTTTAGGAAAATGTAATATTTAGTGTAGAAGTACTACGCCTGTACAATGTGAAAAATATGAAATAGTTGAAAAGAAAATTCTAATACTTGGCAATTAAAGAAACTGTTGTGTGCCACAGTAGTAATATTCTATTTTAATGGAGGCTAACATAATTTTTCAACATTTTTAACAAAGATGTTATTGCCAGGCTTACTAGAACTATATTTTGAGAATATTTGGTTTAAATATTCACATATTAAAGCAAAGTGTATTGGTGGAATTTGTCTGGGACATTTCTATGCAGCAGACTGCAGGCTTGCACAGAGATAACAAGAGTTGCCTCTGACTGGACTGACTCACGTCCTGGAAGCAATGTCAGCTACTCTAATGAAGCAATCCACTATAGTGAAATATCTCCTTCTCTCCTCTTTTATACCTAAACCTAATGCTCTTGAATCAGGGATCTCCTTTTTCTGCCTAGATTTAGTATATAGCACAGCTTATGTTAGCAAGGACCTAGAAATCCCATAACATTACAGTAAGAAAATAAACACCATTACTCACAAAGCAAAATGGAGCAATATGTATTTCATGCCTTTCAACTCAACCGTTTTGCTTTCAAAGTGATGGGATATTTCATTGGAATGATATCATGACTTCATTGGGGAACTAAGAGTATTCTTAGTGGGACATTTAATACAGTGGAAAAAGAAAGCATGAAAGATGGCATTCTAATACTTTGAATAATTGCCTATTGACTGTATTGAATGCAGTAAAAGTCCTCAGAAATGGTCTATTCTGAAAAGTAAAACAGGAATGTACAGTATGTTTTGCTTATTTAGAAGACACTAGTTTTGTTTTGTGTTACAGTAATTAAGTGAGATCACTTCCCTCTGATACCACTAATTGAAAGAAATTATTCTGAGTACATAAAGATTACTATTTAAATAAAGAAAACAAAGAGTGGAAGAAAGAATATAGCAGACATCAGAAGCAACTTACTTACTAGAATCAAGTTCAGAGCATGTTTCATGGATCTTGTAAGGAGACATTTTAACTCATTATCTAATTAAATCACAGAATTACAGAAAATAGTTGAGGTTGAGAGTGACCCCAAGGAGGCCATCTGGTGCAAACCCCCTGCTCAAGCAGGGTTGCCTAGAACTGATTGCTCAGGACCATGTCCAGATGCCTTTTGAATCTCTCCAAGGACGCAGACTCAGCAACCTTCCTGGGAAACCAGTGCCAGTGTTCAGTGATCCTCGTAGGAAAAAAGAGGATTTTTTTGTTGCTTAGTCAGAGCCTTTTGTATCCATTGTCTGCATTACCCAGCCAGTCTTAAGAAGTTCTTCTTTGATATTATCAACTAGCAGTCAACTAGTTTGTGGGCTTTTGGTTTTAGAGGAAATAAACACTTTTAAGTTCAAACAGAACAAATTACTATCTTAAAACTAGAAGACAATTTAGATGAGAACACTGATCCAAAATTACAATCTTGATGACAAAAGATATCTATTTTAAGCAAATGATTATGCAAAATGCTGAGCCACTTATAAGGTTTGTAATTTCCATTCATGCTAATGGACCTCAAATGTGTAATTGATGTGAGCCATTAGTACCTAGTAGAGAATGTTGGTGTGTAATTTTACACTGCAAACCCAAGGCAAGATATTTTTTGAATGTCAAAACATAAATTTTCATCTCTTTACTTTTATTTCTTTTAGACCTTCTTTCCTTTTGTCCTTTGCAAAGCCTGATCTGTGTGCATAAGGTTATGTCAACATTACTGATGATAGCTCTAAGCAGAATGCAAAAAGCAGAAGTCTTCTCAGGGTGAAAAAGCGAAATATCTTACAGAGAGAGTTGGGAAACCAAGAAGGTTACTAGTTAGGTAACTTAGAGGGAAATTCAAACACTGGATTTGCATAAGCTAACTTGACTCTAGAAAAATGCAGTCAGAGTTCAGGGTGCTGCATATAAACAAGGGAACTGCTGAGAAGTCCTCTGCTGTATGAGTAAGATCATACTGACTGCTAAAGTAACCTCTGGCCTTAGGGTTCAAGCTGTCTATTATCTGTTTGCTTTTGATGCAACACAGCTGTGTGTTCTTGGCTCGAGTTCACTGAGAAAATTGCTAAGTTGTGAGAAAGAAGCTGTGAGAAAATACTTAAGCTAGAGCCACACAAGATAAGGGGAATAAAAATGCAAACGGGGTGAGATTGTTGAGATAGTCATTACTAGCAACTCCAGAATACAGGAGTAAAAATACTGACATGAGCAAGAACAAAACCTAAGAGAGAAAACTGGAAATCTGAAGTTGGAAATATGGCAAAATCAGCCAATTCTACAGAGTGGTGGAGACCAACCCTTTCTGAGCTAGCAGGTGACAGCCTGCTTAATACAGATTCATCAGCTATCTCAAGAGACTGGTGGCTATTAGAATACTTATCCTAGTAACATTATTCCTAGCTATTGACTGTCTGCATTGCCAAATATAGTTGCTTCATACTTAGAAGTTACAAATCTTCTGCTTGCATAACATCTCTGCAGGCAGGAAATGTTGCCCCCCTGGAGAAGGAGTTGTTGTACCAATCCCTGCTGTTATGTGGAATCACAGCTCGGTGAGCATTTTTGCTGCCTGAGGTTGGCACTGCCACATGTTGCATGTTATAAACGCGCCCTGGTTCTAACTGTGTGCCAGTAAATTTATTGTCTTATACTGCAGTATAAAATAAATGAATATGAAATTATTCATAAATGAAAAAAATGAAAAAATAAACACATGAAAAAAGGAATAAATGAAAAAATCTGTCTTTGTGAAGTACAGCTAAAAATTGGTTAGAGAGGCATGTGAACAAACAGACAAACCAAAACATATTAAAGTTTTGCCTGAGAAGTGACTAAAAGTGAGTGGAAATATTATCCATTTTCTAAAAGAAAGTTATTATATATGTATGCATACTTCATTGCTGATGAAGTACCCAGGCCCCTAAATATTTCTACCCCAGGAAAATGGGTATGTGAGGCATCAGTCTCCTAACTCACACATATATTTGCTTTCACAGGCAAATGAAATACCTTTCAAGGAGAGAGAGCACGGCCATCTTCTGCTATATGATTCAACTAGAGAATTATTGTATGCTTTCTACAACTATTTAATTCATATAAAAAAGCACATTAAATATTAGTTAGGAATTGAAAGGATTTTTTACCTCAGACCTGTACTATGTACATGACAGTCATTAAATAAAAAGACAGGAAATGTGAAATAAACTGACAGGAAGGAAATTCTTCAGCACAGTTTACCATTGAATACTCTCTGAACTGAAAGTGTTGACTGTATTTGCAATACACAGGGCATTTTCTTCCTTTTAATTTTCTAATTAACTTCAACTGATTTTGAAATTACCATCCCCTGTAATTACAGCCTGAAGTCTGCTACTACATCATCATACATCACATGCTCCATGTTTCCTTGGAAAGTCTTTCTGGTGAGATTCAATCTTTCTCAATTTGGATCATTTATACAGCATAAAACTTCTTTTAGGCCACCAAAATATACATTTAGTATTTATGTCAGGCAAATTTGATATGCTACATAAGTGTACAATAAATCTGTAACTCCCTCTTTGTTACTGGTTTTTAACACAGACTTTGCTACAAGTGAAGAGGTTAACAGAATTTTGCAGCTGATTCATATATTTTGAATTCAAAAACAGCCTTTGCCATTCTACAGTTGGACTCTTTCAAAGTCTGCTGGTAGAGTATATGAAAATTTGTTATTGTGCACAAAGCACTCCAATAACTGGTTATAACATACATTAAATATCACTGCATCAATACCAAATTGCATATTTGTATGGGACACCTTTTATTTAAATGACAGACAAGCCAAAGAAAACAATGGTTCACACTTTGCTGAAATGTTTCTCTAAATTCTTATTAAAGCCTTGCAAATAGCAATGAATAAAGTTTAGAAGATATGAGCTCTAAATGCCAACATCACCATATCTATTTTAAAAACTGTCTTCAACCCCTCTATGAGAATTCCAAAAGTAGGATATATTTTGCACTTACTCTCTTTCCTTCTGTAGGATTTTCCTCATCTCAGCCAAATGCAAATTTAAGATTGATACATGTATTAAATCATTCTCTTTTGTCTTAGCTGTAGTACCCAAACTTATTTCAGGTTCCTCCAAAAAGATGCTGGGAAGTCCATTGGAGAAGAAATTGGGAGGCTTTGGGGTGATTTTTTTGTTGTCATTGCTTTGGTCTTTGTTTACATCCTGAGAAAACAAAAATATGACACCTGAGAAAAACATAAGTGAAGGAAAAAGCCTAACATAGCTCTAGCAGGGCCTACCAAGGCTCTTCTAGACATTTAAGGAATATAGGAGAAAAAAAGTAAATAGGTAACATCTTAGACAATTGGACTGTATATGGGTAGAAGGTGCAAAAATGTCAGTATATTTAAATAACTGTAACTTTGTAATATCTCACAGCTTCTGTTATGAAAAGCTTCATATCCAAAATACTTCAAACATGTCTTTACAAAGGAAATATATTCAATTTCTCTTTTTTTGGCTATAACTCTGGTGAAGACAGAATCTTGGGACTAATAAAACCAGCAATGCAATTTATCCATACAAATAATTTACTGAGAAACTTTACATTAGGAACTCAAACTTTTTATGTAAAGTATGTTGAAGCAGGCTTACACAAGTTTTTCATAAGTAACAAGGTATATAGATATCTATTTTGAAGATACATGTTTTGCATACAAAACACTAGAAAAACTAATATCAAAATTGGAAAAAAATTAAAAGTAAAATACACATTTTTGAGGAAGACTGAATGTCTCTTATAAACAAGTTTCCCTTAGAAATATATTTGCTTTACCATAGCTGAGGAAATTTGTTTAAAATTTAATCTCATTTTAGCAGTTTACTGACAATCCTCTTTCACATCACTATGTTGTTTTGAGTTTTTAGAATAATACCCAAAATTTACATCAGAAAATACTAGAGACCACTGAAAAATAAAAATGTTTCCCATTCACATATAAACTTTCATTTTTTAAGTAGAAAAAATTTTATACTAAGGAAAAATAGTTAAAGTATATTTTGTGGTATTTCCTTCTAATGGCACATTTGTCTGACTGAAAATATGAAAGGTGTTCTTTTTTGGCAAAATTTATTCTTGCTACTAACATTACCTTTTTTGTTTTATTTTTTCCCCAGATTTCACAGGAATATAATACTGTTAATATGCATTAGAGAGTAAAATTTCCAAAACAGAATACATACAGATCTAAGATCTTGGCAATTTCCCTTGAATCAAAGTAAAAACTTTCCTGCTTTCAACAATGCAGGGAAAAACATTTTCCTTCAATGTGTGAAAAAAAATTACCTATATCTACAAATACTGCCATCTATCAGAAAACAAGTAAAGATTTTTACATGGTGCTGTCTATGAAGACTATATAGTGCATTCCAAGGCACAGAATTAAAGGTAGTTAAACATGAACAAATACTTCAATTTTTGATGAATGTACCTGGATCTTTTGTGTAAAGCTAGGAGCTGTCAAAACAATGCTGATACTTGATTTTTAAATTCTATATAATGATTTAATTGTTTTCATTATCAAATAAAAAGTCTTGAACATTTGCAAAAGAATTGCCTACCTCTTCCCACACTTCTGAAGTTCAGAGAGAATTAAATGATTTTAGATTTTAGGTTCTTTAGAAGTCAAGAACCTAATATGCTTTTTTGGAGGGGAGAAAGAATGTAAGTATACAAAACATGATTAATTCAGACAAGAGAGGTAACCTGTTACCGTAAAACATGAGAGAGAATCAAAACAATATGGTAAATTATTGGATATAACAGTCTGCCTCTGTTCCTTAAGTGTCTAATCTAGTGTGGAAGGGTATGAATTGTTTTCTTTATTTTTCTGGATTAGAAATATTTAGATGGGTGGGTCTGGGGGCTGAAGGGTTTTGCTAGTGAATGGATCAGGCAGTATTTTGGTCAAAAATCTTGAAAAATCCCATTTCTACATAAAAATCCATACTTTATCACGTCTTCATGAACCACAAAAAATATTTCCCATTCTTTACCTTCTTTGTGTCTTCTGCCCCAGTAATTTTGATGATTTTGGTTAGGTCTTTCGGAGGTTCTGGTTCCAGAAACATTAATAGGCTTTGGTCTTTTTTAATACAGGATATTTCTGAGCAATAGCATTCCGTTTTCCAAGCAGTTCCATTTTCTAAGTTTTCCTTCTCACTTACTAAATCCTGATTTATTTTTTTAAGCACACTTAGCTCTTTTATGACACTGTCTAGTTTGATTCTCAATTGTCTTGCTTCCTCTCGTGCCTTATTTCTTTCTCCTCTAACTTTGCTCCATTTCTCCCTCCAATTAGCAGTGCAATCTGACCACCAGCGCATGGTCTTCTCCATTTGGGCAGCTCTGGCTTTGACTTCCTCCAGTTCCTGAATTTTTACTGCTTCAAAAATTTCCCAATCACTGCTGTAACTTGTATGCATATGTGCATAATGAGGTGAATTTGGGTAGAAACTTTGGGATGGAAGATTTGAATGAAACAGATGGTCACCTGGTTGCCAACATCTATCTAATTTATCAGGTTGTGTTGGTTGGGTCCCAAAAACCTCTATCTCTTCCATTTGTTTCTGAATGGAGTCTAAATTAATGCTTTGATTCATCATCTAATTTCACTCCTAAAAAAGACAAAGACAGACAATAATTTAGCTTTTAATTAATTATAATGTATGAATAACCTTCAACAGTTGGGGTTTTTACTGTTCTAATAGAGAGTTAATGATGCTGCTCATGTTTTGGAAATGTGCTTTATCAACAAGAAATATCTATTCAAGTATATTTTCTTTAATACTTTTTGAGTACAGCATAAACAGACATATCTATTATTTGGCTAGGATTTGTTTGCAAAGGAAGAGTCATTAAATAATCATAGTGCTCTCAAAAATGTTTGAGCCAAAAGAAAACAGACAAAAGCTTTCTTCCTTCAAGAAAAGACTGAATTGAATCAATATATATTTTAAATATCTAGTAAGAGGAAGTTATTTGTCTAGAACTACAATCACAAATTACTTGCCTTCTTTCCCAAACTGTGGAACTTCATATTAGGCAAAACTTGCCTTATAATTTGCATACCTAAGAAAAAAAAATATTATCAAAACCCCTGTGACCTTTGGATTTCCTTTTTTCAAGATAAAAATCAAGTTTTTATAGGGGGCTTTATTTTGCTGTCTGCATTCCAGAAGATTTACACATAGTATATTCTTATATTATTCTTGAAAGTGTAGCACTATCCTTATTACTGTACTGTACCGCCTACCTGGCAGTGGTATGACTCAGCTAGTAAATCCTGCTGCATTCTTTTTCATTATTTATCTTTTGATTATTTATTACTTATTTGGCCTAGAAGAAAAACAGTTTCTCAGAAATTGCTTCCCTACCCCAGTGCTGAGAAAATGCTGATGTGGACAGTCTGTAGAGACTAGCCACTTATATCTCCTTGGTTTTTTTCATCTTGGTTATGTAAATCACAGCAAGCAAACAAAAAATTCAGACAAATAAATGAACTTAAGAATCTTACTACTTCAATAGAAGACTAAGTTGTTAGAAGTTAAAAAGAAATTGCTTTTGTATTGTGATATCCATTTGTAAAAAAAATGTTTATATGTTACAGCAACTAGTGCTAACACCTGCATTTGAAATGCAGAAGGCCCATGTTGCTAACAAACCACTGAAGAGTAGATAGTTTTGGCAGTATGATTCAGTTATGTCTCATTTCAACTGAATAGAAGCTTTTGCCTGTTTTGTTCCAGTTTTCCAGCTGTTTTCAACTTTTCCATGATTATCAGGTCATTTATTTGCCATTTGTTAGAAGCTTATGGAGAGCTGTTGTAGTGGAGTACAGATATGAGAGGAGGAAAAGGACAATGAAGGACTCCCAGTTCCCTTCATTATCACTGTCTGGTGTAGTACCATTGAGCCCCACAACAACACTACACAGATGCAGCAGAGCTGCTGCCAAAGCTTCATCAAGGTTGAGCCTTTCTTGTTTCTTGACCTATTTCCAGCAATTTAATTTGAATAAGCCTAATCCAAAATACAAATATATTGCCACCTAGAAACTTGTATGAGGCCCAGTCGAGCCAAAGTAACTAAATATTAAACTCTTGCAGTCAGTTGTTAATTTAATTTCTGGGTCGTAGTAATTCTTTTGTTTCCTAAAGCTTTAATCAAAAAAACCCCCAATCAAACAAAACCACAGTAAAATTTAAATACATAATAATATATAAAAAACATGTTACATAATGTAATAAATACATAATGAAATAGTTGAAACTTTTGGATTTTAAAAAAATACAATAAATTTTCTTACTTTTTTTGTGCCTGCCCCAAACTAGTATATATCTACAGAAACATTTATTGCATCTTTCATGATCAGTAGGTTTTTTCAGTGGATTTTGCTAGCTTCTTTGCATATTCATTAAAAGAAGAGGAACATGGGGAATGCACAGTTTACAAATCTTAAAAGATGGAGAAATAAGAACGTTAATATTTTTCTTGGACTGAAAATTTGAAAGACCTGAGAATTATTTATGAATCAGAATAGCCTGTTGCTGATGTTTCATTACAGGTTTGAGGTGATGTTGTCATGTGACATTCAGTAAGGTTTCCAAAGCTGGAGAAATGTTTAAATCACAGATCACAGGATACTGAAAAGGAAACATTGTTCATGAATTCTTGCTTCCCTCCATTGTGATGGCTCAAGTGTTCTTGAGGCTGGGACACTGCCAGTCAGACCAAACTTACAGCTGTAACAATTGAAGTAGGCTTGTACAGTAAGCTGGTTGTCTTTTAGGCTTCTAATCATTTTATGATAGGCTGAACTTTGCCTGCACTTTTCAGCATGGATAGATGATGCCAACTCTGTACCTAAAATTCAGAAAAATTAAGAATTAAAAGTAGTCATTCCTCCTCCAGAAGACAGAAGTGCTCTCTCACTCCAAAGTGGTAAAGAAACGGTGCTTTTCTTTGTATTGATTTCCCTATCTCCTTTTCAGAAATTCTAATCAAAACAGGTTTTTTAGATACCCTCTTTAAGATTGCAAGAGATGGAATAAAATATCATTTTTTCATTAAAAGAGACAGATCTCAACACAACCCATTTCAGTGGATGGCTGACTCAGGATAAAACCAAAAAACAATAGAAATAAGTGAAATAGGTAACAGGAATTTTATTAAAAGTATGAATTATGAAGATTTGTGCTTGTCTCTATTTTTAAAGACATGGACTAAAACATTAGCTTGAAAGGAAGCAAAGTTTTAAAAATTAAAAAAATGTGTTGATTATTTTAAAAGTTCTGAAACTGTCAAAAATCTCACAATTCCAGAGGGACGATTAGGATGGACTTATTTTATCTTATATATAGTTCATATCAAAGTCTTTCATGTTCTCAAAAATACTGCACTGATGAAACTATAATCAAAACAAGTCCAACAGTCCAACTGAAGACTGTTTTAATATTGAATCTGTTGATATTGAATCTTTAATCATCTCTGTAGTTATAATGGTATTTAAAAATTATAATCATTTTCTCTGGTTTATGACCACCTCATAGAAAACATCATATATGTACATTGATCTCTGAAAACTCTTATCTATAAAATATTATATAATTATACATATTATATATGTTCCAGGGGGATCAAGAATAATTTTTAACTTGTACGTTAAAGATAATTCAAAGAAGAAAGGTCCATGCTAATGTTAGACACAAATCTCTTAACATCAGAAATATCACAAGTCTAAAATGGACAAAACAATACTGTGTAGAGTTAGTTTTAAAGTCACTACTTGAGTTTGCAGCAACAGACATGCTAGCACAGCATATGGAGCTCAGTGTACCTAATTACTAGATGAAAGATAATTGGATGGAAAGATAAAATAAACTTAGAGAATTGGTGAAAATGGAGGTTTTCTGATCAGTGAAGCCTTCTGATCATTCCACTTTTAACAGCTGAGTGATAAGAAGGAACACAACATCCCTTTAAAGTTGTTTTCCTTAATGGAATAATTTAAAATAAGCATGAACAAAATATATGAAGCAACATTCATTGTGTCATTTGAGTGAGGTGTGATGATAGAGTGAGAACAGAGTGATGATAGTTCTCAGAGGAAAAAAAGACATTTGGTGAACACAGCAAAGAACATGGGTCTGAAAGATATTTAATTATACTGCAACCTTTTCTATTTACCTAATGATCCTGAACACCAGTAAGAAAGAGAAGAGCTCTTGATTTATTTTTGCCGCCAATTGTTTTAGGTAAACAGCAGTATATTCACCCTTGGTGGCACCGTTAAACAAAATCACCAGGAGAGAAAAGAATTATTGCACTTTTTTCATGTTAATACCTGCTCACTGAACTCAGCTTTTTCAGTCAGTTCAGTAGCTAGAGCAGTGCTTGAGGATACAATTTCAACATCCTTTTTCTAACTGCATGACTTAATCTTTATTTACATGTCTCTTAATTATTAAGATGTCAGCCAAATTTTTAAGGTATTCCGTCTTTAGAGAAAATGTCTGCTTTAGATTAAACTAGTTAATTTTCTTTTGTCTAATCTATAAATTGAATAGGAAAAAATGAATCATAGAACTCAACATGTTCTTTTGTAAGTGCTACTGGAAAGCCAGAACTTTCTATGGTATTGCTGTAGTTCACCCATCAACAGACCCTGACATAGGGAGAAGGCTTTGAGAAAATGGGTGGGGGTGATGTGGTCATTATGGGAAGAATATAGGAAGTGATTTAACTCACTCCCTGAAAACTTGGCTGTTTACTAAGGGCTGCTAACTACCAAGCGATCAACTCAAGAAAAGGAGATCAAATTTTGTGTGTCTGTTCCTGTTTTCCTGTTGTAAAGTTGGTTTTAATTAATAACCCTTAGGGGTCCCACCCAGTGGGTAGATAAAAAAATATTGCCAAGTAAATGATTGAAATGTATGGTGAAAAAAACATCACACTGGAAAGCAATCAATGATATTGCTCAGTCTAAAAACATACCCATGAAAATTGCATCTAGTTTCCCAACTCTAAACATCCTGGCAATATGCAGGTAGGAGGTTGATAATTTGGTTAGAAAAAATATAGCACAAAACTCTGAGGCAGTACCTGTTTACAGGAGTGGCTTAGGCACACAGGGACATAGGATTCATTTTAACAGACAATAAGAGAGGATGTCAAAAAAAAGGACTGGTGAAAGTTCTGGCGAAACAAGTTGAATGTTTGTGTCATTTTTTTTAAACAATGGTACAGCACATCACCAACATTCTACCAACTTCATGGAAGGTAAGCTAATCTGGGAAACTTCTCATGTGTGTTACAACAAACACCTGGAAGGTGGAAAGAAATCCTTACAGGAGGAGAAATAATGGTGCTCAGAATATATTCCCTGCCTAAGCCATCGCTGGTCTCACAACTGCCTTAAGCCAGTGGTTTGGTACTTCTCCCTTATTCAGAGAAATATAATCTTAGCATCAATAACATTTTAAGAATAAAGTAGAACAAGCTGGGTTTAGGTCAAATCTTGTACAATGGATTTTCCAGCCACTGCATCAGCCTTAAAATAGTGGGAGAGTAGATCAATGGAATAAACTACTAAACCAGCAAATACACAAGAATGGATCTATTAATACTGCATGGGAATCATGTCTGTGAGAAGTTGTAAGTTGGCTAAACAAGTGACAAACTCCCAGAAGAAGAACCACAGATAAGGAATTCATATCAGTAGCTGCCCAAAATCCTGTTAAAATAGAAATGAAACCCTTCTGAAGTCCATATAATGAGGTTGCAGTTAAACATACAACTCAGGGGTTATCCATGTGCCTCTCCTTTTACAATGAAAAAGGGAACAAGTTGAAAACAACTGAGGTTTGGATTATGTCCAAGACCCGAGTGTCTTCTCTTGCAGAAAGTGTGACCCTCCTGCATCACCATGGCAACACTGATAATTGGAACATATACCCAGAACTTCTGTATAACAGATCCTGCATTTTGGAACAACTCAGGTATTGCAGATCCATTATAAACCAACCTTTAAACTAGATACAGAAGGAATTCCATCTGCAGCATCACAAGGGCATATTGACAGTGGGTGATAATGTTACATAACCACTAAGATCCAAAGTTAACCTGACATTACCTACATGTAGTTAACACTGGATATGAAGCTCTACATGGTTGTGACCACAGGGTGAAAGGGGTACTGCAGGCATGTAAGGAAACTAATCATGTACTAGTGGCCCAGAATACTTACAGCATGTGTACACAATGAAAAAATACACAGCAATGATTTCATAAACATTCCTAATAATCACTGTGCAAATAAATGTAAATGGACAAAATAAAGCTACCATGGCTCATGGCTGTGTATCTTAAAAACCAATCCAGCCTACTTCTTACCTAAGTGCCCTTCACTTAATGCAGTTCCATTATGTACAAGAACCTGTGATTATGGCTGAAAAATTAATTACAATGAACATACATTGAACATAAACAATGTATACACTCCTGCAAGGAATGAAACCTGTACTGATTACAGTGACCATCTCTATGATGGTGGCTACAAAGTCATTGGCCAAAAGGACATGGAGGTTAAAGAGATATTAAAAATCTATTGGGTGAAATTGCTATATGAACTGAATTAAATTGATACTAAAATCCTACCAAATAAATTTCTTGATATTGCAAGACACTGAAGCTAGGATAACCAAAATGACTTGGAAAACCCTTAGAGAAACAAAAAGTAAAAATATGACAATAATGAACATACAGCTGATCCTAAAGTCTGACACATGCTGAGAGCACTGCCAATGTGAGTGGTCAACGGATGAGCAGCCTGTACATAGAACTCAAGGGATAGGAAGAGCTAAGGGTGGATATTATCTGCAGCCAACAACTTCTGCATCTTCAAATGGGAGTGCTACAGACCACACTTCTGAGCTGGAAAGTGTAAATGCCTGAGCTTATCCCCAATATTTTTGTAGCAGAGCTAACAGCAGGCTGACTGATGGGGCCTTTGTGCTTTCCAGTGTGGTATGGAGACATTAGCTCCTCAAGAGAGGAGAAAGAATGAGCACTGGCTTTGACAGCTTGGTAACTAGTTTGTTCATGGAAAAAATACAATTTAGAGAACTTATAAATAGGAGAGCTTGTTAATTAGGAAAATAATGAATTAGTGAGTTCATGTGTTGGACTACTCTGTACAAAGATGATTCCACCATTGTTTGATGTCTTTATGTTTTGGTGGTGTTCTTTGGGACAGAGGACTTTTTTAAAATGGTTTATTTTTTTTTAATGAGCTCATAAGCTCATAAAATAAAGTTTAATTTACAAACTACACTGTGCTGTAAATTTGAAAGATCCAAACAGACCATGACATAATACTCAGATTGTCCTACTTCATGAAAATTAAAAGATAGTGCATTCAGGACTTTTTAATGCACATCCAAAGATGATTCTGTTAATTTTTTTCCCACGGCTATAAAAAATATATATTAGCAATATTAAACCATATGGTAAATCTTTAAGCTATGTTGTTTCCAAACATTGTATTCCTTACATGTGTCATAACTAAAAATCAGCCAAAAAATGGCCGGAAGAGACAAATAATGCTAATTGTTTACTTCCTATTAGGAGTTACGTGATAATTTTTCCCTCCTCCTCATACTTCTCTAGTTTCCTGTTAACATAGAAATATCAATAAAGATCTAATTTATATCTAAAACCTGATTTATATCCTTCTCATGTCCAGTAACTAAAACCAGTTATGCTATGAAAATGACAAAATATAAAGTTTTGCTTTTAACTTCACAAAGAGAAGTGTTGTGTGGTTTGTCAGGTTTTGTTTCAGTGAGGGGTTGTTGTTGTTGTTTTGCACTTTTTTGTGCAATTAGGAAATCTTAAAAATACCTGAAAAAAATGGTCTTAAGACATCAATTTGGATAGTATGATGTGTTAAGTATCTCTTTGAGATAAAATGAAATCATAGTGGCAATTCATTAATGTCCTGATATGCAAGACTGAAATTATGCAACCTCATTTTCCTTCTATAACATAGCATCTGCCTGAACATTTTAAGAGCAAGAGACAATGTCAGGCCTAAATCTTAGTTTCCAAGTTCTTTAATTGTCAAAGTTCCTAAAGGACAGGATAAAGACTCAAATGCTTTGCCAAAAAAAAAAAAAAAGCAAATAGAACGGAAGAACATAAACCAAAAGTATTTGAGAGGTTTTAGAAGAAACAGTAAAGAGAAAAGTGCTAAGTTCCGCACTTCTTATAGGTCTGATGAAATTTATAATCTTGGGAGCCCAGAATATCACTATTTTTCTCATTGTTTCTTTATAGTATAGACATCTTTGCCTTGAAAACAAATTAATAAATTTAATATCAGGAGACACTAAAAAACTCCAGAGCAGAAAGGTATAGGACCAAATATAAGTAAGCCCTTCATAGTAGAATCTATGTAAAACTGGAGTCTGATTCCACTTCTGAGTTGATCAACATCAGATGATGAGATGGAATAATATGACAGACAGGGAGGGCAAAACAGAGACTCAAGTTTCAACTTTGCATTCTATTAAAAAAGCCATAAACAAAGTTTGCCAGCTACTCTATCACGCCTAAAAAAGTAAAAACTAGAAAGTAACTTTAGGAAAATAGTAGTTCTTCAGGGAAGAATGCATTTTACTATGATACAAAACATTGTGACAGACAGGCGTTTCTGAAGTACCCCCAGAAAGTGCGTCATTATATTTGTTGTCCATGTATAGCTAAATTCCTGGGAGAAGAGGTAAAGGATGGGCAGCAAAGATAGTGACTGAAAGACAATAAACCACTTAAACCTTAAGATGAAGCAGTAAGTGAAAGGAGGACTCAGAAATGGTTAAACTTTTTTCTATTTTAGTAGCCTATCCAGAAACCAAAGGAAAATATAGCAATCAGCATAATGCTGAAATAAGCATTTTACACTATGCAACAGGAGTAAGCATACTGCTTCTTGATATTCCAGTATCCATTGTGATAACCAAAATTCTCTGACTCCAGAGGAGGAATCCTTTCTATTATTAATAGTAGTTTGCTTCTCCTGAAGGTTTTAATAATTCACTTGAAGGCATGTGAGGTAAAATTGCATATATATAATTTATATCTTCAAAAAAACCCAAAACATGAAGTAGCCCTAACTGGCCCTCAGGCTGGCCATGCCAGTCACGTTGCCAGTTTGTCCTCATTTGCTATGCTTTTTCACAATCTATTTTAATCATTTGAAATAAGATTTAAAATTCCAGGTGTAAGTTGTCTCACTCATTTTAGAAAAAAATAAATCTCTAGTGTGACAGAAATTTTTGTAAAACAAAGGCATGCCATGTAGAATTCCTAAATATGATACTCTGAGCAAGGGGGATGATCTCTAAAGTCCCCCCAACATGATTCTCTGAGCAGTGTGATTTCTGAAGAGCTCTAGAAGCCTGTTCCTCCCAGTTTTAGCAATGTTGCCATGACATCCAGTAAATAATGAAAAATTAAGATCACAAATTGTGAATCTCAGAATATGTAAGTATTAGCCAAATGGGTCACAAAACACCATGTAAGTAGGGAAGAGCCATAGGAAATAAGCTCCTTTTGTGACAACACTGATCTGCCTTAAAAGCAGCAATTCTGTGCTCTTGTCAGGAACCAGCTGTAAGGGACATAGAAAAGAAGAAAAAAGGCTTTTCCTCCCATATCTATTCTGCCAACAGAAACTGAAAATATGAGAACATATGTATGAAGGAAAGGGGTGAACAAGACAATCAGGCGCTCCCAGATACTTCCCAGGCTGAAGGTCAGTTCTAAGCACGGGGGGAAACAATCCAGAATAAACATGCCAGTAACAGCAACAATTAGTGTCTTGCAGGAAACATTTACTTCTTCATAAAGTTTCACAAAATTTTATATTTGGACTGATGCTTTTATTGCAGTGATTGCCTATACCATGTTTCATCTAACCATGAGGTATTATAATGCGAGAATTGCTCCTGTAAAACATAGTGAAAATTTCCATGCCAATAGGAGAATTTGACCACAGGATTAGTATAGCTGATGTGGCTTGAGGCTTTAAAACTGAGTGGTTACTTCTTTCCACAGAATAAAACACCCCTAGGTAAAGGGAATTTGTTCTATTAAGTTACACTAATACAAAAGGTGTCAACAATTAAAAGCAGTAATTTAGGACAAGATTTTTTTCACAGCATATTTTACATTATTGTTGCTGGTGGGGGTCAGGGCTGTCTTAAAGCTTGCTCAAAATGAAATGCTGTAATTCTCTCTGAAAAAGGATGCACCAAAAAAAGGACGTGGTCCACTTCACTGTGGTCCTATGTACATTTTTTCCTTTTTTCTTTTTACGGTTTTCTCTCCATGTCTAAATATCCATTTTAAAATAAAATCCTATTCAGCGTTTCAATTGTTTTTTTAAACACATGCATACAATATATCTTGTTTAATATTATACAGATTATATACATAGTGTACATACTATATATACATACTAAAAACATATTATTCATAAAAAAGACAGTTTGGAAGGTAGTCACAGATTACAATAAATGTAAAGACTAAACAAATATTACTCTTTTTTTTGTTTGGCTGCCAATTTTAATAAACTTTAAACAGTTTGGATACTATTTCTTCAGATGAGAACCAAAATTATGTACTCTGATCTAGGTCTACTGGGTAATACAAGTGATTACATATCATTGCAATATCTTTCAAAGTCTTTTACAGCAACAAGCTGATCTTTCTTCACATCTTTGAAGTTGTATTCAAATCCTTAGGGTTAAATATGGGTAACATAAATATTTGTACATAGAGATGTTGTCATTTACTACCCATAAGGCCAAAAGAAGCTCTGAAGTACTGCTTTAAATATAATTTACAGTAACTTCATTTCCCCAAGAATGTTTTGTTTGGTTACACACTTTCATAACATTTCACCCATATCTTTTGTACATTCAAGTCTGTAGTATTGATTCTCAGCCACTACAGTTGAAAAAACATATTGTATAATCAGATTATGCAGGGAGGGAAGGGAGTGTGTGTGACACCAACAACTTTCCCAGACGGTCTCAAAAAGAGCTAAGTAGAAGCTCAATCATAACCAATCATAACCCAACTAAACTTGGTAGCTGTGGCATTTGAGACAGTTTGCTTGTCTAGCTCCCCTTTGAGATTTGATTATAACATTTTACGAGGATATGATTAATGAAAAAAGAGGCAAAATAAACCTTCTAGGTAGTTAGGATAAGTATGAACTCTCAAAGTTTTAGATCCTTTCAGAGTAAATGACTTACAAACAGGTTTACAAAACCTAATGTAAACTGCTGAGTTAAACAAGTAGCCATGTCCCCTAAATTCTAATTTAATCTCAGTGATTCTGTGTGAAGATGGGTAATCTCCATGGAATATATTGCCTGAATTATTATTAGGAAAAACAGATTATGAATCAGCATATTAACAATAACTTCAATTGAGAACAGATTTGGAGTGTATTTAAAACGAGGCAACGGTTAATTCATACAAAATAATTCATATCAGTTAAACTTCTGGTCTAATAGATATCTTCTAAATAGCATAGAGAGATTTCTTTAGAACAATAGTATCTGTTCAAACTTGAAACAAGTAATTGCTTCAGAAGAATAGGGTTCACACTGTTTACTACTAGTTCACTATACTGAAGCACTATCTTAATGCTTATAGCTAAAGATACAAGAGAACTCCTCCTGTGATTTACAGAAATACCTACAGACATCTTGTTCTGCAGGCCCAATGAAATTTACTCTAATCATATTAAAATGGTATGGGTATTTTTATTTGCTTGGTTTGTTTTTCAGCAATTCCACAGCTAAGACTAAAATTAACTGAGTGCATGAGTCTTCCTCCTCTGTTTACACAGAAAGCAGAGTAAATTAGTTTCAGGGAGTGTTTAGCACGACAAATATTTTTAACCTACATTGAAATGAGTTGCAGTGCTAACAGGGTCATTCCCTTTACTGGGAACAAGTAGGATAAGCAGCTAACTTCTTACCCCACTCAGCTTAGTTACAAAAGAGCCAGTAGTCATTCACAATAGAAAATCTCAAAAGACTCAGCTCGCTCCGAGTTGCCAGGGTGTTATTACACACTGGTTATGAGCTCAGCCAGTGCACACATGCACTGTCTTGCTTATACTGACAGGCAGCCCTCTAACGTGGCAGAGAAGAGTATCTTGCATGGATTTCCTCTGAACTTTTTCAGAAAGAGGGAAGACTCTTCTGTAGGGAAATATGTAGGGAAATAATACCCAAGGTATATATCATCCACAAGCTTAGATCTGCCTTTGAGTATGTAAGTCATAACTGGTCTTAGAAGTCTTTACAAGCATTAAAGCCAGCTGTAAGTTAAAAGTCAAAGACGACAAGAAAACTAAAAACATCTCATTCAGCTGGTAATTTTCATTCAGGGTATTAGTTAAACAATTTAAACTATATGAAATATTAATAACTGCAAATAAGCTACAAATAAGCTTATAGCACACAATTAAAACAAAAGACCATTGTATCATGTTGAATTCTCAAAGGTTAAATTCCTTTCCCAGCTATTGATGGTATTAGCATTCCACGATTTCATGTTTCATTTACTTATGTTCAAAAGCCAAATCCACCTCCTTGTGAGAGTCACTGTAGCTTCTTATTGAATATAGTTGAGGAGGCCCAACTACTCCCAAACATAACTGAGGATTTCATAGATCTGTGGGATTTTTAGCACATTTTTAGATTAGGCTACAGGTCAGGTCAGCTGGGTTTCTTTCAGCCTCAAAAGTGAAAAAAGGAAACTGAAGACAGACTAACCATAATGAAAAGCACTTTACTGAACAAGAATTAGGTCAGATGCAATGCTAAAACATGTTCATCCAAACAGAAGAGATCATTTAAATGTATAGAGAAGCTTCATTATTTAGACAAAATCATCACAAATTTATTTTCTAGAGTCTGTACTTCAATTCTATTTTCTTCTGAGTTACTCATTTGGAAAGTGACCTTGAACTGGATAGCTTCACTTTCATTTACAGGCTTTTTTATCCCACTGAGTTGAGGGGGTCATGTTTTGTTTTGGACGTTTTTCTGGTGTGGCTTTTTTTGTATTTTCTTTTCTTTCTTTTATTTTATTTTCAATGAAGCGTGAAGATGTAATGGCATATCCCTGAAAAAGTTAAGTTTCTAATCCTTTCCTATACTCTTGAGAAATTCTTCAGAGTTTTAAAACCCTTAACAGTATCTTAAAACCATATGCTTTATGATATGAGAGATCAAGAATTGTCTTGTTAGAGTTTAAGTCATTTATGATGCTTTCCTATTCAAAACATGACCTACTTTTAAAGGAAATTTCATAACACTGGGAGTAGGGAAAATTTATCACAAATATCTGATGATTTGTTTCAGACCAAGACATAAAACATTCCAATGCTTATTAGGACACAAAACAATTTTTCTTCAAAACACTACTCAGAGTCTAGAAACAAGTGATTTTCCCAGCCACATAAGCAGACAAGTAAGAACACTCATGAATATTTTGTTTTCTCTGGGTCAGAGCATATCCCTTTGGCTGGTTCAACTACTCTGATATAATTGTATCAGAATTGACAATTCTCTTGTGCAGAGATGTTTTTGGTTTCATCAGAACAGTTTTAGAAGCCATATCTTGTATAATTAATGCTTTTTAGAATGTTCCTTACAAAAAGATTGCTACTTGGACATTTATATGTAATTATTCTTGTTTTTCCCTAACCAGTCTAGTATTTTAACACCATCTCATGTCTTTCAATAGCTCAAGGACTTTGATTTTGTGTGATTTAATGCTGTAAGATATTATCCCACAATGATCCCAGTTCCACTAAATCATCCTTGAGGGAAATGAACAAAGGAGTAATCCACATTGTGACTTTTACCTGGATTCCACAGGTACTAGAGTGGTCAAATAAAATAAATCACTAAGTATCATCTGTTGTATCCTAGATGTCACTTAAACACATAGAGAAGCATGTATAGTCTCAGTGCCCACTTGCTCTAGGCCAATATGTAGTCCCACTAGAAGAGAATAAGTTATTTGAATAATTGGTGACTACTCAGCATGGTAGAAGGGAAGCTGGCACACTTTTGCAAAAATGGACACCTACAAAACTTATGGAGAAACATCTAAGTCAACTGAAAATACATATAAAAAAATATTCAAAACAATAGGAGCTTTCACAAAAATTCCTCCCTGGTATTCCTCCAGTAATGTGATTGACATTAAATATGAATGGGCTTGGTAAAAAACCCAGTCTTATTTAACTCAGTGTAAATCAAACCTGGATGACTTAAGTAGCATGAGCAGAGAATCAAGCTTTTCAGGAAGGATCATTTTTATAATTAATCCGTAAATTAAAGATCATTGTATGGATAAAAAGAAAATAGGAGGGAACAGATTAGCTGAGTCATTGGAACAGGCTTCCCCAAGTTGTGGTTGTCCCATCTCCAGAAGTGTTCAAGGCCAGGTTAGAGGGAGCCTTAAGCAACCTTCTATACTGGGGGGTGAGACTGGGACTAGATGATCTTTAAGATCCCTTCCAACCCAAACCTTTCTAGGAATCTATGATTACATGGATATCAAATTTGTACACTTCAAATGATTCCAATATCTACCTGTCTGTCCAATATCTATCTATCTGCGTTGAAGTAAACAACAGTAATTAAAGCCTGTTCATTAACAGCTCCTTTCGTGCATTCATTTTCAAGTGATTTATTTTTCAGGTTTACCTGAGGTTACCATTAGTATTTTATACTTAAGGTGAAAGAGCAGCCTCAGTTCAAAGCTGGCTACATGCAAATACACAAAAAAACACCCTCAGACATATAATTTCACATTTTTCAATTTCAATTTTTTGTAGATGTCTCTGGAAGAGATATGACTAGTTCTATTAATGATACCTAATATATTTTTGAAATTTATTTATCTTCATTATTTTATGCAAAGAACTGCATTCAAAACCACAAAAGTAACTTTTCTAACAACACAAGAATTCTAAACTAAAAACTAGGACTCTAGCTAGAGGATTATTTATAGCAGAGTCTGCTTGATAAAATGTTTGAAAGAATCAGTGAGAACTTATACAAACAAAATGCAGCTATCTGGATAGTCAGTAGGAAGTCCATTAGTACTATTTTCTATATCTGCTTATTAAACTTAAGAACATTGCTTTTGGAATTTGACCCTTGGTTTTCATTGCTGAAGGATCATCCACAGTGTATCACACTATATCTGATGTTTGCCTTTAAAATGATGACAGACTGAATATATTTGTCCAGCATCAACAAATCATAGTATCAAAAAATATATTTCATTGCATTAGAATAAGAGCACACAGCTAAGAATGCATTTTTTCTTATCCCATCTTCAGATATTTCCTGAAGGAAGTTAGGATTATACAACTCATTATTGAGTTGCATAACTTATGAAAACAGAAACACCACGAAAACATTGCTTTCCAACAAAAAAAAGCAGTACAAGCTTCTGCAAACTCATAATAATATTATCATGACCCTTATGTACATAATACCACCCCCATAAAAAGGTACCAAAGTTTCATTAGTTTATGCCATTGCATATGCATTTCACAAAGTAATTTTAAAAAGGTTTTCAGTAGTAAAACTGTATAATCTGTGAAACTTCTGCATTTATATTAATTTCTAATCAAAACTAAGAAATAACTTCAACAAACTGTCACTTAGACAATTTTAAAAACTTACCTGGTTATAGTAAGCAAGCATTCTGCTACACTTGAAAAACAAGTTATGTTCAATAGAATGTTAGGAGTAATGCTACATGATAGTAGCAAAAAACATAGAAGAATCCAGCTAGATATAACTTAGGCACATATTTCAAATACTTTTTTCTAATCTTCAGTACTTTTTCTGGGCAGTTCAGACTGTTTTACTCCTTACCATCAGCATAATGGTAACTCATACTTTGTCTCTGGAGAGATTTATAGAAATTAAACATTAAACCCACAAGCTTAAGACCCCTTACCTTCTGAGTTTGCTGGGCTCCTCTTGCTTCTCAGTGTAACAGACACATGTGTAAACAACAGAATTTCCTGCATCCTTTTCTCATCTGCACTGTACTGGGACTTGGCCAATTGGATTATTTACAGCATTAAGGCCACTCCACAGTAACTTGAAGAAGATTCTCATTGGTCAGGCATTATCAAAACTAAAACCACATTTTTCATTTAAGTACAAGTCATTTATACAAACCATAACTTTTTGCCATATTGTTGTTCACTAAGCATTATTTGTTCAGTGAACAACACTGAGCAAATTATGTTATTTCTCCTTCCGTTTCTAAACTGAAGACTCTGACCCTAGTCCCCCAAATATTTTGTGTAATATTAAATTAGTTATTTGAATCACAGTACTAAGCACAGGTCCTAGTATTCAAACAAATTGGTTGGATTTTTATGCCACTACTTGCTCCTGCTAGCCCTCCTGAGTTTTAAATAGCCTAGAATAAGACTAGTTTTTCACTCAGCTGGATGATATAACCTTGAAAATACGCGTACTTTCATAATTAGCTCTGCAATTAGTCAGGGGCTCTTGGAGGTTATTTGTTATTTGAATCACAGTACTAAGCACAGGTCCTAGTATTCAAACAAATTGGTTGGATTTTTTATTAGTTATTTGAATCACAGTACTAAGCACAGGTCCTAGTATTCAAACAAATTGGTTGGATTTTTATGCCACTACTTGCTCCTGCTAGCCCTCCTGAGTTTTAAATAGCCTAGAATAAGACTAGTTTTTCACTCAGCTGGATGATATAACCTTGAAAATACGCGTACTTTCATAATTAGCTCTGCAATTAGTCAGGGGCTCTTGGAGGTTATTATGAAAAACTGCAGTATTCTAGATTATCAGAGAGGTGAAAAGACCAAGGCAAAGAAAGTTAGGAAAAAACACCCAAAAACTTTGAAAAGCTCTTTTTTACAGTTACATATTACAATTTAAGGTAAGAATTATTTCTTTCTGGCATACAAACTCCAATATTTTTGTAACCAACATGACAAAGCATGACACCACTGTCTCAAGCCTGATATAACAGGCTACGCAATTGGCAGGTCCTCAAGGCATAAAACTGATACAGTTAGACACAGATGGGGTGATTTGCCATAGCTTTGAAAAGCCAAATATCCAAATATTTCCCATTTAAAAAAATCCCTCATAATGTACAGAATACTGACAATTCCTGTGTCATAATCTCAGACAGAAAAGCCAGATTTCCTTTAGCTTTAGGGGACATATCTCTACTTCCCTACTAATATCCCAAAACTTTTAGCAGCTCTATAGCAGTAGTCTTTCCATCATGATTAGCAGTTATAGCTGCATGACTCTTCTCTTGTCTGACACTAGGACTTTCAAATTTTTAATTTTTTTTTTTTAGGGAAATGAACTAGCAAATGCTCCCAACTCTCCCATGTCTCAAAAAATCTATTCCACCTCCAGGAGAAAAAAGGTATTGTCTTCCAAAAGACATAAGTAAAATAGGTGAAAAAAGTTTCTCTCTATATTTCTGTTAAAAACCCAAACCAACCCCAACAAACAAAAGAAGCAAACCAAAGGACAAAAACGGCAACATCCAAGGCAAAAACTATGACTCTACACAAAACAACCCCAAACTGAAGCAAAAAATCTGAAACCAAACCTAACACCACAACAAAACAAAACCACAAGTCTGCATCAAATTAGAAACAAACACACACACACAAAAACCCCCAACCCAACAAAACCCAAATCCAAACAATAAAATAAGGCAACAGCTACTTTATGCATCTTGCATGGCTTCTTTAGCAACTAAATAGATCCCATCTCCCACTAGAATAGTCTCTGGCTACATTCCATTACCGGTACTGAGGGAAATAGCTTCACATTAAAAAAAAATCAAGTTATATACACATCATAATTTAAGCTTCTAACTGCTCACATTTCAACCCATTCATGAGATTTCCCATTCATTTTCCACCATTCTTCACTTGCTACAATCTCTGAGTACATCCAAGAAGCCTGTTCCATGGCTAATATTTAAACAAATTTGTTTTTTCTAAAGAAATTGATGCACATTTATTTTGTCTGAAAGGAAGGGAAGTAACTTTGATCACAACTGAAAATGTATTCCCAAGTGAAGATATGTAACAGAGAATTCATCATTCAATAAGAAATAAGCACAAAGGAAAAAGTGTCATTACAGCATGTGAAGGAACTAGCAATCCTGGTGGTGTCATTTAAGAACCTTTTGGGAAGGAAAAACTGTATTCTTCAAGAAAAAAGGCACAAAAAAGAAATATGTATAATAGACCCATAGTAAATAGTAAAGCTATTAAAAAACCCCATAGTAAATAGTAAAGCTTCTATTCTGTTGCATTCTGTTGTAATCAGCAATTCTTGGAGGAATCTCAATTTTATACCATTGTCAAAAATGTATCCAAATTTAAATTAAAAAATTACTGTAAAATTGGGACGTTACAGTGCTATTTTTATGTCTTTATTTGCAAATATGTTCTTGATTTTTAGTCTTATTTGACCATTTACCTTGATGCTGTCACTGCAGAACAGATCTTGCCAACATGCAAGTTTGCTAACACATGACCTTTACATATGAAGTTGAATTGTCTTCCTAGAACTCTCCATGTATGTAAACAATTCGTAGTTCATACTAAGAACACTCATATATGCTCATCAAGAGAAAGATAAGCAACGCTGGTTGTTATTTTTGTAAGAAAATTGTACTGAGAAAATATGACAAAAGCCTGTAGACTGCATCAATAATCTAGAACATATGTATTAATGTATAGCCTTAGTTGTCAATTGTGCTTGATTAGGGTGGAATAGACTCTCTTCACTTTGAGTACATTTAAGCTTTGGCAGCATGCCTGACCTGCTTTTTCCAAGATCCATAGAGAAACATTAAAAGAACATGAAAGCCAAATTTTGAATTTTTAAATGCCAAGACTCATCCCTTTGGGGGGTCACAAAGGAAGAGATGTGATCCTTTTCAGGATCACTGAGCCAATGAAGAGGATTAAATAATTTGTCTCAGAGGAAAGTTAGAGCAAGTCTTTCTCAAAACATGGAAGTTTACAATTTACTGTATTGATGTAATTTCCTTAGCAGATATAAGAAATTATCATTCAAGCCAAAAACAATAAAGCACATCAAATACAAATTGCAATAAAACAGAACATTCCTTCTATTGAAATTGGAAAATAGAGAGGGGTATGAAGCACTAAAATTGCAACCTTTTGAAATTGGGCTTCCTCAAGTATTCTAAAAAACCACAAACATATGCTAGTTTCTTTTTATTGACAGAAATATTTTTTAATCTTACTATTTCATACTATTCCGCACAATATCGTACAACTGAAACAAAAAATATCACATTTCATTTGAATATATGAGAATAGGAGATCATCATTTACTGTGCCTCAACTCAGACATGCTCCCTTAGGTGATGGAGACACATAGAAGACAACTTGATATAGAAGGTACCTTCAGGGCATGAAGAAGGAGAAAATAGAGGCAAAAAAAGTCATATAATTTTGAATCCCATTTCTACAGCAGCATTAGCAAATCCCAAACTTAAATAACAAAAAAAAAGCAAACCTGTTACAGAGAGAGATGAATCAATTAAATAAAATGACCAAAACTGAGACTCCATCAAATCTCATGCACAGGGTACTCAGTGTGGAAAAACACACTGTGGTTCCATTTGATAAACAGTCTAGGAAAAAGGCATCGGCTAATTATTTTCTAGAATATCTCTCTAAAATTAGAAATGCAAGAAAGGGATAACATTCTCCTCCTATTTTCTTTTAAGTTCTAACATATCCTAAACATGTGATCTTAGCAAAGCTTTGCTTTCACAAGGTTTAGGTAGTGTATGCACGGAGGGGAGCCCTATAGGGATGGCTTCTGTTAGAAGGTGCCAGAAACTTCACCCATAGCCAAGATGGACTCAATGTTGGCTAAGGCTCAGCCTTAGACATCTGAGCCTTAGCCATCACACCATCTGTGATGGTGGTAGTTCTTTTGGGATAATGTGGTTAAAGGGAAAAAACCCCACCCTGCACAACAGCAATTGCACCTGAAGAGAGGAGTGAGAATATGTGACAGAAACAGCCCTGCAGACACCAAGGTCAGTAGAAGAAGGGAGGGGAGGTGATCCAATCACTAAATTAGTCTCCCATGAAGCCTGTGGTGCAGACCATGGTGAGCAAGCTGTGCCCCAGCAGCTCACCAAGGTCCATGGCAGACCAGAGATCCATCTCTAGACTGTGGGGGCCCAGAGCTGGAGTGGGTGGTTGTGCAAAGGGCGGTTGGGACACTGTGGAAAGCCTGAACTGGAGCAGATTTCTGGCAGGACCTGTAGCCCTGTGGAGAGATGGGCCCATGCTGGACCGGTTGCTGGTAGGACTTGAGACCACCCCCTAGGGGAGCCACACTTGAGCAGCCTGTTCCTGAAGGACTGCACCCTGTAGAAAGGACTGACACTGGAGCAATTTGCCAAGAACTGCAGGTCAGGAGAAGGACTCATCTTGGAGAACTTAATGGAGGTCTGTCTCCCATGGGAGGGAGCCCATATTGGAGATAGAGAAGAGTCCTCCTTCTGAGAAGGAAGGAGCAGCGGAGACAACTCATGACGAACTGACACAGCCCCCATTTCATGTCTCCCTGCGCTGCCTGGGGGAAGAATTCAAGAATAAAGTTAATCCTGAGAAGAAGGGAGGGGTGGGGGAGAAGGTGTTTTTAAAATTTAGTTTCACTTCTTATTACCCTATTCTGATTTGGTTGGTAAGGAACTAAAATAATTTCCCTGAGACTCTTCTACCCTGAGGGCAGTTGCTGAGTGATCTCTTCCCATCCTCAACTCATGAGCCTTTCATTGTATCTTCTGTCCTCAGTCCAGTTGAAAAGGACGTGATACATTGGCTTGGGTTGGCACCTAGTGTCCTGCCAGAGTCAATCCACCTGAATAGGCAACATGCAGGCTAGATTTCATTAATAAAACTATCTACGTATGTAATACCTCACTCCTAAGTAACTTTAAAACAGATCATAAAACTTATAAGCGACATCGAACAGCAACAACTTAAAAAAAATAAGTCTTAGTTTTATTCCAGCACAGTGATAAAGCATAACAGGAAGAAGCTTATTTAGGGCTAAAACTTTACTCAGCTTGTTAGTTTACAGTTCTGACTTTGCCTGTGTAAGTTAATTTGATCCACAAGTGCAAACAGTGATAGCAGATAAATGTGGATGATTTATCTTGTAAAGATCTATGCTGCTGATTGAACTTCTTTGCTTATAGGAAGTGAAACAGGAAACAACTATGTATTACACTTGATGTGTTGGCCTATTAATACTTTTCAGCACATTTTGTGGTAGCAAATATGTGGTAAGCAAAGTTGTGGTAAAATTACTTACACGCTTAAAGATTCTCATAAGCTTCACTTTCTGTTGCTCATTACACTCTTTAGTGAAAATTAATATATAGCACCTGAAAATGGATTGCTTATCATACATAAGTATACTTCAAAAAGCCTCAACTTGGCAGAACTACTACTGATTCTCAACTACTGATTTCTCTAAGAAATATTAGTAAAGCAGGTTATCAAAATAGGCTCTAAATTTGAAGATTCTTCTTCACTGGAATTTATTTCCACATGATACCAGAATTTCAGTATTTTCTGGTTAAGAAAAAAAAAATCAAGACTAGTCACTTCAGTTATTTTGTCTGTTCCTGATTTTATTCTGGGTGTCTCCTGACCAACTGATGGTTGTTGTTACAAGGGCTTGTAGGGATAGGGCAAGGGGTCATGGTTTGAAACTGAAGGAAAATCAATTTAGATGGGATATAAGAAAGAGGTGGGGTTTTTTTTGTTGTTGGTTTTTTGGTTTTTGGTTGGTTTTTTTTTACATTGAGAGTGATGAGACACTGGAATAGAGTGCCTGGAGAAGTAGTGGATGACTTCTCATCGGAAACGTTGAAGGTCAGCTTGGGTGGGGCTCTGAGTCAACTGATCTAATTGAAGAAAACTCTTCTCATTGTGAGGGGCAGGTTAGACAAGATGGCCTTTAAATGTCCCTTCCAACCCAACCTACTCTAAGTCTTTTAAAAGAAGTTATGGAACATGCAAGAATACTACACTAGCAGTTTCAAGATGAGCAATAGAAGTAAAAAGGCAAGAACAATTGATCTCCTTTTGTGATGTACATATTATTTTCTACTGAATGCCTATATAATGTTTACCCTTTCCATACTTTATAAATAACTCAGCAAAATAGTTTCCAAATAAAGTCTCAATAAAAAATATCATTACAAATTTCTGGTACATCTGATGGAAGAAGTTCATAATTCATATTTATGGCTACAATTTAATGTTGACGTAATGTAATGTTGAAATAGCAGCAACATAATTTAGAAGAATTTAAAAAGAAATTAAATTAAAAATAAATTAAGAATTTTTCTTTTTTAATGAAAGAAAAAAATTGCTTCTAGGTTGATATTTTAATATGAAAAACTAAAAGAAATTAAAAAGATATGATTATCCTGCTCTTCAGCGTAACCTGAGTGTAAGGAGAGGTCATGCTTTTATTAACTGCACAGTGGTGTGATGCCACTGTGGTTCTAGATTTGCCCACAAATGCACTGATTAGAAAGACTTGCACAGGTGAGTACAAAGAAGGAAAAGACGACTGACAGCAATTTGCATTGCATGATTTTTCAGTTCACCACTTTCAAACCTCAAAATATGACTTTGAATAAATCATACTTATCAACACATTCCTATGAAAGAAATCAAGTAATTTCTACATATATTTCTGATGAAAATTGCAAAAGGTCCAACACACATATGAAAATTACAAAGCCTTATAATTTTAGGGGAAATATATTTCTTGGTGAGTCTTTCATATGGCTAGGTTTTGCAATTTTTCCTTCTCAGATATTAATTGTAAAACAAAGGTCTTTTGTTCAGAGAAAGTTGACAAATAATGCAATAAGGTGTACAAGAAGCATATGTATCTTCCAGCATCATGCTGGGAAGGCTGCAGGATGAGATGCTGCTTTGTGTTCATAGAATGTGAGTAATATTAATAAGTACAGCATTAGAAACAACCTTTTCTTTCCCCCCTCTCCTCTATCCTAAGAATAACAATGTCTTCCATAAGAATACCCCGGCTTTACAGAAGGGATTGTAACAGCAGCATGATGTAACTAGTGTGTCATCTGACCATACCTGAAGCAAGAAAGATGTCTAAATTAGTACTACAAACACTGTCTATTCCACTCTGAAAAAAATCCCAAACAAAAACCCCCCAGTTTTTCACAGAAAATTAGCATTCATAATTTTCATTTCTGGTCTAAAAGTAGTTATTCCTTTTACTAGGATAGTATTACTGCTGGAGCTCAACATTCAAACAGACTGCCACAAAAACCTTAATCACTCTAGAAACAGTTACTGAGTTAAAAAGTACTGGTTTACTCACTTTTATATGAAATACTATCTCTTTGTCTTTAAGGCTGCCATTCTCAATAATGAAAACATCTTGTATCTTCAGTACTTTAAGTGACAAAATTTGGCAAGATGGAAGCATCTATGTTATTAATAAAACAAATGTTTTTATTTAAGTTTAAATATCTGGACTTCATCTGTATCTATTTCAGAAGGAAGCTACAATAATTAAGTCTTTGAATCATCAGATTATAAATAACATCCGAAGAAAGATGTGTTTCGACTTTTTCCTGTAGTCCAAAATGAAGATGAACATCAGCAGCATACAGATGCTGAAAATTAGTGTCTTAGTACTACTTATAGGTCAACAGCAGTTAAAGAGGCCATAAAAAGCAAGAACATATTTAAGATCTTTCTATACGTTCCTGTGATTATCTTGTTTAGGACAGTTGTCCTTACCCAGGATTAAATGTAAATTGGAACCCAGAACCCATTTATGTGTAGAAAGTCAAGCATCTGCCTGTTTTTTTTTTGTTTTGGATAGGATAAGTGTAATTTTGGTTGGTTTGGTTTGCAAGAATCTTCTTGCAAACTTTTACTCTATTTTTTGTTATCCTACATTTTATTGTAAGAAAAATTAATCACAGCTTCAAAACAAACACTATTAATCACCTAAGACTATTATATACAACATAAGAGAATACAAAAAAGAGATACACATCTACTTCCAACAGTATTACTGAAGAGCATGGGGGGGAAAAAGAAAAGCATTGGTCTGGGCAGAGTGTCAGGCAGATGTCTTGAATTAAAGTTGTGGTGCAAATCACTTCCAGTTATGACAGCAGGAACAGTATTTGTGGATGTACTCGAATGTCACAAATAGGCTGCATGAACTAGGAGAGGTTGTAAAAGAGAGCTGTTATTCATCTAAAGACCCCATTTTTATGATTTAAAATACCTTCTTATTAAAAGAACAATGCACAATTTTTCTGGTTCTTTCTATATGGTCTCTAAGCTCTACTTACTGATATTTCAAAGTTTACCTGTCAGCAATGATCTAAACAGATGAGGGCCCATGAAGATAAAGGACACATCTGAGAATCAAGATTGTCACAAATGTCACACCCCTAAGATAACCCACACTTCTTGTAGTGCATCCATTCTACAAAACTTTTCCACATAATTCCTCAGTAATGAGGAGCCCATTGGTCAATGAAGCTATTCTAACTCTACCCTTGAGAGCCCTAAAGTTAACATATGCAAGGGGCTGCTCTGGGTTAGCCTGAAAAGTATATCCATCTCACAGGAAAGATTACTTCTGAATTGACTGAATTTTATTTTGAATGGTTATATTCAATGGGAACATATCAATGAGAAACCTGAGTCCAGTTTAAACTTTGTTTTTCATACCATAAAGAAGCTATTGCCATGTTGTTATACAACTTTCTTTACATAAATGGAATAGGACACTGCTTATTACCCGTGCTCAGGGACTCAAGTGTCTTCATCATTTCTAGAGAAATACTAAGGCTGATGTCTATACATGAAAATATTTTTACTCTCTCTCTTACCACCTTCTTTTAAAGTTTAACTTCTTCACATTTTTCAACAATTTAGCAAACTGCTCAGCACAATTTTGTACTGCTTCAGATTATCCTCTCTCTAATGTATTCTCCTTAATCTAATTCTCTCTTTCCATTCTTAGTGACTTTCCATCATACTTAAGTACAGGAATGCCCAGCAGAAATGAAAGGATGAACTTTTCCAATATCCAAGATCCTGTCATAGACAAGCCAAAGAAATACATTCTGTACTGTTTAACTTGACCTAAGTTGATGGCTAGCATTTCTTTCGAATGAGAAGAAAAGGGCAGAGCAAAACAGACACAGAATAAAAACCATTCTGTGGAAACTTCATTCATTAATGCAATACAGACAGATAATGCGAGCAGCTACAAGGCTCATTTTAAAAATATAAAGTATTAGTAACTTAATCCCTCACTCAAATATCTGTGACAATTAAATGAAGATGGGAATAATATATGGAAATTTGGTGTGCGGGAGGGGAAACTAAAGCAAATCAACCACATTTATGTATGAAAATATCTAATAAGTAAGTTCACTCTTACAGCAGTATCTTTACATGTAATCTAAGAAAAATAGTTTTGTCTTACAGTCCAAGCATCCAGTCAGAAGCTGTTCTTTGGTGAGGCTTTTCCATTCCTTGTTCTGTTTAATCTCCTCTCCATCCATTGCCTTGATTTGAGAGACATCATTTCCTAACACAAAAGGAGTTCTGCTCTCTATCCCTCTTAATTTAGCTGTGAGGATTCAGCTTTAATAATCACCAAAAAACTGTGCTGTTGTTAATGAAAAACATGCTTAAAAATATGAATTTGCAAGGAGAAGAAATATGCAGGCCAATTTAGATGTAGAATTAGAAAGAGAAGATGTCTATAAAATAATATAATATTAACTCGAGTGTACTTAGATTATTGATAAATTTAGTTTTATATATGGGTGGTGCCTACCATCAGCCTATCACAGTGATAAGCCTTGAATGTCTTAGAGTCTTGAGTTCTACTGTTCTACAAACAGGGACTCAAAGCCAAGGCCAACATCAATCATTGTGAGTGAGTGTTTTAACCAAGTAGCACTTTGTCTTGCATTAGAAGTTTAAGTTACAGGTAAAGTTTTCCAGGTAATGTAGTCTTGAAAAATGTTAGTAATTAAAATAATTACAAAAAGTCTTACAGAAATGTTTAAGGAGATTTGTAATCATATCTGTAAAGCTAGAGATTTTTATCTAGAAAGATCAAAGGATCTGTATTAAATGGTTGCTTGTGATATAACTCTAAAAACTAAGAAATATTCAATATACAGCTCCTATATTGCACTTTCCTGCTCAATTGTTTGTTTTTCTTCTATCTGCTCACCCTCCAGGACAGCTTTTGCCACAGAAAGGTGGCAAAAAAGGAAAACATAAGCAATTTTTGAACCAAAACCCCCCAACATTCTGCTTTTCTGGTATTTTAAGATATTATTGTATTGTAACAATTTATTTTGCTGCAATGAAAAGATTTAGTGACAATTGATCTTATTTATCTTTTTTTTGCTAAAGCAGACAAATGGAAATGTAGACAGCATTGTGAAGGAATGGCAAGACCAAATGAGATGAAAATTGTCCTTTGACTTTTCAAATAAGCAAAACAAGAAACTTTCCAAGTGATAATTTTTTCTAATGTAAATGGCGTTTAGAAAAGCAGTTATAATTCTGCTTTCAGAACACCAGATATAATAACATTTTTCTTAAGAAAAAACCTAATGCTGCTTTCTGTTAAATTTGTCAGTATTTGCTTTTATTCCTCTGTCAATAAAGCATGTCAGTGGTAGATATCTGCTTTTGGCTAAGTATATCTGTTGGCAACTCTGATTGTGAGTGATGCAGTTGTCAACAGTCCTGTGACTAAAAGACTGGATTTAAGAAATAAAGCATTTCTTTTTCCATTTTTTTATATGCACGTTTTCTATGTTTACTTTTTTTTTAATCTGTGGCTGATTCGAAGCACTGAGGTCAGCCTGAAGAAGTTAAACTTGTTAACTTATGTGTGGTTTTGATTTGGTCTTTATTCACAATTAAATGCAGTGCTCTACTATGTATTTTGAGACAAAATTATCTCTTCACTGTAGGAAAAAATCCTCCACACTCATGTATATGACTTTGGGCATATTTTTGTTAAAATTAATGTTATAGTCCAGCTACACAGTAATTTAATTTATATGAAAATATAAATTAGACAGCAAGGTGATATTCATTGAAAAATGAGATGAAACTTACTGCCTGCTGATTACCATTCCTAAAAGTTGTGTATATAAATAAAAGGAGAATATATACGATTATAAGGCAGAGTTAACACAAATTAATAAAAAATATTCATAAACCTGAAACTAATAGGCTCTCATAGTTGAGTAAGTACTCAAGAAATAACAAAATCACCTCATCTTTGACATGATTTTTTTCTTCCTTATTGGCTTTAGCAAGTGCTAGATCCCAAGAGGAGACACGTGACCTTAGGTTATTTAAAATCCCTTAACTGCTTTTGGCCTTAAACTTTTATTTATGTAAACTGAGATCTGGCTAAAAATAATAAACTCTAAATTAAATTGTTATTAATTAATATTGTCTTTATTTATTGATTTTGCTAGTTTCAACATCATATATAATTAGAGCAAGGAAGGGCAAGGAAGTTTGTGAAGGGTAAATAAGTCCTATGAGGTGTGGCTGAGGGAGCTGAGGTTGTTTGTTGGAGAAAAGGAGGCTCAGAGGAGACCTTATCCCTCTCTGCAACTGCCTTAAAGGAGGTGGGGGTTTGTTGCTTCTCCCAATAAACAAGTGACAGAACCAGAAGAATTGACCTCAGGTTGCACCAGGGGAGGTTTAGACTGGGTATAAAGAAAAAATTTCTTCCCTAAAAGGGTGGTCAGGCACTGGGACAGGCTGCCAAGGAAGTGGTGCAATCACCACCCCTGGAGTGTTCCAACAGTGTATGGATAGGTCAATGTATCAATAATCCTTGTGGGTTCCTTCTAGCTCAGGATATTCTGTCATTCTATGCTGCACCAGGAGATATGGTTTAGAGGTGAACACAGTGGTGTCAGGTTATTGGATGGATCCGATGTTCTTAGAGGTATTTTCCAATTTTATAAATTCTAATTTTATCTGATCTGAAAGATTATTATCTTTCACAGCCTGAAATTCTAAGCAATATGTGAAAATACAAGTTTAATTAGCAAGTACGATAGAGAAATTGGGGAAAACTGCTTTCAGCAGATTATAGTGCTGTGGAGGTCTGATTGTCTTGTTGAGTGAGAACACCTGCATTAGTATTAGCTTTTACTGCATTTCCTGCTGTGGGTCTCTCTGGGCAGCTGTGAGGACACTCAGCCAATTGAAGGGTCCTTTCTGTCAGGGAAAAAATGCCAAAGGTGCCTGGCTCAAGTGCCTGGCACTAGAGCTCTAGATTTCTCCACAAGAATGGAAAATTACTTTATTCCAATCCTCTTCCAGTCACTTGAAACATCCCTTTTGTTCTCCCTGACTTGTGCAATGTTTAGATGAAACCAAGGAGATACATAACAAAATTTCCTCTCTTATAGTTCATTCCATGTTTTTTTTCATAAAGGGCTGAGCACACAGTTAATTTGTACTAGCATAGTTCACTAGCATGTACCATTTAATCAGAGTTGTGTTTGGCTAAAATTAAGTATTTTCTGTGCCAGAGGAAGACTAGATTAAACTGAATCAGAGAGAAACCTTTTAACTTCTAACTGAGGCTAAAAAGTAGAAAGTATTATGATCATGCTAATATTTTATGCTACAAAGGAATTACTGTCAACTAATGCCAGCAACTGCTACTAGAAAAGAAGTGATGGTAGCTTGCTCCTACTTTACCTAGGTATAGTTTTACAATGTTTGAAGGCACTGAACAATTTTGCACTTCTAATACATGTTCTGATTAGATGTCCATATCCTGATTAGATGTTCAAGTGCTCATCAAACCCTTGTTAAATGCATTATCATTTAAATACTTGAAAGAAGATCTTTAGGAGAGGCAACATATCTTCAAAAAGCTTGCCCAGTAAGATTACTATTTTTTTCCAACAATATAAAAATGTCTATCACAAAATATTAACTACCTGTGCAAATATTTTCTTACTCAGAATTTATGCATTTATGGATTTTATAAATCTCTTACCCTATATATGATGTGTCAGTTGCCATACTAACACAACAAACTACTTGAGGGTCATATCAACAGAATACAGCTAAGAAAGACAATCAGTTATCTTAACATTAAGCAGGATTAGATTGCAAGCAGGCTTTCTTTATGTTTCCTGAAGTGGACTACAACTAAGGTTAAAATATCTTCTGGTATTTCTTTTTTTTCCTATGATCTCAAATTTGTTTCTGCCAATAATATTAATATTTAAAAAAAGAAGTAATGGAGAACTTTAATAGGCATAGCTAATAAAGCGATTTAACAGGTACTTATATTATCTATATAAAACTTTGCTTATATCAAGACACTCTTTGCTTCAATAAAATCTTCCATTTTATATTTTCCATATACTATGACACAAATAATTTGCAAGCTTGCAAAACTGAACTGCATTGAGTCATGGAAACAACTACAATTTTTGAGAATATTTTTTATTTCTATTGCTGTTTATTGAATATTCTAAATAGCTATTTTCCTATCCATTTATCTTTATTTTTTGTTCTAATGTGACCAAACATTGTCTATGAAATACTTGCTTCTGAAACAATAATTGTGTTGCTGAAATATTTTTTTTTTAAATCCAATAAGGTATGAAACCATAGTTTCAGATTCTGACAAAGAAATCTTGGTTATAGTTACACTAAAATGATAGCTTTTGTCACCATGGCAAAATACAAAGAGAAAATGCTGTAAATGGAATTTTTTTTAATTCTCAGTAAAACTGACTCAGCAGAAAAAAATGTTCTGGGACAAACCAGGACATGTGCCAACATTTCTAGCCATGTGAAAAACATCTGTCACCTTTTGAAGGCTGGACTTGAACATACCGGTGTTTTCAGATGTTGCTCAATTGTTTAGCTACATTCTGGGAGGGACGTTTATGGATATTTCCAGACAGTCAGAAACAAACTGTGTTTCAGATCAACTTTATTTGGCTCCCGCATGGGAAAAGATTACATCAGCTCCTATATCAGTTATATCAACAATTTTTATGGTTAAGTTAAGAGAGTCCTGATTGGAGCTGACCGGTGAAGCTGAGACAATGGTACAGGCACTTTGGCTTAAGAAGAACCTGTTTTAAGTGGAGGATACCAAGGAAATTTTGATAAAGAGTTAAGTAACTGGATAAATTATTTATCCATAATTATATTTACCAGACTTAAAAATTAATCACAAACAATATTTTTCTATTCTCTGGAACATGTACTTTATACACTGTGAGTCAGACAAAGGTATCAAAACTCACTGTTACTGTATGATCATATAAAACATTTGTGCTGTCAAAATAAGCTTAAAAACCAAATATATATAATAAATAAGCCAAAAATATTTCCTAGTTCATTTCCAGAAATGAATACTGTGAGCAGACATTGAAGTGTGAAGATGAACAAAATTGTTTGTGGATTACACCCAGCCTCAACCTGCCATGAGACTGGGGCAATATTGTATTTTTTTTCCAATCCAGTTAATATTGGATATTTTAAAACAGATTAATATAAACCAAAACTGTATTACAGAAATCAACTTACTTCTATACAGGAATTTAAAAATATATTCTTGATCTTTGTTACCTTTGACAATTACCTTTCATTTATCATACTTTGATACTTGGTCATGACTTCATACCTGCATTCAGGGACATGAAATTCCAAGCTAGACTTTGAATAGATTATACTCTTATGATGAATCCAGTGTCTTAAAAATTTATACTATGTTCTGTTGCCCTTTTTTTCCCCCCCTCTCTGACTCTGATTTTTTGTTTCACTGCCTTCTTGGCTGCTATACCAGTACTTTTCTCACAGTAACTTTTATTAGTAGCTGTGTGACTCTCTGCTGCAGGGTTCAGCTGTCCCTAGTTTGTACAGCCCCTCTGCCTGACCTTGGCTCTGGTTCACTGAGAAAATTCTTGTTGAGGTGTGAGAAAGCAGGCGAGCTAAAACAAGCAAGATATGGAAAGCAAAAACAGATGGAAGTGCAACTGTTGGACCAGCAACAGCTAACAGCTCCAGGACTCTAAAGGACTGAGTAAAACTGTAAAGTAAAGTAAGGGAAGTAAAAAAAAAAGGAAGTAAACCCTTCCCTTCCTGCCAGCTCCAGAGAACTGGAAGACAAAAACCCAGCAGCAACAACAGAAGCAGGAGCAGGACAGGTCAGCCCATTTGGAGAAGCTTGGCCCTTCCCCAAAAAACAGTTTATCTGCTCCAAGAGGACTCAGCTGTTTGCAGAGAGGATGCAAACACCTAACCTAGTAGCTTACTACTTCTAGCCTGCTGTCAAATGTATTCTCCAACAAAAAATCCCTTCATACTCCTCAGCTGTAATCCTGCTGGAGTCTCAGGGGGAAAGCTGCCCAGCTTAAGTGAAAAAAGAGCGTTTTATGGTATCTAAGAAAGAATGCTGTGCCTATTGTACAGCTAGCAATTTGTAATTGGAAATTAGAAATATTAGAAATTCTGGAAATTTCTAACAATCTAACCATTCTGGGAATTTCTAACAATCAAATGTAAAAATATAGAGCAGTAATTTAGAAAGGATAAAATAAGAGCACTTAATTTCCTTATGTAGCCATCTCAAAATTCTAAGTTGATGACTGAAAAAATAAAGATATTTTATAAATATTCAAGGTAATATATTTTTTTAAAGTTTAAGCCCCCTTTTCTCTGCACCCATGACATATTAATTGAAGACAAAACTTTTGCATAAACAGTTCTGTTGCTGACAGGCATTCTCAGTGAAAAAACATTTTGCTGAAACACATTTCTATTTACTTGGATTTGGTGTGGGTGTTCTATTAAAATAAAGACAACTAAGGCATCTTATCCATAGAACAGTGAAGTTTTTAAAAGCCACCTAACAACACTATGGAAGAATCCACACAGAAACTAATTTTCAGTGGCTGGCACCTATTTTCTCAATGTAAGCAGCTAATAAAAGCATATCTAAATCAGCATGAAGTGATTCATACCATTCTGATGAAATCCTGTTAAGAAATTCCAGCAGGTAGGTGGAAACATAACATTCTCAGAGTATCTAAATTCTTGCAAATTAATGTTAGCACACTGTTTCCCTCTCTTGAAACTAAGACCATAAAACACAGTGACTGTGACTTCTCACAAGGAAAGTTTCTGGCATAGCAGGTTATTAAAGTCTGTCCTTTAAATCCTACTCCAGAGTTTCTGCGGGGGACCCATCTCTCACATTTTCCCTGATGTTCATGGATATTTCAAATTTATCCATATTATATTATAAGGTTTAATGATAAAACTATACTTATAAAGACAGATATTATTACAAGTACAAAAAAACCCCAAAGTCAAACTGTACTTTATAAACAGTGGTATCAGGGAAAATATAATATCTGGGATAAAAGAATGACAGAAACTACAAAAATCTTTTTTTCATATAATGTGTCAATTTTTCCACATTCCCCTTTAATTATGTAAACACTTAAACTCCTTAATACTGTTTTTCAGATTGATATTGGTCTAATGCATGGAGTATCTACAGATCATGCATAATACTGCTTTATTTAACTCAAAGCCAATGTAAATCTTCTCATAGTGTGGTTTTTAATTAGATGTTTGCCTTATATGTTCATATTCTTCAGAGCTAATGTTCTGAATAGCATAAATTTTCTCTCGTGAGATTTCTCATTGGAAGGGATTAGAGCAGCCTTCATAAATATTAGACCCCATAACAACCTTATGATAATAATGTTTTCTGTGGCTTTGCAGATGAAGTAAATGCATATAATCTATGTCACACGTGAAGTAAATGACAGATGATATGAAATTCAGACTCCTGGACACTGTCAAATTAGAATCTTTAAAAAATGTGCAGAAACCCAAATCTCAGATATAGGAGAGAGTGCCAAAACAAGCAAATAAATTTGAAATACTATAAGTAAAAATGCTGGGAGGGTCTTTTTATTCTTGAAATTCAATCAAGACTGTATGATTGCCTGCCAGAACATAATGTTTTCAGGTCAATATAAGCAGAATAATTTCTCATATGAACGGAAGAATCAGAACAGGATAACAGCAAACCTCAAAAATATTTTTAGCAGCTATCTCCTTTACTCCCATGTTATGTTAGCTCTTCCAGTTTCTGCTGCTGCTAATAATCACAGGATGCCAACATGTGTACAACTAGTTTCTGCCAATCCAAGCAAACCATAGAAAGCATGCTGTAATTTACAGTCCCAAGATGTTGACAGACTGGTTCACCAGCCAACAAAACATTACTTTCTTTTGCAGCTTCAAAGCCTGGAGGGAGGACATAGAGTTCTGTGGAAATCAGTGGGATGCTGGAAAGTTAAGGCATAAGCTATGCTGTTCATTACAAGGATGCTGGCCATCATTCTGGAGGGGATATCACAGATCTAACCTCAACAAAACATCTGGCAACAGGGCTGTTTTCTACACAAGCTGTAAAAAAATAGGCTGAGAAAGCTTTTCTTAGGGGCCTCAGCCTAGTGTCCAGCTGTGTGTCATTTTTGTGCACTACAAGATATGTAAAAAAGTAATATTTTATTCATGTCTATGATCTAATTCTGTATCTTGTGCAGGTGTTTTTCTGATGAGTATGTTACTTTTGAAATATTGGTAATTTGAGACAGCATTTAGAAAATTATTCTGTCATTGTTTTTTTGTCAACTCATGAGGCTGGAAACCTAAAAATCTCTCTAGATTGCTGTTGAAACTCTTGTCTAGAAAATGCTGAATTTCTGAATGTTTAATTGTGCCTCAAACTCCAAAAGAGATAGATTGCATGTTAATACCTTCAGATTACATCAAAGAAAAACAAATCTTACTTTTTGAACCATGGGAAAACATAAACCCTAATTCTAAGCCTCCAACCTCAGGCCAAGAGAAGATGACAAAGCTAGGACAGAGCAAAGACCATCACAGTGCAGCACTGGATGTTTAGTGACAGAAAATCCATTACACTGTTGCATTTTGTTAGATGTTTCAAATACAGAGAATGACCTCTGTTGGTTCTGTTGCATCCTTCTGTTCACACAGAACAATCCCTTTTGCAGCAGCAGGGCTGCTCCCCACCTCCCACAGCCCTGCTCAGCCCACCCATGGGTCCAAGGAGGTGCCCAGTGCTGGGGCAGTGGGACAGGCATTGGCTGACATGCCCTGCCCTGCCAGACCCCCACAAGGAGCTTCCTCTACCCTACCAGCCCCCAGAGGCACCAGCCCTCACAGTGGTATGAGGGTCTCTCCTTTGGTGTTTCACAGTCTCAGAGGCTCAGGCTGTTGCTGGATGCTCTGGCAGCACGTTGCTCAGCTCCCCAGGCAATCTGCAACAGGGAAGGATGTCCTGCAGGTAAAATGGTGAATGGGACATGGTTTAAGCTCTGCATAACAGAATGCAGTGACTCTCTCTTAAAAGAGGACAACCCTTCTCAAGTGGAAAGTATACAGAGAGATATAATACAGAAAATCATAATAGTTACCAGCCCAAGAGGCTGGTTTTCTTTAATACAGTGTCTGGTTTTTATCACAGTTATTACATTAGCACCCCACAATCTACTTGCATCCTGTTGGCTCTGCAAATAGAGCTCTGCAGATGTTTGCCATTATCCACAATTTAGAAACTATTTTACCAAAGACAAAAAGAACCCTGGGAATTAATCACCCTCTTTGTCAAAAGGCCCTTGAAGAAGCAAAAATGTCAGAACCATTGCAAAGAAATAAAAATGTGTTTGGATGTCCATCTAAAACAATACAATATTGTTTTTATTAAAATAAAAAATTATTTTTCTTTTCTTTCTGTTCTTTGCCACGCAAGCATATTACAGCCCATGCTACAGTATGCATTTTAACCCCCTCCATCAGAAGGAGAAAGAAACCACATAGGTATTTGGTACAGACCTGGAGTCACAAATTAACCTATTCAATTCAAGAAGGGTGGTAGTCATCATATGCATAGTGACACATAAACTTGCATGAACTAAGTGGGTTTATTCTTGGGTGGTTGATGAGATCTATAGGAACTAAAATTATAGTGGTCAGTATTATGAAGTTATTTTTACTCACATTCAATCTGATATGGCACCTTACTCTGAAACTGCAAAATAATTTTCCATTTTAACCGTAGAAAATTTTAACTGTGGAGTTGCCAAAAAAAGACTAAGGAAGCTACAGAACAACTGTAATTACATTTTGTCCTAATTCTTCCTGCAGGTGTTGCATAGTGTCTCATCGACAATATTTTCTGCATATGTGAGGGAAAAAAAAATCACATTTTTCACAGTATCAGGATAACAACAAATAGAAAATTATTTAAATAAAAGAAAATTGACCCTTTTCTCCTTTGCTTTTACTTACAGTTGTTTCCTTCAGTCCATTTATCCTTTACATAAATGGAAAATTGTATCTATGCACTTTCTAGTTTACATTCTGAGCATACAGTTAATTTTTAATTGTAACTGACTTCTTTGGCTGGTAGGATCAAATAAAATTAAAACCCAGGTTCCAATGTAAGTGCTTGTTTATTACATTTTATGTCAATAGCTCAGACATTTATGTAGATTTGCTTACTGGAGACTAATTATGAAATTAAACTGAGCACATAAAATACTTCAAAATTGTTAAAGCTATAGTTTAAGCAAATTGATATGGAAAGCTATTAAGATATCTCATTATTCACCCTATATTGATGCAACATTAACATGTAATATGAAATAAATAACAAGCATCTACTAGCTTCATAGGAACTAAAGCTGTCTGCTTGATTGAGCAGGCATAAGCAATTTTTTCAACTCAAAATTATATAAAATAACAATATTATTATTATTATTAGCTGGACTCTGCACAAGCAAAATGTCCAAGTCCCAGCATCGGTGCAATAAGAATGAAGTCATATATAGCAAAATGCAGTATTTCAAACTAGAAAATACAGTTTTCATACCTCAAACGTGTTTGTCACTAATTTTGCAATAGAATATAGGTAAGCTCTAAACATATGCTGTGACTATTTTCAAGGCAATGTAGTCACCACAGAAGAAAAAGCCTTTGGTATAATTTTTGTAGATTTTTGTAGATTTGGTTTATTTTTTGTAGATTTTGTAGAAAGATTGTGCCTTTCCTGTAAGACACCCCTGGCTCCTACTACCAATGTAGTGTATTTCCCAAAGATATAACCAAATGGTTACTTCTTACAATTAGTGATTTTGCCCCCCAGGTGTTAGTTCTGGCTTTTGATATGGTTTGTTACAGGGCTCTGGGTTATCTCTTAAAGCTGTTGTGCATAGACACCTGACTGTTTTTTCTTATGTGCCTCAGATTTTCCATCTCCAAATCAGGAAAATGTTTTAAGATTTTCTAAGAGTTTTTCTTTATGGGATCTACATAGTGCTACCTTTATGGGAACAAGGAGGAAAGCAAGACTTGAAAATCTGAAATGTCCCCTGCAACTACAGAATCAGGTAAACACGTAAACTTTATCATCAGAGAGCAGCTCTGTTTTGATTAATGAAAATCTGATATGGAAGTCCTAAAACAAAGAAATATGGTCTTCAGCATGTACAGACAATCTGTGCGGAGAGAATTCCTCTTCTGTAAAGGCTATACCTGAAGAGTACCTCCTTCTGACTGCATTACCATATTCCAGCTGACTAGAATATGATTTATCCCAGAAGCTTTTGATGGCCATCTCAGTCCCTTGAAAGGAACTAGTCCCTCTCCACCAAACTCATTTGTCCCTAGACCACGACTGGAATTCTTATGTGAACTGTAATGCACCATAAGCAGTGTATTTGCTTCTTGGCCTCATGAGCAGCTGTGACACATCTGCTCTGGTGTGACTGGTGAGCAGCACCATCAGACACAGGACACTGGTGCCTGGGGAGGCACCAGCTGGCACAGAAGGGTGCACTGAAAGCAGGGGACAGATGCTCTGCTGAGAAGAGCACTGTGCTCAGCAGTGGTGGTGACATCCCACTGGGCATAGTTCCCAAACTCCACTGGAGGAACTGATCCTGCACAGCAGAGGCCTTGACCCAGAGTGAGCTCCAGCTCTGCAGGGATTTGGCTCCAGAGATGCCTGGGGCTTCTGGCTGAGACTGGGACAGGGTGAGCTGGGCTCCTTGCCTGCCTGCACACCTAGCAAAGTGTCTGCAGGAGGAGGTCACCAGACTGTGCAGCAACAGAGATAATGAGAAATAGTTTGGAGTAAGGTCATGTGAAAAGAGCGAGTGTCTTTTCACTAAGACCATCATCAATCAAAAACCTTTCCAATATATTGGTGATTCTGTACTCAATAATGAGTAAAAGGGGAAACCAAAAACAAGAGCCCACAAAGACACAAACTTGGCCACAAAAAGGGTCAATAGAAACAGTGCCAAGGACCAGTTTGGGACAGAGAACCTGGTCTGTCTTGGCACACTGGGATGCTCCTCAGTAGCCAGACAGAAGGAGCCCCTGTGCCAGGAGCTGAAGAATGTGATGGTCATTTATAACATCCCATAACATCTGGATCATGTCCATCTGCAGCTTCAAGAACCTAACAGTAATGAAGGGGGGGCAGGTTGACTGTGTGCTTATCAGATGTGAAAATGGAGCCTCCCATGAAGATAGAGGCTGGAAGCTGGTTACTTCTGGCACTCAGAGAATGGCTCCTGCTCCACTTTTAGATTTCCAACTTTCTGACATGCAAGTACCATCATTTACAATGATATTACCCAACCAGACAGTCCTCAGGATATCAGAGAAAAACTGTGTAACATTGTTATCAGCAGGGACCCTTTGTCTAGCAACACTATCATGTCAAAGACAGATATAACTGGAAAGTCTGAAGGGCGAAAGATAACTCTACTAATGCTAAGAAACAATGAAACTTTTTTTAAACTGAAAAAAACTAATGAGAAAGTGTATTCTAATTTAACTTTATATTCAGCGTAGGTTCAGAGTGCATAAGGCATGTAAGTCATTCATTTCTTAGCATGGGGAAGCATTCCCTTATTAAGTGAGTGACAATAACAGAAGCTTGCTTAGGTCCTGGATTCTGCACAGTTCCATCAACTAAAGAAGAGCTTGCCAAACAATTTTGTGTGAATTCCAAAAGGATTATTTCTTTGTATTCCATCATCTTTATCTGTCAAAATAAGCAATACCTCCAAATATATGCATTCAGTTTTATAGGCTAGGTCTAAAAATCAAGATGTACAAGTAATCTTTGTTTAAATCACTCAGGTCCTCAAGAAACACCCATATGTAATTTTAAATTTTGTCTGTGTACTGACTCAAACTGCAAGGTTTTTATTATGTTTATATAACATCTTCTGCACACCAAGGATACTTCTAATTTTATCTGATCACACTACTACTAATGTGCTTTGACTTAAATTACACCAACAACTATGTTAACTAACACAAAGCATATTTTCTTTTGTTTTCTTGTTCTTGCCTCCTATACGCTGAATATTTTTTGCTATAAAAAGATGTGGCCAAGTTAGGAAGAAAATACTGTTGAATAAATCTTTATATTTCCTCTGTAACTCCCAAAAATACAATTAATATGTTCTGGTTCTCATAGTGATAGGCAAGCATTCTGGCAGCCAGCAGAAGGGTGAAAATTAAAGTATAGTACTGCTAAATACAAATCTTGCAGAGGACAGCTCCCTAGAGTTTCATACATTTCTTTTGCATTAATTATTCCCTCAGAGTTTCAAATTATAACAAAACATTTTGGCAACATACTGAAAATCACTGCAGTAAGCATAACAGAAATTCAGATGTGAAAACCACTCCTCAACTGAAGTGTAAATGTAAGCACTGCAAAAAATGACTTCAAAGTGTCTGTAAACTTTTCTTAAAAAAAAAAAAAAGAAAAACTGCATTAATTAAATGACATCATGAGCACAGGCCTGACAACTGTTGAAAGCCAAAACAAATACCCTACAAGGATAATTACAAAAAAAAATACAACAGCAATTTAATTTCACTAAGGTAAAAGCTGTAAAAGCACATTCTACATTTGGATAAGGATGTTCCTATGTAATTTGTACTTCTTGAAGTGAATAGTGTTTGTTTTAGCAGCAAAAAAGCAGTTTGGTTCCCATCAACACCACAATGACTAAAATATAGATACCTAGCATTTGAAACTTTGCAGGACATGCCTATGAGAAAAGAGTGAATGGAAGGGGTTTTTTTTACCTAAAACCCTAAACCTAGCTGCTGGTTAGGAATGCCATGGCTGGACCACAGCACATGCCCACCTAAGCGCAGCTGCTTGTGGCCATGCCCAGCTGCATTACAAGGAGGTCATGAATCTGCTGGAGCTGTGCAAGCAGGGCCCTGCTGTGGGTGGGTGTCAGGACTGCTGTGACAGGGCAGCTACAGTCATGGAAACTGGGAGAAGCTGCTCTAACACCAGAGGCATTGCTCCAGGACCTGATCAACGCTGTCTGCCTGACAGTCCGGGAGTGGTGTGAGAAGAGATCTAACATCAGCATCCTGTGTAATTACCTATTATACTGTGTAATTACCTGTAATTACTTAGAAAATGCTGTATGCAATAAGTATTATTAAAACTTTTCTACAGCAGAATAGTCCTGTTCTTGCCAGTGTTTCTAGTGTAGAAAGCTTTTCCTTAATGTACTAACACGCTGATCGGGACATTAGACTCATTCTGACATAAATTTTTGGTCATCATTTCAATCTCTTAGAACAGACAAATCAGAAATAAAACACAAACTGAATGCTTAAAGCATGAATGCCAAACACCCATTATTCTAAAAATAAATTTTGGAAGAAATATATTTTTCACCACTTGGTCAACAATATGCTCAAATCTCCTTTATAGCCCTGATAGGAAAGATTCAAGAGAAATACCTATGATCAGCCATGAGAATCAAAACCTATTGCATGCTGGATAATGTGTAAGTTCTCTCAGTCTGATTTTCAAATTACATAGTCCCATAATGTAGGAGATTCTAAATAAGTGATATATTATAAATGATAAAGCAAACTTTAAAACAAATCCAGCGATAAAAAAGGAAAACACTATTTTTGCAAATACCACCCAAAGACCACCAGGTGTCTCTGTAATAAAAGGAATGTATATAGAAATACATGAAAAAAGAATGTTTTAAAAAAAGTTTTAAAAGGAATTCAATCTTCAATATATACACAGACACAAACCCAAGCAAAAAAAAAAAAAAAAACCCAACAAACAAAAAAAACCAAAACCCCCCAAAAACAACAAAAAAACCCAAAACAAATCCCCAAAAAACCAGCAAACAAGAAAACCCTCTAGTGATCAGTCCAAACTGTTTTAAAAACTAGGGTTATACGGAAATGTGAAGTGTTAATGCAAGACCAGGCAAAACTTACTGCCAGTGTCAGCAGTACTAATGCCTTCAAAATTATGCTTTTAATTCAGATTGTACTTTATGATGTGCCTTACAGAAACTGAAAGGAATCTTATGCAAAGCACATAAAAAAATCCCCAAAGTGTTCCAGATAATGTGTAATTATCTGTTCTTCTAATTAGACATGAATTTATCTCACTACAAGTTTATCACAGCTTTGAATTGAATTATGATTTATGACAAATGTGTCACTGGTTAGTTCATTTTATGGCACAGACTTAGGTACTGATAAAGTTATAGTTGTACAAACCCATTATCAGAGATAAAGTGATTATGGGAATATACTACACATCAGTATAGCTGATTCTTGTACTGAAAAAAAAATTACTGATATAAACACTTATAGCAGCACAAATTTGCATATTTCTATCAAAATATTCAGTACTGAATGATGAAATTACTGATAACCTTGTTTGTGACAGTATTGGTATCAAACATGAAAACAAACACTTCCATAGGTGGCATGTAGTTATAAAAGTGCATAAAAATACAACAACACAAAGTATTTGTTCACAAATGTGCACTTACCACTTTCAAATTAAAGTACATATCGTGCTTTCCCCTTTGTTGCTTCAGTCTGATACATGTGAAGAGCTATTTGAGTAGTATTTATTTAGATTATTGTTCTGTTTAACATGTCTTTCATAGCAGTTCTTAATTGTGAGCATTGTAATCTTAACCCTCTGATACCAGGTAAATACTAAGGACATAAATATTCTAAAAGTACAGAACACCTCTACCTAATTAAAGAGAAAAAATATATTTTTCTATAGTTTCAGAATATATTTTAATTTAGAAATTAGTAAATTAATGTTTGGATTATTACTAAAATTGAAACATACTTTATATACTTTCATATAATATATGAAAGATTTCATATAGCAGCAAAAACCCCATGAATAGCTGGAAAATTTTTGTATAAAAGCTTTGTGTAAATGCTCAGAAATAGTATTTTGCAAAATTCATTTTTATGTTTACACATTTCATATAATAGCTAATATATTTAGCAAATAAATAATGAAGTAAAAATATACAACAAAATTATACAAAACAAGTATTAAAATATAACCAAAAAATACTAGCATCATTGAGGGATACTAATGGATGCAATATTAGAAGGTGTGTAATTTCCTTGGTTTGCCTTCTTCATTAGACAGCATCTCAGCTTCTTGGCTTTTCATGACTTCTCTTCCTCCCTCTCTATCATAAATTCTTGGCGTGGGCTGCGTTACCAGCAAATCTAGCTCCAAAACTTTGTCCATATCAGAACACTCTTACATCTTCCTCTATGTCTCTTTTTCCTGTTCAAGCTCTCATTTTGCTTTCTTTCCTCCTTTTCCCTTGTCTTGGCCACTCTAGGCTTGGATGGGGGCCCCAGAGGCAGGTGTGGACCATTGCCTCCAGTGTGCCAGGGATTGGTGGCCACTGCCAGGCTGGGATAAGGCCCAGGGACATAGAGTGTGTGGGGCAGGGCATTGCCTCACCAGAACAAGGCCAAATTTGCCCCTTCCCTTCCCACACATGCATCCAAAATATTTCCAGCCAGCAATCTCCTCCATTCTCTCACAGTTGCACACCCAACCGTATCGATGTATTTATGCATTTATGAGTCCTTATTCAATAGGGCACCAAATGTTCCTGTTTAATCACAGGAAAGCTGCCATTTCTGTGCATGAGATTCTGATTTTTGATAATTACTCTTTTTGACATGAGCATAAGTTCCTCTATCACTCTGTTGCTTGCAAAAGTGGCATTTCAGTACCCTTTTCTTTGCACCTATTACCCAGACATAGTTGAATCTATATGCAATCATTCTCTTTGTGTGTGTGTAAAGAAACATCACTACTGTGCCATAAGAAATCTGGAGAACCTTCCCTCTTTTATGGAATACAACTGTAATGGTGTTGAAGCATGGGCTTGGCAGCAGCTGCACAGACATTTTAGGAAGGCAATCCATTTCAGTGTCTTGTGCCACGTGCTGGCAAGTGCAGCAAATTACAAGAACAGGGATGCTGTCAGCTTGTAGTTGAAATATGGAGCTCAGGTGCTCAGGGTGGTGGAAAAATCCTGACAGCAGAGGCACAGGAGGATGTGCTGACACACTGATGTGCTCTGCAGAGCACCTCACATCCACAGAGCCCACATCTGACACAGCTGATGCATTCCACATTCCAGTGTCTGTGCTGTGCTCTGCAGCATGGCAGGGTGTAGTTCCTCACATGAAACAGTACAAAAGCATATTTTTCTGAGACCTGTGCATACTTCAGCTGAGCCCTTGCAGGCCCACAATCATGTCTGCATGGTGTTCTTTGTTCTGGTGCTGCAAGTAGTCACAGCTTCCTCTCCTGGGCTGTACAGACTCTGGAGGGGTGCTTGCCTTTTCCCATTCTTCAAATTTCCCTTTGTAGCTATCTATGCATTGTTTCCAAACAGGATTTATCACAAGCTGGAGGAGGCCACCTCTTTTCAAAATCTGTATAGGATACAGTATTTTTTGTCAGCATCTGAAACAGATAAATAAACAGTGTATTATTAGCAAGTGCTTGATATGATAGGACTGGGTCCAGAACCTACTGAAACTGAAGCTTTTCCCTAGGCATTGAAAGAAAACAGTTGTGCAGGCAAAACCAAACCAAACCAAACTAAAGAAAAAAAACCAAACAAATCACCAAGATGAAGTCAAATGTCTACTCAGTGTGTGTGACACACTGTGTCACTGAACTATTTCCTAACTCATTAGCAACTTCCCAAATCAATGTGAAAAAAGAGATTAAAACCTTCTTTTTGTTCTTCAAAATGTTAGCAGGAAAGGAACACAACCTTATACTTTGCAGTCTCCTTACCTGAAGACAAAGGCACAGGAATTCATTAGAGAAAACCCTGAAATTTCTCTCCTCTCCCTTCTTAAAATAATTTTTTGGCAAAAGCATAGGGTCATGAGTGATTACAATGGGACAGGTACCAAGCACTGCAAGCAAGGAAAGAAGGTCCATTGCATCAAATTTCCAAGGGTTGTAAGAAAATGATTTTCAGAAATCCTCATACAAGGATACAATCCTGACATGTCTCCCTTTCTGACATGTGATTGGATTGAGCTTTGAGTTGCACCAAAAGACAGAATTCATTCTTTCAGGATGTAAGAAGCAGCAATGCTAGAAGTGGATTATGTTCCTACATAAATTAAAGGATATGCAGGATCTAAGAAGTAACAGAAGTTCTGTGTGAAGGGACAAGCTACTGTTTCTTTGAGATGAAATTATGTGCAGATAATTCTTCCCCACATTACATTCCCCCTTCCCACATACACACACACTTGTACATAATCTGAACACTCACAGCCCTGTTGGTCCTCAGTTAGATGTCACTAGCTAGGATTAACACCTCTGCATCCTCCTCTCCTGCACTCAGCTTCAATACAGCTCTCATCCTCCCTAAAATACTGTGGGCTGGGAGATCACAGCCAGAGTGTTTCTCCTCCCTTACTTTCATGATCTCTCAGCTTATACAAAAAAATCTGGTGGCAAAGAAAAATGAGAAGAAAGAGCAAAATTGTCAGCAATTCACTTTGTTCTTCACCTTGTCATTATGCTCTTCCTTTCTATCTTCTGTTTCTCACCCCCTATCTGTTGATAGGCTCTTGAGTAGTTAATGGTGAATGTTCTGTCACACTCAGAGACAGTGCTGAAGGTCATGGTCACTTCTGGGGTTACCCACAATAAGGAAGTTCTATGTTCTATGTTGTAGTGCGTTTTTATATTTTGTAATACTTTGAAGTAGTTTTGTTTTGTATTCCCATATTTTTTCCCAAATGGTTTATCCCAGACTGTACCCCCCTCCCTTTACCTGTGTAATTCCTCTCCCAGGATGAGATCATCCCCAAACCCCCACCCTGGCTCTCTGTCAATCACTCAGCATCCCATCCCCCCATCCAGAAGTTTTGGTCCAAGTTGTCGAGTGATCAGCCAGAGGCCAGGGGTCAGCCCCCCAGGCCTTGCCCCATCTGCTGTCCTATATGTCCTATATGTCCTATATGTCCTATATCCCCCAGTACCCATCCCTCAGAGATACCTATTGGTTGGTAAAATGTTATCTACTTTTGGTTTCCACCTCCCTTTAAATGTGACCTTGGGACATCTCCCGGGGCTCTCGGCAGGAGGCCCCCTGAGGTGCAGGAGCTCCTTTGGGATCCTAATAAAACCTTGGATTAACCCCTGCTAAGAGTCAGCCCTTTCTCTTCTACCGATGTCTCTGGTGTCTCTTCTGCAGCGAAGGCAACCAGCCCAGGTGCCCTCAGTACCCTCGGGGCACAGAGAGTGTTTCCCTGCTGTCGGCCGTGTCGGGGCTGCCCTCCCCGGTGTCTGCCGACTCGGGACTGGCCCAGGGTTCTTGTGAGGCTTGCAGAGGGACCAAGACAGTTCTATAGGCCATATGTGCCTTATGCTCCCTCCTCCCTTCAGCCTGTATCACAACAGGATATCACTTCTGCAAAACTCTGTCAGTCAGCAGGAACAGGGGGAAAAAACATCTTACCTTGCCTTGTCTTGCCTTGTCTTGTCTTGCCTTGTCTCGCCAGCAGATTGGAGAGGATGAGCTGTGTCTGTTCCTTCCTTCCCAGGTTCCTGGAGGCCTGAGCTAGGGCAGCCACAGTGGACAATGGGATGGGCAGAGCCAACACAGGTGTGCCCAGGGTGGAGGCTTCATTACTCACCTCTGCCACAGGGCTTTTGTTTTTGCCCTCACTGCTGAGCACTGTAAAAACTCCTGAACACTGCCTGGCAGTGCAAGGGAAACAGCACTGGGCCAGGAGGGAGGCTTGGGCCTGCTGATGCCTTCCCTTCCAGAACCACCGAGGCTCTGGCTCAAGTTTGAGGACATTGGAAGGGGCACTGAGGTGTCCCAGCCCTGGGGGAGCTGTGGCCACGCTGTGCCATGGGGAGGGCTCGGTGAGGGCCTCCAGGGCTGCCATGGGACAGGCAAGGTGTGAGCCTGGTGAGTCACAGGCAGAGCTGACATCTGGCCACTGGGGTCCCGAACACAGCATCCATGGGGGGACATGAGGGTTAGTGCCATGGTACAGGTCACCGAATCATCTCAACTGGAATGGATGCAGAAGGATCATTGAGTCTGACTCTTTCAGTGAACTGATGAAAAAAACTAGTTGAGTTACTGGAAGATCAAAAATAAGGAGATCTCTAATGTGAATTTTAGTAATTTTTGTGAGTTCTCTTAACATTCTTTGCTGTCTTCATCTTTTTATCATCAGTGTGACTTGCTGCTATTTACCATCAAAAAATCGTTGGTTCTTTCAACAGCTATTGGCTGTTGTGTATGACAGAGTTAGGACTGAAGACATCATTAATTTATATAATACTAACACTAAGACAGTCCTCAGTCATGTGTGGGATTGTTAAAGTTATCTTATTTTAGGTTCTTTACAGTCAAGCACCTCAGCTTTTACTCTTTTAATTCTGAGGGACAGCATAGAAAATGGATGCACAAATTTTTAGGCCAAATAGAAACAGCAGGTTTTCCCAAGGCAAAGGAGGAAATGAATGTGCCCGAGATGGCAAAAAATGGTTGCATGCACACAAACTTGGATCAGACTCATAGGACTAACAGGCTTAATTCACTGCAAAGAGTACACACACGTTCTGAAGTTGCCCTGAAGTTGCTCCTGACTTGCCCTAGCAAGATAGTGGCTGGGAGCATAGTGACACTAACAAATAATTTACTAGATTTAGCCACTGGCTGCTTTCATGGCTCTCAGGAATGAAGGAAGGAATCAGAAGCAAGTTATAATATAACCTTTGGGCTACAAAGATTATTAAAGGCCTGGAAGCACTTCTGTGGAGACAGGCTGAGGGAGTTGGAGTTGTTCAGCATAGAGAAGGCTCTAGTGGGACCTTATAGCATCTTCCAGTACTTGAAGGGGACCTACAAGAGAGCTGGAGAGAGACTTTTTACAGGGGCAGGTAGTGACAGGACAAGGTGGGGTGGCTTTAAACTGAAAGAGGGCAGGTTTAGGTTAGATATTGGGAAGAAATTCTTTACTGTGGCAGTGGTGAGACAACAGAACAGGTTGCCCAGAGAAGTTGTCCATGCTCTATCTGTCAGTGTTCAAGGACAGGTTGGATGGGGCTTGTAAGCAGTAAAGTCTAAGGAAAGCTGTCCCTGCCCAGAGCAGGGAGGTTGGAACTAGATGATGTTGAAGGTCCCTTCCAACCCAAACCATTCTGTGATTTTAAAACTGTTCTGGTGAATGATATCAAGCTCACAGGCCATAAGTTTAGCACTGTTAATATAGGGATAGAGTTAGTGTTAAGATATGCTTCCCTCACTCATGCCTCATTTTAAGTTACACTTTTTATTGCATTGCCTTTGGTTTTCCTGGGCCTTTCCCAGGAAATTCTCCTTGAATATGGTGCTATGGATATGTTATCTCCTGTAAAATAATAATGTGCACAAAGAATTTTAATTTTCTAAGTATTTTATTTATGCAAATGTGTATTGAAATCAACCTTGATATTCTGTTTACAATGTTAATGAAATTTAGACAGGAAGTAATTTGAAAGATATTAATTCTCTTAAAGCAAAAGTTAATGCATTCCAGTGAAACTAAGTCCACATTGTATTATTTAGACAGAGTTACATATAAATCCTTTTCCATGCCCTTCATACACAGCAAGAAGAGTACACAACCTGCATGAACAGACTGAAAATCCTGCAACATTAAGGTTCCTCTGCAAATCCCCCTTCAAGGCAAGGCCACCAAGGCAAAGCCTGACTCTTGTCTTTGCCGAAACTCCCCACTCTGAGATTCCAAAAAAAAATGGGACAGCAGGACCATTAAATCATCCTACCCAATATGGATTGGAAGGAGTCTTTGAACCCTTGTATGTTCAATTTCCAATATTTCATTGTTTGCTAATGTCCCTATAATTCCCACTTTTCCCTGCAATATCTCCCAGGATTTCAACACTATTCTCTGAGCTTTTTGCTTCTTACCCTTCACCATGTTTTTTTTCTTTTCATATCTCCTGTTCGGTTCATATACCAAATCATCCCTTTTCTACACTAAATTCTCCACTGAATTAATAATCCATTAATAGTAATACATTAATCCTGCATTTTCTTCAAACAAAATGTCCATAGTAGAAATAACAAAACCACAAAAACCCCTTGACATTTCTCTGGATGTCATCTATCATTATTCAGCTTATTTGGTTTGCATGCTTTTACATGTTTTTCCATGATACTTTTACTTGGCTGCAGTGCAAGAACCATCTTTTATATGGATTTTACACAGTAAAGCTTCAGCAATAACTGTATAAATATAGCATAGAGTTGTCTATGTGAGTATAAATTTAGTTACAAAGAAGTAAATATACAGCAACTGCTTCAATTTCAAGATAAAATAGCTCAAGAATAGTGTACAGGCTGTATTTTCAGGAGACAAGTTTGGTTTACTAAATACAAACGTTAGAACAATCATATTCCATTACCTGCAAAAAGAATAAAAGCTGGCAAATAGGACCTAGAGGGTGTACAAAGAGCTTCATGAAAATGTCTACAAAGCTGTATAAAATGTTTATTTCACTTTAAAAGTTTTTTAGAGCCAGCCATGAACTGCCTGAACAAGAGAACAGGATTATACTAATTTAACAGTTACTTGGCTATGCCCATTTTCTCCCATATGGATTTTCTACTAACAGATTGATGGAGTAAATAGTTTTCATTGTCTCAGTCTAGACAGTAGTTAGATTAGGATCAAAAAGATGCCATTTCTCATTTGGTTGCATGTCTATCAGGCATACAGACACCACTTAGCCAACTGTGGTGTACGAGGGTGAAATGCTGTGGAAAAGAAGTTTTCTGCATTCAGTGAATAACTGTCACTGTTTATTCAATACAGATGTCTGGAACTTGCTAGTTCTCCCAGCACTGGAGCTTGAGGGGTGAGGGAAAAAAAAAATAGTCTTAATATTGCAAAATCCTTCAGTAAAATGTGAGAAGGAAAAAAAGCATCTACCATAGGCCAGAGTCAGATACTGTAGAATTCTAATGTGAGCTATTGTATATACTCTCAGGCCTTGATCTGTTTCTCAGCCTATGACATGGAAGATGGCTTTTGCAAAGGGCTGGACAACTCTGGGGGTTATCAGATGAATCCAACAGGCTATACCCACAAAGCATTATGTGAACAGTACATCTTCACCAGAGCACGTATGGCCCAGTGTGGAAAGCAATGAGTAGCCCAGAGAACACATATCTACATCCATGTAAGTACAAGCACATGAGCACACACGCACAGAGCAGCCCAAAAATGAAGCAACTTCAGTGTCTGCAGGTTATAGACATTATTCAAAGAGATAATAGACCCTATCATTAGACAAAAAGGCTTAAACACTTAATTCAGAGGAACTGGATGGTCCCTGGAAAGAATCCACCCTTTTCCAACAAACATTTGCGTGTACAGCTGAGGAAAGTAATTCTAGTATAGGGAGAAAGGATAAGAGTTTACACTACAGGAATCAAAACTGAAATGGGATAGATCACAGAACCACAGAGAGGTTGTGGTTGGGAAGGACCTCTGGAAGTCCTTTGGTCCAAACTCTCTGCTCAGGCAGGACCATTTAGAGATGGTTGTTCAGGACCATGTCCAGGCGGATCATAAGTATCTCTGAGGTGGGAGACTGGCGGCCAACACTCAAGTCAGCCTCACAGTGAAGAAGTGTTTTCTCAAATTCTGAGAGAATTACCAGTGTTTCAATTTATGGCCCTTCCCTTTTGTCCCTGGGCACCACTGGCAAGAGCCCAGCTTTGGTCTATTTGCAGCCCCTTTCAGGTATTAACACACATTAATAAGGTTCCCCTAACCTAGTCTTTTCCAGGCTGAACAATCCCAGACCTGTTTTAATTGAAGTTTTTAAACAAGAAGTACTACTTGCCCTACCAGGACCTGCAGATCTGCATTGACAGAAAAAACCCCCATAGCTGAAGATAGGAAAGACTAACAGGTTTGAACGAATGAGGGAATGACGCCGACATTCAAGTGAGCAAGTTTCACGCCCAAGTTTCACTGCTGAAGGAAGGCTGCTGACACAGCAGTGTAATAGATGTTATGAAATAATTCATGCTTAAAGAGAAAATGTACTTTATAAGATTGTAAAATCCAAACTAGTCTCTGACCACAAGCAGCCCAGGGACAGATGTCTACTTCGGAAATGTCCAAATTCCTGAAGGCATCAGGAGAACAATACCCTGTTTACCTAAACAGCAATTGTCCAGCCCAGCAGAGTGAAAGAAACTCTCATGCATATGCGGGGTTACCAAAGAAATCGGGGCACCCCTGCCTCAGGCATAATAAACTGTATAAAATAGCCTCGCTGGAAGCGGCACTCGTGAACAGAGGGAGGCCCGATGCCATAGGGGTCGGATCTGTGTGCACCCAGCGCCGATCCCAGGCTCGACGCTCTTTGGGCTGTGGTGGTTTTGAGGGCCGTATTTTGGTCGCGGAAAAAGATAAATAAAATCTTTTCGCATTTTTGATAATTTGGCTTTTCGATTGATCATTTCTAACAGCAGCAAGGCAGGGGGTGAGCTCTACCCAGGGCAGCGACCCAGCAACATGACAGGCGGCACACGTGTTCCTTCTGGAAGGAGGGCGAGGCTTGCTCTTCCAAACAAGCAGATTGTGAAAAATGCATGTAATTTATGATTGGCTTTTCGCAAATATTAAAATGAATATTATATGTGTTGTGTTAGAAAGTAATGCTGTATGAATTCTCTTAAGTAGTGTGTTAAATATAGTCTTAGGTTATAAAAAATGTTAAAATAGAAGCGATGCTATGTAGGATACTTTTTTTTAAAGAAAGGACCCGCAGCGAGATAACAGTCACAGGACACCTAAATCTTTCAGAGAAAGAGAATTTATTGCCCTCTTATCAGAAGAAACGAACTTCTTCCCGCCTCGAAGGCGCTGTTACGATTCGGAGGAAGAAGTTGACGATGACCAGACAGAATCCTGTATTTGAATAGAATTTATGCATCTTGTATGAAGTGTATGAATATTACAACAGGCTATTGCTTTTAAGGATTAATCCTTTGTTAACGGATGTCCTTTTTCGGGCTCGTGCTGCCCAGAAAAAGGTACCCGGACATCCGCAACTCTTTGTATTTATTGTCTCATATTGTCCTAATTCAATTTGCCCAAATTATTATTACTCTAATTGTATTACTATTTTTTTAACCACTTTATTACTATTAAACTTTTAAAGTTTTAAAAACAAGTGATTGGCGTTTTTCACACAGAGCACTGGTTCAACGGAACGAGAGTCTCCCCGCTGGGGAGATGACAAGACACTATTCACCCCGCGTTCCTCCACCGTGCTGCGGTGCCACGCTTGTCTCCCTGCCGCCTCCTCGGGCGCCCCTCGGCAGGGCGAACACACCGGAGCTGCGCCCGGAACCCGCCCCGCCGCCCGCGGCTCCCTCCGCGCCTGCGCCGTGGCGAGAGGTCGGCGCTTCCCCTTCCGGCCGTGCCGCGGCTCTGTCAACATGGCAGCGGCGCCGGGCGGGCGGCCGCGCTGCCTCCTCTGGGCGGCAGGTGACGGGCGGGCGGTGCCGGCTCCGCCGGGCTGGGCTGCAGGGCACAGCGGGGAAGAGCAGCGGGGCTGGAGGCGGGCAGCGCTGGGGCAAGCAGGAGTGTAGGGAAGCGCTGGGGGCGTGAGGGGCCAGGAGGGAAGGGAGGCTGTCAGCTGGCGTGGGTGAGCGTCCCGGGTTGGTTCGAGCATCACTCACGGAACGCTTTTCCTTCCCCTCGCAGTGGTTGCACATGTGGTGGCGTCAGGTGCGGGTTTTGTGGAGGATCTAGATGAGTCGTAAGTATTGGGGTGTCTTGCCTAATTGCCAAGATGTCTTCTTGTGGGGAACATGACCCCCGACTTCGTGCGTAGTGTTCTCGTAGAGAAAGCTATACTGGAAAAGATTGTGATTTTTGTAGCAGGAAGGACAGAAAGGTTGTGGCCTGAAATATCATAGAATATTCTCTGTTGGAAGGGACCCAAAAGGATCACTGAAGTACAATTCCTGTTCCTGCACAGGACTCCCAGAAAGTCACACTGTGTGCCTGAGAATGTTGTCCAAACCCTTCTTGAGCTCTTGGTGCTGTGACCATTTCCCTGGGGAGCCTGTTTCAGAGCCTAAGCACCGGCTGGGTGTAGAAAATTTTCGTGATATCCAACCCAGACCTCACCAGCACAGCTTCATGCTGTTCTCTGGGGTCATGCCACTGGCCACCAGAGAGATCAGTTACTGCACCTCTGCTTCCTCTCTTGAGGAAGTTGTAGACTCCCATGAGGTCTCTCCTCCGTCTCACCTATTGAGGAGGTTCAATTAATGAAGCTGAGGAGGTTCAATTAATGAAGCTGAGGAACATTTTAATTTTTCAGCTTCTTTAAAGCTGTTACTGTGGTGGTGTTGCCAGAAATGTTCTTGGGCTTCCTTGCTTGTTCTTTCTTTCTGCTAGGGCAAATACATTGGTGTGTTGGTGCTTGCCCCATGTAAAAGCTGATTGCATTTAACCAAGTTCTTCATTAGACTTTGCAGCGTGGCTGCCATGAGAGGTTGGGAAAATGAGTCTTAAGTGCATTCATGCGTGGCCAGAAATGGAAGAGAGAAAAAGGCTGCAGGACTAGTTCATGGCTGCTTGAAGCCCCAGTAATATTTGTGTAAAAATGTGCCTTTATAACAGAATTAGTCCCAAGACTGTGCAGGAATTGAAGTGGCTGGTCCTGCCATGAACTTGGTTGTGTAGTGTCGCTGTTGGTGTACTGGTTTGCTGTAGCAGTTTGGTAGCTACACAGTTGCTATTTCCCATGAAAATTACCCAAATGTTTTTTTTTGGTCAGATTGTCAGGTTGATATCAAGTGCTACAGAGTGCAGCATGATTATTGGAATTGAAAGAGAAGGTATGACTGGTAGGGAGGAGAAGTTGGCATTAGATGACTGCTTTGGACTAAATTCAGCCAGTTAAAGGTGATGTTTTCATGGGGGTTCTATCCACAATAAATTGCATCAAAGAGCCAAAGTGTCAGGAAACCACTTACATTTTTACAATATTGTTTCTTAATCATAAGATCAGGTGAGGTACAGTGATTTTATGGGTGAGGGGATGGGAACATATGGAGGGAGTTCTCAGGAGAGACACAGCAGTGTCTCTGGTGTTGTGAAAAAACAACTGAACCATGGGAACCGTGTGGACTTGATTTTAAAAGCTTGTTTTTAAAACATGCCCATATATTCACAGACTGAAGATGCATTCGCTTAGCCTATCTGTGCTCCTACATCATGTTTCCACACGTGTGTATTTAAATATATTTGCCGTTCTGGAATGAAAAATCATGATTCTGTTGTCACATAACTTTTTTAAGTAACTGATAAAAGGAAATCGTATTTTAGAACACTTGAATTTTTCAATTACAGAACTATACAGATGCATGTATTTGCAATTGAGAATAAGAATTGAAGAATTGTTCAGACAGGTTTTGTGAGGGATTTTTTGAATTTTTTGTAGCTAGTTGGCAAGTGGGGAGAGAGGTCAGAAAAACAATTTAAATTTACTTGAAATTAAAATTTATTTTAAACAATTTAAATTTTAGTTCAATTTTGCTCCAAACCAGAGAGCAGTAACTGGGGAAGTTTCAAGTTTTCCATTTTATAGATGCCTAAACATTATGGATGTTCTGCTGTTGCCGAAAGCTCTGTGTTCTCTTGGGATTTTAGTAGTTGTGAACAGTGGGGACTAGTACAAGGTGCAGGTCCCTTTCTTAAGCTTACAGGATATAGGAAAACAAGGAGCAGAGCAGAGCTGACAGAAGTGCCCAGCTGGGCTGCGGGAGGGATGCATAAAATGAGCTGTGGTTCCTCTTGGCTTGTGCTGCTCTGATAGCAGATCTGCTGCCTCAGGTCAGTACGCATACTGTGATGGCTGTGGACTTGTTCTAGTGGCATAATGAAGCAGATAAGTAACCTGGCTTAAAAAGGAAGTTTTTTGTCTGTGGGGTGGCTCAAACCATGATGAGAAGCATCAGAAATGGTGCAAGGGGGCAGCAAGGAAGAGATGCAGTAGCTGGGTTGTTTTAAGGCCCTTGGAATTGTGACCTTGGTGTTTAGTTTTGCTTCATGCTGGCTTCTTTTAATTGTTCATGATTAAATGCAGTGCTTGGTTTAAGTGGGGGCTGAGAGAACATTGGATCATGATCATGTAGCTGGGAAGATGTATGGGTTTGAGACAAATAATTTTGATTCAAGGATGTGCAACATTCATGCCATCTTCCCATCAGTGTGATTATGTTTCTGTCAGCTGACAGAGGCTTCCACAGAACAGTTAGAAGAGACACTGAAATTTTGTGCCTGGAAAGCATATTTATAGGGCCTAGAAACAGCATCTTCAGAAAATGCTTCACTGCTCATTTGTAGAGAGATTTCTGGTTTTCTTCAGCAGTGTGAAAGTGAACTTCCTTAATATTGTCTGGTAATTTAATCATTGAAGTTAGCAAAACTAGAGTGAGTTTTGATAGAGTTTTGTTGCACTTCAGATTTTAGTTTCTGTGGAAGTTGATTAAATAGGTGCTTGTAGGTAAGAAGTACATTGAAATTTATTATTATAAAAATGACAGTATTTTTTATACAATCTTAAGTCAAAAGTATTAAGTTCTGTTGGAAAGCTCAGCCTCCAGATGTTTAATTCTTTCTTTCTTTCTATGTGCTGGCAAGGTTGCAGTCTACCTTTCTCAGTACTTTATTGCTCTTTACAATTTGCCATAACAGTTGTACTCTGGCAGAGGAAGGAGAACATATAATTATAAATTCTTCTTATACAAAGAAAAAGTGATATGCTAAATTGAAGCACAGCCTAGGGTCTTATGATTCAGTAACTGCTTTCTACCTCTTGCATCATAGCCAATTATTTGGCATTGTAATTGGAAGTTAGCTGTAGCTCTGTTAGAGTTCTCAGGAGATGCTGGCCTCTTAGTGGTTCTTTCATTAGCTCTATAGTGCTTAGGGTGGTGAAGTAAATTTTTAGTGAGGTTGTCAACTAAGCAATTTTGTGACTTAAAAATGCTGCTTTCCTTTAGCAGGTCCATAGCATAGTCTCTGCAAATACCTTTCCTGCTGCTGTACAGGCGTTGCAGCCTTGGTATGCCATCAATAAAATAGGCTGGAATTTACCAGTAAAATGCTGCAATTCTGAGTTTCAAACACTCAACACTGTAATTAGATTGTATCCATGATTTCTGAATTATTTCTGTCAAACAGTAAGCCAATATCAGCATTAGTATTTCTTCAAGACCATTATGGACTATTACAGATTCATCTTTAAATGAAATATAATAAATTCTGCCTACTGCTTATGGGCCATTTATAGGCATGCTGCATATTGGGAACTGACAAGTTGGGCTATAACTTGTATTAATTGGATCATAAGTCCACGTTATGCATAATTATATGTAAATATCTCATTTTGCAAGAAGAGTGGTGCAGTAGAAATGTTGTATCATATATGCTATAGTGTGACTTTAGTCCCAGTCCTAGTCACTTACAAAGTCTGTCTTGTACAAAAATAAACCTTAGGTTAAAGTTCTAGCTAATTTAATTCTCTACACAGAGCTAGTTAACTAACGCAGTAATTCACCTGATCTCATAGTGACAACAGTGAAATGTGTAAGCAGCATTTTGGGAGATACCAAAGAACTTTGATTTATCAAGCTTAGTTTTGTATTAGAGATTTTAGAATTCAGTGACAGATTTACAGTTAATAAAACCAGTCAGTTGATTTAAATGCCATTTGTCTAGCATTAAGAAAATTCGGTAGTACCTTTTTTCTCTGGGTTTTATCAATGGCTTGATCATTTTTATTCCATTAACTTGGTTTCTTGGTTGTGTGCAACTTTAATAGAACTATAAACTGACACTTCTATAGAAGAATGTTAAAGGAAATTGAACTAAAATTGCTTTGCAAATTAATATTAAAGATAATTTAGTTAGTTTATGTTTAGTAAAGCTAAGATTAACAGTTTAAACCAATGCTCGAAGGGTCTCTATTAGTTGATATATAAAAATACAACAACAAATATATCTAATATAACTAAGACAACTGAAAAATACTTTTTCCCCCTGGATTCCACATGCTAGTCAAATATCTTCTGTGTGTTTTGGTGTGTGTATTCTTATTTCTTCTTGCTGGTTTTATGTTTTGTTGTTGTTGTTTGTTTGTTTTTTTTGTCTTGGGAAATAGTTAGAGAAACTTAATTGCCACAGCTGTGTGTGTAGTGTCAGGTAGAGGGGCAATATTACACTAAAAAATTAGCATCTCCTTTGTTTCTCCACCCTCAAAGAAAGAAACAAACCAGAAATCTTGTATCTATAGCTTTATATTAACATTATTGTAGACTTTTTGTTTTTCACACATGCATTTCACTATTTTATTTTCAGATACATAACTTATTTCTTTCATTTTGTCCCCTTTCCAGGTTTAAAGAGAACCGTAAAGATGATATTTGGCTTGTAGATGTGAGTATCTAAGAAAAACGAGAAGATCTGCTGGTGGAACTCAAAAGACAGAATGCAGAGTGCTACACTCTGTAGTCAAGCTGTTTCATTGCTTGGAAAATTGTTTGTACATGATGCAGAAAAGCTTCATGACAGTAATTCTGACAGGATAGATAAGCAATCTGTCTGCTGTTCAGGGTGAACCAGGAATACGCTGAATAGACTGCTGAATAGGCTTCAGTCTATGTTTTGAGTCCTTTAAAAAGGAAAGCAGATTACCTAACACTCAGTAGGTGATAACTTCTTTTGAGAAATTTTATAGTTCCTTTCATTAAATATATCAGCTGATTTGTGTTCTAGACTTTTGTTAGCACTGAAGGACCAAATATATGAGACCCCTGTTATTTTTCTAAATTATTTGGAATAATTCAGTGTCCCTTATTTCAGGGACAGAGAGTTTTTGAAAAGATTGAGTTTGCTTGTGAATGAGGTAACATTCCTTTTCTCACCCAAATATGTACTGTAATTCTCAAAATTGTATTACTCAGATTAGTGATTTTTGAGTGGGATATGAGCTGCTTTGGAGTTATCAGCAGTGTATAGCAAAACAAAATCTAACTTTTTTATAATTGCGACCTTATCTTGTTATATCAAAACATTGATATCTACTGCCTGTTGACAAATTCATATTTCTGGATAGATTGTTTATATGATCTTTTTACTTTCAAAAAAATGTTACCATGCAGTCTATTCCTAAATAAGAAATCATATAGTAGTGCAGCAATTTAATGTATTCTTTTCAAACTTGTGCATTCATATTAAAAGTAGGACTAAATCATAAATGCTGCTTGTCATGCTAACCTTGTAACTAACTTGCAATTTTGTTAAGACATAAGAAGTACCATGACTGGAAAATAAATCTTGCTAATAATTTGAGGGCTAATCGTAGAATGAATTTCTACTAATTTTTTTTTTTTTTTTGTGAAATGTATTTGCTTCTCAGTTTTATGCACCTTGGTGTGGCCATTGTAAGAAACTGGAGCCTGTGTGGAATGAAGTGGGCATAGAAATGAGAAACATGGGCTCTCCAGTAAAAGTTGGGAAAATGGATGCAACTTCCTTTTCTAGTAAGTATGGTTTGTTTAGGGGTAATTTCATCACAGCCTCTGTTTTGAAACTAATTTTTTTTCTTGTAGTTGTTCTTCTGTGTCATAGCACAAATATAGCACAAACAGTAATTGTAAAAAAAATTCCTAATTATTTTTCTTTCTAAAAGTGACAACTTTCTGTAGTATGTGCTTTTTATCACATTTGTTTCTGCTTGAGTAGGGAATTCTACCTGACAGACGGAAAGTAAAAGCTTCTCAAAGATCTGCTTTTGATATGCCTGTTATATAAGCATTTTTATGTGGCGTGTCTCTGGAGAGCATCCAGTTTTAGGTTCCTTCTATTACTGCTGGAGGAGTGCCCGTGCTCTTGCTCTTACTCATTTCAGGTAATCGGTCCTGAACCTGTTTCACAAAGCCTGCTGAAATAACTGAATTAATTGCATCAGTGATCACTGCTCAGTTGACTTCTTCCCATGTTTCTCTGTAAATGTCTTCTCAAAGAACCAGATTCAGTGCTTTCAGGGCTTCTTTGTTTGCTGATGTTTTTCATATGTATCAACCTTTTCAGAGAAAATCCCAAACCTTCCTTACTCAGAGAAGTGGTTTGGGTAGACGTGAGAGGATTATTGAATGTTTAACAGTACTTCCTTTGTGTTTGTGTGCTTCTTTATTGTCAATTTGCTTAAATCTGTGGTGAACCTGGAGGATATTTAAAAGAGTAGGTGTAGGGAGGAGTGGGGCCCAAGTGAGATCTACATGTAATAAAATTTTGTAAATTCATGTGGTGTTTTTAATTATTATCCATTAAGTCTGGTTATTCAGTTTTGTTGTATTTGCCTAAAATGTTATGCAGAATACTTTTCTCAGTGGTATTCCAGTTTTTCCTGTGCTTAGATATAGGAGAGTTTGGTCTTCTGAGATTAAAATGACTTTGTCTCAAAGACCAATTTATTACATATATCTTTTTCTATAAAACCAAATAAATATGACTTCATGTTTCATCTTAAAGATACTTATTTTCTATAGAAAGGTAAGTCTGGAGAATTAGAAGTTTCAAGTTCATGGTTCTCTGACTTTCCAGTCATGTATATAAAATTCTAAATCATATAAATTGTATAAAGTATTATCCTGAAATATTTGAATTCTTCATCCTGTTACTGAAATCTTGTGCTTTATAGCTAGGACAGAATTGGTGCTATGTTTTTGTTATATAATTAACTTTTACTTATATAAAAATCACTAAAAGCTGCAAGGGTTCCTTTGTGTCCTGGAAAAGATTTTCTTCTTAGATTTGCTACTGGTTTCATAGTGTCTGATAAATCTTTTAAAATAGTTTTGTACTCTCATTTTGAAAGGGGAAATTTTACATCTGAATATGAAAAACTCAACTCAGCTTAATACCATTGCAATCTAAAGATTCTCTGAAATCAAAGTAATTCAGTCTTGAAAATATCAGAAGGAAATGCAGCTGTAATGTGTATGTGTCACTAGGAAGGAACACGAGTGGTTTGCTCTGCATGGTTTGTGTTTATAATAGGAATATGAAGTAGTATGAAAGAGCTGATCTTTGAGAAGCTTGTTGTCAGAGAGCTGAGATCACAGGTGTACATATAAATCATCCAGTAAATGTTACCTCTGGTAGCTCTGTGGATTGAGGATACAGCTCTTGCATCAACAGAGCAGTCATCTGCTGTGGTATCAGTTTAATTTTCAAGGCGTTTAGCCTCAGGAGTCCACTGTGTGTGAGCAGAGTAGAAATACATCACACCTAAGGCTGGCACAATTGCTGCTGTTTGCCTGTACTGTATTCTTCATATCAAGAAGTAGAGGTGATGATATAAGTAAGTAATTTCCATGAAGATGAGAGAATTTTGGTAATCCCTATGGCTGGAATGTTTAGAAAAAGTATTAAAAATTGTCTCTTCTTGATCTCCAAAGCACACACAAGAGCTGTACAAGGAGAAATAAACTGTTGACAGCTCTTGTGATTGAATGTTCTAATACACATTTTAATGCATTGTAGTTCTTTGTAGTAGAGCTGTAAGAGAAAATTGATCCTCATATGTGTATTTCTTAGAACAGTTGTATTTGATTAGATGCCTGTAGGTGTGCTGCTAGTTTTATTTGTAGTGCTGTGCAATAAGGTACTTGCACCTGATCCAGGTGAACAACCTTAGGGTCAATTTCTAAACTCTTTGCACACCAGATGTCCAACATGTGTTTGCTATGGCACGTTGTTAGTAGCTTCAGAATGGTTTTGTAACAAGCATTGATTCTAGGTACTTTCTGAGTGCAGAGATTGTTACTCAACAGGGAGTTGCACAAGTATTGCCACAATCTTAGACTTATTTAATCCTTTTTTGAGACTGTGTAGTTTAATTTTGGGAAAAAAACCTGAATTTGCTGGAAAGTATAGTTTAAGGTGGCTGTTGCCACTTTCAGAAGTGGACGGGTAGTTGCAAATTATACTCCTCCAATTGCTGGAAGCAAGATAGAAGTTTTTAAAAAGATCTCAGGTGAGGGAAAAAGTTCTGCAGTTGTCTTACTTTTAATCACTTCAGTAAGCAGCAGGTGCTTTCTAAGCATCTGCTTAGAAAGCGCCTGCTTCTGGTAAGGTTCATGATAGTAGACATTTACTTGTGTGGAATATGATTTAAAAACATTTTTTTAATAACTGCAGTATGATTCTGCACTTCTCATTAGCCATTACTCTAGCATTTGACTAGTTAATTGTCTTCTGTTTCTTTCAAGCATTAGTATTTACAGTTCTTCATCTTCAATGCTTATTTTTTGCCTCTTATATTTTCTGTCAATATTATGTGCATATTCAATGCATGCTACTTTTGGTAAAAGCAGACCAAGCATGTCTGTCCAGAAGATTCTCATGACATTTGAGTTGTGGCACATGAATTGGAAGGCTATCCTGGCACCTTTAGCACCTCTGAAAGAAGTCCAAAATTTAATGATGTAGCTTAATAACAACAAGCTTTTCTTTGTAAGCAAGTAAAGTAATCCATATTGAGCTAAGTGGTATTTTTTTCATTTGTTTATGTGGCTTGAATAGTAAAACATGTTTAAAGATTAAGGTAGGAGAGAAAAAAAAAGTCACTTTGGCATGAACTCATTTCTTTCAGGTATTGCATCTGAATTTGGAGTGCGAGGCTATCCAACAATTAAGCTGTAAGTCGATCCTTCCTATTGAATTTCTATCAATGATTTCATGACAAAAAATTAAAAATAGCCCTGTCCATTTAGAATTCTCAAACTAATGTATAGTCCAGTACAATGTCACATTAAATAAAGACTCAATGCTTCTGTGTACTTTTTACTGTGGACATACTGGGTATTTTAGCAGGTTATTCTTTAGGCAAACAGTATTCCTAATACGTGATAATAAATCTTGTCAAGTTAGTTTTTCTCAGAATAGGAAGCAGAGATGTTCAGTTTGATAATCTTAAAGGATGAAAGTTTTCATGCCATATAGAGAAATTGAAAATTCCTCTGAATTTCCTGAATCTGTATGGATTCAAAGAAAGCCTGTCAGAATTAGTAAAACTTACTTGAATACTTTGCTAATACAAGCATGCAACACCCCCTTTCAACAGAATACCGTAAGCTGACCAACACTTCACTGAAACATAATACGTAAATTTGAAAGGTTTTGCAGATTATTTGATACATTTTAATTATAAAAAGCATTAAAGAAGTTTATATGATTTCCTTTTATAAGGACTAATCCCTGAGTAGTATAAATTTTGAGTGAGTTGAGTTTGGTTGGCGTGTGGGGTGTTTCATCATTTTAGGGAGGCTTTTTAATATGGTCATAAACAAGTGTTCTAAATTATCACTTACAAAGTAAATGAGCACTGTGCACTAGAAGAAAGAATTGTAGAAGGATTTTAAGTATTTAACAAGTCAGTAAATCAGATACTGTGTAAATAAGCTTTTATTCCATAATTCCATTGTATTGCATTATTGAGTTTTATATTTTACTGACCACTTCTTTGGCTTATCACTTGCTGAAAGGTGACTGTAGTAAACATGTGAAGGTTGAGAAACCTTATATGTATGCATGTCGTTTAGATGATTGCTTTTCTGTTCTTTTTTTGTCTTTCTATTTATCTAGCTTGAAAGGTGACTTGGCATACAACTACAGAGGACCTAGAACCAAAGATGATATAATTGAATTTGCTAATAGAGTGGCAGGGTAAGTATACTCTTCTCAGAGACTGGTTCTGCTGACTTCAAACTTATGTGGGACTTTGAGGTAGGCCAAGACTTATTTAAAAAGAGCAAGATACTGAAGTAAAAAACTGTATGTACTATGTGTGTGGCTGCATGGAAGACTGGTGCTAATTTAAGATTATTTATTTCTAAGGCCACATTTCCTGGATGTTGTGCTTACATTCAGAATTTTCTCTCTCAAATGATGGAGACTTTACTGTGGCCTTCCACTGTATAAGGGCATTTTCTAAGAAAGACAAAGAGTTTTTATCAAGGTCTGTACTGACAGGCTAAGGGGAAATGGTTTTAAACAGAAAGAGAATAGGTTTAGAAAAAGTATTAGGAAGAAATTCTCTACAGTGAGGATGTTGAGACACTGGAACCAATTGCCCAGTAAAGTTTTGGATGCCCCATCTCTGGAAGTGTTCAAGGCCAGTTTGTGTGGGGCTCTGAGGAACCTGATCTGGTGAAAGATGTCCCTGCTCATGGTGGCAGGGTTGGACCAGATGATCTTTAAGGTCGCTTCCAGTCTAGCCCAATCTGTGATTCTTTCACCAGTAAAAGGCATGCATGTTTACATTGTAGTAGCGTTTTGTAGTAAGATTTGAATTTCATATTTAAACATGCTCTCTGATGAGCATGACATGTTATTTGGTGGGGGGTGGGAATGTTCTTTTTTTCTTCTAGTATAAAATAGAATAATAACTTGAAAAACTAAATTAATTTTGCATTTGGGAATTTATTTTTTTGAAAAACAGCACCAAAAACTGTATGACACTTCACATTTTCTTGTGAATTTTTATTTGTTTGGGTTTTGCAGGTTGCACAAACTGAGATTTTTCTATGTCTTTGTTTCTCTTTCCAGACCTCTCATCAGGCCACTTCCTAGCCAGCATATGTTTGAGCATGTGCAAAAGAGACATCGTGTACTTTTTGTGTATGTTGGTGGTGAATCTCCATTAAAGGTTTGAAGCTTGATTAAATAAAATGACTTCTTTTGGCTATTTAGGGAGTAATTTTAAAAATCTTTCAAAAGACTGAAGTGCATGGTTGTAACAAATTCTTGGGTTTTTTTACATTTATTAAAGTGCTTTTACAATCTTGCGCCATAAACATGTTTTCAAATTGCTCTTTGAAGATAAGGTGTGTGACAAAGCTTTTGTTTGACACATACTAAAAGTTCAGAAATTAAAAAGACATTGTTTGTATTTTTTCAGGAAAAATACATTGAGGTTGCTTCAGAACTAATAGTTTATACATACTTTTTTTCTGCCTCAGAAGATGTGCTGCCTGAGGTAAGCTGTTTCCATTCCTACTGCTTCCCCAGAAATGGCATTTTTCTCCTCCTCTAAGTAATTTTGCTGTTTTGATGGCACAGAGGTGGCTTCTTACAGTATGTTTACTTTGGTAGATACCTAAGTAAATACACTGAAACATGTAATGTTTGACTCTATATGGGAAAAGAATACAACCCAAATTCCAGTCTGTCATTGCTTTGTTTTGGCCAAAATACTTGTTCAGTCATATTAATAAAATTAATCAGAGGATGAGCAGAACTCACAGTGTGGGCCACAGAACTTGCTCAAGAAAGTAGATACTTGGATTTTTAGCCAGTGCAAAACTCTTGTTGCTCCCAACAGTCTTTTCACCAAACACTTTTACAGCTAATTAGGTGGTTTGTAGCATGAATTACTGCTGTTTCCTTAGTTATCAGAAGTAAGTGAAAAGGTAAGTTATTTTCATCTTGTACAGTACAGCTGATCAACACATTAATCTGCCCCAGGCATCAGCCAATCCAGTCCACTGGCTGCAGAATTCTCTTGTGGCTTTTTTTAAGGCTTCTGTGATAAGGAAATTGTTTACAGTTCACCACAAGGGTGTAAAAATTGATTTTACTGTAGTGAGTCTAACCATTGTTGCTTACTTATTGAAGCAAAATTAAAAGACTTTTTCATTTATTGTTATCTCCAAGTGAGACCTAAGTCTGCCCCATGCCTACTAACATGTGACTTTGAAGTTAGTTGGTGATTAATGGGGCATAATTTGGTTTGTTGTTTTGTGGGGTTTTTTTTTAGGCAGCTGCATTTTACAACACCATAAGTAGAACTGGCCTCATTACAAACAGTATATTGTTAGTTCTCCAGAAGCCTTGTATCAAAAGCTACCTTAATTTAAATATTGCTTTTTGCAGTTCAGCTCCAGCTGAGCAAGAAGAGTATCTGTTCAGTTGTGCAGTGGAAAGAGTAAAAAAGGCTGGAAGTCTTTGAGGTTCTGTGATCACACTGATGTTAGCAGTGAGCTTTTTTTTCCCACAGAGGGTAATTTCCCACCAGTGTCCTTTAAGCTGAAGTAGTGATGGTGTTCAGTATTCTATGGAGAGAAGCAAAAATGTTCAGAAATTTGTAGTTGTGAGTTGTAATGAGCCTTTGCATCACGGTGATCACTGTTAGGCTTTGTTTCATCACCTTAGGGAATATTGTTCCAAGCTTAAGGCATCTTTCTCAAGCTTTAAGCTGTGCACAAATTGATTTGTCCTTCAGCAATGTTAAATTAGGTTTTGGGCAAGTAAGAGGACAAAGCATCATCTGGGACTACCTTCTTGATTGTTCATATCAGCTATTATATTATAAATTACTGCTTTTAACTTCCTTAACGTAAAAGAAAGTTCATGCAGAATGACAGAAGGCATGTCATTTGGAAATGATGCTGTCCTTTACCTTTCCAAAACATCAGTAAATCAGATGATTCAGATTACATGATCAAAATTAAGCTTATGATGTAGTTCTTTCTTAACCACAAATGCTGTTAATATTTTAGCTTAGAATGCTAGCAAGCTGTAAGAAGTAGATACAGTATTTTTTCTATGTCAGTTCACTAAAAACATGAGCTGAATAAAATTATTTTGAGTTCTAAGAAGAAAGGTTCTACAGCTTGTTTTTTAGTATGTTGCTGGCCATCTTAAATACCATGTTAGCATGGTAACACAGGCTTCTGTTATTTGTCTAAATTAGGTCTGTTTGCAGCCCTGTGTGCTGAAGCTTTTTTCTTTATATTCTCGTCAGTCTGAAGCACAGGAAATAGCCCAGATTTAGTGGCACATGTTACTGGTGGTACTATTTTAGTCTGCAAATTGAGGGTCCATTTAGTAGAAGCAGCAGTATGACAGGTATGCTGACAACAGCACAAATTGTGAACTGAGAGCATGATTTATAAAACCCTCAAGTTACAATTTCCTATCTAGAGTCCATGCCCAATCCATAAACTGTTCTTCATGCTACTGCAGATATCAGTAAGAACCACATTTCTTTTATGCTTTGTGAGATCCACCTCTCAAAAATATATTTATGTTGCATTATTTTTAATATACAGAAAGCTGATAAATTTATCTTAGTACATTTAGACAGAAAATATTTAGGTATACTTAGAGATTTTTCCCATGAACTACATTTACATGTTTTCAGATGTTTTGTTTTTGTTTTGTTTAAAAATCTTTTAATCTTCCATGGATTAATTAAAAACTGACTCTTTCAGTATGTGACATTGCCTGAATTACCTGCTGTGATGGTCTTCAAAGATGGAACTTACTTTGTTTATGATGGTAAGTAAAAGTGGACATTACCTTAAGACAAGATATTTAAAGCATATATGGAGAAACTGGAGGAGTTGGGATTTTTTTGAAGCATATGTAGGGATGCTTGGAAATTGCCCAGTTTTAGGATAAATAGCAGCTCTTTCATGAAGGAAAAGAAAAAAAAATTACTAGTTCTTCCACAACAAAATGCAAGGAATTTTGCATTGCAAGGAATTTTGCATTTTGCAATGCAAGCAATACTGAAGTTGAAATGGTGATGTTTGCTTTATGTTTTCAGTAAGATGTAGCTTCCAATATTACAGTTTTGCCTGCATTAACATACTTAGAAAAGTTACTGCTTCCCTCACTGTACAAATTCATCATATACATAGACTACTTTACCTGGTTTGTTCAGTGTGTAAGCTGTAGAAAGGCCACCTGAAACTAGCAGTATTTTATAGCACTGCTATTTCTACGGTGTATATATGCAGTACATAAGGCCAGTGCACCTGCCACTGCTGTAAAAGTGTGTATCTGTATGTATGTGTGCATATCCATATAGAAGTATTATATTGTGCTCAGACTGTACCATAAGACATGTTAGAAGCACATCCTCATAGTTACATTGCGTAGCCTGGGCTTGTAAGCACACCCCTTACTTTCAAAAGCATCTCCTCTTGATTCAGATTGTTTCAAATGCAAGTTTTCACTTTAAGTTGGAAATGTATCTCTCAGATCATTCTGCAGGTTTAATTTCATAGGATAAGTAGTATTCTTTGTGACCTTGTAGAATGGATGTACTTGTCTTCCTTTTCAGTTTGTTGCCTCCAGATAAAAATTCACTCTACAGCCTCCGTGATTTGCATTTAATTTTTTTGATCTCTTTTAGGAATTTGGGAGAAGGAAAGCTTGTCAGAGAAACACTTCTTTTGCTGTGTGGCCTGCTTTCTTTTTCCACACCTTCTAAAACAATTGCAAAAACTGTAATAATTCAGGCTTTTAATTTACTTTGTAAAAACTTTACTTCTACATGATATACCAGAAACAATATTGGAAGTCAAACAAATCATGAAGATGCAGTTTGAGACTGAATAAAGTTTTATGTGCAACTGTTACGACTGGCAGAAATATGAAGAGCTCTCTATAAGGAAAAAGTTACAGCAAAATGCACTCAGTGCTCTGACCTTTGTCTGGTTTTGTTTTGGGTTTTTTCCTTCTCCATAGTAGGGGAAATGGATGCAGATCCATGGGATGCATTATGCTTAGAATTTCTTGCTGCTACCTTGCGGCAGATAATTGTTAACCTGAAATTATTGATACTTAGGTCTACAATAGGATTTAAGGCAATTTATTTATTGTGCATTTGTTTGCATAAAATGCAGCATATATTATATATGTTCTACTTTTTTACTTGTGGTTTAGATCTGTTTGATGGTATATATTAGAATTTAATTCTTAATAGGTTAACACATCTAGGATCTTAAACTAGCCTTCAGTAGATTGTCAGTCATACATGATTATTTGTTCATTTACATTCACAGTGCTGTTTAATGCATCTGCTTTTTCTTGATCTTTTTGTTTCATTTAAGGACTCTCACAAATACTGCTTTCTGTATTTTTGTGTCTCTACTTTGTTTGAAACTTGACAAGTGATGTACACACACCTCTTTAAAAGCAGGGTTTGAACCTGTTACTTTCTGCACTGGGTCACAGTTAGCTTCTAATATAGTATCATTTATCCTTGATTTGGAAAATAAAATAATCAAATCAACTTTTCATGCTTTTCTATAATATGCTTTTTTGTTCAATGGTTGAAAATAGCTTTAGAAGTTTTAAAACTTAAAATGCCCATAGAAGTATGATAATTGATGTAACAAAGGTAAAAGGAAAAAGGGAGAAAAAATAGTGGTTGCCTCAATAGTACTGAAATAGTAAATCTGATGGCCCATTTCTTAAAAAAATTTAATCTTTTTTTTTTTTTTTTTTGTCAGAGTATGAAGATGGTGATTTGTCATCCTGGATAAACAGAGAAAGATTTCAAGGCTACCTTCATGTCGATGGCTTTACACTGTATGAACTTGGAGATACAGGTGAGATGCTGCTGCTGCTGCTAAACCATTTGACACTATGTACTAAACAGTAAGAAAAGTCAAAAGTGTACTAAGAACATGTTTTTAAACTTTAGAAATTGATCAATATCAGAGTAGAGCTGATAGTGGCAGTATTTTGTTGATGTTGGACTGACCTGTGACTAGAGGTTTCACACACAGTCTACACTAGTCCATTCCTCACAACATAAAAGTTAGTGTGTCTAATCCTGTGATAATCACAAAAATTAGTAGGACTTTTAATTTAAGAGCACCTTACATTTTGCTTAAGTTTCATATTACCTCTTGGAATACAGGGAATTTTAAAACTAGATTTAGAAGTATCAAATATGGATTGTCCAAATATCTTGTTTCTAGTGGATTTAGATATCTTTGAAATAGATGTGGCAAGAAAGGGAGAGGAGCATGTATTGAAGTGGACTTGTCCCAGAAAACTTCAACTTTCCTTTAGCAAAAGTTCTGCAGGCCAAATGAAAATTTTGCAGCCAGGTGACCTCTGGCAAAGGCACACGACTTGTACTGTTCTTAAGGTGTATATACACTGAGGTACCAGTAGAAATACTGTAAGTGTTGATTTTTCCAGGCCAGGACATCTTAACACCTATATTCTATTTCAAAATACTTGGATTCAATCAATACTGAGTTCTTTTAGGTTTTAAAGAGTATGAAGCATCTATGTTCTTACATGTTTATAAAGCTAATATTGTTACACCTACATTTTGAATGGTTATTTACAGAAATGCTGTTGCGAGTTGTTTAAATATAAGTTATTTCTTCCTGTTACATTTTTGACTAACAATTCCTCAAAAACAAAACCCCAAAACTTTATTAATACACTGGAGAAGCCATCATTTACTTTAAAGAGCTTTATGTATTAATACATAGTACCTGGAATTTCTTTTGCAGTCTAAAGGCCATTAGTTGTCTCCTGGTGTATTTATTAGGTAACGTCTTAGGGTGGAAAGAAATGGGAAGAAATTGAGAATTGATGTATGGACGAAGTGAAATGGGGAGAAGCTACTATTTCACAAGGAATTACGGGAGTGAATCATAAGTCTTCCCTTAAAACCCTTCAGTATTACTTGAACAAGAGTGACTTTTTATTTTTGAGGGGAATGCTTCCTGTGGCATGGTAGGAACTGAGCAATTGATTGTCTTGATGGGGAGGGTTTTGAGTGAATTGTGGCATCTGGAGCGAACTGAAAAATCAGCCCTCTGGAGCCTTGGCTTAATCTGGTTGATGACTGACTGCACTGTTAACAGTTCTGCTTTCCTAACTGCAAGGGCTTGATCTGGAGAAACCTTGGCCAGCTTTTTAAACATACTTTTATCTGATTTACCATACTACTCTTTGGGTTTGGAGTTTTTTTTTCTTTTAATCAGAAAAACTTCACAAAGTAAATCTTGAAGAGATTGGTATATTCTGGTGTTGACCTTTAAGCTCATCTGACAGAGGGCTGTGAACTAAATTGTGTTTCTGATGTCATGAATTTTGGGCTCTGCCAGTACGTTTTCCAATTTTTTTCCCCTTAATGCTCACAGCAGTATGAAAAATAATTGTTATTAAATCCATACAATAGTGATTTAATCACTTACAATCAGTTTGTAATTGCTGCTGTATAATACAGATCTCCATAGCCTCATATTTAGGTGTATGCAAACATGCAGCTTGAGTAGGAAATAATTTTTTATCTGCATTTTCTCCCTTTTAACTTCTTTCTATGGAACTTCTTTCTATATTGCATTTTCATGCAATGCCAGTGGTGTAGCATTGAGCTCCATCTTAATTTATTTATTTTCAGTAGCTTTAAGACCACAGCTTGGTCAGCTTGAAGAGGCTCTTTGGCTGTGATTCTTGTTTATACTTAAAAACTAATTCCTGTCCCTGGAAAGTACCTGATCTTCTAAGTTGACATATTTCCCATTGGAGAATGTGTGTTTCTTTTTAAATGGTTTCAAGAATTTTATTTCTTATTTTAGGAAAACTTGTGGCTATCGCAGTCATTGATGATAAAAACTCTTCAGTGGAACATACCAGGTACAGAATTAAGTATTGGTGACACTATGGGAGAGATGTGCTGGTATGACATAGGGAAGTTTGGAAGTTGCTTAAATATTGAGAAATATGGGTTAAATGAGTGGGTTAAACTTGTAAATGTTCTGACTTAGTGTACTAATTTTACTTAATTTATGGCTTGGTTGAAGCGCATGTGAGTTCACTGAGATGGTGGGAGTTCCTGTATCACCCTTCTGCCATTTGTTAATGGGATCACAGGAGCAAATGATGATCTCATAGCTTTTCAAAGCTATTGTGTCACCTTTTAAACAAAGACAAAAGTGCTTGAGTTCTGATGACTTTGAGATGAACTCAGTGAGTTTAAACAAATGACTGTGCTTTAGTTCACTCAAATTGAAAATTAAGCTAGTGATGCTTATATATTAGTTGTCTGTGGAACTTTAAACAAGGGATGTTTTTGCTGGGGTTGGAGTTTGCCAAAGAGGCTGAGAGGAACAAGACCTTCCCTCGTCCCATTCTGGTTGCATATACAGACTCAAAAAATACTGTTCAAATACTGTGTATGCTATTTTCAACCTTTAGGAACTAAGCAAGATGAACAAGGTATTTTTTGATAGTCCTTGTTGCTGATGAGGTACGAATTGCTGCTTACTGGGGAAATCTCAATGTTTATTATTTGTATTTAGAAGGAGTTTATCCTGGATATTCATGCCAATTTTTTTCCTTTCAGATTAAAGTCTATTATTCAGGAAGTTGCCAGAGATTATCGGGATCACTTTCACAGGTAGACACACATGGGACTCTGATGTTTTAATGCTTCTTCTGCATTAATCTTTCTAACACAGCAGTCACTTTTTTTTTTCCTAAGTGAAAAACGTTACAGTGTGTGCTTTTATATTTTTATACTGATATTTAAACCATTTCATTAACTGACTGTGTTTCATAATGTTGTGTTCTAGATCATCACTTCTTTTGAATTACATTTCTAAGTGTGTGCTCTCATTTTCAGTTATAGGAAAAATATTAATGGAGAACTTTTGCTGAAACCCACTATTGTGTTTTCTTTTTCATCATTTTATTTTTAACTGCTTCTCTTTCAGGGATTTCCAGTTTGGCCATATGGATGGAAATGATTACATTAATAGTTTACTAATGGAGTAAGTAAATTCTTATTTGAACTTTCTTTCTTTGGTTGTATTTGTTACCAAATGTATTTAATTGATAATAATCTTACAGAAAGTTCTTGGCTTTCATGACTTAAAAAAAAAACCACTGTCATCAGAATTCAGCCTGGGCTGTAGTATCAATTAATTGTTAAATTAAATGGTATAAATATATAATTTAATGTTAGATGTTTGGCTTACTGATAATGCTGATTGAAAAAGCTTATCTTTTAGGTCTACTTTGTTAAATTACTGTTAGAGTTGTGAGGCTTTCTTTCTTGATGTATTTTTATGACGTGCATAGAAACGCACCTCAGCAGAGAAGCATAGAATGCATGGAAGATGCTGTCTGCACTTGATATGTACATGGTATATTTTGAAATATATAAGTGGTTTAACAAGATGCTTGACAGTTGCCCTTACTATGATCCTTTTCAAAAAAATGCATAATTAGAGAGTTGAGTTGCTTGGCTTTTGTAGTTCTCTCCTTCTCCTCTGGCCTTTGGAGGTCTGAAAGAAACAAAAACCAGGAGTCAGTCTGTAAGTTTTCCAAATCCATTTCTCGGGGATCACAACATTATTAAGCATGTGTTCATGATCCCTAAAGATTATAGGAGCTTCATAGGGACCCAAAAGCACAAGGTCTCTATTTCTGTAGAATGTCTGTAGATTAACACCTGCTTTAAAAACAACTGTCTCTCCATTAAAATTATGTGATTTGATTGAGCCAGTGCTTTATAATTGCCAAAAGTGAGACCTTCCTCACTTGCTTAATTGCTTCTCCTGTGCAGGCTCTTATGTCTGTCTGCTGAGCTCTTCCATCCTGTTTATCTGTCAGTAAAGTGTCTGGTTTTTGGTCTGAGCAAGTAGGGAAGTTATTTTGCTGATTCAACAACGTTTTCCCTTCTACTCTGCTGAGTACCAGCACAGATGTGCAGAGAAGTAGGGGAGGGAGATGAGATATTTAGGAGGAAGGAAATTAAGGGAAAAAAGACAGAACTGCCACTTGGAGTGGTAGTGATCTAGTGGCAAGGTCTGTTCAGCTCGTTTGTTTCACTGAATCTGCAAAATGCCTGATTTTATTATTTGTAGTATATGGAAAGTTCTGGTTCAAGTACTCACTGGTTTTTAATTATTTTCTAAACCCAGTGTATACCTTTCAAGCATGAGTAGGAATTTGCAAAAGAATGCAGCACATTATGTTCAAAGTAGTGGCTCTTCATGTGGCTACATGAATAATTAGAGTTAAAAAAAAAGTATTGCAAGTGCTTCAGTTTGTCACCAGGTGGCAGCAAGTAGAAAGAGAAAAAATCTAAATAATGAGAAATGTATTGCAAACCACTTTTTACTGTGCTAGATGCACATCAGAACAAATTCTGTTTTCTTTACAAAGGACAAAATATTGTATGATTTCTGGGGATAGAATAAGACCCATAATAATAGTAGTAATAATAATTTTGTGCATTGCAACAATAATGCACAAAAGAATAAATCAGAATATTATGTATTTTAATTGAAATACATAATTTTACCTAAAATTTTACTTAAAAATGCTTTTCAGTATTTTACTGAAAGTAAAAATACAGCTTTTTATGAGCTAAGGTGTATAATATTACTGTCAGCTATAGGTATATGTAGAACTCTCCTCTGCTCTTGAAAGTAACACATTAAATGTGCTTTTGTGAACTTTTGTATAGCATAAAGAATCTGTACATGGAGGTTACCTTTCAGCTGCTCTACAACCAACTCCAAGAACATCAGTTACCAGACTGTTAAATGCAACAGAAACACTGCACCTAGTTAATAAAACTTGTTCTGTTTTGCCGGAAGGACATATTTTGGCAGGAATTGGGAACTTTTACCAGACGCTTGCAAAAACAGTGACTTGGTTAGCGGGCCTTCTACTTAGGTCCCTAGTAAGAAAAGAATAAAAATTTCAAGGGGAAATGTTGTATTTATTGACTCCTATGTTGCAGATTGCCTTGGTGTACAAAGTTGTGTTATTTGGTTGTTTTTTCTAAATTTCAATTTAAGGGATGGCATTATTTTGCTATCCTTGTAATTACCCTTATGGTTTTTGAGGTGTCACCATGGTTTCAGCTTCAGTACTGGGAAGAGAGTGGGCACCTTAAACCTTTAAGTATTCAGCTTTCTAGAAGTTCAGAAAATTATCACATATAATTAAACTTTTTCACTTTTAAGTTTGCATTTGAATTAAAATCAAAACCAAAAGCCCCACCTAAAAATGTGAGAGAAAATTTAGGATGATTTCAATGACTCCACATAAAAATGGACATATTGAGTAAATAACCAGTATTTTCTTTAAATAAATTACTATGAATTGATAGCCAGAGATAAGACTGAAATCATCATCAATTTTACATGTATTGCGAATGTACATGGATAGGACACTATTAGACAAGGGTGAAAACATAGAAAAACAAGGTTTGAATTGCTTCTACTGTGAAGGAAGTACTTGAATTCATTGCTGACAGAGTTATAGAAAATTGATAGACTTGATAAGGTTGATAAATCTTAAACATGTTTAATATATTTAAATCTTTCTTTTTGAACAGTGTACTTTTGCAGTATTAAAATTTCTTAACCTGATCTTATTTTGAATTTAGTGCTATAGCAAACAGAAAATTAGACTGGTTTGTGTCCAGAGATAATTTCTAACATTTTTTTTCTTTCCAATTATGATGTATGTGCACATGCACCTGAAGGTTAACTGCTGAGTAATAATTCTTTAAAAACTCTGTTCCTCATAAACCATATCTAAAAGAGCTGTAGAAAAGCTGTGCTTGGCATGGTTTCTTCTTTCAACTTGACCAGCAGATGTTAATTGGTAAAGGTGATCAGTTAGACAATGGTTGTGTGGGATTAAATTTTTGAGTTACACTTCTGCCTTTGTTAACTTAAATACTTAATGTATTTCGTATACAAGGCTGCTATTTGTGATCTCTTACTATTTGGAAAGTCATAAGGTACCTGATTTTCTGTTGCTCTGGGTATGTAAAATGCTTTAAGCTTCAATAGTGTCACTGACACAGATGTGAAGGAAAACAATATTAATGAGAAATGTGCCCATACCATTCATGTCTATACCATACCATGCCATACCTTTTCTCTTGCTTTCTTGTTTTTAAAGAATTACTACGAAGAGCACATATGAAGATTAATAGATTCCCTTTTGAAATAATGTAGGGATTACTTGAATTGGAATATTTTATATGGTAGTTGTTTAAATAGATCAACTGTCTCTTTTATGTTTCCAGTGACTTGACAATCCCTACTATTGTTGTATTGAATACCTCCAATCAGCAATATTTTCTACCAGATAGGCACATTGAGAGCACAGAAGACATGGTTCAGTTTATTAACAATATCCTGGATGGTACAGCTGAAGTAAGTCTTCTTAGTGGCTTGGAATATATTGGTTAATGTTTATTTCCTTAGATGCTAAAGTAAGGAAAAAATTTGTTACTCTGATATTTATGCGTGTGTTTAATATTCCTATCCTGTCTTACTGTCTTGGTTGCTGTCACTGAATATGGGATTGTAAATTCTGCAGTCATGCTGTTTCATGTTGTACAAAGCAAGCTTTCTTTTGTTTATAGCATAATGGTAGACAGCCTCTTTTGATATGCCTTTTACTGGTGCAGTTGTAAATGGAGAGATTTTTATTCATCTCCTGGTTTGCATTAAATGCATTTGTTTAAAATTTTGAATGATAGTGCATAATGGAACTGCACCCTTTCTTTTGGGTGGAAAATTAATAAATCAAATAGCTGGAGGAATTACAACTTCAGAGTCAAAAAACCAGTATTATACTTGCTTTGGATGTTAGAAATGGACACAAGCTTACTCCTCTCTGCTCTAAAACTAAAAAAGAGCTGTCTTTTGTTAAAACAGCAAAGTTAATTGGAATTGATGACTTGGATATTTTTGGGTATCTATTTCGTCAGTGTCCTGTAAGTTGAGCAGAAAGCTATGTTGTGTGGATGAGGAAAGAGGTCATGGAGCAGAACTTTCATTTGTGCTTCTGGGGAAAGAAGACTTTGCCATGAAGGGCAACTGATAGTTAATAATTTGGCTGCCTCCTGGGAGAAGCCTGTTTTTGGTTTAAATCCCAATTGGCTGTATATTGAGTGCTTCCTGTGTTAGCTGAATCCCACTTGTATGCTGGCAGTTTTAGGTCATTGGATGGTAATGGCAAATAATGCAGAAGATATTTGCCATATGGGGTTTATTTCTGTATATTTAATCTCCCTGGTTTTTGTAGAACATGGTATAGGTGGATTTATGTGCTTTTCAGGACTTTACTGGCCATGCTTTCCATTGCAGTGTGAGGGGTATTGCTATAACTTGGTGGTTCTTTGTTCTTGAGTTCTCGCTTTTTTAATGGTTTTTAAGTGCATTGAGTTATCAGCATCAATTAGACTCTAATTGTATGTCTCTTCCTGGTTGAAACAACAAATGTAATTGGTTTCTGTCTGTTTGGTTTTTTTATTTAGAGAAGAATCATTTGTGATGCCTCGTGTTTGTTGCTGTATTGTCAGTTAGGTCTTTCTATCTTTTGTTTGCAGTATCTCAGCTAGAGTGATTAAAGGTCAGTCTAAATTCACATCTCTGTACAATACAAAGATACAGGATCTGACTTCATTTAAGCTGTCTATATTTAAGGTGTCTGTAGACATAAAATTGCACTACTTTGGCTGCATTCTCTGCCCAAGAAATTGTGCAGCTCTTGAGGAATGAGAGTCTTCAAAGTATGCTGGTAAACAACTAATAGGATGCAGACTTTCTGAACCACAGAGAAGTTTCTGCGCAGTCTGGCTTTCTCCCTTCTCTTCCTTGGGAAGTGTTGGATTAGTCACCTGGATGATACTGTTATTCTCTAAGACTCTATAGGTAACTTTTTGCGAGTCATCTTTGTGGACTTCTTTTGCTGTTTGGGGGGTTTTTGGTCAGATCATGTGCTGATGAGTTGACTTCCAAATATGAGTTTGTTTCTCTGGCTACCAAGGAAGGTGAAAACCAGTCCTGTTGAGCAGATAGACTGCCTTCTGGTTCATGTAGTTATTTTGAACACTGCTGAATTAGGGGGCAGTGTAGGTACAGCCTGTCATTGCTTGACACAGGTTTTATTTATTACACATTCATATCTTCTCTTTGCTTAGTTCTTAGATGTTTCTAGAACTGTGCTGTCGTAATCCATAAGTGGATATTCAACAACTGCAGGAAAGTTCAGAAGAACTCTGCAGTTTTACCATTGTTACATGAGACAGTTGTTCGTTTTTGTTAGTGTTTCTTTATCATAGGAGAGAGAGTGTCAGCCCATTGTCTAAGTTGGCACAGATTGTTTAAAACAATTGTGAGAGATCTTTTCATGAGACTGCTGAATAATCTTTGTCCAAGCTTGGCAAGTGGGAGTGTCTGGGCATCATGAGATATAAGAATAATTACTTTTCATTTCCTTCTAAAGGGACTTAAGATTGCAAGGTCTGAAGAATGAACTTTTGGAATCATAACTGAAAAGTGTCAGCAGTTTTGACATGGTTCCATTTGAAATTTCAGGCACAGGGTGGTGATGGACTTCTGCAACGAATCAAGAGAATAATCTATGATGCCAAGTCTACTATAGTGGTAAGTTTTATTTTTCATTGAATTAGATGGTGCCCTTGTCAATCAGGATACAAATAGTATCAGAGGGTTTTAAAAATATTTTTATATGAGTTGTTATATATTGTGTATATATTATAGGTATATGTATAGGTTTAAGCCAAATAAAATTCTTGATTAGAGTTTTTAATATGTGTGATAAATATTCAACCTATCTTAGTTTCTTCATTTTTCACTGCTTTTCTGTATGCCTGACATGTATTTTAAGGGATAGAACAGAGAGAATTCAAGGTCATTTCTTTGACCCTTTTGACATCCTTACCTGAAATTGGTACCACTTCACTGTTCTAAGGAATGTTGCATTTTTGTTTAATTACTTAGAGCAGAAGGGATTAAATACTACTCTTTGTGTAGTTTTAAAGCAAACATTTTTACTATCTTTCTCATAAGTTAATTATGCTTAACAAGATTTTGTTGGGAAGATGTACACAAATCCATTTCTTCTCTTGTCCTACATAATCAAATAAACCTATGCTGTGAATTTAAGTTGAAATTCACTTAATTCTAAATGAGTGTCTTCCAAACTTCTGTGAAGGTAAAGTGTTTAGCCACCAGTTTCTGAAACCATTGGTCCTTCTTCCTGTGCCATTAGGCTACCCTTCAACAGGAAGCTCTCTAGAATTTTTCTGCAGACTAATTTTTGACAAGAAGACACAAATAAGAGGTGAAACTTTTTTCTTCAAAGTGGATTTTAATGCTCTTAGAACAATTGTTTCTAAAACTTCAAAGAATGCATAGGATATGCAGTTGGCATGTAAACATTAACTATCCCAATGCAATATTGTACTACTGAACTTGTGTCATTTTTTATGAATTTATAGTAGAAATTGCTGAAGTTGAGGACTCCTTGCCATTTTTACAGAAGAAAGCAAACAGACAAACCTTATTAAAAAAACCCCACAAAGCAACAGCAATAATAAAACCCAAACCAAACAAGCAGAAAAATCAAAATAACACATCCATTAGGACAAGGGCACATAGTCTTGAGTTGTGCCAGGGAAGGTTTAGGTTGGATGTTAGGAAGAGGTTGTTGACAGAGAAAGGGTGATTGGGCATTGGAATGGGCTGCCTAGGGATGTGATGGGAGTCACCATCCCTGTAGATGTTTAATAAAAGACTGGATGTGGCACTTGGTGCTGTGCTTTTGTTGGTGGTGTTATGTCATAGGTTGGACTTGACGATCTGAAAGGTCTTTTCCAACCTACTTGATTTCTTGGTCCCTCTAAAAAACACTGATTTTCATTTTGGATGTTTTTTGAATAAATACACAGAGTGATAAGAGAAGTAACTTTCTACATTTACTGAAAGTGGTTTTTACTTTCTATTTCAACAGTCTGTGTTCAAGAGTTCACCACTGCTGGGATGCTTTCTCTTTGGGTTACCCCTGGGGGTCATCAGCATCATGTGTTACGGAATCTGCACAGCTGATACAGAGGGAGAGGTATTTGAGCATGAGGGAGCCAAAAAAGAAAGTGGTGATCGAGAGCTCACAGATGAAGGCAGTGAGGAAGAACAAGAGGAGGAAAAGAATGGAAAATACACAGAACTTTCAGATGGAGAGCTTAAACAGAAAGACATTATGGAAAAGAAAAAAGACTAACTTGTTTAGCAAGAGAATTCTCTAGAATTTCCAAATAGACTTATTTATTGGCAGTTGTCATTTATTGGTTATCTTCATGAAAGAGGATCGTTTTATCTGCATAATGGTAGTTTTGACTTGCATGTATTCACATTTTCTCAGAAATTGACAGAAAAAAAAGGATATTCTCTTAATTGTCCTTAGTAGATTAACAAAGAGCAATTTAAACTGAAGAAATGTGCAGGTACAGTTCTATACCATTTTTGTAAGAGTTTTGAATTGTTCATTTCCAAAACAGAGATAATGTTACTTGACCTTACTATATGTGATGAACTGCTACTAATATAGCCCAGCTATGCACTGAATCATATAAAATTAAAGCTGAAAACAAGGAAAAGTTAAGAGAGCTGTAAAGTGTTTCAGAGCCTGATAGCTGAAGACAACTTAAAAGTTTCCTAAGAAGTCACATGTTCTACCTGTCACACATTAGTATGGGAAAAGAAAAACAAAACCAAAACAACAAACTTTTCTATTTCCTCAAATTAAATGTAAATTTTTGGGAATTGGAGGACCATTCTACCATAGCAGTCAAGAATGTTTACTAGATACAGAATATGGGAATTATACGCTGTTTATTAGTGCTTTAGCAGCTAAAAATATTGGAAAATTATGTTAAGAACATGATTGCCTGGTAATTACTTTCTGTGAGTGCTTGCACACTTAGAGTGCAAAAGATCTGTAAGATTTCTGAATCCACAGCACAGCTTGATAAAGGAAGACATCAATATGAACACCTTCTGACTATTTGAATAATTCTCTAATGACAAGCTTTTTGAATGGTGTTTATTTATTTTACAGTGTATACTTGAGATTGTTAGAAATCTTTGAGATAGGCAGTTTTGTTTGAGACTGTTACCTACTCTGAAGGAGGGAGTTAATGAAGCTTAATATTAAACATCAATAAAGATTGCTCAGTATAAAGCATGTTTGTTACCAGTTTCATCATAAAAGCCACTTTTAATACAAACCTGTGACTGCAAAAAGGACTAATTTGTGTCCAGGGCTAAAACTCTCCAATGGTAAACTATAAAGCAGCCTTTGGCATCAATGCCATGAAAAGTACCACAAAAACAAAACTTATATTACTCCACCTCAAACTATTCATGCTGGGTTTTTTCATTTAATTTCTCTCTTTTTTTTAAGGGTATATTACTGTATAATACAAAATACTATGTCCTCCTATAAGGCAGCTTGATCACATAAGAAATTGCTATTTAGTGCTACAGCACTAAATTAAGGAATTTTAAGTAGTAACCATGAGTAAGCTTAAATAGACAAGTTCTACGTTTGAGTAAATTTGATGATGCTGTAGAATTATAACCAGGGAAAATGTATTGCATTCTTTTTCCCTGTGGGAAAGAAACTTGTTTCTTCTGTTTAAGTAGCTTGCTAACAGCTGGCTTCAGGTTGCCATGCAGAGTACCTTAAGTAGATCTCTGACTTGAAAGATTTTGATTATCAAACAGTATAAACAACATGTAAAGAGATTAGGAATTTTTAAAAAAAAATTCCATGTCTGATTATGAATACAAACATTTTCCTTTTTGAAGGAAAGATTATAAGTGTGGTCATAGAACACTGAGTAGCAGGTATCTGATACGGTTTTTTCCCATTTTTTATGTATTTTCTGTTTTCTTTCTATGAATTGCCTTTTTTTTCATTTTTTTCATTATAGCCAATTGTACATAGTGGCTTTAGTTTTCTTGCTTTTTGTTGAGGTTTTATTTTTTGGTAGAACCTTTAGGAGGTGTAGGTTTAGCATATACATGAGGAATAGGTGCTTAAAAATGTGTTTAGAAAGGGTTTTTGTTTTTTTTTTTTTTAATGGCATTGAGCTCCTGAGCAGTTTATTGAAAAAAAATTTTAAAAATCACTTAATGAAAAACTTGTAAATTTCTTTGGACTTCTGCACAACTCAGTGCTGATTAGTCAAAATGTAGGACTATTAAGGCAGTAGTATGTTTTCTTTGTCTCTTTTCTTAAGATTTCAGTACAGATCAGTTGCATATTTAATGTTGGCTCAGGCTGGAAACCTGCAGCATTTGACTTAATAAAAAAACCTGACGTGGTCACTGGAACCGTGCTGTTCTTTCTCTGGAGTGTAATGAAAAGAAAAAAAAATGCTTGAGTTCTGCTGCTGGACTGTTTCAATGTGGAGCCTTCTTTTTTTGTGGTTATTTTTGTTTGTGTTTATAGTCAGTAGTAGCCAGTTGACTAGCTGTGAAGTATTCTGAGATGTGGACCTGAATAATGATAAATACTGTGGTAGAAATGGATCACACTGGGATCTGTTCAAACTGTAGCACTTAATAGCTGGAGTTAGGAGGAAAGCCTGTGTGTCAGTCACTTCTGAACTCTAATATCAATCAGATGTGTACTGAACTGTTGAAAATTAGACTTGAAATGTACTGCTGTTTTCATCAAATCCTTCCCCCAGCTACATTGAACAAGTCTTGGGGAGAAAAAAAGGGGGACAGGTCATATACTGGGTGTCAGAAGTGATGTGAAATTAGGTGTTTGCTGTGGTCAGTCAAGTAATCTAGAATGCTGTCTCAGGAGGGGCATTTTATTTCTTTTCTTCAGTCTCTAGAGGTTTCTTAAAGCAACTTCACTGTAATAACTTTGGATTCATAAAATAATGCTGCTTTTTTAAGTCAAGTGTAAGCCTTTTGTTTTTCTGTAATAAAAAGGACTTAAAAGAGCTTGTTGCCTTTGGATTAATTTACAGTGTCAAGCTTAGATGTTACTTGTTGTGTAGGAGGCTGTTTCCTGGGATGTTTGTACTTTAGGCCCCCAGTCATTCAGTGCAGAAATGCAGCTGTTATTCTGCAGGATTTTAAAAATACTCTAGAGGTAGGAGTTTATATTTGCTTTTCTGTGATTTAGTGAGCACTCTAGCAGTATAACACAAATGAATCTCCAAAAAAGCAGTTTTAAAATACCAGACCTACAGGAGTTTCTGTAGCAAAGGGAACCTGAGTCAGCCTGTCCTAGCTTACATTTCCTTCTGGAAGCACTTGAGTAGTCCTGGCACTTGGACGTGCTCAGTCTCATGCTGCTTCATTGTTTGCCTGGGCTGCTTTAACAGCTCTTGTCCACACTGTGGTGCTCACTGCCCAAAGGACGGGAGGATGGCACTCTTAGACATCTGATGTGATGAAGATGGCACAAAAGTGCTTAATTCTCATGAAGTACTTAAGCAAAAGGTTCAGCTTGCTCTGTTTTGGTCCAGAACTAATTTACCTTATTCCTCTTGTGTCAGCATGTTTGCAGAAGCAATTGTATTTGGAGTGAGAGGGTGGAGGATTGTTCTGTGGACAGCCAAAAGCTCAGGTCAGTGAAAAGGGTGCAAAACCAGAATGTATTTCCATTAAGCTGTTGAAATCTCCTGAGACTATGTATATGTCAGGCTGTATTATCCTGTGACAGACTGGTACTGGCTCTCAAATCTTCTCGGGGAGCAAAGCCACTTTCTGCAGTTCTGTTCCCATCCCTGAGCACATCTCTAACAGATCGAATCACACTGAGCTCTGGCACCTGATATTGCTGGAACCAACAAAGACAATTTTGACAGTATTGTGCTGAATGCTTTGTTGGGCTCCTGGGAGGTTTTCCTAAGCTGTCTAGGCAGTGTACGTGTTCCTGAAACAATTCTCTGATTTCTGAAATTTTAACCATTTTAAGGTATTACTGTGAATATATTCAGTTTGCTGACATAAAGCACCATTTAGCAGCTGATGTGAACTCTCCTGTTGCTAGCAAACTTCCTTCTGCTTATACACTGAGTAGAGAAAAATGCAGGAATAGCAAGGATACACAGACTACAAGCATTTTACATAAAGCATTTTTGAATGGAGAATTGTGGCAATAATAATATTCAGCAATAAAACCTTTGAAGAGAAGCAAGGAAACCTCTAAGGGAATTACTAGTGAGAGGAATAGAATTGCTTTGTAGTTCAGTTGCAAGATTGGCGTAGACTTCATCTGGGTTGATGACTGTCCTGGCCAAAATGTTGGGTGGTTTTAGGCTGTCTTGAGTTAAGAGATAGAAGCTTTGCTAAGCTCTATGGCTTACACATGAAGGGCATGAAAATGGAATAGGAGAAAGGAATGAAGGAGGGCCATATGTTTTCATAGCAGTGTCTTGGGCTATGAGCTATGCTTAACATAAACTCCCACTGGTATGCATTTAATTCCTTCCAAAAGAAATCTTCTATTCTCTACTTACTGTGCAGAGAGCTTTTGCCTGATAAATTTGCCTGCCATACCACGAGTAACATTGCTACCAAATCAAGGTTATTTGTGGAAGTTTTTACTGTTTCTCCACAGAAATGTACACCCCAGGTTACTCAAGATCCTTTAATGGTCATCATTTGTTCAAAACAAGACCCGAACCCCAGCTCTCTTTTGTCTTAGGTTGCTACACCTCTACTTTAAAGGAATGACAATTTGTAGAATACTTAAATTTGTGCTAAGGTGGCAACTTGTAGTCTTAATGCTTTCAGGAATTAAAGATCTAATCAATAATGTAGGACGTGTATTTTCATCTTAAAGAAGTGGCTTTGGTTTTTCTAAATTAAAAAAATACAAATATTGCAATAGTGGCTGCAATTTTATTCTCTTTACTTGAATAGCAAATGTTGACTCTTAATCTAAAATAGACAAAATGCTGTTCATAGACTGTTAAAACTTTGTCACAACACTAAGAGAAAACAAAAAGACTTTATGACTTCAGTACCTAAGTTTTTAATCCCCTGCAAAGTAATTCTTCTTTCTTTTGTCATTGAGTCATTTTTGCTTGGAACTGACTGTAACTTTTCTGTAAATCTTCTTTTTTTTCCTTAGCATGCTTTTATGAAAGCATTTGTTTGAGTATTGTGACAGCATACTGTACTTGAAAAATTGCAATGCAGACTGGTGATTTGGATGGCCACTGGATAATTTTGTTCATTTCCTCTTTGCTTTTGTAAAATACGTCTTTTTTGATCTTAGCTTTGCATACTGGGCCAGTTGAGCCACTTCTCCTTAGTGCTTCTTGCAGGATCAGAAAATTCACTAAACATAGCCTGTTGTCCTCAGGTGGATATTATAATCTACTCAGTAACATTTTCTGAAAGCAGACTAAAGCTGAAATAAAATTAAAACCCTGTACAGATACCACTATCAAAATATCAGAGTGTTTTTGTAAGAAATTTTTGAGATTTTTTTGTCAACAAACTGTTAAATCTTCAAATATCAGAATTACTTTCTGAACAGAACATCTGGTAGAACAGGAGATGCTTCAGCAAAACAGTGCTCCTATGGTAGACTGCCTCTGAAAGGGTCTAGATGGTCTGTAGAGAAATACAAAGTTTCTAGGAATAAAATTCTACTGTGAAACAAAGAGATCTTTATATAAAGTGGAAGAAAGGTAAGGCTTCCTTCTTTTCAGTCAATATGAAAATTAAATTTAAGGGTATTTCCTGCAGAAGATGGGAGAAATACTTGTTGGCCCAGACAAGCCCTTGACAATGCATTAGTTGCTTCTAAGATGGAGGAGGAGATAAACTGCTGTCAGCAGATTTAACATCTAAAAGCTGTGTCTGGCTCCTGGTGGATAAAATAATTATAAATTATGCTGTGCCTTCATGCAAAATAGTGCTTTATGCAAATAAAAACTTGAAAATTGAGCTAAACCTTGACATGGCATTGTCACGGTACATATCTTTTGCTTTCCTATCTTTTAAAAATACCTTTTTTAAAAACAAATGCAGAAGGATTACATATTTTTAATCTTCATGGCTCATTTATGAAATCTCCAAATGCTTCAATTCCATCCAAAAATGCTATGGGTTACAAGAGATGGTTCAATATATTGTGGTGTTAACTTAAGATTTATCTGATACTACTGTGAGGTAAGATCAACAGTGTTTTGGAGTGGGTTGAAGAAGAGGTAGTATTTTTAAAAGGTAAATAGAAGTATTGTGTCAATTCCTTTGACAGACAGAAATGCCAGAATATGAGAAGTTCCTTTTTGGATCTTTAAGGAGCTGGGAGCTTCTTGTATCACACTGTCATGATTTAAAATAGAAGGATTTCTAGCAGAGGAAGGGTAAGTAATACTTGATTTCTAGAACAGGATTTAAATGAAGATATCAATCTGGAACATAGTTCCATTCTGTTTCTACACATTGCATATGTGCTGTTATAGTTCAAGTGGTCTGTCTTAGGAAAGCTGTCAGTGAATTAATATGAATCTGTGTTGGGTTTTAGTTTCCAGGGAGCACCTGGAATTCAAGCATAATTCAGAGGCACGAGGTTCTTTCTGTGGGCTGTAGCTGCCTCAGCTTCAGATGTCAGAAATTTAAATGCTAAGATATGCTAAAAATAATGCTTTGAGTTGCTCACTTAGCTTTGCAAAGTCTCAAGCCATGTGAGGAAAATTAATCCAACTCAGGCATTGTGTGTTAGCTAATGGAGATTATCTGATTATCTGTGATCTAAACAATCTCGAGAAGTTGCAAGCCTTCTTTTGGTTTTGCAAATGGTGGCTATGAGGTGGGAGGAATTTTTCATACTGACATGATTTCATACTACATCTAAAAGGTGTGATCTTGGCTAGACATGTGCAGCAAAGCTCATAAGAGAATGAAGTTTGCAATGAGAGCTAAAGGTATGGTGATCTCAAAGGCTATTCCTCATGTTTAACTGCATGCTAGGAAATAGTAGTAAAGTAAACACATAATAAAATAATGAAGCTTGTAATATCCATGTTGAAATGAGATGCTTCTCCACCATGCCAGTCATCTTTAAAGAGTGCTAATAAGCCTGTGGTTGTGTCAGGATATGATGCACCTTGTTGGTAAGAAAAAGGGAAGTTTCCACAGCACTGGCTGTTCTTTTCACTCCTTCCCTTTGGAAGAAGGGATACCTCCGTGTTGACCCTTGGTGTGAATTAGCACTGCTGACCTCCAAGCCAGTTGCTTTTCTCACTCCATTTCCCAGGAGCAGGAGGTTGACTGCACAAAGCAGCATCTCTGGTGAACTGCAGCTTTGGTAGCCCGTGCCACACACATGTGGGTCACCCCATGGTGGTTTTCAGAAAGAATTAGGAGTTGGCCACAGTGAACAAGAGCCAGAAAAGTGGTGGTAGCAGAGACCTAGGAGCCCCAGCTTTTGACACCCAGGATGTGTGCTGCTGCAGACAGCTTTAATGGCCATCTGAAGGCACAGGGGAAAGGACGCTCCACACACTTCAAAAAGTCATCGTTGCATTGCTGTGATGATGTATCATAAGGTGAGGAAGAATACATGAGGTGCAGAGGTGAGCAGACACAAAAGCCTGTGGGCTATTTCCTCTGCTGAGGCCCATGCATGCTTGTTTGAAGCTGGGACCAGGCCACTCTGTTTTGGGAACAGCAAGTTCATGACCATAGACAGAGGTTAGTCTGTGCCTGTGGATCCTTGGGCAGTGAATTTGCCCTGTCATGTTTCAATTAGAGTGTAGACATGCCATGGAGCATTACGTTCAGTTTCTGGCCATCTTCCTTAGACGTGAAGTGCAGTTTTAAGTGAGTTGCTTAGGCCATAGTTTCATTATACTGCAACTTTAATGACAGGGCTGGCTTAAGGAGTTTCTATCCTCATACCTTTGTAGGCTGTCCTTCAAATTATGGCCAGGCAAGCTATTGGAAAAGCAGTGCTGTGAGTGGAGCAATGAAGTGATCCAGTTGAATACAACTCCTTGGACAGAACATTATGACAGTGTATGAGAGACCAAGAGTTTGGAGGAAGCAGCAGAGGGGGAAACATTTTAATGGTATTTCATGACAAGCTGGCTATGCTGACTTACATATTTATTTTGCCCTCTACTTGCTCCCTCCAGAATCCAAAGGTGATTTGGCCATGTCCTTACAATGAAGGAACTGTGAGTTGCTATCCCAAGATCCCTCTTTCAGTGGTGAAATAAAATTGTAATGTCTCTTAACTTCTCCTTTCTAGGAGAGAGTTAAAATGGAAGAAGAAAAATCTGAAGCCTTGTCATGTTAGCAAAATGCATCTTGCAAGGGATGTAACTGGGTAAGAGTGGGATGTACAGAGTATAACTGTGGGGAGTCACTGTCACAGGGATGACTCACTAGGTTACACATTTGTAGACAAATTCTGTTTTAAAGCTCTGCATGTGCATGTCAAACCTTTAAAAGGCCTGAAGTCTGAGTCCAGACTCAGCAATCTGTTTCATTTTTGCATGACTACTTATGCAAATAACCAAGAGAAGCAGGAGCTACATTATAAGAAGGAACAGGATTTTCAGACTCGCATTTTAAAAGAAAAATTTGTTTCATGAATAGAAAAAACATTCCTTTATTCCTATAAAGGAATTCTAGACTGATCCATCTGGCACGTAGCAATTACAAAATTTTTTGGTATAATTTTCTGTATGAGAATCTAAGAGGCTTATGAGCTGGATAGATTTAAGGACTATTGCAAGAGAAGGTCAAATGAAAATCTCAAATGTGTGAAATGCTTTATTTTGGAGACACTTTCCAAGTTAGATGAGAGCTATGTGGTTGTAACCTTGAAGAAGCAGAGGAAACAGTACTGAAAATTATTTATTTTATACTCCTAGTATATATATATATATATACCCTATGACAGAAAAGCAGAAAGCACCTTTAACTAGCAGTGGCCAGAGATGTGTGCTGACCCCTCTTTATGACTGAAAAGACCACTTTCTTCAACCAGGTGTTCACTTGCCTGTTATATCTAGCAATTTATTCTGATTTCTTTCACTTCTTTTTCCCATTGCTCTAATTTTCTTTGTCTCTTTTTGTATTTTGCATTCCTATTATTTTACCATCTTGTTTCCCCTGCCTTTTCCCAAGCTTTTTTTTTTTCTTTTTTTTTAATCCCTCATTATTTTTGTCCTTATATAATAGCAGGGATAAATATACATTAGAAACAGACAACACTGTAACAATAAATAGTTAGGAATCAGGCTACTGTGTGACCTCTCACATTGTTTCATAAGATTTTGTTTCCTTAGTGGTCCAACATGCTCAACATTCTAGTATTGCTCATTAACTATGACTGGCTCAGTTGAAAATAATGGGCTATTTTATTATTAAAATAAGATTAAAACTTGTTCCAGGTAACTTGCAGATTTGAGATTGAACAGATTTGTATGAAGTACAGAAAACATGTTGTCTTTGAACTTTTTGCTTAGGAATTACCACATATCACTCCTATATTTAGAAAACTAGAATTTTATATTTGCTCCTTTTGAATTTTTGCTGCACTTAATGCAGGATTTAAGGCTTCCCTTCAAACATACAGATAAGCATTTGCTGATTAGCTTTATCTTGAACTCAGATAATAAATATGGTCTTGCAATCTATTTTCTCCCTAGGCTTTTATTAATTTTCACGATTATTGTACAAACAAACTTATCTGCTACTCTTGGTGCTCATATAGATAATCTTAGTATCAGCAATTGATGTCCTGTTAATTAAATGTATGCAGAGCATATATTTTCCAGATTTAAAAAGCAATGTAGACTTTCAGTTTTTTTCTTCAGAGTCTTTTTCTTTCCTCCTTTATGACAGTGTTCACAGGGGTTCTTGGATGAGGGAAGAGACGAGAATGTTGACTCCATGTTCAGAAGGCTTGATTTATTATTTTATGATATATATATATATTACATTATAACTATACTAAAAAGAAATAGAAGGAAAGGTTTCCTCTCAGAAGGCTAGCTAAGAATAGAATGGAATGAATAACAAAGGTCTATGGCTTGGACAGAGAGTCCAAGCTATCTGGTCTGTGGTTGGCCATTAATTGTAAACATTCAAGACGGGCCAATCACAGACACACCTGATGCATTCCACAGCAGTAGATAACCATTGTTTACATTTTGTTGCTGTAGCTTCTCAGCTTCTCAGCAGGAAAAATCCTAAGGAAAGGATTGTCACAAAAGATGTCTGCGACACTCCTTGTCTCGTTTTTATAGTTTTGGAATTTAAAGAAAGGAGATTATATGATCTAGAAGGGACTAATTTTAATGCACTGGCACAGTGTCTGTGGAAAACACAATGGTTACTGTTGAAGAGTTGATATTCTCTCAGCAGAACTACTTTAACTGAGCAGAACTAATGTTCTTTGTTTTTCCAGGCTGCTGGAATGGTGCTCTGATTCTCGAATAGCCAAGGTGTGTTCATGGAGACCTTTTACTCCTTCCTCTTCTTTGTTAGCATAGATAGAAGCAGACTACCTTAGAAACAAACTACTGTGTCCTGTGCAATTGATAAGCCACAAGGATAGCTCTCAGAATGAAAAGATCTCATTTCCCTTGTTTGAGATATGACCAGTGCTGGTGTAGTATTTACAAGAATAATTCACAATTAGTCCAAATATTTTATTCTTGAATAGAACTATAAGATGTCTGTAGATTTTTCAAATGTTTCTACCACTGTAGTTAATTACCTTTTTGCAAGGTAATTTTTTTTTCGTGAATTGTTTGTTTGACAGTGGTATTGTGTTAGCAAACTTCTAGTTGGGCAAGCCCTAAATTTCTGTGCAACCTAAAGAAATGCTACAGAAAAAATTATGATTCAGCAAATGCTGTCTTGTAGAATGCAACCCCCAAACATCACAAAAGTTAATTTACCTGTATTCATTAACTCTTAGGATTCAGACTGCTAGTTAATGTAATTTCTAGTATCTGTGTCTGATGCAATGAGCTGAAATGTTCAATTTTTTATGGCGCTGTTAATGCTATGCCCCACCCCAAGTCTCTCAGAAAAAAATTGTATTAACTTGGTTCTGCAGAAATGTAGTTGAGGTCTGGTAAACTGTGGTTCCTTGAAATATTTGAACCAAGATCCTGGGAGATAAAAGACTAAGGTAATATGTAACTTAAACAGAAGTTTATCTACAGATTCTTCAAAGCAAAATAACCTTTCCCTTTCAACTTTCTAAAATACTACTGGTTGAAACAGAATTCTAAACTAATATACTTCACTCTCATTGTTTTTACATTCCATTTAACAATCAGCACCTTAATGCTTTTCTAGAGTAAGTTGCTGCATAATGGTAAATAATCTAAATTTATAGTTATATAGACTCCATATAGCTACACAGTTGCTATGAAATGTCTTTATATGTGAACAGTGGAAGCATAGAAAAAATTAAACTTCCTTTAAAACTGAAAATCCCAATGAGAAACAAAATATAAAAGTTCAGAGTAAATTCATCATTAATAAAATAAAATTTTATACCTAGATCAGAGGTGAAACTGTTACACAGGTAAAAATTATAAAATACCTATTTAAATTAATATCTATGTATTTCCAGTTTAATATATTCATGTGAGGGCAATATTAAAGCATCATTTAATTACCTATCCTTTAAGTCTTCTGAGATTCAGGAAAAAAATCACACTAATGAATAAAAAGCAAAAAAGATTATAACCATCAGTCATTTGCATAATTCAATTTTCTAACAGCACATGATTCAGTTACTAGGGAGATTAATAAAGAAAATATAGATTCCCCATCCCCACCCCAAAAAATACTTTTGAATACCATGGGAACATCTCTGTAGTTAACACTTCACATTTTTTAACAAAAATTTAGACAGTACTGGACAATTGCTTGTGAATTTCAAGTCCTAATCTTCTAGCCATTTCTCTCTGTTAACATGGTAATATAAGTAAATACCAAGTCTCTGAATCTGTGTGTTCTTAATGTGAGATCTTAATAATCAAAAGCCTAAACCAGTCCTCCTAGCTCAAGGCAACTGCCATATAATTGAATATTTAAAAGCAATTCAATTGGGGGAAAAAAACATAGCAAAGAAAAAAAAATTCAAATAATAATGTTTTAAAGTCTTTTCCTTTAATGTTTTCTCTTTGCAATGTTCTGACATTCATTCATGATCCCCAGCTCTCAGAAGAGTCACTTTGTGACTCTTTGGTTAAAGTCAACCAATAAAACCCAGAAGTGGCTTTTAATGCTTAATGTTTGAAAGTAATTGGTCAGCAGTTTAAATAATTTATATAATTGGTCAACTGGTCAACTGGTTTAAAATTCTAACATATATATTTAAGAGAAAGATGATCGTCAGTTAAAAATCCTACTACTCAAAAGGGACTGCATTGCCAAAAGGAATCACAGGTTTGATTCAGCTCTAAAATAGTTCCATGTGTATAAGTTATGATTGAGTCAAAGTTGTAATATTAGATGTAGAGCTAAATTATCTGCTGCAAGCCGTTTGCATGATTTTTATAAACAAGTTTTCAGAAATGCTTTGATTACCCACTTCAGCTGCCTTTTGAGTAATCCAAAATAATACCTTTCTGTAGAAAAGTTATGCACCTAAAATGGTGAAAATTTGAAAATTACTTTGCTGTGCTGTTCCAAGTGGGCTTACAAAATGTCAATGATGATGCTATTTCCAAACCAAAGAAAAGAAAAAAACCTGAATTCAACCCTCTTTTTCTTTTTTTCTGAAGCATCACTGCTGTAACTCCATGCATTTGGTTTTACTGTTGTGATTCATCCATGAATATGCTATTTTTCTCCATGCTGGGGTACTCTTCAGTAGTCTGTATTTGGGACAGAGGCAGCAAAATAAAATGGGTTATATTTAGATGTTTGTTAAATTTAGTATCTTTCTCCTCATACAAATTCTATTCAACTTTATTATGTGTATGTGAATATGAAGATACTCTGTTCTGGAAACATTTCTTATGTGGTGCACTATGGAATTGTCACAGTACTGAATTTCTGGGACTCTTACACTATATTTTCTTCTAAAACGCAACTTTTAGAGCCATCTACCAACTTATTTTTTCAAATATACTTCAAAACGCTAGAGTGTGAGTTCTTTTTCTGAGTCCCCAATAGCTCAATATGTAAGATATTTAGGCAGTTCTTCACCAAAAGAATGGAATGCCAATTTAAAGGAAGCCAAGAGCCTCATCCATGAAGATGCCTGAATGCTCTTCATAAACATGTCTTAGGTCTGCATCATGCTGATAATACATAAATGTTAGCTACTTTGGCAATCTGACCATAAGCTCTGTATGATTTTTGTGTAGGAACTCCTGGAAAGACAATTAAAATTTTTACTCCCTGTGTGACCCCCAATGTTTTCTACTTTAATCCTTGTTTTCTGTGCCTGTTTCACTAATAGGAAAAAAAAGAAAAAATCCCCAGGGGACTGAGCAGTGCACTAGCTGAGATATGATTACACTTTTCCTATATCTTTTGTAATGGTTGAGTAACTAATTATTGATGGGCAAATAAGTCATCAAATGATTCAAAAATGTGCAATATATGACTTACTTGGCTACATATTTGCCCTTCTGATATAACAAATATTTTGTATTTTATCATGACTTTTTTTTTAAAAAAGGCCTTTTATTCCAGTTGTGTTTAGATTACTTTTAAAGCTGTGTTTTATGATGATTCTTAATAAAATATAAGAAGTTATATTCAACTTAGAGTATAGCAAGCACTCGTTTTTTAAAATACGAATGCATTTTTTTCTATTTTATGGAAGAACTTTTATTTGTTTTTAATAAACTTCTTAATCTATTTAAATTTGTCTCAAGGAAAAGTCATTCAGGTTAATAATATGTCAAGTAAGGAATAATGCTATTTTTTCTGTCATTTTTACCTGCCCTTTTTGCTCCAAGAATTTCTGTAAGTATCTTTAAATGAACTTCAAAGACTAAGCTGAGTGTTTCAGAAAGTTAACTTGCCAGATATAGCCAAACTTGTGTAGATTTTATATCATACTGATGGATTGTCAGAACAGATACTTTTGAAAGGTCAGTTCAGTAGCAGGATACAGATTTTAATACAGATTTTTCATTATATAAACAAGGATTGATATATGAACAAGATAAATTCGTATCAATAAACACTGAAGTGCAGGAAAGAATTATCTAATTTTCAGCAGATTATAAATTACTTTATAAATATATAGCTGACTTATAAACAAATGAGAATGGTTCATAACTTTGTCATGATTTCCACCAAGTCATAAATACTAATTGAATATGTATGGGAAGAACCATGTGAAAAATATATTTTGGTCTGGGGTGCAGGCAGACTTTGAAGGATGTATTGGATTTACTTATTTAAAAGGTCTATTCTGTTCTCAATGTAGAAAATCTACTGAAATTTTTAACACAAAAGGGAGAAAATTGAGCCACAACATGGATTAGAAAAGACTGGTAAATCGTATATGTGTCCTAATATAATATGCAATTTATAATACATATATGTCCATTTAAAAAAATAGTTAAAGAAAAATACTGCCATAATGGCAAACAAGCTCTGAGATCCAGATCAGCCCTGATATTTTCCTAGATTGGAAGCTCTTTGATGTCATAATGAAAGCAGTGGAATTTCAGCACAAATGTGTAACCTGTTCTGCAAGCGTGATTTGTTGACGGTGGTAAATGACAAATGTTAGATAGACGTGCTCTTGAGGTGCTGCCAGCCTGTTCCTTCTGTGCACGAGGCTTTTATAATTTGTTTGCTATTCCTTACGCACAGCTAAATGGGAATATCCCTGTAATTACAGTTTTGTGTGTCATCAAACATCTGAAAAAATATATCTCTGGTTATTTTGTTGGGATTAAACCATGGCTCTGTGTTATTAGCTTGCTTGTGGCGCTTACTGCAGATTGCAACTACATTGTAAATCTTGCATAATATCCTAAACCATTATTGTTCTTGTCCTGTGTCCTATCTATTAACATACTTTACTGGGGTTGTGTTTAAATTATATTGTTGTGGACTGTTATCAGTTTTAAAATTTTTTATATCACGAGTATGAATAGCAGCCATCGCACTTTGGGAATTTCTTCAATGTGAGCAATAAAATGCTCCAGGAATATGTACAAACCGGTTTCATCACGGTGAGGTTATGAAATGCAATGTGTGTCTTTGTGTCTTAACATGCCTGTGGTTTGTATGCAGTATATTGGTTTAAGAAATGCAAAACCTGAAATGCATTATTGCTTGGCAGAAGAAAAAGAAATACTTGCAAGGGGAATAGTTTTGAGTCGATTTGATGACATTTACTTTTTTGGGAAAAAAAATTTAATAGAAAATTGATCAGAGTATTTAGAAAAGAGGGAAGCATTCTTTATTAAACAATCTCTCAATCCTGCTTTGCTGTCATCATCTTCACAATTTTTGTTTTCTTTCTGTGCTGATGTGTCTTATGTTCTAAAAATTCTTTTTACTGAACTGTCACATTCCTGCCTCCAAAATCAAAGGGAAATCATTATTGTGGTGACCAACAGCTGGCCTTAAGGTCTCACAAATCTGAACAAGTTCAAAATTAGCAGTAGATAAAAAAAAATTTTACATTGGAATGTGTTCACCCATTGAAGGGAAATTCACCTAAGTTTGCCATACTTGAGATTAGAAAGAAAAAAGAAAAAAAAAAAGAAAGGTGCTTATTTGATAAACAAGATTAACAATATGATTTTTCACTGAAATTGTGGAGAGGATAAAACTTTGCCGTAAGGGCTTTAGGATTAGATCATACATAATTTGAAAGATAAGAGCTAAAGTCACAGCTACACTGTTAGGTTTGAAGCAGCTTTTCCTGTGTATCTGGAGTCTGGTTCTCCTAAGTCCCAAGAAAAAGTTACAGTTACTGGTGCGTTGGTCATATAACACACTGGTGTGGATCACTCAAAAACTGCAAAGAAGGTACCAGTTGCAATTGGTAGTGTTAATTGCAAAATAATAATAAAAAAATATTATAATACCAAGAGTTGGTAATAGTTACTTTGTTAAATATTTATTTGGCACCATGACATTAAACCAAAACCAGCTCCAGATTTCATGCCCATTAAGTGCTTTGTTACCTGTGCATGTAACAGGAATGATTCTTGTTCCCAGAAAAATGGAGGAGGCAGCCTGGGAGGTCTTTTCCATTCCTCCTGGCAATCAGTAGGTAAGCAGTAAAAATTGGTCTGACTAGAAAGTGGAAGGTGATGGTTATTCTAAGTTAGTTTCAGAGAGGTATATGCCTGAGCTCTTAGGTGGTGTTTTAAATTATTGTGGTAGTAATAGATACACTGCTACATTTTCTGTGAGATGGTTTTGACTCCTTTAGCCCCCCCTAATAGGGATAGTTTGTCTAATACAAAGATGTTTTCCCAGAACAGTAAAGAGGAAGATTAATTAGCTATATTTATTTTCTTCAAAGAAGCACAAAGAATTGAAACTTTGGCATCATCAGGCTTCTCTTCCGAAGGATGATGACAAAGTTTGGGGCTGGTGAACCGGGTTGATGACAGTCACTACCCACACCCTTTGTCATTTTCCTTTTAATGATTTACTATTTGGCTGATCATTAGCTGGGAAGAAGAAATGTTTCCATAACCACACAAGACATCCATGCTCATATCCCTAATTACTATTCTTTGGAAAGATGACAGGACATTTCACTGTAATTACTGCTCAGCTGGATGTGTGCTTATGAAAAAGAACTCATTTCAGATTATTGTATGGGCTGGTAGGATGGCACTCTCTAATGTGTGGTGTTTGAAACCAGCAAAAAAATAGACCCCATATTCTTATTGATTTCTTAGTGTAGCAAAATTATTTGACGCAGAACTTGTGAGTATTCAGTTTCTTAGCACAGAAACTGAGAGACTTGATGTTAAAAAAAAAAACACTTTGAAACATAATTAACTCATGATTAGACCAAGACATTACTGAAGGCAACTGTATTAGTTTAAAATGCAGCAAACCAAGGTTATGGCTACTGTAACTTCAGCAAGCAGAGAATCCATGCTTGTAGGTAGCAAACTTGCCCAAAGCATTTTAGTACGTCCTTAAAATGCAGTCGTATTTAAAAGCTGACTAGAAAAACTGGAAGGTGCTGCTTGAAGTATGTGATATCTGGGTGTGTAGGTGTCTCCTTGCTTATTTTTATGATGCAATTAAGTTGCCATTCCTCTACTTTCATCATCATGAAATTTTGCTCAGCTGCATTAGAAGTTGCCTGTGTCCAGAGTGGAACAGAATACAGCCAATAGTTTCTGAATTACTGATCATCTTGGTATAAAAGAATGCATATTCAGTCCTATGCTATGTTTTTCAAATGTTTTGTGAAGGAATTTCATTAAAAGTTGTGAAAACAAATTGTCTGTGCCTATTTTCAAAACAAAACAAAGCACAGCAAGATGTAACTAACACCTTACACTTGTCTAAATCCAGTTACTTAAAATTCAGTCCAGTGAGCATAATGACATTATATACTCCATCTTGCTAAAAATCTCTAACCAAAAAACCAAAATAGCAGTCTTTCTATGAATTGTGTAATGTCTTTTGATGGTATAAATTAATGCTGAATCAAGAAGAACTACACAGTTTGGCCAAAACACCACTGTGTGTATGACAGCTTACTGAATAACATCTGTATATTGAATCTAAATTAAGCTAAAGTAGTTTCTTAATCTTAAACCTTTCTTAAAACAATCTTGTAAGACTTCTTGTATCTTTCCATTTTGAAGATGGTAGCACCTATATAGTCTAATAGAACATATTAATGAGTATTTTGCTTAGTAAAACTTATTTAATATAAAATTAGGTGAGTATTAGAAGCTATTGTGGAAAAGATAAAATACTATGAAATGGTTGTGTTAAAAATCTAATTGTAGCCACTCTATGTTAAGGTGCTTTATGACACCTCATGTGTCACCACATATGACATCAAGGATCCTCTTGCCAAAAGGCAGACACCTCAAAGCAAGCCAAGAATGTTTATTGCAGTAAAAGAAAGCCTACTGACTCAGGAACTTCTAGTAAAGGGAGAAAAGGGCCTTCAAAGAAAGGTGTTGGTGTTTACATCAGTGTCTGTATGGCTGGGTTTGTAAAAGAGTTGGAAGTATTTACTGCATCATTCTAAGACTATGTTTGTATGCCATGCTTGTACAGGAGCTGGAAGTATTTGCTGGTTTATATTGAGAGATATCAGCTGTGTTCATGCCAGTCCTGACTTATGTTTTGACTGTTTTGACCTCCTTTCATACATTGCTATTAGTGGTTGACGTGACCTGTCTGTCCCTTATGACAAAGTAATGAACTAGAAGCAAAAATCTGTTTCAGGAGCAGAGTTTGATTTGGATGAGCAATCAGAAGTGAAGTGGAACCTATAACACAGCTAAAAAAATACATAAAAATGCTTCCATCAAGGGGGAACAATAGCTATTGCTTTGGTTTGTGCTACTGCCCATCTCTATCTAAACCAGAACTTCCAGCTCCTTACCCTCTGACATTTTTATTCTGTGTCTTGTGCTGTGTTTATACTGCTGAAAACAGAGCTCCACGTTTCACTAAAATCAATTGCTAATCCTCTACTATTGGTAAGACTCTGAAAGCTGAGGCAAATATCATTAGAGCAATGCCATTGATTGGTATTCCAGCAAATGTGTTGGTTTGTCTGCCTAAACCTGCTGTCTAATTAGTCCTGAACAAGCTGAGCAAGCAACCCCAAAGTGACACTAGAGCCTACAAGTGAGTTAATATGCTGTTTCTCATTGTAGAAAGTGTGCCTGTACATGTTCAAGAAACCAATGAAAATTGGGTTTTGCATTTCTGATACAAGGCGTCTTCCTTACTCTCCATACACATTACTGTCTTCTTTATAAACTGTGTAGTGTATATGTGAAAGATATCTACCGTAGAAATCTGAAAGGGACAAGAATTTTAAGAGTCTGTCCCTTTTAATTTAGCTCTATTTTATCTTCTACTCCTGACTGCTTAAAATAAAACCAGATGATAACTACATATTTTTAAGTTCAAAATAAGCAGCACATGGAAAATTTTAGAAATCTTGAGAAAGTTACATCAGTCAGGTGTTGAACTCAGTTTGTTAGAATAAAAGTATTTCCTGATCTCTGTTTTTAACATTAAGTAGTTCCCAGCTGAAATCAAGAGCTCTTTATATTGCAAATAACAGTACTTGGGACTCACTTTTTTACGGGGATGTAGATCTGTATTTTGGGCCTGTGCTCCAAGATGTTGAACTCTACTCCTATATAACTAAATTTTAAACAAACAACTACTAAAAAGGCATTAGAGGAGAAAATGGGTATTTTTAAACAACAAACAAGCTTCATTAAAAATTAAAGCTTTAAATTAACAGAATAGGAGCCAATTTGCATTCTTCCAGAGAGCCTCAAATCTCCTATGATCCAACCTGGTAAATATCTCACTTAGTTTTATTCTTTCAACTCCCACTGCTCAGACTGAGTCTCTTCCAATTAGCATTGTCTGTGCAGGTAGCAGATTCATGGTATCTACTGGATTGTTGGGGCAGTTAGACTGGTGGGTTATAATCACAGCTGGGTGATTTATAGGTTTCCCTGTGTGGGAAAGTTACTGCTCAGTGAGCTGAGGTTTGAATTTACAGTAGTGCTAGTTTATTCCAGTTCCATTTTTAAATATAGTTGGGAACAAGCTCATTTGAAAGTGAATTTACAGTACTTACAGAAGGTTACCTGGCAAATTACTCAGCTATAAGTTCTAGCTTAGTTTGTGAAAAGGGGGTGGGGCCTTGGTTTTTTGGGTTTGTTTGTTGGGGTTTTTTGGGTTTGTTTTTTTTTGGTAAACAAATCAAATTTTTCTTTTTATTATAACCTACTAATTGAAACTTATGTAATGCTTATGGTTATATGTAATGTTTATGGTTATTCTATTCAGTTAACCTGGTCACTGTTGTTACTAAGGTACATGGATTAGCATTTTACCTAGGTTCTATTCTAAATATATTGACAATATACCTTAAGTACAAATGATGTTGCCTGCTGTCATGAGGTACGTGTCGTGTAAATGACCTTTCTGAATTCTGCATATACTGCAACATTATAGGTGTGTGTGTGTGTGTTCCTCATCTGCACCAGAGAGATTGAAAAAACATCCTACTGCATGGAGCAAAATAGTGGCTTACATAGTTAATGGAAACCCAGTAAAGAGACTGAGACAAGAGAGCAAGTAGCTCCACCAGAACTCCAAGTGATGGTCCAGCTTGGATGGGATGGGAACTCCCTTGAAGCTTTGGTTTCTTTGTATGAGGACTGGTGGTTTTGTTGTGTCAGAAACCACCTATAATTATTTAATGCTACTAATTTCCTCCTGCTTCTAGAAAGACAAAGCTACAATGTACTTCTTAAAACACACAGACTTCTTGTTTAAGATTTCATTTGAAGCATTTCTTTGTCCTAATTCATCTGTAAATATGATGTTGTAATGCTTGCTTACACTTAACAGAGTACCTGCCAGTGCTTTCAGGCTCTTTAATGAAAGGCAACTTCATTGCAAATTAATTTATGAATTTTAAGAAACTCTGGGTGTGTTCTGTGACAGAGTTCTATTAGTTTGCCAGCCTGTAACCCTTGGAATATGAAACTTCAGAAGGTCAGATGTGGATTCCTGACACATGCTTATTTTAGAGTTAACCTGTGGCATCTGATTTTTTCTTCTCTATCCCCTCTCCTTGTTAGACATGAATATTCCTGAACTCTCAGGAGCAGAGGGTGATGCCACTTAATGATTTCAAATACACTATCTTGACAAGTATATTTTTACACTGTCAGTCATTGCTATAAGATCAACTCCAGGTCCAGTGATCAAAGGAATACAGTTACATTACCAAGTACAAAAAAAATGAACTTTAGGGCTGGTTGTTGGAACATGCATAAATTGAAAAATGTTTTTTAAAAACTACAATTACCCCAGCTTTCCAGTAGATGACACTTTCACCAAAACACTTTAATCTCAGTTCACATAATTTCTGATTCCTTCCTTTTTCCCCTGTTAAATGGTCATTTTGTGTACCTTTTTCTTGAAAGGATTCCTTGCTTGGATGCTTGATTACTGCAACCTCTCTACTGTTCACAAATATATTAGTGATGCAGTGGAACTGCATCAGTGCCATTCACAGGTGTTCTTCCTGTGATTGCAATGCCCTGTTATTCAATCCTCACCCTTTCCTGGTGGCTTAATGGGTAATTGAAAGCTATGGGGGTTTTGGACCCTTAGCAGTCCCACCACTTGTCTTTGTAAATGCTCATCACATGTCAGCCTATTACAACATAAGTAATATTTAAGAAGAACACCAAGCCACTGCAAAAGTTAAGTTTAGTCTTACTGTTCTAAGGGCAAAGTCAAGGTCATTAAAGAAACTTAATAACCTAAATGGCTTAAAATTTGGAATATCTTCATAATCATGCTATCTTGCAGAATTTTCAGGCTTGCATCAGGCATTCATCTGATTTACACATCACAGAATTTTGGATGTGCAAGATACTCGTAGTATCTTAGTAACCTCGTAGTAACCTCGAGGACAGCTTGTGTGAATGATGAGTAAAGTGTGAGGGAAAAAGAAGGAGGCAGAGGGGAAAGTACCCTCAGCTGGGACCAAGGGCTCAGCTTGGCAACCTCACTGTCAGGCAGGGAGGGGACCTGTTTCTATCCAGGAGGAGATACTTTGGACAGATGTCAGCAACCTGCCTTGGAAATCAGTAGTCCAGACACATCAGAGAGGCCATAAGCTGAGAGGCAAAACCTTTCTTTGAACCATATCTGTGTTTCCTGTTTGAGCTCAGTTTCCCATGGCTCTTTTATTGTGTTGTGGCCCTTGTATGGATGACCTGAATGCAAGGAATATGATGCAGGGCTTAGTAGGCAAAAGAAGTAAGAATAGAGTGCATCAAGGGAGCCAGAATGCTATGATTTTCTGCCTTGTTAAAGATTCTTACTTTAGGTGCATGAGGTTTTGGCTTGAGTGAGAGGACCAACCAGTCTGATAGCTGTGAGCTGGCAGCAGCAGCTGGATGGCTCTGCAGACACCGATAGGCAGGAACTTGGGTATTGGGAGACTTTGCTTTGGGGCTGGGCATCTATATAATGATCCTGCAGAGACAGATAGGCACCAGAGCAGCTTCAAGGATCTAAGCAAGCATACTTACTAAAGCCAGTGACTCATTTCCATACAGAAAGTGTTCTTCTCCTGATTCAGGTCTTTATTATTTTAAATGCTTAATTAAGTCTCTTTGAACTCACAGGTGCAGCCACTTACTGATGCTTGCTATTTGTTTTCTTTTATTTGTCACAGGCTTTCATTTACTAAGGTATTTCAGTCAGAAGACTGAACTACATGTATTTGAGGGGATTTTAATATATTCTTGGAAACTGTGAACAACTTTGGTACTTTTCTGTTCTATTATCCGGATGCAAGTATGTGCATCTGCTTGTAGGCAGGTCTCTGGTGGCTGGCTTGACCGCTACCATTCCCATTTCGCAGGCTGATTGAAAGCTGGTTTTGTATGTATGGCTGCTAAATTATTTCTTATGAAAAAGTGGTGGTTTTAATATTTCTTTTTTCAGTGAGTTGAATTTCAATAGTCAAATGGCAAATACTAAGAAAAAGAAATCTTTCCGATATATGAGAGGTGAATGAACTACTTACAATTCAGACTTTTTATGTCTGTCTACTGACTAGCCAACATTTATAATTTTCAAAATATGAACACATTGAAAATTACATTTGCTTTCATATGCATCAGTCGTACAAACTTTTTTAACTGCTCTCTTCCAAACCCACTGTTGATGTGCTGATTTTTTTCTTTGCTTTAATTTCTCTGAAGTTATTTCACAATACCTGAGCTGTTAGGTTATGCTTACTAAGTTATTTCACTGTTTGTTAAGCTTTTTCATTTCATGATTTCTTAAAGCCCTGTCTAGAATCCAGGCAGTTATGAAAATCACAGAACTTCTGTCATTGTGTCTGAATCTTTCTATATCAATGAATGATTTTTGTGTTTAGTTTTTCTTGGTTTGGGGTTATTTTTTGTTTTATTTTAGGGTTAGGTTTTTTCAATCTAAAGAATAACTTTGAGGGATACAAAAGATAGCTTATGGAGTAAAGCTTGGCACAGAGGTATAAGAAGAATAGGAGGAAACTAGTAGCACATGTTTGTTCTGGTTTTGCCAGAAGAAATTTCAATCCATGTCTCCTATTTGCAGGCTAAACTACTCATCACTGAGAGTACAAAGAGAACACTGCTGTGGTTGTTTTGTGTTATTTTATTACATATGCCTGGAACCTAAATAAAATAGCACAAATTTTGTGTTAAAGCATTAACATGGTTTTTGTTCACAGATATTTTTCGAAATGGTTTTCAAAATTTCAGGGGAAGGGAGGTGGAGTGAGCTAAGAAAACTGTGTGCTAGGAAATAAATACATACATAGTATAAACAACTTATATAATTTTCAGGTTAAATTTTATTGTCAACTTCAATGCTCTCTGCATATTTTACAGTTTAGTTGGAAAAAGTTTGTAACTGATTGTTTTTGTTCTGACCTCCCCTTGGAGGGAGTGCTGTGCAGACTGTCTGATAACTGGGCTTTCTGCTTACATTATGCTAAAAATGTCCACTGCTTATCATATTCTGATAGTGTAAATTCATCTTTAGTCCAGTGTTCCTTATTGTTTTCCATAGCTGTCTGAAGGTGTCTAGCCAGAAGGGAACAGTAGGTGCTGGTATTTATGGCAACTTTGGATGGCTACAAATAATGGCTTACCCTGAAATGTGCTTAGATTCATCCTGGCTTTAAAGTATTTTTGAGACAGGGCAAGCTGTGGGACACTGAGAGCACTGTGCTATAGGTGAGGTTACCAAGATCTCTTCCCTCCCTTCAGCCGCAGGACTCTCCCAATAATGCTGGAAGTTAAAATGAATCATTTATGAGCATCAGTAGACACATGGGTGGGGCCTCTTTTAAAACTGGTATTTTGTTGATGCAACACGTGTGACGGCCTCTTAGTTCTGAATATAAGTGTTACTGAGAGGAAATTAGGTTGGTTGGCAGAGGAGATCAGCCAGACCTTGCAGTGTGTCTTGCTGAGGAGCTGGTATATCCACCAGTACTGTGCTTCAGATACCAGTACATGTAGAAGAAAAAATGGAAGGTAAGTTTCTTGAAACTTTAATGTCCCTTTAACCACGACTGAAAACAGAAATAATTAAATGAGCATGTGTACAGGCCTAAAAAATTGCACATATTTTTGTGTAGGGATTACTTGTATGTTTGGATGTTCTTTGTGGAACTAGTGAGAAAGGGAAAAAACTAGTTTTAAAAAAACTACTATGAAGGATAAAGCTATGGAAAAGATTTAGTGAAACAATAGCCAATTCTGAAAATAGGAAATAGCATGGAAAAGAATAAACTTTATTGCTAGCATAAGTACAGAGTACTAGCTTTCAGTATTCTCATGCTAGAAGCAATTATTTTCCAGTGAATGCCTGACATATTCTGACTTGAATGAAGGAAAAATATGAATTGACAGAGAAAACCCTGTGACTGGTATGGATAGTCAGGTTTCTACCAGACCAGAGGCAGAAAATCAATAAGAAATGTGAAACTGAACTGCCTTTCGTATTTTTTCTGAGCTGTCTTTGCTTAAGAAAGTAATCATTACCTCGTTTATGATCCAGTTGCGATACTTAAATCTGATAAGCAAACTGTGGGCTGACTTTAGAGAACATCCCTGGGAAATGTAATACCTCAGCTCCCTGATGTTCCAGTTCAGCTGGATTACTGAGTGGATGAAGAGTAGTTGTCTTCGTTTATAAACACCTCCAGAGGCCAGGCAAGAATCAGGTTCTTTCAGTGTTCTTGACCGCAGGAATTTGCCATGTGAGCTATAAGTACTTTCGGTTTGACCAGAATACTTTGTGTTATGGTTGACAACTCTCATTAAGATATGAGATTTTCAGTTCAGTTCTGTTGCTCATTCTTGTCAGCAGGTATGTTGTATTCATGAGCAATAATGATGTAATGCACTCCTGTATTTTTTTGGTTATTGTTGATTGTGTGCAAATTTTTATCATGGGTAGCACACAGCTCTGCATTTGTTGCTGATCTCTGTTGAAGATCTGAATGACCAACGCATGACCAAGTTAAACTAATTAGATGAGAAACAAGATTATTTTTATTCAAGGAAAACAAATCAGAAAAAACTGCTTTTTTTTTTTTGCCTCTTCCCTACCTATTCCACCCGCTTCCACCCTCTCCCCAGTTAATTTCAATTATTATTTAATTCAGGATGTGATCCTGGGAAACTCCACTGGTTTGTGTTAAAAATTTCCTGATCCTAAGGGCTTAGCTATGTGTCTCCCCATGAGTGGATACACCCTTGGTTTTGGATAGGAAAAAGTATTTTCCCTTAAATATTAATTCTGTAGGTACCCATGTAGTTAGAGAAGCTGCATTGTTAGATTTTTCTGTAGGCTTAGCAGGACCAAACATAACACTTTAATATTATAATAAAATACAAGATTTTGTACATCAGTAAAGCCAATTTCCAAAACTGCTGAGAATCTGTGGCTCCCATCATCTTCAATTAGAATGAAGAACTTTGGAAAATAAAAAGTTGTATGCAAATAAGTAAAGATGAATGTTGCCACCCATCCTTCTGGCACCAGTGTCATAATTACTCCTATGAAATGACTGATATGCCAGCAGGATGCCTAAGGGGGAAGCAGCCAAGATTTTTGTCAAGCTAATCACAGCACCTGGGATAGATTGTCAGCATTTTAAAATGTCACAATTTGTGAATATTTCCTTTTCCATTAAGTTCCTCAATGATATCTGCAAACTTTTTTATGACTCTGGGAGTGCAGACTGAGACATCTGCATGCATATTTAACATTATTTTAAGTCTTGGATAGATATTTATACATATCTATTTTTTTCATAAATAATTTGGAGTGCCACTTAAGCTTTCAAATACATACATGTTGTCAAATTTTGTATTTATTCTATTTAATTTTTTTATTTCTTTTATTAAAAAACTCAAACATCTCAAATGATAGCATGTGCAAAACTGTAACTAGACAGAATATTATAATGTGTGGAGAGACTATTACAATGCAAAGTCAGCTTTTCAAGTAGAGATACTAATATTGGTCTTCAGCATCAGGTATTTATAATAAAATCAGGCACTATATAAAAGAAGTGAAACTTGTAGCACAGCTACAAAAATCAAAGAGTTAGACAAGTTTCCATCTGCAAACTAGGAAAGTGGTGAACTTGTAAAGCAACTTTTATGGATGTATGTCTCAATTTAAGTCTCGCTGAATTCTGAACAAAGCCTTGAATGAATTTTTAAAGAGTTATCTTTGCCTTTCATCATTGTCTCCTCTGTCACTTAACCACAGTCGAAGCTGGGAACTTAATTATATGGGGTTTTTCTTTGTGGTCCTTTCTCTGTCCTGCAGTTATTGAGCTGGGAGAAGTCGACTTGAACTGTCCTTCCAACTGTCAAATACATAATACCCATTTCTTCGGAACTGACAGACAGATTATAAGGAGAGGGCAAGCCTTTAGCTTATATGCTCGCTTCCAAAATCGGGAATGGGATGACTCCGTGGACCAGGCTGCTTTCACCGTGGAGACAGGTAGTCACTCCCAAGCACTCTGTAGACTTTCCTAGTCCCTTGTTAATTAATACTATTTCCCATAGACTCCAGAAGACTTCTTTCATCGTCTTCATATTCCTATAACCTACTTATGTTCCATGTAAAGAGACTACCTTCCCCTAAATCAGGCAGTTCTTCTAATATGTAAATGTAATGTAATATGTAAAGTTTTCTCACTCTGCTAGAGAAGTGACAAGTGAAAAAGAAATCCACCCTTGGGAGCTTCGCCTTGCAAATGATGCCTAAGCAAATTACCAGCCTTTTACATGTGCTTTATTTAGTAGTCTGATGGAAGTGGTTTTTATTTTCCTGAAAAGGCCTCAGACCTTGTGAATCAAATGAGACAAAATGCACCTTCCCAATGGGCAGATGTCTGGATCAAACCTGCTGGAGTGCTTCCTACAAAGTTCATCAGCCAAAATGCATCAGTATCAGTGTGTTTCCTCCTTCCAATGTCTGCATTGGCCGTTATATTCTCAATATGCAAATCACATCTTGTGGTCACACATATCAGCGGTGTCTTGGAGATTTTTATGTCCTTTTTAACCCTTGGTGTGCAGGTAAGAACTCTAATGACAATCAGATTGTTTTAAGAAAAATAACTAGTGATGAGTAAAACTGTTGAAGATATTTATTATTTAGCTGGTGCATAAAGGATGAAGTAACAGAAACAATGAGAATCAAGGAGAGATTTAATTCTGTTCTTTTTAATATTTTACTCCAAGTTCAAGACTGTCTCAAGCCATTGTTAAGATTTTTTTTTTAATGGTAGTAGGGGTGAGGTATAATTTTTTCCCCACAACTATTACAGCGTCTTGACAGGACAGAAAGCATTGGGAAATTTCCTCTGTTAATCAGGAAACACATTTTTGCTTTGAGAGTGACTGAGCACTAGCACAAGTTGCCCAGAGAGGTTGCGGAGTCTGCATCCTTGGAGATATTCAAAAGCTATCTGGATGTGGCCTGGGAAACTGGATGGAGCTTGGACCAGATCACCTCCAGAGGCCCCTTCCAACTTCAACCATTTTGTAATTCTGTGAATACTGTGTTGTCAGCATAAAATAATACAGTACAAATACAAATTAAATTCTTTGGAGCAGGCTCAGGTGGCAAGCAATTCTGGAGTCTGTAGGACCTCGCCAAAATCATTACATGACAAATATTCACATTGTCTGTGCTGATTTGATCTAAATCAGATACACAACTCTATGTTGCTGAGTGTTTGACTTGTAGAACAGCTTAGTGTGAAGATAAATTGCAAACTCTTCCATTAATGTGTTCTACAGCAGGGAGAGACTTAATAAGGATATTATCTAGCTGTAAGTAGGAATGAATTGTCTGTGAGTGCTTACAGAGCCCACAACCTTCAACATAAAAGTATACATCAAAAACTGGTAGGAAAGGAAAGAGGGATCCAGTGATGCAGAAACACAGAAGTACTAGAAAGGTACATTTTGTCTGAATGAAAGCTCTTCATCTTTTCCAGATGACCCTGTATATTTGGACAATCAGGCCCATAGAGAAGAATATGTTCTGAATGAACATGGAATACTGTATGAAGGAGTCCACAAGCACATAACCTCTCGACCATGGCACTTTGGACAGGTATTTTTTTGATACTTGCTCAGAAACAGATGACATCCATATACTGATAAATGAAGTGTTGTTTGTATTTTTTCAGAAATGTATGCCTATTTGTAGTGCAAAGGTTTTTAGGATCAGTTCAGACTATGTGTACATGAACCAAAATGTCTGAGAATTTCACTGTAGCCCAAATAACTGGAACAAAGTTTTTATCTAGTAAAATGAGGGAACTTGCACAATGTTCTGGGAACAGGTGGAACAAACACTGTGCTTCAGAAGGAAAATTATTCCATTGGTCAAACATAAGTAAAAATTACATGTTTTTGCCTTTGGTTTTCCTTCAGGCAGATGGGCAATACCATGCAGACCACTAGGAGCTGTGCTTGATTTAACAAAATAAAAAAAAAAAAGAAAAAAAGGAAAAAAAAAGGGCAGGAGAGGTGAAAGGCAACTCATGTAATTGAAAAAGACTGGATTATTGATAAGAAAGGTACTTTAGCAACATCAGCATACCATGATGCCTATGTTATTGTCTTTTTCCTCAGTTTGAAGATGGAATTCTGGATATCTGCTTGAAGATCTTAGATATGGGTGCGAGTTACCATCACGGCTCTGATCGTGACCACTGCTGGCGCAATGACCCCGTGCATGTCAGCATGGTGGTGAATCACATGGTAAGATCTGTGGGGGTGTGAGATCTGTGAATAGATCAGGTCACACTTCATTATATTGTAGAAGGTCAGACTGCACAGTAATCTAACACGGCAGGCGAGCAGAGGAAATCCTTCCTGTGTTCAGATTCACAGGAAAATTAAACTTTTAATGCTAATCTTTGATGATTTTGAGACATGCTCAGAATGTGAAGACATGGTCAGCAATTGGAAAAGATTGTCTTTTTTTTCTCTTTTTAGATAAGTAGCCATACCACTAACAGTATCATGAAGATTCCAGAAAACAATGATTACCTGAAAGGAACAAAGCCATTTTCCTGGAATGGAAGTGTCCCTATTCTACAGCAGTGGTACAGTGGCAGATGCAGGCCAGTTAGATATGGGTACTGTGGATCTCTTGCTTCAGTAATGTGCACAGGTATGATAATTCAGTTTGCCTTTACCTAGTTCATAGAGAAAAGAAGAAAGAAAACAAGGATCAAAAACTTCCGACCCTAAAAACTACTTGAATAATTTCACTTATAAGAATTTTACTAGAAAAGAAATTGAATATTTTTCTTATGCTCCTGATAAAGTGTTTATTATCAACCTTTTGCTTTCCTATACAGGTTGAAGAGCAAGAAAAGTAGTTCCATCTTCTCTGTGACCTTTATATCATGCAGTTATCAATACTGAAACTTTCATTAAAACACAGAGCAAGTGCAGCATTGTTGAATCATAGAGTACTTGGGGTTGGAAGAAACCAACACAACCTCCACAACCCCATTGTGGAGCCAAAATTTATGCTTTGGGTGATATTTGAAGGATAAGAAAAAGCATTAAGTTATGAACAGGAAGATGTATAGTAATGTCTCCCCCAAAACACAAGTGCATGAGGCTATATTCTCCTTTTGATGCAAAAGATTAGATAATAGTGCACTAAATTCTTCAGACAGAAGATCTGAGTTCCAGCTTTATACCATTTATCTACTGAATCTGCTTCTACGTTGAATGAAGAAAGTTAAATCGGAGTCCTGTAGGTGAATCTATATGTACCACACTATTTATAAAAAAAAAAAAAGTTTTATTAGTGCAGAATCATGTTAATGATTTCTGAACTTAAACCATCTGTTTTTGTGGATGTTTTTGGTTTTTATTTTAAGATGGAAGAGTAAAAAACCATTCCTTTCTGCTAGGCTTTTTTTCAAACTACTTTTCAAGAACTAAAAAGAATTTTGAAGTTTCTGCACACCAAATATTGCTTCCTATCCGTTGTGTTTCTATAACTGCAAATTAGAACATAACATAATAATTTATAAAATAAGTGAAGGATTTGACTGACTAATTGTGATTTGTAATGATTCATTCATCTTTTTTCTTACAGTGATGAGATGTTTGGGAATTCCAAGCCGTGTTGTCACAAGCTTCTGTTTTCCTTGCTCAATTGAGAATCCCCTTGGTATCAATGAGATTTTTGACTCTACTGGTAAAAACCTGTGTGGCAAAGACAAACTATGGTAAAGAAGAAAAATATAAAGTTCTTTTCCCCTTTTAAAAATTACATGATAAGAAAAATGATATAAATTTAGCAGATTGGTGTCTCTCTTTGGTGTATCTCTTTCTTTATGTGCGTAATGCTCTTCAGTTTCCTAATAGTGCATTTCAAAATCATGACATTACTGAAGAGGCAGTTTACTCAATATTAATGTTCAAAAAAGAAAAAAGCAAAACCTCTTGTGAGAATCCATGCTGCTTGCTTATCACTCTCAGCTGAAACAAATAAGGCCATCAAGCTTAGAAGCTGTAAAAGTGTACAGTAGATCACTAAATGCTAGGGAAAATTTATCCCTAATTTGGACTTTTATCTTTAGTCATAATCACTTGGTTGATACCTGTGTTGTCCTCCTGATGCTCCTTGTAATGGATTGTTTAATTCTTATAAACCTTTCAATGCCTGTTAAATTTAATCTAACGAACTGTGTTGTCATGTTATCTACTAAAAGAAACATGTTTTGCAATCAGGTCTGTGGGGCTCAGGAACAAATTTCCAGCCTGAGAGATATAAAGTGAATAAAACCACTCCCGTCATAAATGTCATTAACAATGTTTAGACGTACAAAATCTTCAGTTGATCAAAAAATTATCACTGACATGATTTTCCTCTGTCATAGGCGTTAAATTTGGTAATCCAAGAGACATCTTTAACTGAGTATTCCTTCCTTCATTCTACAGGCGATACCACTGCTGGAATGAATCTTGGATGGCTCGCAGAGATATAAATCAGTGCTGTGGTGACTGGCAGTGTCTGGATCCTACACCTCTGGAAACAGGCAGAGGTAATTTTACTACAGTTGGAATAATTTTACTCAGATTATGTTTCCCTGCTATTCAGGTTACAATGTGTTATAACATTTTTGTTCTCTGGTTTAGGTTCAGCTTGCAGTGGTCCTACATGGGTTCGAAGCATCAGGGAAGGGGAACTGGACTTGGATTATGATGGTCATCATATGTTTTCTCGAGTAAACTCTAACTATGTTGGCTGGCTTTCCCAAAACAATGACAAAAGAACAAAATTTTTCTGTGACACATGGCCATGTGGACAACGCCTAATCACCAAGAGTGTTGGCAGTGAGCAATTTGAAGATATCACTGGAGCTTACAAGTATGAACTAGGTATGACGAAAACATATTGAATGGGTTAGAGGAAATTTTACAGGGTAATCATATAAAAGTATCAAAGTAATCTCTCCTGTGTTTAAATGTGCAAAGCAATCTGAAATTGTCTTTTCATTTTTGAGAAAGAGACAGATGCTTTTCTCTTCAAAGATCTTGATTTTAAAACTTCTAAATATATTTAGATGATTCAAACAAAGCACATACTAATGGATAGGATAGATTGGGATAGGATAGGATAGGATAGGATAGGACAGGATAATTTCAGCTGGAAGGACCTACAATGACCATCTCATCCAACTGCCTCACATGTCAGGACTAAGTGAAAGTTGAAACATATTATTAAATACCTCTTTTTAAGGCACTGACAACCATGGCCCATCAACCAGCCTCTCTTGTTTGACCAACCTCACAATAAAGAAATTGTTCCTAATGTCTAGACTAAACCATCCCTGGCACAGCTTTGAACCATTCCCATGCTTCCTGTCACAGGACACCAGGAAAGAGCTCAGCACCTCCCCTTCCACTTCCTCTTCTCAGGAAGCTAGGAAGAACAATGAGGTCGCTGCTCAGCCTCCTTTTCTCCAAACTAGACAAAGACAAAGTTTTTACCTGCTCTTAACAGAATGTGCATTCCAGCCCTTTAAATAACACTATTTATATGTATATGTTTTGTCTCACCTTGAAAATAGTTTTAAATATTAGCGGATTCAAGATAACCTAAAAAAACCCACAAATTCTTCTAAACGTAGGATTAACACCTTACTTGTTGCTTCTTGTACTGGGTCTGTCAGAATATATGCCTACTTACTAAATTCATGTATTATTAGCATATTCTGCTGCTCTTACTTTGGGTCATGGGTTACTGATTTTCATATTCCAGTAGACAAGGAGGAGTTCAACTAGCAAGATTACATAAAGGAATGAACAGTAGATCACAGCTGATTGTACATTTGCAAGCTCTGTGGGGATTTTTGTTTATTTTTGGTTGGTTGGTTGGAAAACAACTGACAGTTTCTTTGTTTTAATGGCATATTTTGTCTTTTGAGAGAATGGTAGCATCTCATATTCACCCTTATCCTTTTAGAGAGTTGTATTTTCAGTTTTGTACTAACTATACATTTTGAGATTTACATGACCATTTTTTATATTTAACTACTTAAAAGTAAAATAAGGTTTATAATTTTTTCTTTTTTCCCTGAGGTGTTCATTTTCTTTTGTGCATTCAGTCTGCTGTATCTCATATTTCATTATCTCATGCATTCGTTCTACAACAACCTGCTACTTTGGGTTTCAGGAAGAAGAAGCAATAAATTTAATTATCTTTATTATTTGGGTAGAATAATAATAGGGTTCTTGTGCCTCCAGCCGATTCATTATCATATATCTTCTTCAACAGGTTCTGTGAAAAACAAAGAAGCCTATTACCGGGCTTACAGAAGGATTCACCCAGGGTACTGCAACGCTTCCAACTGTCATATCGACAGAGAGCTATCGTCTCTGAAAAACCCATTTCTGAGTGACTCTGGAATTAATATGAGGTTAAAGATGGCCAACTGCCCAATGTATGGTGAAGATGTCCAGCTGAACTGGCTGCTTGAAAATCTGCGTAATGAGAGCAAAACCCTGAAGTTTAATTTGTGCGCACAAATTATAACCTACAGTGGTGTCCCAATGGATCAATTTTGGAAAGACTGTGTGAATGTCACATTGGGTCCACGGGAAGGTAAGAGGGTGAAATTGTCTAATACCCTGATGTTTTTCAGAGCTAATTGGTTTTTAGGATCTGTGGAGACTTCCTAATAGTGGTGGGAAGTGAGATGTGCAGTGTTAAATATTGACAGCTGAATTCCCTTTAGGGTGATCACTCAAAAATCAACACCATGTCAATACTACCTGTATAGTGACTAGTAAATTGTAGTCTTTCCTTAATTTCTCAAGGTTTAGAGATACTTATGAGAGTTTAAAAAATTGTTTCATTGAAATTTCAATTCTGTACTCTATACTCAACACAAAGATAAAGCTGCAGTTGTCTATCAGAAAAGCAATGTTTTCTTTGGCCAGAAGATATCAGCCAGTGTAAAACACTTGCTTAGAGCACCTAGGCACACCATATGCTGGGAAGTGCAAATGTGTAGCAGAACATAAACACCTTTTTTCATGGTTAATGTCTTTTTTCTGGAAGAAACAAGATCTCTTTCATTAAACCACACCATTGTAAGACAAGATTTCATACTGGTATTAAAATTCTATTTTATGTGGCTTTAATTTGCCTATATTTGAGTTATTATTTTAAGAATTGCACTGGGAGGAAAGATTCCAAATTTTGCTTAATAATTATCATCATTATTATCATCAACTAATCTTGAAAATTCACTAATAGATGAATTGAAAACTGTGAAACTGATTGCTGAAGATAGCAATGTATCACCCTAAGTGAGGAAAAATTCTGTCTATTTTCAAAGATGTCACAATAACTTAATATTTAATTAAGCCATTGTAAGCGTGAGTTAAACTTTAGGAGGAAGGAAAGTGGAAATATTAATAAAAAATTCAGAAAAATAAAAGAAAAAATTTGTTTTACAGTGAAAAAAATTCCACTGTGTATATCATATAATCAGTATGGACCTTATCTCTGTGATCACAACATTATGAAAGTGGTCGCTGTCTCAGACCCAGAGTGTGGAGAAATTCTGATGGTGAGCAGGGATATTGTGGTCAACAGACCGCCTGTTATTGTAAAGGTAAGTAACTTTAATTATGGAATTTGGGATCAAGGAACAGACCTGGGGACTATTATTGACCACTTCCTAAGTACAATGCAAATAAACTTGAAATATTTTACATTTTTCTTTTATCTTATTGTCTTTTTAAAATTTAGTGAGATTAGTGTGATTTTTAAAGTAAAATAGTTGACTTAGTAATATATAGAGATCATAGAAGCAAGTCAAAAAGAAATGCATATTACTAATCCTTTAATTTTTCCCCTTCCATTTATTTACCTCATTGTCAATTTTGTAAGGATTAAAAAACATAAAATGTGTTTATTTCTTTTTTAACTAGCTACTGAGCCAACCCAGACTGAAAGTACCATGTACTGCAGAGATCTCCTTCTGTAATCCTCTCCAGGAGGATATGAAGAATTGTGTAATGACATTAGAAGGCTGTGGTTTATTCAAAGAGCCAATGACCATTGAGTAAGTTCATCAGTTCCTGAAATGGGGATAATATTGGGGGTTGACTAAGGTGTGCAAGTTCAGAACAGGTTTTGAGAGAGAAAATAGTTTTGGTATTTTTGGCGTTTAGCACATGAACAGGACATTTTGCCTCTTATTAGGCTGAGACTCCATTGAAAGCCTCACTCCTCTTGAAACTGATCATTTAAAGCTGGCAAGGAATGCTGCTGCTTCATTTTTGTCAAGATTTAATTTAAGTGGGTGCATCACATATTTGTCTGCACTTCTCTTTACAAGAAGTACTAGCTAGGTCCCCTGTCCCTTACAATCCTATTGAATTTATAATAAAATTCCTCTAAATATTCATGAACTGGCACTAACCATATGTAGGAACAATTAGAGAACAACAGTGAGAAATAGCAATATGCATTCTAAGCTCATAACACGTTAATCACAGGAAACTGGAAGCTTCCAAGATGCTGTAACATTCTAGGAAAAGTAGCTGTTCATTAATATGCATTGCTTCTCTTCATGACAAGGAGAACTGAAAAAAGTATGACTAGTTTTGAGGGCAAGAAGTTAAGAATTGTTCTCACTGAATAGTAATGGAGTGGATTCCACAAAGCTGTCCTGTTGAACTGCTGGAAGTGGTAAGCAATAAATACACCTTTGAGGCAGAAGGGTGGATTTCTAAGAATTCAAGTCAGTACCACAAATGATTTTCCAATTCCAATTACAGAAGTGACTGTGGGAGTCTTCCAAATCTTCTCTTGGGACAAAAGCTTTTACCATGCTTTTCACAACAGCAAACATGTTTTTTTTGGAAAAAGACAAGAATAACAAAATTGTCATAACAGTTTGTTTCTAAAATACGTCATAGCAAATCAAACTTAATTTGTGCACACATCTTGTAGGTCTCTGAGTGCTAAGGATTAGGGTCCTAATTCTTTTATTTGTCTTGCTCCAGTTTGGGAACGCTGGCAGCCAACCAACAGGCACGGACCATCGTGGAGTTTACACCTTACAGGCTTGGCTGCCACCGGCTCCTGGCCAACCTCGGGTGCCACAAGTTTGCCTACTGCAAGGGATGTGCCAAAGCTGAAGTGTGTTGCTCAGCAGGCCAGAATGGTGTCCTGCCCATCGGCCAGAACGGGTCACTCCCTGTGTGTGAGAATGGTTCCGTCCCCATGAATGGCTCTGGGGGAGCCGGAACGGCTGTCCCTGTGGCAGACCCTGCCTTCAACTCCATGTGTGAATACATATGTATCCCAGTGTGCAACCCAAACTGCAGTGCAGGGGGACAGCCTGTGTACGACTTTGTGTACCTCCCTGCAGGCCATCCCTTATGCAACACCATCTGCAACCAAGGCTTCAATCCAAGCATCAATCCCGGTTTTGAGATGGGATGCGATTCTGGCTTCCGTGTCATATGCGAAACTGTACCTCCTGCTACGTGTACTCCAATGGCTCCAGCCATGTACAGCTCCATGCCAGCCCCAGCATCCAACCCTGTTTGCACCACTATGCCTCACGTGGTGTTTGAGACAGGTCGTGCTCCCACACACCCCTCTGGAGGTGGAGGGGGGCCGATGTCCTATTCCGTCTCTGTCCCCGCAAATAATGCGGTGAGTGCGCTGCTGACCCACTTCATGGGTGGCCCCAGTCCCAATGGGGCAACCCAGGCAGTCCCTATGCCTGCTCCACCATCCTACTCCATGTGCTCTCCAGTAATCCACACCATTGGCAACCCCATCCAGTCTGCAACTCCCCTTTCAGTGCCTGGTGCCTCCATCTCACACGTCGTTTGTAGCTCCACACCCTCTCCCATCAACCAGCCTCAGTGCGGCCCAGCGGCTACCCTGTCCTCCCAGCCCCTGAATGCCGCCGTAGTGCACGGCATGTGCTCCCCAGTGGCCTCCCCAGTGCCCCGTGCTGCTGACCGCAGCAGCACCCCGACAGTGCTGCAGGTGGGCAGTGCCTCGGCATCCCACTCGCGGTGCTCCCCGGCGCCCCAGCGTCCCGTGGGACCCCCGGCCTCCCACTCACTGTGCTCTCCGGCTCCCCGCCCTGTCGGGCCCCCCGCCGCCCACTCCCTGTGCTCGCCCAGCTCCGCCTCGCTGGTGGCCGTGGGGGCCCGCCCTGCCAGCTCGCCGGCCGCTCAGCCCTTGGACTCCTCGGCTGCGGCCTGCCTGCCGTGCTCCCCCTCCCCGCGCCCCCTGGCAGGTCCCACAGCCCGCTCGCTCTGTGGCCCCACCTCTCGTTCCATCTCCCACCTTGTGGGCACCTCTGGCTCTCGCTCCTTGTGTGGCTCTCAGTGGGGCCCTTCCTATGAGAGCACCTCTCGCTTTGGCTCCACCTGGGCTCCCACCTCCCGATCGTTGTGGAGCCCCGAGGGGCGCTTGGGCTACTCCTCGACCCGTGCCACCTACGGCACCCTTACACGCCCTCCCTACAGCTCCTTGAACCGCTCCTCCTACACCTTGTCGCGCTCTGGCTACGCTACCCTACCCCGCTCCACCTCCCCCTCTCCCTCTGCCTATGCCGCCCTGACTCGCTCCGGCTCCTGCCCCTCTGGCAGTACCCTGGCTCTGGCAGGGTCCCGCAGGCCCTGGAGTCCCACAAGGAGCACTCTCACCTATTTCAAACGCAAATATCTGTAACGGAGAGTAACCTGGGAAAACATGAAGCCAGTGAAATAAAGCCTGTGTGCAGATGCTTTACAAGAGGTTAGAAATAGGGTGATGAAGAGCAGCTTGCTGCTCCTGAGCATTTATCTATGGATTTGAGATGTGCCAGAAAGCAGGCTGTGAGCCAACTGCTGAGGGATGCATTCAATGTAATACTTGTATGTCTTGAGATACGGTACGGTGGAAATGACAAATGAATGTGCTCCCTGTGGAGCCATCGTGACAATAGTGGCACAGTGCAGGTAATCAGACTTACTTGCTCAGTCAAGCTGTTTTATAAATGATGTGCTTTCACTCTCTCTTCTCTTGATTTTTTGCAATGCACATTTCTCAGATCTCCCTGGGCTACAGCACTCATAGCAAATCTATCTCCCTGCATGAAATGTGCTGTCCTTGGAATGCTGCAGAGGTGACAGCAGATGTGTCTTATGTCTCATCTAACAGACACTGGGCACCTGAACCCCAGTGGTGTTGTGGCTCAGGTCAGTTCTGCGTGCACTCTGTCTCCCTAGCTGTGTAACACTGAAAACTGCGGAGGTCGCAGAGCAACTACATCGTTACAAATCAGCTGAAGAGTTTAACTGCATCTCTTTTTTCAATCCTTTTTCCTTTTTTAAATAATAATTTTAGTTTTACAGCTCTTGATGTATTACAAACCTAGTATCAAGAATACAGAGGTCATGTTAGAAAGTCTGAAAAACTCAATGAATAATCAATACAATATATTGGCTATCACAACTGACTGTTTTTCATATAGCATATTTCAAAAATTTTCTCACATACCTTGTATGTATTTAGGTTACTAGGAAAAGCTCTAAATCCCCAGCTGTGCCTTTTTGATTGAGTATAGCTAGGAGAAATCTGCCACTAGACCTGAACTTAGAAAAGGAAGTACGCTGTTATCCTTCCATTCCAACATCAGTCCTCCCAGCTGAAAGTTTTTAAGAAGGTGAGTGGAATGTACTGCGTCTTCTTCAGATGGTGGTACTGTTCCAGTACTAATCTTCTCCAGATGTTTTAGGAGTTGAAATTATACTTTGTCATAATGAAACTATCCCTGAATTTTAGATTTGCTCATAAGAATTGAGGATTTACTAACATCACCTCCCATCCCTCCATTATTTGTCTTTAGTAAAGTAGTCCATTAATTTTAGTAGCAAGTGTTAGTGGGGTTTTGTGGTAAGGTAATTTTGCTGGTGCTGCAGAATTTTCAGCCATGTAGCAATAGTATTTCAGTAGTATCATTGTAGTTTACGCCCCTATGTGATGAAATTGAGTAACCTTCTGAGGATTTTGAGATAGTGTGGTAGCTATGAACATGCCAACACTATCAACTGCATAGTAATTCTGAGTAGGGTAGAAGAAAGATTTGCCTGGATATTGTAGTAGAGTGATCATAACTCAGTGACTTTGTTTTTTTACACAGTTTCAATAGTCTGCGTTAGATATGTGCTGAGAATTTCTTTGCCTGACTGACAATAAAAATAAAAATTTAAAAACCACCTGTCATTCCATTGTTTTGGTTTCTTTTTTTTTTTTTTTTCAGTAATACTGCTTAAAAGGTGAAGACTAAATCTCTGCAAGTGAAATGGTTTGTGATATCTTCCCTCCACTTCATTTCTGTTAAATTTCCTGTTCTTTTCCTCAAGGTCTGAAATCAAGGCTTCAGAATAAGATCTGAAGTTAGGGGAAATCTATAGATTTCTTACTTTACCTGAAATACTCAGTTTGATGTTAGAGGAAAAATGAAGCCATCCTCTTTTCTCTCAATAAACTTTTCCACTTGTTGCATGAGTTTTTCCTTTGCTCTGTAAAACTTTCAATCCAAAGAAATGCCAAAATGAGCAAACCTTTGGGTGGCTGAGGAAGAGATAGATAAGATACTGACAGTATTTCCTTAAGAAAAAATGTGATTTTTTTAAAAGTGTAAATAGTACATGGTAGCTACATGATTCTCAAATGACATTTCAGATTCCTTTTCCCAATAGTGGCATGACTTATCTGATGTTCCTAATTTCTGAGAAAGAACCTGACTGCATATTTCAGAAGCTCCAAAGATCTGGTCTTTGGAGTTGTTGAGAGCATGTGCGACCTCAACTCACACTCTTTCTGCCGTATATGCTGAGTACGCATTGCTTTTGAAAAGTGGAATAAGTTCATTCTAACTAGAGCCATAGAGGAAGGCAGAAATCCTTTAGGTTCAAAATTATTCCGATGCTGAATAAATGATATTGAGGCTGTTGTTGTCTCATACAGCATGACATTAACAAAGGGTAGCTCATAGTCTCTTATCAAAGTCCATTGTACAGTCTCTTACTCACTGGGGGGGGGGGGGGGGGCAGAGGGGGTGGGCAACATGTGGACAACTAAAGAAAAAGAGCCCCTAAACCAATAATGACAAAAAGCCCAAAAACCAGCAGAATTTAAATTATCTTCTTCTTAGGCATCAATGAATGGAAGGCTCTAACCTATGTTTTATAAGGTAATTCCTTTGTCAGAAGAAATGGTTTAAATTTCCACAAAATTTCTGTTTTGTTTTGTGGTGGCTTGGTTTGTTTGTGATTTTTTTTCCCACAACTGACAAAGTCAGCCCAAAATGACTGTCTCAAATATACTTTCTTGCAGTAAAACCCACAAGAAATTAATTTTTTTTGCCTAATGTATTAAATATATTGAAGATTAACAGTATTCAGTAATGTGGTGTGATACATAAAGAAGTCTATTTTAGAGAATGAAAAGCCAACTCAAGCATGACAGTTATAGTCGTCAGAAATTAAATACAGTACTGTCATATTTATGTGTTCAGGAATAAATTTCTAATTTTAATCTCAGTTCAGGCATGAATTTTATTTAAGTGAGGGAAATATATTCACATTTTTCCCTAAGTGATGAATGTGAAAGAAGGTATTTGCTCATGCATTGTTATAGTTACCCCCAGTATAAATGGGACTGGTGGAATTTACTTTTGTGTCCAGCTGAAATTAGGTTGTATTTATTTTAGAGATGAGGAAAATTACCATTCTAATATGTGGTAATTTTCAGTTCTTATCCCTAACAGTTCATTAGACCTTTACAAATCATTTTTGAATGAGAAGTTTCTGTGATTTATTTGCAAGTTAATGGTTTCGCTTTTAATGCTTTAGGTTTGTGTTTCTTTGGACATTTGCTGACAGCATACCATAAAATACTGGAGTGAAATGTGATTTATTTTTATATATTCCATTACCTGCAAGAAAAATGTTGAAAGGTATAACTCAATGGACAAATTTCCTACCAACCATTAGTTACAGAGGTAAATTAAATGTTATATATTGCGTCAGACAAAAAGGGTAAAATAAGGAAACGCTGTAGTAATTTTATTTAGTGTTAAAATAAGCCAAAATATTTTGGAATATATACTATGAATTGTATAAAAATAAAGGAATTAAATAAATATTACCAGGAATCCTTGCTTTTCCAATCTCTTGAAATATTCCAGTAAACCTAATCCATCATCTACAGCAGTTTCTGGGTAGAGAGCTGAGACATTTGCTATTAACCCTGACCTAGAAATACTCCATAATTCTGACTGAGCTAAATGTAGCATCTTCATCTCTAATTTTTGCTTATCTGTTAATTTCATTTTGACCTTTTTTTACCCTTCACCTCTTTTCCAAACAAGTGGAACAATTAGAATAGCTAGAGACTCCTCAATTGCAAATATCATCAAAATTGCTGCAACAGCCTTCATTAGACATTTCAGAGTAGCTAATAGGGAATTCTGTCTTCAGAGCACAAGCATTACAAGTCTTGGAGAATACTGAGGTTTTTGTAATGATCTTGTTTCTTTCCTTTAGGTGATCTCAGTCAATTTTATAATAGCATGAGTCATTAGGGGTCCCAACTGTACATTAGGTGAATACTAAAGTGCACTTCTCTGCATCGCTGACTGAGGCCATTTGCCAAGGACAGTATCAATGCAGAAGGAATGATAAACAGGATTCATTGAAACCTGGTTTATAAAAACTTTGCAGTGAAACTTCATATGCTCATATAAAACTAGGTATGAAGTTCATTTGAAGACCATGGATCAGACAGAAATAAGATATAGAACGGTTATTTCATACAAGGCAAAATTTAGAGACTAAATGCCCAAAACTGCAATTCTGAAGTTTTTGTGATGGATACTGCTTAATTCTGCTGATATGCAAACCCTGCAGGAGCCTTGCTGCTTCTTTTTAAAGTTTTGAGGTGCCTGAGATTTATGTCCCAATATGTATCAACTTTTGTGCCAGCGAGATCTGCATTGAACCCAGTGTACTTCTCATTACTCTTAAGCCAAGTCAAGGTCGAGAAGCTGGGTATTTCCAGGCCAAATTCCTTTAAATGGTCTAATCCCTGATGTGCTGAGAATGAATATAACACACACATATCTGCAAAGTTTATAAATAGCCCTCATAATTTGTATTTAAGCTACACTTTAATGTTCATCTTTAGCACCAAATGTGAGTACAGTTCCAAGCTAGACCCAAAATCTAGGACACAGTTAAGTATCTTATCAATATCCCAAAGGATTTGCTTTCCTTGTGTTTCTCCCACAGTATAATCTTTTTTCCCATCTGTAACAGAAGGGTGCTGTCTTTCTGTTCCCCATTACAGAGGAGACAGTAATTTTCTCTGTCTGGGAAGGGCATTTCTGGATGCAAAGGACTTATTCATTTCCAGTGAGCAAAGAATCAGATAGGAAACTACATCTTGTTGTAAGAATCAGATAGGAAACTACATCTTGTTATAAATTTCCCAGGCACTTGATGCTGGTTGTACTCTAAAAGAAAGGTTTAGCTTTGTTCTGCTGATTCCCAGAGGAATGGATATAACTATTGCTTTGAGTGGTGTCCATAATCCCCATAACAAAAAATTTTTCCACCTACTCCTTTGTTAAATGTTTTTTTCTTGGGTGTCTCTTGAAAGCTGAAGGCAAACTACCTAACATTTCCTGGCTCCTTGTCTGGACCACGAACACATTGCCATCCAGATAGCATCCTATTCCTAATTTATTTTTAGAAGGAAATGAATGTGTAAATGAGGGAGAAGGCTCCTAAACATTAGTCTTTACAGACATGATGTAGAAAAGGCATTGTTTACTCAGTAGAAGTTTCTGGTTCAACTCCTTCTGTCCCAATTCATTCACTTCAGTTGCTTTCTTTCAAAGCTGTGTGCTGCTTTTTAGCAAGTGGCTATCTACAAGAAGATTTAATTTGTAAGGATGTAAATTACTTGAGTTGCTTGTAAATGTCATCTTTTATTTCCTCTTCTGTATCTTGGCCAACAGAGCTCTAGAAAGCTGACAGAGGAAAGCATTTGCAAAAAACTTATGCCAGGTACTGTTTTCAAAGATTAAATAATTTTTATAGTTACAAATATACCTATCAAAATGTATATATTTCCATCTGCATAAGTAAAATTAGGTAGAAAAGTGTTAATTGTGTATAAAATTTTCTCACAGCAGCAGTATGCAGTTTTTCAGTCAGTGTAGTAGAATCTCAATCATGTACACATTCCCCCAGCTCCAGGCCTGCTGCTGCCATGTCTGAAGAATTAGCACACACAAGTATTCTGAATAGAAGATCCATATCTGGAGAACAAGCAAATTTGAAATTATTTGGGAATCTCTCTTCAAGGCCAAGTGGTGGAAGTATTAAATAGTTTACATTTGTGCTATTTTGGTTATGTAGAACAGCTAAATAGCTTTAACTTATTTTTCCTTTGGTTTTTTTTTTTAATTTCAGTAGAACAACTATAAATACGAAGAGTACTAGTAAATGAATGCTAATAGTACTAATAAGAGTAAGCTAAAACAACTAAATGTGTGGATGATACTTTTCTGCAACTTTTGATGCTCATTATTTATTGACTATGTTTTCGTTAAAAAGTTTAGTTCTACTCAGTTTAGTCTTGTGTTTAAAAATAAGCTACAATAGGGCTAAGGTACTGATCTTCCTTTCACAAGTACCAACAAACATGCATTGATATACTGGATCTAAAATCTCTTGTATATAAATCTTAAAAAGTAAAAATATACTTTCAGTTGTAACATAAATTATTCTTTGACATCTCTACAGTGAATAATTTCCCAAACAGCTAAACTCCATTTAAAATTGTAAAGAGTATTTTAAATTGTGACATTATCTGGGGTTTTCTTTGTGTGAATCAGCAAACATCTGAAAATAGGAAAAAAACCCATCAAATCTTTTTGTTGTAATATAAAAGCAGATAATGGACAGAAAGGTGTACTTTTTTTGTTATCATTTAATTTTAAAGCATGTCAGAGCTAAGAACATGGGAATTTTCAGCAATACATGTTGGATATAGTGCAAATTGTTTATCATCTTAAGACTCAGGTAGGAGTAAGACAAAATTTGACAACCTATACTTAACACAGCTAGACTTTTTTGCATCAATAATAAAACTTGAAGAAGCAAACTCAATTTGGATTACAAATTTTTAGATGCTTTTGCTAAGTTTTTATGTGAGCAGAAGAGTTTTGTCAGAAACTATTAAAGTGTAAATTGCAGCTGATAAACCCCTATTATTATTTGGAAAGACAAAAGGAGCTCTTCCTTAATGAGAGGTCTGAGCCCCGCTTCATTTTTTGGCACAATTTTGTATTTGATTAAAAGATAATGACATTGGGCACCCATCTATTTGGATTTGTGTTGCTACTACAAATCAGGATATGAATCTATTTTAAGTGCACTTAAGTAGAATAATGTTTAAGTAAGCATTATCTTCACCTGTCTCATTGGGACTGAAAAGTGCATTTAGAACAAAGCAACTGTTTAATTATTTGACTGAGTCGTACCTGATGTGAAACTACTACTCACCATATGGCTTAATGAATCCCTAGTTAATAAGCTGTGAACACCATATCCAAAAGATAATAGAGTGAAATATGAGCATTTTAATTCTAAACCATATGTCTCAGTTATTAAAAGAAGGAAAACTACTAGGTAGTTTGTGATATTGGATTGGAAGAAAGTAACTACTTGGTTTTGTTTAAAAACAATATAGAATAATTCACAAATGACATTTTTTATGACCGAAAGTCTGATTAAAGTAATACTAATTAGAAAAAGAGCTAATACAACGTACTTACTAATGTAAGTATTTTTATTTTTCTCCAAATAGAAAACATCCTGTGTGTTGATTTAATAGTTTAAGTTACCTGGGGGGCAGGAACAAAATGTGTGGTTTTGTCTAAAAAAACCTTTTGAGGGATAACTAAAATATTGGAGTATTTAGAGCTTGAATGTGAAAAACCTTAAAATTAAACCTCATCAAAGCATTGAAGTAACTTATTTGGAAGGAAATAATTGGCATCTTGTTGTAGACATTCCTAGTGTCTAAAATCAGTATATAATGATGCTAAAATATCCTCTTTTAATTAAGAAATTTTGACATCTACTTTCTAATGTCTGGTAGAATATACACACTCTCAAAAGAGTAAAGATTTGCATTGAATATAGTTGATTTACTATTAAAGAAATCCGCTCGAGCTTTCTGGGAATGCAGAGCTTGTACTACAACTTTTGACCTTGCCTAACATCTTTCAGTGTTAAAATCCTTGATTTTAAATTTACTGGATTAAGGATTTTTCATTAAAATGTGAGTCTTTCTCCATTTTGTTTTATTTATGTCCAAGATTATTGAACTGAATGTCAAACTCTTTCTTTGAAAAATGTTCACTGGCAATATTTCTCCTTTCTGAGATGATAAGAAGTTTGAATTTATATTTTATATATATGAGAGATGGTCTTACTTGTCTGACCTCTTGTAATTGCTTTGGTATCTGGTATTTAACTCTGGAAATGTTGTCGTATAGCTGATGACTGTATGATTAAAACCCCAGGAACGAGCAGCATAACATTTCAAAGCCTTCCTGTGTGCAAATCTTCCCTCATCCACCCACTCACCTGTAGGCTAATTGTGGGCTGGGGTCCAGCCTGGTGCAGCCATGCATCAGAGCTGTGTGCAAGTGGCTGAGAGAGGTGAGGTCCTCCCTGTCTTCACCCTGACCTGGTTTAAAGCTGCAGCTCTTGCCCTTGGTCTTGCCTGAGCTGGGTGGAGGCATCCCTGAGCCTCCCACTTCTACATTCCTGACCCTGACCACCCCTCCAGCCTAGCTCAGCTCATCCCCATACCCATGTCCCTGCCAGCCCATCCTGCAGCCGTGACCCAGCTCAGGCCCTGCTCTGCCCTTCCTGCTCAGGAGCCTTCAGAGCAGATCCCATGCTGGTGAGGTCCCTGCCCTGATGGCAACACTGTCACACTTGGCTCTCAGCTTCCTCCATCGAGCAGCTTCCTCACAAGCATGCTGACCCCCAGTCAGAATTTTGATTCCTCCCATTTTCTTCTAGGACTGATTTTGCTAAATATTCCTTGGACAATTTTATTTCAGACTTGACGTCATGTGGGACAATGGGACAACATGCTGATGCATAAAATCACGTTAGATGTCCTTCTTCCTTCACTAATTCCCAGCTTGACCTGGCTCCTACAGAGATCAGTGTCCAAAGTCCTGATGGATTCAGTGGAGCAGGAAGAAAACTGTAGAATTTTTCTGGATGAGCACTGTGTGTATGAAGGGCATATGAAATCTAATAAGAATGTTTGATCACCTGAAAATTGTATTCTGAGAATTCTAGTAGTAATTTATTACCTGTATTTCAGCAAGGCTTACACAACACTTTTTTTTTTTCTATTAGCAATTTATCATCTTCTTCATTAGTAATATATCATGTGCATAATAAGTATTTATTACAGTTTCTCTCTGGGCTGAAATTATGTTTGAGAATGAAAATATAAATGATTTATTGACACAGAAGAATACTAATTACTGACAAAATCCCTGGAAAATTGGGATAAGGCAGACCTTAATATTGAGATGTTTGCATCTCTGCCGCAAATAAATTTTCAACCTTAAGGTGTGCCTGTGAAGAATAAATATCACAATGTTATTCATAATGAATACTGAGAGAGCAAATGTGTCTAAGCAAAAAAAAATATATATAATAGAACTTTTGAAAGAATGAACTTGAGGTAAAATAAGTTGATTTTGTACTTGATGTGATAGAAAAACATTTTCTGTTGAAGAAGTTATTTGCTTGAAAGGCAGATGTTCTTAAATAAACCTTGTTTCCTCTTGCCCCATATCTTTATTCTATAATAATATAAATTTTCCTTTTAAATTGTGAATTATTTGCTACTTCTATTGTTATGGCTGCATCAATACTGAATAATATTATTCCTTATTTAGTAAACAGTATTATTAATTACTATGGTCCTGTATTTTAGGCCCCCAATTTACAGTATAAATAATTTATAGAAACCAGCACGAAAAAGGGCAGACCTTTTCCAGATGGACAAATTGCCTCACTGCTGAATTTTTAGTGGTCAGATTCCCCAAATGTAACCAAACACACCAACAAATATCATAAATTCCCACACAGTGAACAAAGGAAGTTTCTTGTCTCAAAATTATCCCATGCAACTCACCATGCCAAAGGATCCTGGAACTGTCCAGCAGGGAGTATGGATCAGAGGAACAAATCATGGAGGGCTGTAGGTGACTCAGGCTGAGGTACAGTATGATTTTACAGTATCGATGTTAAGGTGGAGCAAGCATATGATTCTAAGCACCACATCTATATTTTACCCAGTACCTGATAAAGTGTCTAAGAAAAGCAAAACCAGGAGATAATTTTGGAGTGCAGACAGGAAAACAGGGATTCTCTCTTCCTAGGCTAATACCTTAAATATTTGGCTGCTCAGACATTCTCATTGCATCTCTATAGTTCAGAAATTTCCTGACCCGTACACTTCTCTCAGTTCAGCAGAAGAGATTCAAAATGAGAAGTGAAAGATATGTTAGATATGTTGCACAAAATGGCCTAGGATGAAGTGATATGTCATTCTTCTAGTTAAGGGTATTTCCCTTCTCCTGTGAGGATGAGCTATTCAACAGTCTGTGGAATACAAAAGACAACATCATCTCCTCCCCCATGAAAGAAAACAGTAGCTGCACTTTATAGGAATGTCAATTCTATCAGTGCCAAGTGTGCTAAAGAATGTTAGACTTGTGGATCTTGACCTTGTTTTTTGGTACAAATCAGCTGCTGACACTGCTCAGAGAGTGAGTGGGATGTGCAAACTGCCAAGTTTGAAGAAACAAACTGGCCACGTACAGAATTACAGTGCCTCCAAGCCGAAAAGTCCTCAGAACTCTGCATGTACATGCCTGCATTTGTCAGCATCTCACTTTATGAACTTTAACCTACTGTGAAATTCACCTTAATTTCATGAAAAAATAACAAATGCTAAGGTAAATTCTGATGATGCAAGATACCTGTCCATTTTCTTACTTACTTACGCAGGAAACAGAAGCTGGCTTGTTAAATAACACAGTTAATTTGATTTTTTTTTAATATGTGAAAAATTCACAGATTTCCTGCTTCTTTTTTAAGCCATAGATATATATGCTGGCATTGAATGTTTCTACATGACATGCAGTCTAAAAATATGCTTTTTACTTCATATTTCATTGGGGGTTTTTTAAAGCAGGTTATTTTCATTTTGCTTTAAGTAGCATTGTATTTGTTTTAGCTAATAGCTCTTTGAAGTGCTCAGAATTGACTGCATGAAGATGACATCATTTCATGTTAGTTTAGGTCTGCATAAGGTGGCACTACTACCTGAAATTCTTGGCAGTGTTTTCTTGACCCAAGCATTGTCCCTTGCACTGTAAAAATAAAAAAAATCCCAACACCATGAGACAGCTGAAGATGGTTCTTTGAAAAAACACCCAGCTGGAAGAAGGAGATTTAAATATAGCTGTTTTTTTTTTTTTTTTCTGTTGGCTTCTTTTTCCCCAGGTTAATTATCTCAGATGACTTCCCTGAGGTAGTTCATTGCAAGGCCATATGACTTCATGTGCCTGCAGTTATGGGTGGAGAAATAATCACCCAGGAATGAGGGGGTGGTGGGATGACTCTTTGATGATTGAGCTAGCTTATGTCGTATTAAACTGGTTATGAAACTGCAGTGTAAAGCTCTACTCCATTTAAACATGATAGGGTCTTTCTCTATAATTTATAGAAATTCTCTGTAAGTTCTATAATTTACATAGTAGTAATGAGTAAAGACAGGAAAAGTAGGGGAAAGCAGTTAGATGAACATAGTTGCTACTAAAATGTTCCCACTATTACTTATTTCTGAATGGATTTTGGTAAATAAACATATATACATGAGGAGATGCAACAAAATGAAACTCAGGAGGACAAATACTTGTACACTTTTGATTTCTGTGACTTCATCAGAGCTTCTCATTCAAATTTAGACCTTTAATTTTTTTCCAGCAGGATACTTATGGAGGTAGTTGCAGTCTCTTTTCATGAAGACCATTTTATTGGTAGTGCCTGCTCTGTGCTTTGGAGAGTCTACAGGATGTGTTTAGCACCATGACATGTATTTGAACATCCCTCTGAGTCTACTTATTTTTATCCAAACAGTACAGGAGATTTCTTTACCAAAAAAAAAAACATACAAGGCCTTACTCCTTCTCAAGGAGTTAAAAATAAGTGGTTTCGTTGCAAAATGAATATGTAAAATTATATACCTGTTTCACTGCATAGAATGTACAAAACCATCAAAAACTATCTCAGAAATGTTTTGTTTTTCTGTGTTCAGCCAAGTAGTCAGAATAATCTGAATGCTTTTGCTAATAAAATGCGTAGAACAAGTGAGAGCAAGAAGTATTTGCAAATGTTTATTTGAATAAGTCTGAGTCACTTGGATAACATTTGCAACCATTTTCCTTAAACAAATACAGAAAGAAGGAAAAAAAACAATAGTACAGGCAAATTTTAATCCCCACTGTTTTTAAGAAGGATTTGTTTGTGAATGTCCCTGTCATTAAGAACTTAGTCCAGATGTCTGTGTGTCCATCTTCAACTCTTTCCAATGTCCTTCCTCTGCTAATAAAAATTGCACTCATCCAGTACAGGAAAAATGCTATTTAATTAAGACAAATGAAGAATACACATAACAGTAAGATAAATATTATTAAAAATGAACTATTCTTCTGAAACATGTTTATTCAATTTTGAATTTAAAAAAAAACCCAATGAGTAAAGTGACTGATGCTTTACATTCTTCCCTTTCCAGGTAGACCTGTCCTGGAGTATCAGGAATAGGAGATGCCTTCTAAGAGTTAGGCTAGGCTCCCTACTTCTGAAAAAGCTGCACTGAGTACAGCATATATGGACCATTTTTTGTGCCCACTAACTTTCCCCTTGGTTCTTAAAAGTATGTTTACATGGAAATGCAAGTAAAGTGATAATGTTGAGCAGTTGATGCTGAGAATCCAATATCCCAAGAATATGTGCTTCAGTAGTTCATGTGAATAGGTGGAGCTGATTTTCCAGGTCAACTTGCACAAAAGAAATGCTGTTCATGTGTTTCGAGATGACTTTGAAATATAAAGCAAAGTGCATAATGGAGATTTGAGAGGTTAAGCTTTAAAAGAACATCTCTGCCCTGTAATTCTAGTGCAGATGCACACACTATAAACATAAGTGTATGTATTGTGTGTATCATGCAGTGATCTTGTACTACTGAGCATTGTGTTCACTCCTGAGCAGTTAATTTCTGAAGGCCCCTGCCCAGTCAGCTGATCTGTTCTTTTTCTGTACTTGGTTTCGCTGTCACTTTCACATTGTGGTAAAAGATGAGGTGAATGAAATATATCTTTCCATGAATGCTTTCTAGGTTCTTCCCCTGACTGCAACTGCAGAAGCAATTGTTTGTGATTGCTTGAATAGGCATGATCTTTCCTTATCAATTCCTCATATAGCAGACTTTGTCATGCTGCGTCCTCTCAGCGTGCTGTGGAAAAATGATATGAACTTATTCATTCACAAACTGGAAACACTGCATATGCTATGCATTGAACTCACACTCCAGCGAGAAAAGATAATTTCAGTCAAGTTAAGGGCCTATCAATCACAATAATTCATGAGTCACATAAACCTGTATGATTCTTTTCAAGATTAATCCTTTACTCTAAATTGAATTTTAGGAGAAAGAACCTGAAATAACCTATGTATTTCATATATACACCATTTTACCACAAACCTGAAAATACCCATGTAGCTTACATTTTTTTACCACTTAAACCTATTTAATTAGGTCAAAAAACTATTAAGGTCAAGATCAGATATCTAAGTCACTGGGAACTCCCTGTCAACCCATAAACAATCCATGCCAAAAATACCCTTCGTGCTTCACCAGAAAGGCACAGCTGGAGTTAATATAGCTTTCCCAGGCAAGCTTATAAGCATCAGGAATTACAGGGTGTAGCATCACGCTAAATATTTCCATTTTATGGATATGACATACATTAAGAGTCTTATGTTTTGGAATGTAAATACCGCTGAAACTGGCAGCTGAGTTGAATCATCAAACAGGAGATCGTCTACAATTGCAGAGAAACTGAGCCTATGCATGTCCTGCTTTGAGTATAATGTCATGCCAAGGGAAAGTGAGGGTGGAAGCATGGTGGAAGGATAAAAGGTGATAAACAAGTGGTTTCCTCACTTTTTGCCTCTCCATGTATATAGGCAAAATCTATTTCCTATCCTCTCAAAACGGTTCCCACATTTATCATGTTCATTCCTGATTTTCTAGATATTTCACCTAAGACCAATGTAGATTTTAAGGCACATTTACACTGAGCGCTTGCACAGATGTGAAATGATATGAAAATATATTTTTCAATTAATGGAGTAAAGTGGATTTGATATACCTCAAAATTATGTTATTTGCTGTAGATTTTTTTGTACAGCAAAAACATTTTTTTTTTCTCCATTAAATCAGTGACAGAGTAAAAAAGGCCTGGAGACAACAAATGGTTATTAATTCCAATGCACCCAGTGAAACTGAACAGGGTTTAGCATGGGGATTGTTAAGCTACAAAATGAGGGAGAGCATCTCCTCTAGCTGGCTGCAGCCAAGGTGCTTAGCAGAGCATGGAGAGAAGGTGAAAGAAAAGCAATGAAACATAAAGCATCAGGGAAGAATTGAGACAGGATGACATGACAGCAGGTAATGACTGGGAAGGGGAAGGAAAGCAACGAAACAAATGATGTGTTTAAAGCATAAAATGAAGACAAGCAATGCTTCACATTCCCTGCTGACGGGCAATCCGTGTTTCATTAGGATACCTGGTATTTAACCGAGGGAGAGGGACTGGGGTGTGTGCAGTGTGGGACTGAGTTGGCAGGGAGGCTGCTAACAAGGTCGCCTAAGGGAGTGGGGACCCAGCTGTGAGCTCTGGAATTGGCTTCCCTCTTGCGGTTTGTGAGAAATGGGGTTTACACACCACACAGTGCACAACTGCAATCTGTACGTGTTCCTTTTGTGATGCTATAAATTGGTTTCATTTCAAGAATATATGCTAATTTCGAAAAGCAACTCCACCTAGTAAACACATAGGACTTGATCTTTCAGCTTACCCAATAATGAGAAAATGTAGATCTGATTTTTACATAAGCCAGGCTGTTGGTCAAGATCAAAAAGGCTTCCTGTGTTCTGTAACTGACAGAACCCTCCAAATGTCAGCATATAAATACCCAGCCTTTACTATGGAAACTTTTAATTATGGAAGCTTTAACTATGGAAACTTCCCTGCTATAATCCTGCTCCTAAAATTTCCTTTTCGTCTGATGAAGGAAAGGATTTAATTTGGTTCTGCAGTCCTTTTCTTCTGTGCACTTTATCTTCTGATGCTGACAAATGCCACTATGTGAACAGAAAGGAAAAGTGTGGTTGAGCTGGGACAATGGGTAGGTAAGGCATCATGACAGATGTTTGCCTTCCATCTGTAACAACTTTATATACGTAGCTGTTCAACTATATATATATAGTTCAACAAGGTGGGAGTACATTCCTCTTGACACTAGGTAGGAGCTTGTTGTTGCATATTGGGTTATCTTAAAGTGGGTTAGGTGAGAATACATCACTCTTTCCTCCATAATGTCTGTATACTTTATATACTACAGGTTAGTAGGGGAGTTAGTCTTTTTTAGCCACAGCTGCCATGCCATTCTCAGCCAAAAATTGCATGATTGGCCAAACATAGGACAAATGTACAAACAAATTGTTGCAGATGGGGAAAATAAAAAGAGATCCAGAGAAGTACTAGAAGCTTTGGGTTTGTATTCCAAAAAAATTTAATTAGGACTAAAAGAAATCCTGCAAGAAAGTCTTTAGGGTTTGTTGTGGTTCTCCAGTTCTGACAGATCTGCAGTGTTGTTTAGGACATTTCAGTTTCCAATTACTATAGCTCATGCCAACTGGCAGCTTCTGCAAGGCACTGCTCATGATCTAGAGAAAGCCTGAATTCCATACTTCCATTTTCCAATACACTTGCAGTATTACCCATGGATCACTTGTAATTAGGAGGTCATGTGAGTTTTGCTGCATCTGTTAAGATTCTCTCCCCCCCGCCCTTGCTGGGGGCACTCAGAGTGGCCTTAATCAACAGATTTCTAGCCCTGTGCAGCTTTAAACCAGGAAATACTGTGAGATAAACAAGAACATCTGCTCAGATGGTTATTCAAGGTTTAGTTGAGTTTTTCAAAGTACAATAGTCCCAGTTTTCACTGTGTTGGGATATCTGTGCATTTGGCATGAAGGGAATGCTGTGGTAGAATATAGCTAAGAATGGAATTGGAATGGCTGATATAACCTAGGTGTTTTTAACAATGATGGTGTTTTTATGATACTGTGGTTTGAGAGAGTCTTACTTGATTCTGCAGCTTGGAATTTCTGACAGTTGACTATATAATGTAGTAGTAAGCAAGAGCTTTTTACTTGTACTGAATAATACTATTGTTTAAGCTGATACGGTATTTCATATAGAATCCAGAAATTGTAACGTTAGATCCTTTCATTCTGTCTTTTCTAGAATACTTCAGTGGGGTGAGGAAGCTAAGGCCCACCTAACAGAATATTTGTAAGTCAAAGCTAACTGGACTTTCAAACCTTGTAAAATGCTCAAATGATTTTTTATTTTAGAGACACACAACACTCTAAAGTATGTTGCTTTAATAGTAGGGTATTAAAGGTGAGGTCTTTTACACTTGTCTAAAAATCTTACATTCTCTGTGTATACCATTTAGTTTCTGAATTTTTAGATATATATATATATATATATATCATATTGCATGTAACTCTTAGGATACTGTGGGTTTCTTGACTCTTTTCCTTAGGGATTAATTCTAACATTCAGTTACACCAGCTGGCCATGTTTGCAGCATCCCCGCTGGTACCAGGGTGTACCTGCTGAGGTGAAGGACTGAGAACAGAGATAAACCTCTTCCTCAGGAAGTCTTGGATGAGGCTTTTGGAGGCTGGGATTTCCACACAGTGTAGCCCACAAATAAGAATCACAAATATCATGTCTGACTCTTACAGGGTACCACACTTGCTAACCAGGAGTATAGAAAGTAACACTACAGAAATACCTTGAGGAATAGACCTATCCTAAATGAACCTTTATGAATTTGTATGCTGTATTTCATATCTAAAATGAGAGTTTTTAAACCATATGGAGGCATAGTTGTTTTCTTTTTATGTTTTCAGGTTTTTTTTCCCCAAGAAGAAGACAGTAAGATAACTAGTTCACCCTATACCTCTGCACAATTAGCTGCTCTCATTCACCTATTATGCCATGTGTGTTTTCCAAATGGTGTTGTCAGTAGAAGCTCATTCTGGAAAAGGTTTTTCTGTTCAAACTTCAACATCCTAAATACCCTAACCATGTCCAGCCTAGAGAGGGTATCACCTGACACCTGACTGTACAGAAATCCACGTGTCCCCTAAGATCTCACAGCATTCACCATTCCTTGACTCCACTGCACATGTCTTGTGACTTCCACCTCTTACCTGTAAATATATAAGGTAATATCCAAACTGTCAGAGTTTTGGAGGCAGTGGAGGTTCTAATTGCCCTGAATGTCTGTAATGTCCTTCTTTTGCAGTCCGTGCCTCTGCAATCTCTCCCAAGATCTCTTAGGGATCCCTTAGGGTTACAGCTGTAACCTTGGAACATCTGAATGGTGTAGACGAAAAGGGAGTGGGGGTTCTGGTCAGTTGATCACACATTGCTTTTGCTCTTCCTCTCTCCTAAGGGAGGACTCCTCACACTCCTCTCCTGCTCCAACATGGGGTCATTCCCATGAGACAATTACTTCCATGAGCTACTCTGCTGTGGGTCCCTTTCATGGGATGCAGTCCTTCAGGAACAGCATGGATTCTCCATGGGATCACAAGCCCTGCCACCAAACCTGCTCCAGCATGGCCCCCTCTCTCCAAGAAGCCAAGGTCCTACCAGAAGTCTTCTCCAGTCCAGGCTTCCCATGGGGCTACAACGTCCTGACATCCACCTGCTCTGGTGTGGGGTCATCCCTGAGCTACAGGTGGATCTATGCATCCCTGTTGTCCTCCATGGCCTGCAGGGACACAGCTTCCACACCGTGGTCTCTGTGGGCTGGAGGGGAATCTCTGCTCTTGTGCCTGGAGCAGCTCCTACCCCTCCTTCTTCACTGACTATAGTGTCTGCAGGGCTGCTTCTCTCACATATCCTGATTGTTCTCTTCTCTGGTCTCAACTGTTGCTGCACTACATCTTTTTTCCCCTTCTTATCTATGTTATCCCAGAGACACTACTGCTGATGTTGACTGGCCTTGCCAAGTGGTGGGCCCGTCTTGGAGCCAGCTGGCATTGCTTCCACTGGGCATGGGGGAAGCTTCTGTCAGTTTCCCACAGAAGCCACCTGTTTAGCCCTGCCCACCCCCACTACTGAAACTTTGCCACGCAAACCCAATGCATCCATGGAGATGGGGTAGCTCTGGCCTTGCTCTGGGAATGTCTCCTGGAAAGGCTGCATTTATTTCTCTTCATCCAACTCAGCTGAACTGCTGGCTGTCTGCAGTCCATGGGGATAATGTCTGGCAGACACTCAGTTCCACACAGGCATTATCCACCCTCTTTCTGATGGTGAGTTTCTGCTGTGAGCAGCAGGGCTCTGTCTCAGGTTCATGTTCGCTGGAGTGCTCTCTGATGCCCCTTACAGTGCTTGTCTGGTGGTCCTTGCCAAGCAGTGCCACTCTCCCAGCTAGTGGAGGTCATTTTTGTCCCAGTCAATAATTTGTGATAATGAAAGCTCACAGTCCTGTCTGTGTCATTGGCATTCGCTGTCAACATGTTCCAGGCGTGAGACCAAGAGGTTTTCTTCCCCTTCCTCATATCAATCTTCTCAGACAGAATCTGCATAGTAACTTTTTTCTCACACAAACAAATACATGCATTTGCCAGGAGTCTTTCAAACCTCAACTGCAAGTACATTGGGAAGTAAATTGCAGCCAACATTATTATAATATGTTAATACAGGAATATTTTTTCAAATGTGGCACCTATCTGATGACATAAAGACTGTAGGTCCTCATACATGCCTAGAAAAGTCTGCAGCCACTTGCAATGTTCTAAGGACCTTTTATGGTTTCTCATTCATGTTTCCCTTCTTTAGTACAGTGCTTGAATTGGTTCCCCACTGAAATGAAAAGACACTGGAAAAAAACCTTTGTAAAAGAAAAGAATTGTTACTATATGGCAAAACTCTCACACATATTCAACTTTTCAGGACCCAGAGTTCATGAAAGTACAAAAAAAGTTAAAATCCTGGAGGCAACAAAATGTCTATTCTGCAAACAGTGAGCAAACATAATGCACTGATATTCACCTTGGCAAATGACCACGTTGCATTTGTAGACCTTACCACATAATTCAGACTACACTGCTCCAGTGCTTGGCCTCTTGGCAATGACTTTATGAGTCAAAGTGAATCAGTCCTGTAGTGAATCCAAGTCCTATTATTATCAGGGCAGTAACCCCTCTTAAGTTTGAGGGCTTCCTCGCTTGTTTTCTCCACTTATGAGCCACATTGTGTCCTGAATTTTACTTTACCTTCTCATGTTGCTTCCTTCTCCATGTAAGAGTAAGAGTTCGCTATGTTCTTTCAAGCTTTCTTTCACGTTTTCAAAAAAGAATTGCGTACACCTTTCACTTGATTCATCATTAATTGCACTTAGTGCTTTCATTTTTTGTTTTACATTGCTTTTAAGATCACCTTTTACTCGTATATATAAGTGCATCAATTCTATGTGTAAATAACTCATCTTTTTAAACTATACTGCTGTGATTTTTGTGAAAGACTGAGAAGTAAATGAGATGAAGACTTGAGATGAGAACCACTGAAGACTTAGGGTAACCCAGTGCAGAAAATTTTACATTTGTGCAACAATATGAATAGATTCAGATCCTTTTTGCCTGGCAGGAGTTAGAAAAATACTGGGTTTTTGTGCAGTTTTGGATGATCTCTGGCATTTCTTTTATTGCTGCCTTCATTGTTTCTATAGGTTTTTTAAAATGTGCTGGCACTGGTAGGTGGCAGTAGAGACACACACATTCAATGACATAGCTGGTAGAGCACGTAACAACTATTTGAGTAGTAAAGTTGAGTATTTAGGCATCATGAAATGACTTTTGATGAACCAATGTCCACCAGCAAATGTCACACCGCACTGCAGATGTCAAACACTGTTAGTAACTGGTAGGTATTAAAGATTCTTGCAAATCTGATATTGACATAAAACTGGAATCACTGAAACAGACTTTCTACCTCTCTGGAGTATTTCTTAGCTGTTTCTTCCTTGGAAAGGTGGAAATTAATTGTGAAGCTTTGGATTTTAAATCCAGATCCAATAATTTTTTTTTGGTAGTCAGTAGCAAGGCCTAAGTTTTTGCTCAGGAAAATTAATAACCGAAGTATGTAGTATTTTCACTCTAAAACAGCGGACAAATTTAAAATCAGTGGTGTGGAGTTGTTCATCATAGATAGAAGTGAGTCTTTCTGATAATTGTTATGAAAACAGAAGTTTATAAAATGTCCCCATTTTAGAAGCTTACTCACGCTTCTCAGATACAAATTTATTGTGAGGTTGTTTGTAAAAAGACACACATATCTCATCTGTTTCAAAAAATCAACGTGATGTCTGAATTCAGAATTCAATGTCTACACACAAGTAAATGCATACTACACGGGTGAGTTCACTGTAATTACAATAGAGATGCAGAGCCGCAGTCTTTTTAATTTTATTCTTTCTCCTATTTTTATTACTTATTTGAAAGCAATGAAATATTTGTATAGAATAGAACAGTTACTCAAATAGTGGCTAGTTTTCTAAAATGAAGTTCTGTCAAGAAAAAAAAAAGAGGATATGGCAGTAAAACAAAAAATAGTAGCAACAGCAAATGTAATACCATCTGCCAGCCTAGTTTGCCAAAGTGCCAGATGCTGCCTCTTGTAGACTCTGTTCCAGTGCTTTGGCATCTGGATGGTCCTTTGTAATGAGGCAAAACTTTGACAGTTACTGAATTTTGGGGATATATGTGTGCTTGGCTTAACAATGATGATATTTTCAGACATCAGGCTTCAGCAGAAGCCATCTCATGCAAAGTAGGTAGGTCCAAGCCTACAAAAAAATACCAGTAGAAAATAAAAGTATTTATACACTAATTATATTTCACTAGAGAAGAGATTTTTGTAATTTTTTTCTCTTCGTAATAAGTGTCTATGAAAGTTATATGTAAACTGTTCTTTAAAGAACTGTGTTAAATAAAATGCAGGCAGGCAGAGAACAGAAGTAAAGAATGTTTGTTATTCTATTTGTATGATTTATAGGACAAATCATAAGAAAAAATGAATTAGGAAACAATTAAAACATTCTGGCTGTGATGAATAAGAATAGCCATAGAAAATAAGTAATAAAAAATGTATAAATGGTTTCATGCAAACTAATTTTTAGAGTTACTCAAGAAAAAATAAGCATGATTTTTTTACTCTAGTAAAGAATGAAAAGTCTATGTTCCATGTGTTTCTTGCAGATCACAATTATTTTTATTAATACACATTCTTAGGGGATATTCATAACATGATTAAAGACAATGTTGCATCATTTTGTATATATATTTGTATTTATATTTATAGTATATAAAGATATATTATAGAAGGAAAAATAGTGCTGAGATATAATATGTTGTAATATCATCCAAATTTTTGGAGCTTAAATTTCTGCAAGCTCATGTGGAGCTCCAAAGAGCTGACTATATACCTTAGAGCAACTTTAAGGAAAAAATTTTAAAGGAGAATTGTGAAAATTTGTTTCTTGGCTTTCAAGTTAATAATCTGAAATCAAAGGCATTAGCTACTTGAAAATCTAGATTTCAATGTTTATCATAAATGTGATTGCACCAATTCTTCTTACTAAGACATGTGCTTCTGCTGAAAATCTGAGCTGAAAATCAAATAATAGAAAAGTTCTCCAGTAGTCTTTGAAAGCAATATTGTAACTTTAAATTAATTTTCCAGAGTTGGCCATAGTTGACTGAAGCCATCTCAGTGGAAAATGTAGAACAATATCCTTTTGTGTAGTGTTACCTTTTTTTTAACAGTTGAAATTTCCAAAGTACACCATACTTTGTGAAAGCCAGGCATGCAGGTGCTCATGAAGCCTGAGAAGAGAGTTAGAAATTTCCCTACTGCTAAAACGATGAGGAATCAAAGCCTAGATTGTAGCTGAAAACACAAATGCTCTCTGAAAATAGCACTGAAGACCCTCAAAGCCTATGACAAATAGGAAGAAGTTGTGTAATTTCTTCTTCATGAAGAATGACTTTAGATGGACAGTCAGTGTTGTGCATTCAAGAAAAGCCAGGAGCAATGTATGGGAGCAGAGGCACCTGTTATTAAAAATGGGTGTGAGTCTGTCTGTGTACGTGTGTGTGAGATGTTTTTATCTTTTTTCAGTTTTGTTGTTTATCAGGTCTTCGTTATAAACATGCGGCACAGAATGTGTTTCCCTACCAAAAACCAACCAAACAAACACCTAAAACCCCCTCCCCTCTTTCTTATTTGTCTTCTTTTTGGTCCTTCTTATGAACACTGAAAAGTATGTGTTTAGTTCTGGTAATCATGCTCTAAGTAGAAATGAAAGGCTTTAACTCATGCAGAAGGTGGTATGTTATTATAAATAAGGTGTTAAGTATGAAAATGCAGAACCTGGACTCATTTTAAGGTAGTCAAAGTGACTGTTAATGGAGAATTGGAGGACTGGAGGAAATGGTATGAGTAAGGGAATCAAAGGAAGCTGTGAGGAATTTCACTACTTGGTGGCTGCAGATATTCAGGAAAGTGTAGGGCAGCTAAGGTGAAGGACAGCTGCTATGAAATTTGTAATTAAAACATCTGTGATTTGTGTTAAGACAATTACAGGGCAATGTAATTGTCTTAATGCCACAGGACAGTGGCATGTCAGCTTTTAAAACAAAATTATAACTAATTCCATCAGCTGGTCATTTAGCAGCTAACCTGGTCATTTAGCAAATAAGGATGACTTGTACTGTTAGTCAGCAGGACATCATAAAACTTTAAAGAAGTTTTTTTAACTATATGTTCTGTGTGTGGGTAAATATACCTTTTCAAAACAGTGCATCAAGGACTGATTCTGATACCAAAAAGACTACTAATAGTAGAAACTATGTACCAATAGACAATACTATTATGTTTCTATAGCCAAGGTTATGTTTTATGTTGGTTATATCCAGAGAATGCCTGGCTGCCCTTTTCGTGTCAATATGTCAGTTCTTCTACATTGTGTGTGATGTAGGGAACAAACTGGTTGAACAGCAATTGACTGGCAAACAGCCTTTAAGTGCATCTGTACAGTACTTTAGCTTTAAAGAGCACCTTGTCCCTTTAAGGCTCAAATGTTAGCCCAAGAGCATTTCTCTCCTACGTAGCTCAACGTAAATTCAGTGAGGGGTAAATTGCTTTGGTTACACTTAGTTCTGCTAATCCTTCTTCTTTGCCTCCTTTGCTCTGGTTTATGTATAATCCCTTCCCTCTCAGCTCAGGTGTCTGTTTCTGAGGAAGCTCATCAACACTTTTTTCAGAGAAATCTGTTTTTTTCCAAATGCCAGCAGGGCCCCATGACAGCAGGGAGTAGGTTTGTTACTTGTTTGTCTGTTTGTTTGCTTTTCTACCTTTCAGTTGCTATTCATATGTCTTATTTTCCTGGATAAGCAAACAAGCTCGTACATTGCACTGAACTGCACTGCACAGCATTTAAAAATGTTTCCTCAGAAATCATGATTGCAGTGCACACCTTCCCTTTCACCCCTGCCCTCTCTTGCTGTACATTAACACCTATGGGAATCAAAAAGTAAAGGAAAAGAAATTGAACTATTCAATGAAATTCAACATTTCACATGAAATTTGGAAAGTACAGCAGCTGGACTTCTACTGACATAAAGGCATCTGCTTGGGTAACCTTTTCTTCCTTTTATGGAAGAAAATGCTCTTGTTAAGTGTCCAAAATGATCTAATTTCTTCTCAGAGTATATGCTTTTGCAGGTCTAGTATTACCTTCTTCTCTTCAAATTATTTAGTAAGTGTATAAAGTCAGTAGTTTGAACATTTTTTCCTTATATATATATATCTTACAAAAACATCTATTTTCTCATTATTCTCAGTCCTAAAACTCTGAGAAATAAATGCAGGTGTGAAAGGTCTGAAATATTTTTGAGGGTGTTTGTGCCAAAGGGAATTTAATGATGATGTCTTAATCCCCCAAAGCAACACCTCCAAAACTGACCTATGTGGCAAAAAGTAGTTTTATATTTAAAAAATTTACAAGGAATTCTCTTCTTGACTCTCAAGATGGACACAGTTAAGCAAAAAGGGAATGATTTCCAAGCATGCTAAGTTATTCACTAATGAGCATAAAGTAGAAGGATTAATTTTAATTGTAGAGGAAAGGTGGGTGTTGAAATCAGTCATAACTACTGTAGTTAATTGGCAGGTTTAACATAGGACAGAAGTATGTTATGGTCTGCAACAACAGATATTTATTGCTTATATACAGCAAAACATTCCATTTAGTCTGTATTGCTGGAATTAATGAGACTTTTCATCAATAACAATTTTAGAACTGTAATTAACAGCAGGCTATATATAGGAATATAAAAGGCTTCTTGATTTCAAATTTGATTGTGAAAAGTAAAGGAGTTTTGTACACCACAAAAGGTGTTGGAATGAAGTTAGCATGGGGAGGGCAGACAAAGGATTTTTCCCTAAGCATTTGTTTAATTGTTTAAGTTGCACTTTTTTTATTTTAATACCAAAATCAATCATCAAATTTTGTTCTAACTGTAAGCATATTAAATTAAGTAAATTTCCCTTGTTGTCTCTAAAGACTATAGAAAAGATAGTACACAAAGAAAAAAAAAAAGCCACAAAAGATGTCAATAATTTCTCCACTCAAAAAGCCGAGTAAATGTCTCTATTTAGTTTTATCTGTCCCTGTGATGAAGCAGGATCTAGTGTGCTTTCTCTAAGGGTTGCGCTTTGACCCTCACGAGCCTTTTCTCACAGACCCGTGGAGCCATCTAGCACCTGACAGAAGAGGGTGTCGGTGGCCAACAACTGCTCTGATCACCTCAACAGATGTTTTTCTCTCCAGCAAAGCCATGTTGAGGCATAATCTTCTAATTTTTCTACTCCTTTCTCATTTCTTACTACTTAGCTTATTTCCTCTGTCATTTCTTCTTTATGTGTTTTTTATCCTCAATTCTCTTCTCTATCTGCAGATTTCTACCCCTTCATCTGTACCACGTATAACCTTTCTGTTCCTTCCTTTCGCAGCTTGGACACCAATTCCTCTTTCTTATATCTGCAGAAATGATGCCCCTCTTTTTTTTTTAATACCTTCATTATCAGTCTTTTCATCTTCTCAGACATCTCAAATACTTCTTAGCTGAAAATGGGACAGGTGCAGCTCATCAAGAGCCATTCAAAAGGGATACAGTGATTGCTGAACCTGCTCTTAATAATTTGTCTTGCTCCATATTCCCTCTTCTTTCTCCTTCTCTGTCTTTGTACCAGTGAATCTCTGGGATTTCTAAAGAAATAAAGGCAAAAATCACACACACCTTTTTTACCTATCCAGGTTGACTAGAAGGATTTTAATATGTAAAGTACCTGTCAACCAATAACATCAGATGGAAAAGGATGCAAAATACAGATCTAGAGGGGGTTCCACTGTCTGCCTTCCTGGAGAAAATTAAAATTTTGACCTTGGTTAGTCACTTTGCATGAATATGTGTCTTCTTGGACGAACTTCTGTTGCTGTGGCCAGTTCCTGGGTCTCACTGAGTTGCCTCAGGCAGGGGCAGTGCCTGAAGACTAATGCTCTCTGTGCTGGTTTTGGCTTAAACCATTACACTCTCAAACGAGCAGAACTTGTGTCTACCCTCTAATTACCTAGATGCATCTACAGAGCTTGATTCTGAATTTCCTCAATGGTCAGATTTCATCTTCCTAGACTTTCCTTCTTAGAAGGAATCATAACCATGTAAATACTTTTTTAAAATAAAGTGATGTGATTTTCACCTGTTTTTGGTTTTTTGTTGGATTTTTTTGGGTTTCTAATTAGACATATTCAGCCATAAAATATTGGGATTATCCCAACCAGAATTATCCATACATCATTTGGGGAAAGAAAAGCCCACAGAAATATGGCATTGCTGTAATGGTAAGTATTTCTTTTCCAAATCAGGAGTGGCTGTGAAAGCCCCAGTGCAGTGTGTCCTAGTAAAGCAAATTGAGCCAGAGGAGTATGCTTCCACTACCAAAATAATGGTGTCAGGACAATAAAAAAGGTGAAAATGTGATTCTTCTGTGAGGCTGCTTTCATAAAGCAGCAGGTTTTTTTACTGCCTAAAAAAACTGATTAGGCACTAGGATATGAGTCTTACTTCCCACCAACTCAGTAAGAGGTTTTTAGTTGTGAAGGTCCTGAGCTGACACCTGATGTTGATTTAAAGAGACAGGTGATTATCTACAAAGTGAAAAATAATGTGGCATTATTCCCTGAGGTATAAACTGCAATAGCAATCAGAAAAGAGATAGAAGGCTACTGTAATAATGGAGGGAGTGTAGTGTTGACACTGGTGGAGATGAAATGAAGTTGACAGGAGTTTCATTTTGGAGTTGCCTGCACTGATGTGGCTCTGGTAGTTCTCAGTCCCCATATCAGTTGTCAGTCCCACCAGCCACACCTGAGCCCCTCTCTCTTCTCCATCCTCTCCTCTGCTTCAAGCCCCAATTTACAATTGATATTTTAAATTACAATGCTAGTGCTTACTATGTCCTATTTCAAAAAGCCAACAAATGGGCTGCAAGACCCATCATTATTTCATGGCTTGTGTTTTTCCCCTTAGCTTAAGAAGAATGACTGGTTTTATTGCAGGCTACCATTCACTTTTCTGTGTTTCTGTTCTCTCTCTCTTTCTCTCTTCTCTTCCTCTTCTCTTTCTCCCTGTACCTTTCAGTGGCAATGGATTATAAATTATGAACAATATTCCTGCTTCAAGGAAGCTAGCTACTGCATATCTTCTGGGCTGGCAGGTAGAAAACTTATATAGGGAAATGAACGTGAAGTAAAGAAAAGGTGAAGAAGAAATACTGTTAGGAAAAAAGGAAGATGCAAAAAGTGGGAATATTAAAATGATTTCTGCCTTTGCTCTCCTCCTTACCTCTTCTCTGTTACAAATATGTTGTTAGGACACAACAGGAATTTTTGGAATGAATATTCATTACAGTTATAATTGACACACAGACCTTTTTGTCCATATTTTCATAAAAATATTGCTCAAGAATTCCATAAGATTCTATCAATTGTAGTAACCTCATATTTTTTTCATTGCCACAGGTATCAGTCTTTTGGAAAAAGGAAAAAATGGCTGTTATTTTACACATCGAAGGAAATTTAAAAATTTGAAGATTATTACTCTTGCTTTTAATTCAGGATCTCTGTGAATCACCATGATTGCAGATTTTTGCAGGGATCCATATAAGGTGGAGATTTCATAGTTTACATTTGAGCTCTAGAGTATATGTAAAAAAAGGAATAATACTCCATTTATTTTGCATGTCATTCATATAAATATGACCTGCTGTGCTAAAAAAAACCCCACTTTTCTAATCATCCTGGCAAAAAATACACATTTTCTTGTAATTGTATTACGTGAGATGCATTTTAAAACTTCATCAAGTCAAGAGAGGTATAAAGTGAACTCTGTCTTAAAAATAGGGACCATAAGCATGTAGGATTCTGAAGATACCTGCCTCAAAATTTAATGTGTACACTTTGTTTACCCCTTTTATTTTGAGTCATTTAACCTGCAAATTTCATCCAGTTATACACCTCTTGCATATTCACTACTGTCAGTCATAAGGAGTGTTACATAAAGGCTAATAGTAGATAATAGTTTTGGCTTCCTACACCCTTGTAGTTCTCCTACACCCTTGAAAGGCTTCAGATTTTCCATCAGCATTCTTAGTGCAAGAGATACGTTGAGACACTGTGCAACAAAGAGTTATCGTTATTAGCAGATACAACTTTTTCTGCCTTGATTTTGGGTATTTGCTAGGAAAAATTTTTAACCAGTGTTGCCAAGGAGTGAATTTTACCTGTTTCATAGTCTTCACACCTGTTACAGACAGAATTCTCATTAAGTGCCTGATATTTTTATTCCTGAAACATCTTGGTGTTGCTGGAAGCATATCAATTGATAACAGAACACCTTTTAAATAAATTCAGTTTTGAATAAACACCTGTTCATGAAATCTGTATCTCTCTCTGTGCAGTGTGGTAGCAGATGCTCTTGATGAATATGATACAGACTGACAGGCAAGTTAGATACTCCCAAACTATACTACTGATGAGTCTGGATGCTCTGGAAGATTATGTGACAAAAAACTGTATTTCTCTCTGAAATAAAAAAAAAATCCTTTCTGCATGAAGAAATGAAAAATAGTTTTTAGTTTAAGACCATCTTAAGATCCAAAGTATTATTTGATGTTTGAGCCAAACTGAATTCTCCAGAGATTCTGGCTTTTCCTGTGCCTTTCATTTTCAGATGTGTACTCTCGCAGAAAAGGATTTCTGGTCAAGGGAAATGAAATTTCAAAAGCACAGGTAGGAAATGGGGTTTGTGCTGATAATACTGAGCTGTCTAGATAAACTGAGAGACACTGTTAGTCTTTTGCAAAGGCTGACATGAGATGTCTAGACAGGCAGGTTTGTACAAATGCCAAAAGTGAACACAGAGCCAATCTTTCCCTTTTTTTTTTTTTTTGGCTCCTATGGACTAAGAAGTAGCTTGAAAGTCATAGGCAGGTTGAGTAAAATTAAATTTTACTGTTAAAGAATTTGGCCTCAGTGCTTTGCTGTGTTGACACAAAAATGTGTGGTGCAATCACTAAGGAAGAATGGAATGGAATGGAATGGAATGGAATGGAATGGAATGGAATGGAATGGAATAATTTCAGTTGGAAGAAACCTACAAGTATCATCTAGTCCAGCTGCTAGTGGGACCTCTAAGAATCACAAGAAATCTCAGAGCAATGTGTCCCTAGTATGAATTTTACTGCCACTGAGAGACAATTCTACTTGCTCCTGGCCCAACATAGTTTCTGTTCTGTTCTCTTGCTCCCTCAGCAGCCTGTGATGGCAGCCACCACCTGCTGTGTTTCCAGGTTTTTTTCCCTCAGTAAAAGTGAGTTAGGTCTGGTGACAAGCATAGATCGTTACTTCAGCTGTGTCTACAGCCAGTCCTGGAAGTATTTTAAAATTCTACTTCTATGCATAAAGCTTAAGAATTGATTGATATTAAGAAAGAAGGTAAAGCAATGAAATGTTGTGTTGGTGGGAGCTACTAACACCTACAAACATGAGATTCTTGGATTGAAATTGAAGGTTCTTAACCGTATGAGTAATATCATGCAAACCTGTAAAGCCATAAGCATAGGAATAAATGTTCATGTTTTCCAAGAGAGATTTGCACTGTGCCTATGCTTTTCAGAATATTCAGCTATTATTTGGGAAATAATATGGGAAGCAAAGTGAAAAGGTGTCCTAACAACCTAAAGTATTCAAAGTGAGAGTAAGACTGTGAGAACCAGTGAAAGGTCTGCCTGAGTTAGCTGGGGACAAAATGGCAGAAGAAAATCAATGTAGATGAGTGTGAAATTATGTAAAGAGAACTCCCATGCCAAAACCTGACTTCACCTGTGCAGGGATGCAGTTTAACCAGTCATTTGGGGATCTGATCTTAGAATTGTAATAGTTTGTGAAAAACTCCATGTGCAGTAGCAGTTGGAAGCAGATAGGATATTAAAAATTATTAGGAAAAGAATAATGATAAAAACACCCCTATGTCTTCATTTCAAATCACTAAAATCTATTAAACTCTGTGTCATTCTTGTATTTTTATCTCCCGAAAAGTATTACACCCTTAAAGTGTTCAGGAAAGGGCAGTAATAATGATCAAAGAAATGAAATCGCTTCAAGTGGGTAGAGAATTACTTTCTGTCCTGTAATTATACCCTTCCCAAGGCATTTCCTATGGGCCTCTGTAGGGGACAGGATGCTGGGCTGTGAGGACCTTTGATGTGGCCTGGTATGGCAATGCTTTGGCTTTGCTGTGTCTGTTGTGGAGGGAGGAGTATGATACCAGGGCAAACCAGCAGAGTTAAATTTCACTGAAACACAATATTCCCTACTGCTTTCCTTTGAAGAAGTGCTGCTTTCCTTTTACAAGGGAAGTGTAAGAGTGAGTAAGGCTGTAAAGGAATTCAGGTAAAGCACTGCCTCATCTTGAGAAGTTCAAACACACACCTTCCATCTCTAAGGGGATTTCCTCCCTAAAAGGCTGGAATTAAAGCTATTCTCCAAATAAATATTTAATCAAGTTTTTGAGCTGCATTTGGCTATGTCTTCATTAGCAAGCAGCACAGCGGAACAGCAGCAGATCTTTAGAGTGAGTCAAAAGGAACCGAGCTCGTGTGCCAGGGATGGCTCCAAGGATGAGCCACACACTGAGGGAGTCAGTGGAGGGTTTCACTTCACAGCCATAACCCTGATGCAGCACTACATGCTAGTATGGGTGTGCTCTATGGGAATCTAATTCTTGGCCCTTTGTGTAATCAGGCTAGATATGAAAGGAGACTGAAAACCTTGTGTTCTTTTTCTCTGATACAATAATTATCCCTATAATTTTTTTTTTTTTAAATTTGAATGGAAGAGTTGAGCAGAATCATCTAGGACAGTCAGGAGAGGTTGATAATATGGGTATGAGTGTCTTTGGGTTGAGATTCTGCTCAGCAGAATCCTTGTGAGGTATTGCACTATTTCCATCAAACTCTCCTCTCAACTGCTTCACAAATGAAGGTACAATCCCATGTCGTCTGCCAAAAAAGATGTTTTAGGCAAAAATGACTAGGTGTTTATGAATCTTTAAGTGGTATATGAAGTCCTCTAATGTTCATCCTAAAAGAGTGAAGAAATGTAAGTCACTTCAGCTTCTTCAGTGTTTTTAAAAATTTAATGCCTGGTTAATCTCAGAGGTGCATAACTTTTTCTAAAATTACAGATGAACTCAATAGTTACACACAGCATAAGAACCCAAATTGTGAATTCCACCTTACGGTTGTGAAAAAAAGCCTTCTTTTGTCTTTAACAAAAAGCAAAATATAAAAAGGAATGAAAATAACATTCTGTCGAGGACTTTCTGTCATATTTGACATCTTAAGATCTTCCAAACCCTCACATTATGCTTCAAATTACTCTTTCAGTTTATCAAAAAATGAATTGTTAGAAAGATATATTCCTAAAGAACATGTAAGCAATAACTTGCTTATCTTCACTTATATCTGGCCTACTTCATCTGGATTTCAATGCTGACAGAAGCTGCATGTATCGGACCTAGGGCCATTTCAGTTTTCAGCAGCCAGAATGTTACCATTTCCTACTTTCTTCAGGAACTTGGGTTTTGTAGCAAGGTGTAAAACCTAAAACCCATTTCCTGCCCAGTGAAAAAGTAATTCCTTCTTCTGTTATTGTTTTTTGTAGTGTTTATGCTGTAGTCTAAAGATTCATTTGGGGTTCAGCCCCTATAGACCTTATTTCCTTTAGATACTTAACTAATTCCTCTGAACAGCAATCCCTTTCACATTTATGGACATAGGTGCTGTCTAAATTGTAGTAATTTCCTGACAAGGACTGTGAATACAAGAGCTTTAGCCAAGAACATAAGGAATTTTTCAGCTTCTTACGTCTGGGGTTTTTTGCTTGGTTGGTTGGTTTGGTTTGGTCAGGGTTTTATTTATTGTATTTTTAACTCACAGCAAATTTCAGACTGTTTTTCATAACACAGTTCATTAACTAGCTCCTTTAAAAAATATCTCTCAAGAGTACTATCTTTTGGCTGCCATTTTGTTGCCAGGAAGTAGGATGGTTAACTGCAGCCAGAGAATGCCCAAAGTTCCTAATATATCCACAGGAGTAACAAGAGTTTGTTGCACAGCAAATTATTCATTGCATTAAAAGGGGAATGACTCCAAAATTTTCTGAAATTGGCTTCTCACTCTAAGCAGCCATCTATTCTGTGTTATTACCTATTTTTTATCTGCTACTTATTTTTCCTCTGGGAGAGGAAATTGTCTGGCTGACAAAATAATGCAATCCTCAGCTTTGATTTCAGTGGAGAAATATTTTACATTGACATGTGCATGAAATAACTCAAAGAATTTGATTTTAATTTTGTAAATTAATTTTGATTTTATTTGTAATAATAGTTTTGAATGACCTGTAATTGAAAATGCTTTTCTCTCAGGTTTATCCTTAATTAAAAGCAGCATTAGCTTTTTTCCTCATGGTATAACCATGTGAAACAAGGAAAAATACTGGATTCTGCACCTGGGACAGTGTAATATATAAGTATGTAAGGATACTTATATAGATATAAGTATATAAGTATATTTCTATGGTATTAGTAGAGACTGAGGGACAGGAGCTGCACATGCAACCCTGCAGAAAGTGATCTGGAGATTTTGCTTGATGGGAAGTTCACAATGAACTGTGAGTGTTCCAAAAGGGCGAACTGTGTCTTGGGGTGCTTTAAGCACAGTACAGAGGATGGGCATAAAGAAGTGGTTGTCCTGCTAAACCAGAGCACTGCTGTGGCCCTGTGGCCTCAGTTGGAGTATTCTGTACAGTGTTGGGCTCCACAAGATGAGTAGGATATAAAAATATAATGTGATGACCCGAGGTGGGCAGCAGTGGTGAAAGGAGTGGAGGGCATGACTTGGTATGGGTAGGTGAGGATGCTGGGTTTGTTCAGTTTGGAGGGGATTGAAGGGTGACTGTGTTGTTGACAGTTTCCTCATGATGGAGACAGAGGTGGTCCTACTGCTGATCTCTACTGTCAGGTGGAATGACTTAAATTTGCAGTTTGGAGTTTAGATTATATACTAGATATTTTTTTTTTTACTGAGAGGTTGGTCAAACAGTGGAACAAATTCCCCTGGAGGGTGGTTACAGCCCCAAGCCTGTCACCGTTCAAGAAGCAATTGGGAAATGCTCTTAGACATATGTTTTAACTTTTATGTTACCCTTCTTGAAGTTAGAAGTTGGACATGCTTATCCTTGTGAGTCTCTTCCAGCTCAGGATATTCTGTTTGTTCTGTGATCCTGGTACAAAGGTAAACTTACCCTTTGTAAACCCATCAGAAAAAATGCACGGCTCTTCTGTGTATTTTTTATTACACTTTTGCTTAATTATATAGTTAAAATAGATATTAAAACTAATTACTGCATTCCTGCTTCTTTACAGAATTTTGGAAAATGGTAAGTGAACATATACATCAAAACCTGTGATAAGGAAAATGAGAATAAAGCAGTACAAAATGTACTTTTCAACTTTAATTTCTGTTTGCATACATGAAATACTTCTGTGTGTATTACTACTTATAGCACTTTCACCTAAGCCTTGTTTACAGTGAAGCTTGTTCTAATAATTAACACAAACCCTAAATACAGTGAAGAACAAGCTAATGCTATTCAAGTTTGAAATATAAAAACCTACATGAATCTTGAGATAAATGCTTTATAATTTATAACATATTTTGCAACTTAAATCTTACTAATTTTAACTGTGGTCTATTTTAAAAACATTTGTATAATAAATGACTACTTTAAAATCTTTCTGTTGTGAAAATCAAATTATATTTTACATGTATATATAGACACAGATCTTTAAAATTTGCGTATTTCTATTGAAAACTCTCTGATATTAAGCAGCTGAGAAACTGGACCCTTGAAGTCCCTTTAAATTAGTCTACAATAATTGAAAATGTACCCAATTAGATTAATCTAAAGCAGGTCATGCTCCATTTCAAAAACACTTGTTTGTATAGCAAAAGACAAAGAAGTATAAATCCTCAAAGTTCAGTGGATAAGATATATTAGTAGTTTATGGATAAAACAAGCCTTTGCATTACAATTCAGCATGTGAAGTCCTTTGAAGTCAAAAAATTAAATCCTTGTAGTGTCAAAGTCAACCTGTTCACAAAGAAAAGGTACTTATGTGAAAGATTTTTAATTAGATATGAAAGGACACAGAAGGAAGACAGACAAGTCAATTATTTTCAAACTTGCTTGAATTTAGGCAGTTGGTACCTTTAGCTGTGTCCAGATTCTCTTTCAAGTGAATCTCCAAAGGCAAGAGGAAAAATGGCTGTATTGTGTATAATTCATGCTGGTTTGGATAAAGCTGGATATATTTTGACTGCTATAGATATTTTAACTTTTTTTTCTTTAATTCTAGAATGTCTATGTTCTGCACTGTCAGTTTTCCCCTCCACACTTGCTTGATTGGACTTGGATCAGGGAAGACAAAAATCCTTCTGTCTTTGTGTGTCAGCTTTTTCCTCTTTCTCACTGTTGTTGACACTTTATTTTGCTTCTGTAAAGATAAGATATCATTGCAGTCATTGTGATTTTTCCGTTCTAGACAGTCTGTTTACTCCCACTGGGTATTTTTAAAATTATATCTTTAAAGAAAGGTCTTTCTTTTCACTAATGTCAGGCAGAAACGACAGTAAAGAACAATTCAAAACACAGAATGCTCAGGTCCTTGATTTCAGCTAAGTGTCTCAGGAAAGGCAGAGTTTTATCTGTTAATTTTTACCTGATTTATCTTCATTGCTTATCTAGCTATTCAAATGCTCTATTTACATGTAATTTAATTATATTCTTCAGGATAAGAATCTTTAACCACAGCAGCACTGTGCTGCTTCAGCACTTATCCACTACAGAAGAGACACCGTTTACTTTCAATAACAGAGTTTGCTTAAATAGTCATTTAAACTTGCAAACAGCAGAGAAATCTGAGCATAACAAAGAGCTTAAAATATCTTTATTACCACAGCAACACTGCTATGAAAGCAAGGTCTTCATTTTATTTTCCTTCTCATAGTCTTCTTTCAATATTACTTGGATGCATATTAAAAAAAACCAAACAACCTTTTATAGGTAAAATTGTGACCTATCACCAATCACATATCCAGCAATACCTTTTTTGAAAATCATTTCCATACATGTAATTCTAAATCAGAAGAAGATCTTTGTTAGAAAGCCAAAAATTACACTTCATCTTTGCATTGCTTGTATATATTAGATGACTATTATGGTATAAACATACTGAAACTGAGTGTGGAATAAATGCTATTGAACTCATGGGAGACTTGTAACTTAACTTTATGAATATGAAGGATTTATTTATTGATATAAAAGTACTTTTTTAGATGATTGAAAACTGAACTGCATTCAAGAAGAAAACTCTGGAAGAAAACTTACTTTATTGCTTCTTGTTACGAAGTGATTTTTAACAGTGGATTTTTCTCCTATTGCTTGCAGTTGTCATAATCTTTCAGAATATAAAATAATTTATTAATTAATAATTATAAAGGAATAAACTGTATTGAAAATTTTGGATCTTTTGAGTTATTCCTCTCATGTAATAAGTTCATGCACTCCTGTAGTTAAACTCTGAGAGCTACTGAAATGAAATGAGAGTTCCAATCAATTTCTGTTTTCTCGCAGAAGGAGAGAAAAGAGAGTTGTTAACCTACTGGCTATAAAAATATTTAAGATTACCATGTAATCTTAAATATTTTTAATCCTTTTTGATTCTGAATTCCTGAGCAAAACCAATATATATATATATATATATATATATATATATAAAACCAAAACAAAAAAAAACAAAAAGGAAGGAATATGAAGTATCTGTTGGTAAAGATGTTCTACTTAACTATTGGTTCAGGGAAAGTGTCCAGTGAAATTAAGATGATATTGTACTGTTTTTTAGAAACAGCTGACTCTGTTTTACAGACTATTACAGAGACCCAAATGACACTATTCTCTGGCTCTCTGTTTTTTGGGAAAACACTGAGAGTCCACACAGCTGAACGTATTCAGCTTCACATCAGTGGTTACAAACGTGTAAAATTAAGTAGAGGAGCTCCTCAGAGGAGACTACTGAAGTGTTGCCTCTATCTGATTTATATGTAAGTGTAGATATTAATGTTATATTGCAAGTAGAGTAGCACAGAGGGTTTTGGTATTCTCTAGAGGCTTTCAGATTTTTACTTGGGGAAAAAGTGAATAGAAAACAGTAAATAAAAATCAGTGTTTTCAGCCCATTATGACATCCCTGTTATAGCCTCCTAACTATTTAATTTGGACTTCTGTAGATAAAGCCAATTTCTCAGTTTCAGAGTATCGGTTTCTAGAGACCATTTTAGTTATTAAGAGCTAGATAATTAGACATCTGGAAAAAAAACCTGAATATATTAGACTTTTTTGTGTGTGTGTATCTGTGAGGGAAAATGAAAAGAAAAGCTTTCATCTGAATGATGTTCTTTGTCACATCATTTCAGTATGTCCTATACACACAACCTGTTGGGATGTTATCATGAAATCTGAATGCTCTGTATAAATATCACCAGTTGGTTTAGAGTATTTCTGTCTGATGTAATTTTAAAAATCACATTTTAAACTTTTTTAATCTCAATATTTGTTGATTGTTTCACATGTCACTCAGATATTTAGAAAGAATAGTAAATAAAGATGAATTCTCTGCCTTGCAATGGTTCCTTGCCCATTCAACTGACGTCAAATTGTTTCTCATTATGAGTGAAACATACATGATTGTTTCCTACAGCATTGGAAAATTCTGTTTACCCCTAATTCAAAAATTGATGAGACTGGACAACTGTTATAATCCTGTTAGATATTAGATTTTTACTTTTTTTCCTTTGTTTTTTTTGTTTTTGTTTAATATTGATGTTATTATATAGAACAGTAAGGTTTTTTTTTACAGAACTTCAGTACCACAGAACTGAAAATTTTTTCGTCTTTTTTTCTTTGGCTGGACATCTGGTGGCCATTACCAACCAAGCATTCTGATGTGTTATTCATCTGTGCTGATATTGCACAAAGGATTTTGCCACCTGTTCAATTTTTATTCACTGAATAAAATTATTGTATTTAGATGGGAAGCTTTTACTGCTTTGAGTTAAATGTGAAGGACATAGTATCAGAATGTGAAGTTCATCAGGCAGTGCTCACAAAACATACTACAGTTTTGAATCTCAAGGAGTGTAATTCCTCAGGGAAGGTTTGCTTGCAGTTTTTTGGAGTTGCACATGCGTTTACAGACATTGAGTACTGTACTAAGCTAGTCTCTCTCTCAGAAAGTATGGCTGAAATTTTTTTCCACTGATTTTTGAGGCCTTGCATTTTTAGAATAGTAAGGATCCCACACTCTGGCCCTACCATTGACAATCTATGAGGTGGCACTGGTTGGTTATTTCTCAAATTAATCTGAGATCATGATTACAAACACTCTGAAAATAATGGAGGAACAATCCCACTGCCAAACTTAAAGGAAACAGGGTTACAGAGCTAATCTGCCAAATGGAACAAGAAGAGGTTTTTAAAAATATTATTCAGACATTTATAATGGAGATCTAGTCTACATAGCTCAAGTAAAAATATGTCATCATGAATTTCAAGGATCCAGTGAAATTTGGTATTATATCCAAAATAATGCTGAATTTCCCAAGTAGTTAATATACTTGAATGCCTTTGAAAACTTCCAGAGGGCAAGCATGCCCAACTAATTTTAGGTTTTTAAATTAATGGTTAGTCACACCGGACATAATGCTTCCTTTTCCAATCAATGCTAATCAAAAAGAGCTAGAAGTGATTTAAAATGTTCAAAGTCTAAAGGTTTAAATGATATAAAGTCTAAAGGAGATGAGAAACTCACAAGTTTGCACAAAAATGAAGTGTCACTGCTCTACTTAAGGCTTGTGTCTATTCTGAGGTGCTCAACATCAGAAAGACAAATGTCTTGGGAGAATGTAGGTCATGTCACCCTGTGTTAAGAGGGAAAAATATTTTGCATGTTTGGAATGACATAGATTGCATGTTGTCCTGGGTTGACTATATGATGGCTTTATCCCCATACATCTGTTCTGAACTATTGAACAAACTTCACTTGCCAGTGAGTTTTCTGCAGCTGTAAATTTGTTTGTATGCATGGAATCATGAGATAGATTAAGACATTTCTTAGGTATATAAAAGAAAGCAAACATTCCTTCCCCCTGCAAGCTCTCAAATAACTGTAATCTCAGAGGCCTAGAATTTTTACATTAAATTCTAATTTCAATTAAATATATCATCATGAATTTACTTTGGGTGTGTCTTTAGCTTTTAGATGAGGTGCAAGGACAATATGTATCTCAGTGAAATACATAATTTCACTGAGTTTTGGGGTATGTTCTCCCTGCAAGCTTACAGAAATTCCTTAAAATCAAACTATTTCCCATAGGGAGATGACTGAAAGCTTTAGAGCCTATGGCAGTTGGGGTCTCTGTTACCCACTTAAAAAAACCTAATTTTCTTTTAAATATTACCAAATCATCAAGGTTGGAAGATACCTCCAAAGTCATCTAATCCAGCTGTCAACCTAACACCATCCTAATGACCCCTAAACCTATCCCCACATATTTGTAAAATAATAATGCAAAATATTTTGTACCATCTGAAAAAAGTAACCTTACACTATTAAATCACCTATGCAATAAAAATGACTCTTTGAGATTAAAATAGGTTCAGATATTGTAAATTTGAAAGTTGTCTTCCATCTCTGGTTATATTCTTTGCTGTTCCTATTCATAGAAAGAGTTCAAAGAGGGAAAAGAGATGTTATGGATCATTGAGTCCAAACTCGTCTAACTTCAAAGCTAAATTAGGATGCTCAAGGCCATAGCCACATAATAAGGGATTCCGCTGTTGCATTTCTTTGATGTTTCTATGTACAAAATAGAACTCAAATTTACTAAGAATTTTGCAAAACATGTTTGATATTTTTAAAGTATGAAGAAGGTGTTTTGGCTTCCTAAGATCTTATTTTATTTTCCTTCTAACTGATTTCAAAATCCCAAAAAATAAACAAAATATTCTTTGATCTATGAAGACAGAATCATATTTTTATGACAAAAAAAACCCCAAAAAACAACGCAACAAAAAGAACCCCAATCTTTTGACATCACCTTTCTAAAACAAATGGTCAAGCACATAACAAAGTCCACAAGAATTATAGCTCACCAAGGCAGCCAAAATTTGATTAACTTTTGCTAACTTAGTCAAAAGTACAATAGGAATGTGTCTTCTTTCTTTCAGTATAAAACCAATCATTTTAAATTTTTTAGAACTGGGAGACTGCTATGTCAGTAGAGACCTAAAATAGTGGAACGCTCTTTAACTAAAGAATGAGATAGAGAAGACACTATGAAGAATATAGGTACAAAGTCTCCCTCTCTACCAACAGATGCTTTTTATTTCTCTGAAGTGATTTTCACACAGCTCTTTATGTGCAGAATTACCTTTAATGTACTTTTTTGCCTCTCATGCAATCTCTTGATCAGCTTCTAGCATAGAACAGATTTTCAAGCTTTGTGTCTGGCATCCAAAAATCCTCCATTTCCATTTTGGCACACTGTCCTTCAAACACTCCTGCTAGTATATTAATATGGCTCCTTAGATGTTTTCTTCCACTTCCTGGAACCTATGCTAAATCAGATATGTACCCATTTCTGGAGGAAAAACAAAGTTTCTCTGATCTTTTTTAACCTTTGAAATTTTAAATGCTACGTCAAAATCATATTATTACTACTTGGTGCAAGAATCAGTAGCATTTAAAGAGTTACCTTGCAAATATTGCAGAATTTGTTTGAATGGCTGGACCACTCCCACTTTTCATTTTCATCCATGGTTTTAACAGGGAGCAGGGGTACAGTGCTATTCACTCCACAGAATTGCATGGGACAAAATATTTTAAATTGGTAGCCAGTTCTTAAAATTTCAAAGCATTTTGAAGTCTAAATGTGGTTTTAGATTTAATTTGCTCTTCTCAGCAACCTTTTGAGAGAACTATCAATGTATTCCACTTGAGATTGCAGGGATCTTACAAGGTTTTCAAAGCTAGATCATTGCATGAATAGTACCCAGTTTTGCTCTCTCTGGAGTAAAATAAACTAAACTGAAAATTTTACTTGAAATAATAATTAATTACCTTTCAACTGAAATGAAACATGAAGTAGTAAAGGAAGATATCATAGAAACACTTTTATTTGAGATGACAATACTAGCATAAAACAAGTTTTGATATGTGAAATAAACATGGTATTCTTAAATAAAGGTGACAAAAGATATTTCTTTTTAAAAGTCATACATTGACTATGAGAACAAAAGATTTTTTTGATATTGCATCTTAACTGTAAGGGATAATTCAGTGTGTGAAATCTGAAGTTTTTTTCCCAGAAGTTGGCTTTATACCACTGTATGTACTTTAACATAAATGTGGTCATTCTGGAGCTACAGTGTCCAGAGTGTTCCCCCAGTAACAACTGCTTTCATGGGCAACAGTGGTACTGGTGTGTTCTTAGGTCACAGATTGGCCCATGATTTTCTGATTATTTGTATTTAAGTATTGTATCTTCATTCATTTGAACAGTTACACTGAATTGTAACCTCTGTGAACAAAATACATCTACCTTTGGTTTACATTTTTTTCACTATAGGTTTACCCATTTTTTTTTCAATTTATAGACATATTAAACTTTCTAATCTTTCCTGGACTCAGAAGAGTGAGTATGTTTTCTTAGCTCCTCTATTCCTGCAAGGATTTAGACTCCAAACAAGGAAAAAATTAGTGTGGTGTGGACTTCACTTGGAAAATTTGAACTTTAATAAAAATATGCTCTGCAGATTTCACTAGCTTTAACCCGGACTTCCTCCAAGATCTTTTGAGTTCCCATGTGAAGAGTTTGGATGATAAAGGGACAGGCCACATGAGATTGTGCATCTCATTACAAGGCAACACAGATTCAACACAGAAACAGTTTCAAAATGGCTAATTTCTACTTTGATGGCAAAATACCTTATTGAGAAGTTATTTCAATGATTTTGTATATAATTTAAAAAAATAATAGTATATTTACAGGCAGATTGTATTTTTTTATGCTTTCTTTGGCTACATGGCTCTGCACCTTCAGTTTCTGGGATAGGAATGTCTTAAATATAAATTCATGATCTACCTCTTCAGAAATCACCATAGATCTTCCTTTAAAGGGTGTTGAGACTTGTTGGTGACAGATACAAATAAATATTGGAAATGGCACAGGTTAGAGCAACTGTAGTTTCATCCATAGGGAAATTCATAACATCTATATTAAGTTTTTGATCCATAACCCTACTCCCAAGAGCCACTTCCTCCACTGACTAACTGAAGGCTTTAAATTAGCTTGTCAACACAGCTCCTCACTCCAGGGCTCTCAGATCTGGTAAACACCTAAAAGGCTGTAAAACTTTGAAAAGGGATTTGAACTGCTGCAGAGGTTCAGGAGCAGTCTGTAACTCATTCCTCATATGAAGGCCAATTACCATGCTCTCATGGAATAACTCTCATTTAATCCTGCTTCTGATTCCTGAAGAACCCTCTCTCTTCCTGTGCTCATTTTCACAGGTACAGTGAGGGTTTAGAATGTAGAAAATGGACAAGGGAGTTCTGTTTTCCACGTGATTGCATCTATTTATAGTTTAATGGTTTTCTGCACTAGAAAGGCTAGATTTTATAGCAGCTGTGTTTCCTTAAATCTTTCATGACTTAAACTAGCATTTTTTGGGTTCTTGTTTTCAAAAGTTGCTTATCACTGCCAGCTTTTCATCTACTAAAGAAATCAAATTTGTTCTGCTTTCATAACAGCACATTATGAATACCACATGGTGTCTCTGGCATTTGCTATTTTGTAAATTAGTTTAGAAATACCTGTGGTGTTTCTTAGCAAAATGGTTGTCAATAAAAGAATTAGCAGTGATGACATTTAGATATTTATAGAACCCTCTGCCACTCAATAAGATAAGATTATAGTAAAAAGAAACCCCTGTGGATTAAAGGCAATGTGCAGCTGATCTTTTATGTGCTAAAATGTCCCATTATTTCATAATATATTTTCTGTTAGTATGTTCTGTCTTGCAAATCTATGACTAGCTGCCAAAGCATTTCATTAGCTAAATGAACCATAATGGAGAGTAGATGACGTGCATGTGTTGGTAATCATTTATGTAGTTTGAAGCAAGACGTGTTACCTTCCAAATGACCACATTGTTATGTGACTTTTCCTTATCAATTCTAATATTTCCAAAAGCTGCTGAAAATTTTCAGTGCTTTTGGTAATAGCCTGGTTACTTCCAGCATGTGGGACATCAATTAGTGCTCCACTTTTAGTGAGGAGGGATGGAATGAGCATGGGATTCTCTGGTAACTCTGCTTAGAGGATTGAGTTTCCTACCCTGGAGGCTGCACTCAGAAGCAGGTCACTCTAAATCTGTGGGCATAAAGGCAAAGTTCTCTGGCCCTCAGTCAAAGCAGGGGATAATCTGCCCTTCCAAACCATTTAAGCATAGTCTGTTTCATTCTTCCTGGATACATCAAAGTCTAGGGCTGAGCGGATGCCAGGGGCAGGAACCCAATAAAGTAATGGGCAGACATGCAGCAGTAATCCCAGAGAAAGAATCAATAGGAAAATTATCAATATTGATTAGCAAAGACAGACAAGGTGTCTGCATAAACTCCAAACACTAAGATTCAGCAATACTTTACCACCTCAGTCTAGGCCAATGAGAGCATTTTCTAGTTTTCTGTTGCAAGAGGCAGTTTAGTTCATTCATGAACTTTGCTCAGATTTGAAATATACCACTGCAGTCTACCTTCATTTTTAATAAATTCTCAGGTGTTGCTTTGCCTTCATGGAAAGTTTATATAGACAACATTATACATTTTTATAGACAACATTTATATAAACAACATTAAAGTACCACAGAGTTGTTTTCTTTCTCCTCTTGACTGATGGAAAATCCTCAGTTTTAATAAATTCTTAATATGCAAAAATTTTGGACAAAGTTTTTTATTTGCTGTTGATAATATTTCTAACTAATATAACAGGAAAGTAACTCCCAAGTTGATATTTGCTAGTTATATGACCATTTATAATATATCAAGGTGTATATGAATTTTTAAAAGTCTACATCTGAATTTTTCTGATACTTTCTATGGATATCTGTTTTTAGTTCCTTACAACTTTGTTACAGTTTAATCAATTCAAGCAGACATTTTCAAGAAGATATAACTAAAACTTGCCAAACATTTTAAGGAATAGGTCAGATGAAAATAATTTACATTTCCAAGGAGCAGGTTAGGAGAAAAGTGTTCTCATATCCAGGTTTGAAAAAAAATAGTTCACTTTTAAATTAACATTTCAATTTTAAAATTTTTTCAACTCAAAATTAAATACTGTTTTGTATGTGACTTACCTAGCTTTTAGTCACCTTATTAAAATACAATATTTATTTGTTACCCATACTGAGATCTTTTTATAACTTATCTAAATTACAAGAAAATATAATTTTGTAAGTGTTGATAGGACTGTAGAAGACTTGCACGGTATTTCCAGGCTTTTTTATTCCTGCATTTTCCTTCTTGTTCTTCCTCTAACCTATTAACATCGAAGTTGGGGAGGAAAAGAGCTAAAAAGTCTTGGTAAGAGTCTGTCTTTGTTAAGCATTATATCTGCTGTTGGTAGCTAGTGAGCATGAAGAATAAGAGGATGGATGTGATAGGAAAGGTGATAAAGGAGTAATTGATAGATTTGTGAGTAAAAGGGAGGAAAAAATTGCAAGGAAAAGAGTCAGGAAGTAAGTGAGCATAAATGGTGAAGTGTGGTATAAAACAGTACAAGGCTGAGAGCTGACCACTCCTAAGGCTGAGACGACTCGGGGCCTTGGGTGGGGTTTTGGGAGGAGGTGAGCAAATGTGCTGTGTGAGGGCAAATGCCAGGGACAGAGTCGGGACAAAGGGCAGTGCAGGAGGCTGTGGGGTAGGTCAAAGCATTGTTGGTGGCTGCAGAAAATTTACCTTCAAAACTCAGAACTGAATGCACAACTGATTATATCTACACTTTGCTGCTCCTAGAACTGAACAACAGAAGAATAATTGGAAGTGTGCAAAATAGGATTTCAGGCTACATTTGGAAATGTTTTAAAAACATAAATTGAAGAACTCCATCCATATCAGTTCTGACAATTCTTAACTAAGGTCTTAATTTTGAACTCTACATTCTTTTTAACCTTTTTTTTTAGCTATTATTTTTAGTGTAAAATACAGATTTGCATTTCGCCCATTCAGAGACACAGACTGAGATTTAGGTCTCTTGCTGTTTCTATGACAACACACCCAGCTCAGTGTTTCTGTCGTTGTCTAAAGTACTCATCAGGTCCTTTTTCTTCCTTTTGTGGTTTACCTGTTACACAGTAAAATCAGTTGACATGTACAGATAGCTAACAGAGGCTGTTTACTTCTTAAACATAGAACTCACATTTAACAACAAGAAATATTAAATTATGTTGTTGTAAATTAAATGCTATGGATGTACAAAGATTTTGGTATTAAACCATTCTTATACAGAAAGTACCTTACCCCAGTAACTTCTGACCAGTGGGGAAGTAGGCTGTATTGACTTAAAATTTATCAGGTTTACTTGATGCTTCTCTAAAAAACCCTGAAATAGTGTTACCCCGTTGTGGCCAGCTGGTATTTCAGAGTTGAAATATTGGCTGAGTGTTCCTATTTCGATTTAAGAAATTAGGAGTAACACCTGTCATGATAAAACAATTATTAATTAAATAACATCAGGATGACATAGTCTCTTAGCAACAGAAAAATACAAAAAAATCTCATAGATCAATAAGGCTTCTGTAACTGATTTTTTCAGGGAAGAGATAGAGATAATTCACCTGTAATATTTTTACAGGAAAAAAAGAGAATTTTGCTTTAAATAGCACTATACTGCAAAAAATAACATTATAGCATCCTGGCATGAAGTTTCAAAATTTCCTTCAGTTTCTGGGTTCAGGGTCTATTTCTATAGTAGAATAAACAGTGTAACATACTTAATAGATGCTATTGCAATAGAAATTATAATAGAAAATGTAAATATTGCTACTTTGTTTTTTTCAGAATACAGGGTAGCAGAAAGGAATTGGTGTCTGCTCAGAACACTACATATTTAGCCATGAGGACTTTTTTTGGTTCAAGATCTACATGAAGCAACCACGTTTCCTCCAACCTTTTAATAAATTTATATCTCATATAAATGCTATTGAGTTGCAATGTCATTTAGTGGATGCAAAAAACTTGGCACTGTGAGGACTTCAGTTTTAAGAGCTTCACCTTCTTTCTTTTTCAGGAACAATGCAGATTTTCCTCAAAAACTAGTGGGACTGAAGGCCCATTTGTAGGTTAGTCTCCTAAAGACAAAATTCTGCTAAAATGCTCTATAAAGAACACTTTCTGATGAGCACTGTATGGATATGATCCTGGGGATTTCAACCCTGAAAGCCCTTTTCAGTGACAGATATTTTTTTGAATCTTATGAGTTGCTTCAGGTCTATGAAACTTTTCTTTTTTCCTACCCTATGTCAGCAGCTTGCATCATTCAACATTTTCCCCATCCTCTTGCTGCTACCAAACCTTTAGTCTTTTTCCTCATTTGCATTTTTGGTCAATTCTTCTTCCAACAGAGAATGTATGGCAGCTCTAAAAAATATTAAACCCATAACCTCAGGAGGTTACCTTAACCTTTCTGTTCCTTTTCCTTGTTTTCTTTAATGGGCATATTACCAATCTGTTTTCCTAGATAGCTCATGACATAGCTCTGGTGTCTCATAACTAGTTTTTGTTTGATCATCCAGGTTATATTTTCATCTCTGCTACTGAATTCTTTGTTACCTAAGTTAGGGAGAAAATAAAAAAATGAGGAGTTACTTGCCATCTCCAAAATTGGCAGCATTTTAATGGGTTTTTCTCTCTGATTGACAAAAGATTAATTACAATTGTGCAGAGAAGTGGAAGTTACCTTCTAGTTCAAGCTATCTTTTCTGATGTTGTATTAATGATGTAGTACAGTGTTCTTCTTGCCACTTGAAATATATTTTGGGAGTATCTCTATTTCTTGTTTTTAAAATCCTAAAAGAGGAATCACCTATGTCTTATCTAGGCCAAAGACTGCCTGTATTACTGTACTATTTTTTCATTTGTAGGAATTTACTTTATCGCTTCCAAATATTCTATTTCTGTTCTGGTTACACATAAAGATGTTGTTACACTATCTCTCAAAACAAAATCTGAGTGCTGGTTGGAGAACACATCTTAATTCCAGTCATCCTTGTAATTTACATATCACACATCCCCTTGTTATCTGTTACTGTCTCATCCCAGGTTCTTATTAGGCTCTATCACTTTTGCTTTAGACATAGATTGGTAGGCTGCAAATTCTTGCTGTCAGCTGTTGAGAAATAAAAATAGAGTTTGAAACTGTTTGGTTTTACTAAATGAAAAAGAGCCTCAACTATATTTTGACTAACTTTTTCCTAAATTGGTGCTGATTTCAAAGTTATTACAGGCAGAATGATGACATTTAGATACATCAGGGTAATTACCCCATGCTTTGGCATATTCAGTTTTCCACTCTTTTAATTGAATAGTATATAGAAGTATTTAATGTGTGCTAAAGAATGCATCATAAAAAAACCATTACATGTTCTAACATCTGTTGATATCTAAAGATCTCATTTTTTACTGCCTTCAGGGCAGTTCCATCTCACTCTTTCTAATTCTAATATAGACTCAAAATATTGCTTGACTGAGATCTTTATCTCCTTGTTTGTATTCTCTTAAATCTTCCTTAGGCAGTTGAGGTCCTTTAGACATACTGCAAACAAAGCAATATCAGCTACTTTGGACACTGTTGCAAACAGTTTTCTGCCCTTTATTTGGTTTATCTTATTAAGTCTACATTTTAGAGGCACCAGTCCTAGTTTCTGACATGTGCTCATGTTGCTCCAGGCTAGCCATTTCTGGAATGCACCAACTAACATATTCCCCAGGGAACACACCCTGGTGGTACCAATTCCATCACTGCTTCTGTTTTAACAAAAAGTATTGCAGCGAAGAAGTAGTATATGAGCTATGCATAATGGATTGCCATCTGTAATGTTTGTGAGTCAGTCACAAGCCTTTCCAGCCTCCTCCTCATGGGATTGCAAATTACAAATGATTTCAGTTGTGTCTCACTCTTCAAGACCTAGTTAGATGAGCCATTGCAGCATGACCAGGTCCTTCATTCTGGTAGAAACAGTAAACTAGAACTTTCAGAATAGGGAAATACATTTCACAGATGTGAACCCATATGTCTGTAGGTCATAAAGGATTGCATTTGCAATCAATTGGACATTTTGGATCTTGAAAGTAGTGATTTAAAAGAATTTCATATTGGGTCATTTATTTGCTATGGCCATCAGTAATTCTGGAAATTTAAGGGAAGAGAGAAACATTTGAGATCTTTCTGCATGTGTTACTCAATACAGGTGTACCCTGTCCCTGGGGAGTCTGTTCTAGTATTGGGAGCATAATTTGGGACAAGAGAATTCACTATAGGCATGACTGTGTATTCCCCACATATGGCTCCTGGATTGATGATTACAGATCTAAGTGGCTGGGACTGAAAAAATAGGATTTGTGATGTGAAGAAAGTGGAAAAAGAACTATTAAAGAAAAAATAGGACAAAAAATGCAGCAAGACTTGGTGTCAGTTCTGGTTTGTATTTATGCCAGTATACCTTCTTTTGAGAACTTTCATTTTTTCCCTTCTAAAGCTGTACAGATAATTATGACATTGCTAAAAGTAAAAAGAAGGATTCATATTCCAAAGTGCATTTGCCATATTTTAAAGTAAATCTGTGATTTAATAGTTCCAGATGCTTTACTTTTCTGTACGCTTGGTTTCCAACTATACAGTTCCCCATGGTCTTTTATCTTCTATTCCATACCTACTGTTTCCTTGGATTTTCTATTAAATTCATCCTCCAGCAAGATGATTCATAATGACTGAGTGTCATCACTGATGTGAAATGCTGAAATTTAGATGGTGTTTAACACAGGTCTATCACTGGTAATTTATATTTTCATTAAAATGTTTGAAAAAATGTACATTTGGTGTAATATAAAAATAATTAAAAGTTTCATACTTTCATAAATAATGTTGTAAATATATCACCAGATGAAGAGTAAATATGCGTTTGGGAAATATATAGAAATTAGATGGTTTCCAAGGCAAAAACTGAAAGATTCACATATGATCCAAATTTGCATGTTGAAGTGGAGTGTGAGAAAGAAAGGATCATACTTTTGTGAAGTAGAAAACTCACAGCGCAGCTGTGAACAATCATTGTGACAAGAAAATTGCCATACATCAGAAGGCTGAGTGGGATATATCATGAAACTCCTGAGCATACAGAATGCTTCTCATTATGTTTTGTTAACTGTAATTATTTCCTTTGCTGAGGTCTTTTGGATGAAGAAATTTCTGAAAATAAATGGATTTAGTTTTTATATATGATTATAATTGTAATAACTTGTGATTTACACATATATATTCTCTTGGATTAACAAGCATACTGTCTAGAAACACAGGTTTTTACAATACATGCAGTGTATCTTAAAGGCAGTGTTTCCAATCTTTACTGTGGTTGTGAACTGCTCAATCCAGTGTTGTGGAGCTGCTATTCATGGTGTATGTTTGGAGCCAATGTCTTCAAATATGATGATAACAAATGGTGTTTATATAATTCATAATTTCTGAAATCTGAAACTACTGACCTGCTAGCATTTACTAAGATGAGAAGAAATCAACTACAGTGATTTCTATTGCCACTACAGTGAAGAGTAATTTTCTGAATTATAGGAATGTTCTGAAGTGAGGGAACTGACAATTGCAGTAATTGTAAAAGAACCAAAAAAACCCCAGAAGACAAATGGTAGAAATAGAAAAAAGGAAAATAAAAGTAATTGCCATTTTATTGCCTTTTTTTTAGACTAAAAAATTATACTTTCAGTTTAGGCTCTAGATTGAAACTGTAATTACTAACACTTTTTCTGAAAAAGTGGACTTTAATTACATCTGGTAACTTCATGGATCAACTTGTTACAAAATGATAGCAATATGAAACTTCTGAAAGAAGTAAAACAACAGAAAATATCTTCATAAGAACTTATAATATGTTTTTTGACTTTCATTGCTGCACTGATTTATTTTTGTTTTTGGAATATAACTGGGCTTATTTTTTTTTCTTCTAAATATCAGTCTACTGCAGGGTATCTAGGGTTCAATATATGTGGTAGCAGATGACCTTTATAGCAATTGCAGTAGACAATAGATTGTCAAATATGTTGCAGACTTCCCGTTCTGTAGATCTGATTTTAACATGCTCAAAAAGAAAACAGCTGCTTAAATTTAGGGAAAGAAAAAAAAAAAGCTATATTATGAAATTTGATGCATGGTAGTGAATAATCTATATTTTATCTAACCAAAGAATATTTAACATTCTGGTTCTCCTGGCTTTCTTTCTGTGTTCTTGTCTATACCTTTCTGTAATGAATTCTATAGATTTGAGATTATGGGCATTAGCTATTGCATATTTAGTAAGAGAATTAAGTCCAGCCTACACACCAGAACCATGATTTCCCTTTTCCCTGATTAAGAGGCAATATTTCATTTTAATGGTGAAGAAAACACGTTTCTGACCATGAATAAGAAAACAACATGACTAGGATATGCAGGCATGCAGGTTGCATTATAATCTGACCATCAGTGTACACTACTGAAATACTGCTGACATGCCCTTGGACATGTTTCTCTAGGCCATTAACACACAGTCACACTGCTAATGAGTTATTCTGTCCCAAAAAGCATGTGATGAATGTCAATACCGAAAATATAACTCACAAATCTCTTTGATGTGAGACTTTTTTATAGCTGGATTTCATGTATACCTCTTTCACTTAACATTTAACATAAAATGTTAATGTTTAACTTAAAATGTTTAACATAATATGAAACTGTTTAATGTTTGGGGCCTGATTTTTTTAGGAACAAATATGTCCTCTAGCTTAGTTAGAATGAGCTAGAGGCATCTCTTTATACAAGCTAGATATCTTACTTAGAGTTAATTTTACTCAGATTGTTTGTGGAAATTTAAGACCATTGGAAATTTTAAGAATACTAGATCTTGATGAAAGCCCAAATATACTTTGTGAGTTTTAAAGTCCAAGTGCTTTAAAATTTATTTGTTACAGTCTATTGATTCTGTCTGGGGAGAAGTGGATTTTCTTCATAGTAGTCTGTATGGTGCTGTGGTGCTGTGTTTTTGATTTGTGACTAATACAGTATTGATAGCACACTGCTGTTTTGGCGCTTGCTGAGTAGTGCTTGCACAGCATCAAGGCATTCTTTTGTTTATTTATTTGTTTTTCCCACTCTGTCCCAATATCAGGTAGGCAGTCCCAGCATCACAAAGGCTGGAAGTACACCTTCAGTACAGCCAGCTTGAACTGACCAAAGGGATATTCCAAATCACATGATGTTGTATTTCATGACACAGGCTTGGGCACAGGAAGAGGAAGTGAAGGCATTTGAAGAAATGAAGTTTGTCTTTGCAAGTAACCATGACATATGCTGAGGTCCTGCTCTACAGAAAGTGGTTGAGCATCTTTCCACCAATGTGAAGTAGTGAATAAGTAATTTACTTTTCTTTGTTTGGGTGTACAGCTTCACTTATTAAACTGTCCTCTTAAAAATATTTGCAAGTAGCAAAGAAAAAATTATTCTTAGGCATTATGTCAAGTCTAGCTCTCTCTTATAACAGAGTTGAATAATCAAATCAAAGATTATGGATGCGTATCTTTGTCCATGAAGATTAGTTTAATAGGTATTTACTTTAAAGTACAGATTAAACAAAAGAGTCTGCTGTTAGTCAGATTCTGATTTTTACTTTTGAGAAGTTTGACAGCACTTCAGAACCTTCATAGGTTATTCTGAGGTTTACTGAAACAGGGACTCTGGTCTTTGGTCTTATTGTCCATTCAGGACAAGAAAGGGAGATTCAGCTTCCCTAGTAACCTTTCCCTCAAATGACTTGGTTGAGTTTAGAAAATATATTATGTCAGGAATGAGCTGAAGCTTTTATTTTTCTGGATGGCTTGTAATTGAGTTCTTCAGATAAACAAGATATTCCTTTAAAAAAAAAGTCAACAACTCTGCAGTAAAGGGAATTCCACAGCTTCTCTATTATTTAATCTTATTTTAATAATTAGGAAGTAATTAAAATATCTAATGAAATCTTTACCATAGAATTACTTTATGCAAAATTCATTTACTACAGGACATAAAGATATGGAAAAGAAGTAACAGCTCTTTCTCTCTTTTTTTTTTCTGTGAAAATATATTCCTCTCTTTTTTTGCTAGACAGCTTGTGAAATAGCCATCAGTAAAAATCAAACTACCTGATAATATCCTTGCACTTTTTTCTCTTACATTTTTGTGGCTCATATAGATTTTTCTCACCTCCTCTAGACCTTCCTTTAAGTGTATGTGAAGATCTCATGCTAAAGTATTAATTAGCAGGTTTAGAAAAGGGGATGGTAGTGACATTCCCTTGTCTGTTATTAATTACAGTAGATTCTTTCCTGCTGTGCTGCTTCCTCCATATCTGTGCTTTGGTTTTCACCTCCTACCTAAGGTAAAATGCCTTCAGCATTTTACACTTCATCAGAGTTTGTCTCATTGATCACTCTGTTGTGTATCAAGAAATGTCCTTGTAGTTGAAACTTTATTACATTATCTAGGTTGTTAATAAGGCACTAAATGGGACTGATCCAAGGCAGGTTGTAGATGACAGTTCTCAGTTTAAGGTATTGAAGGTCAGTCGAGATTCTTCCTCCAAGCAAGTAAACCAGTTAATACTTTGAAACTAAAGTTCCAAGTATCTGTCATTTGATCTTTTTTATAATGAAAAACCAGAACATTATATCGGAGTCGCCATTGGCTTTTTCTGCTTTCTGTTGAAATTCAGATTGAAAATTTCATCCTGGATGGACTTAATCTTAAAACAACATATCATCAATGTAACTGTCAAGTACAAATTCAAAGACATGGTAGTCATTCCAAAGTGGTTCATTACCATGGACATTATATTTACCTGTGAACGATATTGGAACAAATATGGAAGCAGATGTCCCATTTTTGATCAGTACATGCAGAAATCAGCATGTCAGTGATTGAATATGGATACCCTGCCCATTTCCTCCACTAAAATGGTTGACTAAAAAGCATACTTCTGTCTCACTGGACCCTGAACATAATTTTCCAACTGAGCAGCATTGGAAAGAGATTGTTTACATCAACAACAAATTTATAGTAAAATGTCCAGTGCAGGATTTGTATCTGACATCATGGCCTTCTAGGACTTATTTTTCTTTCCCCTTTCAACTAAGTGGTCCACATTTTAAACAGATTACTTCGATTTTATTTTGCCTTTAATGAGATTTAGTGCCATCCCCTACAGCTGAGCAGCAGTAATACAACATGAAATCAATTTATTGTTTTCTTAGGCATTTAGAACATAAAATGCCAAAGGTGTTAATGTGCTTGGAAAATGACTTATGATTTCATTACTAACAAAATGCAACAATTCCTGTTTCAGTTTTTTCACCCAAAGATGCAATTTCTCATGTTCTTTTTGTTCTCTTTTCCAAGATAGTCTTTAAAAAAAAAACCTAGATATTTTTTAAGCTCTTTCAAGTGCTCTGAAGATCCTGACATTTAGATATTTACTTAGGAAATTAAGACTTTTTTAGTAATTTAGAATATGTACAAAATAATATCAAAATCTGACAACTGTGGTGACTATTAGACTCATCTCAGTGCCAAACAGAAAAAATCTGCTTTTCTGTTCTGTGTTACTTACTATGAAATCTTCTTCAAAATTGAGACATATACTTGCACCTGTGCAGTTTTCTTCCCACTCATGTCTCAAATTACCAAAGGATTTTAATGTTGAAATGAGTGATAGTTAGATACCAGGGTACCTGTAGAAAGCTGGCTCTAAACACTTGGCAGTTGCAAACCTCTATTCTACAGCAACAAGGATAGATCACCGTAGCCACTATCCTCTCTGGGAGTGTTGACATTGTGTAGTCACAAATCAGGAATTTCAGATGAGAGTGATATAAATATAGCTCTTTGTGTCAGAAACCAGGGGCTGAATTTGTAAATAAAATTTCAGAGGGTACCTTGGTCAGCAGAGAGGGATCACTGTCACTTTCTTAGCAAAAGGAAACAGATGGTTTTGTCAATGGCACAAATAGGTACTTCACATTGAAATTATTGCTGATGAGTGATGGCAGCGAGATATCTGCCTGTCTGTCCAAGCAGGTAAATGCTTCAATGTGATAAACAGAAGGGTAGCAAGTATGGAGACAATCTGTCTAAGATTAGGCATGAATTTCCCACAAGAAATAGGTACATATTGAATTATACTGGTATACTTTATGGACTGGTGACTTCATTTTCAGTTTCCAAGTATTTGATATTACATCACCATTTTAAAAAGGGCAAACAAAAAAGAAACTAAAAACAATATTATCCATTAATTTGGGCTAATTTAAGTAAACTGAAATATTTTTCAAAATTGACCAATCAAGACAATTTTTCTTCCCAATGCACAAGTATTTTAAGGGCCTGGGTTCAGAATTCTTACCATAAGCATAAAATTATCAAGCATCCAGTTTTAGGTGATATTTTTGTCCAATGACACAGTTTATCTCAGGGGCATATTTAGAGAAAAACATGCAGTTTTTCAGGGCAGCACTTAATTATGTATAAGACTACAGTTTCTTTACTTGTAATTCCTGCTTCATTCTGTATGCTCTTGCCACCTTTGGTGACATAGTTCCACCCCAAAGCACAGTCCAATCTAATTGTTGAATGAAGAAGCAATCACTGCTTCTGGAAAATTAGTGTTTGAGCACATAAAAGCTGGAAGAGCATCAGATACAGTACACTTAATTTTGATTGCATTGGAAATGCACCGAGCAAACATTTCTAATTCTCAGTTCATTTAAATAGCTGCTTTTAAAGTTTCCTCTGAAACATTGTGGCTGGAACAAAGTAATATGCCTAGTCTTTGTCTTTGGTTTTTATGTACAAATTCAGTTTTACATCTTTTCATACTCTCCTTGCAGCCAAGCAAAATTTCTTTGATGGAAGTATTTAAAAAGAAAGAGTTTCTTGCCTTTTCCCCTCTCCTTGTTTCCTTAGAGGGTAATTCTACTCCTAGGCAATACTTTAAATCACCTTGACTAGCAAACCAATAGATTTTTGCACACCATTACAAACAAGTTTTATTGTCACAAAAGAATGAGTCACAACAAGCCAAGGGGCTAAGAAGGTTGCTCATGAGCTCACCATAACCTTACACTCCTTTAATTGATTTAATGGAAAATGTGTAAAATATCTGTACCAGCACAGCAGGAAATACTGAGGACCATCAGTGGTGCAATTAAATAAAACAAATCACGTTAATTGATTAAACATTCATTTTTACTTGCCTAGTGTTTCAAAATAATGTTAGACTACGTCAATCTGACACTGTTAAGTATATATAAAAGATACAGGTAATTTTTATTTTTATTCCCATTTTTGGATGGGGCAATGTGTTGGCATACAATATTAAAACTGATTTTAAAGAATATTGATTCTCAGTAGAAGCAAAGGAATTTGAATAATTTCATATTGCTTTTTTTTCTCTCTTAATTTCTCTCATAATTATAAAACTTTTATCTAAAAATTGTCTCTGCTTTGAAAATCAGAAGTTTAGAAATGGAATAAGAATATATTTCAATGTGGAATGAATTTACATGTGTACTTGCTGTCTGACATTCAGAATCACAGAATCTCAGAAAATTACTAATTGGAAGGCACTATTGAGTCCAGCTCCTGGCCCTGCACAACACCATCCCCAAGAGTTACACCATGTGCCTGAGAACATTGCCAAACACTTCTTGAACTCTGTCAGGCTTGGTGTGACCAATTCCCTGGGGAACCTTCTCCAGCACCCAACCCCACTCCTGGTGAAGAATCTTTGCCAAATAACCCAACTAAACATCTCCTGACACTTCAGGCCATTCCCTTGAATTTTGCCCCTGGGCACCACAGAGAAAAAATATCAGTGTCTGCCCCTCCTTTTCCCCTTGCAAGGCAGCTTTAGTGTGCAATGAGGACTCTCTTCAGTCTCCTCTAATCCAGGCTGAACAGACGAAGTCATTCCTCATATGGCTTCCACTCAAGGCCCTTCCCCATATCTGTTGCCCTCCTTTGGATACTCTCTAATAGTTTAATGTCTTTCTTATATTCTGGTGGCCAAAACTGCACAGAGGACTGAAGGTGAGGGCACACCACTGAAGTGCAGAATGGCACTGTTTGATTTTTTTCCTCAATATTTCATCCCAGATGAAAATTCAGTTTCCCCCCAGCTAATGAGTGTCACAGAGTTGTGTTACATTAACTGGCTTTTTTTTTGGTGTAGCAAGGTTTTGACACCAAAAGGCTTCAGGGGTGAGAAGGCACCAGGAGCTGCCCTCATGTTGGACAGAGCCTCTTGTAGTTGCCTCAAGCTCCAAGACAGACCCACACCAGCCAGAGCTGAGCCCCTCACTGATGGGAATAGTGCCACTGTAATAACATAGATAAGAAAGGGTAAAAGCTGCTGTGAAACAGCAAATGGGTGAGAGGAGAGAGAACATGTGAGAAACAGCCCTGCAGACAAGATCAATGAAGAAGGAGGTTGAGGAGCTTCTTCAGGCATAGAGCAGCAATTCCCCTGCAGCCCATGGGGCAGCCCATGGTGAGGCAGCTGTGCCCCTGCAGCCCATGGAGGTCCATGCTGCAGCATATATCCACCTGCAGTCCAGGGACAACCCCATCCTGGAGCAGGGGGATGCCTGAGGAAGCCAGTGATGGAGCAGGGTCCTGGCAGGACCTGCAGCCCTGTGATGATGAGCCCATGCTGGAGAAGGTTTGTTGGCAGGATCTGGGGTCCTGTGAGTAGTCATTCTGGAGCAGACTGTTCCTGAAATGTTGTACCACTAGGAGAGGACCCCATGGGAGTAGTTTGTGAAGAACTGTCTCCTATGGCTGGGACACCACACTGCAGGAGGGGAAGAGGAGGAGAAGAAAGGAGTGGCTGAGAAAACATTATAAACTGACCATAGATGCTATTCCCCATACCTCTTCATTGTTGGGGGAGAGGAGCTAGAAAATCTTGGAGAGAATTTGAGCCTGGAAAGAAATAAAGAGAGGGAGGAAGTGTTTTTAGATTTTATCTTATTTCATGTTATTGTACATTTTTAAAATGGTAATTAATTACATTAACCTTGTCATGTAATTATAGAATTATTTGTGTTGGAAGGGACCCCTAAAATGAACAGGGTCATGTTGAATAGATCAGATTGGCCAGAGTCTTGTTCAAACTTACCTTGGTTGTTTCCAAGAATGGGGCATCCACCACTTCCCAGGGCAACCTGTTCCAGTGTTTCACTGCGTTTTCTCCTAGACAAGATTGTTTTGCCATGACAATAACTGGTAAGGTATTGCCCTATCCTTATCTCAACCCATGAGCTTTACATAGCATTTTTTAATCTGTCCTGTAAAGGAGGAAGAGTAATAGAGTTACTTGGTACTGTTTCATTATAAGCATTTTTATTTTTGCAAAGTAAAGAGTGACAAGTAAGAGAAGATATGGGGAGCTATGGCCTAAAACACAAAAGACTGGAGTTTTCTTCTGTCTGGCAAAATGAAATGTGAAGATTATATGTATTTTCTCTTTTTTGCCATTTATCAAATCCCTTTTCATCACACTTAAAAAATAATTATTTTGTAGGTGCATACATTTCAGAGAATCATTGACACCATGTTGAAACTAAGAGAGACAATACCACTAAAATTTGCATTAAGAAGAGATATTTTTCCATTGGACTTCCCATTGGATTGTGAACTGGTCTGTAAAGACTAACTCCTGACTCCTGTAGCATGTATCCCAGACTATTTACTGAAAATTTCAGTACTACAGTACCACTTGCAAGAGAATTTCGAGAGCTTTGATGTTATCCAGTACACTCAGGACAAGCTTTTCCACTTTCATTTCATTTATATTTGATAGTCTTAACCGTAAGAAATAAATTCTTCCTTGGTTTCAGCAAATGGATTTTGCCCACCAAGGTAACAGATGGGGATATTAGCATACCCAACACATAAATAGATAATGACTCATGCTTATTGTTGGCCTTTTGTCTTATGTTTCTTTGCAAACACTATATGGATTATCTGACAAAACTCACATAAGCAATAGAGCTTAGAGCAGATAATTTAATTTATTTTAATTAAATCATTCTACAAAATGTTTTGCAGCCCATGTGGTGTCCTCCTGCTCTTTTTCGTGTGCTATGGAGAGAGACTTGTGTTATTATTCAGATTTTAAATTAACCCCATAGTGTTACATTTGTTTCCTCCATTTTTTGAGAGACAACGGACTGCCTGAGATAGTGGATTCATCTAATCCACCAAGAGCAGAGAAAACTGCCCATGGTGAACATTCAGTTCCTGCTGGTTTGAATCCTGATTTCAACTGGGAAAGATACTGCATAAGCAAACAGCTGCTTTTTAAGGGGAAAATAAGTGCATCACTTTACATACTGATTGTGTCATGACATCTATTTGTACAATATCATAGAACTTAATGGCATATATACTCTTGGTTTTTTGTTTTTCTCTTCTAGTCAATTTAATTAAAACTAAATCCCTCTTCTTTTCTCTTCTCTTCTCTTCTCTTCTCTTCTCTTCTCTTCTCTTCTCTTCTCTTCTCTTCTCTTCTCTTCTCTTCTCTTCTCTTCTTTTCTTTTCTTTTCTTTTTTCTTTTCTTTTCCTCTTTTCTTCTCTTTTCTTTTTTCTTCTCTTTTCTTCTCTTTTCTTCTCTTCTCTTTCCTTCCCCTTCCCCTTCCCCTTCCCCTTCCCTTTTTTTCCTATTGACATTTTTTGAAGTCTGTTTCATAAGTCATATTTGTCAGTGTATTTTTGAAGACTGTGAAAACTCACTTGGCAAAGGCCTGCAGACTCTGTTGGCTAACAGTGTGTCTCAGAATAAATGTTCTGATGTCTCTCCTAATGTATACTGATGGTGATGTACTTAAAATTTTATGTTTCACCTCATAGCTCTGGATGGTACAAATTTGTGGCAGGTGTTATGATACATAATTGCCTTTCACTAGTGTTCTGTATTATGGACATTAGCTTAGCTTATGCTGTTACTTCATAGGTGATAACAGAGCCTCTACATTTCTAATTAACTCCTGGACTCTGAACTGCAGTCATTACCAAAGCAGCAGAATGGAAACGACTGGTGACAGACAACAGGCATTTCCTGACCAGGTTCTGGCTCTCTGTTGCACTCCTGTTGTCATGCTCTGCTGGAGCAAGGATATGGGAGCAGTGTCAACAGTGATGGCCAGTTAATTGCAGCTGCTGCAGAGCAGGGTAAGGACTGAAGAGTTCGGGGAGCACTCTGAGTTTCAACTCAGAACGTTTTTTTAAACACAGTTTGGGAACATTCTATAAAACAGAGAAGCAAAAAGAAGCTAAAAATCTCATAAAGTTTGAAAGATGGAAATGGAAACTGTCTGCTAACTCCTGAATTGTTGTGTGGCCAGAATTTCTTACTAGAAATTGGTATGGATGTTTCTATGAGATTGGATAAGCAGCTCCTGCTCCATGACTTTTTGAACAGAACAGATAAGCCACAGCCTTTATGGAAGGGATTAAAAGTTGTTCTCAACTTTCTTCTGAAAATGGATAACTTACTAGGGAGAGTGGGAGGAAAGGAAGAACCCTGAAATTGCCAGTTGATTATGTTAATATCCTTAATATCATGGACATATTTTCTAAAAGAGGGTTAAACTTTAAAAAATTGCTTTATATTTGTACTCAATCTTTACATTGATCTCAGTGTGAAGTTTTGAATGTTCAGCAGGCATGTAGCTCTGAATTTAGTAATCTGAATTTGAGTGCAAATGTGACACTTTTGTCCTTTATTTTTATCTCAGCTTTTGCTCCATTTGACTCCAATTTCAACATTTATGTCCTTTCATTTCATCCATTTATGATCATTTAGAGCTTTCAAGCCCCCAGCTTTAATGAAGAACTCTGAACCCTTGGTCTGTGATATTCATAAACATTTCTTCATCTTGTTCCAGTTTTCACTCACAGTACACAGCATGAGAATAACAAAAATCTACAAGGTAGAAAGAGTCAATAATACCTAGCTGCAAAAGTGACATTTGTTTGACAATTTTCCTGAAGACTGGAGTGATATATAAATATACAGCAGACAAATGGGATCTACAGGGACCCCTTTAAGATCTTTATGAATATTTGAAAGGGCACCTGGAGCCATGGCTACACAGGGCAATCAATTGCTATGAATTTTTATTTCCTCAAGTACTCAAAGGGAATGGCATGACAGGTATATGTATTATCAGCAAGATTCATTTAAAAAAATATGGGGCTTATTTTGATAGGACCAAGGGGGGAAAAATATCATTCATAACTAATCTCCTTTAAATTGATGTTGGCAAAGCTTATTACTTAATTATTGGAATTATTGTAAAACTGAATGCTTCCTATTCTTTTTAGATGTTGCATATTCTTTTTTGAATTCTAGTCCTGCTTCCTTAGAAATTTGAAAAGCAATCTCAGGAGCCTGACAAAATGAAAATGAAAGAAAACATTTTTTCTTTTAATAAGAAGTGAAAATCAAATTAGAAGTTGGGATTTTGGAGGTGTCCATATTTTCTTTCTCTTTAGAGACTACTTTTCAAAAAATCTTCTCCTCCTTCTGAAGGAGAAGAGTTCAAACCTTTAAGCTTATATTGACAGTCATCAAGTATTTTTAAATTGCATATTATATCAGAAACAATTAGAAAACTGTTGTGTCACTGGAAATTCCATTGTTACTGTCATTTATGTATCTCTTTTGTGGTGCATGTATGTAATAAGTTAAACCAGAAAAATAATTATTCATGCTTGTATTAAAAGCAAGAAAAAGCATTGTATCTATTTAAACTAAGCTATAGTACCATCTATTTCTGTTTGTCTTATTTTTAGAGGTCAGGTCAAAATGTTGTTCTCAACAAAGCCCAAGTTCCAATGGAGCAGAACTAACTTCAGTAAGAAAATTTTAAAAAGGAGTAGATATACTGCAGAAATAGAATACTGTACACCTGGTATAGAAATTAAGACTGTGGTTTGCTTGTGTGGGTACACAACCAAATGTGTATATCCTGAAAGTGGTGAGTAGGCACCTTGCTTCTTTGAGATCCTAAATTCATTCTCAGAAATCCAGTTCTTTAATCTTCCATGATATTACTGGCTCCTGAAATTATTTGTGGAAGAACAATTTGAAGGATTTGAGGCAGAAGGTGTCACTGTTATTTTAAGTTACTCTAAGACGCATGATCCTTAATTTTGACATTTTTCAGTTAGCTCAAACTTTTAGGAAGAATAAAATACAAACCAGGTTGCTATTGTGTAAGTTGCACACAGTATAAAATAGTTGGTAAATTCTAAGAAGCCAGTAGGCAGGGATTAATACATGAAATAAAATACTTGCTTGGTGATTATTCAGGGTCCTCAGGGCATAAATTTTTTTTCAAAAAAAAAAAAATCAATCTGAGAGAGAGCTGTTTTCTCTTTACAGTATTTCATATCCAGAGGCCTCTGGCCATAAAAGGTGTTGAATCCATTATAAGCTTGCTGGATTTCTGAAAATCATGTCACAGCTGAGTTTTATGCCATTTCCTCAGATCAATTCCATAAGTACTAGTTCTGTAAAAGTAACTTTTTTTTAATGCCTAAAGCTAAAATACAGGTAATATATACACAGATCAGTGATCTTTGTTTAATGGGAGAAGAAGATTTAGCTTTGTGGTTGTTTTTGAATATGGTGTACTGAAGCATCAGCTCAAGCTATTTTTGATCTACAGATAGCCATTGAAAGATTGTTGACCTGTGTACACATGAGAACCTTGTTCAATACTCAGGTATTGACTCAGAGGTCCTCCTGATTAAATAACAAATGAACTGAAAAACCTCAATATCAACTACAGAAACTTTTAAACACCTATTCTTCCCCTGCAGGTAACATAGCCATTTAAACAGGAACTTGGCAACTACCCTTGTTACTCAAATGTCTCTACGCTCTACTCCTTACTGTAGTTGACAACTGTATTTGTCCTTTTTATTTTCAGATCCTTGCTTTCTCCTTCCTATCCTACATTTAGCCTGTTATTAGAAACATATTTAACCCTCCATTTCTATTATATTGATATATGCTAATGATTCAAATAGCCATATTGCAATTACACTGCATGGCAGAATTTCCCTTCATGGCTTCAATTAAATCTTATGCTATAGAGCTGAACAAGCAATCTTCTTCATTTCAATGTATGTAGGGGACAGCTACAGATAACAGCAATTTATGCATATTGTTCTCTGGAGGGTAAATGTATATAAGATTCAGGCCTTAGGACATTGTTCTTAGTTTAGGACATGGAAAGAGAAGGGTGTTAAGATGATTAACATAAATAGAACAAGTAAAAGTGCTAAAATTTCAGACTTTTTGAAAGTTTGAACAGAGGCAAAAAAGATGGTCATGGTGGTCTCATCATTTCAAGTGATTAAAACTAACCCATAGGCCCATAGACCAAAAGCAGACTTAAGATTTTTCTGCCATGGAACATTGATGGCAAGACTGGAGACACCTTTCCAGCGCCCTTTATCTCACTGGTTTTGCTCTGGGCTCTTCGTTCTAGTTTCATGCAAGATGCCACTGATTTACCAACCTTTCTGAATTCTCAGCATTTAGTCAGTTTCTTGATCCCTTCATTGCTCTGTCTTTTCAGATAGAAGTTTTCTTAATCCTCTCTTCTAAATGAGAACATGAACAATGGAATGTTACTCTTGTCTGGAGGATTTGACTAGAAGATTCCCTGTGATAAAAAATATACTTGAATATAGCATTTTTTTTTCTTAATTTAAAACACCAATAGAATACAAAACAATAGGATAAAGGCACTGGAGTGACATCTTCACTACCTAAAGTTAAATCCATTGACACTTTAGAAATGAGAAATACCTAAGGAAGCATATCTGAAGTTTTCTTGGCTCGTCTTAAAATCTGTGATTGCTGTAACTGACTGAGAAACTCAGACAAAAAACGTCACAAGGATAAAAGAAGCCATAGTGATACAGGTGAGTGATCAGTCCTCCTTGTAAGGATGATGTTCTGGCTAGAGGTAAACATGCAGAAATTTTATAAGTTAAATTCTCATACCTGAGTGCACGTATACTAATTGAAAATTACTACATGGTCTGGTTCCTCTTTAAAAAAATCTCCATTTTTATAATTGTGGTGTAGCTTCATTTGGTGAAGGCAGTTATCTGAAAGCCACGGTAAAATCCTTGTTGTGGGACTGTAATAACACTGCTTCTTTGTTTATTTAAGTAAGACAAAGGAACTCTACTATAGAGTTGTGTAATTAGGGACGTCAGTAAATAGGATCCACCTGTCCTAGCAACAGGCATTCTAGAGGAAACTAGTTTAGGAGCTGAAACACAGCCAAGAGGCTCAAAGGAAAAACAATACAATTAAATAAATTTGCAATCCAGAAAATATGAAGAAGAATAAATTCCACCTTATTTTCAAGGAGAAGTTCCTCAAAAATGAGTAGGAATGCAGTGTACTTGCTAGTTATACAGATGGACTGCTTTTATATGCATGAGGGGATAATGTAGCATGCCTTGCCAGAATACAGAGGGGCTTTTAATTAGATTTTCCCTTGCTCATCAAGTGGACATGTCCTGTCTATTTGTTAGACTAAACATAGAGAAATGTTGTACTGATATGGCTGTAATACTGAGTACTCCTGACTGGCAGGAAGATAAAGATCCTCAGATTTTTGTTTGTTTTCAGTCTGCATTTCTTTGCTGCATTTGAATGTTCCTGAGAGTGTGGCTGGTCTTTCAAGGCTTTGAAAGTCCCTCTCCTGCAAATCACCAGTCTTTTCATAGTGTGAAGTTTTATGCTCAGGCTTCAAGATTGTTTTCATTGTTCTTTTTTTTTCTATAAAATAGTTAAAGTGAATCTATGCTGTATGCGATCTGACTGTTAATAACCTCTCTGTAGTAAAGAGAGGAAAGAAAGAATTTGTTTGCCCTTCTGCGTGGCCATCTTCTGCCTCTGAGTGCATTTTGTTAAAGCAGACAATCTTCTGCTGTCAGCTCTGTGCATTCCTCATCATTCCTTCCTGGTTTTTATCTTATAAAAGGAGCAGCAGAGAAGTGCTGCACCAGTCAGGTGCAAATGTCAGGAAGGATCTGCACCAGATCATGTACATAAGCTCCATATAGACAAAAGTCTGCAGTTCAGGAGTGTGTCTGGGTATATGTACACACACCCCACATTTATGCACACAAAAAGATAGGGTGGTAGAAATGAAGAGCAAGAAACGGGAAAAACCCCCTTAGGATCTGCACACAACAAACACAATACATCACTAACTTCTTTACACATCCCAGCAACAGCAGCCAAGTCACTACACTGGCACTATACTATACAAACCAGTGAAGATTTAGATAATCATTATTGCAAGCAATGTTTTTGTGTTTTTCTTTAAGTCCACAAAAAATGGTATTTTTGGTGTATTTATTAACACTTCTATTGTACCAGTTATTTTTAATTTATAATTAGTCTCCAATAAATTATTTATTCTAAGAGGAAATAATGTTTTGTTACAAACCATCAATTTCCACAAACAAAGGCGACAATCTACAGAAATAATTTACAATTCTAATGCAAGTTCTAGATTTGTTTTCTCTATCACCCTGCCCTGCTTCTGTCTTATTTACAACCATTTTGCTTGAATTAATAAATAAACAATAGCTGAAATCTTTCATATTAATTAGCATGAAATGGCATTTGTTATAGCAATATTTAGCAAAACGATCTGATGCGGAGGATTAGCACTGAAACTAAGACATTAATAAATACATGGTAATTGAAACCAAATTCACTAGCCACACATAGGATCACATTTTTAGATAAAGGTCTTGCATTTATATGAGATAGTATAACCCTGCTGTGTGGACTGTGATAAATTGCTTAGTGCATGTCTGCTGGGACGTGAGACCACAAGATATTATTCTTAACCCCAGAACTGTCAAACATGATTATTTCTGCAGAAGCTTGACAGCACTGGGAGTGATAAAAGGAAACCTCTGTAGGGAAGAGGGCAGGAAGGCGACTAGAGCAGCATTCTGCAGGTGTTTTTCATTGAATCATAGAATCATTAAAGTTGGAAAAGACCTATTGAGATCATCAACTCCAACTGTTAACACAACACTGTCAAGTCCATCACTAAAACGCTGTCCCTAAGTGTCACATCTGCATGTGTTTTGAATACCGTTGTTTCAACCACTTCCCTGGGCAGGTGGTTCCAATGTCTGACTACCTTTTAGGCATAGAAACTTTTCCTAAAACCTCCCTGGGTGCAACATGAAGGCATTTCCTCTTATCATATCACCTGTTATTCGGGACAAGAGACAAACCCCCACCTCACTACAAACTCCTTTAGGTAACTGCAGAAAGTGATAAGGTTCCCCCTGAACCTCCTTTACTCTAAGCTAATCAACCCCTGCTTTTTCAGCTTCTCCTCATCCAACTTGTGCTCCTGATCCCCCACCACCTTCATTGCCCTCTGGACATGCTCCAGCACATCAATGTCTTTCTTATAGTGAGGCACAAAAAACTAAACACAGGATTTGAGGTATGGCCTCACCAGTGCTGAGTACAGAGGGACAATCACTGCTCTGGCCATAGTATTGCTGAGAGAAGCCAGGATGCTTGGTCTTCTTGGCCACCTGGGCCCACTGCTGGCTCATGTTTAGCACTGGATCCTGGATCCTTTTCTGCAGGGCAGCTTTCCAGCTACTCTGCCCCCAGCCTGTTGTGCTGCATGGGGTTGTTATGACCCATGAACGAGACTCTTTGTCTTGTTGAAACACATGCAGTTGACCTTAGGCCATTGATCCAGCCTGTCCAGATCCTAATTTTGAGCCTTCCTACCCTCTAAGCAGATCAAGACTCCTTCACAGTGGCTTTTACTATTAACAAGAAAAGTGGCTTTTACTATTAATAAGCATCCTATATCTGCAAAAGTGAAGAAAGAAGTAGTAAATTTATAGCAGCGCTAATACAAGAAGCCCTTACATATAGAGCATTTATGATCTCAACAGATTTGTCACTGCCAAACACCATGTCTGGGAGGTCCCTGTGGTAGAGCTTGTCTTACTGTGGCTGCAGTTGCTCATGTTGAAACTGAGTGCACTGCTTTGCTCTTGGATGTTGAATATCAAGCAGGCTTTTCAGGAACTTTCTGCCAAGCTGGAAAAGGGGTGCTTGTGGGCTGCTGGGAGAACTGAGACTGTCCAGCTGCCAGGCTCTTGGAGAGGATGGAGTGGGTGGAAGGTGGTGGCAGTCTAGTCTCAGACCCAGTAGCTACAACAAAGAGAGACCTTGAAGAACTGACATTCTTGCTGTGTCACATATGAAAAGAAATGTACAAAATGTTATGGGAAGAGCATGCACAGGCCAAGTCTCTAGGCTGGCTTAGCACATTTTAACATAATGCATAGGTGGGTGTCTGTTTGCTATGATCCACCCTTGAAGACAAAGGGTAACCCAGGTTCTTGTAAATACATCCTTTGGGGTGGATGAGAGTGAAACAACACAGAAGTTGTTTCAGTGTTTATAAAAATATCAGTGTTTATATCAGTGTTTCTAAATTAATAAATATATAAATTAATATATGCAGGTTTTATTTTAGAACAATTTGATTGCAATGAAAAGCAGGAATGAGACCTTTTTTGGGTTTTGTTGGTAAGCCTACGTGTGAATATGAATGACCTGATGTCTGGTGTGAATGTGACCTTCCCAGGGGGTGGGGTGTAAGGGAGGACATTTGGCGTGATTAAAAGCACTATCCTGTCTCCTCATTTTCTTCTTATCTGTCTCTAAGCGTGGCTTGTGTCACTCTCTCTGTCTTTATAAACATCAGAGGTTTTGCCACCACACACCCAAAATCTCACCTCCTTCCCCTTGGAGCAAACTTAAAATGTCTGGTTTTACAAATTTTAACTCTTCTGGAAAGAGAGTTCACCAGCATTTTACCTTGTGCTCTACTGGCCTTATTCATTGTGTTTATGTCAAGAAAGCTAACTTCTGTACTGCTCTTTGCTTCTTGTTGGACTTTTGTTGGCTGTTATAGCTCTCAGGAAAATGAAAGGTCACTGAAGACGTTCTGTGCTCTGTGCCAAAGTATACCAGAAGTTTAAATTCACTATTTAGTGAAACTCAGTGGAGGGTTTAACAGAGCAGCAAGCAGCAGAAGGATCTTCAGAGGCATACAAAAAGGCCAGGAAAGGGCTCCTGGGGCATTATCAAGTAGTACAGAAATAAGAGTATATGAGCCTGAACATTAGCAACATTCTTTAAAACCAGTTGAAGACTAGTAAAAGGGAAATGCATCATCCATAGGATGCCTGTCCCAGATGTATTGTCACATTAGGAGATAAAAATTATTCAAGTCTACTTTGTGTCCTCAGAAGCATTAGGGATTGGTGGAAATTTTGGCTAATTTTTTTGCTTTTCAGAAGCAGCTCACCACCAATCAATTACTTGATTCTCTTGTTGCAGCTACCTGCTACTACATAAAAATAGTATAGTAAAAATTTTTGTTGTCAATTAATTAAAATGTAGAAAGAAATCAAACATCCTCAAGATTGAATGATTTCCAATTGCTAGATGTTGGAGAAAACACTTCTTCTGTCTGATACAGCTAAATAAAGATTTCTTTTATTTTTGATGTGCAAGAATTACAGTAAAATTGAGCTATTTTGTTCTCTTTCCTCTAGGGCTTCCTAGCAGATAGAACAACCCAAACACTGTTGTAAAATAGTATTAAGAATAAATGAGATAGAATGAATAAACCCAGCATGATTTAGACGAAAACCTGTGGGAGGAAAGTAAAGATGCAGTGGAAGTGCTATGACCTTGAATTGGTAAAGGGGATGCCAGGTAACCCCTTTTATACTGCATCACTGCTCTGGTACAGAGAAGTCTGCCTGTGCAAGAGAAGTAGAGTCTGAAGAAAAATAAAGGAGAAGAGATGCATAAAGAATAGAGCCACGGAAATACACCAGCAAATGTATTTGATTAGTGATATTTCATTTTTTTTAACTGAAAGATTAATTTAAACTTTGATAAGGAAAGACATATACTATTTTTATGCATTTATATGTTAGGGTTTACCATGGAGACAGCAATATAATGCCTTTATTTCCCATGTTCTTTTAATACTGAGTTGCCCAGGCTGATTATGTGTCTTTAACTTTGGATAGAGATACCCTGCCTGGAGAAATCTCTGCCCTTGCCTTCTGCAGTACCCCTAATTTTACTAGCTAACTTTAAAAAGTTTGATTTATTTTTTTTTCTGCAGAAATAGGAAATTTATTAAGAAGATGCACTGTTCTTGATTTTAGAGTTCAAGCAACAAGGAATCTGTCAGATAGATACCTGAATAGGTTCCTTCATTGAAAAAACAAAACTCAGCAAAAAGTCATGCTCTGTTTCCTAGCTTTGATGGGATTAGGTTTAATGGTTGTCTAGCTTTAGTTTTTCATCTACGTGTAAAATTCTGCTTGTGTGGTGCTTGCACAAGATGATGGAAGCTCCTGCAAATGTAGACAATCACTAAATACACTAAATATTCCCTTCACATGGCAGGAAGTCTAGCTGTCTATTTACTCTTGCAAGAATATAAATATTTTTTCAGCTTTGTTTTAAACAGCTCTTCAACTGGGAAGCTGGGAAACAGAAAAATATAATTTGACACTACACTGTTCGTTTGGGTTTTTGTTTTTCTGGAGAAAAAACACCTTTCAAATTTTTTTAATGAGAACTGATATATCAAAAAAGGAATTTCAAAGATTTTTTAACTATTATATGTAACCAAATGTGTAATACATATATAGAATTATTTAATGAATCTTGAGCACTATGAGTATTATAATTAGTATGATGCTTAAAACATGTAAAGATGTGTGTGCCTTCAGGCTAATTTAGATGAAGAAAATGCTTATGATGATTAAAACTTGAGTTTCTGTGAATCTTATCTTTATTTGTGGTGTACTTTACAGTGAATGGAGCAAATTATTCGGTGCATCCTTTTTTTTTGTGATTTTTTTTTTTACATCACGGTAATTGCTGAACTATTTCAGATTGTAGAAAGCACAGCTGACTGAAAAAGCCCTAAAACTTTGCAAAATATTTCCACCATATTTTCATTTCTCTGTTTCCAAATGAACATTGTAATAGTACGTTGTAGAAATTTAACCAGGAAATTTTGATACTTGGGATGTAGAATCAAATGCAGGGATAAAAGGACAACTGTCACTCCTATGAAATTTGGGTCAGCTAATGTGTAATTGAAAAAAAAAGAAAAATATCACCAATACTGAGACACTGATTGCTTTCCCTAAAATTCAATTTGTTTCACTTTTCATTTGAAAATTTGAATATAATTTCATTAAAACTATCCTGCTTGGGAAAAAAATTAAAGCAGAGAAATCTTTCAAGCACCTTCATTTATGCTATAATGATACACTGGTTCAAGATGGCTGCTTTTATTGCAGCTTTCTTTTTATTGTTTTAATCCCTCATTGCTCTTGAAAGGATTGTAACATAAATCCTGTGAAGGTTGGCAGCAAATAGAAATCTGGAGTGCCAGATTTAGAGTTGTGTGTATGGACCACGCACTTCAGATTCATTTTGACTTTAAGAATTAGCAATGCTAAAAGTGATATTGTAGTCCTTAAAAGTTCAGGACAGGATAACATAAGAGCTAAGCTTCTAGATCCCTTAAACTTTAGAAGGTGAGAGCTGTTTAGAACCAGATTTGACTTCTAGATTTTTTTAGAGATGTCAAAAACTCAGGCTCAGATATAAAGGAGTCTTTGACCATGTTATGAAGGTTACCTTAGCCTGCTCATTCTTCTTTCACTCACTTGTTCTTTCATTTTTACACCCTTATTGTCTCTTGCTTTTTCCTACTCAGACTTACTTGCTTTAAATATTCCTGGATTCAAATAGAAGAGTGTGACTACAAAATATACAGATATTTTGCTAACATTTTGAAAGTGTGGAGGGGAATTATCTCTGTGCACCATCGTTATTGATGCATGAAGATATGAAATGGCTGCAAGAAATCAAGTTAATGAGAACTTAAGGAGCAAAACATAATGTCATATGTTTTACATAAAATAAATGTTGTAAAAATAATCCGGTATCTTTCTATAGGAATTAAATAGCTTGATGATGAAACACTGATCATAACAAACTGTTATTGGACATGTTTCTGCTAGTATTTGTGATGCATAATAATCTTGATTTGGAAAACTGGATGATACAGTATCACAGAGTCATATAGATGTTAATGGACTAAAAATGTGTTAAAAAATATTTTTTGGAATTTATTCTGGAAAAGATACACTCCATCTAACCCATGTCCTTTGGAATTGCACTAGGAACTAATTTAGGAACAGTTCAGATAATAAAAGTTTTTAAAATCTGAGGGTTTTCATTTTTGAATCACCTCATGCCATAGAAGTCTGCATTTTAAAATCTATCTTTTGAAGAGTTAGAGGGTTTTATCTTCAAAAAACTTTTTGAAGTCTGATCATCATCCATCTTCTGAAACAAATGTAGCATTTGCTTGATGCCATTGAATAATGGCTTCCTTTGAGCTTCCCAATGACAATATTTTTAATGATTTTGCTCCTGCTTTTTGTCCTCTATGGAAAATTTCAAAAGTGGGCTGCCTTCTCTATGAAAGTTTCAAAACTTTGAAGGGAAAGGTAATTTGAAGGTTGACTTAATAAAAAGTATGAAAGCACCTGTCAAAAGTATCCAAGATGAAGGAAACAGCTGCAACTTCAAAAGTGAAGCTAAAAAGCTTAAATATACATGAAGAGGAAAAAGGTTCCCTTAATCTGTCATAAAGCATCTTTTTTAGCAGGAAGCAATACGAAGAACAAGACTGAGAACTGAGCATTACCACAGAGTAAACTCATATTTCTGAATCACTGGAAGCCCGCTGCAACTGAACTGAAAAAACTTGTCTTTGGGCAGCCACGCTGTCCAATAGAGGAAGGTTAAAACAAGTGACAAGCAAACCAAAACACAACCACACATAAAGAAAAAACCAAACAAGTTATGCCAAAGACAAATTGTATTTTGGTCTAACTTTGTATTCTTACCTGTGAAAAATAAAACGCATCATGTATCCTGTTCATGAAGTAAGCTAATGTAGTTCAAGGTAAAATAAAGACAACAAATATGACCTGATTCTCTGAACATCCAATCAGAATGACTATCCACTATATTTCGTTATAAAAAGACTACTTAAAAATTGACCAGGAGTTAGAAGAAATGATAAATTAAAAAGGAAATGGAGAAAGAGAATTTGAAAAAAGTAGCAAAAACTGGCCTAACTGGAATAGCTCTCAATGGTTATGATGTTTTAAGTTTTTTCTGAAAGCTCTAAAAAAGTGCTGATATTAAATATGTAGTGAACACTTGTTCATGTAGTGAATTTATTACATGTCAATGGTAAATTTCAGGTAATACCCATATCATGAGTAATTCAGCTATTAATTCAAGTAAATTAATTTTTGAGGCAAAGCCCAGCCTGTTGTTCATGTCCAACTGGTTGTTTTGCAAACAACACAAACTTGTTTTTGTTTTCCTGTGATGTAAGGACATAACACTTGCAATGAACATCTTGGTCTACAGAGAAGATTCTGTTGAATCTTATTGTATCTTTGGTACCACTGTATCTCACTGGAGATTTTTTAAATAATTAATTAGAATAATTTATTTTTATAAAAGAAAACCTATTTTATACTTGGACTATAGTTTTCTTATTAACATCTTGCTCTCTTAATGGTTTTCTTCTGTAGCCTTCCAGCAATGTTACTTTCATTTTTAGTAGAGCCCTTAACATATACAGTGAGATTTAATGTATTAGGAATTCATGTAATGAATCTGTGATTGAATACCAAACTCTGAAGCAAATGGCAAATTGAGTTTTTTGTAACTGGCCTGAAACAAGTGGGTGAATGCTTTATTTATTAATACAGGTACAGGTTCTTGCTTTGCAGAGCCATTTATGGGCATTTTTTCTGCTCCTAGTAGGGCTGCAGATACCCATAATCCCACCAATTAGTGTACCATCAAGACCTTGGCGACTTTGCAAAACTAATTTTGTAAGGAGCTTCATGCTTAGAGTTCCCAAGAAAGAGTCCTCTTATAAACAGTTTCATGTACAGCTTAAATATAGCCAGGGAAAGAGAAAACCACAAGTACAAAACTGAAATAGCACTTTTGTAGGACCAAATGGGGAGATAATATATTCTGAAAATGTCTTTCAGTTTTATTGAGTATTCTCGGTTAATGGCTTGACAATGGAATAGGGTGGAATGGGGTGTAGCCTCATAAAATTAGCTGATGATTCTCTTGTGGCGTGAGCCGCACTTACTTTGAAGGTCAGTGTGAGAACATAGTAGAAGAAAACAAGTTTCTTAGTTATGTACCTGATTCCCTCATTCATATGTGTCCTACTCCAGATGGTTTGCTGTTCTTTGATGAGAGAAAAGACAAAGTCCTTATATTTCTTTAGCTTTTCTTACCATAATGGTAAGTAAAGTGCTCTCCAGCTCTCAAGTGTGTAGAAATATTTGTAATTTAGAATACATCAGATACTGGATGAGTAAGCTTTTAGAGACCTACATTTTTATTAGAATTATAAAATGTAATTAATGATCATTTTAGATACATACTTAGGTTTCTCCTTCATCCTTAATAATAAATGTTATAGTACTTCAGTTTAGTAAATCTATACCTGCTGACTTTTTTTTCTTCCCCTTCATCTTAGCTATGTTACCATAATGAATTGTTTTCTTTTAGATATTGTAAATTTGACTGCAGTGAAACAACCTCTACATCATAGTCACATCTTCAAGAGAAAACCTCCCCTAAAAATTAATGGGAGACAATGCTTCAGAGTAGGGAATGTAATCTGATATTTTAGGAAACCTTTTAGTATAAATCATTTGAATGTATATTCATGCACATCGTTGTGGCAAACTGAGGAAAGGGTGTAATCTGAAATAATTTTCTCTAGTTCATAAATTTTAATAGTGCTGAAACCAAGTGCCATAGAGAAGATGAAGAATCTAAGCAAAAGATGCAAGAAAAAGAGTAGTCAGGATGCACATATTAGGGAGACAGATAAATGAGGGGAAATTGATCACAGAGAATTATTATCCACATAAAATAAAAAGTGATTGGAACACTCTGCTCCATTTATCACGTGCTAAATCTGTAGGCAGGATTTTGCTAAAATTCTTGTACTTATTCTCTGATGAGAGGGTTTAAATTTAAATTCTCAGGTCAATAGTTTTGCAGCATTAAATTTGCCTTCAGCTAAATTAAACAAGCTATATTTTCAATTTCATTTAGAAGGTAAGGATGGAAAGTCTATAGATACAAATGGCAGGAATATATCTAGAGGCTCTAAGGACCAATTCAAATAGGTTAGCCCCAAAGTGGATTTTTTATTACATTACTCCCATGAGAACATGTAATAAACGCCACTTCTCTAGTATATGTTAGGAAAATGAATGACACAAAATTTCAATTTTTTGCATGTGAAGAACATGAGTGAATTATATCATTAGTCTACAAAGAAAGCAGATACCTGAAAGAGACAAGGGCCAGCAAAAAAACGCCTGGTTTGATCTCCTTGAAAAATATTCCTGTTATTAATGTTCTCGTTAAGAACAGCTGAATAATCTAGTGAAACACTAAGATATTATCTGAATGGGCTGGGCCAAACTGAAGAAGAAAGCAAAGAAATTTTTAAGTTAAGGCTTAATTATAAGGAATTAAGAGAGCAACTTACAATAATAGCCTCTCCTTACACTGTGGTGATCAGAGATGAAGATAAGACAAGGTCTTCTAATCAGGATTTGCCACCACTGTCAAGTCTTGGGTTTTTCCAGGAGCCTTTAGCCTTTGAGGGTATGCACGCCAAAGCATGTGACCAGGTGTAATATCTTTGACCTAATATCCAGAACATCCCTTGTGGACATTGACATTATGGACTTAGGCTTAAAAAAACCCCACAATCTGTAAATTTCTGAGAAAGTAATCAAAATTCTAAGCACCTTGTCCATCTGATTAATGTGTATGTATGATTAATGACTTTAACAATGAGAATCTACCATTCAAACTCCTTGAAACAATGCAATTTTTTCAGGATCCTGAGCAACAAAGCTTACATTACTTTCCCTACACAAAGACCTGTTGCTTATTACTCTGATGTTTGATCAAGATGACAGAGTTAGACTGTCTTAACAAAGAGATTTGGTAAATTGGACAGTATACCCAATGCACAAATGTTATTTAAATACTCTTGTTTTAATCAGTTGTAATTAAAATATGAATTTTAACAACAGAATAATTTATGAATTTAGGAAATAGTTAAGAATTTTCAGTTTTCTGAATGCAAACAAGGCAATACTATAAAGGGCTATTCTGGCTGTTTTATTATTATTGCTATTAATTTTTTTCTTTTTTGGCATTATGTAGTGAAATGCTACTTTCATGATACATGGGGCATATCATGATGGGGTTAGTGCAGTAAACTGCACTAACAATACTGCTTTTGACTAGACTAAAGCATAGTGCAGCAAAGATGTCTAGATGGCTGTTCGATGAAAGAGAGAGATTAGTGTCTGACATGCTGCTCCTGGTTCACAGGACTCTGAAAAGGGTACATAACATTTGAGGTGGTTTTTTTTCCCTCAGTATAATTTATTTAGTGGTTTTCAGAGCAAGCTGTGGAAATGAAAAAATGGACAGGCAGTGCAGCTTAAACCCTAAGCTGTCTAGAAAAGTATGAGCTCTTTAAGGGTTGTTTGTGGCTCTTTAGTTTAGAGGGAGAATGTCAATAATCAGAAGAGTAGCAGGCACAAGGAAAACGTTGTTGAGTGCTTCATAATAACAATTGCAATGAAACAGCCTTAACATAAGTCCCTGATGAGTTACAGAAGCTTAATAGTTACTCTAAATTATCTGCAAACACATAAACGGTTCTGAAGTTACTATATTTTAAATCTGGAAAACAAAGTCTCTTTGCAATTCCTAAGGGTTTTTTTTTTCTAAATATGGCACACCAGGGATTTGACTTTTTTTTTGGTCATCCTTCAAGTGTGAGACCTGCCTGAAGAGGCTAAATTATTACCTTGACTCAAAAAATCAATTAAGAAACCTTTCTTTTTGTCAGTAGCTATACTGTATACCACAGATTTAGAAAAACCTCTCAGGTTTTTATTTCCCTATTTCTAAACATAATTATAAACAATCTAATTAATTATGAAATGTTCCTGTCTTCAAGAGTTATGCTTTACTCTATTTAGTATTTCTGAAATTATCTTCTTCCTGAAATATTAGACTAAACAAACCCAAGCCAAAAACAAGCTGCAGACCTATGAATTGCTAAATGTCTGTATGAGGAATGGGGTGGAAAGTGGAACAAAATTATTCAGTTTTGCCTACATATATGTGCTTTGATCCCCATTCTAATTTGATGTCTACTAAATTTTACAGTATGCAAAGCACAAGAAAAGTTCTAATCCATTTGTAAAGATGAGTACATAATGTTTTAGTGCTGTATTGCAACAACAACTTTATAATGTATAAGCCTTAGCATCAGGGACATTGACAGTCTTGAGAAGGGGGCCTGTGCAAACCTCAACAAGGCCAAATTCGAGGTCCTGCACCTGGGTGCAAAACCCAAGTACAAATAGAGGCTGGGCAGAGAACAGTTTGAGAGGAGCCCTGAGGAGAAGGAAGTGTTGGCTGATGTGAAGCTCAACATGGCCCAGCCAGTGGTGTCCTGGCCTGCATCAAAAGCAGTGTGGCCAGCAGAGTGAGCGAGAGGATTCTGCCCCTCTGCTGTGCTCTGCTCTGCCCTGGTGAGATACCACCTGGAGTGTTGCACCGAGCTCTGGGGTCCCCAGCACAAAGTCATTGATCTATTGGAGTGAGTACAGAAGAGCCCAGCAAGGAGATCAGAGGGATGGAGTGCCTCTGCTATGAAAGCTGAGAGAGCTGGGGTTGTTCGGCTTGCAGAAGAGAAGACTTTTGGAACACCTTGTAGCAGCCTTCAGTTCCTGAAGGTAACCAACAAGAAAGGTGGAGAAGGACCCTTTACAAGGGCATGAAGTGATGGGAATGGCTTTAAGCTGAAAGAAGGTAGATTTTTATCAGATATCAAAAGGAAATTCTTTACTGTGGCAGTGGTGAAGTATTGGAACAGATTGCCCAGAGAAGTTGTCGATGTCCCATCTCTGGAAGTGTTCAAGGCCAGGTTGTATGGGGCTTTCAGCAACTTGTTCTAATAGAAGGTATCCTTTGTCTATGACAGGGGGGTTGGAACAAGGCAATTTTTAAAGTTCCTTGCCAACCAAAACCATTCAGTAATTCTATGAATCTCTGCTAACCTTTTAAGTTCCAGGGACTATATCAGACATGGGAGATAGTTTTCAATTCCCACTGATGTCAGTTAATTTTCTACAAGTCTGCCTTGAAATCACTCTTCAACAAGAAATAACTTGATAGTATTTCCTCTAATTGACACGGGTTGTGAAAATGTAGAGTTGTAATTTTCTTTCCAGAAATCCTCACTGTTATTTTAAATAGCATGATATTCATTCTATAGTTAGTTTAAGAAGTCCTGTGCTTTCTAAGTGTAAAGAAATTCAGAGGTAATTCAGCAGGCGAGGAAATGCACTCTTCTAACAAATTTAGAAAATATGTTTAGATAATATTACATAACAGAATGACAATAAGGATGGTCCAGAAGAAACCTACTGGCCCACTGGAGAGAAGGTTAAAGTACAGAAATATATTGCATTACATAAAGCAAGGGAAAGAGAACAATCAACCGGAAAGAAATTATTTACTGACTCTGGCATTTTCAGAGTTCTGAATTCTCATATTTGTTAGCCATTTATTCATTCACTATAAATTCTTCATCTTTTGCATAATGCACACTCTGTTTTGATTTCAGCTAGAATGTAGATCCTTTGGATTCAGTGATATCTGCATTTATATACACCCAAATTACCTATAAAAATAATGGTGCAAAAACTGGATGTATACGTATATTTTAACTACAGTGCTCTTAAATTCAAAGAAACTGCTCATATGAGAAAAGCTAGACATGCAAATAATATAGCCAAAAATAATTGAAGTGCATTCTGGTTTTTTTCTCTCTAATGCTGCATTTATAAAGGTAAAAAGGCTCATACCTTTAGGGAGAAAACCCTTTTATCTGTAGCTGGGCTCAAGCTGTTTAAATTCTTATCCAGTAGGTGTTTCCACTGGCTTATTTAGGTTTTCTTATATTTGCAATAAGCATGCATTTACTCTTTGGAAACTTTATAGAAAAGGGTTCTAATCTATAAATTACCTCTTCATATGGTTAATCTGACCCCTACAGATATCTCTGCTTTGTATTAGCCTTTGAATTGTTCTTATATTAAATTACAGATAAATTATGTATAATAGGCAGTTTGTGAGGATAAGTGAGATATTTCAATTGAAATGTTCTCTTTTGTTGTAAGATTCTTAAGCTGAGCAGTATTTACAGGTGGTTGAGCATTTGTATGGATTATTTTGGACTGATTAAAGTGATGTCATAAAGTACAACAGAGTGTTTTACTTAATGGAATTTTATTTGTGAATTTTGTTGCTGTTCATTTGAACCAACACTTGAACAGCCAGATTTATGATAACATTGAAGTCTATTAATGTGTATGGTTTTGATTTTATTTTGTCTTTTTTCATATACAAGACAGCTCTTGAACTACTAAGCCCATATGTGATTTACGAAGAGATTGGAAACTTAGTAAATAAAAAAATGAGAAGATATCAGTTTTATTGAAAGAAGAGTTCTTAGAAGTGTCTTACTTGCAACTCCTTCCATCTGTCAATATTTCTGTTTCTTTAGGCATGTGTTTATTAACAAAATAAGTAAGTTTCTTTTGGGGAAAATACCCCTGAACCTTTGAAATAAAAAAAATACAGTTTTTAAAAAATTTTACAGAAAACATGAACATATTTTATTATGATTTGGATAACAGCCTTCTTTTCTTCACATAAAAGAAAATATTTTGATGGAATGAGATCCAAATAAGGAGCCCATAAAACATTTCTGATAAATTAAATAATGTGATAGTTGTGTTATCATTATTTCACTTTCATTGCATACTCCGTATTTTCAAAGGGTCTTTCAGACTAGTTAGCATTCTTCTCATGAGACAGAACATTAACTAGAGAGGCAAAGGTTTATGGGAGGAGTATTTGTACCTTGGCCACACTTGGGTGTTCAGGACACTAGCCTCATTATGTGTAAAGACCTCATAAAGGCCTATAAGAGCGTGGAAGACAGACAAACACTTCTTTGGGTTCCTGAACGTCAGTGAATTCCATTAGTGTAACCTATTCTTTCAGTCCTTGGCACATACAGCTTGGGAAGAGCTACTGTTGTTGAAGGCAGAACTCCTTTAAAATGGACGCCTACTTCTAATGTCTCATTATGAAGGATGAGTTGTGCATGCATTTCTATCACATCTCCCATCACTCCTAAAAATCCTTCTCATAGTATGTCTCTCAGAAGCCAGAATGATTCCTCTGAGTGATAAATTGTCTCTTAACAGAGCAGTGAGTATTTTCAATGCAAAACTATGCAACACATCAAAAGTAAGGGTTTGGGGACAGTCTTTAGTAAGCAGAATTTAATAACAAATTAAATCAAGTGCTGTGCTTATTATGTTACTCATTTGCATATATAATTCAGTAAGCCTCCTTCACTCTTAGTGTACTAGAGCTCAAGAATTTTCATCTTCCTCCAGTGACATACAGCACAAGGGTTTATTATTGGCTTACTCCAGTCAACTCCCTTTCAAACCCACCACTTACACCATCATGTATTCCAGCTATGGCATGTTTTGCAAAGAAAGGAAATGAATGACTTGGAAAATATTTAATAGATGGGAAAAAATACTACGGTTTAAGGGAAGAGTTAGATTTTTTATTTTAGTCTGTTTATTTGCAAACATCAATTTTTGAAACACCACACAGGTTGACTGATGAAAAAAAATTAATTTCAGATGCTATTCTGATGGCTTTGCCCACCAAACCAAGCCTTAGGACTCTTAATCTCATATTCAACAAGGCTTAAAGACCCTAAATAATATTTATGAGTTTCTGTAATCTTTGTTGCCACAATGATTTGTTGTAGATTGGATTTACTCACCAGATTTTTGGAATGTATGTTGATATATGGTTTTATCTAACTCCAGGAGGCAGTAAGAGTCCTCACCCAGGAAAAAGGAAATTTAACTACCGTTCTGTCTTCTGTTAAAAAACAGACTATATCTTCAAAGTGATTTTACTGACCTGTAGGATCATTCTACTTCAATGACTATGGATATATTTTATATGTAAAGGACTATTTTTTAAACAGAAAGCTCTGTCTGTGAAGCTCAGTTGAAGGTATTTATCATGATCAGTGAATAGACTTTTCTATTGCACATGTGATAGGAAGAGCCTAGAACACTTTACATTGATCATGTATTTATCTTCATTTTCATTCTGCATACTAGTCCATCTCCTGAAGAGTGGATAGTAGAGATGCTTCTCTCATCATCCTTGATTTCAGTTTTCTCTTTGGCATAGTCTTGGGTGATTATCTTAACTAATGGTTGATAACAATTTATCACTAAGAAGAGAACTGGTACATTATTGGATGAGGCAGAGGTTGTTTCTTCTACAAAAATCTGTGTGTTTTTCATTCTGCACAGAATTTCCAAGTGTATCTGTACTTGTTTAGATTTTTCATGTCATATGAAATGTTTCTTGCTGACAAAAATCAGTAAGGGAAGAAATATTTCCACCAGGATAAGCCACATATAATTTGATTTATGTCATCATTCTGTGTTTGGTTGCATGGAGTTTTTTTTGTTTGTTTGCCCTTTGTGTGTGTTTTTGTTTTGGTTTAGTGTGGTTTCAGAAGGTAGACTGAAAAGCATCTGAATTTTGACTATCTAGTATTCTTCTCATGTAAGACTACAGATGGAGAGGAAGTTTTTGTGCACAGGAATACCTCTCCAAAAGACTTTTTTGAGGCTTGTTAGAAAGTTCACATAAACTAGACGTAGCTCTAAGGAGATGGATTGGTGAGCAGAGTGAAGGTTAGGAGACACACACGATGAACACAATTTGTCTCATGGTTGTCCTTATCATAGATGCATACAACAAAATGTATTCACTGAGCATAATAAAACGCAGTCACCTTTGCAACATTCCTTATGCAACAGCTGTTTAATTGTGCACAACAACATAGCAGTAATGCACAGCCACTTTAGTGGCAAAATATTCCCTTCACTATTAGACAATTACGCAGAGAGTTAATAATGAGGGGCACAATGCAATTAGGAACCTTCTATTTGAGTGCATGAAGCACAGAGCATCCAACTGAAAATATGCATTGGGACATATAATGACCGTAATAGCCAGGACACCAATTTGTCTGAAAGAGCAGCCCTTAATGTGGTTTTCTTAAGTAGTGCGATGAACTCTCAAAAAGGGTGAAATTCAGAGCACAAACACCCACACATTTAAAAAATGGGCAAAGTGTTACATTGTGGAAATGTAGACCTTTCCCATACTTTTGTATGTATGTAATTTGGAAAAAAACCCCATTTTTAAACATGCATTTTTATGTGACATTTTAGTTATATAAAAAGAAGTAGAATCTCAAAGTCCCAGTGTAAAGCAGCTAAAAAAGATCAAAGTATTTGAGGTTATGCAACAGGGAGGTTTGCAAAATTAAGGAGCAGTTTGAACTTTGACAGCTTAATTTTTCAAATCAGCCTAAACTTCAAAGGATTTATCTTCTTTTAGAAATATATTTGAGGAAAAAAAAAAAGGCACAGCCTGACATCTACTTATTGTCCCCATATTGGAAATTCCTTTTCTTTGACATGCCTTGTCTCTGAGGCTTGGATTTACAAGCAACTAGACACTGCTACACAGCAATTTTCAAACCCATAAAACTTCCTTTGAGGGGAAACGAATATGTTAGCCTAAGGTTTGTGCTTTCAAATGGACTTTCATCCTCAGCTGTTTCTTTTCATTATTTGAGGGTTAGTGCTTGACCTTGCTTTTCTGCAATGGGAATTAGGACTAAAATGATACAAATTGTTCAGGAGGCAATTGTCCAATTCATCGTTAAGAATGCAATTATAAAATAAAACTGCTGTCTAAGAGTGTAAAATAAGGAGGTGTTATCAATGTTAAAAGTCAGTGAGGATAGAAATTGCTTTGCATTTGTATCACTGTAACAAACCAGGCATCTGGGAAAAAAGGACTCATATATGTCCAGAGAGCATCCTGTAAGCCCGAAATCTAGAGGGCAAAAAGCTACCTTTGGGAAATGTTAAATAAAGGCTTCAAGCAGGCAGAAGGGACTTGATAAAGCTGAAATTGAAGTTATTATTTACATTTACTTGCAAAAAAGTAAACTGAAATGTTCTACGTATAGTGTTACCAGCTTTTAGGGGCTGGTGTCACCTCTTTACTCAGATGCCACTTCATCTTGACTTTCACATTTTTAGCATTCTGAAAGCATTATCTTTTGATGGGTTTGGGGTTTTTTTTTAAACTTGACTAGAAGTAAGTAACAAAAAAAGTTCTGATTAAGCTTTCAAAAGGAGAAGTAATTGAAAGACTGGAGATTTCTGGCTGTGGAAAAGTTGGTAATCACTTAGGTTTAGTGCCAAAAGCAAAATTGTGTATTTATGTGGTGTCAGTACACATTTATTTTTATTTGTTACTCTCTGTAATATCTCAACTTGAATTTTTGAGTTTAGTGCTAATAAGAAGCTAAAAACCTTACGTAATTCTGATGGCATCTACAAAAGTTAGAATCTGGCACTTAGTCTAGTTGACTGGCCACGGTCTAGTTGACGTTGGTTGGTTGTATTAGGTCATAGCTTGGACTTGATCTCAAAAGTTTTTTCCAGCCTAATTGATTCTGTGATCTGTGACAGTAGAGGGCAGAGGTGAGACCTGGTTCTTAAGAATGAGAGAAAGGGATATTTGTGACTCTGACTGCACCCTTATAATAAATATTGGAGAGTAACAGCAAAGCTGTAGAGTGAAGCCGTTGGTTTTGAGGATCCAAAATTCACAGTGCCTGTTGGGCCCGTTGTTTTTACCAGGAGTTGAAGCAAAATAAATTAATTTCTGTAGTGTATATCCAGTTTACTTTCCTCTGAAAGGAAACCTGTTTATATGTCTCAGTTTCATAATATGAACCAGAGAGATGGAATAGGAAAATTCAGGATTCAAGAAAAAATGTTCAAATTTGAACTGGAAATTGTGTATCTCTTTCACAAATTGTGTCTCTCTTTAGTTGAATGTTCTTCCTTGAATTTGTAATGTAGGCATTTCGGGGTTTTAAAATTCAGATTAGTTTCAGTTTAAATATCCTTTTGCATGTACAGTCTATTAAGATGGACTCCTGCAGTGCATCTTCCAGTTTCTTTTTATCCATAAGGAGTCACAAATCAATGGAAATCAAGTCAGAGGTGTTTGCAAAATAAGATTCAAAAGTGCAGCCCACCTAGAACACTGATGGAGTAGTCTCTCTTATATGCATAACTCTGCTGAGGAAACCCAAATATAATTCCTGTCTGTAAACAAATTTCAAGTCTATATTGTATAAATAAAACTAAGTGCATTAAAAGAATTACTTAAGTCTTGCACATATGGTTCTTGGCATTTATTTCCTACACATGTTGCTGTATTTCCTAAAATATCACATTTGAAATATTGGCTAATAGTCTTATCCTGATTGTAAAATGATAACAATTACAATATACTTAATATAATTACTTTATCAGATAAAATCAAGGAAGAACTGGGTATGCTGGTTTAAACCTGAGAGGAATGTTGGAAAAATAAGAATGTTTTTAAGGGTTTCTGCTCTCAGCAGAAGCTTTATTTCAGTGCATTTCTCTTTTCATTGTGTGAGCAATTTTTATGGCTTTCATATTCCATGGTGAAAGCACCAGGGCTGAAAACCAGAACTGACTTTTTTAATCTCTATAAATTTTCAATTCTGTAATATTGTCATGCATGATTTAGCAATTTATAAATTCCAATTTGCATTAAGAAGTAGATTTCTTATACCAATATAGAAGTAGGATTTCAGTAAGATTGTGCAGAATTATTATATGCTTGCACTAACTCAACTGCAAAACATATATACATATATATATGTGCATATGTATATATATATAAATTTTCCTTTATTAAGCTCTAATTTTTTTTCTATTTTATTCTTGCTTTCATCAGGAAACAATAGTTTCTTACTTATTTTTAATTCCTTATGAAGAAAATAGGTTTCCCTTGTACATTTAGATATCAAATGTGCTTTTCACCTGGTAAATTGATTGCATGGATGTATTTTTAGCTTTCATTTGAAGCATCTCTCATCTAAGAAAAATGATTGCAATGTTTTTCAGGTGATTAGCCTGGACTTACTTGCTTTTCATCTCAGCTCTCAGTTAACATGTGGGCCCTGAACATAAATGTTCTCTAGCTGATTTCCAGACATTAGATGGAAATTCTGTTCATCCCTAGTAAATTTTCACATCAGCTTTGCCTGAGGACTTTGATACAGCAGTACTAAAGATAGATTTCCAAATAAAGCATCATTATAATGATGAAAGGTTCTTGTATCTGATTTCTATTATATACTTAGCCTTTATTCAGTTTCTACTGTTCATTAATAAACTTAGATTGATTAAAAGTATTTCTCAGATAAGAAACTAAACACAAAAATTTTAATCCAGAATATAATGTATTGATGATAATCAATGTGATTTCTTTCTAACACAGAGTACCCATATTGAAAAGACAGATTACACAAAAATCTGAACTCTTTGCTTTTGACTGTCAACAGAAAGAGGCTTGATAATTTTTGTTGTGCTGTTTAACATTTCAATTTTATATTAAACATGAACATTCTAGATACAAGCCTTAAGGTAATACTAAAATAGAATACATTCTGATTTACATTTCCCTAAAATCTTATTGCAGATGGCTTTTTTGTCATCCTTTCTCATTATTCTTATCACTTTCTAAGACTGAAATTCTCTCTCAAAAATCTTGAGGATTTTGCTGTAGACATTTTCCCTTCATGAAAATATTCCAGAATTTTTAGTCATCTTTTTAGATAAGAACTGGCAGAAGAAAGTCCAGCTTAATTTAGGAAAATGTTTATTTGAGGCTTGAAATAGTCTAATAAAAGAGAGAAAAAGAAACTTTTGTTTTGTTTTGTTTTGGTTTGGTTTGTTTGTTTTTTTTTATGCTGATATAGCTCTGTGGTAAATATTTGAATGCTAGTTATTGTGTTTGTCTAGAGAAAAAAAAAAAGAATGTGTAGACAAAATGTCTCATTGTCTCTGATATAATTTTTACTTTATTTTCCTTTCTTCATTTTTTTAGGGCCCTTCTTTGCAATCATTTTGTTTCTCTCAACTGGTGCTGCTCTTATTTAAAGATAATAAAATCTATTTCTAAGAGGTATTGCAGAACACATTTTGTGAAAAACTTGATTTGGTTTTGAAAGATGCAGCTTTCTGTTGGAGATTCCACTCTTGGCTAGAATTTTTCTTGGAAAAATTGTGCCATGCCTTGTGTATAAAATCTCAGAATTTGTCTGCAGTCTGTCCTAGCAAGTCCTAGGGCTAGGATGTGATTATAAACTTGCATGAACTTTTGGACTGCACTGTAGGGTGATAAAATACTGGAAGGGAAGAGTTAAGAAGAACAGTAATGATTCAGCCTGTTATTCTGTGACAAATATTTTAAGACCCCTCTCTTAATCATTTCTGAAATTGCCTACTGATGGAATTACTCAGAAGGAGTAGCAGTGAAATTCTAACCTACTTGTATATCAGTCAAGCTATTTAAACATGGCAAGATTTTCTTCTCTTTGATTAGCTTATTTGATGCCTCAATCAGTGGTTTTCCTATGGAAGAAAATAGAAAAAGTGAATGTAGATTAAAAAAGTCCAGAAAGGAAAAAGAGGTCATCCACCATAAAAAAGATCCCCGCTGATTAGTTGGCATTAAAGTATTTGAAAGTAAACAAGTCAGAATGTTTAGAATATTTTATAATAAATGCTTCTTTTTAAAGCAGAAATTTCCATAGAAAATAGAATCTCACCTAATTATGAACAACTTATCTAAGTGCTCACAGTGAGACATACCCCTTCTTAGTCCCTCTGTATGTGACACTGCTGATCATGCCAATGTGTACATCAGTCCTGCCCTGTGACACTGCCTGGAACTTCACCAATCAGCATGATACTGCCAGTCAACCTGATAGTGTTATTTAGTATACAAAAAGCTCATTAAAACATTAAAATTGACCATTGCTCATTAAAAAATTGGTACCATTAGCAGCCATCTTATGTCTCTTTTGACTATAATTTGAAATCTAATGATGATGAGAGATGATAGATTTACAGCTTTGTGTTGCAGCTTCTTGAATAACCAAAATAAAATCTTTTAAATTCTGGTCTTTATATATGCTGATCACAAAAATTATACATCGTTATTTGCATTTCTCATCAAGATAGCAGAAAAAATAATTTTCTCTCAGCATGAATTTTATACAATGAATATGAAATAGTCTATTTTTTGTATAAGTGAGTTAGATCAGTCTACCTTATATGCAATCATTTTTGTTTAAATTCAGACTCAGATTGCATCTTCAAGGTTAGGTCTTGTTCAAATGTTCTTTACATTTTTCTGGAATGGATAAAAAAAGCTGAAAAATGGCTATACATGGTCCTAAAGAAATGCAAATAAAACACACTAATGGTCTCAGTTCAGAGTGACCATTATGAGATATTACAGTTTAGTCATTCAAATTTTGTTAATTGCTTCAGACAGATGTGCTGTTGTGTTGAAAAAATACTATTTTCTTCCTAACAAGGAAGAACATTATTGCTGGCACAAAAAAATAATTCTGTTTCCATCTATGTCATACGAAGGACAAAACATAAAAGTATAAAGGGGTTACATGATGATCCGTTTCCAACATTCCCTCAAGCAAACATACTTTTCCATGTACAGCATCTTACTCTGACATTGAAGATGCCTGTAGACAAGGAAAATTACCTGTGAACACTGAGTAGTAAATAAATTCCTATTTCTTCTGGCAGAAGATGTTAAAAATAATGTTATATTTCTGCATATTTGCATTTAAAGCTCATTATCTAATCAAAGAGAAACAGCCACATGGACATTAACTTTGTCAGAGTTGCTATTCTGAGGCTAAGTGTTTTTCAGATCATAATTTTATTGCAAGAAAAATTCATCCACACTTTTGCTGTCATTAGAGGGTTGTGCATATTTTAATTTTTTAGGGTGAATGGATTTCATGTAATGCATAAAAAGAGAATATCAGAGACATGCAGTCATTCTGGTCTTCCTTTCAAATACACACTGTACTTACACATTAGCCTTAGTTTTACATTTATGTTTGGTCATTTTTCACTAAGCTATGGATATTAAATACAGATGAAATGATAAAGCAATTGTATTTTTGCAGCCTAAGAATTGTACATATCCATTCAGTTAATGAATAATTTAATTTCCTTAACTGACGAGCATTTGAATATCTTCTGCAACATTAGCAAAACATAAAATTGTAATATTGTCCTTTTCTTATGAAATGATTTCTCATTTTTACAATATTGCATTGTATCAATCTTTAAACTATTCCCAGACATTTTTCATGATGAACTGGAAGACTTGACCTCTAGAGGATGTAGAATTCTAGGCTTCTAGCCAATTTAAAGTACTTTTCCAATATACTAATATACTTCCTTAATACTTTTGAGTTTCTCATACATTCGGTGGGAAATGGGAAATCAGAATGGACTTCAGGCCTGAAACTGATTGACTAAAGAATTTCCAGCAGCAAAGTGCCTTATTTTTCTTCCATAACACGGGTTCAGTAATAACCTTGCTCTAATTTTATTAAAAAGCTTAAAGGAGCTTAAGGTTCTTTTTGCATGGCATAACTCTCTCCTCAGAATTTGCACATGAGCTTTGGAAAAATTTCTACTGCCAGGAGGCTGAAGTAATGTATAGTTGCCAGTTCCTATATATTTTCCATCATAGAGGGAAAAGTAAATAACAGAGAAGCTCCAAGATACTATTTCTGTGATGAAACCTTTATAGTTGTTTTAGGTGTGTTTTGAAACAACTTTAAAAATTATTTGAATATACTTTGTTTTTTATCTCTAACGTTTTGAGAGGAGAGAATTTTCCCAATATTGTACGGCTATTATCTAAAAACATGGGGAAATTTTTGTGTAGTTTTACATCAGTGATACTATTTCATTTCCCGAATAAGACTACTATTTTCCTTTAACCAAATCCATCTTTGTCTTTAATTGAGATTATGGAATCATGTAGGCTTTCAAGAGAGTGATTGCTTAGTTTGAAATATATGTTTTAATAAAGGGACTACCAGCCCATAATTAGTAAAAAATATGTATATTAAAAAATTTACTTAATGAAATTATTCCACTGCCTTCCTGTTTTGGGTTTGTGCTACAAAGTTATGGTAGTGGGGAAGGGTCTACAGGTGGCTTCTGTGAGAAGCTGCCAGAAACTTCCATGTCCAACACAGCCAATGCCAAGCAGCTCCAAGATGGACAAACCACTGGCCAAGGCTAAACTCATCAGTAACAGTGGTAGTGCTTCTGGGATGATGTATTTAAGAAGGGGAAAAACATGTTGTGTAAGAGTAAAAGCCTCGGGAGAATACAGAGAGGAGTGAGATTTTGTGGGAGAAACAGGTCTGCAGAAACACCAGGGTCAGTGAAGGAGGAGGGGCAGGGGGGCTACAGGAGCCAGAGCAGAGCTTCCCCTGCAGCCCATGGGGCAGCCCGTGGAGAAGCAGCTGTGCCCCTGCAGCTCACAGAAATACACAGAGGAGCAAAGATCCACCTACAGCCGGTGGAGGATCCCCTTAGGAGCAGGTAGATGTTTGATGGAGTCTATAACCCCATGGGAAGCCTGCCCTGGAACAGGATTCTGGCAGGACCTGCGGCTCTGTGGAGAGAAGACCCTGCGCTTGAGCAGGATCCTGGCAGGACTTGTCACCCCATGGAAGGGGCCCACTCTGCTTTGTTAACTGCATCCCATGGAAAGGACTCACATGGGAGAAACTCATGGAGGGCTCTCTTCTGTAGGAGGAGCCCCATGCTGGAGCAGGGCAATAATTGGACATTGCCCGTGCCTTGTAAGTGTCCCTCTGGAATCAGTTTCCAGAACCTAGGCAGTGACATCAAGACACTATAATACAAACAAACAAACATGTACATGTCAAGGAGAAGTCTTCAGCATTCTGGACTGGAATCATTTGTGAATACAGGGGCATTTGAGAATGGGCAAAACACAGGATCTATATATTTTACCTCTTAACTACACACTAGTGAGTTAACTTGCCCCTTCTGGCACCCCATGCAATATGCAATTATCATTAATTGAAGAGCTGTCAAATGAAAACTGTGTCCTGAAGAGAAGAAGACAGGTGTGTTTCTTGGTCGAAAGATTTCATACATTTAATAAGACCCAGTGGAAAAATTATTGCAAATGGAGGAAGAAAAACATCTGAAGGAGCAAGCAGTTGGAACAATTGGAAGTCCTGGGGTTTGCTTTCAACTAATGCTCATTTACAGCATGAATCTGGCTTCTGACTGTTATTAGAAAAATGAATTTTGTTTTAATTTTTTTTTCTCAAAACTACTTCTAGGGCTTTTTTTTTCTTCATAAATCATATTAGATTCTTCCAATCATGTGAAGTACCTAAATAGAAGAAGAGATAGGTGGACAGGTGATCTGTTAAGTTAAGAGGAATTTGTTTTTCTGGCTTTCAGAACCTTGTAAGCAATATGCAGTCAATCCATGCATCCAATCGTGGATTCATTCATTTTTCAAGGTCAAATAAAGAGTAAATCTAAAAAGAGTGCTTGATGAAATGAATCAAGATCCCCAAGAATTCATCTCCCTCTAGAGAGATGCTTGAGAAAAATAGCATCTGCAGTAACTGGATTTTCAGGCAATAAAGACAAAAGGGACAGCTAGCATTGTCTGATATTACATAATGCTGTCAGAGCATTTCAATCCATAATTTGTTTTTTGACTTACACCTTAAAAAGGCCTTCAGACGTGATCAAAATTCTGATTTCATCATTAACACTTGATTGACATTCTCAAGTGTTTTATTAGCAAAAACTAATAGTAAAATGAAAAAAAAGTGAGCTAAGCTTAGATCCAATAAAGTCTGATGCCCAGGAGCTAAGTATTACAATAAATAAGTTTTGGAGTTTTTTTTTCTTTTTTTTTCTATGCAGGGTACCTCAGCTTCTTAAGTAGTTTGGCTGAGAATGAAATTTGCTCAGAATGTTGAGCTGAGCAGTGCAAAACCATTCAAAAGAAAATGTGAACAGGCTTATATCCTGAGATTCATCCTTCTCTAAAGTTTAGATGCTTAAAGGATTTGAGAAAATACTTTCATCCATTTGAGATCCTGACCTGAATGCAGTAAGTTACAGCATTTGAAAAAGTGAGCAAACATCACTGCACCCAAAGGGGGTGAAAAAATGGAACTCTGAGGCAGGAAATAGAATATTTTAATTTTTTTCTTTGTCTTGAAGAAGTTTGTATTTTGTACTGGTTATGATTTAGATAGAGTTAATTTTCTTCTTAATAGGTCATATGGGGCTGTGTTTTGTGTTTGTGCTGAAAATAGTGCTGATAACACAGGAATGTTTTCATTATTGCTGAGCAGTTCTTACACAGTCATGGTCTTTTCTGCTCCTCATCACCCCTGACCAGCAAGGAGGCTGGGAGAGGACACAGCCAGGACAGCTGACCCCAGCTGACCACAAGGACGCTCCATACCACAGGGTGTCATGCTCAGCTGCAGGAAGAAGGAAGGGACAACTTTTGGGGTGATGGCATTTGTCTTCCTAAGTCACTGCTACATGTGACAGACCCCTGCTGTCTTGGAGGCGGCCAATCACCTTCCTGACAATGGGAAGTTGTCACTCTCATATTTTCTGAAAAATCCTCTTTGTCCAGGATTTTCTCCTGGGAAGCCGAGAAGCCTCAGCCTCTCCTGTGTTTGCTGCTCTGGAATGTGGTCTGGAGATATCTAAAGATATTCTAAAGATGTCTTCTGATATCCTACTTAATTCTTCCTTCATATAGTAATTAGAAGGCACTAGACTTCATTCAGATTTACATTATATTCAGAGAGATGAAGAGAAGTGTATAAATTCATACAGCATAAATTTCATAACTCCAAAAATAGGTTTGTGGTAGATTCAGTGATTTCAAACTCCGTCCAGCAATTCTTCATCATAATCAACATGACTGTTGGCTTCCTTTTAATTGCAGGGTACTAGAACTTTGAGACTTCTCCTCTGTTAACAATCCTTCACTTCTGTAATGAAAAAATGATCTTTGCCTCAAACAGCATAACAGAGTCACCTAAATATAGTGCAAGAACTGTTGGAGAGCGATGCAGAGAAACCCTGGGACCACACTGGTCAGCACAGTCTTCAGTATCATCCTGGGGTAACCACAGCTGTAGAATATGATCACTTTTTTAAAGCACTGCTTCAAGGAGAGGAACAATGAAAGGAGAAACCAAAACATTTTAAACTGGCATATCTTGGCTAAAGCACATAGTAGGATGAAAACAGAAATCTGGTCATAAATTCTATGGTATGGTAAAATTCACTGTGTATGAAATGCTTGTGTTTTCTTACAGTTTTTTATTATCATGTAACAAAATGAAGCCCTTTCTGTGGCATTCCAGTACAGTAAAATTAAAGTAATACAAAGTAATATTACACTAGATTTGCTTTCAAGTATTATCTAAGTTTTGTTTGTTTGTTTGTTTGTTTGGTTGGTTGTGTTTTTTCAATAATTTCTTAATACAAAAATAAATTTCAGGTAGTTCAATTATAGCAAAATGGAAATTTTCTAGGTTGTGGTTTTAATGTCATAAACCCTAAAACTTCCGTGGATGAATGAAATAGTATAGTGTGGGATATCTTGGACATGTAACTTCTAGGAGAATTAGTTGTTTCTTTGACATAAATGGCAAATAAGAATATGACTCTTGCTATATTATCCAGTTAAGATGCTTGCAAGTGTAAACAGGTATAGGAAAATTTATAAAAGAAGCATTTAGTTATGCAGGAAAGTTTAATGATTAGAAATGTTTTGAGTGTCTGAAGCATCAGAATAAATATATTTCAGAACTAAGCATCCAAGCTTCACTGAACTTTTGCTCCACAATTTAAGTTCTTTTAGGTCTGTGCATATGAGAAATGTCCGTGGGAACTGAAAGGTTTCCTTTCATCCCATAAATCTTGGTAAAATTATAGCCTGTGTCTACACATGTGATTGTTGATTTAGTTGATCAGCAGGGCTGATGGCTGGCCCATCTTTCACATGATTGCTGTTCAAAGCTGGGTATGAGACAGCAGAAAGGGGATTTAAAGGTTCATTTCTGACTCTGTTGTGACATGAATGATTTATAACCATGAATATTTCAATGATTCAGTTTCTGGTGAAGCCACCTAAATAAACAGTTGCATTGGCACAGTAAGAAGAGATTGACTGAAGGCAAGAAAAGAAATGGGAGTGAGTATTTGGGAGTGGTTGCCAAACCAGCTTTTTCTTAGAACAGGAAGTTCATGTAGCAGCTTGAGTTTTTCAGTACTCACAAGACTCAATAAAGTTTTTCTTTTGCACATATGAAAGAAAATAGCCTGGAAATGAGAAGACTCCAGGATGACCTAATTTCAGCCTTTTAGTACCTGAAGGAAGCCTACAAGAGGACTGGAGAGCCATTTTTTACAAGAGCATGTAGTGACAGGACAAGAGGGAATGGCTTCAAACTGAGAATAAGTTTAGATTACATATGAGGAAGAAATTCTTTACTGTGAGGGTGGTGAGGTACTGGAACAGGTTACCCAGACAAGCTGTGGGTGCCCCATTCCTGGAAGTGCTCATGGATAGGTTGGATGGAGCTCTGAATAATCTGGTCAAGAGGAAAATGTTCCCACCCATGGCAGAAGGATTGGATCAAGATGATTTTAAATTCCATTCCAACCCAGGCTGTTCTATGATTCTATGTCTGCTATGAAACATAGGCCTTACAGCTAGAATTTAGACCTTGGACTTCAAAGTAAATTACTAGCATGTGAATTAATATGAGTACTTGGCAATGAAAATAAAATACATTTAATCTTAAAGAAAAATCTGCATATTTCAATGGAGTCTAGAAATCCATTCTAGATGGGCTTTTTTGAATTTCTTTTTTTCTTTTTGTAGACATTTTTGTCCCAGGTGGTCCAAGCTCTACCCATTGTAAAATCTACATCAAACTTCAATTTTTATAATAAAATACAGCCAAACAAACCAATAAAAACAGAAAACCAACCAACCAAAAAACCCAAAGAAACCCCACAACCCACTGTGTAATCTTTGTTTCTTTTTTTTTTGTCTCTATTATTTTTCAGAATTGAGAGCAGCTCTAATCCAATCGCTGCACTACCAGCAAGCATCTTAAGCCACATATTTCTGTTTGATATTTCTATCAGCTTTATTACTGGGGACCCTTTAGAACTGAATAGACTTTGACTCATTTGGTGCTGTATAACATCAATAAGAACATGTTCACCATTAGTCTGAAAGAAATTGTTAGAGAATGAGTTCTCAGATCAAGGTGAGCAAGATATCATTTTTCACAAGTCAATTGAAATTTCCTTTGAAAAAAGGAATTCACCATTTACTCTTTGTTTTTGCATTTCTTTCTTTCTTAATATAGTTTTTATATATTTTGTCTTTCAAAAAAAATTGAATTACTATTGGACAAATAAAATTAGAAATAAACAACTTTGTAAGGAAAGGTAAGTACAATATAACGGAAGGCTAATTCAAGACCACAGGACAAAAAACAAAGGAAAAACACCCCACCAAAATAACTCCACTCCCTCCTGAGAGGAAAGTTTTGCTCTGAGGATAGGAGGTTTCTAAGAGGCATAATTTTTAAAAGAGTTTTTGTGTAAAGAGGGCTAGTTTTGTTTATTGATAATTTTCTGTTTTGACTGTGTCTGAAACCAAACTGCGCATACCATATGCTAGCATATGCTAGTTGTAAAATGATGTGTGATATATTCTGTTAGTGAAAAGGCTTTATTCCACACCAATTAGGCATGCCTGGTTAAAGATATGCATGCAGTAAAAGTAATAATTGGGTTCACAACAAAGACTGCTATGATCATGCAAATCAGACACCTGAAGTTCAAGGAGCTACTACTTAAAGAAAAGAGATGGAGGAATCAAAGAAAAACTGTTATAATGGGATATAATTATATTGCATCTCTGTGATCTGGCTGAGACATGGTTTCAGGATAAGGTAGCAAAATGTCATACATGCTATGGGATGGAATATGCAGTTGAAAATTAATAGGAGGAAAAAAAGATATGTACTGAATATTTGACCTGGAAGTGTATGAAAGCAGAGGGTTTAAAGAGAAATAAATGCTGAAACATCTGCTGTCTTTGTAATTTAGTAGATACTTTTGTTTTGCAGATCATTCAAATTCTTTCTGATTATTTTAGTCTTCTCTAATGTACAGCAGTAGCTGAAATGGTGAATAAATGTTTGTAAAATGTCAGCTAGTTTTCTATTTAAAAGAAGAATCCTTTTATGTTTCCTCAGCAGCTGCTACATTTAATAACTCTACCAGATGTCACATTTAAATTGTGTTTTACATTTACGGCTTTGAAAAGCATTGGAACAGAGAGAGCCTTTAGAATTTCAGCAGCTATACCACAGTTTCTTAGAGTTATCCAACTCTGTAATTATAGGAAAAAACCCTTTGATGGTGAAAAAAAATGTAAGGCTTAAATAAAATGTAAATATGCAACAGCATACTACAGATATGTTATAGGGTGCGTTTTAGTTGAATCTAGTTTTCTGAACAACAGAAGTCCCACTTTCTCTGGAACTTCAGTAATGGCAGCAAGGCTAAATGCTATTAAAAATTAGTTGGTGTAAGGGATTGGTAATATTCAGAGGATTTTGCTATGAAAAGGCATCACTTGCAAAGTCAATCCCAACTGGCTACCATTTAAAGACCCATTGGATACAATGGAAAATGGATCAGAACACCACCTCAACCCACTGAATTTTACTAAATAAAGCCACTGGACTTCAAACTCTTTAAAAAATTCCATGAAAAAAGTAGAATTCTTAATTTTGATTTGAGACATTTTGTACTAGGGTTTTTTTGGTTAATTGTATACATTCACACATATTAAAAAATACACATTTGATCCTGAAATTTATTACTCGTTTTTGTCACATATCAACACACTATTGAAATATTTTATGATTGTTTGTGAGTTTCTTTTGTGGTGGTGAGTTTTTTGCTGTGTGGTTTTTTGTGTGTTTTGTTTGTTTGTTTTTCCTTTGTTTGTTTTTGTTTGTTTTGGATTTTGTTTTGGGTTTTGCTTGGTTTTGGTTTTTTTTTGTTTGGTTTTTTTGTTTGGTTTTTTTTACCATTCATTTTATTTGTAAGGCACCACCTGTCAACATCAGGTATTGAAACCTCATTAGAGTTACAATAGACTTGCATTGTGTTAGCATTTAATAAAATTATAGGCAGCAATTTCATCTCCTGTTGTCAAGCAATAAGCTCAAAGCAGCAATTTGTTATCTGCTAGAGAGTGATTGAATCCTAAAATGTCTCTGATAACATCATGCATATATGACTTTGTGTTAGTCTTCTCACTGTAATAATAGGGCAAGCAAAACTATGAGGTAAAAAGATAACTTCTCCAATTTCTAATTATAAAGCCGTAAAGGAAATACTTTACTGGATATTAAAATACTTTTGATTAAAGTATTTTTGGTGGCACAGACTACTCCTTGTTGGGAGAAAATGAATGCTATATCCAAGATGATAACAGAAATTTGGTATCAAGATGGAAGTACCTGTTAGTTATTATACTTTTAGTACAATTTTAGTTTTAGTTGCATGTGTCCCTTCAGGGACTATTACAGGAAAGACTTTAAGAGGGAGAAAAGAAATAGTATGAATTCAAGTATACTTAATATGACCCCTTATTTTTGATTTCTTCTATTCTTTCTTTATGCACTCCATTTTTCTTCAAAGTAGTGGTACTCCATGGTTGGTGATAGGAACACTTCTCCAAGTGTGAAAGAAGGGTAGCACAGCGCTAGAAGTGGAATGTTTACTATTCATTGTATGTGGCTCCCAAGCTGATACTAATCTTTGTATGAGATCTCATTGTGATAGAAAGATGAGGTTCATTTCTTGCAGCCTGGCTGTTTGTTACCTCCTGTCACGCTCTACTGGCTGAGTGAACAAGCTGAAGCAACTGAAAGCTTTATATATGTATTAATATACATAAAATATATGAATATGGCCATTTTACATGTGTGTGTGTGTTGGATTACAACTGAATGAGTGACCTCATCTCATCTACACTTGTGATGTCGCAGTCCCCAGTGCTGAAGCAAAGGAGGGTGGCCTGTCCTTCAGGTCCTCTTGAGTGATCTGCAACCAGTGTTGGCCAATAGCAGGACTGTACCACAGGGGGAAAGAAGATGACTCTATGAAGAGAAGTGAGAAAAATGCTCATTTTGTTTCTCAGCACTATAAATGCACTCTGTGCCTGGGCAGAGATACATACTAAGTTCTTTAATCCATGTTCTGAATAAGCTGTTTGAAAGACTTTGTGGATGTCCATTAAACTGCCAATCTCTGAAAAGATGTCTAATTCAGTCTATGGAGTTCTGAGTCCAGAATTTCCCTTTAATATTAAAAAGACATCAAATTATACACTTGAAGCATGACATTCTGGTTGCATTTTACTTGAACTTTACCACTACCGTTGATAGTGGGGACCTGGGAAAATGTTAAAATAGACTCTGAAATGTTAGGCTTTGTGTTGCACCTGGGTAAGCAGTATGATAAATTATATAATTGTTAGATGTGATGATTGTTTAGTAACTAAATATAATTATTGCATAATCATAAGAAGAATCATGAGAAACTATGTTAGAAATTTAAGGGGGAAACCATGAGAAGCCATGCTTGACTGAAATCTATGTATACAATAGAACAATATAAGTTTAATAATTAACATGAAAGCTATATAACGATAGAATATAAAAGCATGTTCATCCTGAATGTTTGGTCAGAGTCAGATTTGAGTTGGATACTCCTGACACCCAGAGCTCTTAATAAAAGCACAGACATATAATCATTTTCGTGGTTATATATTTCCGAACGCTAACACCATCAGCAAAGAAAGGGTATTCTCCCAGTCTTTTGTTTTTAAACTGTCTCTTGTTTATTGGCAAAACCAAAATCTACCATGAGACAATATCTATATATAAGACTGGCCAGAGGGGACAAGGCTGTCTCTGGTTATTTTGAAGACCAGAACCTCTTGAATTTCCCACAGAATTTCAGAGTTGGGAGAGAATTTCTAGGTTGTTTGTTTGGTTTATTTCTCTCTGGTTAAATAGATGTTTACTTTGCAGAGGTACAGCTCTGGATCTGGTAATGAAAAACTACTTTTATGAATCAGAGGAGCCTAGTCTGCTTTGTATCATCCTAATGCAGAACATAAAGACAAACCAAAATAGTTATGCTCTGAAAGTGATTAGATACAAGAACCTGGGGAAATTACTTCATACAAACACCTGTGCTTTATATATCTTAAGTTAGGGCACATTAATACACTCAATAAAAAGCAAAGCTTTCATTTCATGCAGTATGAAATGTTTAAAATGTGTTCATAAGTTTTGAAGCATTTTAAGATATTTAAATTTAGGATGACTCTTCAAAATGCTTATATTGAGAAACAAGCCCCTCCTCCCCCAATCTCCTTTATTTTCTCCTCAGCAGTAATAAAAATAAAATTAATTTACAATTCACATATATTTGAATGTCTTTTAAAGTACATGTTTTTACACTTGTGGAAAAAAAATATGTACACATTTTTCTCCAGCTGGAGTTTATGGTTTTTAACACTTCTCCACATGGTGGACAAAAAGAACCTGTTTTAAGACTACTGCTGCTAGTTTTTAATTTCTACTGTTAAGATGCTATTTTGCTGTTACCTGAGAAGTTGTATATGTACATCAAAAATGTGCTGGAAGATACAAATATAGACTGGATATGGAAAAATGCATTTAATCAAATCAGTTACTCTGATATGTATGAGCACCAAGCTAGTCACGTTCTGGCAGCTGCCATAGTTTTGGAATACATTAGACTATATGAAATCTCACAAACTTTGAGACTTCAGAACATTTTTCATAATAGAGTATTGAAATATAAATTTTCATTCATATACTTCATTCTGTAATATCAGGATTTATCTGAAAACAAATAAAAAAATTAGTAGCCTATGCACTTGGCTGGGTTTTTTGATCTTAACAGATGTTGGACAACCACTTTAAATATTCCTCTTCTAATAAGAGAGTAGGCAATGTATTGTATTTAGTAGCATGTAAAGAAAATACTAGTTTTATTTTGTTTACTGCAAGTGAAAGTGTTAACATTGGAGTCTTGGAGGTATTTTCCTTGACAAAGGAAGTAGTTCATTCTTCTAAGTACAATACTAACAATAATTTCAATAGAAATTCTGTTTTGCTAAAGCTGTGATTTTTCCCTGGTTACGTTCCTGTTGGTGGAAAGATATTGCTTTATACATATTCCAAAGACCTTCTGAGGAGTCTTAAAAAATACTTTATACTCAAAGTACAAGCCAAGACAGAATGATCCCATCTGCGTTCTTCCTCTGTGCATTGAAAAGTAAAAATTACTTTTTTAGTAATTTTTACTTAGTAATTTAGAAGAATTTAGTAATTTAGTAATTTAGAAGAAATGTTGTTGGAGGAAAAGCTGGGAAACTGAATTCTTCAAAGTGTACAGCACAGAAAAAAATACCAGATAGAACCCTTATGATGTTTCTGTGTGTTCTGTTGTCTTTCAATATTCACAGATAAAGTCTGGGCTTCTCCAATCTCTTAATAATGGTAAAACTTAATAGTACACAGATTTTTGTCAGCTACATCTCTACCTACACAGAGTGCCACTCTCTGAGGGCTAAATCACACAGGGAGAATAGCAACAGGTCTTATTAGCTGCGTAATCAGTAATAAATTACTATAGATGTCTCCACAAATTTAACATTGTGAAAGTCCCGCAGGAAAGTTCTTCTTTTTCTGCTGTTATTTTTACTAGAGAAAACACTGCATTCAGACTTGTATGGGATTTTTGAAAATTATGATTTTGGTGCCAACTTAAAGTGCCAAGTTTCACTTTAAGTTTGGTTTGGTTTGCCGTATCCTTAACAAGAAAAATTAGGTCACATGAACAACAGTACATGCTTAAGGAGATAAATAGGCAAATGCATGTGAGTTGCAGAGAGGAAACAAATATTCATTGGATATTCATAGCTGCACACACTAGCAAGGTACTCCAGTCATGCACACATCAGCACTGCTGCAATGCTCCAAGAAACATAGACCTCATGTTATATAACCCACAATTTCTGGAAAGAAATCTCATCATCTGCTCCCAATAGTCAGCCACATGCCAATATCCTTAGAATTTTCCTTGTTTTTGTAATAATTGTGGGAAGTGTCCTGTGTATCTTAGTTATGCAGTCTCTAAAACTGAAGGTTGTTGCAAATCTATCAAGAACTTCTGAGCCACCAAACAATGCAATACTGCTTGATAGGTGTGGTGGGGTTTGCAATCCAACAAGCTGCTTAAAATGAAGGATTGTGTCTGGGGAGCTGTCATTGTAATAGGATCTGAACCATTACACACAACTCCTCAACATATGCATAGAACATAGGTCATAAATTTACATGTAACCTAGAGAATAAAGGATGTATTTTATTGAATGTATTTTATATAATTTTAGTAGGTGTTTTAAAAATTGTTTATTTTTCAAACTGCTGACCATGTGCTGCAACTACACAGATAATAAAATAGATACCATATTCTATATATGCACTTATTTGGGTTTAACTGCTTTGATAGATATTTTTTTAGGAGCTTGGACTTAACATTGTTTGGCTTTCAGTATCTATATGTTTTTTTCCACACATAGGAGCAAAGTTAGTGGATTTTTTTTCTCCTCAATGTTTTCATAATTCTATGCCTTTAATTGCTCTTATAGTGTGCATAAAATTAAAAATCACATGGAACACATCATACAGAGTTTCTACAAATTGCTTAGGACAGCTGAAGAAACTTATTATATTCACTTCCTAGATTCTAGTGCTTATGATTATAGAAAAGCCAGAAACCTCAAAAGTACTGTGGAGAGAACAAGAAAATAGCTGAGCCTTTAAAAGAAAAGGAAAAAGAAACAAAAAAAGGAAAGATGTATTAGTAGTAAATGGACAGCAGTTCATAATTCTTTTTTTTTTTTTGGTGATGTCCTCTGCCTAAACGTAGCCATATGTTTTTCCCTCTTGTAGTTGAGAAATGAGCTTTCAGGATAGGAATGTGCTTAGGCAGTGCATATCACAACATCACAACACACTTCGTACTCACAAAGGGAGCTACTGCAGCTGGTGCCAAGAAATTAGTGTAGCTTTAAGACCTGGATGGTAAAATAAATCAACATATTATTATTGCATCTACAAACAGAAGAAAAGGGTCAGCAAAAACTAGCATAGGACTTAACATCCCGTTTTGCACTGGTATTTTGTATCCATGAAAAGAAACCTCTTGAAGGTGGCCTCTAGCAAATGTGATATTTATGAGGGCCTTCTTCCTCAGCTTTCAAATGTGAACTAGAACAATGGTGTAAACTGCCCACCTGCTATGCTGTTCACTGCAGTGATTATCCAATCCTGGCATTGACTTCAGTCACTTCCATTTTTGTGTAGTCTGCAAAGGAGATTGTGAAATTTTCTTGTACAATATTTTAGCCACTTAGGCTTTTTTTTTTTTTTTTCCAAATAATGGTGACATAGCAAGAAAATAAATAGCAAATTTAGGAAAATAATAAAATATAATTTTTACTTTTAAAATGAAAAGAGGACTACAAAACTAAGAAATAAACTTTTTAAAATAAAGATTTTTTTTTCAGATTTAACCGAAACAGGTTATAGAGCCATAATTAAAGGACAATGAAAGATATATATGCAAGAAAATAGAAATATCCTTAAAACTGAAAGGTATTCTTTAAAATGATGTCGTTCATAAAAATGTATTCCAAGTATTATCTGAAGAGAAGCTGTTCTCGAAGAGTCAGGAACGTTAGTTACATGGGCGTTTGTCTCGTGGAAGGTTTGAAGCTAATGATAGCATCTGTGATGTAAATTAAATCAGGGTAAATTAAATTAGGGTTTTAGTATCCCATTTATAAAACTACAAGAAAAAAATCCTCACACAGGCATGCTCTTCCATTGTGACAATGGTTCTTAGTGGTGGCATATTTTATAAATAGTGCCCTGAACACTCAATGAATCTCTCTGTTGCCTTTCTTTCTCTGTATTTTTACATGTTTGTCCACCAGTAATACAGATAAAAAAATTAATTTTAAAGCTGAATAGAAACAGAGGAAGTCTTCTCTTTTCAATTTAGAAGCCGTTCAAAAATTTTCGTAGCACTTGTTGCACATTAAACACATTTGAAATTTGTCAACACAGCTCCATACTGAGCTAATCTGTGTAACATTTTCATTGATATTTTGTCTGCTTTATATGTATTTAAAACACTGGGGGTTTCATGGTTGAACATGCCCAGACCATCTCTGCAGTAGTTCTTTAATTTTTCACTTTTGTAATCCATTTTCTGAAACTCGCATCTAGTTCCATCTGTCACTATTGGCAACTGAAATTCTGTTGCAAGAAACTACAATACAAAGTGATATTCTGACTGTCATTACAGTATTTCCATTTGATTTTTAAAGACAAACTTTTAATTTGAGTAATATTATAAAAAATATCCTCTTTCTCCTTTGGATAAACCATTTTTGAGTTTGGTAAATAAGCAACTTGGCTATTCCCAGTGCCTATTGTGATAGATATTCTGCATTGCAGCTGTATTGTTGTTTTTAATTAGTAACTAATTTAGCAACATCACTGTAATTTTACATGGTAATTTTTACCATTAATGTTAAGGAGTTATTTTATTGCAAATTTTCATTTAGATAAAATATGTACAATTACTTCTTTACCAGATGAGAAATATTCTGTAATTGTATTCCTGAACTGAAAAATGAGTGGCAGATGCTATGGTATCTGTAGTTTAATTAAAGTTTTTAGTAGCAATGGTGCTGTAGGCATAGCAATGAAATACAACTAGGCTTTTGAGAAGCTTAGCAAAAATTTCTGCTTCTTGCTGTCTACTATAACCAGTAATGGCATCACCATTTAAGTTGTTAGAGAAAAAGGACCCATCTCTATTTTTGTTTATAGTCTTATTTCTGTATCAAGAAAAGTATTTAATCTTATAAAATCACAATCAATATATAAATAACTAAATTTGTATTTAATGTTGTGCACTTTGGGGCAGGGTTTGAGGGGAATTATTTGAATTCTTGGGGGTTCATTTTTCTGCCTAGACCATCCTTAGGCAGAAGCTCCTTGAGAAATTTTTTGGGAATTTGAATAGAGGAATTGGAAACTCCAATTTAGTGATCACATCTAATATGTAGAATTACTGATATTAATTTATTTGGTTCTTGACTCAAGGGAAGTGATTTTTTTCCCTTTGTCACCTGTGCAGCTTTTAGCAGATTTTCAGTATTCAGGTACTACTTATAATGAACAAATGTCCTTCTCAGTATTTTGAAGACACCCAAGGAGAAAATCACCCCTCCAGCCTCTCTCCCTCTCCTTCTGTGATAGTGAAATAGTGCTTAATGCCCACCATTCTTCTCTCACAAGCTTCATTACAAGGTGTAAAACACCTTGACATCTTACCGGATGTTTAAAAAAATGTTAATGTAAAGGTGAAATATTCCAAATGTTTGACACTGTTGCCTTGTTATGACTGATCAAAAAAAGGATCACACTTCCTGACTGGATTTATGTCTTATTTCTTTTCCATCTGCATTCCAATTTGATTGTAGCTCAGTTGTAAATTCAAATTCACCTTTAATTCACCCCTCTACAAACCTTTGTCTCAGACAACTTGGGCACTTGACTGATTATGCTATGAATTGTACAGTTACTTTATGCCTTGAATAAGTTTATTTAATTCAGGTTAATTTATCTTTTACATTTTGTGTTGTCACTTCAATTTTCTTCCTTTACTTTTCCCAGCTGTTTTATTAATTTTACTCCATTTCTCCCCAAATCTCAAAAAAAATACACAGTGCTAAATGTGTTACAAATTCAATAATGTAGACTGAAGCGGCATAAATCAAGCATTAAATGAACAGATTATCTCTCTTTACTAGGAGAAGAAATACATTATCAACCATTATCAACCATAGGAAATAGATAGTTCTCCTAATAACTAATCTCCTAATAACTATCTTCTGTATTAGGGGAGAAAAATATGGAAAAAAAACCCCTAAAAAAACCCCATAAACTCGCCCTACCAAATAATGAAATAAATTTTTTACCATTGTTACAGAAACGTCACATTTTGTGGTGCAGTGTTACATGGTGTGTCCTATGGTGCAATGCCATAGTTAAATAAGGACTTGAACAAAAGTGAAGTGTCTTTTCCAGATGGTATCTACCACCCTGTCCTAATCTTATACCTAGCAGGTGTTTCCCATAAATGTGTAAGGGATATGCATTTACCCGTGTCTCTTTTTCAGACAGCCACATACAAAAGAATGATTAAACTAGGAGCATTTTTATTGGTTTATCACACAATGTTACAGCTGCTTCTGTGTTGTGAGCGAAGAAAGTATTTTAGAAAACTTCTGCATTTGCATTGCCTTTGAATAATGTGAACAATCTGTAGGAAACTGATGAAGAGAGAAAAGATTCCTGTTTCACTTGGAGTGGGCAGCAAAGAATACAGCTCTAAGCTGGTATGGTGCAGTGTTTCCAAGGCAGCAGTGCATTTTGGTGGTTTTTTTCTGTATTTGTAAGAGTTTATGTTTTAATTAGATTTTATTTCTGTCATCATGGTTGGAGATATATGCTAGTGGAATGCTCACAAAGTGAGGTTCCTTAAAAAAAAGAATTTAACCTAGAATATGATTCTCATGTTCAAATTATTTACCCAGGCTTTACTGGTTTAGAGTTATATTACTTCTTTGCATCAAAGTAAAAGTTGTTTTTCATAATATGCCCCCCATTCTGTAAATCATCATTTTTTTGCACCAGGTGCACCTTCTGACTGGATTAATTTACAATCAGTGCTGATCATTCACCCAACAGTTATCTATGTCATTATCGGAAGTTAAATCTGATAATGTACTCAGAAAGGCTTTGACCTGTGTTTTCATTGCCTCCTTAGATTACATCTCAGACAGCTTTTATGATGTATCTTTTCTTTTGGCCACACATGGCTCCCTTAATATTTTTTCAACTCAAATAGCACATATCCTGCTTCTGTGTTGAAGGTTTGCAGCTTAGACCCCATCAGGAGCAGATATTTCTCCTTTTAACCAAATTGGAGGTTTCAATTGCCTCTGAGTCGAGTTTGGTAGAGTTTAGCAGCTCGAGTACCTGCTGAAAAGGCAGACGTGCCAAGCATTCGCTAAACTGAAAAATGTACCTTGCTGTTTGTAAAGGAGTGAGAAAAGGCATCATAACCTTCAAACTGAGGAAATGGAAAGAGGAATACAGTGCTGGCAGCTCACCTAGACTTTCTTAATGTGTCAGTGTCACTCGTTGGAGGCAGAGATCTCTGCTGGAACAAGTTTTCTGACACAAGTGCAGAAAACAGTTCTGCCCTTCTAAGGCAAGATGTTTCATGTGTCTCCCTGTCCTCATCAGCATTTCAGGAGAGCCAGAGGTGTCAACAAAGCTATTGTCTGTGAACCAAAGGCTTTGTATTCACAACTCTAAAAAAAAAACAAACTTGAAGAAAACCTTTAGATAACATTGCTTGACATGCAAGAAAGCTTCTTTTTTTAGTGTTTATCTACAAAGTGCTGCTTCTGAGTATGCTTGTCTTATGTTCCATGAGTCAGATAATCTCTTGAGAAACTTCAATGACAATAACATCAGTAAGACATTACATTAAGGATGAATTTAACCCAGAAGAACACAGAGCAGCCTCTCCTGAAACTGCATTCTCTAATTATGTTTTGCTTTCCTTGTATGGGTGTTGCTCAGTAAGCAGTTTATAAGATAACGCGATCTTGCAGATCTGCATATTTCACAGTCCTTTCCATTTGCACTTCATAGATGAATATGCAGTCAAAATAACAGATGAACATTGAAAGAAAACAGTAAATATTTTTATTATTTTTCTAAAAAACATTAAACATAGAAATAGAAATGTTTTATTGGAATGGAACACAATGTAGTTACTAAGTATTAGTCTAATGATTATATTTAAATCAATCCAAATGTGACAGTACATTACAAGGCTAATCTAATTTTAACTCTGCTGCATGCTAGAGGTGATCAGGATATCTCTAAAGCAGTTACTAATTCCCCAATTTATTTTGTTTCAGGTTTGTTTTGTTTGTTGTTGTGTTGGGTTTTTTTTTTTGAGATGGGAAGGGCATTGGCTTTCTTTGGTTTATGTTTTCTGCACAAAGAATAAGAAAAATAAACATCAGAAGAAAAAAAAAATCTCAGTATAAACACTTAAAACTTTCTCAGGTCTCACATTTAATCCACCCGGATTTAATCCACATTTAATCCACAATGGAGGGGGGTGTGAATATGCATATATTTTATTCTAAGATTGTTTAATAAGCTTGTTAATCCACTCCCTCTATTAGTCACACCTCCCTCCATCTCGGATGGTAGGGTATTTCAGTGTTGATGCAGAAATGGATGCCGCTGGTATGTGTGGTATGACACTTCTTGTCTCTCAGATCACTGTTCCTGTTTCACAATCTGCATCAGGTTCTTCTCTGAGATATTTATGGTTCTTTATCCTTACATGCAGTGCTTTTATAAAAGTTATTCTTTACTTGACCATTATACAATATTGTATTTAAAATAAAAGCTTTGATTAGTATTGGCATTATTTTTTTCTTAGTTTTATAAATTGAATGTACCATATTTCCAGTATTTATTTTATCACTAAATGAACTGCAATTTTATTTTCACACAGCTGGATCCAAAAATATATATCTGCAATGTCTTTGATTATCTATTTCTGCCTCTTGACCAGTTGCTGCTTCCTTTTCTGCTCAGCTTCCATATTTGATTCCCTCTTCTTTAGGACTGAGTTTTCATTGCTGTCTTTTGCTCAAGAATTTCAATTTCCTATCACTAAATAGCCTTATTAATGGTTTATCCCAGGATTCTTCAAACACAAATCTTCATGGCTCTTTCTAGGTCTCTCATCACTTTCTGTTCCTTATCTCTTCTCTGCCCAGATCAGACACATTTTGTGCTGTATCCTGGCAGCTTGAATCAGGCCTGGATTTAGTTTAGCAAAAAATTTAGTTACAGATGGGTGTTGAAAGGTATCCATTCTGCTTGTTTTTCTTACTCTGAGAGGAAGATATTTGATCTACTAGTGGAACAGGTGATATGAATTGCTTTCCAAGATTCCCCAGCTGGTGTTCCTGATTGCTCTTTTTTTTTGCCATCTTTCTCACATCAATATTAGAAGTTACTGAAAACTAAGGGGATGCACAGAATATAATAAAAAAATTAAAAAGTTGTATTTTTATATATCATTGTATCAAAAAATTTTGAATATATTTTTATATACCTGACTGAGCGTTACATATATAGATTGGCTTCTGAGTAGAACAAATGGCTGTGGGGTTTACTACAATAGTATATAATGAGGGAGTGTTGCATGTATAATCTTCCTAACTAATGTCCTTGACTGTGGGGTTCACAGTCAATAATTTGTCTAGTCAAATATAAATTTTACCATTTGTTGATGTCTAGAGCCTTATATAAGGCAAACACAAACTTCTCTGAAATCTACTTACTCATAAGTTACTCAATTATGTAACCAAAATATGTATTACATATTGTTATAGAAACAATTCAGCTTTAGCATACAATGACAGATTATTGCAGTGTAGCACACAGTTCTGCAGTTACAATGCCCTGTGAACATAATGTGCCTCTTAAATGGATTTCTAAAGTCATTAATATTTTAAGCCATCTGAAACCTTGAAACCTATATGCAAATAAAGCCTTATTTCACAGAGTGACCTAGATTTCTGTTTGCATAAAGAAACCAAACACCTTGCCTATTCAGATATTCTTTTGGAGAGTTTGTTTTATCTTTGTTGTTCTGGGGTTTTTTTACTTTTCTTCTTCCATTCAACTTGGATGATGCAGGGAAGGAGAATTTAAGGAATATGATGAACTGTTGATAGGATAATTTTTATATTACTTTCCAGGACAGCATTTAGTAACGTAGTATATACTGAACTTTGCTGAGAATGTATGTGCCTTTGTTTTGCTTTTATCCTCATCACACATTTGACCTCTTTTTCTGTTTTAAAGATTTTATGTCACAGCTTTCAGAAATGCAAATTCTTAGTCCTTCATGTAAATAGGAATGTTTTGTCTTATGATAGTATAAATGGGAAATTTAACAAAATCCAGCAGCTTTCCTTTCTGCTTTTAAAATAGAGAAGTTTAACCCAATTTCTTATATCACTTACATTTTCATCTTCGTGTGTGATTTTATAGGAATCTTTTCATTTCTCTTTTATCAAAATAAATTAGCTTATTTTCTTCTGTATTTGACATGTCCTCATTCAGTTCAAAATTAATGCTCTGAAGTGCTTTAAGTAAAACCATTAGTAAATTCCTCATTAAGGTTATACTCACATCTGGCACGCTAGTTGTGTTGTGTCTAGTGGAGACATAAAATAAGTAACAGGTTTTTCAGTGAAAATGTTTGTCTTTAAAATGTAGAGATTCTCAGAATTGTGGGGTTTTTTTAAAATTCTGTATATATGTGTTTTGTGAATCAGAATACATTGACCTTTCCAGCATGTTGTGCACATTTCTGCACTTCATATTAGAGCAAAACTAAGAGAGAAGGAAAGAGATATCAAAATTGTCAAGGCACAAAAAGTTCCTCTATTTAACAGGTTTCTCAAAAAGCCAGTAGTAGTAGTTTACCTACCTCCTCTCTTTTAAAAAGCCAGACCTCAAAATCCAGACATTGTTCTATTGTATTCTTTCCTTAAGAGTAAATCTTGCTTTTCATGTTTTATTTTTTCTTTTCTTAGATGAGTGAAAAAAGAATGCAATCCTAAAACATGGGATTGGAAAGGATTTCCCATGAGCTGAAGTGTAGCCATGGGCTCTCAAAGGAGCACCTTGGGTAACACACAGCATTGCTTTATAAACTTCCATTTAGAAGTACAGTTTTTTATTGTACTCTTACCATCTCTTCTGTCTTTTGTAAGCCTGTAAGAGGTTTGTTGTCAGTTTAAATTTATTTATGGTCAATCTGTACACATTTGTTTCTGTGCCAGTATTGTTGTCTAGTTAAATAGTTTATCTCCCCTGCAGCCCTTGTGTGTTCTCAGCTGAAGCACTTATAAAACTGTAATCATATTCCCTCTCATTCATCTTTTTGCTGAACTAAGCAAGACCTTTCAGTATGTTGAGAAAGTAGGTTCCTGGCTCTCCTTATCATGATTAATCCTTCACTGCTGCTTAAGAAAAAGAATTTTCATAACCATATTCAAAGGGGGTTGTTTTGATTTTATTTAACATGTGATATAGCAATAATATTGCACAGGATAGTGAAATATGAAAATGAAAAGTGCATTTGGATTACAGAATCACAGAATGATAAGGTTGGAAGAGACCTTCAAGATCATCAAGTCCAACCCATGCTCTAAACACCTTAACTAAACCATGGAACAAAGTGCCGTATCTTTTGTGGAACACATCCAGGGATGGTGACTCCACCACCTCCCCAGCCAGGCCATCCCAATATTTTATCATTCTTTCTGTGAAAAACTTCTTCCTAATATCCAATCTGTATTTCCCTTGACTCAGCTTGAGACTGTGCCCTCTCGTTCTGTCAGGTGCTGCCTGGTGAAAGAGACCAACCCCCACCTGGCTACAGCCACCTTTCAGGGAGTTGTGGAGAGTGATAAGGTCACCTCTGAGTCTCCTTTTCTCCAGGGTAAACACTCCCAGCTCCCTCAGTCATTCCTCACAGGGCTTGTGTTCCAAGCCCCTCACCAGCATCCTTTCCCTCCTCTGGACACATTTGAGCGTCTCAACGTCCTTCCCAAACTGAGGGGCCCAGAACTGGATACAGCACTCGAGGTGCGGCCTCACCAGTGCCGAGTACAGTGGGAGAATGACCTCCCTGCTCCTGCTGGCCACACTATTCCTGACACAGGCCAGGATGTCCTTGGCCTTCTTGGCCCCCAGGGCACACTGCTGGTTCATGTTCAGCCAGCTGTGCACCAGCACCCCCAGGTCCCTTTCTGCCTGGGCACTGTCCAGCCACACCGTCCCCAGCCTATAACATTGCAGGGGGTAACTGTGGCCAAAATGCAGGACTCAGCACTTGGACTTATTAAACTCCATCCCGTTGGACTCTGCCCATCCATCCAACTGTTCTAGGTCTCTCTGCAGAGACCTTCTCCCTTCCAACAGATCAACACATGCCGCCAACTTGGTGTCATCTGCAAACTTACTAGTGAAGGACTCAATATCCTCACCCATGTCATTAGTGAAGATATTGAACAAAACAGGTCCCAGCACAGACCCCTGAGGGACACCACTGGCGACTGGCCCCCAGCTGGATGCAGCACCATTCACCACCCCTCTCTGGGCCCAGACATCCAGCCAGTTCTGAACCCAGCAAAGAGTGCTCCTGTCCAAGCTGTGGGCTGTCAGCTTTTCCAGGAGTGTGCTGTGGGATTACAATCACTATGCACAGATTTTTCATCTGGATGTTTGAGGAGAAAAGGACACCTGCTTATTTGTTTGCATTTTCCCTCTATCAAGTTTTCCTTTCCTTTTGTAGCTGCTTAGACCCTCTAAATGGCACCACAGTTCAGTTCTATAAGGATTTCAGAATCCCACCCCTCTAATAATATTTTTCCCCTTTTTTCAGAAATATGATCACTGGTGGAATCTAGTCAACACTCATAGCTTTCCCTTTTCCTGCTTCTAAGGCATACTAAAAGCTGTTAATGGTATATATTATTTATATTATTACCAATATATACCAAAAATCAAACTGACAAATTATTGTAATGGTTTTACCTTTTCTTTTTTTTTTTTTTTAAGGAGGTGGAACACAGTTACCAGGAAAATATTTCTTGTTTTGTCTTTGGTTTTTTTGCATTTTCTTTCTTTTGTTTTTTGGTTGTTTTTTTTTTTCCTAGCATGTAATAGTGGAAGGCTAAATGAAATATGAACTATAATTGTATCTCATGTCTGCTTTTCTTTTGAAAATAAACTCTCTAGTTTTCACTGCAAACCACAAAGCAGCATGTCTGATGAAGTAAGAACTAGATATAGTGAAGGAACCTAATGGAAAATTTTTAAATTTTAATACAATATCTTATTTGGTTATAAATAAGAGGGCCTGGTAGATAAGTATCACAAACCAGTGTCTTGTGAGATTTCTTTTGATGGTCCCTGCTGGTTTATAATTATACATTCTGAAGTTAATGCAAGAATGTGCCATAATAGTACATTTTATCAAGGAAAGGAGGAAGCTGAGCTGCAAAATATGCATAATAAAGATTTTTTTCCAACCAGCAGAATATTTATATTCATGACTAAATTGGTTCCTAATAAATTATGCATAGCCTTTATAAAGTTAAATGAAATCCTGAACCATACTGCTATAGATATGTTACCAGAACCAACTGCTTTGCACCACAAAACACAATTTTTGTTTCCTTTGATACTGTTAATATAAGCATTTATTTGTATTCTAAATGCTTTGTTTCTCAATTTTACCTTAATATTTTTTATATCCTCATTCAAATGCTTTACATTCCTTTCTTTTGTTTCATTTGAGAGTAAGAATTTCAGATATTCAAGTTCCAAGATAGTGTTTAATACATCTTATAAATGATTTTTATGAGCTCTTTTAATAAAAACCCCAAACCAACCAAATTAAGTTACCTTAATTACTTTAAAAAATCAAAAGAGCTAGGGGAAAGAGGGCCGAAAGCCCTGTATGCTCTTATACTACAAGTGGTTTTTATTTTTTAAGTTACATTTTTTTCTCTTCAGAGTTTACTAATAATTTATTCATTAATTAGATACTGCTGTCTATTCTTCATACGACTAAATTAGAGCATATCTATCCCCTTTAATTATCTCAGTGGCATGCAAAAACCCAATTACATTCTGCACAGATATCTCCTGAATGGTCCCAAAGTTTTATGGGGAAATAGTTGTGGCTTTATCCACTAATGGCTTTTCACCTTTGCAGCATGACCACTCCTTGAGTAATGAGAGTGTCTCCAAGTACTGTGTTCTTATGTTTCTATTTTTAAAGAACTTTTTCTTCAATTTCAGTCATTTTAACAAGATATTATTTTCCATTATGTGCTTTACCTTTCTTTTACTTTTACCTAGAAAATATTTTTATATAACTTTCATAGAGAAATAACATACTCTTGATTGTAATTCAGCTTTGAATAGTATGTCTCAGGTAAAGGTATGAAATATTGTCAAGACTATTTAATTGGGGAGTTTTTTGTTTGGTTTTTTTTTTTTTTCATTTTTTGGGATTTTTTTGTTGGATTTTGGTTTTGTTTTTCTCTGTTTCTTTAGTTTCTCATTTGGTTGCAATTGATGATAATACTGAATTTTGAAATCAGTTTTTTCACAAGTCACTTCACTGTTTAAATTTATTAGGACAAAAGACATTTCTCTTGAAGTCAGATTTGGTTCTTGAAACTAAATGCAGCAAATTTTCTCTCTTGCAACAAAGCGGCTCATATTGGCTTGAGGAGATGGCATTGATGTATATGGAGCATATGCACAGAAAGTTAGAAAATTATTCTAATAATGACAACAGGCCATGTTCTCTGTTCTAAATTTCTGGGTTTTTTTGTTACTGCTAGCACTAACATAGAGGGGATCTTCCTAACATTGTAACTTCATTATTACTTAAAAGCTGTGTGAAATAGGACTTTGCAATAAGATTTATATTTTATCACTGGGTAAAAGAAAAGTTTTCATTTTTGGTAATTTTTTAAAAATAGTGTTTATGTTGTAAAGAGAAGCACTAATTTAAATAGTAAAGTGAAGGGGTTTGGCTCTTCGACTATTGAATTATGAGAATTCATTCTGTACTAGTTCTTACATATTTAAAAAAAAATCTGAGAATATTCCAGGGATAAAATTACTGCCTCCTCAGAATTTTATATTGAATTAGCACCCTTTTTGCTGTTGCTATGTAATGCTGCACTTTCATTTAAAACAAATAAATACCAGTTACGTAAGCGAACATAAAAATGAGAGAAATACTGAACAATGACTTTGGCTAAACGCTGCAAGGAATGAAAGGAGAAGGAACGTGGAGAGGTAAGGGAAAAACTTACAAATCAAGACTTTCATGAAATTTTATACCAATATATTTTAGTAAATGCCAACATTTGTCACACTGAAGGAATTGTAGAATGTTCCCCCTGATTTTGCAGCATGGCTTTAGGCAGAACATTATGCAGCACATAACTCTGTCTGTTTTAATGTGGTTGATCTTTGACGCTTTCAGTGATAATGTTGCTGGCTTAAAATAGCCACACTGCACTGCCTGCTCTAGCAGCAGATTATAGAGCATGTTTCATAGAACAAACAGAACCATGATTTCCCCCAAGCAGAAACAATACTTGCAGGTAACCCTCTTTTTGGCAAAGAAGATACTCTGTTAAACTTCATACTTGTTCTTGCTTTCACTCCATTATTTAAAGTAATGTTAAAAAAAAATATGTAAAATGTGTTATTCCTTGCAGCTAGAAGTCTAGTGAGGCAAAGTTAATAAGAGATTAAGAATTCAGGGTTTGGTTTGGAAAGGATAAAATGTTCTAATTTTGGTGAAAGAGGGAATAAATTTAAGAAGCAACATAGAATCAATATCAGAAGAGTTACGCTTTTTCCAATGTGAAGTTAATTTACAAGTGATGTAGTTTAAAGCAGAAATGAGAGTAAATACTGTGATCATTTCAATACAGTATTTTTCAATTAATTTCTTTTAATATATCTCTATTACTCTTTTACTGCTTCCAGAAAACCTTCATGTACACTTGTAAAATGGGATACTAATGTATAAAAATCAGATTTTTAATCTTGATCGTTTATGTATTTCAGTATTTTGGTGACAAGAAAAAAAAATTAGCCTGAAAGCAGTCCTTCTGGTGTGTCTGGGCATAACTGAGAAAAGATTCGATATATCTACTGAAATAGGATTCACAGAAGAAAAATTTATAAATTTTCAGTTTCTGAATATTTGACTCAGGCCCAGTTAAAGAAAAATGCTTTCAGGACATAAGTACTGTTTGATTAACAGCTCATACTTCTTTTTTAGTTTCTCAGGTCTAATCTGTGAAATGAATATAACAATATTTTCAAGGCACTAGGAGGAAAAAGTAAGTGAGATGATGATGATGATGGTGATGATCATCAGAATACAGGTCATCAATATACAGAATGATTTTTTTATTCTCCCCCCTGAAGAACTGTTTGCTATTTCATTCTTTCATTCTACTCTTGCTCTGGTAATTATCTGACCTAATGCAAAGCACACTCTCTGTGTAGACTGAAACACCTATAATGAGCCTTCTAGTTATGAGATGTAAAGTCTGTACCCTACTTGTTTAAAAAGAGTTAGTGCAATATATGAACTGCTGCTGTGCAAAAAATGGTGCTGCTATGTACACAAATGTGTGCACAGAACAAAATGTGTCATTAAGTTCCTGTTATTCAACAGTCTGGACTTCTACAAACAAAATTAAAATAAATTGAAAACAATAATGAATGCTTCCCAGTTGTATCTAATCTATCCTTATAAATACTTTTTGAATTCAAAGTAACTTCACTAAAGATGAAAATTGTAGCAATATGAAACTCATGTAATTAGGCTCAGGTTAACGAGCTAAATATGTATATCTGAGTGAAAAGCTCTGTGTGCTTACAAATGTAGAGCAGGATCATTTGTCAAAGGAAAGGAAATGTAGGAGACAGTGTCCTTAGAAATTCCTTCTTTCTCCCCACTAATTACAATCATTAGTTGATTAAAGATGGTGAAAGGCACCAAGTTTTTAAAATGTTAATGTGTCTTGAAGGGTGTTTCACTTTTGGGGGAATCTGTGGCTTTCTTTTCTGGATGTTGGTGGCTTTTGTTGGGGGTTATTTGTTTGGTTAGGCTTGGTTTGGGTGTTTTTCGACAGCTCTGATTTTTCACACATTGAAGATTGCCTTGTAGTTTTCCTATCATGACAAGGAGAATATTCTCTGAGGTGACCTTCTGAGTAGGCTGAGGGTAGAATATAAATTACATATAAATATGACAGGACTCTTCAAGTGACACATTAGGATACATCTGGTATATTTACCTAGTTAAATTGACGCCTGTCACTTAAAATTCAGTCCTAATTGTCACCTACTTATCTGGATCAATCTGATTTGGGGGATTTAAAGCTTTATCTTTCTAAGATGTTGAGTGACAAGTAATCAAGAATATAAAAAGAAAGAAAATTATATCTAGGGATAAACATATTTACATCTGATGGTTAATATTTAACAATTACTACTGGATTTTCGTGATACATGAATATTTAAACTACTACAGGATATTTAAAATTAGACTATTGATTACTGTTTCTAATGGTAATAAGCCTCATAATGTTGTGGAACATTTGACAAGCAGGGAGGTATACCACAGGAAGGAAACTGCCTTTTTTTTAAGTAAAAAAATTTAACTTGTAGCATAATTTATAAGTTGTATTCAACTTTATTAGTTGAAATAATAAGCAGCAAAAATGAACTCAAGATTCACAAAAGATGGCAAATTAGGTCCACTGTTTAAAATAATGAACAGGGGAATAATCTGTCACCAAAAAAAAATGTCCTGTGAAATTCTTGAGGATAAAATATAATTATAACAAAGCTTGATTTACTGTCTTTAAAGATTTAAAATAATGAGAATGAGGACTTTCAATATATAATGAGAATCAACAGCATGGTACTCAATTACCCAAAACATTACAAGCTTCTCAAAGGAATAAGATACTTTTTTGTTATGCTAGTTGAACTTCTTCAATATGATATTTTTAGCAATAGTAAAAAAAAAAATAATGTGAATGTGACTAATGTAATATTTAAATTCAATTTCATGTTAGGTCTTCCCAGGAGGAAAAGAGTTTTTATTCACCTAATACTTAAAAAAATTATTTTTAAAATTTCAGAGAAAATAGTTTTTGAGAAATTGTCGTGTGCAGTTACAGTTGATGGGCCAATTACACAATGCCGATTTCAAATAAAATATCATGAACTTTGTTCTAAAAATAAAAGTGGTACAAAATATCAGTCAATGAAGGGCAAGAAAAGAATTTTGTTGTATATGAAGCTGAACTGCCTGTTTTGAAACAGACTAGCAATTGATCTTAAGAACTGTATATTAATTTGTCAAAGAACCTCTCAGAGAAGACTACCAGTGACAGAATATTGAAAAATATCTAAACCATAGAAGAAACTATAAATCAAAAGTACATGAAGAAACACCCAGTTCATATATCAGAGAGAGATTAAATAATAATATCAAAGTTTATGAAAGTCAAGTTAAAAGTATTGATTCAGAATTATTATTTTGGTTAAAATTTCACTTGAATAAAAAATGTATTTCAAAGTATCTAGTTTTTATCAAACACAGGCACCATGAATTAAATTATCAGGAATAATATAGTGTTTATATTTCAGCAATTATTTACCACAGATTTCACAAAAAAATTCTTTAAAGGAAATGGTTCACATTGATAAGAAGATCTCCACCTGGTAAAACCTAAAGAAGATAAATTTGAACATTAAAACCTTAATTTTTTATCTGAAGGTCACAGACTGTCATTCACTTTATATATATTTGTATATATGTATATATATATCTGTATATATGTATATATATATGTATATAAAAAACTCAAAATATTTTCTTGATGCAGTAATTTGATGATTTCTGAGTTAGAAATCAAAATTACATATTTGGTGATCAAATTGTCCCCCACACATTCTGCAGATTAAAGGTCTGAATTATTCACAGAAGGAATCAACTTTTATGATGCAAATTGAAAATCTGTTTAACTTAAAATTTTGTGATTAAATTTGGTCTGTACTTGACAAGCAGGAGAAATGCACTGCACTAGACTGTAGACAGAACGTGTTTGTCTCCAAGTTTCACCTGGGTTTTGTATATCATTTGTAATGCTTTGTCACAGAATGCAAACTCCTTTGAGATTTGCTGTAAATGATGAATGCCTGTACACAGATTGATAGTGAGCTCTTACAGGGCAGAATAGAAGGGAATATGACAAAACTTTTTTTTTTCTATTGTGAACAAAATCCTGGAATGCTGTCTCATTTTTTGGCATGTGTTTTTATTTTTTCACTGCTGTAGTAGCAGAAAGACAAGAATGTTCCTCCACATTTTTATTTCTAAGCAGCTTCAGTGTATATTAATGAAGGAATTTAAGATAATTAAATGACCTATGTCACCTCCACAATTTCATTATTTGGAGGCTGTGCCCTATAGTATGATGATGGAAAATATTTTCCATGTAAAATATGAGATGCCATCGTTATACTGCAGGAAACATTATACTGCTAAGGAAACTTCTTGCTGAAAACTTAATTGCAAAACTATGAAACCAAATGATAGTGGCAACCTTATCTAAAATTCTTGAAGGAGCTTCTTATAACAGTATGATCACTACAGATGTTTATATCACTAGGGGTAGAAAAAACAGTATTATTGCAGCAAATAATAAAAATATTAAATCACAGTAAGTTACAAGAATGTGATATATGTATCCTTTATTGTTATATGTTTTTCATCATTTCCAGCACAATCAGCTAAGGAAGTACATTTTCATTTGTGGCCTGTGGAGGGTTAACCACAGACAGAAAATAAGCCTCCACACACTTCTATGCACTCAGGCCCTCAGACACTGAGATGGAGGAGAGAATAGGAAGAACAAAACCAAGAAAATTTGTGGGTGAGGGTAAAGACAGTTGAATCCAATAATGAAAGAAAAAGAATAACTTAGACAAAGGCAATCCCTCTCCATCCCCCGCAAGCTGACCAATGCCATGACAGTTTAAGTGGTAGCCACTTTGACTCTACACAGGGAGGAAATCCCTGCTGTTTTTTTTTTAATATTTTGGGTTGTGGAGGTTTTTTGTTTTTGTTTTTTTTTTTCCTGGTGTGTTGCTTTTTGGTGTTGTTTTTGTTTTTGTTTTTGTTTTTATTATTATTCCTGAGCATGATGTGTGGAATATCCCTTTGGCCAGTTCAGGTCAGCTGCCATGTTTGTGTTCCCTCCCAATCTCTTGCTGACCCACACCTACTTGCTGGGCAGGAGGGAAGAGTGAGAATAGTAAAGGTGGAAGTGTGGTACTTCTGGTTAGAGAAATTGCTGTTAATGACATTAAAATCTTAATGAAAGCACATTTTCTCCTGAACACGTACTTAAGCTTGAGGGAAAATCAAGTGTATTGTACCCTTTTTCTATGGAAAGCGCAGATTTATTTTTGGGAAAATGAGAACTCGTATATTGGATCCTAATGGAAATGGGAAACTCTCTCAGGAGCTGGGAAGCCAAATTGTTCCTGACTTTAGGAAATAACTATGTCAAGCCCTGCAATGCAGATTGATAACAACATGAGTGCTGTCTTAGGGGGATTTACCCTAAAGACACCTTCTCTGCATTAGTTATATTCTACTTTCAGGAAGCTGACACTGGTTGCCTGTCCTTCCCCAAGGGGGTTGGTTGCCTTTTCAGCACCTCCTGATGTAGTGGTGGATTTCACATAGAAACTGAAAAAGAGCTTATTTGAGGGAGGGAAAATCTTGCCAGATATGAGAAGTAACTCCATGACAATACTTCAAATGAGAAGAGACTCTCTGAAGGGACTGAAAGTACGAATTTATGATGCCTATCTTCCACTAGATAATTTTTAGATTATCCTGTCCTGAATCTAACATATTTTTATTTCTGAAAATTATATATTTGCCTCCCAGTATTTTTTAACCACTTGAGGTCAGAAGAGATATTAAAGTTTTCAGCAGTGGTTTAATCTCAGTTTTGCCTTAAACTAACTCCTAAAGAACTGTGCCCAGGTTGGTTTTGGATGGATTTACCACGTGAATGACAAGTCAGTTCCCTTTCTCCTGTCTTGGTTAGGAAAGAAGCATACTGTTTCTATGATACCAGTTGGGAATGGTGACTTTTTAGTGGTGATTGTTCTGGGAAGTATTTGACCTTGCGGACAATTTACTGAGCTGCCCTCTCTTTTTCTATCTTTGTTTTATGTTTTATAAAGATATGTGCTCAGAATGAGTAACTTATCTTAGACCAGTCAAGAATGACTTATTTCTCCAACATACATTCTTGCATATTGATTAGGTTTTTTTATTTTTTCTAGCCTTGTATTTTCATTTAGCCTTTTTTTTTTTAATTCTCAGAAATGTCATTTGTCCTTGTTTGTGCTGGATTATTTTAATTATTTAAAAACTAAATTTTAATCCAAGCATTAGAAGCCTCCAGAGGTTGGATTCTCAGCTAATAGCATGTTTTGTGTTAATGGGGTAGTGGTGGAGAATCAGTTTTCAGTTTCATTTAAATAGTCTATTCTTTTTTGCACCCTGTTGCTCCTTTTGAGATAGCCATAATTTAAATAATTGAATTGATGAAAAAAATTCAGCAGTGTAAAGCTTAACAGTCTATTCCAAAAAGGTCAGATACCAATTACTGTAATTTTGCTTAAAATGAAATAAGAAAGCCCGTTCTTTTCTCTTCCAGAGAAAATGTTAGGATAATCAGAATTCTCATGGGGCTTTTTCAATCAATAAATGTTTCAGTGAATGATTGCTGCAGCAAAATTGAAAAGCATTGTTCTCACTCCTGCAATTATGATAATAACCCCCTCCCTTGATCTGACTGGGAGGGGTAAAAGGAAAGATGGGTAGCACAAGAGAGGAAAGAAGAAAAGTCAAAAGTCTAAGAAAGACTGTGTCTTTGTTGTCAACAATGCTAGTATTTTTGCTTTTTTAGCATTGTATTATAATTGTTTTTAACCTTTGCAGTTTTATCTTTGCACTTGTGGTTTCACTTTTTCAAAATATTTTTATATGGTTTGGCAGGCAATCTTTGCCTAGTTCAGGTACCTGAAACATAAACAGGAGATAATATGTTTTGTAAATTTTATTTTAATCCTTCATGCCGTTCAAGTCCAACCACACATCACAAGGCAGTGCCATCTGGAGACAGCATAGCAAGGTTGGAGCCAGTTTGTTTTAGTTCCAGGAGCAGTCTGGCCACGCTAGTGTGGCATTCTGCCTGGTTCATTAGCTTGCTGAGTCGTTAAGTGTGTTGTTCAGGTAAGGCACTGTGCTAATATAACTGCACAACTTTCAGCATGCAAAGCATTTTCAGCATCTTAGAAAAGTGCAGGATTATGATGTTAACATGTTCTATGCTCATCCCTTGGATGGGGATGGCCTCCATCAACTCATGTCATACAACTTGATCTCTGGCAAGATTTTTTACTCAGTCCAGAAATCCTACCAGGGAGGAAGTTGAATTTGGTCAGCTTTTGGCTTGATTCACTAAGAGCATCTGGAATTTATCTGCATCCCACAGACTGCCAGTAAAAGAAGCTTCCTTGTAGCCTTCCTACTGTTCCTTCTTCCTGACTGCCTCTGTTTCCACTCTCTTTCCAGAAACCTGAATAGAAGATTGGGTGATTAATGCACAGGTCTATTTGCTTTGCAAATAAGATGTATTGGTAGAAAGATTTAACAGAGAGAGCTGCATAAAATATAGCTAAAGAAGATGCCATATGTAGTTTTAGGCTAACCAAGGGTAATTTAGATATCTAAATAAAGAGTATTTTCCTTTGTATAACCTGTTCTGCCTGCTTCCTTTTGAGTGCTGTTTTTCAAGTTATTTTTTTCAGGTTGATTGTCCTATGTGCTGCACAGTATTTGTTGCAGAGAGCTGCCAGGAGCTTGACACTAGCATGTAAATATCGCTGAGAGAATTTTGTGGACTCTTCAACTGTGCACTGCATAGAAAATTAATGTCCTTTTAAACAAAGGCCAATAATTCCTTTCAATAACTGGTATGCTGCAAAATATATTGATCAAATGCACTATAGTATGACAATTCACACATTTTCTTATGAAAATGGAAAAAATAAAATTACCCTTCAAAATATTTGACTCTTCATTTGGCTCTTTTTCTTTCTCCGGAGCCTTTTTTACAAGGCCACTGTCACAGAGTCACAGAATTTCTCTGTTTGAAAGTGACGCATAAGGATCATTAAGTCCAAGTATCAGTTGGACTTCCAGTCCAGTCCTTACAGGACTGTGTAAAACTAAATCATAGGGCTAAGAACATCATTTGGATACTCCTTGAACTCTGACAGACTTGATGCCACAACCACATTCCTAGGGAGCTGATTCCAGTGACTGAGCAACTTCTCGGTGAAGAACCTTTTCCTAATGCCCATTCTGAACTTTCTCTGATACAGCTTCATTCCACTTCCTCATGGATATCCTACTGCAAAGGACTTTGATCCTAAAAAAGTGCTGATTTTTAAAAAAAATTGTTAGTAGCATTATTTTTTCTTGCATAGTGGTTGTAATGCTTGGTTTTATTAATTACCTTCAATACAGCATGTCATGTTTTGAAAACTATGTCTTCATTGGAATTCTTTTGATCTCTAATGAACTTCTGAAAGTTATATGGAACCATCTGATCAATCCTGTTCTAACCATTTTATAAGGTCTTTTTTTCTGGTCTGATTGTTGTTTTCCTTAGGTGTTTACTTAATCTCAGTTTTGCTTTTTCACTTTTTTCCCTCACTTTCCTGGGTTTCAGATCGGAGACAGAATTAGGAGAAAGTTACTGATTAAACAGCTCTAATAAAGCTCATTGAATATAAAGATTCTTACAGGTCCATCAATGAAATTTCTAATTTATACATGATTTATATTTTACATGAAAAGCTTTCTGTATTCTATTCAGCCAACAATTTCTGGTCATTTCTAATATATTTTTGTCATGCTTTTCATTATTCCTGTTCCAATGTACTGACATATTTCTTCTACACTGATTAGATAGCATTTTTCTTTTCCTTTTCATTATTTCTGGACAGCTAACATCTGTGCTTAAAAACTCCCACCAAAACCAGATTGCCTGAAAATGTCTATTCTTAGGGATCCACTGATGCCAGGAAATATTATGGAAACTAGCAAGGCAATACCCATTTACTCTAGCTGTGCCTCATTAAACTTGTTAATCATGGATTTTTCATTCACTTCTTTATTTGTGAAATCACATCAGTGTCGATGATAGCCAAATGTAAAGAAATGGTTTTGATTAATAATTTTCAAACTGGGAGAAAGAATTATAATTCCTAAAGTAAAACAAAGTTACCGTAAATATAATGTCAGAAGTACTTTCTTCTCTAAGCTATGAATTTTTGGAAAGAATTTAAATCTTGACCCAGAGCCACTGGGTGAAGAGTTGAAATTGGTAATATGGTATCTATTACGGTATCTATCTCATTTAATTAAACAAATGTCCCCACTGAGGGCCTGCAGTGCATCTTTATATTTACAAGTAGTTTTGCCTGAAGAGATTTTTGTGTGTTTGTATCTTTTCCCTAAATTACAGTGTTCCTGTTCAGAGTTTCGTTTGACTGCCTTTTTTTTTCTTTCTTTCCTTCTCCTGTTTCTACCCAAATGTTGGAAACTTTTACTATATTCTTAGCTTTGTTATTGATACCCACTTCTTTTCTTGTTGCAGAAAAAAACCCCTCTTTTCTGCAGTTTGTGAGTGAATGGAAAAACACCCCATAAATGGGTAGTGATAGGAAAAAAATTTGGAATTAAAATGTCACTTAAAGAATATTAAAAAATAGCACATGAGTCTTCTCTCTATCAGTAGAAAGATTCTGCAAGTGTATTTAAAGCAAGCTAGATGGAGGAAAAAACCCAAACCAACAAGAGAGAAAAACCAACCAATCAGAAAAACAACAGCCAAGAAAAAAAAAATCCCTCAATCTTTTACTGAAATTTTAAGATGTAGACTTTTTATTTGTTTTTAAATATTTTGTCTTCTTATTTAATTCTATAAAGAAAAAAAAATTGAAACAATCTAAAACTAAAAACTGAGACTATAACATATTTTCTTCATTTCTTGATTTGGTCACCTGTCAGTATCTGAATTTATAATTTCATTTGCTTAGAAGGGTGTATACTTCTCACCTTCAAATATTAGCTTACAATCAGTAATATATATATATATATATGTATATATATTTATATATAGCTAATTTTCCTAAGAATTACACAATTCAAATGCTGTTCTTTTTAATTGCAATACATTTACTGTAAGTATGCTCAAATATTAATTATTAGTGACTTTGGAAATCTGTTTTAAGGAAGTGGATCCATAAAAAATTTTTTTAGTTGAGTATAAAAGTTGATATGTGTTTTTTGCAAAGTGCAGTGGCAGTAATGATTGAGCTTGTCAACACATAAAATAACAATAACATGTTCCTACCACAGATGTATCTGTAATAATTTAACTTGAAGAAAATATTTGTTTCCCTAAGTAAAAAAAGGCAAGGTCCTTTGACTTTTCAGACATCCCACATGGAAGAGCTTATTAGAAAATAACCTATCCATGCCAGGGAGAGAATTGCAAGGGTAAAAGTGAGAAAGTTTGTGGCTTGAGATCAAGGCAATTTAATTGGGAAACCAAAGGCCACACACAAGGAAAGAAAAATAAGAAATTCATTCAGCACATCCCATGACAGGCAGGTGTTCAGCCATTCCCCGGAAAGCAGGGCTCCATCACCCATAACAGTGACTTGGAAAGAAAAACACCGTCCTCTGGATATCTTTCCTTTTCTCCCTCCCCCCCAGGTCTATATGCTGAGCATGGCACCATACAGTAAGGAATATCTGTATGGTCATGGTCCGTCGGGGTCAGCTGCCCTGGCTGTGTCCCCTCCCAGGCCCTGTGTGCACCTTGACCCATCCCATTGGTGGGGTGAAGAACAGAAAAAACCTCTGTGGGAGCACTGTTCAGCAGTAATGAAAATTATTCTCATCCTAACTCTAAAAGGCATCACTGTACTCACCGCTAGGAATAAAATTGTCCTAGCCAGAGCCAGCATGGCCATTTCTAAGGATGATGGCAGCATGACTTCAATCAGGCTGCTTTTTCCTTTCAGACACAGAAAAGACCTGTTGGTTTTATGATTTTCCAAATGTCTGCAATGCTAATAAGACCTATGTCCCTTAAAATCTTAAAGAAATTCTTCTAATTTACTGTCATTTAAATAGACTTGTTTTTTTTTTAATTTTTGTCCTGCTCTGGAATTTATTTCTACATTTGCCTTAAATTGGTGCTATCACAATAGTAATGCATGATGATACTCTTAAAAATACTTCTACACTGACAGGAAACAAAGTGTGTTAGTGAGACTTGTGTCTGAAAACCAAAATTCTGACCAAATATTTGTATATGCAAAAAACCAGACAAAGCATGCACTTTAGCAATCAAGAAAATACTTTAAAACCTTTTGCAGAGTAATTATTTGCTGGAGAACACTGAAAACCAGACAGCTGCAAATTTTTATTGTCACTTTTGTAATCAAACCCTCTCTAAACATTAATGTTTCCAGTCACTAGCCCTGCAAGCTCTTAAAGGGACACATAATAAAGTGCCGTTCTTTCTTTCTTAGACACCATCATGAATTCAAAGGACTAACTCAACTCCTGTTTTTCACTTTTACTTATTTGACTTACTGGAAGATTCTTCAGGAAGTGCAGGACTAGATAAAGTGTGAACACTTTTTCTTCTCAGGAGAACATTTATTGATGTCAATACTTAGTACCAGGAAGACTTGGCTGTATTACCATAGCTGGGGACTTTTCTGAATACTTCCTACACTCAATAACCTACTTCCTGAGATCATTTTCCAGCCTGCATTTGTGAGGTAATTGCTGGATCAATTTAAAAAAAAGAAGTTCCCTGGTGGATTCAAGTTTTGTCTTTTCCATAGTTTGCAAGAAGGATGTGTCATCTCTGTACTCATGTGGTCTGTGTGAGTCACAAAAATGCTTAATTATGCTAAGCTATGAATTCCTTGGGCTCTGGTATAGTCCTATTAGCATGTTGAAACTGTTGTGAGGTCCTAAATAATAAATTTGCTGGTTTTCAGTAATTTAGAGGGTTATGAAGTCTCTATGGCTGCCTTGGGGATTCTTGTTCATTTTTCAGGGATGGGGAGACATATCCCAAGACAGCAAGTTGTGAGGACCAATCACATCATAGGTGCCAATGAATATTAGGCATTAAGCATACTAACAACTTTGTAGGATATTGTTATCATCCTTTGATTTTTTCATGTTGCTTTATTTAAAATGTTATCACTTATCATGAGGCTATAGATACCAGTCTGAGATGCCCTGCCAAGATAAAATACTGCTCTGGCCTATGCAGATGTGCAGAGACAAAAGAAATTCTGTACAATTTGCGGAGCTGGTTATATTTAGAATCTCTTTCTTCTTGGCATTCAGAAAGTTTCTAATTAACATCACAGTATGTGCTGCACTGCAGCTGTACATGTTGTAGGGGTTATGATTTTCCCCAAAACCATGAGGTATGCTGATTCTCCAAGAAAGATCTTTAAAAGAAGTGCAATTGTAGTTGAGGTGGCAGATGGAATTCTATCTAAAAGTATTTTTGTTTTTTTTCTTGGTTTTTCAGTCCTAGACATGATTCTTAGGATGTTGGGGTCTCATACAGGTTTACACACTGTAACTGAAGCTATTATCTGACAAACAAAATCATAGGATGGGTATTTGTTAATTTGTAACAAATAACACCTTTTTTAAAATTTTAATTTTATTTTCAGGAAGAGCAGATTCTGTATCTGATTATTTGCATTCCTAGTTTCTTTTATATTTGAAGATTCTGCTTTTACTTATATGTAAGTGAGGGACAGCATATACTATGCAGTGCCCTGTTCATAATTGGCTGTAAAAATATCTTTTTGCTTCTTCTGACCATTTGAAGTCCAACAGGAAAAATATCAAACTATTCCAGAATCTTCTTCTGTACTTTGAAAGGAACATGGAAGCCTGTGAGCACATTTCTAACAGAAAACAGCACTTTCAGTGAAAGCACTTTTGTCCTCCAACAACCCTGGGTGTTCAAGATTCTGAGCTCTTTCCTTTTTGTGATTCAGCAGGACCTGCAGAATCATGATGGATGGCTGAAGCACTGTTCAGTCTTTCCTCCATATGTCTTGTTGATTGCACTGAGGTTCTGTTAGCACAGTCAGGAACTAGATATATAATACACTGGGATACAGCTGAACATATAGCTATGATGATGAATAGTTATTTTTAACTTCCCTTAATAAGACAAATGAGTGAAATCTTCCTGGTTTGTACCTATTAGTTGACACTTTTTGATCCAGTACAAAAGACTGCATTGCATGTGGTCTTTTCAACAACAGTCTGATTTATCTTATTTTACAGAAAAGTGATACAATGGACTCCTGCAATGTAGAAGAATGACTGGCCAGAAATGAACTATAAGTGCTCTGCACAGGCAATACAAATATTGATGTATGTGGGAAATTGTATCCCAATAATATAGAAACTGTACTCTTCAGTTTAATAGAAAAAATAACAGCAGTAACAATGTTCTTCTTATTTTTCTGTTAATCAGAATAGTCCAAGCAAAAAAGCAAAGCTTTGTTGATGGTGATAATATGAAGCAGTGACTCAACACTGTTGTTTTGAACACCTCACTTTTTAGTGAAAAATTTATACTGTATTTTTTTTTCTTTGTTTGGGTTTTATTTGTTCTTAATTCTACTCACAAAAAAGTTAGGAACTTCAATCGTTGCCAAGACCAAACATCTTCAATTCACATAATCACAGAATATTCTGAGATGAAAGTCACTCACCAGAATCAAGCCCGACTCCTGGCCCTGCAGAGGAACACCCCAAGGGTCACACCATGTTTCTGAGAACATTGTCCAAACACTTCTTGAACTCTGGCAGGCTTGGTGCTGTGGCCACTTCCCCAGGGAGACTGTTCTAGCACCCAAACAGCCTCTGGGGAAAGAACCTTTTCCTAATATCCAACCTGAATCTCTTCTGATAAAAGTTCACAATATTCTCTTGGGTCCTATCACTGATTTTCAGAGAGACCAATGTCTCCCCCTTCTCTTCCCCTCACAAAGAAGTTGTAGACTGCAATGAGGTCTCCCCTCAATCTCCTCTTCTCCAGGCCGAACAGACCAAGCCACCTCAGCCCCTCCTCATACAGCTTTCCCTCAAAGCCCTTCAGCATCTTTGTTGCCCTCCTTTGGATGCTCTCTAATAGTTTCATGTCTTTCATACATTGTGGCACCAAAACTGCCCCCAGCACTCGAGGTGAGGTTGCCCCAGCTCAGAGCAGAGTGGGACAATCCCCTCCCTTGCCCGGTTGGTGATGCTGTGACTGGTGCATTTCAGGACACCCCTGGCCCTCCTGACTGCCAGGGCACTGCTGATATTCAACTTGCCATCAACCAGGACCCCCAGGTCCCTTTCCATGGCACTGCTTTCCAGCATCTCATTCCCCAGTCTGTCTGTACATCCAGCGTTGCCCAGTCCCAAGTGCAGAATTGGGCACTCGCCCTTGTTAAACTTCGTACAACGGGGAATGGCCTAGCCCTCAATTTTGTTCAAGGTTTCTCTGGAGGACCTCTCTGCCTTCAAGGGAGTCAACAGCTCCCAGTTTTGTATCATCTGAAATCTTGTTTTGTATTCCTTGGAGTGTTGTGTCCAAGTTGTTAATGAAGATGTTGAAGAGCATGGGGCTGAGGATGGAGCCCTGCAAAACCCCACAGGTCCCCGTCTGATGTCACACCATTCACTATAACCTTTGTGCCTGACCCATAATCCACTTGCTCACCCATCACGTGCTGTGTTTATCCAGATATGGCCTGGATATTTTGTCCTGAAATATCCTGTGAGAGATGGCATTGAAAGCTTTCCTGAAATCCAAACAGATTGCATCAACTGGCTTCCCTTGGTCAACTAGGTGGGTTACCTTTTCAGAAAAGTAAATCAAATTTGACAAGCAGGACTTTCTCCTTGCGAAGCTGTACTGGCTGTGTTTTCCTTCAGATGTTTCTCAATATCTCCCAGAATAATCTTCTCCACGACTTAACCACCCACTGAAGCGAGACTGACAGGCCTGTAGTTTCCAGGATCATCCTCCTTGCCCTTTTGAAAATTGGGATGTTATTCAGTTCCCAGTCAACTGGGGCCACAAATTCCCGAGAAATCCTTTTAAATGAGGGAGGAAAGAACAAAAACATTCCGTTCTTTTTCCCCCCAAGACCTAGAAGCTAAAAACCTGACATCTTGTTTAAAGAGCTCTCACATTTTGAAAGTGGCAACTGCTTGTTTTTTAAGCCACTGGTAGATCAGGGAAATTGTTGAGAATAAGTGAAAGTTCTGGAGTCAACAGCTTTACTCCTGGGTGAATGGGGTATTAGCATTAACTGCTCAGCTCCTATGTCTTCACAGCCATCCTCCTTTTTCCACGATGCACTGAAGCTTGTGCTCTTTTCTGCCCAGTTTCTTCATTTCCCCAAGGGCAGTGGAGTGTGACTCTGGCTCAAATTAGATGATGTTTAGGGAACTGTTGTCAAAAGCTTGAAGCATCTCAGGTGAAAACAGATTTGAAACAGAGCTGCTCACCTTAGGATAAATGTTCTGACAAATAGAGCCATCCTTCATGCTTTCAAGAGCTGCATTTGGAAGATGAAAAAATTCAGATGTCAGGAAAACATAAAGCTCAAAAGATCTTACAGAGGAAACAAGTCATCCTGTCTCTGTGCAGATAACAAATAATGACCTGATTTAAAACAAAAAAAACCTAACAAATGGGTTTTTTTCCTACATCAATTTTACTGTATAACTCCTTAGATTATGTGAAAAATGTTTTTTATGATTGATTTTAAAAATTATTATCCCTACATTGTCTGGAATGTCTCATTTTCATTCTATAACATTTACATCAGTGGCTACAATATCAACCAAAAAAAAGGAACAAATGCAACAAATGCAACAATTTTTTTTATACTGGTCTTTGTTACTTATAGTAAATAAATTTACACTTTTTTCAGTGGGCATAATGATTTCATTAGTGTACTAAGCCTTGAAATATAACACCTGATAGGAGCTTTTCAAAACCAGGGTAAGGACTACCACCTGTTGATTTGGAATTGTTTTATATCACTATTGAGACTGGAAGACCATTTTCTTTTATTTTTAACATGTTAGGCATGTTAGGGGTATATCTCTAAATCCACTGGAGTGTGGAATACACTCTGCTTAGAAAAGTGTTACAGTTTTGCTGTTTGTGTTTGCACCCTCCTTCAACACCCTGAAAGACTGAGACTTATACCAAAGATTGGATCAATCCTAGATGGATCTCCTTATGTAAATCTAACCACATGCACTGTTTTCAGCTGGGGCAGAGTTAATTTTCTTCCCAGTGCCTGCTATGGGGGTTGTGTTTTGGATTTGTGCTGAACACAGGTCTGATAATACAGAGATGTTTTTGTTGTTGCTGAGCAGGGATTGCACAGAGCCAAGGCCTTTTCTACTTTTTGTGTGCCATGCTGCTTTGGGAGAGGACACAAGCTTGGAGAGGTGACCCAAACTGACCAAAGGCATATTCCATGTGGCACCATGCTCAATATATAAAGTGGGGAAAAAAGGAGGAAGAGGGGGATGTTTGGAGTGATAACATTTGCCTTCCCAAATCACTGTCATATGTGATGGGACCCTGCTCTCCTGGAAATCTCTGAACACCTGTCTGCTCTTGAAAAGTGGTGACTCAATTAACTGTTTTGCTTTGTTTCTCTGTACAAATTTACTTTCCCTTTTAAGCTGTCTTGATATCAGCTCTTGACTTTTCCAGCTTTTACCTTTACAGTTCTCTCCCCAGTCCTGCTGGTGGCGGAATGAGTGAGCAGTTGTGTGGGGCTTGGCTGCTGGCTGGGGTTAGACCACGGAACCACACCATATAATAATTCATAAATTATTATCAAATCTCTTTCCAAGGGGGACTATGCAGAAACACTAAGAACTGTGCAACTTCTGGAACTTGTACTTTAAATGGTAGGTTTGTGTTAAGCAAGAAATATTAATTCAGTCACTTACATATACTAAGACATTACAATATTGTAAATCTGTATTTCTAACTATAAACCCTTTGAAATAAATTAGGCTTAATTAGAACTTGGACTCAAAATTGCTACAACAATATTGCTTGTCTAAAGGGTTGTTTTCTAAAATGTGGCTCATTTTGTAAATTGAATTGTAGATGACATTAGGTTCCATTAAAATCCCTTTAATAGTTGCTTTCAGGCCACTTTTTAGTGTGAAGAATTCTGGCACCGTGTTTACAATGAAAATAGAGATTTTCTCTGAATTGATACTCAATTCATTTGAAGATTTTTTTTTTAATTACACTGTGATTGAAAGATGCTGTAATTTTCTAATATCTAATCCAAGGTTGATATTAATTCTGTATGAAAAGCCACAATGCAATTGAAGCTTAAGGGGTTTAAAATTTCAGATATTGACTTTTAGAGACTAAAACCCAAAAGACTTGACAGCAAAATTGCAGCAACAAAAATGAATCATGCTATTTACAGTCTTTGAAGAGTCTGAAAAATTTTATATCAGATTTTCTGTGATGGTGAGAATTCTAAAGACACAATGAATCCCTAAATGCTTGCGAAATTTAGTGTTAAATATTAATATTAGATTCTGCCTGGTTCATGCAAAATCTTATCCAAATAATGTTTCAATAACTAGAGAAGACAGACTTTTATGGTTTCAATAGTTGTGGCTTTCTTTATTTGTTTGGACTGCACTGGGTTTTTTATTGATCTACTGCTTTTAAGTGCCTAGTTTGTTTCCCCACCAAAAAAGAGTTTACATATCAAACTGCTTAAAGAGTATTCAGTTTCAGCTGGATGTGTTATGATTTGGAGGGGGTGTAGAAATCAGATGTGTTGAGTCCACTTGTTTTGGAGTTTTTCAAAATCCATTTCTAATTTTTATGTTAGGTTCTGCTTAGAAAGTGGAGACTGTAATCTTGGCATTCTCCCTCTGTGTTTCAGCTCAGTAGCTAACATGCTGCAGGATGGGATGCATAGTACAGGTCCATGGCAGTGTGGGAACTCTTAGTGTTCATTCTTGCTCCAAGATCCACAGCGAGGATTTGAATTGCTTTGTGAAGGTCTTGTCCATTGAATTTGGGATCCATAGTGCCCTTAAACTTTTCCAAGTTGTGTATGTGTGCTTTGCTTTTTATAAGGTTGCCTTGAAACTCACATACAAATCTATATTGTGTGGTCTCAGAGAACATAACACGTTGATGCTGACAGGCTAAGTGAGTACATTTTTTTTCTGAAAAATAGGTAGTGAATCATTTAAAGCACTACAACAACGAATGTCAGCAGAGCTGGCTTAAGATAAGCCACGCTGAATGTTTAACTTATGATCCTGGTACTTTTTGAGAGAGAGGGTGTCACAAAGAGCGGAATGGAGAGCAACTCCCTTTGTCTATTCATGTGAATGAAGTAAAGTTGCATTAAATACTTTATAATGTATTGTTACAGCACACTGAAACAAAATGTGCTTGATGAGTGATTTCTCTTATGGCAAGGAACATTTATGCTCAGGCCTACAGTTGCTGCACTGCAACTCAATTGATTTTCTGTATCTCCAGAAAGCTGAAGATCAAATAAAGGACACTGCATTAGTTTTCTTAATTGCCAGCTAATTTCCTCCTAGAGGTGATTAGACATAGCAAATATGCCTAGAGCATTTGTTGAAGCTGTTCCCAAATTAGTGCGGACACCAGATTTTCCTGTGTTCTGTGCTGAATGCTTTATCTGTGACCTCAGCAAATGGTGGAATTGCATCTGATTTTGTGCAGCCCAGTATGTGTGTGCAGCAGCTCTGACAGGTTCAGGACAGTTCAGGGCAACTCAGCCAAACAGGTTGGACAGCAGACAGATGTCAGCCTATTGCACCTTGAGTACACCTGGTGTGTTTGCATGTGCCATAGCAAGGATGTGAGTGGACCAGACCCTGGGGAAGCTACAGCCTCCTCTCTACCTTAAGACAGTCTTGATGGAGATCATTGAAGAAATGCTCCCAAGAAATCTCTCGTAACTGTAGTGTCGTTACATGCTTTGGCAAGCAGTGGCAAAAGCTCTTAAATCTGGTAGCCACATCAATCATAACCTGAAGATTTATAAGGGTTTATAAGCTGTTGTCAAGTTTGTAACTCTTCCACTATTAAATTGACTCTTGAGATGCCTTAAAATATCTCTACCAGTGCAGGCAGAAAGAGAAATAACTTTAAGCATCTGTATCTATTATTTTTTCCATATGTTTACTATTACTTATTGGCCTGAAGAACTTTCAGTGCTTTTGAATCACTGACTGAAACCATGTCTACAGTTTTTAATATTGCAAAAAAAATCAATAGGATTAAATACATCTGTACAGTTTTCTTAGAAACCTTAATAGGAAATAATGCAGTTTGATGTAGTTGAAAGAAGCTCTTCAAAGCCAAAGGAGAGGTGGAATAACTTTTAAAATATCTCTTGGAGAAAATGTTTATGGGATGGGTTTTTTCCTGTTTTCTAGAGTTCTTTGCTTAGGGTTAGGAAATAAAATAGCTCTTAGAAATGAAAAGACATAAATGAACTCAGTAAGTACTTGGGCACCAGTCAGTTATTTGGGGTTTTACTCCACCATTTTTTTCATTCAGTCATCCTTTGTAAGGGGTAGACTTTTACAGTCAAATTGATTTTTTAATAGCATAGCATCAATAACTCAGTACTTTCTAAGATGGGGAAAAATAGTCCAAGCAAATCCCACTGTACATGTCAGTCTTTCTTAGTGCCTATTTTTCTTTTTTCCCCCTAGGATTCTAAAATACAATTAATGGCTAGATTGTTTCTTTGCTGCTCCTAGGGAGCAAACAGTGCATGTACTGACAAGTCCCCAGTCATCTCCAAGATGGTTTGAATTCCAGGAGTAGATAGAAAATATGCAATGTGGAGTCATTACCAACATCTTGGTCTATAAACTGCATAAGTGGTTGAGAGAGGGGAGTTTGAAAAAGATTTTATTATCTCCAAGCATAAACACGAAAACAGATCTAGATTTGAGTTTAAAAAACAAAGATAGTTTAAATCTACCTTGCCTTGCAGGTAACAGTTTGAACAGCATCCTGCCTGGTTGCAGTAGCTGAGGCAGTTTGGGGTCTAGTGATTCAGGTTGCTCTGTAATTTTGGAGATTTGGACCAAAACTATCATTGTTGAGTGAAATTTGCCTGATTTTGGTCAAGACACTAAGAAAGAACCATTGCATAATCTGATTTTTTTTTTAATTAGCAAAGCTATATTTAGAAAGAGTGCCTTTTCCAACAGTTTCAAGAAGCTCTTTTCACAGTCTCTTAGAAGTGTCATAATAATACTTAGTGGATGTCAGTGTAGGCAGATTACTCTTTGTGGGTGTTAACCTGATGAATGCTACCCCAAGTTAATTAACCCACAGGCACCTTAAACATCTGTGGGAGCAAAGTTAATTGCCCAAGTTGAATTGATGAGTTTGACACCAAAAGTCTTGAATCATACTGGCATGATCAGTGGAGCAGCTGATACACTGTGAGACACTATCATCCTACATCCCTGTAAATTGTCTGTGAGCTTTCTAGAAGGAGAAAAATAAATGAGAAAATATTTCATAATTGCCTCTCCTTCTCTTAGAGATGGTTTATATTACTGTAGAATGTATATGAAACTGGTCTAAATCACTGTGCTTGAAGTAATAGAGCTAGCACTTTGTATTAGCAGAGTGGAAGATAGAATTGAATTTGCACCAGATATTGTGGATATGATTGCCTCAACAATGACACTGGTAGAGGACAATATGAATGTCTCAGAATTTTATAATTAGAAATATAATTTTAAGTATATTTGGAACTTAACTATTTTCTAATGCATTTTTGAACCCTAGGCCTTTGACATTTAACTTCCTATACTGATTCAATTTCTGGTGTCTTAATTGCCCTTCATCACTTTCCCGAAAGAAACTTCTTCATTACATTTCATAACTGTAACATGGATTTAAAAAAAAACCCACAACCCTAAAAACTCACCCAAAAAGACCCTTGAAACCAGGATTTTGAAGCATTTGGAGTGCAAATTATGAAAGACTTGTGAAAGCACATAATGTACTTATGCAGATTAAACCAGTCCTCAAAGGGATTCTTACAAGTTAAAAGAACATGTAAAGATAAAATTTAAAAGGCTCTTCAGTCCATTTCAAATTAAATTTGAATTGCTTTCAAACTTTTAAAACCCCTTCTTTGTTTCATTTTCTGAAGTTTAGTTATCTCATATACTGTTAAATTGCACATTTTTCCTTCAAGATATAGTGTATTAAGAATCTGACTTTTTCAGGTGAAATGACCTTGATTTGCATTGTCTGGGAAAATGAACGACCTTTGATATGTGCTCTCATTGATCCATTCTAACCACTGTACAGTCAGGTATTCAACCTATTCCTATTTTAGATATCTCTTTCACTTTCCTTACTAATCCAATAGAATGTCAGGAGTCCTCCACTGCAGTAAAACATTGAAAGTAAAGTATTACTGTTTCTGTAGCAAAAAGGAAGTGCTATATTTTGCCCTTGGCTGTCCAAAACAAATAGAAAAGCTGAACAGAAATCAGATTTTGAGACTTGATTTTGTGCAAGAATGTATTATCTGTTGAGGAAAATTAATAACTAAAGCTTGCATGTAATTGGTTTATTCTTAGGTGTTGATATCTGTTTGTGGGATTTCTTATAAGTAGTAGTAGTAGTGCAGTCATTAACAATTGTTCAAATGAAATATCTGAGTGACTTAGAGGATGTGCAAAACAAAGCTCCCTCATAAAAAGTGGGGTTTTTTATATTTGCATATATGAAGGCTGAAATCCTAAAATATTTAATTTTATTCATAGTTGACATAGGTTTATAGTTTATTCATAGGTATTGACAATCACTTAATTTACATCATAGCTTACCTCCTACAAAGTCCTTTTCCCATTATGTCTTTCCTACAAGAGTGTTTTCTGGTCTAATAGAAAGACTCTCTCTTGAGACACTTACAAAAAACTTCCTACCTAATCTTTGGAAGAAAATGAGGACGTGCCATGACATTTACCTCTAAGTAGGCAGATATTTTGGTAGTAGAGCAATTGCCAGTCTAACAGCCAAGAGAAAACGAGAAAATATTGAATAATTAGAAAGTTATTTGGGTTTTTTTGCAGCTGGGGTTGTAATAGCAAGATTGGAACTTGTAATGATGACAGAGAGAATTTTTTCCTCTGTTATTTAACAGTCTTCACATATGAATATCTTATGTAGGTTTACTCACTTATACTGCCTCATTTTCTGGGACCTGGGAGCTTGTATGTCTGACAGATCTTTTGTTTTATTCTCCCAGTGGCAAAGCTTATGCAGATGACAAGAACCAGCTTTCTTTAAGTCTCTCAGAAAAAAGAGTTGTGATGAAGAATCTCTGCACAAAATTACTCTCTGCAGGCGAAGAATCAGCCTAAAAGTAAAAACTTATAATCTAGATGATGATTTTAAGCTTTCCAAGGATTAAGTTTTGAAAATGGGTGAGGGCTTTTTTAGGAAATCGATTCCTGCTGTCAGAAGAAGGCAAAGCAGGTCTTTATTTTGAAAGGAAAATAAATTTACAGATATAAATATATCATATTTTTAATGTCAAACAGATGATGATTTTACTTTAAATGATGGCCATTCTTATCTAGAAAATTGTGCAAAGAATGAGGAAAACATAAAAAAGCACTTTCTGATAATTTGAAGTTACTGCTCCATTTTTATTATTTATTTTGAATGAAGAATGACAAGTTTTCTTGGATGTATGAAGATTTTAAACGTGATGCAAGAATTTTTCATGTGTGGTTATACTGTGTTCCATTCACACGTTATGCATCTTTACATTCTCTTAACCACTTTTTTGAGTTAGATTCAAAAATTACAAAAAAAATTCATTGATTTTTCTAAAAGCTAAATTTTCCCAGTACACTTATGTTGAATTTCCTGTTACAACAGATTATTCCAGATATTTTTTCCTTCTGCTGTAAATGGAAGAGTTTTTCTTAATCACATGTATTTGATCATTATTACCTTTACTAATGTGCTAATATGCTAATTGTATAATAGTACTCATTATTATACAATTAATGGATGAAATATATCTACCTGAGATGTAAGTACATGCATAATATTAATTGCTAACTTGTAAAAATGATAGTAAAATCCTCTTATCAGCCACTAAAGGTATGCAAGCAAAGTCAAGATTTAGATAATATTGCAATATACTGTAATTACATATTATAATCTTTTGGGTTTTGGTCAATGAACAGGATGCAACTGAAAAGAAATCTGCAACTTGTGACAATCAGATAATTAGAGATGAGTAATTCTATAATTTTATTCTTTCCTGTGGTTTTAGAATTCCACAATGTTAGTTTAAAAATAAATTTTAAAAATTGGTTGCAGTTTTTTAATATATCACCCTTTCCTTAAAAAAAAAATAAAAAATTAATTCATGTTTGCCTGAGGTTTATAACCACCCTCAGCACTGAAGTACATGGCTGTGCACTATATTAAATAGCTTTGTCTAATTGAATACATAACATCCAAACCCAAAAGAACATCTTAAATGTGTATATTCCCAACTAAAACACAGGGAAAACTCAACCAGTTAGAAATCCCACTCTGCACCCATCCCCCCAAATAAAAAATTTAATTAAAATTGAATAGAAGAAAATTAATTACATAAATTGTACACCCATTTGATTGACCGGTATTCCATCTCCTCTGTAAAGGCAGGCAAAGGAAAAATTGCAAGTTTGGATGCACAGAACTAAAAAATAAGGCAGAAATCAGAAGGATATTGAAGTGATGATATGCAATGGAAACTTCATACAAGAGGTTTCCTTTTGCAGCTACACTAATGAACTGTCTACAAAAACAACCAGAAGGGCTGTGGGATATCAACAGTTTAATACCTGGCATGTTACTTACCTACCACATCATACAAAATATAAAGATATTCTTGGAACTAAAGAAGAAAAGGTGTATTGTGCAGTTTCCATTTCTTTTTCACAAATTAGTTCTGAAAAGAAACTAGGAAAGCCTAATAGGGAAAAGATACCACTTATTATGTATGCCAAATGTAAAAATTTGAATTAAAAGTTTTGCTTGATTAGGGTGCTGTTCATGCTGATTCTGCTTACCCTTTTCTGGGTAGTACTCAGGTGACCTTACTGTGCAACCCTCAAGCTTAGGCTCACTGATTGGTACAATCATATACCATCAACTCTAATTATTATTCTTTTTTCACAAGTTGCACATTGCCTTTCTTCTTTTGCAGATGAATCACATAGCAAAAGTTTTAGACAGCTGAAAGAGATGTGCAGAATAATAGATACTAATGTGAAAAATGAGCTTACTGCACTGAACATCTATCCAGGAAAGATGAAAAAGGAAATACAGAGCTTTGATTGTAGATCTGTATTTCTCAGAAATAAGAACAGAAGTAAATTCTTAACATGAGGTCTTTTTTTTTGTTCAATTCTTTTGGTTATTGAAGTTTTTTTTTACTTATTCCTTATGAATCTCATTATTCGGCTCAATGCTATTATCACATTACTCAGTCTTGGTAGGTTGCCTTACACCATTCTTAACCCTTCTTTCAGAGTAATGTAGATTTCACAAATGCGAGTGACTTTTGTAGGCAAGACTCTACTTCTTTTATAGGATTATAACAAGTTTGGTAGAGCAGACATTGAAGTGATGATTTTCTTGCCTTCAACTTCATCCACCATCCCCATTTAACCCAGTGTGAGATTGTTTGGTTCTGCTAGGTAGAATAAGGAGCATATCACCTGCCTCAGAAGACATGCTGAAAGCATTTATAACCTTTGTCACTCTGCGGCGTTTCAGAGCATATATTAGGCTTTTGTGCATCTATGATATTTTTTATGCTTCAAGAAGAAAAAAAAAAAATTCCCTGTAGTTCATTCCTTAGCTCTGAAGCTCTGCTGCAAGATTCTGTGTGAATGCATTTTATATAATTTCACTCCTTGGAAATAATCTAAAAGTTTCCATACCGGGTATAATTTCCCAGTCCTTCTATAGTGGTTGAGAAGTTACCATGTGTTTGCTTACTGTGCCCTTAATGCTTTAAGGTGGGGGTTGTAAGAAATATAGTTAAAGGTATCCACTACAGCAAAAATATTATCATTACACCAAAAAACCAGTAAATTGATTGTGTCTACGGTCATATTCAAAACCAAATAGATCATATAACTCCTCTGAAATTGGTAGACCAAAGTGATTTATATTATCTGAGTATCTGGCTGCTCTGTCCCTGATTTAATTTACTTTCACTGCATTTTCAGAGCATATTTTCTCTTTACATATGGAATGTTTGCATGGATGAGAATGGAGATGATGTTATATTTAGAAATACTAAAAAAATAGGTAAAATATACATACTTTTTAATTTATAAGTATTTTTCTCTATGTGTACATATCTTTTCCCCCAAAAATATTGTACATGAAAATCTGCTCAATTTTATGAAAAAAAGAGAAAATTTTGAGCTTTATTTCAATGATACTTTGACTATGGTGGGAAAAAAACTCTGCAAAGAACACGAAGACAGTAAAAAAACATCTTGTCACAAAATCTTCCTAATGACGTTAGGACAGCTGCTTTCAAGGATGGCACACAACCAAGACCATTACTGTAATTCAGCAGTCATGTTTCGATAAGAGTTGGGATAACAATCAGTTGTCCTGAAATGCATAAACTGAGCAAAGTTTCTATGGAGTAACCAGAAACCTGTGCTACATCTCAGGAGGCCTATTGATGGAGTATTAGTACCCAACAGGAATCAGATTGTTGAAAAAGGATTTTGCATATACTGAAACCTGTAGGGAAAGGACATTAATCTTATCACAGGTACCTCTCTTATAGTAAACTCTTTGGTTATGCTTACTCTGGCCCATCTTCTAAAACAGCTATTTGAGTGCCAGACGGGCACTACAGAATCATTGAAGACTTCAAAAATATCTATGGTCGAGTCAAAAATCAGTGGCAATATTTTCGCTAGATATGTGAATTCCAAGGATTTGCCTTTGACATTTGTTAAGCCCTCCAAGTTTTCAGTAGAGCTTCTAGTTACCTAAAAGTTTTGTCCAATTATAATTCCATTGATTTCAGTGCTTCAATCAATACTGAGATATATTGGACCTCATGGGAGATATCGACCTTGGCTTCACTTAGTCCGTGTGTAACCTGTAGCCCAATGAATCATAACAGTTAAGAAGGATTTTGTCTCTGTAGGGTCTTGAGAATATTTTGAGTATTTGGTTAGAGGAATGGAAAACAACTCTACTGCCTGCATCTCATCTTGGAAGATGTAAACAAGGCAAAGTAAATAGTTATTCCTTGAATAAATAGTGCAGAATTTTTTTTTTTACTTTTCATCCACATTTTAAGTAATTCAAAAAGTAAACCAGCAAGGACAGCTTTGAATCTTAGAAACATTATCTGAATCTTACCATGTAATAGTCTGTTTTATGGGTCAAGGAGAAGAGAGTCTCCTTACAGCATAAAGTGAGCTGTTTGGCAATTCTCCAAGAAGTGAAAATCTACTTTTCCTTAGAATTAGTAAGAGAACTGTGACCCAATTTCATTCATTGCATTCTGTGTATCTTCACTCTTTCTCTCTTATCAAGCACAGGTCAACTCCTTGACCAGTGGTAAGAATGGCTAGTGAAAGGTACTTATCCACCTTTGCTCATGCAACTGAAAGAGAGGATTCTGATGTTCCAGCTTCTTGAAAAGAGTTCTTTTTTTCACTGAGGTTTTTTTTTCTAAAAGGAAAGGCTAATAGATTTTTTTTATTAGCTTTGTTCAGGTTCATGTAATCAACTGTGGCTTTTGACACTGAATAATATTTTCTGAAGGATGAATATGACAAAAAGGAAGAAGTCAAGCCACAAGATATAAATAAACATTTACCTGATTCTCTACTATTGCTGATTAACAGTTTTTCTCTCACTGAGTCCTTGCAATAAATGTGAGAAAGGTATTATGCTGATTTAAAGTATTTTATAAATTTTATAAAGAATTTTAGGAGTATATGACAGAATAGTAAGTATTAAGTAGTAAGACAAGAGGTAATGGGCAGAAACTAATGCACAGGAAGTTCCACCTGAATATGAGGAAGAACTTCTTTACTGTGTGGGTGACCCCACACTGGAACAGACTGTCCAGAGAGGGACCCTCCTCCATTGGAGATAAATTTAAGAACTGTCTGAACACAATCCTGTTCAATGTACTCCAGATGACCCTGCTTGAGCAGGAAGGTTGGACCAGATGACTGTGGTTGCTTTCAACCTGACCCATTCTGTGGCTCTGTGATTGTGGGATTGTGTGAATATGATTTTTTTCCCTTTGTAGTAAATACTGTCAAAGCACCTACAGAAACATTTAGTTCCCTGCACTGTGTTCTATTTGAAATTTCTGCTCACTTTTAAGTATTGCTTTGAGTTGTTGTGCATGATGTGCTCTAGAGAATTCTCAGTCCTGAATCAACAGCAATGTGCTACAACTCCACTAGTTGTGTATGATAACAGCAGCAATTGGAGTGGTAGATTTATAGCAGACAGAAACCTAGCTCCTGTTAATAAAAAAAGCAATAAAACAAAAAAAAAGACCCCAGGTTCTGTAACAGCAGGTCCCACTGGAGGGATGGTGGTAAAACTGTGTGTGTGTGAGTGCATACACAGGTATGTTATAGAAAGAGAAGAAACCAGGCAGTGACAAATGAATCTAATTTCCTTCCATGAGAAGGAGAAGGGTTTATGGATTAAAGACCGACAGAAAATACAGAGTGCTTTGACTTAGCTTCTTTATACTCTGTCTTGATTTCCAGTTAAAGGAAACGTAGTCTATAAAAAGAGTGTTGCAAAATAAATTCACAAGCAGTTGGAAAGCTGCACCAGGAGAGAAGTAATGATTGATTTGCTGTCAAAATGAAGACCAGCATTATATAACCACCTGTGATTCTTTGCAGTCATGTCTGGTAGGCTGGTTTTTTTTGTAATTGTTGTTATTTTAATTCATTTTATGATTTCTGATTGAATAGGAGACACTGCTTGAAATGTTGATGTGAGTGAGGAAGAGCAGCAACCATACTGGCTAATAAACACACTGGATAACTCATTACTCAACTAGATGGGTTAGAAGAATAAAGGTACAGTCCTGCATGCAGGTAGGAATAACCTGGCATACAACTAGAAAGGTGAGACACAGCTGGCCTAGGTGCAGCCTCTGGAAAATAACATAATGGGGAAAGTAATTAATAAATTTTATCTTAGCCACTGATACATAACAATAATGATGTTGTTGCTAAAGAGATAAACATTCTTCTGAGCTGTATGAATAGGTGCATTTTTTACACACACATGGAAATTATCTTACTCTTGAATCCATAATGGCAATGCTTGCCCGTAATATTGTGACCAATATAAGACACTGATATCCTGAGAAAAATATGGATCAATTGGACCCCTGTGATAGGAATGACAGAAAATCTGGAATTATCCAAGAAGAGAAGCTGAAGTAACTGAGGGTGCCTAGAGAATAGGTATTTTAAAAAACAAACAGATAATACTTTTTTATATACACAAAAAATTCTTCATGAAGATCGGAAATAAGCTGTTCTTTGTGTTGTCTTTATAATACAAAACCACAGGGTTTAAATGACAAAGAAGAATGATTTCTTGACTGTGCAGGAAAAAAGTTTCTAATGCTAGAGCAGATGGATTAGGAAACTTTGAAATATCAATTCGTTCAGGGTCTTAAAACAAATTTATATGACATGACCTTGACCAGACCAATAAATTTAGACAGTATTTTTTTAGGTCTAGTTTTCTAGAATTCTGTGGTTATAATCATCATAACCTCAAAACAAGCATTCTGGACACTCTGAACATGATGGGTGTTGTGGTTTAACCCCAGACACCAAGCAACCAAGCACCACACAGCTGCTTGTTCATTTTCCCCTGGAGGGATGGAAAAGAGAATTTGAACAGTAAAAGTGAGAAACTCCATGGGCTGAGACATAGACATTTTAACAGGTAAAGCAAAAGCCACTCACATGAGTGAAGCAGAACAAGGAATTAATTCACCACTTCCCATGGACAGGCAGATGTTCAGCCATCTCCAGAAAAACATGGTTCTGTCACCCTTAATGGGGAATTGGGAAGACAAATACTATCACTCCAAGTGTTCCCACTCTTCCTCCTTCTTCCTCTGGCTGCATATGCTGATCATGATGCCATATTGTATAGAATAATCCTTTGTCAGTTGGACACAGTCCTGGCTGTGTCCCCTCACAACTCCTTGTGCACTCCCAGCTTCCTCTCTAGTGGGATGGAGTGAGGGAGAAAAGGCCTTGGTTCTGTGTGAGAAGTGCTCGGTGATAACTAAAACTTCCCTGGGTTATCAACCCTGTTTCCAGCACAGGCCCAAATCATAGCTCCATATTAGCTGTTGTGAAGAAAAGCAGCTATATCCCAGCCAAAATCAGCAAAGTTGCCTAGACCTTCTGACACTCCTGAAATCTTAGGAGGTGAACAATGAGTGTTGGCAATGGATAATTCTAGGGATCAATGCAAAATTATTTTACAGTAACTTCCTGAAAACCAGTTTTTCACTCTTTATGTTCAGATGCTCAAGAGAGCAAATCTAAAAATCTCCAGATCTCTGTGGTAAAGGCTATGCATTCTTAGCCTTGTTTAAAAAGAATATATAGGATGAAGATACTTTATTTGATTGTAGATTGAGCTTTGAAGTTTAGGGAGAAATTGCAGTCTTTCTTTTTACTGTCTAATAATACCTTGCCTTTCCAAAACTTTAATCAGCTCTTCATTGCAGATGTTCATATCCCCATGTTAACTCTTGCTTAAAAGGCAGTATCATAGCTGTTTTATTAATCAGGTGGGCTTTATTTTAGTCTGTTACATATTGAGAATGTTGCCCCATCTAATTTTTATTTCTATTTCTTCTAACTTCAAAAGATATATCTTTTCTTTGCTTGTTACATTCATTCCACTACTCCTCAATGTGGATCTAACTTTGGTTATTTTAAATATATTTTTTTTCATAATTTTTTTCCATTCCTTTGGAAGTGCAGTTGCTGTTTATAATTAGACCACGTGTGAGAAGAGTCAGAGCTCAAAATCTATATATTGCTCATTTAAACAACAAAATATTGTTTAATGAAACAAAAGCAATCCCTTTCTTTTCCTTTCTCAAAGTCACTGTCCAAAACCAGTAATTTGTAATTCCAGCACAATGATATTGAGTCTCTTAATTTTGTATATTTCATTAATTGAAGCTAATGATCAATGTTTAAGCTAAATAATATGCAAATGAAAAAAAATATTCTCTAATTGACTCTTGGTGTTTATTTATTTATCCTATAGACATAGGAATTATTATTCTATCAGTAATGGCAGGATAGTCATGTGGACTCTTGACCAATCCTTTTCACCCCTTATTCCTTCTTTTGTCACTAAAACCAGATACTGGAAATAGACAGATTAGGTCTGTAACAGAGACAAGAAACAGACATTCCCTTTTTGTTTTATCTGAGTGTAAATACAAAAGATCAGAAATGTATTCTGCATCTTATATTATTCTTAGCAGTTTTGAATAAGGCAGAAATGCAGTACCCTTTTAAAAATTAATACTTTACTTGAAAGCAACTTCCAAATCATATTTTTTTACAGCCATGATAGTCATGATTTCAAGTGCCATTTTAAATAGTGTGGTAAAATATTGGTTTACAAACTATGAATTATGATTTGTATGTGACACTAATATAACAAAAATGGCAGTAATGAAAAAATATTGTAAATACTGAAATTTCATTTTAATCTGATAACAGTATAATATCTTGGTAACATAATGTTACAGAAGCTCTGAACATTTATAAGGTATTCCAAGTGCTCATTGCATTAATTAAATGTAAAATTTCATGAAGAATTTTAAAATATAATATATAAATGTTTATAAAAATCTGAAGGGAAAATTGGGGATTTCACAAATATTTTGAAATGAAAAATTTGGACTGTTGTGCATCTAATATTTTATTTTTCAGTTTTGCAAAAGTTAACTTTAAATGGTTTTATGTTTACGATAATTGTTTGTATGCCCCCTTTCTTCCTTCAAGACTTTGATTTTATTTGGGGGTATCTCAACTGGGGCCATTTTTATTTTATTTTATTTTTATCCTGACTTTTCCCCTTAGTTTTCTAGCTGCACTTTGGATTTACCATACATCTGTAATTTTGCTGGCATGACTGTCTTTTCTCATTGAATGAACTCATATTCTCTGGATAGTTGTGTTTATTGACTGCATTTTATGAAGCATGTTGTAGTCTATCTCTGCTGTTTTATTTCTAAGTTTATTTTTTTCACTTCAAAGCAAATTAGCTCTCTGGGCTGACTTGCTGAGTTTGCTGCTGCCAAAAATTGCAGTCTTGTTTTGTTTATCACTGAATTCTCTGAGGCTACAATGTTGTGCTACTGTATTTACATCTCAGTATAAGGTTTGTGGTTACTACATTGTTGGATCATTTGCCAGGAACTTCATTCAAATAAATCTTTGGTAGTGAGCCCAATGTATTTTTGACAGTAAATTCATTCTTGCTGTTGACTCTATTTTCAAATAAGAACTTTCTGCAGGATTTTGTACTGCTGGCATGCAATTGGCTATTATTATTTTTAAATTATAATTCTTGAAATAGAACCTGTGCTTTACTTTCTTGATTTATTTGAAAGTATTAATTAATCTCTGAATGAAAGTATGAATCAATCTCTTTACCCTTATAAGAAGGGCATGGAAATAGGAGTATATAGAGTTTTGCTGTTTATGATAGAATATTATGGGTGACATTTTGTTTCCATGTAAGGCTCCTGTAATAGATTTTTATTGGGCTAGAATGTGTTTTCCTCAGAGTTTCTGACTACAATACTGGTGGAAAATTTACTAAAATTTTGCATTTTTGCTCCATTCCTGTTTACCTGCAGTATCTTGCCTTGTATACTATCAAGTAATCTCTAGATCACCACTAATTGACATTCAATATATGCGCACTCAACACTTATTTTCTTTTAACCTGCTGGTGAAAATAGTGGTTTGAAATTTTTTATTATCTAGTAGCTAGTATCTTTCAAGCTCTATATTAGAGGTTGAAAATTCTTATTTGCCTACTTTTTCCTCATGGAAATCAACAGCACCATGATTAAATTTTCTGCAGTTCATAAGCTGCTGCAATTGAGGCTTTCTCAGGCATTTATGCCCTTCACCACTTCATTTATTTAGGGCATCAAAGGGATCATAATATTCCATAAAAAACAGTGAAAAAATTGTGAACTTTGCTGGTGAAACATAATTATTAATTTTAAATATGCTCAAAGTCTGTTTTGTGGTTTTTTTCCCTTGAAGAAAATTTTCCAATCAAACCGTTTTCTCTCCCTTAACATTCAATAAAAGCTGTGATCAATGAGCTGCTATTAAAGATGTGAACTAAAAGTTCATATATCTATGTGATTTAAAGAACAGTTTTCTCAGCTGTTAGTGACTGGAGCCTTTCCTGCGTTAGTGAGGCACCTGCTGAGAAGGTGTGCTGGTTTCTACTACAAAAATGATTAAGTAGTCTTCTGACTGTCCTCTATCTCAATATCCTTGCAGTGAGTTCTTGTCTCAGGGTGCAGAAAGAACAGAAATGTCTCTCAGCAGACTCTAGACTTCCAATGCTGAAATGATTAATTAAAGATATTTAAATTTAGGCTTTGGGCAAATATGGAATTTTTGGCTACCAGCAACTGAGTTTAGTTGAACTATGTTTCCCACTTCTCTGTTTTGTGTTTATGCTTTCATTTAAGGATAAAATTAATTTATATGAACTCACACTATAAAGGCTCTGTCTTCCACTGGGTGAAATTAGATATATACATTCACTTAATTACTCAGAACCCTTTAATCTTATTTTCTCTCCCTATCCTGTAGCAGAGGGGCAGTGATAAAGCAGCATTGGTGGACACGTGGCAGCCAGATGAGGCCAATGCACCACACTGTCCAGCTAAGTTAAATACAGCCAGTTTGTCACATTTCCTCATTTGCTGCTGCACAGATATCAGCAGCAGCATGTGTATGAGGAAATAGAATGTGAGCTGGTGCATTAGATAGAGCAGATCTAGTGGGGTTTTGTATCAATCCTCCTGTGCCCAGGGATAGAGAAATGGTAGAGCACATCATGTCAAGGGAAATTATGATAAAGGTGATGCCTTCCTATCTTGCTGCCACGTAGCCAGGCTGAAACCTGAAGAGAATGGAATGTAAGTTGATAAATCATAGATATATGGACATTCAGGGTCTGTGCAAGTAAATTAAACAATCCTGGGGAGCCTTTCTGGACTCAGTTGTTATTGATGGTAAGATGGTAGAATTGATTCCAATAGATCCAGCTTACACTTCTCCAGGCAGTTTTTTAGCCTTGCTTAGGAGCTGATGTGTGCTCCAGAGCTTCATATTTCTAATTATTTTTACTCTTTCTTTAATATTTAATTTGCTTTCAATGTGGACCTCAGCTTCATGCCTACCTGCATAACTTTGGGTTGCATTACTTTTGTCTCTTGGCTTCCTGTATATCCTGCTGGAAGGAGTTAAAGAGCACCATTGCCTGTCTCAAACACTGCCAAGGCCATGGAAGGAATTTGCCATAAGATAATTCACCAGAGTGGGAACATGAGATGAGCACAGAAGGGAGGAAGGTGCTGATTCCTGGCCTGGTGGGGGCGAGACCTGATAAGCACATCCTGATTAACACATGTGGACAAAAATTCCCACTATGGCAAACTGTGTGAGAGGAAGCAACTCCTCCTACACATATGGTCAAACAAAGACCACCATGTTGTTTCACACTAATCAACCCCAAGGGATCTACTATCACGAACCTCAGTTACCCTGCCTCAGAAGTGGCTCCTAACACCTGCCCTAGCCCCTTTCTACCCTTCTATCTCAAGTATTTCACTATATTTTTAAAGTAGCTTTAGAAAATGAATAAACATGAACCAACACAATAATTGGGGATCTAACATTGCCATGTGTAATATCTCTTTTTTTCACCTTGTGTTATGCAGCTTGTAAACTCTGAGAAAATCCTGTGTTTGCATAATGGGACTTCAGGCCATCAGAAGGCACCTGTGTAATGAAAGTGATTAATATAGTACATCACTGTTAGAGGACATCCAATTATGCAGAATAATAATGAAGGTGCTTTTTTCAGGTCCAGATTCCTTTATTGGATTTGTTTAAATTTAGTAAGCATTACAAAAGCTGCGAAATGTTACTGATTTGCATTTCAGAGTGGTGAGAAAGCATAACATTGGGGTTTTAGAAGTGCAAATTTCCTTAGTGTCCTTCTTTATCAGAGGATATTCTTGGATGACAGACTCAGACTTGATTCACTACCAAACAGAAATACCATTGAACTCAGAGAAATTTACATTCTTACATAAGTCCTATATTATAGGAAAAAAAAAATTGTTTCAGTTTACCTTTTTAGCCTTATGTTTTATTTCAGGACTTTTAAACTGTATTTAAGACCAGAAAGGTAAAAAAAAAATAAATTGTATTAATATAGCTTATGATCATGTATATATTATTAAAAGTATTATATACAGCTGTATTTAATTTTTAATTGTATTTTTCCATTCATATTAGCATTTATATTAAAGATTTTTTTAAGACTGCAAAGAAATTATCTTTTTCTATACCTGACTTGAATTTGTTCTCTGGTATATTAAAAAAAAAAAAAAGTACCAACTTTCTTACAGAATTTCACAAATTCTAGTTTGTGAATGAGATGTGATAGACCTTGATGTATAGCTAAAGAGATTTTTACTGAATTGGAAGATTGTGGGCATTTCTTTTTAATGTGTAATGTGTTATAGAAATTTTTTAAAGTGCTCTTTGGTATCTAATGCTATCCCAGTTATGTTTTTTTCCTTGAAGATTAAAATTTTCTTAAGGGACCACAGAACTTTTATTGTTGATTATGTAACTGGAACTCAGTGTTGAACTAGTATATCAAAGTTAAGCACACAGTATTCTGTGGGTAATAAAAACTCTGAAGTTCTTTGGGAGATTGATTCTGAATAAACCTCTGATATCAGGAAAAAAATGTAGTTTGTTTTTATGCCTGCAAAAATTCTTTTCTTTTAAATACAATAGAGCTAGTTTTTCTCATCTTAAAAAAAACAAACAAAACTCTAAGCATTAAATTTCAATATTAAGTCAGAAATACAGTCTCAAATGGAGTTTCTCTCTATAGCAGAACTCAATCACTTCTGCAATCTAATATCTCATTCCTATTGCATTAGAAATTGGGCTTTAGACAAGAAAAAACTCATTCACTGCTGATAGTATGCAGTACAAATAAACTGCTCAAGATTGAATTCATATTCATTTTATATCCAAGATGAAATCTAAAACTTTTTTCTAAAAGTCTTCATATGAGGCTTGAAAATTATGACTGCTGTGATGTATCCAGGGTTTTAATTTAGCTTTATGGTTTAGACAGTGATGAGACATGAAGGGGGAATGTAAGGAAATATGTTTCTCTTTTTTTCTAATTTTTAGTAAATATATGACCTTCTGATGCATTTAGTTGTCATTTAAATCTTATAAAATAATGAAAATAGATGATTAATACAAAACCAATACACCCATGCAAGTTTTTTTCATGCAAAACTTGTAACTTGTTTAAGGACTTCACATCTTTCCTATAAGACTTATGACACCTTGGGGCAGTTATTTTCATAAATATCAGTTATGACCTTGTGTTGCTGATGCCATTGCTATACTGGGAGCCAAGTTCAGTTTTATTGCCAAACTCAACATTTGTTATGAGGTTTGGCGGCAGTATTTGAACCATGCATTTTGTAGCTGTGTAAAAAAATTTGGTGGCATAAAATCTGGTGGCTGCTCTTCATGTTAGTGTTAGCTTTTCACGTGTCTGTGGTTATTTCAAGGATTATGTGATTTCTAGTTCTGTCCCCTCTTCCCAACCCCTACCTGATGTTTCACTCTGAGGTAATAAATGGAGATCCTATTGCTACATTAATGAATACTGGAACTAATTGACAAAAAGAATAACCAACAGATATTTCTTTGTCATGATTTTGATGTGGATTTTTCAGAGATTGATTGATATAGTAAAATATATGAAAACCCAGCATATTTTCAGATCCCATGGTTTGTGTGGTGGTCTTCACAGGGGTCCCAGGATAATGGAAGAGACGAGAATGTTGACTCCATGTTTCAGAAGGCTTGTTTAATTATTTTATGATATATATTATATTAAAACTATACTAAAAGAATAGAAGAAAGGATTTGATCAGAAGGCTAGCTAAGAATAGAAAAGGAATGATAACAAAGGCTTGTGATTGACCGAGACAGTCCGGACAGCTGGACTGTGATTGGCCATTAATTAGAAACAACCACATGAGACCAATCACAGATCCACCTGTTGCATTCTACAGCAGCAGATAATCATTGTTTACATTTTGTTCCTGAGGCCTCTCAGCTTCTCAGGAGAAAAAATCCTAAGGAAAAGATTTTTCATAAAACATGTCTGTATCAGGTTTGTATTTAAATTTGGAAATAGTCTTAGGTGTTGGGAACAAGGATATATCTATAGTCAAATTACTATAGCCAGAACAACATGGGCTGTTGATGCCTAAAGATTTTTAGCCTTTTTCATATTTGTAGATCTGCAGATTCGTAATATATAGTAATATATCTTCCAATACTTTCCTACCCTCTTTCATATTTTACCTAATTCTTTATTAATATATTCCTGAAATTCTGATCAGTCTTGTTCTTAAGCAGACAATTCCTGACAAGAACATCTCTTTTTTTACCAGAACTTTAGAGACATAACAAGAAAATAGGGCAAAGAAGCCTCCGGACCCACTCCAAGGGGCTGACCTAGGGGTGAGTTCTTGCAGTAAATAATCTCCTATTGGATGTATCTGCTAGATATACTAATTAATTACCCCTATAGAATTTGTAGAAATACTGTAGCACATGTGCATATAGCAATATTTTGTGCACCTGAAAGCTTTCATTAAAGATTTATTTGGTTTTATACTGTCATTCTCAATGTTGTTTGGAAAGGTTTCATGTTTTATACCAGGCAACACTGTCACACAGTAAAAAGCTTTGGCTGAAATTTCCAAGAAATTTTATCTGAGCATTAGATGTAAGGAGAAGTCTGAAGCATCAGTCTGTTGGGCTGTAGCACACATATTTGGGGTGTATCTTTCTGTGATGGATTTTTCCCAGCCGATAGTTTGACTAAGACCTGCTGTTGACAGAATACCTGTTTGCTGTAGGGAATCATACAGAGGAGATGTTGCTTATACTCATTTGTTATTTAGTGCTTCTTTTTTTCCCCCTGCCTATTTACTTTCCAAAGTGTCTGAACACAAAATTAGTAGCTTTTTTATTTTTTGAATTCGAGTGCAACATTGGTTTAGAAGACTTTTCATTAATACTTTATTATAAATCACTAGTAGGATTTCATAGGACTGAAACCAAAATTGTTTTTGTAAGATCAAGAACATTTCTGTGTGGATATATATATTAGTTTGAGACAGATAGATTTATTATGTTAATTAAACTAAAGACAGACAATTAAGAAATAGGATTCATTTTCATTAGCGCAAGTGATCATGTTTTTTCACTTTTTATAAATTTCATTACATAAAAACAAAATTAATGATTTGATTATCAGGCAATTGTTTTGATTGAAATCCTCATGCCAGAAGTCTCTATCTCAAGGCAATGCAACTCTAGATCAAAGGATCTCTTCATTAAGCAGAGCGGAGCCTTAGCAGAATTCTTAAGACCTGTGGCATGCACGTGCCATAAGCAGGCAGAAATCAATATTAGCCCTCCACTCAGGTGACAATAACAATTTGCTAACACTGGCTCCTTAAACAATATAGCAGTTTTACACAGTAAGAGAAAATTAGTTTTAGAATTTTAGAATTTTTCAAGTAGCTTCTATGATCAAGAGCTGATGGCAATGTGTTCAGTGCCACAGCACAGGGATTAAAGCAGTGCCTCTTTCTCTAGAGGCACTTTGCAACATGCTCCTCATTCTCAGTGATAGACACATCTCTCTTCCATAGCCTTAGTGTCTACTACACTGTAGACTCAAGCTGCTTTTTCACAGTCTGCAAATCAATCCCTGGTCAATATCCTTTCTGTGATTCATTTATTGAATTTGCAAACTTGAGTGCAAACTGTCTATCAGTAACAAATGGTAATGCATATGATGACTTATGCACAGAGTGCAAGGAGTAACAGCCTACCAATAAATTCTCCTCACTGCAGCTGCAACCATGGCCCAGATGAAATCTTATCTATATTATTTCTTACCTTTTGAAGACTGCAGGAGTTGAATATATTTACTTACTTATCTTTTGGATGGAAATTGCTCTGGACTTCATGTAGTCTCTTTCTAGAGAATTACTCAGACAGAATAATGAATAATATAATTCTGTAGATGGAGTCAAACTGGATGTCAGTGAGAATGTTGGAAAAAAATTATTCATTTTTCATTCATAAAAAAGACTGACATTGGAAGGAGAGATATATTTGGTTTTCATTATTTACCTCAGGATGCAATATGACATAACTCTAAGAATAAAACTGCAGGTAGCACTTGCTGAGGTAACAATCCAGATGGTGGGAAGGTGAACTTGAATATGTCACCTCCTGAAATTTGATCTGAATTTCTCCTATTGAATGAGACTGAGATTGAATGTTTAAAAAACCACAAAAACCCATATCAGATTATTCTTCAGCCATGCCTAAAATAATCATGCTACAATGTTGTAGTTATTTCTCTTATAAGCAAACTCACAATGCTTTCTTTGCTTAGTGTAATGCAGGTAATTAAATGTCAAATTGACAATAGTGAACACATAGAGTCTTTTTGCAGCACCAAGGATAAGCATCATGATCCATGAAACAGATACCAGTGGAGTTTGCTCAGCAGCAGTCAGTTAGTTATGTCAGGAATCTCAAGAGAACACCCCAGGAACACTTTCCTTTTTAGAGTGATCCTGGTCTCCTTCAGTTTCATCAGCTCCTGCTATTCTGGCAAATATTAAATTAACACCAATTTAAAGACTCCTTAGTTGACACTACAAAAATCGGTGACACCAGAATAGGTAAAGCTGAGATTTAGGGTCTTGGTTACTATTAATGTTCCAAAGAGTGGTATTAATTCAATCTGAGATGAGAAAATTTGAATTTTTTTTTCAGAAATATAGAGAAAATTTAAATTACCAAGGATGTCTCTATGGGACATTTTTTCTAAATTTCAAAGAAATGGCATAATTATGGCATCACAGTTTGCCAAGAAAACACTTCAGAAAAAATAAATAAGATTTTGAAAGGCTGGACTTGGTGAGTAAAGATTATATTTGTTGCGTGTTGCTGCCATGGAAACAATTATGAGAAACTGCAAAGCGAGCAAAGATTTTACAAATTATTATTTGGTATTACAAAAATTTAGTAACTTATGTGAACATTATGAGCATTACTATTTAAAGCTTCAAGGAGCCTTCTTCAAAATTTTTACATTTTATAGAAGAAAAGTATTTGGAACAAAAGGAAAACAAGTTCTGAGATGAGATAGAGAGCTCAAAAACATCCATGAACTTTTGGCATTTACAACTTTAATATTAGAGAATTGATGCTAATATATTGAATTATATGAAAGCACAGCTGTCACTTGCCAGAATTGTGTGATTGAGTAAAAAGTGAAAATACACGTCCATAGCTTATTGTATTATAGGGAACAGAATTGTCTTTGTCCAATTCGTTTAAATCCTCTTAAAATTCTGAGGGTCTTTTGCTGGCATTTTCTTTTATACAAGAAACCATGTTTGGTGTATCACAGTAAACCTGTTCTAGACAGTGCAGTGTTTTTTGATGAACCCTAAACTTTTGATAAGCCCTTCTTACTGTACTTATAATCACAGTCCTGGAAAATACTGCTGTAGTACTAGAAAACTATACGGGCATGGTCATGTGGTCATTGGCAATGCTCATTTTTAGTGCAAGCACTAACTAGTCTTGGCCTATGCCAGCTGCCATTATTCTGGCTGATTACCAGGTGTGATTTGCAATTTACAGAGGTCAAAACAGGGTAATATGAAAAACCCACATTGTTTTGAAGGACAAAATTTACCTTGACCCCTTATAGATAATGAATTTCATATCCTATGACGGCTTCCATCCTGTTTTTGGTTAAGCTGGCAGAAAAGCAATGCATGTATATCTGTACATTTGTAGCAGTTACTAATTTTGTTTGTGATATTTAGCAGGAACTAAAAATAACATTCTGACAACTTCATCTGCATTTTTTTATGGTAAAGGATAATTTAAACCTCATGGCACAAATATCTTACAGATGTATTTTATGCAAGCATCACATCTGTGTATGTATGTGTATATATATATATATATAAATATATATATATATAAATCTTAGAGCAGATTTGATTTTCTGTGTATGTATGTATATATATATATAAATCTTACAGCAGATTTGATTTCTAATCCAAAAACATTTCTCAGGAAGAAACACATGTTTTGTGGTGTTAAGTGATTGTTGTGATAATCTACAACAGGTAAGAATTATGCTGCAAATTGTAACTAAAAAAAATTGGTTTGTAAAACCTTGTAAATTCAAAGTAAAACACACAGACACATCAGCAATGAAATGGATGTTTATTGTGAAAAAAATGTAAGACTGAGACAGAATAGGAATATAATATTTGTTACTTTTTCCAAAATATTCTGGAAAATTTGTGTTAATAGGTGTTATTATATATAGGTATTTTTTATGCATCTTTAAAACAGAAGAATGAAAACAAGACTCATCTCAAATAAAGAAAGCAATGTCATGAGTATGCATTTACTATTCAATTAATTTTTGAGTATCTTCCCCTAAGAATAAAACAAAGTGAATTATCTTTTCATTGAAGTACCTCTTATTTTTGCACAAATACTTTAAATTTCATTCTGGTAGTGTATAGCTTAAAGCAGGAAAGCAGGATATTTAGACATTTTATTTTGTTAAGAGAGGGATTTTTTTTCCCCAGAAGCAATATAGCCTGAGATCTCAGAGCTTAAGTAGTTACTTTGCCTATCCAGCTGTTTACTAGAAAATAAAGAATTTATTTTTAAGGGAGAAATGTATTCAAAGGTCCATCCAAATAATTTCTTGGTCTCAGTTTACATTTAAAGAGCTATTGAATATAGTAGTCTTTTCACACAACATTTCTGTATTCTCAAATTTCAGACTCCTATTATGATGATTAATTAATAGGAATAATTAGGAAGATACACACCAAGATTTTCATGAATCCTTCTTTTTTCTTTTTAAAGATCAGATTGTACCATGCAGGGCACTTATAGACTGCATTAGCATCGGAGTGAGGCTAAGGGCAATGCTGCATCTCCTGTGAAGAATACAAATAAAAGGACAGTCTTTGTATCCAAGCAACAGTCCTGCCTGATGCTGAAGGAGAACATCATCTCTCATGCCTAACTATTCCTTTAACATGAATGAACCCCTGGAGGCACTTGTATGAAGACTTGCTTGTGCTCCAGGGCTGCCATTCTGCACAATTTAAAATGTAGTACCCTATTTCCTAAGTTTAAGACAGTTCTCCAAACAATCACTGGAGAATTGAACTAGCTTAATAAATGACTGCATTCTTATCAGTTGCTGAGATTATTACCACGTAAACAAAGAAAGCAATGAAACTTCAGTCAAAACAGTTGGGAGTTTCTCTGCTGTCAGTGTAGAAATCATGACAACCAGGTTGTGATTCCTACCACACAGAGCTTTCTGCTGACAACCAAAACTAATTCAGTCTGAAGGACATAGAAAATTCTACAACTCTAGAAAAATAGCAATAAAATCATACCACTGAGAATAAGAAGCCATCTTTATAACGTTTCTATCTTTTTAAAATTTTGAAGAGCAAGAAGATGGTGCATCAGTACATTTTTAATAAGCTTTTTCACTGTCCCTATGAGTTTAAGACGGACTAAATACTGTTCTTTTTGACATAAGAATGATGGAATGCAGAGAAAGCTGTCTAAGACAGGCTAGAAGTATTGCCATGGACCCAGAAAAGGATGCAAAATGGAAAATGAAGTGGCAACTGTGAGTTAATATTTCCAAACAGAAAGTGTGAACATGCAGTTGTGTTGTGTGGATCTATGCATTGACAAAATGTTCTTTGAGATTACAGTGCTTTTAGTCCTAAAAGCAGTAATCATTATGCGGTTCCACCTTGTCTCTTCAATGTCATAAAACCCTATTTTTGAAAGCAAATTTTGTATTAAACCTCAGAGTTCCTTTTAGATTATGAGCTAACTGCAAATTACTGAAACTGGTGTTAATCTTGCTCACTGAGGAAACATAGAGGCTTAGTGGTAGAAATAGGGAAAAAATGTTCTCATTTACTAAGTTTCAAGCTTTACTTTGAGTTCTGGACATAACTGCAGAATGCATGTGAGCATTTAATTTATAGAGTAAGCAGATATTTGTCATTGTCCTTCTTTGAGTTTTGAGAGGGCAGGGTACTAGAATCTCTTGTTCTCATAGATTAAAGCCATGGTTACCTAGCCTGTGTATTATGTCAAGGACAAGTTTTTCTAATTCCTAAAATGTAGATTTATCTGATTTTTGCTTTAATATCTAAGGAGTAATTACATTAGGTGCAATGCTTTTGAAGTGAGAATACAAACAATTGTCTGAATGAGAATAAGCTAAGGAGCGGAGGTCTTGTTTGTATATGCATTTCCCCAGCAACAAGTTCTATGTAATACTGTTAATTAAACCACAGAAGTCTGTAATTTTTAAAAGAACTAATGGATCTCTCTTTAAAAGCTATATAATCTAGGATAAAATCACTATCTGTAAGATGCACTGATCTTCCTTTAATTTTTCTGCTATAACAATACATGGAGAACAGCAATCTTGATAAGTCTGATAGAGAAGGAGGTGGTTTCCTTTCTGTGGTTGCTGAACTAGTCTGAACACCTGCTCTGCTCCTGTGTAATTTCTCCACACACAGCTTCAAATAGTGTTTGATGATCACCCACAGCATTTGTAATAAAAACTGAATAAGAGCTCCACACAGACAAAATAAATGCATCTCTGGTGAGCTTGACTGTGTGTTTGAGATATGGAAGAAAATATAGTTCTTCAATATTAAATAAGATTTTTTCACAGAACTAGAGGTAGACATTGATCTTCAGTTCTGCAGACAAAGAAGAAATAGAGCCAAGTCTGCTTTTATTTTGCTGGAACTGGCAAAGGAAATCTAATTCAAGAATGAAGACTAGTCACAGAAAAACAAAGCATACAAACAAAATCTTTTCCATTTGGCAAAAAGACTGCATCACACTGTTCTGTATGTGGGCTTTCAGTGGTAATCTGGGTTTTGCAGTCTCTGAGCGCAAATGTAACAACTGCTAGGCTTAAGGAACAGTTAAGTCTTCCTCTGAAGAGTTCAAGAGGATGAATGCCAGCCTAGTGAGTGTGACCTGCCTGCCTTGTGCCAGTTTGTGCACCTGCCTAAAATTGAAGGATTCTACTGATTTCAGTACAGCAATATTAATCACCTGTGATCCTGTGCTTTATTTGGTTTGTCAGTCAGTTCCTGCAATCAAGTTCAAAGTTTTTGTTTGAACCTTATGTTTGTTTAATTCTCAATGGTCTCAGACATCTTTTTATGAAAATCCTTTCTTAAGATTTTTTCTTCCTCAGAAGCTGAGAAGCTCCAAGAACAAAATGTAAACAATGGTTATCTGCTGCTGTGGATTGCAACAGGTAGATCTGTAATTAGTCTCGTGTAGATGTTTAGATTTAGTGACCAGTCACGGCAGAGCTGGCTCTCTCTCTCCGTCCAAGCCAGCTGCCTTTGTTATCATTCTTTTCCTTTCTATTCTTAGCTAGCCTTCTGAGATGAAACTTCCTTCTATTCTTTAGTATAGTTTAATGTAATATATATCATAAAATAATAAATCAAGCCTTCTGAAATATAGAGTCAGATCTACGTCTCTTCCCTCATCCTGAAAACCCCTATGACCACTATCACACTCAATCACTTGAGAAAATGGATGATTTTTTCAGAGGTTGGCCTTGAACAGTAATGGAGCTTTGGGGCATACTTTTCCAAGAAGTAGTTCAGGACTGAGGGAGGAATACTGCTGTCCTATGGATCTCTTCAAAATCATTTTTACTTGTTGATTTTGGCAGTCTTGGTTTGGTATCACAAAACACTTGCCTGGATATCTCATAAAAATTTACATTATTTAGATGTGGTTTGAGCACAATGTTTTTTTAAAACAAGATATCTCTATCCCATAGTCAAACTCTGTTTAATTTCTGAATTTGAAAGCTATGATAACACTATGCTACAGTATTTAAAGATATTTAGTTCTAACTTCCATACTCAATGCCTGCCGCTATAAATGATGGATGATATATTGAAAAGTAAGTAAGTGTGAAAGAAGAGTCCATTCCTATATCAAATTCAATTCAATGACATTGAAATCCTATCAATATTTTTTAACAAAAGATTCTGTTGTTTTTTTTTCTTTAATAAGAATTTGCTGAAGATAATATTCTTAAATAAAAGGACTGTCTTCAACCAACCATGTTTGAGTTTTGCTGATGACCCTTATGAGAAAAACCTCCCAACAAAACCAAAAGAAATAAAAAGCACCAAAAGATTTTGCTTACAGAAGAAAAGTATGGATGTTATAAAACTCTGCTGGGTCTGATAATATGTATTTTAAATCCCATTAATTAAATGCCTTCAGCAAAACTAATTTGCCTTGTTGGAGTTTCTGTTAGTCTATCTTAAATGTCATCAACATACAGAAGAGCCCTCTGAGCTGTTTGTGCAGCACATGGATTATGCAGTGCATCATGGAAGGGCACTGTCTCACCACAGTACCATCTGCTTGAAAGTGCAGGGGGAATGCTGAACACTTCCCTTAGTTCCATGCCATAAAAACAGTGAATTGGAGCTCATTAGCCTACAGCAGCTCCCATTGTAATCACATTATATTCATGCAGAGAAAATTGCCTGCCTGAACAGTAAGTCCTTCCTATTGTTTAACACTGGTTGGATGCTTCCTGCCATTTCTGCTGCCCAGATAGCTTTCATTGTTTTCACTGCTGGAGAAATATTTTGTGGCCTTTCAATTTGAACAGCATTCTGCAATGTCTAGTGAAAGCTATCACTTTATAGAGCAATAGTCTGAATTGGAACTTGACTGGAATTTTTCTCGTGTTATCATTTTTTTGTTAATTTTCTTCAAGGAAAAATTAAATGATCTTGATAAAAAGGAAAAATCACTGGTTCAGATACCAAAAAGGCAAATTGTGAAATTGTGTAAATAGTAATCAAGTAGATTGCAAGCTCTCTGAAATATTACTCCATTACTTTCCCCTCTTACCCCCCAAGTTGCACAATCCTTGCAATTTTTTTTTTTTAAATTTTGATGATTGGTATGAAAAGAGGTAAGAAAAATATGGTCTATAGCATTTGAGTTTCATCCTGTCCTGATGAAGGCTAAACAGAAGTGGTAGATGGACTGAACTTTTTGTGTTTCACACAGGTTTCCACTGCTGTCCATAGGGTTGTGCTGCTTTGCTGTAGTGATAAACCTCAAACAAAATTATTACTTACTTACTTCTACAGGGTTAGGTTTGAAAAGTACCTCAATCTATTGCTCTTCCAGCAGAGCACACCAATGAATGAAAAGAAAACCATCAAATATAAGAATATTTTTTCCTTTTTTTCTGTTTAAAACCTTAGCCTTTCTATTTCTTTTACTGTGCTGTGTGTAAGGATAGGCATTGTGAAGCACAGTTTACTGTAATGTGTTTTGCTGCATGTACACGAATATGTTTCAGGGAGGCAAATTTGGTTGTGGTGTCAACTATTGCATGCTAAGTCTGCTTCCCTACACTGTGAATTCAGTGAATACCAACAGTTAGTAGCTTGCACATTTTGCTTGAATGAGGTAATCAAAAGGAAAATATGTAGAATACTTTCCAGCCTCTGAGATCTTTCACATTTTTAATGAAAAATACTTACCATGAAGCCTGCACTCAGGGTTACCAAATGAAAATGTTTAAGTATTTCATTGTTTTATATTTTTTCCCATCTGTCTTTGCATCTCAGTTATAACCCAACTGAGACACAAGAAAGCTCCTCTGTAACCTTGAAAAATCAAATGTGATGATGATGGTATCAAACTTAGTGTTTATGGTGATGATAAAAAAAAGTTATTTTCATTTTGTTTTCCAACATACTCAACCTCAACACCATGCTCGGGTTTAACATCAGTCTTTGTCTGAAAGGGTTTTTATTTTATTTCTATGCTTCCTCAGTGAAAATAATTACACAGGGAGAATTTCTGGCCTTACTCAAGTGAAGGAGAATTCTTACTGCTTTTGAGACAGAGATTGAACATCAGCAATGTGATTTTTATGCAACTTTGTTTATGTTTAGAGTTTTGGTATAACAAAGAATATGAAGAGGTAGAAAATATTTCAAACAGCCTGTGGTCTAGGTACTGTACTTCTCCTGAGATACAGGTGAATTCCAAAACTTTATCCTTTATCTTGTGGTGTTATGAGAAACCAAGGGGAATCCTTTGACTTATGCATTTTTTCCTTGTGCTTTGCATCTTAATTTGCTTTATTTAACCCTGTTTTCTAAGCATTTTTATTTTAATTCATATTATAGTCACCCAATTCCTTATGACAAACATTTCAGATTGTCTGGAAATAACCTTGGAACTTCATTTGGTAGCATTGCACCATAGTTTGGCAACTGGTGAACCCAGGGATTACATGCATCTCATACCTGGGGCATTGGAGGAGAGCAGAAACAAAAAACAGCTTATTTCCATTAAAAGCTATTGTTATTTTTCTTTAAAACTATTTTTATTTCGAATAAAAGCCGTTGAGACTCATGTAGTCCTTGAGTTTGAATTTTATGTGCATATTTGGCACCTAAGATACAAATATAATGGAAATACCTTCTCTCTTCTTAAACTTCACAATTCTGTCACATGATAAGAGAATTACCGACTTTAGCCTATGTGGGGAAAAAATACTGGGGATTCCTCAATATTTTAAGATTTTTTTTTAAAAGCTTTTTTAAATCTTCAATACATGATCAAACTGTAGAACCCAGATTCTTGCTTTTACAAAATTCTGCACTGCTTGGAGTTAGTTATGAGAAATTTTAGCTGTTAAAATACTTTTTATTAGTTTTTCTTTACTTCATTTTTCTTCATTTTTTCCAAGGAAAATATTTGTGCTAATTGATAAGATTAATCTGAAATATTATTGTAGAAAATTTAAAGGTAAATAAAATATTTTAATTTTTAAGTGCTCACTCCTTATCCATTAATTTTATTTTAGCAGATAGGCTGGTTTTCACAGCACTTGGTACATTAGATTTGTTTACAGTCCAAGCTTGGCTAATTGCAATTTTAAAATGTTATTTGTTGTGGGCAAGGACAGAGAGATTTACAAATAGGTAAATGTTTGGAATTAATACGCTATTTTCTTTAAGGTTGAAGCACTTCTAATCCCCTATCTACCTTCATTAAATCTGTGAAATTGCTGTAGTCATCATTTATGAGTATGCACGTTAATCTTGATTATAAAATAAATGTGGATGTGGTTTTTAAGCACCATATAATTAAGGATACAATCATAATCTCATGAAGGATACTAAATACAAATTAAATTCTTTAAGACTTAATCGTAAAGTGCTATTAGACTGAAATGCGATTTAAGCTTGATAAACTAGAGGTTTCTGAGACTGTATTTTTGGAAGTTGAGGGGTTTCCAAGTATGGATCCAATACAACCTGCTTCATTTATTCAACAAACACTGTGCCAGTTTCCCTCCATGTTTTGCTGGTGTTTCAGTGTGTTTTCTAGGGAAATTTGTGGAATACATATATTCAGAGAGAAGAGATATTTTTTTTCTCTGTTTAGAAAGACAGTTCTTATTCGAGCTGAATCTCAGAATTATGTTGTCGGACGAGATGAACAAATGTCTTATCAAGAAGGCATGAGGTTTCTAATCCCTCCAAAACACCAGCTGTGTAAACTGTATTTTTTTCACATTGTTTTCCATGCAGACTTCTGCCAGAAGTTTGTTTTTATAACAATACAGGGAAAGATGGCTCACCAGTCACTGTGGAAGTCTGCAATTACTTCAGTTTCATGCTGGCTTTAGAGATATCCCAGCCTTATCAGTAGAATTTCAAATTTTGCTCTTGTTCACCACACTGCTTTCACTTCTTTTCATCTTAGTGTCCTCAAAGAACTTTCAAAGTGTATTCCTTACTCTGTCACCTGCACCATCCATATATGAAATAGCAATGGCTTTAGAGATGTTCAGGTTGACCTTCTGCTGCACCCTCTTGGATTAACAGCAATTCATGTTTGTTAATTACCTGCAGAGGGTTTTGGTTTGTTTTGGTTTAGCTTTAATAAACATTGTCTTTATGATAAATTAGATAGATACATTCTTAATGATTATCTTCACACATGTGACAGTGACAAAGTATTATAGAAGACAGATCCATGAATGCTTGGTGCGAAAACCTCCCCCCACGCTTTGCTGGTTTTGTAGGTAGTTTTTGGTATATCTATTGGTAAGAATTTTGAAGTGCAAATGTATTGCCTCCTTCTTTAATTATCTGTTCTTCTAATTATTCTTCACTTAAAACCTTTATTACCTTTTATCTTGTCTATGAAACTGATTTGTTAATTTTTAAATAAGAAAGTGATCTTTTAACTTATTTTCTGCATTCTTTCCTCTCTTCAAGCACTTACTTTGGAGGGGGGGGGTTGTGTATGTTTTATTTTACTGAATGAATTTTGTTTGCTCTAAGCAAGCTGGTTCATTTTTCCATTTCTAGCAAGGAATTAGTTGTGCAAAGCCATCTCTAAATTGAATTAGTTTGCAGATGGTCCTCTTATTTGTATGCTTTAGAAGGATTAAAATCGCAGGGTTCAGAGTACTGACTGACCTCTGCAAATTTAAATTTTTCCTTCTTCTTTGTTTTAAAGCAATTTATTTATCAGTTCAAATGTCCAGGGTTTTATCCATGAAGCTTTTAAGCTTATTAGGAACTGGCCATATGGAACAGTATATTAGGAAAAGCTTCTCAGAGGGATCTGTTATAATTATAACATATTTGTTTTGATGTATGTACTTAAAAATTTTATTTCTTCTCATCAAGGCTTAGAAGTCAACTTAAATTCATCTTTCAGTCAAATATGCATATAGAGTGAATTAAAATTTGAGGGGGCAGGATAGATTATCTAAACAAAAGTAGATATTTGGAGGTGAATGCTGATCTTGATTTTTATGACACATGAACAGATAGGAAAACACAAGCTCATCAAGCCTCACCAACTACTGTTATGTATATTCCACTGAGTATAACTTTAGAAATAATAAGAACAGGTGATTAAGGTTTAATAATACCATACAACTATTCAGGTTTATTTATCTATTATAATCCAAGTAATACTGCTGCCTATCATTAATTCAAACCAAAAGTTTTTTTAATTACAGAGTTAATTTTAGCAATTTTATAAATTTAAAAGGAAAACTACAAGCATAATATTTTATACATTTTACTGTCTTCAGTTATTTATTTAAATGAAGAATGTTAGTTTGCTGTTTAAAATGCATTCATTACAGCAGTTATGTTAGAAATGCAAACATACAGAAGCATAAAAGGAAATGTTAAATAATATATAATATATACAAGGTGCAATAACATGAAGAAATACCCAGATTAGTTTGTAGTAACATGCCTATGTATTTTAGGGTGGTATTGCTCAGAAATGATAATCCCACAACTTGAAAATCAACAAAAAATGCTAATGTGGAATTGAACCCAGAAATGTTGACACTGATCCTGCTGACTCTGGAATGACCTTGAAGCACTTTGTACTGTGTAAAGTTGGCTCATTATTTATGTCTTCAAATTACTGTAACTTCGATCGGTGACAAAGGGAGTCACCTGGACTGTGTTTTCTGTCTCTTTTTCACTCCTGACTCTGTCCACAATACAGAATGCTGATTCTGGGTTGCTGAGAGTTGTCCATGTTAAAACATTGCATTTCAAGGCCATGTTGTCATCACGACTGGAGGATTTTTGTTCATGGCTTTATTCTTGTTTTCATGGATTTCAGGAAGACTATCTTATGTTTATGTCTAAGCGTTTTTCCAAAGGCTCAACTTAAAAAAAAAATCATGTAGCCTTTGTATATGCAGTCCATGAGGAATAAAATAAAAGGTAAGAAAACCCTTTTTAGAGGTTCAATTTATAAGTTAATTGTTTCAAACATGATACTTAATCTTAAGTGATATTGTGAGTTAAGCAGGAATTTAATCATTATTTCAATATTGTTTATGTGATTTATTTCTGAGAGTATTTTGGGAATATTCTATTCATCAATTTTATAGCTTGTTTTATGACACTAAATATCCCATATTCATCTTTAATCATTTGCTAGTTACTATATTATGGAGTTGAAATTCCTGATTCTTTGTTAAAATTTACATTATTTTTCTTTTGGGAAACTGGTTTTCATCCCCTTCCTCTTACGAGTCTTTCAACACAAGTTGACCACTGGAGTTCTGCATTAGGAAGTCTGATAAAAATCTAGAACTGTTTCATAGCTCAGGGATCTCTTTCTTAGTCTGGCTGGAAAGCTGTTAGAATAAACATAGAGGATCAGGAGGTTCTTGGAAGCTAGTTTCTAGTGACGTTTGAAGTAGTCCCTAAATTTATTTGGTTTATGTTGAAGAGATTTTCAAGAAATTCTTCCAGCTGCTGGCAAACTGGACATCCTGCCAATCCTCTCTGGATGAGTGAGAGCATAGAAACTGTACCAATGAGCTATGTGTTACTGCAGGATTTCTCCATCCCTGAGGGAGCAGCCACTGGAAAACATACATTTTTTTACAATTATGTGAGCCTGGGAAAACTGTATGAACCTCATTCACACAGCTGTACATTTTTCATAGCTTTCATATGAAGTTTTCTCATTTGAAACTCTCCTGGTATCCTGGAGTGCATCGGGAAGAATGTGGCCGGCAGGCCAAGGGAAGTGATCCTGCCCCTCTAAACAGCTCTAGTGAGGCCACATCTGGAGTGCTGTGTCCAGCTGGGCTCCCCAGTGCAAGAAAGACATGGAGCTACAGGAGAGGGTTCAGAAGGGGTCACAGAGATGATTTGGAGTCTGAAGTATCTCTTGTATGAGGAGGGACTGCAAGACATGTGCCTGTTTATTCTGGAGAAGAGAAGACTGAGAGGGGTTTGCATTTAGGCCTATAAACATCTCTAAGGTGGGTACCAAGAGGATGGTGCCACACTCTTTTCACTGGTGCCCAGTGACAGGACAAGGAGCAAATGGCCATAAACTAGAACACAAGAAGTTTCACTTCAGCATGAAGAACTTCGCACTGAGGGTGGCAGAGCACTGGAAGAGGCTGTTCTGGCTGATTGTGGAGTCTCCCTCTCTGGAGACACACAAAATCCACCTGCACATGTCCCTGTGTCACCTGCTCTAGGTGACCGTGCCTTGGCAGGGAAGCTGGACTAGATGATCTCCAGAAGTCCCTTACAGCCCCTAATCATCTTGGGATTCTGTTACACTAGTGTATTGTGTGTATAAAATGTATAATTCTGTGCATGAGTATAGATAGAGGCTTCATCTTCTTCCTTAGCTACTTCTAGGGTCTTCTTTTTCTAAGTGTTAATTTGCTAAATTACTTCTATCACTTCAATACTTATGAAAAAATGGGAGAAGAGAGAAAGACTTTCAGTGCAGTTTTTCTCCAAATTTAAACTTGACTGATGGTACTTCAGGTGAGTTACAAGTGTAGAACTTTAAGAATTGAGTCCTTGAATCATGGTGGGGAATGAAAGCATCTTTGGTAATTTTTAATCAAATTTAGGACAAAGAAGAAGCATGATGTCATGATGATATGACCTCCTTTAATTGAAAAACTTTAATTTTCATCTAGTCAAACTGGACCAGGCTTTTAATATTTTATGTCATAAATTTTTTTTTTATAAGATGACGAATCTGCAACCCTATGCATTTGCTAAAAGAGAAATGGATAGCAATAGTTATCCATTCTATAAATGGCAACGGAATTTATTTCTAATAATAATAGAAACAATAGAACAATAACAAATCAATACTGAAGAATTAAAATTTTAAAAATTATATTAATGATTGAGAGACAAGAAAAACTTGAGAGGAATAGATAATTTTCTGTCCAAAACTAGGGTGAAGGTAAAAATGTTTATTAGAATTCTCTTAAGCCAGGAATACTCTAGCTTGCTCTTATCCCCTTAGTAAGATTTTTCTTGCTTCATTCAGTGAATACAGGGTTCTCAAAAGTATGTTTTGTATAAAAAGTTTCAGTGTTTATTTCTTTTTTGTTGTATTTACTTTGAACTGGTACTCCACAGGGAATCTTGAAATGTTTTTTAAAAAAGATTTTTAAAAAGTGCTGTACACTGCAATTCTTCTTTGATCATAATCAATTATGTTCAATATCACTAAATTCTGAGTGATCAATAATCCTAAAACAAAACTAATGCTACTAACTCTTTCTTATGCACCTTATTATTATTATGGCCTTAAAGATATAATAAAGATATTAAGAGTGCATTAGACAATCTAATTGTGCAGAAATATCATTTTACTGCTGCAATTTTTCCTTTTTAAAATTTTTTTTAAATTTTGTTTTGTTTTGTTTTTTGTTGGCAAGCAGTCTTCTTGCTTTTCATTTTAGCTGCCTGTGGATGGTTTTGGTTTTCTAACTAACAATCTTTTAATATCTCTCATTGAATGGAATTTTGCTGTATAAACCCTCATACATGCTAAGTAATCCTTTGTCATATATATTCTGTTCAAAGCTCTTATTGCCATTATTTTTTTAATGATTTCATTTAATCCTCAGAGCAGCTTGAAGATGAGTCCATCAGCACTCATAATCACCACAGTGACTGTGATAGCTTCTGAATATATGAAAAAATTGTACCAAATTGAAATTTTTTGGAATACATGTTGTCATAGATATTAAAATGACACATTCCTTTAAATTTGGCTATCTTTACAGGACTGGGAATCCTTGTTTTTGACTTTGTCCTTTTCAGACATAATTTTTAGCATCTGGTAATATTTGTTAGTCAGAATGTTAGTCAACTCCAGTGATGAAATTTAATTACTCTTGGATAAAAGATATGAAATATATGAGAATTGTTGTTCTGCTAAAAAATAAGTCACATGCATGTTATTGAAATTAAGTTTGTGTATATTAGAGAGTAGCATCACAGATGCTCTCAACCAGCTCTCAACAAATCAAATGATTTCTGACACAAAATCATCTGTAGTTGAGATATTTGCCCAAAGTACAGAAAGGATTTCATGCTGATAACAAGCACAATTCTTCTGGAAAATACTACACGCCACACTCCAAATGTTTTTCAATATTATGGTGGAATCAGATTTTCTTTTTTTTTTTTTTTTTGAGTTCAGAGGTGCCTATCAGTGTGAATGCAGATGAGATGGATTTTAATTAAATTCTGCTCTTCATTCTGTGAAGCCTGCCGTCTGATTTATATTGCTTTTCTGGACCTATACACATTTCACTTGGTGTTTGTGCCAAGTGAATCTTTTTGAGACTACCTCTGCAATGACATGTTTTTAACCCCGCTGTCACATTGAGGATTTTCCCAGTAACTTCTCTGAAACGAAATGTGCCTTTTCATGCAGTGAGGATGGAACAGAGCTTTCTCTTCATCAACACATAAACATCTGTCAGTGACCAATTTCAATAAACACCGATCCTTAAATTTCCCTTCTTCTATTAAGGTTTTGATATTCAGTACCATTAAAAAAATCTTTTTATAAATATATACATGCACACATACATGCACATACATATGTATTATTACCATGTATCACTATTTAGATTTCTAAATCTAGAAATTATTTTTGAAAGTAAAAAATTCAGAAGTCTATGTGCAGACATTCTGGGTTACAGAAGATATGACAAAAGTGAGGACTAATGTGTGTGTGTTGACAGCTCCTGATCAGTCTCTTTCAAAAGGGAGCAGCTTAAATGCCCTTACAATAAAGCAGAGAATATTACTGTATGAGAAAAGGGTCACAGATGTTTCTATTTGAACCAACTAAACTCACACTCAGCTCTGGCCATCACAAAGGTTCATCCCCTCTCCAGTCAGCAACTTTGATTTCCTTTTACCACTTCTGTCTAGTAAATTAGTTTCCTTCCAGATTAGAGTGATTTTTTTCTCTAATTTAATCTGTTACATCCAGATTTCTTGTAAAAACACATCTGAAGGTAACAGCTAGGTTTTTTACATCCAAAGATGAAGGAAGAGAGGGCATCCCCTTACCTCACTGTTGTGCCTGGTGTGATCTTTGTGCTGAATGGTACATATCATCGCTTACTCCACTCCTTAATGAAAACAGTATTAGCAGATGCAAAAGATGCAAGGTCTGAGCTTTTATGTTGGAGCTTGCTGCAAAGGTCTTAGCATAGCACACTTAACTTTGAAGTTATTAACTTGAAAATTCCAATACGGCCCATATTTTTCTAATGTGTTATGTAGTACTATGTAATATTGTTATACTGATCACTTTTCATCATCTAGATCAGCACATGCTGTGTCAGCAGGACGATTTTTTAGGCTAAAATTCTGCATTAGTAGCATATTGACTTGATTAGAGCTTTCTGCCAACAGTCAAAAAACTATGGCAGTGACCAGGGTCACCTCCAGCAGAAAGAAAGTTGCAGGAATTCCGTGACAGCTGAAGGGATGTGTGTTTCCAGGAATGCAGTAGTGCCTTAGTAGTGACTCAGACTTCCTCTTGCCATATAAACTCAGATATACATCTTCTGATGTATCTAGACAGGTGGGAAACTGTTTGTGGCCAGCTGGACAGACATAATGACACAGCAGGGAACTGTAAAGGCTGTAAAGAGAAGACCTGAAGGGACTCTGCCCTTTGTCTTTAGGATAAGGCTTACATTTCAACATGAAATACACAGCATGTCTGATACCCTCATCACATTACCTAGGAGCACGTGTGGAAATAGAAAAGACAGGAAAGACTGGGACACATTGTCAGGCAAAGAGCACTTGATTGGTTTTTTATGTCTGTATTCTAATATCAGTTGTCTTTAGCTACATATTCAAGGGCCTTCTGAAATTATACTTTTCAATAGCTGGATTTCATAATTTTTACTTTTCTGCACCAAGTCTTATAAACAACTATTAAATTTGGCTATTTTTATTTGAATCCAGAAGTGACCACAAAATAAAAATTCCTTTATGTTGACTGGATATAATGGGATCTAGTGTTTTGAGTTTGTGAACAAAATTTCAGAGCTTTGAACTGATCTGGAAATAAGTCCAATATATTAAATACCTAAACTATAATGCTAATAAAAATAATACCAAAACTCTTAGGTCAGCCAAAAATTATGCTGTACCTTATATGATGAGGAAAGAAAAATGAAAGTTGAATGTAAAATCAAACCAGACACCTCTTGCTTTTAATGGGCTATAAAATTTAATAGACATCCTTTTAAAGGCAGTCTCCCATATTATATTGACCACAACATGAACGTTGTGATGTCCATATTTTAGAGTTTAAAAGAAGTTCAGATTCACAATTCATTTAGAATCACAAAATACTTTGTGTTGGAAGGGACCACCAGAAATCCTCAAGTTCAACTCTTAAGCCAATGGTGCCCACAGGGATCACACCCACAGTCTTGGTGTTATTGGCACCACACTGTAACCAACACCTTGTTCAATATAATTGTTTCTGTTTTCCCAATGAATTATTATGATTTATGTGTAGTACTTTTCTCAGGAAAACTGCTGTTCACTAGAGACTTGGTTGAGATCAAAAAAAGTACATTTAATTTAGAACTGCACATTTCACTAAAATAAGATTGATGTAGCCCAACTCCATTAAATATGAACTAAGAGAATGAAACCTATTTTCTTCAAAAGTATTAGAAAAACACTAAAGAACATTAGACACAGGACTGTAAGCCCTGTCCTGTTGCGACAGATAATGTTCATTACCTAAAGAAGAGGAAATACATAAGTTGTCCTACTGTGCTTACAAATGCATCCTCGAAAGCAGTATATTAACATACTATATTGGATGTTCAATTTTTTATGCTGTTTAGGGAGTAACTGCCTTCAGAAAATGTTTTTTTTTTGCCCCTTGCAAAGAAATGTACTAGAGTTGAGGTAGCAATGAAAAGCTTGTCTTGATTAGCCTATTAAGTTTAAGATGTCTTCTCCAAAGTTAACATATGAGAGATTCTAGTTGGAAATAATTCGTCCAGCTGTGGACTCATAATTTCTTTTCAAATAGGTACTGGTCCCCAGTTAACTCATCTAAGCACAGATCATATTGGTACTTCTGTCTGAAATGCTCTGTGACAAGCACACTTTCTCTCTGTAGAAAACAGGGAAAGCAAGAAAAGATGGAGGAACATAACCTTTTGATGCTTTGGTGTGAAGAGAGAAATCCATGGGAGAGTGTGCTATGCTATAAAAGCTAATTTTTGCATTCCTGTTGATTGTGTATGTTCCTATTAATATTCTTTCATGCTTTGACTCAGCACTGCCCCAGGAGTGTAACTAAAGGTGAAGTAAAGAAGAGAACAACTTTTGTTATGTCTTATAGGGTCTTCTCATCACCATGTCCTCATCCAATAACCTGCCCATGCATGTGCAATAAACTGTCTTGACAAACATAAGTTTTGCTGTGGCCAAAGTGTTCTCTATTGGTTTTTGTGAGTAGGTGCATTGCAGATAAATTCTATGTATTTTCACAATTCCCAAAGTAAAACTAGTGGGGTTTTATTACAAAAGAGAGAAGAATCTTAGCCTGTGACTGTTGTGAAAATCACTAGATATACCTTCCTAGATGTAAATTACCTTCTATTTTAAGATGATAATTTCTCTTTCTCTTAACTAAGTCTCTGCAAAAAACACAAGGTAACGAAATAAAAAATTTACATGGAAATTCTTAAACTGCACTATATTAAAAGGATGTTGCATGTATTTTGAGGTATTTGGGGTGATGCTATTAAATTCCATTTGCCACAAGACATTGATGTAAAAACAAACATACTTGTTTGGACCGGAAAAAATTCTATTGAAGATAACTACAAATTTCCATTTGTTTTGGAGTTTGTGAGGCAAAAAATACAATCAATGAGAGTCATTAACAGCCCTGTAAATACACAGTTCAGAACTGGATGGCTGGAAGTTGTGTTCAAATAGATTCAGAAGATGAGAAATTATGACAGTTCAAAATTTCACAATTGAATTCAGCCAGTATATCTTGAAAGAACCTTTGCTTTTGATAAGAAGTACAACATTAAAGAGCTGCTTCAAGCATTTTAGAGGGGATTTTTTAAATGTATGAAGTTAAAAACAGATATGCAATACGTTTTTCAGTGGCTCAGTTCTTGGACAAAATAGTGGCATCAGTACTGAAGAGTAATTTATAGTTAAGGACTATTAAAAAATATGGGGGAAGTGGGTGTCCTTTACAAGGCTAACCCTTCAGGTGAGTTAACATGGATCCCAATTTGGGGGAGACATTTCTCTCCATTCTGGAATAAATAATAAAAATCTGGGTTTACTTTGATTCGTAGCATCTGTCTCAGGCACCTCTTCTACTAAGGTCCCTGCCTAGAGTGACACTTTCTCTTTGGTGATTTAAGCTCCTCCTATACATTACAGACAATTTGGATGCCCCTTCAGGAAGCTTTTACAGAATTGGAGACCCTGCATGCTTGGGGGCATCCTTAAAAGTCAGGAGCCCAACCCTTAGATTCAGCATGCTGTATATGTATCCACCCTATGTCAGAGCTGAGACCTGTCCTCCAGAGAGCAGTTGCCTGCTGGGCAGGATCAGGATCAGAGGCTGTAAGGTATTCAGCTCAAGGCAGCAGCCTGGAACCTGGCTTTTCTGTGGATACAGTCTTTTCCAGCTATTTCAGCTCACAAATGAAAGAAGCATTGCAGTGTCACTTCATGTGGCAAGAAATCAGGGTCTATTTGCATATCTCCTCCTTGCAACGAAACAAAGCTGTCTAAAACATTTTTTTTTATTTTTTTCCCCCAAATATGCAGGTGCTGAATGGCTTCTCAAGTATTCTTCATTTATTCAATTAGTCAGATGTATTCTTTTGTTGGGTTGTTTTTCAGTATCATATTGCAGCTGGCTGTTTTTCTCAGTCTGTCTGCTAGCATCTTTCACTCCAGACTGGTAGCGCTGTTGATTTAGCCAGGTGCTGGCTGATGCTGCCATCAGAAGCATCTCAGGGATAGCACTATGCTTTTCAGATGTGTGCTCTTAATTCTGAGTTCTGAGAATGTTCCCTTGGAGCCTTTGGCATTGCTGCTTTCTCTGTGAATTTGTTGGCCTGGATACAAACTCCCCCATTCTTTTGTCAATGTGATCCGAGAAATAGCATTTTCATTATCCTCCCTTCTCTTATCTGTGTGTAATGACTTGGGTATTGTAGTTTTCCCCAGTCAGTTTACAGAACACATGATCGTGGCATTGCTGTGGTGTGATGACTTTTGTGGGTTTCCAGCTGTTAGAGTTCTTGAGGTAAATAGTCAGTAAAAATTGCTGCTTTTCTGTGTTTGTGCTTGATGCTTTTTTCTCGTGCATGCAACAGTATATTCTCACCTAAGTATTACTTTTTCAGGCTGCTAACATTTCAAGTATGATATGTAAGTGGACAAATATATTTTTCTAACTTAGGACATCAAAGTCTCTTTTAATGAAATAGCTTGGTCTGGGAGTTAATCTCTCCTGTAAATACTGAAACAAATAATGACCTACTTATTTAGAGCAGCTTTTGGTCTTTCATATTTTATTATTTCCCTATCTCTTTATAATATGTGGTGAACTTTTCAAACACTGATTTGATTTTTTTTTCTGTAAAGCAGAAAGCAGTTTTGTCTTCTTGACTTCATTCTAACAAAAATAACTGAAAGGACAAAACCTGAGCAACCTCAAGCTAATTTCATTTGTTTTCTCATGTTCTCTGAAAAACAACATAAGTTACTTATTGAGACACATAAGATCTCTCCTGCTCTGTTAAAATCATTCTTTAAATGATGCATAAAAATCTTTAGCTTTTACATATTTTCATATATTTATAGCTATGTAGATTGTAGCTAATACATGGTTGTAGCACCTAGTACTTTTCCTAACATTTTTCCCTATTTTTAGCATATTACAGTGCTTTGTAATTCTTCTATTCCAATGAAATAGTTCAGATATGGAAGAATAACTTAAGAACACACTTAAATACTGATTTCACAAATTTAACATTTGATTTCCTCACAGTCATTTCCAGTCACACAAATGGAATTGCATCATAACACTCAGGAAATTTACGTCTGAATAAAGAAACCCAGCACCCTAGTATTACATCTTTCTTCCTGTATTTTCAAAGTGCATGAGTGCCATTTATTACTTCATCCCTGCTAAGCAGGTTGAACTGAACTTCATATTTTGTACCATATTGATTTTAGGTTATATCAGCTTAGTCTACAAAACATACCTAGAGTTTATTTAGTCTGGCTACAAAAGATAAAGATAAAACAAAAAATAAAAATTAATTAGACATTGTCCTGATTCCAGCCATGACAGGTTTAATTTTTGCAATAGCCAGGAGGGATCATGGCTAGAACCTTAAAGTTATTCCTTACCACCTCACTGTTATGTGTCCATCTGTATGAGAAACCTTCTTCTAGGTCATCAAATCCTATTCTTTCAGATTCTATCTGTTTGCAATATTTTCAAAATTGTTTTAACAAAGATTAAGCAAGATTTACTATTGTTAGAAAGGCAGATTGGGCTTCTCAATCTTACAGACTGAGGCCTTTAAGCAATACCTTCTGTGCAAGAGGCTCTCATCACAGACCTGAAAGGGGCTGTGCTAGATTCTAAGTCCACGAGATAAATGTAATTGTTACTTTATCATTTTAACATCATAACTAAAGTAGATCTTGTGGTTCAAGAGAAATACAGTAAAGAATAGTTTTTCAATCTTTGCATGTATGTATGGAAATAAATCATCAGTTTTCATGGCAAATTTCTGGAGTCATATACTTTTTCTTAGAAACAAAGACTATTTCCCTTAAATATAATTTCAGATGCTGTTTCTTTACAGCATCTCTGTTATCTATTTATCTATTGATAATTATCTATTTATCAATTTATATAATCTTCAACATAATCAGAACACAGTATTAGGTTTATAAATGCTACAATTTTGTTGATGAATGCTCAAGTGTTTAATTAACTTGTGCAGATATTTCAATTAATTTTTCTCTGTAAGAGTTACACAAATTGCTTGATTCAGAGGGACAAAGAGTCTTCAAATTATCTGTGATAATGTTGCCTTAGATGTTTGTACACTTGTACAGACATTTTTTCTGTCTAGGAGTGACTTGAGTGGAGCTTCTTATGACATTATTGAAAATGGTATTCTATGAAATTTCAACTGTATAACAATCAGTCAGTCAGATTGTTGAAAAAGACAGCAGGCTCTGAAAGGAGTGATCCACAGCAATATCCAGCAAGTAGACTGAGGCCTTGGATTGTAGCCTTCCTTCCCTTTTTTCTCTCAGCTGTCCAGATTCATAGTCACCAAATACAGACATTGAAAGCAGGGGACTGTCACATTACTTGTTCCCTTATGAATCCACATCTCCTAGCATAGTTGAATGAGTGATTATGCCAAGTAATAGAGTGGAGATTGCTACAGGGGTGGCTTTTGTGAGGAGCTGCCAGAAGCTTCTCCCATGTCCACCAGAAGAGGGACCCATACTGGAGCAATTTGTGAAAGTCTGTGGGAAGAGCTCACATTGGAGAAGTTCACAGAGGAACTCCACCTAGGAGCTGGGGAGAGAGTGAGGAGTCCTTGCCCAGAGGAAGAAGGAGTGTCAGAGACAAATACAATGAACTGACTTCAACCCCTTGTGTAGCTTAGTGTGAGGAGGCTGAGAAAATCAGGGGTGAAGTTGAGCCCTAGAAAAAGGGAGAGGTTTGGGGATGGTGTCTTTATGACCTGGTTTTATTTCTCATTACCATCCTCTGTTCTCATTACCCTACTCTGATTTGATTGGCAATAAATTAACCAGTATTCCTATGTCATAAAACAGAGGTTGTAGTGAATTGGGGCACTGATGGAAGAGTGTTGGTCAGTCTGTTTAGAAATGTCACTTAGGGAATTTAAGAAACTGTTTGGGGCATGACAGTTGAGCAGTAGTGTCGAGATTCAAGAGGCAGAGACAACTGATTGATGATCAGAAGCCGACTTATTTGTTTATACAGGACCTCTTAACATTGCAATCATCCAATGACCTTAAACATTGCCTTATCTGGTAACATACTGCTCTTCTTGCTTAACCAATAACACCACAGTTCACCATGTATGCACATCTCTACCTTTCCTACCTGAGTTACTGTTCACTTACTGGTCATCTGCTCACACATGCTGCTCCTTTTGTCCCGTGTGTTTCATCTCATATCCTGTTTCCACACCCTGCATCCACACAGTGCCTGGGTTCTGTGGCTGTGAATTTGCTGTGTGGTGGTGGGAAAATTAGATAAACAAAGTGCCTGCAACAAGTCACTTATGTCTTCCATATCTCTATTTACGGAACTTGGGTACTGGAATGCATGAAAAATTATTTAAGCATTCATGCTAGAAACATGAGAAGTTTTTGAGAACTTTTAAAATATCAGATGAATCAAAAGCATAGTAGCGTTCAATGGTTTTAACATAAATATGTCCATGCCCATCTCTGATATATTAAATTGCTCTAATAATGATCTCAAGTAATTTTTGTCTCAGATGGGAATTGTGGTGATAAATGATGTGATAGGAAAACCACAGAAAAGCCCACGACAAAATTAATATAATTTGGATAATGTGCAGTTAATAGTGCATTGATTCACTCAGTGAGTGATAAAATAATCCCCAACACTAACAAGAAAACCCAAAACCCCAGCACTGAATAGCTCCACAGTCTGTGGATACTATCCATCTCAGGAACTGAATTAATTGGGCACAGTATGTTGGTGACAGTATTCAATCCATGGTGTGAAACACCATAAAACATAAAGCATTTAAACATAGACTGTAATTCTGGCATTTTCTGGCTCTCAAATTTTCAGAGTTAATTATGAATTTTCATATAGTTTTCATGTACTTATAAAAAGGAGGTAGTTATGTTCTAATTATATTCAATTACATGTTTGGGAATGGGAGGAAATTACTTGGAGTAACTAAACATGTATTCCAGTTCTCAAAAGACATAATACAATATGTTTTTAATTCAGTGGATCTCATCTAACGTTCTGGCAAGACTTTTCAAATAAAATTATAGTTAAGAAAATGAGATGAGGTAACAAGATAAAGTTTAAAAAAAATAGAGGTTTATGACTCAGTATTCTTTGCTTCAAAACAATGAAACATCCTTCCAAAAGATACAACTATGCAGCTGTTTTGGATTTTTTTGTTTTACATCATAGCTCACTTAGCAAGTACATTTTCATCTACAAGGATGTTATTAGGTAAAATTTTACATAAGAAGACAACATGCATTTGTGTGTGAAAATGTTTACTTTGTGTAAAAATTATATTAATATATAGAGTAATAAATCTGAAGAATGTAATTACATTCACCTATTGCTTGCTTTTCATTCTAAGATGTGTTTGTTTTCTATTTATTTTTTTCTAAAGCCTTAATCAGAAAATTGAATTTCTTCAATCAGTTTTTTCTCCTTATATTATTATATTATATTAATTATATAATATTATATTATTATATTTTAATTTAATGTAATTTAATATTATTTAATTTGTTGGATTTTTACAATGCTGTACTGTGAGGATCATAAAATTTAGAAAATATTTTTTGCAGAATAACATAATATTTCATCCATTGTCCCACTTCTGTGTAAAGAACTGACTAGTTTTTAAATCATGATTTAAATAGAAGTTCTATTGCCCTTTTATAATTTCGAGACTGAATTTATTTATAAGAAGAGATATTCCAGAAGTATTTAGGGTGTCACTCTGATTCTGAACGTGCCTCATCATCCAAGAGGGAAAAAGGGACAAAATGAGGATCCACTAATTCATAAGTCCCTCAAAATCCCCTGGATGAGAATGGTGAAGAGAAAAACTCAATGTGGCCAGTCGTGATCCTCTGCTGAAGCTGGAAGTGAACTCAAACACAAAAAATAAATTTGAATGGAAATGTAACTGTGTCCATGACAGCTTGATGCAGTTCCAAGTTTGACGTAGTGCCTGTCAACTCCTATCCCAGGAAACATTATCTATGACAGTAGATTGGCACAGAGCATGTCATGACTACCATAACCTCTGTGACAGTGTGGGTGTTTTGGTGGTGTGGTTTTATCCTATGCAGTTTTGAGACACAGGCATAGCCTACAGAAGCATCTCCATTTCAGCCCATCAAGTGCAAGTAAAACTTCTCGAAGAGTTTCCTGATATTGTTAAATGTACTTTTTGTCTGTTTTTTTTTTTTTTTTCTTGCAACAGCTAAGAATTCATTTAATGTGGAATTATTTTATATTTACTACATACATTTCGGATAATATAATTGTTATTTGTTCTGTTATTTGTTCTGCATTTCCTGCGCTACATCAGACACTAATGGTTGTTCCCATACACTAATTAATTTCTTCTTTAGATGGCAGGGCATTTTTCAAAAATTATTAATTTGTATACAAATTAAATATTTCTACACAATTTTGGCTGAAATAATTAATATTCTTTCTGTTAGTACTTTTAAAGAAATATTGCTGCCTGTCAATGCATAAAAATTGATGAATTACATTTTTACTTTTCTAATTTACAGCAGTACAGGTATAAAGACAGAATTTCAATGTCTCTTTTTTCCTACCCTTGAACCTACTTGGAGATTAATCTCACATCTAAGTAATGCTAAGTTATCAATCAGTCATGCTGCTAAATGTCAAAGGCAAAGGAACACACTGTGCAGTGACTGAGCTCTTGTTCTGAAGAAAAAAAATCTGTTTCTATAAGAGAATGAAAAAAAGTTTTAATTTTTTGATGATCATTGCTTGAAAAATGGTAGACAGGTAATTTCCATGTTGTGTTGTTGAAAAAGGTTATTTTTAAAAAATGAACTGACTTCGATTGTGCTCATAGTCTAACAAAAGAGGAAAACAGTCTGCTACCTAATGAGAGAAGGCCATTAAAACAGGAGACTACTAAGAGTGATGACTCAAAGAGGCTGTCAGTGAGATAACAGATGAAGAGGCAGAAGTTTGTAAGGCCAGAGGATAAAATATTTCAAGGATTCTTTAGCTGCAACACAATCAAAGACACTGTAAACTTTCATGTCTGCCTTCCACTCCCTCTCCTCAGTCTGGCGTGCGCCTGATTAATGCAGCTAATACAGTTTTTAATGTTTAAAATAAATGTTCTCAGGTACTTGCACTTCCTGTTGTCCAGCAGCTAATGGAAATATTAATTGAATTACACATAGATCAAGGAAGGTAGACTCTGAAAAGCATAGTACTTTCTTGGTACCACTGAGAAAATACTCCTGCTCATATTTCTTTTTTCCCCCCATCTGCTGTATTGTTACTGCTAAAACCTCTCTGAAAGAGAGATCAAAATAACAGGAAATACTTTCAAGTGTGGAAAGCTCAGTATTTTCATGATCCCTCTGGATTATATACTTCAGAAAGTACATCTTTACTGATATTTGCTAATTCCAAACTTTTTGAGTGTGTTCAGGACGTTAGGAACAGTCATTATAGTGTCATTTGGAGTAATCAAGTTAATTGCTCTTTAGTGATGTTAGAAGCACAGCCCCATCCTCCTCTCTAACCCCCTATTTCCTGACACTCTCCAAGTTCACAAGCACACAGAGGCAGGCAGATCCTGTCAGTACCTCCATGGATTCTGTCTGCTTGGCACACCTGCCCAGATGGTGGCTCCTTACCTGCTTCACAGTCCCTGACTCACCAGCTGGTCTAGCTTGATGCTTGCTGGCAAATTTGTCTCTCACAAGCTCCACATTCTCAAGTCCTCTGCAGCACGTGGACCTCCTGCTGACCTACTACCCTGTCCAGACCTAAGGGTCCCTTACCTGCCATGGAGTCCAGCTGGAACTTTGAGAGGAAGCTCTCCAGACACAAGCCCACGCAGAAGTGCACACTCAAATGGTTTGTGTAAGAGGCAAACACTTGTCAGCCCCCAGCAGCTGGCAGCAGGCACACAGGCTGTGCCCCATGGTCCTGCTCCAGCAGCCCATGCAGAAACCCTCACTCAACTCATTCACAGAAGTCCTCCCTGTAGCAGGATTTGGGAGCACACACCCCATTCCAGCCCCTGCAGCTGGAAGTTAAACACCCCAGCTCATTTTGCTGCTGTTGCTAAGACCTCACTTGCTGCAGTAGCTGACACCATAGGCCAGGGGTGCCCATAGCCCCCTGACACCCAGTCCACTGAGGGTCACCTGGGTGTGCATGTGGCACACACATACACATGGGATAGAGACTGAGACCATGCAGTGAGAGAGGTGAGGAAAGAATGAATGAGATTATGGAACAGACTGGTGATCAGTCACAGACAAGTGAAGCTGACCTCGTTAATACCCTTTTCTGTCTATCCCCCTCCCAGATTCCCTTCACTTGCACATTGATTCATCAGTTGGCCTAGTCCCCTTGCCCTCCCCACCTGCATTATCCTCTTTGCCTCCTTTCCAGTTGAAAAGGTTGACTGCAGTTTCTTGGTAGCCCATCAATTAGTGTGATTGAACAGGTACATTTCTGCTTATTGTCTTCATTAGGCTAATTGCTCAGGTTTTGTATCTCTGTTTGTCTCTCTCCCTAATCATCCCAATTTTGCAAGGTCATTAGTCAGACAATCATACTGAAGAAAAACAAAACCTTCTCACCTCCACACCAATTAGTATGATTGACTGGGTTTATCATTATCATAACTTCCCTTATCAATTGACACTTAGGTTTGCCTCTCTAAGTTCTTGTTTATGGCTCCTTTAACCACATACCCTTAAAAGAGCAGCTATCATCCTTCCACATACCCTTGCAGATTGTTTTTGTAACTAGTAAAATGATTTTACATATAAATTTTCATTTACTGCAAGCTTTTATAGCAATGGGTTAGTGATGGCTAACACTAAACAGCTCTTCCTTTGGACCTCAAGATTTGGTTTACTCAGTGAATCTATCTAGTCAGACTAGACATTAACCTGAAATACTGTATTCTTTGCAACAGTTTTGCATATATATATATTTACATATACATATATATACATATTAATAATTTGAAATGTTCTCAGTGATTCATTGATTATGGGAGTACAGGTCACTCTGGTCTATATTTTCTTTTTTGCCATGGGATGAGTCTAGAATTATGTTTGTAGAATTACTCCATATTTATGAAATGTTTCTGAAATCAGGCTGTGCCCAGTGTTTTTGACCATAGTCATTAAAAACTGTAACCTTTACAAATTTGTACTTCATTTACAAAACAAAGAAACTTATGCTTTCATGCCTTAAACAGTAGTTGCATTGTAGGCTACAAGACTAATGGGTTCAAAAGTGCCGTGGAAGACTATTCAGCATCTGTATTGTGGTCTACAAAACTGAAAGATAACACTGGCTGAGAAGATAAAAAGACCTCTTAGCCTGGTAAGAATTAATTCCAGCTTTTGAAGAATGTCAGAAAAACTGCCACAGTGAAAATGTTGACTGACAATTTAATCACTGATATCTAAAGAATCTACAATTAATTTTTTGTACGCAGTTCAAGAAAGTATTTGCAATGAAAAAGTCTTTATCTTGTTGAGGTAACAAGAGAGACTTGGATAAGATTAAATCACAAATGTAGTTAAAGAAAACAGAACAAAATACATCCCCCCAAGAAAGAACAGCCCCCCAAAACAATCAACCAATCAAAAAACCCCAAACTCCAAAGAAACAGAAACCAAAAAACAGAATATCAGAAGTTAAAAAGAGTTTTAGAGATTGTAGACAGAGAGATAATGATATACTCCCTCAGAAGTCACAGATAAAATCATCATTTCCTTTATTTAGACTTTTATCTCCTCACACTTGAATTTAGCCTGCCTTTCTGTCCTGTTCAAAGGGCAGACAGAGTAGATAGAAAGAACAGACACCTCCCAGCTTGCTGTGAAGTCTTTCTGCTTTGTACGCAATGCACATCTTTGTCCGTTCCCATGTTCTGTGTGAGCCTCGGGTGCATTTTCCTGTCCATCTCTTCTCTTGTGAATGCCTTTGCCTGACGTGTGCAAAAGCATGATATGATAACTGCTACATAAAACATGAAGAGAAATTGACTGCTTATATCCAAACAGCTCTACTTGCTTGCTGACTATGTTCTGTGTGCTTGTTTCTTTCATTGACTCTATTTATGATACTGAAAAAAGGAAGCAGAATTCTTTTCCAGAGTAAGATACCATGAGTATTTGGATAGTAATCTAATTTTCTGTGTCTAAGTAGAACCTAAGACTAAATTCCTTACCCCAACTACCCCACAACCAGATGTTTCAGATCTTGAATTACAGCTTGGAACAGGTAATTTGCTTATTGGAGTCCTGGATGTATGGTACAGCTGGAGCTTCATGATCATCTACTTGACAAAAAAGGAAGCCAGTTTGCTCTTTAGTGGGCAAAAGAAGATCCTTAGTCTTTACAGCTAAGGATTCTTTGGTTTCCTGAAAGTCTTCAGCTCAAGCTACACTTTGTTCTGTTTTGTTTCCATTTGACTAATTAAGATAATGAAAGAGGCAAGAAATAGAATTTGTGGGATAAATATGATTAAATCACACATTGGTAAAATTATTAGGTGTTGTATCCAAACCTAGTTTTTCTTAGTGGATTCCTGTTTGTCTAAAGGAAATGAAGCCTAGAGAGATAAGTTTTTTCAATACTCTTCAGTGAATAATTTAATTTTATCAGGCTTTCATACTGCCACTCAGAACATCACCTGAAAAAAAGCCTTTTCCTTTCAGAAAGCTTGGAAAAGCTTATGTGGGTGGTGGTTTCAATGCAATCTGCCTTACCTAATAAAAATAAAGGAAGAAAATAAGGTGATATCTGCTTTAGCTAGTAAAAAAACAACATATCGTGCTAATATTTTAGAAACAATATTCTGTTGGAAGAGCTTCTTTCTCTATTATGTTCTGTCTGTGTGCAACAACAGCTAATAAGTTTTGTCTAATGTTTCATTCCTCTGATGTGAGATAAGAGGAAAAAAAACCTATATGTAATAATTAGATAGTAAAAGTTGCTTACTTTGAATTTAAAAAAGGTTTTGCCATGGTGTCCCACAGTGATCTGTGTTGGGAAGTAAATCTGGAGAGGAGTAAAACAGAATGAATGAAAACGTGGGTGCCTGGTGCTTTGCCTGGAGGTCAGTAAAAACTGGAGGAGCTCTGGAGTGTCTCCTTGGAGTTGACCTGTTTCTTTTCTCTATCAGTGACCTGTAGGAGGAAGCAGAAGGTACCTCGGTACATTTTCCAAGTCTAAGGATGACAACAAGCTCAGAGGCAGGGCTGCTGTACAGAATGTCCTGGGCATTCTCCAGCCTAGAGAAATGAGCCAACAGAGACATTGTGAAGTTGAGGAAGAACAACACAGGCCCTCACAGTCACTTCTTTTGTATTTATATATAGACAAGAAATGGTGATCAGGAGCACGGAGCAAGGCTCTTTCTTGTGGGCAGGAGGCTAGAGCTGCAGAGACCACCCAAAGTTTACCTGATCAGCCTAGATTATCTTATGATTTCATGAGCTCCTAAAGTACCTAGTAACATTAGGTATTTGGATTCTAGGAAATCAGCATTTTTGGCAAATTTGTGTGCATGACCTCTTGAGCTTAATACATGAATTATAGGACATCCATTGTCAACCGTAGTTTGGAAGATTATTTCTGTGGGATTTTTTATACAGTGATAAATTTCACCTACATTATCACCTTTCCTTCTCTGTCATGTTTATCACAACAATTCTTGATATGTGTGGGAATTCATATCCATACTTCTGCACTGTTAAATTTTCTTCATAAGTCTTATTTTTTCTCTGTTGCCTATTCACATAAATTTTAAAGTATGAGGATTTTTTTTTTTATAATTGTAAATAGCAGCCTGTCAGTAGGGGTATTATAATTAAGTCGGTGTATTTCATGACCAGGTACTTTTGTCCTTTCTCTTCTTAAGAAAGGCCAAGTCTTCTCCTTAATGATGACAAGACCATGATTGAATTCTCACAAGACAAAAAAAATTACACAATTCTTTTACTGCAGAATTTTGCTTTGAACTAGAAACTTCTTTAATATAGATGAGAGCTGTTCTACTGAAGCTTTAAGATAATAACTTTAATTAGGGCTCATTTGAATTTTTAGTGGCTACTGTTTGAATAAGGATGTAAATGAAGGGAATATTTTTCATATTTTTTAAAGGTACAAGTACGTGTGTGACAAAAAAAAAATATTTTCTTTATTTAAGGACAATTTTCTTTCTATTTTAAAAGTGATTTAGATTAGTTTGAAAGTATTAAAATGTGTTAAGATTTTCAAAGGTATATTTGTCATACTAGCCCTATAAAGCAACGTGCCATCAAAAATTTTAACAACAACAAAAAAAAAGAGTTATGTGATACTCAATATTGGTGACATGGCCCTTAAAACTGATCGTAGAACTGGAATAGAAATGAACAGTTCTCTTTGAAATTCGAGTAAGTGGTTCTTCAGTGCATTGTAAAAGAATTCTGTAAGCCTGTGGGCATCTTGTCTGTTATCTTTCCTTGAAAAAACATAAAAATGCAACTTGGTGATAAATAGTGTGCAATAGCTTGTGTTTAGTGGGAAAAATATCAAATAACTTAAAATTAAATTTATTAAGTTTTTCAAGTACTGAATTCATCAGCATACCCTGTTGCCAAAGTCTTTTCTGAGTATCCAGAGAGTAAAAAGCCTGAAAACCCAACACTATTTCCAGAATTTAATTCTTGGAAGCCTTTAAACTTGTTCTGCTTTTTCATGATCGGCATATGCTAATATATTAGTGAATTACTACTTTAAAGCCTTGCTCACCCTTTTGTTTTGACTCCATTCTCCCTCTCCTTTTCTTCCTCATGCCAATCCCTCTCTTTTACTCTCCTCTCCCTTTCAAGCATGAGTTCACACATAGTGAACTGTGTCAAGCCTTGGACTTGTGTAGCCATCTCATGAGATCAGCTGGGTGTTCCACCAGTTGGTCTAATGGAAATGAGTATTCCTTTCTGGTACTGTCAGAGCTTCAGGGGGACTATGACCATATAGTTTTAGCATGGCTTACTCCATCCCTGGACACTTTTCCTGGAATAATTATGTAGGGCAAATGTAATCCTAGAAACAAGAAGTTTTACCAAATCATTACCAGCATGATACAAGAAATTCAGGGCTGGTTAAAGAAAGAAAAGAGCGATAGAAAAAATATCAAAGTAGCTTTTTGTTTTTTGTTTTATTTTTTCCCCATATCAGCTGTTGTTGTCGGTCAGAAAAACAAATGAAATTCACATACACACAAAGGAAAGTGATACTAGATATGCTAGCATGGACTGTAACATATTTTTTACTCTGGGTAAGCATCAGATGTAGATCTTAATATGGATCTCATTAAAGCAGTATAATTTATTTACACAGTCTCATGGTGCAAAAATTTGGCTTTATTTGGGAGGATGTTGTCAGTTTACATCAAAGTGTGTTTATTAGAGGAATTTACTCCAGGACTAAGGATGTTAATTAATGCTGCTGCAAGTAAAGTAACTGTTGTTGACTGCAAAGATGCAATTTTGCATTATCTCTGTAAACAACTTCTGTTCCTGATGAAAAACTCTCTTATCTCAAAAAAGGATATTAAAAAACCAAAGAAAGAAACAAACAAAAAAATCTGATTAACTAACTCTGCCACAAACCAATTTAATTAAATTATAATCCTCTTTATTTTTAATCTAATTCCATTATGATCTCCCACTTCATTTCTTATGATATTAACTAGGTATCTTACTTTTTTATTTTTTTTGTTCCATTTCTCTGTGCTCCTTCCATTTTTCTTTTTAAGTGTGGAGGATTTTTATGGTGACTGTTGCATTGCTGGAAAAGTGTCCCAACTGATTTAATTAGTGTCCAGTGTAATGCAGTAAAATTTAGCTTTCAATTAGCCACCAGGGCCAAATATTGTCCTCTTGAGCAAGAAGAATAAAATTTCAATACTTTACTCTCTTTATAAAACGATTCTCTTGGGTTACAGAAGCAGATTAAAAATTTTGCTATCAAAGGTGGCGAATTTGCCAAATGCGCCTTTGTAAGTAACTCTAAAAGGCTGGGAATATTTTCAACATGTTAGGGAATAAAATGAGAGGTGGAGATATCATACTAACTGAATGATCTGGCATTATTGCAAATGGAAATGATCCTTTATTTTTCTAGAAAGACTCTTTCGTATGCTAAACTTGTTTTCAGTGTATTTTTTAAAATGCTTTTGCAATAATTGTTTGTTCTGCTCACATCTGGTCTTTAAAACACATTCATTAAGGCAAATATTTAATGGTAAATAAAGAAGAAATGTCATATTCACTGTCTTATTCACTGTCTAATATGAAAACACATGACTGTTGTATTAGGATGTTCTTCCTCTGGAGCTAGTATTATGCAGGAAAAACATGATTGTAGCATCCCAAAAAAACCCGCAAACGAACCAAAAAAACCCCAACCAACTGGTGAACCAACCAACCAACCAAACCAAATGACCCAAAAAGCTTAGGGGGCGTATCAGGTATTCATTGAAAACTATTCTTATATAGTTTGATTTTATACCTCTTCCTGTACTCAGTGTGTTTAATTTTTTCTATAATTTTTTTCTTCATTCTAATATTGTATACCAGAGCTGTGCTCCTTCCTCCCTCCCTCTCTCCCTCCCTCCCTCCCTCCCTCCCTCCCTCCCTCCCTCCCTCCCTCCCTCCCTCTCCCTTTCTCTCATTTGTCAATTTGTTGCTTGGTTTGGTGCTGTGATTTTCTCCCCAGGCAGGTTTATGGGCATGACAAGTAAATATCTTCATGTGTGATACTTGGTTAATACCTTTATAGTAGAGAGTGGAGTAGAGTTTGGTTCAGAATTTTCAAAATCTAATAGCTATGGGCATCAAGTTTCTCCAGACATTACTGATCATCTAGTCTTTGTTCCTGTGGGAAAACTAAGGCAATCATAGGATGTGAAAGTGTAAGACTTGTAAAATATTCCTGCTTTGAGTATAATTATAATATGTGCTGAGGTATCCTAGATAGGGAAAAATTACTGTTGAATAAAGCTTTCATTTCTGTTTTGTGATAAATGTAGCAGTATTTTTATCTTCTGAAATGACTGAAAGGTTGAGAGAGGGTAGGTATATCTAGACTTAAAATAATATTCAGTTAGTAATATATGTTGGCTCCATTGTCACAAATTAGATTAGATTTCACAACCAATATCACAACCAATCTCTTTATAGAGACTATAAAGAACTGTGAAAGGTATTTTTATTTTGTGCTTATATAGATTTATCTTTTTTTTTTTTCCCAAGGGGGATATTTAGCCTTTCTTATCATTATCTGTAGAAATCATAAAATAAAATCATTAAGTCCTTCATAAGAAAGAATGTTGGAAGCAAGATATTATACTGTAACCAATAAATCATGCATTACTAACTTTTTTACAATTTAGAGGATGACCATGTCTCAGAAAGAGCTTTCCATAAGACAAATTTGTAATGAAAAATAGTTTGTAGAAGTTGTTGTCATGAAGTTTTAGAAAAAAAGTTCAATGACATTTAAAATTGTTTGAATACTTCTTATAATTTGTTTTACACACTATTGTGAATTATGGAAAGATTGACTCAAAATTTTGAATTTTTTTTTGATTTGTGGCAATACCACTTAGAACTAGATATTATTGCAGTGTACCACATTAAACTAGGATATTATTGCAGTGTACCGAGATCTGAATGCTTTACCTGCCATCAATGGGTGACATATCCTGCAACAGGTCAATGCAAAAAAAGCATCTCTTGCTGATCATTTCATCTAGACATGATTTCATACTTGTTTTAAGAATAAAAAGTGTAAACTGTTGATAATTTTTTTTGCTCTTCCCACTTTTCAGACTTTTAAGTCTTGGTTCTTGTCAGTGAGGTCAGGTACAAAAATTATAAATTTCTGTACCACAGCAGAGTCTGGAATATCGTTACAGCTTTTGCTCTTTTTCTTCACCTAACCTTTTTGCTTTTTGAATATGTTATCCATTTTGTTTTTGTACTACAGGAATATTTACTATCAGAGAAAAAGTCTGCCTTCAAATACACGTATTTGAAATACATGTAGAAAGTCTCATTCACATTAAAAGATCTTCTTCCCTATCTATGTGGTGACCTCTAAGTCCTCATTCTGGAGAAAGAAAATAGTGAAATGTATCTGTTTTAAACAGGGCAAATAGGTGTCCTGAGTATCAATTTTGAGCAGGCTTTTAAAGTATCAGTGCAAAAAGGTTTTAATGCATTATAATTTTGTAAATCTTAACAGAAAATTTTGATAATTTCAAAATTTATGGCAGCATATATAGGATTGAGAATCAAAACCAATTCTTCCTATATCAAAATAAAATTAGTATCTTTACCAAATTCTACCTGCGGCAAACTGAGACCTTGTTCATGCTTTGAAAATGACAGCTGGCAGTATTGGGTATTCCTTTATCTGCAGTATTAATGGTGACTCACTTTTTTCTTCTTTCTGTGACTGTAATATATAGTAATATATGCTGTGCAATATTTAGTGATGTATACAAACTATATGAAGTTATTCTGTGAAACAGGATTATTTTGATGGAGAGACAGCTGGTAGAAACAAAAAGGGCATAATTAAGCAGAAGAGAAAATTCTGAGTATATAGGATTTCTCAATGAGTTTCTGTTATTTCATTGTCCCACTCAGACTGAATTGATTAGCAACAGTAAGTACACCAACACTGCTTTTAGCCTTCTGCCACCTCAAGCTCTGTTGACAAACCTACATAAACAAGGTGAGAGACCATTCTCTAGCTTTAAGGCCAAACTATATTACTTACCCTTGGATTGTCTCTTGACTATCTTAAGCTTCCTGAAGATATATAAATTTAATTTTTGTTTATATTCTTTTCCCTTTTCAGAATTTCTAAAATAGGGTGAAAATGGAATCACAGGCTACTTTCTTACCAAGAAATGGGCAGTACATATTGAAATCCCTGATGTGTGGCAATTGAACAAATGTAGTGCAGAGCAAGTGATGTAGAAGTCTGGAAGTTCAGCAGTGAATTTGAGTTGCATTGACCAGACAAGGTTAAAGTACATGGAAAGTTGCAGTTATTTGTGCAGTCTCTTGTATATTATGGCTCACTTGATGATTCACATGACATAGATGGAGGTCTGAGTTGTGAAAATAGAGTTTCTACTTCCTGACCCCATCCAATCCTTGCAGAGCTTTTGTTGGTGTTCTTGTTATTAAGCTTGTATTAGCTTAATCTCAGAAAATAAAAGTTCTATTTAAATAGAGGTCATGAGAAACAAAACAACCAAAAATCTGTTATGGATTTTTAAGGATGCTTATAAGCTCTCTGTGATACTACATGAACTTGGTTCTTCTGCACATCCTTATTTACAACAGTTCTGTACCCACAGAAAAAATTCTTATGTGTATGGATTTTTCTACAACAAGTTTATTCAATCAGGTCTCAGACACTGAATTTAAAGCACGCAATATATTTTTTTCTGCTGGTCTGAATGAAAATGAACAGAAGTTTTACTTTCAAAAATATTAACAGTGCCCTCCATTCCTGGTAGAAAACAAAGTATAATTTAATATTCTTTTGCATTTTATCTCAGTCATATATACTTGCTTTTAAAAAAATATTTCTAACCCTACTTTTTTTTTTTTTTGGTGGGGTTTCTAATTTTCACAATGCTTTAAAAGTAAGCTGAGCATAAATTTAGTAGAAAAGATTAGGAAAGCCACTAAAATATTTGACTGAGCTCTATAAAATTATTCTGCCAAAAAGAAGGTGACTCTCTAAGGAAGAGGATAACAATTCTTTTTTTACATTAACAGCAAGAATTCTTCTCTAATCTAATTCTACGTAATCTTATTATTTTGATATGTATTGCTCTGAAGATCTCCCTGTCAATTAGTTTATGTATCCTTGCTAACAGTCTTCTACAGCATTACAAATGTGTAAGGCTTCCAAAATCAAAAGAGTTTTAGGAAAATTATTATTCAGAAATTGAAATATGATGCATATGCAAATGTAAAAGGATAGAGGGTATGCAAAAATGAAGCTCCATTTTTAAAGGGAAGGAATGATAACCTCCCAAAAGGAGATAAAAATGGATTTAAAATGTCAATCTCTTCTGCAAATCCTTGATTTTGCCCTCATCTAAATACAAAGGATAAAAGTAGAATATAGCTTCATATTCATGGTTAAATCACAGGACACAGTAAACTGTTCACTGATCAATTTTAAGGTTGAAATTAATATTTTTGTTATGAAGTTAATTGAATCAAAACTTAATGTGCAATAGGACTTAGTGTCTGAATACTAATTTTCTACCTGTTCTTTGTCTGTCTTCCTGTACATGTTCATTAAAAACTTAGGAAATGGCTGTGAACTGGTACTACAGGGATTATCCCTGGCTGGTTGTGCATATCAGAATCATGTCAGGAGAAAGGACCCCATACCTGAGAGCTCTAAAATCGGGAAGAAAATTATTCACATCTGAGAATGAAGGTTTTTTCATCTAAGAAAATACAATTGTCTTTTTCTCTTTTCAAGTCCTTTCTTTGTTTCTAATTTTTCCTCTGGATATATTTTGGACATTCAGGATTTCTTGACAGAGAAAACAAAGTAATTTGTGTGAACAAAATCAGGCCATGAGCATGGAAGTAAACAGCTTATTATTTTTTGGGACATCCATACTTTTTCTCTGCATTATGTACAGAATCAATTGTAACTAACCTTTGGTCTATTGACAGTCAATAAAGATATTAGTAAAGAAGACAGGTTATTTTGTCTGTGGTTATTTTGAAAATCTGTTTCCAGTGTTTTGAAGTATGCTTTCCTCTGCTGGTATCATCTCCCCCACATTAGAAGAGTTCATTAAAAAACAGACCAAATAAAACCAAAAAGAAATAAAATGAAAAAAAAAAAAAAAAAAACCAACCCAAGAAGAAAACAAAAACCTCAAACAAAACAAAACAATACAAAAAAAAAAGAAAAAAATACCCCAACCCAAAACAAAAGAAAAAACAAAACCAAACCTAAACTCAAACACCAAACCAGATCTATCTGTTTTAGTCCACTAACCAATGTATAAATGGTAAAAAGCTGCAGAGTAGAAGACTGAGCTACAAACTGTTTTTCTGTGTATTTGGAACCTGTGCAGGCCTAATAGCATCTAAGAGAGGAGTGTGCACTCTGTCCCACTGTTTTAAAATCATGTCAGTGTCTCTGGTTTACTTTGTCTTGTAAGAGCCTGTGAAAGTCCTGTTATATTGGTGTTTGTTTCACAGAGTGACCTCTTGAAAGGTTTAAACTATCTTTACTTCTGTACTGGGATCAGTTCTGTGATAAAAGTCCATTAGTCTTTAGTTTCACATATATATTGGACATCTTTCTATTTCTGATAGGAAAACTTAGCCATAGAAGAAACAATATTTCCTCTCCTCAGGAACATGGTAGGAACACTTTATCTGTCAAATTATATTTTCGTATGGATTCTTCTTTTCTGAGCAGCTTGACATGAGAAGATTAGGGTATGAAATCTCCTTTATCTCTCATCTCTGAGAAATGCCATTGCTTGTACATGCCAGAAATATTTCCAATATTGCAGTTGCTATATTTGCCAATCCTAATGTAAAAAGTATGACAAAAATCCAGAAATTACATTTGTTTGTGAGCAACCTGATTTTTTTCTGTTATTGTGACTTACATATTTTATATATACATACATATATATTGCTATATGTAATCGCCCACAATAATGTTAAGCTTAAAAGAGACTAACAACTCCAATGTGTCATGAAGTACAAAGTGCTGCAAACTAGTAGAATATACCAACAAAACCAGAAGATAGACTGAGGAAAGGACTGCTGATAGAGTTTCCTTGCACATGCTCCACCAACACACCTTAACAAAACCAGAACAGCATTTGTGATGTCTTTTCTTTCTGATACAATCTCTGTATTCTAATTATTCTTCAAAGTGTTAAATCTTCCCTTCTCTTTCTCATTACACTTACATGAAACTGTGGTTTTTTTACCCTTAACTCCTGCTATATTTTTTCTATTTCACATCCTACCCTATCTTATTCTACCATCTCAGATCTTTATCAGTGATCAATATCCTCTCCCAAGGTATATCTTTTCCATCCTAAGGCATTCATCACTCTGATTTAATCTTCTCCATCTGGTGGGGTTTCTATCCACACATCTATTCAATGGGCCTATGGAGAGCACCAACATCTCTTATTTCCTGCATCTTCATTACTCTGAGCAGCGCCATGTAGGCGGAATGCTGGGGAAGAGCGGGACAGTACCACTCTGATGTGTTGTGATGTGCCACTGAGCGAGCTGTTATCATCCCGTCCTTGCCTTTATGTTTCAGCTGGCCCAAGCAGAGCAACATCAACCAAGGCCAGAGACAAAAGACAAAGCATCAGCTAAAAGATCTGTCATTGGACCTGGCCTTTGTCAGGGATGAGAAAGGTAGGAGTGCTTTGCTGGCGTTCTGTCTCTAGATGGCACAGTACACACCACGTAAAACAGGGCTGTGCTGTAAACATCTGTGTAATAACCGTGAACAAATCTCAGCTATGCCTTATGTTTAAAATATTTTAAGACATCTCAATTGAAATGTCCTTTCTTAACTGCCTCCTCCTCTTGACAGGGACTTTTGACATTTTCAAATTGTTTGTGAGATATTCAAAGCGCATCAGATGTATAGATAACTCTTTTATCCAGCAGATCCCTCCAAGGATTTCCAAAAATCCTCAAAATTGAACTAGAAATTAGATACAAGGCATTGTCAGTACCTACTGATTATTTGTATATTAGTGTTTGTGAAACTCCTCTGTATACTTTCTTAAACATATTTCTTCTATACCACATTGCTTTAGCCGCATAATTGTGGTTCAAGACATAACATCTGCAAAGTCCAAAGGCTCTCATCAGGCATTCACTGGCCAGTATATATTACCTTAACACACAAATACATACATAAACTTTTCCTTTCACCTACAAAATCATAATAATTAGTAGTTACTCTTAAATAAAAATAATTCTAAACAGGCTAAAAGGAGAGGGAGAAAACACCTTTAAGCCTGTTATTTCTTAAAGTCACTGTTCCTGTGAATCTTGTATTACTGTGTTTACTGTTAGGCTTGTCACCATTTATTTTGATTAAGAGGTGTTATACAGACTTTTTAAATGAGAAGAAATAAATCCTCCTGTCTTCATCTTTTTCTACCCCACTGTGTAGGGAATGGTGGTGTAAGTTTCATTATATGGAGAGAGAAGTTGATCTTTAATAGAGTAGACACTCTCTGCAGAGCTACATTTTACAGCTTTTGCTCTGTTTTACTCCCCCTTTGGTAAATCTAATTTCAGATGGGAAGCTTCAAGAAATAATCATATGGTAAAACATAATAAATGCACAGTATTTTTCACAAAAATTTATTTGGTTTTTGTACATAATTTTTCCCCTACTGGTTAGATAGAAGAGACTTAATAAAGAACAACATCAATTAAAGAATAAGAGAAGTATTGAGTGAACACAGAAATAGTTGATGCTGTTCATTAAGCAGCATTATTTCAAGTTTACTTTTCATTTTCTTTTCTCCTTTTTTCCCCTTTATTTTCCTTTTCCTTTTTCTTTTTATCGATTTTTTTCCCACTTTAAACCATTGCAATGAACTGATACATTTCAAATATGTTTGTTTACTAAGGAAGTTCTTTTTCGCTAAACTATGATTGATATAGTTATAGTCAGCCTGAAGTGTACCTTAAATAAAAAAGTAGTTTTTCAGAGACGACACTTAGAAAATGGATGATTCTCCAGTGTTGTGCACTTAGATTCTTTACACATGGAAGACTCAAAGAAAGAAATTGGGAAATAGCTTGAAGAAACAATCCAGAGGATGATACAGACAGACAGAAAGCTAACATGTGAAAATGGGAGTTCATAGCTATCAGTGATGTGTTCAGCATGCCATAAATCACAGATATTTATGTAATCATTTTGCCCAGAGCATCTCTTATGACGTTGAGCACCACTCAGTGTCTTATAACAAGCTTACAACAATCTTTAGTACAGGGGTGGGTGAACTAAAAGCATTATCTACTTTTGTGCAGCTCAGTTGTTCATGTAGTCCTTGCAGTAATGCTAAAAAGACTCAGATACTGCCATGGGCAGATGGTGCTGGTGCATGATAGGCTTAACAGTAACACCTTTTGTGTTAGGCTAATAGATTACACTGACACTGTACAATTACTCCAGGAAACCGTGCAGAAGTAATCATCAGGCAAAATAATTAATATTAATTCCAGATTCTGAAGACATAACATCAAAACCTGAATGAGGTAGATGTCACAAAGTTTTTTTTATTAGCATCTTGGTGATATTACACTAAAAGTGAATTCTTGCTTTCATCAGGAAACCTAAATGGTTTGTGAGATGATTGAGAACACATTTTTTTTATTTCTGTGGCTATTGATATTTGTGCTTTCCCTTGTAAAAATGTGCTTGTATTTTCTAATATATGGGTAAAGATAACTATTACATAGATTCTGACTTTTTACACCTCACTCAAAATTCCAAAGCTGTTTCAAACAAACTTCTTTCAGTTGAAAAATACAAAGATTTTTTAAAATATGACAATTGTCTAGATCCCAGTGAAAATGATTTGATGTGCTTTTCTCCAGATTTTCTTCATTTTTCATCTATAGAAAAAAATACTAATTCAGAACATTCCTCAGAATCTGTTAATGATAAAAGTAAGAAGCATGTGGCTTTGTGTAGTGCTGTCATTTCTAGTGTTATAATTGGGCCATCATATTTAATATACTTAATGTTTACATCTGTTAACAGAACTAATTTTTTAAGTGTGTCCAAGTATGTCTGTGGGTATGTGTTTGCCACAGTTTCTAAGCTAAAGGTTCAATTTTTATTTCTCCTCCTCTCTCTATTTTTCTGTTTTGGTCTCAGTTTTGATCTAAGATACAGTCTAGGTAGTGAAAATATTTTTCTTGAACTGTTTTCATTAATAAATAACCTTACAGATATTTCAGTATCTTTTTTTTCACTCATCCGAGAAAATAAGAAATATTTTAATAGGTCTACCTTTAGTAAATCCACTTTTAATATCCTGACATTTTTCAATACGTATCGTGTGATGTTGTTTTCATACAAGGATAAACATTGTGGTCTGATAGACATTCAGATGAGTTAATATAGCTTGATGAAATTATTGTCTCTTAACTACTGATTTTGTAATTTTTTTCAGTTCCGTCATAGCTATAACTATAATATGTATCAATATCACCCTTTTTAAGTGTTCTTTTCTTGTCACCTAGAGCTCTCTTTTTACTTTTCCCAACAAAAGACATTTTCACAGTATGTTTGATACTCTGGAGTGTAGGATAGCAAATTGTAAAGTCATTATAAAATGCTAAGTGAAATAAAACCCCCAGATGGTCAAAACCCAACAGGTTAAGTTATGCTGAAAGTTTTGCAAATAGCACTCTCAAATACTGTGATGAGACCAGAAATTGCTATAGACAAATTTATGTCATAGCTAATAAAAGAATCTTTTAACTTGTTAGAGTTTCTAAATGTACTTATGGTACCTCTACCCCATGTAGAGATTTTTGGGGTTTTTTGGGGGGTTGGTTTTTTGTTTTTTTTTTTTTTTTTTTTTGTTGGTTTATTGGTTTGTTGTTTTGTTTTGTTTGTTTATTTGTTTTTTCTTTAAATAAAACTACCATCTTTTTTTTCCTCTGTTTGCAGTGTGCCTGGTTGTTATGAAAAGAGCTAGACATCTCCATGACAGCCGATAGCACAGCCATGTCAGGCAGTGTTGTTTTGCTCTTTAGCCTACAAGTATGATCTAAGTCAGGATTTTGATCTAATTTTCAAATAGATCCTGCTTTGAGTAGAGAGTAAGACCAGATAACCTCCAGAGGTAGCTCTCAACCTAAAGCATTTCCTCATTCCATCTCACTTATTTAGTGATGTGCTATTCTTCCTCTTTCTCCTCATTTCCTTCTTTCCGCTCTTCCTTTTCTTATTCCTCTTCCTCCTTATTTTGGTCTTTTCCTACAATCTCAGTCTCTAAAATAAGGCAAGTGCATCTTGCTATCTTTTTTTCCCAAAGGATTTGAGACCTTAGAGTCTTAACTGTTATTTGTCTTTAAAAGCCCCTAAAATAAGTCATTATGGTTTGGTAACTTAACTGATTTAATATTACAGTAAATTTGCTGATTTGACTTGCCACTTTTGGTGCAAAATTTGCACAAAAAAGTTGCAAAAGCTTGCATAATATAGCTTAAATAATAAGCCATAATTAGAACAGTCTTGGTTGGAAAGGACCTTCAAATTGTCATTAGTACCTTTGGATGAAAATTGAGTTCATACAGCCAGTTCAAGTAATTCTGCTCTATGATTTCTACTTAAGTAAAAAAGTTTTTAGGCATTTTATGTCTGAGTTTGCTTGTGTAAAATGAAGATAGCACCATTCCAGGCTCATAGTGTTATGGACCTAGACAGGAAAATTCCAGGCTCATAGTGTTATGGACCTGTTGGTATTTTTCTTAAAAACAGGCAAATTTTTGAGGTCATCCTAAAGATCACATAAGGGAAAAATGATAATTTATGTTCAATAATTGGTTAGAGTTTTATATATTTTGTAAAACAAAATATGGAAATGATTAGAGGAAATTATTAAGGAAGAATAAATATTGTCTACTTCAAAGGAAACTATAAAATACTTCAAAATTCAAAATTTTGAGGGGATTTTATTTTCCTTCGAAAGTACCATATTGAGAGTGGGACTGAAGATGCACAGGAGAAATAAATTATGGTACACCAGATGTTCTAAGGACAGGATCTGCAGGTCATGTAAATTTACTGTGATAGCACTAAAGTCCACAAGGTTGCATGACATAATAGCAGCTTAGAATTATTAATTTATAGCAACAGACTGTAGATGTGAAAAAAACCTAAATCTACAATCAGAACTGTCAGTAGGCTGATGGAAAAAGATAACTTGGTTAGTGTATTTAAGTCAACTATGATTTTTTTTTTGTGATATTCTTATCTCCAATCAACCAGAAAAAGTCAGGTAGTTCTTCATTAATTGACTTGAACAGAATTCTGGTCCAGATGCACTCAGAACACTTTTTTCACACTATCATCCTTTCACTTGCAACTATGCTTTTAGAAAAAAATTGCATAAAAATATATTAATAATGAAAGAATTATTCACGTTTCTAGGTAAAATTTTCTTTTTTCCTTACCTTTCCCTATTTCTTTAAGCTTTGATACATTAGTTTATCTATAAACCCTATAAAATGTCATTGCCAAATATGTAGATAGTATTATAAAAGAGAAACTCATAGTAAGAATTAAATTGCTAGTTCAAATTGAGAGATTTTGTTTGTTCTACGCTGCCTTTCTTTGTTCTATATTTCTTTGTTTTCTTTCCTTTTCTACTTGTGTTTTAGTTACAATTCTATTTGCTGTGCAATTTATTTTCTCTTATTCTATGTTTTATTTGTCACCACTACCTAAAGTGTATGTACATAAATGTCTTAGTTCAGACCAGAGTTGTGCATGGGGAGTAGATATCCTGATAATTCCACTTAACTCTCTTTGGTAGCTTCGAGTAGTCATGAGAAGTGAAAAGCAGATTTTTTTCAAGATGTAACTGAACAGAAAAATGTAATGCAGAGGCTGATATCTAATTGATTCATGGGATCAGACTGAAGATACTCTAGTCTCTGAATATATATGTGTTGTGCACTAAGTATCATCAGTGCCACACACTTTATTCCACAAACCTGCTCCAATTTTGCCACACTTTTATGGAAGCAGATTTAGCCTTAGCCTCTTGAACTAGTATTCAGTGAAAAATAGCTCTCCCACCCCCTCACCAGTTTAACTAACTTTTATCAATTAAACCATCACTATGAGGATGGAGGAAAACTGAGGATTTGAAGAAGTTTGCATGGGAATCCATAAAATCAGAGGGTTTTGGGAAAACTGGAAAAGGCAGGCCTCAGAGACAGCAGAACTATGATTAGAGCTAAGCAGTAACCATAAGATTGGTCAGCAGAAAAGTTATGTAGAAGTAGAAAAGTAAGGACAAATAGAACAATAGTCTGTGTATTAATGCTTGTCTAGAATAAGTCCCTAAGCTGCTGAAAATTATATCTAGCAAGATATTAGGAAGTTCTAAGCTAAATAACAGAGCTGTGTGCATTGTGTTTTAAGGATTACAATTATGTATTTTATTCGAAATAAGCAAGCATTGTTTTAACCGAAGGTACATGTGCTTATAGTGGTTGGATAGAACTATTATGTTTTTGTTGTCAATATGTTTTTGCTTTGTGTGATTGGTCAAAAAACTTTTAAAGTAAGTTGTAACATTAAGTTCTTGGTCTGCTGCCTGGATGTGAGCTGCTGGCATCTTCCCATTGTCATAGCCATGTAATGAGGCTGATGCTGGAAAATAAAACAGCTCAAGACTTGTTCCTAGCAGTCCCGTCCTGTTCATGATTTGTACATAGCCCCCGGCCAGCAATAGTGTGATAAAGACTGCCCTGGGTTATGCCCAGGTAGATATTTCCTTTTAAGGTTGTTATTTATATACTAGTTTCCTGATTATTTCTCCATGCTGCTTCATCTAGAAATGAGAGAGATTATTTATTATTTCTTTCATCCAAATGCAGTACACATGAGGTGTACTTGCTTTCTTTATTTTTTTATTTGGCTTTCTTAGGTGTTGTTGTGGTTGGTCCTGTTTCAGCTATCAGTCATCCCAAGGGTCTATAAAATCAAACTGCTGCTGGTGACATATGTATGTGTGTGCTTTTACAAAAACTCTACATGGGAAAATTCAAGCATCTCTATGGGAAAAAAAAAATGGCTGGGCAGGCAGGTTTGAGGTGATAGAAGTCTTGAATAATGGTGACTGGTAGAAGAACTTCAAGACCTTCTATTTGTTTCATAATGAAACATAATGGTTGTGTGCAGTATTTTAAAGAAATTATTAATTTGCCTATTCTATTAGGAATTGAGGGCATAAATTAAAAGCTCCTTGCAATCTGTTCAGTAAGTGAAAGAGGTGTTTTTTTCATTTCCATTCCAGCTCTGAGTGCAGTATTGATGTATGTGTCTTCATTTCTCACAGAACAAATATAAATTAATGGGCAGTTAAATCAAATTTCTAAAGTGGTTTCACTTAGCAAAGTTCAAATATTAGTATGAATTGATTTTTATATTTACTATAGTAACCATCCAGCAATGAAATATTTGCTGCTAATAATTATTTGTAATTCTTGCTTGCCTAGTGTATCCATTTATCAAATAATAATACTGTAGTTTTCCTTCTTCTGTTTACTGTGCAAACTCATGCTTATCAGGTTATCAGGTATTTTTCTAGAAATTTAATCCTCTTCATCTAATTTCTTTCTTAATGAGTAAATGAGAACATTTTTTTTTGTAATCTCAGTTAAATGCAAAAAAACAATGCCCATCTGTAAGGTTATGGGAGCAAATAGCAAGATGAATGGGAGCAATGGTTTATCAGATGGCTCAGGAATATGCAGACAGCACCACCCATGACGAGCCTCATTCCACTTCTTTCCTGTTAAACCAGTGCTCCAGAATTGGGTAGCTTTAGGATACAAACAGCAGTTGGTGACTAAAAATTTGGCTTAGTGTGATGGAAAAGTCAGCATGTATACATTTCCTGTCAAACCACCACATCTTTTAACTTCTTTGAATGAACAACCCAGAGGGATCAAAAACAGCTAGTCTAATGTCTGCATGGGACAGCTTGTTCTGACTCAGATTACAATTCCAGTCAAAATTAAGATTTTTTCTTCATTCAAAATATATTTGAAAGCATTTTCTCTATTTGAACTATGAATAAATCTGTTACAGCAGAGCAACATCCCAATGCATGCAAAGACTCTGGAGGAATTATTGTAGAAACTGAGTTGAAGACCTCTAATTCATAAAACATAAGGTTTTTCTCGTGCAAGCCCCATTTAGGTCAGGGTAGCATGTCTGCTATTACCATCATGGGCAGAGGCTATCTGCTAGGGGGAGATGACAAAGCTACATGTTGTTTTGTGGAGTGCACAGTTGCCCTTAAGCATATGGTCTTCTTCTGGTGTTTGAGGAAGCTCTGCTGGACAGATAATTAGAAATTTTGTGATAAAGTCTCTGCTCTTCAGGCAAAATAATCATAAGAGTGGTGAATTAACACAAGCAGCAGAAAATCAAGAAATATTTAATCTTCTAGAAGAACCTACTCTATTTTAAAGTGAGTGTTAACAGTGAAGTAAAATACTGTTTGCCAAGGAAGACTGTAATACTACCATTTCTCATGCCACAGAGAGAAATGTGCATCTCTCCTTTGAATAAAAGTGATTCTCCACTTACTGGGATGATAATGTTTATGAAAGTTGGAATCAGCCGTGCTAAGTAGCAAGAGATGTTCCAAGTTTGTTCATGTTGCATGGTTTATAAAATATTTGTGTTTGTATATGAGACTGAATTGAGAGTCCTAAATCTTAGGTACATATGTCTCTTTGTCCTCTTTTTTTAAAAAAAGGAGAACAAGAGATAATAAATCTGCAATTACTTAATGAGTGCTAATGAGTAAATGAGTGTTCTTCTCATCAATATTATCTTGCTCTAAAGCTCTGTTTGCACCACTGATAACTGAGGTTACTATTGCTTTCCAATGAAAAGTGTCTTCAGTCTCTTACTGTGCCATAAGAAGGAAGAAAATATTGCCACACTGTCTGATAATATGATTTTTTTTCTCTTTGCTGAATAACAGAAATAAGCAATTTGTAAAACATTTGCCTTTCTGCAGATTTATTTCTTGCAATTGTATGCAAATGGAATTCAAAACACACCACTTGCAATAAGCTGACCACCACTGCATCTGTGGTTGCAGTTGACACCAGCCTTTTGTCTGAGCATGTTCTAGTTTAAATGAAAAATCAAATGTGTATGTTTTGGTTACACCTGGGCTTGCATATAAGGAACTTGGGTGTTTCTGTGCCATTGGTAAAGTTGCTCCCACATATTCCTTGCAAGCAAAGAGGACGAAAATCAGCTTCTCTTAAAAAGTGTGGCTGGAAAAAGTAAAATTTTAAAAGATGGATGGCGGAGTAGGTACTATGAAAGAAAACTTAACGGAATGATATGAAAGTGAACAGAGAATTATAGGGGAGAATATGTCCTTGCTGCTTTACATAAGCATCTCCTCACCCAGTAAGAGATAGTTAACTGCTGAGCAATAGGGAGGACAGTAGCTGTCTGATTGGGGCTATGGAAAACACTTAAGATGTCAAGTGTTTGCTATGTCTCAAATAAATAAGCCCAATTTTAAATAGCTGCTTGTTAAGTGAATTTTTCCCATTTTATGACTTAAGCAAATTGGTATTCCTGCTGGCAGAGAGACAAGAAATACTGAATTTAATTACATGGTTTAAGGAATAGGTCTTGTATCTTTCATACTGGAATGTTTTAAGGGCTGGATGTGATACGTTGACTCAGTTCCTTAGAGAAAATATAAAAAACCTGAAACATAGAAAAAAACTAGGATAAGGATTATAATTTGGATTCACACAGAACACTATTTTCGAAAATTATTTTTGTAGGGTAAATATTTAGGAAATTACTGGGCAAAATGGACTCATATGCTGCTTCTACTCATGTTATATTAAATGAAACTGTTCAACATAAGTGATCTTTATAAATTCCAAAATGAGCACTGATATCTCTCTACTGGAATATTTTATATTTTTTCCTTCTAGGATATGCAAGTTTCCCCTTAAATTTCATTAAATACTCTCTGATTTCAGGGGTTCCTAGTATAGTCCCTCTTACAGTGCATTTTCCTGAGTGTTTGCATGCGTAATCTGAGTAAAAAATGTGAAAAACTTAAACTACAGTTTCAAATGTAAACATTCAATTCCCTGAATGTAAAAGTTGTATAACTGCATAAAAAATGTAGCAAGGTTATAGATATATTGGTCACCTCAGTGCCTGGGAAGGTGATGGAGCAATTTCCAGGCACACAAAGGTCAAGGCCATAAAGAGTATCATCTTGGATTCACTATGAGAAGTCATTCTTGCCTCACTTGATGCACCTCTGTGACAAAGTGTCTTGGTAGAAGAAGGGAGAGCAGTGGGTATTGTCTACCTAGACTTTAGGAAAATTTTCTATTCTGACTGCCACAAAAGCCTTACAGAGAAGCTGGTACGTATGAGCTGGACGATCAGGCTGTAATGGTTCATTGAAAACTTGTTAGCAGGGCTCTGAGTAGTGGTGATCACTGTAACAAAGTCTAGTTGGGAGCCACCAGTGTACCCCAGTAGCCAATATTGGATCAAACCCTACTAAAATTTTCCATTAATGATGCGCATAACAAAGAGGTGTTCACTCTCGGGACCACCTGGACTTCTGTCTCAAGTTCTGGGCTCCTCAATAACGAGTCTCAGGAGGAAGTCCAGCAAATAAGATTATTTTCTTGCACAAGCAATCTTTTAAAGGAAAAGAGTTGGTGTTTCAGGGAATGAAGATCAGACATAGGCCAGGGAGTTTCATGAAACACTAAGAGAGGGGCTAGACAGATTAGGAGGAAGGAGACGGAATTATTAGCTGAGAATAAGGTGAATTCATAAGAAACCACTCAACTGCCAAAAATCAGTAACCAAAAATGAACTATGAAGAATTAGAAATATAAAATGAGCCAAGCACACAGAATGGGTCTCTGGGAAGTAACTGCTCAGCAGTTCAGGCAGTGCAGCTACTGTCCGCTGTCAATGAGTGGCCCACGGGGGCAGAGGCTGCCAGCACCTCTGCTGCTCAGAGATTCAACTTCTCTGTCCTCTGGTCCTCTCTTCTCAGGAGCCTTACAGACACTGCATTTTATGTCTTCTTGGAAGCTGGCCTCAAGCCCTGCCTTTGTAAATCTTTGTCTGCCATCCTACTCGGTTGCTGCATGATGGGTGCTCAAGGGGTGAGTAAGAGCTCCCGGTGAGCAGCTTTGAGCGAGAGGCAATCAGCAGCACTGCCAAACTGCACAGGTGGCACCAGGCTGAACCCATCACATTTATAAAGAGCTGCACTTGGCAGGAGCAGGTGCTGCGCTGGCGGGGACTCCGTGTCAGATTTAATTTACTGGATGATCTGGCTCGGCAAACATTCAGCATAGATGCTTGCTCCTGCCTAATGTTAAGTAGCTGAGTAAATGGGATAGAAGATCTCTACAAGTGTTAAATAGCTGCTGAAAAACACAAGGTCTTGAAATGTACTAGTGCACAAGAAATATTTTTGCTCGTTTACCTGCTAATATGCCTAATTCGTACGTTATATCAAAGCACTACTGCTTCCAGATTACCCAGGAGCTTCAGAATTTCTCAGAGGCCTGTGTATATATTCCCCAAAAGTCAATTTGCAGAGAAAATTTTAAGTGTGAGCTTCAAAGCCAAGAGTTTGAACAAGATCTCAAAAATTTCCATTTTACTACTTTCCAGGAGATTTCCTCAAAAGCATAATCTGCTCCCAAGTGTCCTATGAGTTAATTATTTTGAAATGTTGTCTTATTTTTATATTACTAAATACATCATCCTTCCTCCAGTTGCATTTTCAGTGAAATAGGTGTTGATATGAGAGCTAAGGGTCAAATCCCATTTTTAAATCATACCAATGCTTTGAAGAGAACTTGAGGATGGTGAAGGGAACACAAAATTACAACAGATTTGGGTTTAAATAGCTAATCTTGACAGCCTTCTTCCTAATTTCATCTTCTAATACCTATTTGTCATTTTTGAAGAGTGAAATTTAAGTATGACTCACCTGTATTTTTAGAAATCATTGATTTGTATTTGAGCTGCTGTTATGTAAGAAGAGTATTCCATCTATTATATCAGTGCAGAAGACTTTCACTATTATAGATTGGGATGTTACCCAATCTACCCAATTCTCCACAAACCAAATTACCTCACAAACAATCCATGTTTGTAAGGTAATTGCAATGAAGATATTTAAATATATCATAATGCTAATAAGAAGGACATTTTTAGACTTTGTGTTATGATCAAAATAGCAATTTTTCCTGTGTCTGGCTATTGTAACACTTGTTAATGAGTCAGCCTTTGAACAGTTGAAGTAGATTTTTGGCAGTTCATGTGTGAACATGCGGACACATTCTCTTCCAATCTCCTCTTGAATAGCAGACATAACAACAGAAATACCAAAAATTTAAGCACTTATTTTATAATTTTTGCTACGTTTTAATGCTTTGAAAAGAATCTTTAGAGTGATACAATTTAATACCATGGATGTTTTTCAATAACAATGTATGGTTAGGTACATGCAATTCTGCTGTGGATGATTGGAAAATTCAGTGTTGTGATTATTGAAGTAAACAATTAGATGACATTTTATTCCAGTGTAAATGTGACACATCATGAAGAGAAGGTTGAGATCAAGTTGTTATATCATGCTGATATTCTTTGAAATATATTTAAAAAATAGAGTTCAGTTGGTTTAAGTGTGACTTTATTTCTGTTAATGTAGATCCTCGGTTCATTGTCCTTAACATTAATGGAACTTTTGCCTGCAGCAAAACATATTTGGTCCTACTATGCACCACAGACCCATTTAACAATTAAGATACTCCCAATCAAGAATAATTGGCAAAATTATTTTGTTTTACTGCTGTCCCCTTTGTAGTCATTCTTCTGGTGGTCTGTAATAAATGGCTGTTTAAATTTCAATAATCAAATTATCAGCTTTTTCTATTTGTATGGAATTATTAGCACAGATTGTATTAAGGAATATCAAGTTTTTAGATGCATGACTACTTTTACCCACAGCATTAGCAAGTAAAACAGCTCTAAGGCGTTAAAAAAAAGTCAGTAATTTAATTTACACTCCAAGTCCATGTAATTTTCAGTAATATTTAGGGTTTGGGGTTTTTATACCATTACATAAAATGCCAAACTGGTGCAGATAAGTGCTTTGTCAGGAGTTTTTTTGGTTAACTTTTTAATTAACAACTAAAAACCCTGAGGGGGAGGAAGTAAATTTTTTGGTGTGGGCTGGCCAAGTCTCTGACCAGAACAAGACAGAGAGGGTGAGCACCCACCACAGGAGGCTCTGGGTTTTGAGCCATATAAAGGAGAAGGTTGATCAAAAGCAGATCTTTTGGAGGCAGCATGCTTATTATCATGCTGATTGTCCTCTTTTATACAATTCAGTTGTAAAACTGCCCATGGCATGACAGTATTCATCCCTTTTGTTTCAATTATGTTGGCATGAGAAGCAGCTGTCATGTCTTATGAGGGGCCACATGCTATCAGAGACACCCAAAGTTCTTACAGACTCATTCCTGAAGCCAGACCTTCTACCAGACGTCTGCATATGATCCACAGTGCTGCAACAGACCCAGAGCCTTTTGCAAAAGACAGTGTAAAAAACCTCTCCAGGGAAGATGCTTGGGTGCACTTACATATATATATATATATATATATATATATATATATATATATATATATATATCTGTATATGCTAACCCATAAAATTATATATTTTGGGAGCTTTCCCCCACCCATGATGGATCAAGACTGTGACCATTACTTCAACCAACACCTCGTTGCTGGATCCGAGGGCGGTGATATCTTTCTACTCTTATCCTTCCCTTCTCTTCCTTCCTTTTCTTTGTGCATTTTCCAAAGTGTTATTTTCAGTCTTTCATCTTGATATATTACCATAGATAATAACCAAAACAGCTACATACCTCCTTTCCATGACAACCAAATTGTTCTAAAATAAAACTACTACACTTACAAATTCATGAGAGAATTATAAAACAGGGATTTCTGCCTCTCAACAATGAAACCTGCTTTTTTTTTCTTTAAAGACAAAACAAATGTAGATGCATTGATATGAAAAAATGCTACTTTTTAGTTTAAGGCTGGGGTATGAGCAGGTTGAGAGCAGCCCTGCCAAGAAAACCTTGGGGGTGCTGGTGGGTGAGAGGCTGGAGGTGACCTAGCAACATGTGCTTGCAGAACTCCCAGAAAGCCAAACGTGTTCTGGGCTGCATCCAAAGCAGCGTGAACAGCAGGGAGAGGGAGGGGAATTTACCCCTCTGCTCTGCTCTGCTCTGCTCTGCTCTGCTCTGGTGAAACCCCACCTGCAGTGCTGCATCCAGCCCTGGGGTCCCCAACATAAGAAGGATGTGGAGTCGAGAGAAGGAGCTTGGAGAGGATCAGAGGGCTGGAGCACCTCTGCTCTGAAGACAGGCTGAGAGAGTTTGGACTGCTCAGCAAAATAACATGCAGTTGAACTGACAGAGGGATTATTTACAGTGACAATATTATGTATTGTGACATCTGCTTGGAAAAATGAAAAAAAACCCCAAACTTCTGGTCTCATATTCAGATAGTTTCTTGTGTTCTTTTTAAGTGTTATAGAACTGCGCAGTTCCATTACTTTGTTGTTGTTTTTCTTTCTTTTTCACATATTTCATTTTTACAGCATGCTGTACAGAAATTGTAGCTTGTTAGAAACTTGTTATACAGGAACAGCACAAGGAGGTTATTTGTAAACACCTGGAAAACTGAAATCTTGTCTCGTCTAGACAAACACTTGCAAATACTCTGTTTAAAAGATTTTTTAGAATATAGTTCTGTCCTTGTTTCAGCTTGAATAGAGTCAATTTTCCTCCTAGCTGGTATAGTGCTGCATTTTGAATTCAGTTGAGACTAATGTTGGTAATCCACTGATGTTTTGGTAGTTGCTAGGTGATGCTTACCCTAAGTGAAGGACTTTTCAATGTTGCATGCTCTACAAGTAAGAAAATGCACTAGAAGCTGAAAGGGAACATAACCAGGATAACCAGTCCCAACTAGCAAAAGGGATATTCCACACCACAGAATGCCATGCTTAATATATAAACTGGGGGGAATTGGCCAGGAGATGCCAACTGCTGCTGAGGAACAGACTGAGCATCGGTCCACTGATGAGCAATTCCATGTTTGTCTTGGACTCTATTTCTCTCTCTCTCTCTTAATTTCATTATTCTTGTTTTATTCTTGTTCTATTTTATTTCGTTTCAATTATTAAATTGTTCTTATCTCAACCTGTGAGTTTTGCTTCTTTTTTTTTTCCAATTGTCCTCCCTGCTGTGTCAGAGGGGTGAGTGAGAAACTGCATGGTGTTAAGTTGCCAGCTGGGGTTAAACCACAAGGGTTCTCTCTCTATCACACAGCTTAAGAGTCCTAGGAAAACTGACCTGAAGTACATTTTCAGTGTGCTGCAGATATTCTTACACATTACTACACCAGATTCATAGGCATTTTGAGAAATTGAATTCTTTTAATGGGATCAGAGGAATAAATAATCAGATAAAGCAGAGTCTTGAATTTAGATTATGGTATGTTTTCTCATATGTTGTTTTCTGTTTATTAGACTTTCTGTATCACTTTAATCATTGTCACATTGTTGAATGAATAGTTTATGTAGCTGTGATGGAAAAGATGCAAGTTTAAAAAGAAAGATTAGGGGCTGAGGTAAGAAGCTGAGTCCAAACTGTGTGATACTTGATAATTCATATATTAGTGATATATGTTCTATATCTTGATGTATTTGGTGTTAGGCTGTATGAAAAATGGTCCTTATGTTTGTATTAGATCACTTCTGTAACAGATTCAGTCCACTTTATGAGGTAACAGAGAGAGGTGATAACAGAACAAAGCTCTTTTTTGTTTCGAACTTAATAGCTTCTATTAAATCTTTCACCTCTACTACTTCCATGGGCTGTTTCTGCCTTCCTAAAAGAAAGATGTTACAGTAGGTGTAAAATAAACAGATACATCCTTTCTCCTCTCCTCTTCTTCCTTTTGTACAGTGGAAGCTAGAGGGAGAAGCTCTATTGACTTTCTGAAATGGAAATGTCCTGTTAAGTAGAGCACTGAGTAGCATCCTTTCTTCTTCAGTGCTCTCAAGTGCACTGGGAGGAAGTCAGCTCAAAAGACAAAGTTTCAAAGCTTCTATCACACTGAAAAAAGTTGTCCTTCAAGGTTTTCCAAAGAATATGATATTATCTAATCACTTTCAGATGTGATTCATACTGTAGATTGCCTTTGGTTTGCTTATAGGTTTCTCAAGACTTCCTAATTATCTGTGTACCTGATTATTTTCAGGGGTGGAAAACTGAATCTCTATGTTTTCCAAAATTGTTTCAAATTACTAAGAAGCTTCTGGATGGTCATGAAACATACATAGAGATGTGTATATCTGCCTCTCTGAAAAAAAAGGGTAAAAATTATTTTCAGTCAAAGAAACAAGGAAATCTTATAATCCTAATTAATGGCAACTTTGAGCTGTAAATGTTGAATTCTCAGATTATATAAATGGGTTTTTGGTCTAAGTTTCATTGAAAGTTCAAAATAAAAGTTTGCTTTTAGTTTTAAAAGGTACTTTTTATCTTCCGTTTTAAAGTATTTTCCAGTGACAGCATCCCTCGAAAAATATTCTCTCAAATTTTCATTATCTGAAAAATTCCCATCTCTTCAATTTGCCTGTTCCTGCTGTTTTTCCAAAATTAAAAGCAGCTGAAGAAAGAGTTTATAAAAAGGAAAAAGCTACAAATTATTTTACATTGCGAAATTCTTAAGAAAGTTCATTTGAATTTCTTTCTTGAGCTACATATATTTTAAAAATACAGCTGTTTTATCAGATATGATTAGTGATGGACAATTTAAAGTTGTGCCTAACCAGTAACTCAGAAGGGAAGCACTCCCCCTTAAGTGATTTCTCACTCATATTTCTTTCTATCATACAGTAGTCTAACAAATTTTTCATGAGGAGATCTTCATAAAGGTGAAAGGAAAAGTTTAAGAAAAGTGAGGAATCTGTATCTTAAATAAAAGATATTTGCTTGCTAGTTCTGCAGCATACTAGTGATAAATATGAGGGAAAATCTAGGACTTAAAAAGTTACTTGTGTTTATTTAGGAGTTTTTTTCCCTCCCTGTAAAGATTATTTTTCTCCTGAAATGTGAAGATCCAAGAAGCTACAAAGTCAGTTCTTTACTCCTTTTTATTAAATTAAGAAACATGGTGAAAAAAACAGGAGAAGAATATCCATATGTCCTGGTAGGAGCACACTACTGTCAATGCTTCATTATGAGCATTAGGAACTCTGGCATTCACGGCTTCAGTGAACATTCAATTTGGGTAAAAAGTATCTGAAAAGTACTATGCTATATTCTTCTTTCTTTTATGTTTTGTGTTTCCACATGAACTCTATGCTTATCCAAGATTAATGTCTTATGTCATTGCTAGAGGATAATGAGTTCTTATGGGAACCAGACAGGGACTGGTATAAACCAAGGCCCAGGCTGTTTGTGTTTAACACACAAGACAAAACAGTATCAACGCTTTCTGTTTACCAAATATAGAGCTGCTAAGTACTTACAAAGCAGAATGAGTTGCAATTAAATCTATTTACCAAAATTAGGCTTGCATCAAGTCATGCATTTGTTTTGAGTTGTGCTATTGACATTACTTTTTGCATAGGTGTACTTGCAATTTCCTTTCTAATTAACTGCTATTTTTTAAAAACAATCATTTCTGCTAAGGGAGGAAACACTTGTTTATATAAAATCCTCTGTCAGTAGAGATGACTTCCTGAATAAAATGTACAGAGTAATTTCATTGCTTTTAATAACTGTTCTCATGGAAAATAATTTCATTGACACAGGAAATCCAAAGAAAGTATTCAAATTGTTGAAAAAGGAAGATGACAGATTAATAACCTTGTAACACAGGCATAGAAGAGCAAATAGGACACTAACCTGAGAAGCCTAGATTTTATTCTTGGTTTGGGTAGATTTTTCTTATTATCTTTTTTTCACTGCTCACTTGTGTAAAATTTAATTTCCTGGGATGATGGAACACCCATTACTTAGAGAAATTTTACAATATTTTTGGCGAGAAATTTTAGATACTAGCCCCGTTGATTGCCTCTTTTTCTCACACTAGATTCATTTTAAAAAATCTTAATAAATGAATTCTGTAGCTAAATGTGGATGCTTCCAGTTTTAGAAAATAATTACTTTATTTCTTTATCTTGGTGCATATGTTTAACAACTGGCACTTTTTTGTATATTCTAGCAAGGTTCATGTAGAGTTGCATGTTTTTTGTTTCAGTGCAAAAGACTGATGTTATCAGAGTTCATTCAATTAGTGAACTGTAAAATCTCTTTTATGCTGCTGCTTATCTGTATTTTTGAAGGGTTCTTTCTGATGATGAGAAACAGCTTGTTTGACACTATTTGTTGTGACCTGTAAATGGTCAGCTGGAAACAGCCGTGATTTTTTTCCCTCATCTCCAGCAACAGGTGGAGTACTTGGAGTTCATCAGAATCTGAATTCAACTGTTTGAGCTATGTTTTTTATTTACACTTTTAAACACAGTAATTTAACCAAAAAAGAGTGAAGAGATCTTTAAACAAACAAAAATAATATCTCTCCAGCTTATTTTTGGTAGGGATGTGACTCAACCTTTGATATACTTTTTTAAACCCTGTTTCGCTTTGTTTTTTTCAAATTTAGTTTTCCTGTCCGAATCTGACATCTATGTGGCCTATGCATGCTTATCTCTGCATGTCTGTATATCATACTGCATTACAATAATGAAAAAAGAAAATAGCCATATATCTCCTCCATTTCCCAAATCTGTAGTAATTTCCTTTCAAGTTGTAATACCTCTTTTCTCACAGCAAATAGTTTGCTTTCATATCAATAAAAGTAGAAGAAAAAAAGGAATGAAGCAAGAATAGAAATTAAATTTATCATAACTTAAGCTGCATATGTTGATATTAATATTGAATTATGACTTTTCATATTTAGTGCATTAAATTATTCACTTGGTATGTATAATTACAGTTTTAGTTTAAAGAAATACCCATTGCCAGTGATATTCTTACATTGAACATATGATTTGCAATTCACAATGTGAGACTTCAGTAGATCAGCTTTCTCCTTGTAGCTGTTGCAGAAATTCTGTATGATTTTAAGCAAGCACTGTGACCTTTCCATGAGTCCTTTTTCCTGCATACAACAAAGTACTTTGAAGTGGTAGGGATTATGCAACTCTGCCGTGTCTGTACTATCCACAAAAGCTGTAGGAATCTCTAATCTGTAGCAAAAATGAATCCACCTGAGTTTTCCCCAAACACTACAGGGTTAAAAGATGCTTAAAAGCCTGGTAAAATTACACCTTAGCCCTGCACTACCTGGGTACCTCTCAGCTCTGGTTTAAGCGTACCTAAACAAGAGGAAGGTATACGGAGAAATGAGCACTGTCAAAAAGAAAGTTTGGAGTCAGTATCAGCCTTAGGTAGAAACACAGAATTTAGGACATGATAACTGCCTTTTTCCTGTTTCTGTTCACATAAATATATTCATACATATGCAGATACATGTGTTTACAGACACATAAAATACGAGTTTAGAGTACAAGGATATTTTAGGAACCTATAGTAGTATTGCTCATTATGATCAGATAAATGGCAACTATAATGAAGATTGTAGTAATGTTTAGTGAAATTCTTTACTCTGCTATACTATTGTGGCAGCTGTATTTTTAATTTCTTCATGGATTTTCTTGTTTCTTATTTTTCTGTTACTAAAAAATATAAGCTGTGTATTCACAGGTTGGTTTATTCCCATTGAATTCATATTCCTTGACCATGACTTTTATTTTTAACTAAAGTATGAAGAGTTGCCAGGTTGCCTCTTTCTAGGGGAAAGGAGAAATTGAAGGAATTCTGTTTCCACATATAGTTAGTAGACCAAATCTTAAAGGTCAAAGAGATTTTTTTCAAAATATGCTTTGTCACACCAGGCCCTTCTCTGTGGCGTTTTAGAGAAATCCTACCACAATAGAATATTAATTGTTAAAATACAACCAACAGGACAAAAGTGCTTGTAGGCATTGCTTTCCTGTGATTTTAAATTTTTATGTAATGAATACTATAAATGTTATCTTAAAGAAACTTGTTTTGTTTACAATTATGCGTTCCAGTTAAGATGCTCAGAAACCTTTTGGAAATATATTCTCTTATTCTGAAAAAAATTCCCTTTTAATTTAATTTAAAGTGTACAAATGTACACTTAAAGTGCACTTTAAGTGTAAAGTGCATTTGCACTTTGAAGTGCAAATGTATGCACAGGTTTCTGTATGTTTATCATCAGCTAGGCCATGCAAAACCAAAAAAATCCTTTGTGTCCCCCATCCAAATAATTTTGATCAAACAGGCAAATCAGATGTACATTTTGGCTATGTCTATTTACATTATTTTTCTGTAAATTTACTTTGGGTAAATGAGACAAGCCTATTTCTAAATGCATCCAAATATGAGAACTGAAGTGAAAATCTATAATTCCCCTTTTCATCACATCTATGAACAAGACTTATAACACAAGAAGCCAAAGAACCAAGTGTTAATATTTCAATGAAATAGTTTTTAAATTCCTGTGAACCGAGTGGGAAAGTCAAGACAACATCAACTTTCTCTGTTCTGCCCTGTCGAATTACAAAATCTTTCATGTGTAGTCTTCATTGTCCTACTTTGCTTCATACAGTGAAGTTCCAGTCCCAAACACTATTTAATATCCTGTTTCAAAAAAAAAAAAATTGTTAAAATTACTAGATCTTGGAATGCTTTTAGGAAACATAAGGTTGTTTTGGACTATACTGGATAATGTTAGTTATTGACAAGGGCTATGTCATTTTGCACTTTGATATATGAAAACACAGTTATAATAGAAGTTCTAGAGAAGGTTTTAATTTCCTGCTTTACCATTATTTGCCTTAAAACTACTGTTTACAGTTGCCTACTCTATGAGAATTACACCTTTCCTATCAATGAGATTTTTTCCTTCCTGGCTGAAAGCCAGATGTGCTCATAAAAATCTCTTTAAAAGTTACAGTTAACTGCCAGCAGCCATGAAATAATTCACAACCCTTTCAAAAAAAAATTAGAATGTATTTTACCTCTAATTTGAAGAAAGAATTATGTATAATTCTTTCTATTTTGCATGTAACATAAGAAAGAATAAGTGATTCTGCATGAAGGTTTCCTGTCACACTGACATACCTAGGGGCTAAATTCACCTACTGAGAGGCAGTTGCAGACTGATGGCCTGTTTAATTGCTCATACTAAATAGCCAGGTTTATGGTACAGATGTATGAGATTTCCATCAGAGAAATATATACAGAAGCTTTAGAAGAGTTTGTAAACTGTCACCATCAATTATTGAAAGCCCTTAGCTGATATGGAGGTGCTATATCTATTTAAGGTGGGCGAATAGGGTTGAGCAGCTTTTATAGGACATGCACAAAAAGCTGCATGGAGGACTGTGTCTGTGTTTATGAGAACCTGAGGTGTTGCTCGGTGTGTACTTTACATCCTAGCACTTCATTTGTCAGAGTCGTTTGCAGTTAGAGGAGAGGTAATAATCTGCTGTTAATAATCTGGAAAAATAATGTCAGAGGGGAAGCCAGAGAAAGTTAAGCTTGCATTTGAGACCACAGACATGAGAATTCCCAAACTCATAGATTTAAAACCTTTTTTCTCCTAATTATTTGCTTATCATGCTTGTCCAAATCTTTGAAAAACTCCATTATTTTTGTGAAGTATCTTACATAATTTTATTTTGTTTGGTTAAAATGTATGAGAAATATATAATTGTTTTTAATTGTTTCATTAAAGAAGCCATGTCTAAGGAAGTCTGCTGGTATGTATACATTGCACAGGCTTTTAACAGACTTAAGAATGCCTGTGAAGTCCAGCATTCCTCAGCATCTGGACAAAACAACAAGAACCTGGTTCCATGTCGTTCACCCCGGATACAGGTAAAAACCTCTGGTGGATTTACCCTGACTGGACATCTCACACTGGCCTTCACCACAGGATGCAGGAGAATCTCTGCTTTGGCACCTGGAGCACCACCACCCTTTCCTTCTTCGCTGACCTTGACATCTGTTGTTTCTCTCACATATTCTCACTTCTCTTTTTCTGCAATTCCTGGTGTGTGGGTCTTTCTTTTCCCCTTTTATCTATGTTATCCTCAAGGTGCCACCGCTGTCACTGACAATCTCAGCCTTGGCCAGTAGTGAATCTGTTTTAGACTGGCTGGCATTGGACCTATCAGATATGGGAGAAGCTCTGGCAGTTTCTCAGAGAGGCCTCCTCGGAGTCGTCCCTGCTACAAAAACCTTGCCATACAAACCCAATACAAAAGTAAAATGTTTTCAAGAAAATCTTAGAAATGGATTAAGCTGTACATAAGACTAGGATGATATGGGATAACTGCACAAAATTTGGTGTTATCTTGTAAAAGAAATAATTTAATCATCAGTGTGTTTGAAAGTTGCTTGTTGCACAAGGAAAAAAAGAAATCTGAGTATCTTTGCCCAAGCTAAAAGGGTTATGAATGTTCCTATGTAAAATAAATTTTTCTATACCTATTATATAAGACATTTTTGCTAACAATTTATTTTCTTTCTACAGGTAGAAAAACATAGCACTTTTTGTTTTGTCACCTAAACTTCAAGTGTTCTCTGGTATTATCCACTCTGTGCTTTCAAAATAATTTGTGTTTGCTAGGCACAGATATATATTATCTTGATATCTTTCCTAACTTGAGCTGTTCTATCTTTTCTCATATATTTCTCTCCTGTGCCCTTCTGGACTTTTATGTTGTGGTATGCATGACAGTTCAAACTGGTTTTACTTGTGTATTTCACTGAATGCAAACTCTGCCTTATGTTTGGAGTAATTTTTAGAGAAAATATCCTTTCAGGTTAATATAAGATAACTTTAATCCAAGATTTTGGTTTGTGTGAAGTGGCTCCGGTGATCTACAGGGTTTAAATTGTCCACTCTTTTTCTTTGTTTGTTTTATTCTTAACTAGTTAAGAATGTTGAGAATTTCTGAAATGATAATGCATTTCCTAGCACATTCTTCTTCTATTCAGTTTGCTTTCTAGATATATATAGAAACAAAACTCACTAGTGCTTACTCTTTACTGGCAACTTCTGCTATTTTACTATCCCAGATAAACTACTGTTTTGAATTAGAATGTGGTTTTCTTTGCTATGATTAGTGATGATGTAGTTATGAGTGGAATTCCAGATGTTTGTGCTCCTTCTGGCTCCTCTTATACAAACTAAAACAAAACTAGAGTCGGGAAAAATAACTGTGCTTACTTCATACCTCAGTTATTAATACTAAGAAGGCTTGCAAAGTATGTTTAGTAGTTTTGAGTTTTGCTTTGCCGAACAATTTCAGCACAGAAACTGATTATCATGTCTAATGTCGTAAGATCTTGCACAAATCTTGCAGTTTTGAAACGGTATATTGCATTACTTCATACAAATTATTTTTTTGACAGCTCGTTAATTTATTTCAAAATGATTAATTGCTAGATCTAGTAACACTCCAGTTAGATCTCTGTTGCTAGTGTTGAGATTTAGTTGCATACTTTTTCTTAATGATACAACAATATGTAGAGTCTTAAAATGACTGACAATTCCAATTTTCTGTTAATTTTATTCAGGTGTATTTCGGGATTGTCATGTGATAAGTATGACTAAGCGTAACAATTCAATTTTTTCTTATGTATACAGGTCTGTTTCTAAGCTGGGAAGGTTAAAACTCTATTAAAGATCAGAAAAAAGATTTTAAGAATTGTATCAGCTTTGTGAGTTATCTCTGTGGGTCATCAATTCCTTTCCTGATATATTTCTTTTCTGTTGGGTACAAACATGAGTACTCAATGGCACTTTTGTGTGTATTTTTATCTTTGTGTCCTGAAGTTTGTGTAATCAAGCACAGATGCATGTCTCAAGTTTCTCAGAGTTACGGCTTGGCTAACAATCTTCACTTTTTTCTAGAGCTGTTTAACTGCTGTGCAAATCAAAGAATCATATTTCAAAATAGTTTTATTTACTTCCACTCAGTTACTAAGGACAGTACTTCTTTAATTTTTCTGTGTTGTTTATAAATATTAGCTATAGAAAGCATGAGTGAGTAACTCTCAAGGTGACAATGGAAGAAGTGATTGTCTTTGAAACCCATTGAAAACATACTTTCTCAGAAGCTAAAAAAAATTACTTCAGTTGAAAAAAAAAAGCCCAAAAACTAAGTAAAGATAATTGACTATCTTACAAGAATTCTCTTTGAAATATCTACAGCTTTCAATGTATTTAGTCCCTAAGTATCAATTTGTTGTTAAGCATGTCTTATGACATGCATTTGAATATAAACTTCTATAACATCTTTTAGCTGGTGGAGATTTGCCTCCCTCCCACCCACAGACAGCCAGAGTGCAAGTACAGGTTCTTCTTGTTCTGGGGAGTATTTCATGCTCTTTTCTACCCTCCCTCAGGGTGCTCCTGGTGGTGGTAAATTGACACTCCAGAGCAACAAAGTAGCATCACTCAAAGGAATTTTAGTGATATTATAGAGTTCAGGGGGGTAACAGTCTTAAGTATCCTCATGATGAGCACCACCTTTGGAAAAATGTGCATGTTCTATTGACAGTTCTTCTTTGTGATATAAAATCACAGCACACTAAATCAATCAGGTCATTTCTGGCAATGTAAATATTACATCAATGAAAAAGACAGCAGCATTGAATTTCTAAACCTTTCTGTTCATCCAAGGGGAAACAATTTTCCTTATGCAACCCTTTTACTGATGGCCTATTTTAGTTCCATTTTTCCTGCTCTAAAACATCTGTGTTTCAAGGAGTTGTTCTACAGAGACAGGTTGCTTTTTGATAGATGATCTGATGATGTTTCTATGAAAACACTTCTTCTAGAAATACCTTTCTGCTTACAGCTCAGGGAAAGCCGGTACAAAATACCCTGACTCCATTCTAAATCTGATTTCACACTCTCCACTTCCTATCCATTGTTTTTCTTATTAATTTTAGACAAGATAAAAACACAAGCTGGAGGCACAGTATTTTCCCCGAGATTGTTTCCTATGGATGTAATTTACTAAGTTTAATAAAAGCCAATTGGGAGAAAAAAAATTATTGTGTGTCTTTCTGTTATCAGGTCATCTGAAGTATCTTGGAATTTAGCTTTTCCCCACTGTGTACTCCAGACACTTTTTTCAAAATTTCTTTTTCATCTCTGTGATGCAGAATGGGCTTGAGCAGAACAGTGAAACTGCAGAGACGGACCTGAAAGTTTTCCTTAAAGGATGTTGACATCAGGTGGTAAGACCAAGTGTGTCCCAGTGTTGCCAAGGAACAGCATACTTACTTGTGCAGGAGGTTGATGCATGTATTTCACAGAGAAGGGAGAATTTTACTGCTCTACACAGGGTTCTGTGGGCAAATTGGCACACTGTGAATTCATCCTGTGTGATCATTAAGGCAGGTCTCTGTTGTGCAGTATTGCTCTTCTCCAAAGGAGCAGTCTCTCAGTAACACATACAGCCAATTTCAGCAACCTCTTTGTACTTTTGTTTCATTTTGCCTTGCTCATGCTGACAAATTTTTCCTAAGTTTTCTCCCAGTGACATGGAAGCATGATTAGAAAGATCTTGCTTAGGCTCATGTATTGGACTAGCATAGCTCAAAGACCATCCTGTTCCTCATTTTCTCATCCTCAAAAGTAAATCTAGGCCATTTCAAACACAGCATGCAAAAAATACCTTCATGAAAGTGCATTTGAAAATTCAGAAAAAAAACCCAAAACATCATTAGATGTCCTATGTAGCTTACTATCTGGATAAAAGTCTCTATTTGTGTTTATGTCACAGCATCTATACGGCTATCTATTTTTCAAAAACCCCCTGCTGTCATGTGCATGTCCCTCTTTGTCAAGACTACCTTTTCTACCTTCCAAAAAGTAATGGAGACTCATGAAGAGCCTCTTTGCAGTAGTTAGGATTTTCTATTTCAGAGCCTCAGGCAGTCTCAACATCATTGTACTGAATACAAAAGGGTTTTTATTTGCTTGCTTTCCTTGTGGAGAGCACCAGTTGCTCTTTTCTACTATGTTCTTTTTTGTGTCTGTCAGTATCTCAACAAAATGTACACTTTCTTTAGGAGGATTTTTTTTTCAAAAGATACAAAATACTTCATATGAGTAGTATGTTTATTTATTCCACAGACTTAGTTTACAGCTGCTTCCATACTCAAATCTGATGAAAGGACAGTTTTGTGCATTCCTTATTTTATTAAATAGCTATATAAATCTTCCTTTTTTTTTTTTTTTTGTTATTTACAGTTTTATTATTCTTGCAGCATTTATTTTCCTGGCTATTAGCTGAACGCTGGTGCTGGCAGCCAAAGACTAGTGGATTATGGGAACAGAGAAGACTTCTGAAGAAGTCTTCAGAAACCCAATTGTAAATAGTTCTCATAAACTGAACAACTTTCAAATTAGTAGTAAGTTCTTAGGCTTACTATTTTTGATGGGAAGCTGATGGAAAAACTCTCCTGTCTGTTATTAAACCAAACTTACCAATGCCCATTCAATCCAATCTTGCCTTCAAGTGTAGAGAAGCGTTTCATACTGTTTCCCGTCTCCTGATAGGGAATAATTGTACTTCTTTTAAAAAGCTCTGTTTATCTCCATGTGACAACTCTAGCTGCATGTGAGGTAGCCTGATGCCAGTGGTCTGTACCAATTGCCTCTATCAGAGGACTTCTAGCATTACCACAAGACACAGCAGAGCTAGCTTCTAGTACAGTACAGCCTTTGCAGACATATCTACAAGCAGAGTTTTTGTCGTACTCAGCTGTCAGCATCTCTGATCCCTGACTGGAAGCCCATTGCAGACTGCTTTGTTCCCTGTCTCAGGGCAGCACCAGAATCCATAAAAAATTTTCCTACTCCCATGTGTTCAATGACCTCATTAACTCTTACACCTCATCAAAAGGAGCCAAGCAAATAAGAAGGAAGAAGGGATCAGTGGGAAAGGTTTATTTGGCCTCATTGCCAGTTTATGCCACGTTAAATTGACTGTGAAACTATGACAGTAAGACTGAAATCAACGGAGACATTAGGCAGGTCTGATAGCAATCTGTGGCCTTCTTTTCTTTTGATTGTGCAGTAGTGGTGAGGGTGGGGCATTGTAACCTCCTAAACAAGAAATATGTGTTTGTTATTCTCCTTTGGTTCTTCCAGGTGGAAAAATGAGATTTTAAGTAATTTATTTGTATTTGATTTTACCTGACAGCTCACTGTTCTCTTCTGCTTAGCCAGAAGTGAAAATAAATAGCACAGAATCTTGCCATTTTCTAAGCCATTTTTTAAATATTCTGTTGCTAGGGATTTTAAGCCCAGAGGAGCCTAAAATCAGCAAAAGTTAATCTGGATCTGGTAAATTGGTCTCATCCAATGGTAAATAGGACTGAAAAAATTATTTGGGAAAAAATCTAGTTTATTTTATGACATTAGGTAATTGGTTTTCTCTTTTGTTTGTGTTTTCATTAAAAAAAGTTCAAAAAGGCATTCTAGTCTGTCTAAAGGTGACTGAAATTTTTTACTTATTATTTTTTTCAGTCTATGAGTTCTGAAAAATAGTAAAACATACAGTAAGGAGGAGAAAGTAAAAAGTGTCTGAGCATTACTAATCTGACAGCTCTATTGCATGCTCTGCAAGACCCTGGCACCTTTTTTCCTTTGCCTTAGACTTTTCACCAATGCCTGTTCTAAGATTGCTTCAAGAATCACTGGCAAAGGTATCAGCAAAAACAAGCTTAATATAAAATTGAAACCATGACAAAGTTTACTGGCAAGGCTCATCCTATTACTTACTAGATGATTAAAGTGCACCAAGGAAAAGAAAACAAAAATCCAAAATCAATGAATCCAAACTGAAATAAACGCCAAACTCTCGATGTGGAGGCAGGGAGGGTGAGGAGGGAAGAGAAAAGGATAGGAAAGGGTAAGGATAAAAAGGAACACAGAAGACCCCCCCTGTTGAGTCACAAGGTACAGAGTAGAGCATTCTGCTAAACTGAGCTTGCACTTGACTAAAAGTTTATGCCTAAAGGCCCAACAGAACTTAAACTTAACCTCATTTAACAATATTTAAGTGATAACTGAAGCTGAACAGTTTAGCAAAATATTCATATGAAATTTATTTTATCACTGTAGTAACTCATTTACAGGCCTGGCTTACTACAAGTGGGAAATACTTAAGAAGCTAGGAGAACAACACTCATGGCACATTTGCTATAACATATTCACTCTTGCATGTGCACAGAAGGAGTCTGTACCAGACACATACCTGTGAAAAAGTTCCCCTTGAAATCAGTGAAATTCTCACTTCAGATGCCTTTGTGGCTTCTCAGTGGGTGAAGGGCAGAGACTTGAGGAGTTGGGAGTATCAGCCCAAGGTCCATCGTTGTCCTTTGGTGATTCTCTGAGTTGCTGGCTCTGAGAGGCCCCACTGGGAGGGAGAATGCTGTTTGCAGTCTGCTGTGGTCTGGGAGAACTCCAAGGGTTTCACTTTGGACTGCTTTTACAGGATTGCTAGAGGGTGTGCTTTAGTCATAGTAATTTTCCATCCTGGCTACAATCTAAGTCACTACCTTTCTCTGAAGGTTTGATAACAAAAATATTATTCCACTTGATTTGTTATTCAGGCAAGACAAATAAGTTTCCAAGGCTGTTCATTAAAAAACAGGAGCTTGTTAGACAGCACTAGTATCTGGGAGCAGGCAGTGTTTCTGCTAAGATAAGAGACGCTTATCCCAGGTGCTGCTCATCAAGATTGAGCAAGCATCTCTCAGATGATAGTGTGGCCTGAGGAGGTGGTTGCTGGTGATGGTGATAAAATGCACCACCACAAGCTTCCTACCCATTATCTCATGATATTAAGAATTTTTGCATCAATTGCTCATTCAGGATTGCCTTTCCAAAGAGATGCTGTTCTCAAGTTCTGAGTCTCACAACTTATGAAATGTGAAAAATTGTAGTTAGGAAAACTTCATTAAACAGAACCACTTAGAATCATGGAATATGCTGAGATGGAAGACACCCATGAGGATCATTGAGTCCAAGTCTTGGTGCTATGTGGGACACCCCAAGAGTGATACCATGTGCCTGAGAGCATTGTCCAAATGCTTCTCGAACTCTGTCAGGCTGACGCTCTGACCACTTCCCTGAGGAGCCTGTTCCAGTGCCCAATCACTCTCTGGGTGAGAAACCTTTACCTGATATCCACCCTAAATCTCCTCTGACTCAGCTTCATGCTGTTTCCTCATGTCCTGTCACTGTTCACAAGAGAGGAGAGATCAGTGCATGTCCCTTTTCTTCTCCTTGTGAGGATATTGAAGACACCTCACTGTCTGATGAAGAATTAAAAAAAAAAATTCCTTATCAGATACTTAAGACGGTGATTGCCGGAACAATCACCGTGAAATGTTATAGTTGTCTTGATTTTGCAAAGGAAATAAAATACATTGTATAATTATGACTAGAGCTAAATTTACCACTACCATGAAAAGGCTCTTTATTTGTTTCAATCTCCTAGCTTAATAATGGCTAATGTAAGACTATGTATTTGCTTCATGTCTGAAAGAAGATTGAATTAGAGAAGTGAAATGCACATTGTGAGAGGTTTTTAAGCTTATTGTAAAATATTCTTTCTCAACTGAAGAACAAAGACAAAAGGACTTTATAGAGTATTTCTCACCTCTTTTCCACAAGATAAAAGACCTTAAAGACTTTGCATTGGTATTTTCCATTAAGATGGCAATCAATATAATTTGCTTGTTTATCAAGACACAAGGCAAGACAGAAGATTGTTATGTCCTGTAGCACACAATCAGTAAGATTGTGATAATTGCTACGAGATAAAGTAGATTGTGTAAATTGGATGGATTAATTTAAACTACTTAGGAATGACAGATTTGCTGATTATTTGGATTGTTCCCTAATTTCTTTATGTCCATTGTGCCTTCATGTAAAATCTGTCATGCTGGTGTCCTTGCTACTGCCTTGGTAGATTTTCAGTGTACTTGTTTTATTATAATACAGTTGTACAGTTGTGTCATAGATTAATATACTTAATCATTAGCACATAGCCTTGGACAGCAGGTTGTCTTTGTTATCAAACTACAAATTTGATTACAGAATGGCATTATGTGTAAGGCTTTCGACAAAAAAGAATATAGAGATCGATGATGAAATGTAATGCACCCATAATTATCATCATCATCATAATCTTTGCTGACTTTATAATACCTCAAACTATGAAGACTTTTCAGAAATTATATAAATACCTGTCTTTCTAGAACAATAAATAAAAGAGAAACTTCAAGATACTCCTTTGTAAGGTTTCCTGACAAGGTAAATAACACAACCACCTATGTGTAATTTGTTTAGGATTTAATTTCAAGATCAAATGAAAATGTACCAGTGTTATTGGAAAAAATTCACATAGATATATACTCAGTTATACTAAAAAAACCCTGAACTGACAGATGAATTTGAGCAACTGGACTCCTGCCCACAGCCTGCAATGCATGTCCACTGTACTGTGCCAGCATGTCTTCTCATGACACTGGAGTTATCAAGGTATGAAGAAATACATTCTTCTGAATGTATGTTTTGAACATATTATTTGTTTGAGACTAATGTTTTGATACTGTGTGATCTAAATTGCTTGTATAAGAAGCTTTTGAACGGCACTTGCACCTAAAAAAATAGCTTAGGTGACAAAATACTTTCCTGATGATGTGTGCAACATCAGAAGAAAGCTCTATTGGAACAGAACTCACCAGCTTTTAAAATAACAGTTTGACATGCAGGATACTTGCACAGAATGAAGATTTCTGACAAGTTTTATAATTTTGCAAAAGCAGCAGTCACCCAGAAGCATTCAGGGCCAAATTCACAGATGAAAGTATCTCATTGCATGTAATATCTTAGAATCATAGAAAAGCTGGGGAAGAAGGTACTTATAAAGATTTTGGTGAGGGTACCTCCTGATGTGTCATGAAGGCATATTATGCATTTCTAGACTATATTAAGGCTCCTGATAACGCATGATATCGTGCTAGGCAAAACTGTTCCTTTTGAGAAATGTCACAATTTCTCTTCAATCTAGGAGAGCTCCATAGCAACATTTTAACTTTCCTTTATGTATACAGGTATGCGTGCATATGCACAATCATTTTGGTGGGATTATTTTCTTTCTTGTGAAGCTCTTTGGACACATATTCCTTATACATCAGAACCTGGTAAACTTATTTTTTGTGGTCTATGTGCTTTTATGTGGAAATATTATTAAACAGACTCATATCTGCAGGTATTTTGACTGTATTTTTTTTTTCTCCACTGTAAGGATAACTGTAGGAAGGGATGAGAGCTGGTTCAGCTTTGTTTAGTTTTTTCTTACTTTTGATCTCCTTTTTATTTGGAAAAGAGAAAACCCTGTGTCTCTGGTCTGAAATGAATAGGACTAGATTATATTGTGTTATCCCTCTTTCACCACTTCATGTATTGTTTCATTCACCACAGTTATGGAAACTATCATTATAATATGTTGCCATTTCAAAGCGTTGGTATATTGTGAGATAGAGGTAGAAAAATCAATGTTACATTCTGATTTGAAATAAAGTTAAAAGAACCTTTTATTTTTAACAGAAATAAAATTATTTTGTTTGCCACAACTTGCCAAAGGCAAAGTATTATTATTATCAGTAACCATGAGTTGAGATGACACATTAAGAGCTGTGACATTGCAGTGTAATTGTGTGTGACTTCTAAATGATAAAGATTTTTCTTCTTTGCTCTATGCCCATTTTTTTTCCTGTAGCCTATTCTGTTGACCTAATATTGCAGAAGTCTCACTGCTCAAGAAACTGATTTTGTTACTGCAGTCTCACATGGTTTTTATGGGAAGCACCGTTCTAAACGTAGTAATTTTTTATTATTAGTGATACGTCATATCCAAGACTATTGGAGTTTTGCAGTAGCTTATCTTTTAGTATGAAGGGAAGTAAGTAGGAAATGAAGAAACCTGGTTTGGGGTTTTTTGTTGGTAGTGATGGGGGGTTTTGTTGGTATTTTTGTTTTAAATAATGGCACTTATTACAATACCTCATTAGCAGCCTGTGTTCTCACCTGCCACAGTATGTTCTGTCGTAGAGCATTTGAAAATGAAAGCTGGAACTACTAAAGTAGCTGGGAGGAAGAAGAGTTAGAAAGTATGATTTCTTAGAGGGTGGAAAGAAACCTAAAACCTTTGTGCTGAAAGAAATCTGAGAAGAACATCTAATCAATTTCCCTGGTCTGAAGCTGTGAAAATATACCTAAAATTTCAACTGAAAGGCTTTCTCAGTGTAATTTATTGCAATTTTTTTCTTTTCTAAAGTTATCTTTTTCCATATCACCTAATTTCTCCTGCTCTTATGACTGAGCTTATGCGATCTCATTGGTGACTGCAGGTACAACAACACTTCTACCTTCTCCAATTTGTAGCAAATTTATTTGAAGACTGTTCTGCCTTCTCTTTCTCATGAGATCTTTTTTCCAAAACTGCTTATGATTGTATCCCCTCTGCTTTCTCCCAGATGTAGTATATATATTCTCTTATTGAAATGTAATGAATGCCTCAAACTGGACACAGACGTACCGAGAACTTGTGTTTTATGAGCAAAGTGAATTATTTCCTATGTGTATCAATGAGAAAATCAATATCAGATATTGTTTTGCAAAAGCATTCCATTATAATAATAGTTGTCATTTAGCAGTGATTTCTTATCCCTATTTACTATTTTATTCCTACATTTACACATTTAATTTTCAGCTTCCCCTCTTCCCAAGGGCTTGATTTTATATACAGTTTATGGTGTTGCTTGTAGGCTTCTCCTGTTGTGCCATCCTTGCCCCAGTAGTGCGAAGAACTGAATCAGACAAGATTTGACTTTGGGATGACTCCCCTTTCCAGCTGAATCCCCTTCCTACAGTCTTCCTTTGTTATTCTGTTTCAATAGAAAAATGCAATGGCAATGTAACTCAGAGCTAACATTTTGTGAAAAATCACTCTGAAGCCATTTTCCACTGATTTTTGTTTGTCTGCTTACTTTTATAACAGATGTTGAAATGCATTATTATTATTATTTACCGCTGCAAATTTTCAGTCAAGGATTTCACTAACTGACAAGCCTTATAGCTCGTACTGGAATCAGGAGACTGATTCTGATTTTATCACCAACCCTTACAAAATATGACTTTTAATCCAGACAGCTCACTCTGCAGCCCTACACCTAGCTCTGTAACACAAGTGGAAGAGCAACAAAGACTGAAGCAAACAACCAAGATTTAGTAATTGCTTAAACTGGCCCTGAAAGAAATCTGGACTGCTAAGCCCGAGTGTAATAACTCCACACTTGTTATCATTGATCTTGGAATGAAGAAACTTACCTGAAACCACTAAATTTTCAAGAGCTTCCCTGTTCTACTGGCCACTCTTCAGAGTGATCTGGCACATACCAGGTAAAAACAAGTTCTGTTTTGTTTTTATTACTTCCCTGAATAGTATTTAATTTTAAAAAAACCGTGTCATTTGTAGTTTGTTGTTTAGAAACTCACTTCAATGTGACTCACTGAAGCCACAAGAGCAACTTTCCATTACCACATGAAAGGAAAAAAAAAACAGTCTTCTTATACCATCTTCTTTTCTTACTATTACAAAAAGGGCTAGGTAAATATTTGATGCTCTGTAAAGCTCTATAGGGAGAAAACATATATAAGCCTTGTTGAATAATCTCTTGAGAGTGACCTACCCTGGTTAAATTAGTGCCAAAATTATGTGGATATATTTATGTAAATCATCATTAGAGTGAAAAAGGAACGAGAACCTCACTTGTCACTTAAGACGCACCTCTTTAAAATTCCCTTACAACATTGGCAAAGATGCTTTACAAGGATTCTCTACCTTCAGAAAATTATTACTTCAGTGGTTAGTACCTATGAAAACTATTTATAATGAAATACAATAATATCTGACTATTTCCTCAGAATAAATGGGAACTAATGTTTCAAAATTACCTTTGTATCATAGAAAAGATAGCAGTCTCTGAAGTATTGCTACCAAAAAAATCTTAATTTTAAGTAACTGGGATAAAATTCTAATTAGAGTTTGGGGAAGAAGGCTAAGAATACGTCCAGACCTCAGTATTTCCTGGTGGTAAATGATGCTAAAAGAAGGCTCTGAAAGTAGAGCTTAATGTCATGCAGAGTTTTGTTTTTAAACAGGTGTGTATGATGGATGGGTTGGGGTTTTTGGGTTTTTTAAGTTGGGTTTTTTTTGTGGAATGCAAATATTTTACTGAAGACTGATATAAAGATGGCGAATATAAAACATCACAAATGGCCATGAAAGAAATGTACTGGAGTAGGCATTGCCACCTATGGACTAAGGTACAGAACAGCAAGAAAGGCAATTTCAACCAGAAAACAACCCAGTACTAGGCAGTAGCATTAGATACAAATATTTAGATTCACAGAATATTCTGAACTGGAAGGGACCCACAAGGATCATCAAGTCCAAGTCTTAAACAAATGACCTGTATGGGATTAGACTCCAGAACCTTAGTGGAATTAGCACCATGCTCTAACCAACTGAGCTACTCAAAGGATGTGTACTGTAAAGTGTTGTTTGCTGTTTATCTGTGACTTTAAGAGGAATACAAACCAATTTTGAGGCTGGCCAAGAGTAGGGATGTTATTTATTGGTGTGATTTTGTCAGTGTTTCACCTATTAGGTTTTCTTACTTGTAGACCAGATATCCAAGGATTGCTTCTAAGATAATGGAAGCTATTGACTCCAGGCTGTTTGATCCAAATTCCTAAAGGTCAGCAGAACAGTTATGGACAGTACTTGGACTCTATGACGTGATGACAGCCTAGGAAACTGTACTGAATAAGTTGTTAATGTCCTTGTAGCAGGCAGGTATTAAGGTCCTAAGAGTTCAGAATCAATCACGTTGTTTGATACATCAGCCAAAAAAAAAAAAAAAAAACGGAGTTATGAATCAATGGACTGAAGCAAAATGATTTTAGATCTTGGATTCTCTTTTGAATCTTAGATTTAAGAGGGTAAAATTTCCCTACTGCTTAAAAAAACAGGAATAAAAAAAAAACTGAGTAAAAAAAATATTTCTGTGATATTTTTATGCTGTAGAGGTGGAGTTGTGATAAATCAGAAATGATTATTTGTTTATTTATTGTACACGGCTTCTTTCTTCCTATAAACTGATAAGAAATTTCATTGTGTCCTTAAATTTCCGTTTTTACTCATTGCTGCTAAAGAGAGACGACATTTTTATCCAATCAGCATTTATTGGAGAAACTGCTGAAATTATTTTAGTTTGAATGCCCCTGCTTTAGTTTAAAGTACAATATTTTATTGTGGTAAAACAAGAAACTCCTGACCAAAGTAATTTTGGAGCTTGTCTGCAGTTGTAAGTCCTTGACACTGGAGACCACAGATTTTCATGAGTTTATCTAGTTTATGTGGAAGGGTTTTGAGGTGGGCGGCTACAGGGATGGCTCCTGTGAGAGGACATCATAAGCTTCTCCCATGTCCAACATGGAATTACCCTCTAACAGGTTTTCTGGTAGGACTTGTGATCCTGCAGGGGACCCACACTGGAGCAGCCTGTTCCTGAAGGACTGCACCCTGAGAAAGGCCTGGAGCAATTTCTGAAGAACTGCAGCCCATGAGGATGGACTCATGTTGGAGAGGCTGGTAGAGGACTATCTCCCCAAAGGAACCCCACACTGGGACAGGTGAAGACCATGGAGAGTCCTCCTACTGAGGAGAAAAAAGTGCCACAATTCTGATTTCCCATCCCTTCTGTGCTGCTGGAGGGGATAAGGCAGAGAATTCAGGAAAGAAGTTGATCCCAGGAAGAACTGGTTTTATTTCTCATTGTCCTATGCTGATTTGATTAGCAATAAATCAAATTAATTTCCTCAAATCAAGTCCGATTTGCCTGTGACAGTAACCGGTGACTGATCTCTCACTGTCCTTATCACAATCCATTAACCTTTGGTGACATTTTCTCTCCCCTATCCAGCTGAGGACCAGGGCGATTGAGCCTCTTTGGTTGACACTGTCCATCCAGCTGGGGTGAACCTACCGCAATTATCTCATTAAAATCAGTGCAGGGGAAATGGGAAGAGGTGTCTTTTTTGTATGTGATAGATTTGAGTTATGTGGATTCCTTCCTGCAGAAATTCTATGGCCCATGTAAGATGAAAAGGCAATTTACTGAGTAGAAATCAACTCTGCTTATTTTATACCTACTCTATGTTGAAGGTGAAACACACCCTAAAGAAGCACAAGCCAAGCGGAGAATTTGAATAGATATGTGGAAAGAGAAAGAGCATTTGCCAGAAACAGGCTTTAAACAGAGGTCGCCTTCAGAAAATATGCATTTTAAATGAATTCTGTAATAATATGAAAATTTATTCCTTGGCCTCATAGAAATCTTTCTACAAAAATGTTTTCAAAATATAAAGTCTATTTTTTCCTCCGAAATAAGTGCAGAGCTTCTTAAAATCTTGTTTTTGTTTTCAAACAAGCAAAAAGAAATTTCATGTTTTATTTTTAGTCAAAAATTTGTATCTGGGAAGGGACCTATCTTTCCTGGTTTAAATTTATGTCAAATATTGGCTATCAATCATCCTGGCTGCCCAACATACCTTCTTTTACCAGTGCTATATGCAAACAAATGTGGAAATCACTTCCATTTTGTAAGAAAGAAGAAAAGTAAAAACATATGAAAGTACTGCAGGTAAAGTCTTGCTGACATTTAAGGTTTTTTCTTACATAAGGCATGTCCTCTAAGATCTTAGAGAAGAAATGCCTAAATGCCAATATATATAAAAGGCAAAAGTGCTTACTACAAAGAGCCTGGTCAAATATGAAGTAACCAAACCCCACCCAAGACAGGGAGGACAAAAGCCTTTTTAATAAATGTTTGCTTCTTGTAGAAATTCTGTAGGTTTTTTGTTTATTTTTAAAGTTAGACCTAAATGTATCATATGGTTGGACACTGCTAACAAAAATCAATAGAAAAGCTTTCAACGAATATATTCACAATCAAAATGAAAGCATAAATTAAATTGCTAAAACATCATAATACATCATTCCTTCACAAGATTCCTCAGTCTTAATTGTGCCCTTAATATTAAGTATTGCCCTCTAAATATATCCTAAAGGAGCTGCTGATGTCATTGCAAAGCCTCTCTCAATGATTTTTGAGCAGTTTTTGGAATCCAGAGAGGTCCCAGCTGACTGGAAGCTGGTCAGAGTTGTCCTAATTTTCAAGAAGAGCAAGCAGGAGGACCCCAGTAACTACAGACCAGTCAGTCTCACTTCAGTGCTCACTGAAATCATGGAAAAGGTTATTCTGGGAGGTATTGAAAAACACGTGGAGGACAACTCAGTCATTGGTCACAGCAAACTTGGCTTCATGAGAGGACAGTCCTGCCTATTGAACCTGGTATCTTTCTACTTCAGGATAACCCACCTAGTTGATCTAGGGAAGCCAGTTGATGTAATATTTTTGGATTTAAGCAAAGCTTTTGATGCTGTCTCTCACAGGATCCTTCTGGATAAAATGTCCAGCACATAACTGGATAATTGTGTTAAGTGATGTGTGAGCAACTGGCTCATGGGTCAGGCAAGAAGGGTTATGGTGAATGGGGTGACATCAGACTGGTGACCTGTCACTAGTGGGGTTCCAGAGGGCTCCATCCTCCGTCCTGTGCTCTTCAACATCTTCATTAAAGACTTAGATGCAGGACTTGAGGGAATACTATATAAATTTGCTAATTAAACTAAATTAGGACTATCTGTTGATTCTTCCAGGGGCAGAGAGACCCTGCAGAGATGGGCAATCACCAACAGTATGAAGTTTAACAAAGACAAGTGCTGGATTACGCACCTAGGACATGGCAATCCTGGATGGATGAACAGACTGGGGAATGAGAGGCTGGAGAGCAGCACCGCAGAAAGGGACCTGGGGGTCCTGGTCAGTGGCAAATTGAACCTGAATCAGCTGTGCCCTGGCAGCCAGGAGGGCCAAGAGTGTTGTGGGGTGCATCAGGTACAGCATCACCAGCTGAGGCAAAGGAGGGGATTTCCCCTCTATGGTCTGCACTGAGGTGGCCTCAGATTGAATTTTGTATGCAGTTCTGGGCACTGCAACATAAGAAAGACATTAAGCTATTTGAGACAGTCCAGAGGAGGGCAACGAAGATGGTGAAGGTTCTAGAGGGGAAGCTGGGTGAAGAACGGCTGAGGTCACTTTGTTCTGTTTATCCTGGAGAAGAAGAAACTGAGGGAAGACCTCATTGCAGTCTTCAACAACCTCATAAGGGGAAACAGCAGGGCAGGTACCAATCTCTTCCACCTCATGACCATTGACAGGACTAGAAAAAAAAATGTAATGAAGCTGAGTGAAGGGCTGTTTAGATTAGATACCAGGAAAAAATTCTTCACCTAAAGGAAGGGTGAGCACTGGAACAGGCTCCCCAGGCAAAACATACAAGCACCAAACCTGTCTGAGTTCAGGAAGTGTTAGGACAGTGATCTCAGGCACATGGTGTGACTCTTGGGAATGCTGCTGTGAACAGCCAGGAGTTGGACTCATTGATCCTAATGGGTCTCTTCCAACTCAGCATATTCTGTGATTCTGATTCTATGATGTGAAGCAGTCAAGCTGGAGAAGGATTGTCCTTCTCAGACGTCCCGGCCAGCTATCCAGCACCGCTAGCAGTAGTGGGGCACTATCCCGATCTCTGTGGTTCGGGACAGCACCTAAGGCAAACACTCTGTGCTATGACAGCGGCGCTACCTTGTGGTAGGACGTGGCTTGGCTTATGGCTACAGTCAGCAGATTTCAAAGAGCGCTCTCCAGCTGTGGTGAATCCAGATCTATTGGGTCCCAGGAGAACTGACAGCCAAAGAGAAACGGCATGGAGTTGCAGCAGCTTATAAGGAAGAAGGGACACAGGTGAGGAGTCAGTCCTTGGACGAATAGGGTTTCAGAGGGGAGTGGGATACAAAAGATTGACTTAGGGAATACCCCAATGGGGATAACTTGAGGGTGGGGCCCTGGCCCCTGAGCCAATCACTTGACGCTCTAGCTGGAGTTTCTAGAGAGTTCTAGAGAGAAGGGTGGGAGCACTGAGTGATGGACAGGGCACTGGGGAGGGATTTGAGAAAGGATTAATCTCCAAGGCAAGTGGGGAGGAGTTGGGATATCTGGCAGCAGAAGGGAAGGAAGGGAGAACCAGGGCAGAACCATTCCATGACAGGGGAAACAGAACAGTCCAACTTATACAGACACAACACAACAATGACGTAAGTGTTATAAGACTAGAAAGTTTTAAGCAAATTATAAAGTAAAAAAACCAAAAAAAACCACAAAAGAAAAGATAATCAATGTCTTGCGGTAATCTTATTTAACATTTTGCTTCTAGTTGATTTTCTTTTTTTTAACTGTATATAATCTAAAGAATTTTGCCAGGTATAGATCAGCATTTTTGCACCATTTTGTGTGATAACCCCTTTCACATTACTCTGTGACACAGCTTCTGGTTTTACCATGTCCTTTCCTTAGTTACTAGTCAAAAGACATATAAGACGTATAAGAGAAGTGCTGCTTTTTTAATTTATTTTTGCATTAAACCTATACTTCTCCTCAGCAGAGAATAGCCTTGAAAAGGGATGTGTTTTTTTTCCCAATGCATTATAGATTACTGTATCAGGAGTCTCTAAAAACCTCATGTGGAGAACCATGTGGATGGCATTGACACTTTTAGTATGTTATTGGACTGCCAGCTGCTCTTCGTGCCTTTCTTGCTGGCATGTTGTTTTACTCTCAGCAGGAGAGGACTTGAAACAAGAAGCAAAGAAGTGTTTCAACCATGGTTTTTGAATTAATTCTAATTGGGTTTTTTGTTCCTCAATTTAAATTTTTTCCTAGCTCGCTTCTGGCTCAGCACTACAGAGGCAACTGTCTTCGGACTCTTTTCATCCTGCTGGTATTATACTCTTCTTTTAATACCTTCTACCAAGTTAGGTTCAATAAGAAGGGCTCATGTTAGGGTAAAAATGGGCCTTGATAAGATACTTGTGATTTCACTGACTTTAAACTTCTGTATACAATATGATTCTGTGAGTTTGATTCATAGGCAAATACAGTTGATATTTTTCCTCTTTCTTGTCATTTTTATTGCAGATAAATTAGATATTTTATAGCAAAAAAAAATTATTTTAATCAAGCCAAATCTTGGAAACTACAAAATTAGGAATTTTCATTCTGATGTAGAATTTCAAATGGAAAATCATTGTTCATTTTTATATATTTTATATGGGTTTTTATTTATAAATTATTAGATGTACTCATTTGTAAAAAAAGGCAATTAAAAAAAGATATCATCACTATGTGCCCAAAAATGACTTTGTCCAGTATTCATTTATGTTATCAGCTTCCACCAGAGGGTAGCTTTACAGAGGCTAATAACACTGTGCCACAGCAAGAAAGGAAAAATCATGCAATTATTATAAAAACATCTGAATCTACTCAATGCAATAAAAGTGCTCATTTTGGAAAGAGGGAAATATCCCAAGAGGTTCTGGTATAAAGCACTCACTATAATTAGAAAAAGACTGAGCATCGTTCTACATGAGGGATAAAAAACCCCCTTGTTAACTTTTTATAAATGAATGCATTCCAGTAACTACATATCTATGTCCTTTGACATCCAGAAGCACAGAATAGATTAGAAGAGAAAAAAAAAAAAGGACTAAAACATAAAGACTTGCCTACCAGTGACAAAAATACTTCGCTGTTTTATACTTCTCTTGATATCTGAGGAGCTGTGAAAATTTGAGTCTGGCAGTTCTGGCTTACAGATTTGGATTTGAACTTCTGAATTCCAGAGTATAGTTGTGCCGATCCCCATATTTCAAGCACTGGAACAGGCTGCCCAGGGAAGTGGCAGAATCCAAATCCCTGGAGGAATTTAAAAGATGTGCAGACCTGGTGCTCAGGGACATGGCTCTGTGGTGGACTCGGAAGTGCTGAGTTTACAGATGGACTCGATGACATCGTAGTTTTTTGCAACCTGAACAATTCTATGATCCTGTGATGATTCTGTCTAACATGTCTTCTGGTAGTACTTAGCTGAATGCCAGATTATTTTGCTACTGTATGAGATAGCTTATACAAGGCTGAGTCAGAGATCACGTCTTTGGTGCCAAAGCACAATGTGTCATGTTGCTGCAGAAGGATGGATGACATCTGCTTCAGCTGAGCCCCTTATTTCTGTTAGACCTGCTGGAGTGGGTCCGGAGGAGGGTCACAAAGAGGCTCAGAGGGTTGGATCACCTGTATTATAAACAGAAGCTGAGAGAACTGGGATTCTTCATTGTGGAGAACAGAAGGCTCTGGTGACACCTCACTACAGCCTTCCACTAAATATAAAAAAGAAGGAGAGTGACCATTTACATAGGCAGAGAGTAATAGGATAAGGCAGAATGATTTTAAACTAAAAGAAGAGATATTTAGAATAGATATTAGGAAGAAATTCTTTACTGTGAGAGTGCTGAGGCACAGGAAAAAGTTGTCTAGAGAAGTGGATGCCTGTTACTGGTGCTGACCAGGCTCCACTGTCTCTATATTTGATTTTTTTCATCACTTTTTCATGCAGTTTTCATCCTTCTTGAGCTTTTGGTTGGCGTGCTATTAATGGTGTTTACATCTCTATGCTAAGAATATATGCACTTCAAAAATCAGCTTTCTATTAGGGGGTTTCAGTTTTGCTCCTGAACAGTAATTTGATATATCTAAAGTATTTCATTTGTTTTCTAGTACTTTGCATTGACTGGGTTTTATTATGGCTTGCCTTCCTTTAGAAAATGGAAGTAGATGACTGCAAGAACATTATTTACTGTCAATTATAAAGTCTGAGTGGCCTTACTGGCTAACCCACACAGTGAGTGAAGTCCCCAAAGTAGGAGAACATTATATTAAAACTGGCATCTGCTTGTACTGAATCTTTTCTGTTCTACCCTTCACATTAAAAATACAAAAGCATAGATGAATCCAATGAATTAAAAATAAGCTGCTCATTTGGAGTCAGAATGCAAATCCAATAGGTAATAAATTTCAAGAACAATTAGATTAAATTCCCTTTAAAACCTTATGAAAATATTTCATGTTTATGTTTATATGGCATCTTAACTCCAGCTGCTGTCAGATTAATCCTCAAAGTACCTTCTTCAAGAGAAAATAAAACAAAAAATAAGTTGTTTGCTTATAGAAAGGCTTCTTACTTTTCTGTTTGTTTTCCCCCTTATTGTTTCAGTTGCATCTGAAGTATTACCATAATGACTGATTTGTCATCAACAATCAAACTTTATGTATAAAAAGTCTGATTTTTCAGCTAGAGGAAGGAAATAGACCATTTGATAGTTCAGGCTTTTTTTTTTTTTGGATCAAATCCCAGTCACAAATTTCAGAAAAAACTATAAAATGGAAATACCATTTTCTTTAAAAAAAACTGCAAACAACTCAAAACAGTCCTCCTTCAAAAAAGCCCCCAAGCAACCCTTCCCAACCCCAAATAACTCCCACCAACCAAAACCCAAACCCAAACCCTATACCAACCACCTCCCAAAAACAGAGCCTGAGCTGATTTCTGAAGTCAAGACAGTGGCAATTCCACTTGTTTTTTCTCTTGTCCTGGTAGTCAAGGAAGTGCCATGAAGCTGGCATATTAGAGAGGTGCCATCAGAAGGGTTAGAGATGCAGCTTGCCAGTGCATGGGCTATTGTTTGATGAGGTTCATACTCAACCAAGGAAAGTGCACAGCACTGAACACATCTGATCAGTCCACAGCCAGTAGGAGAAAGCTGTGCCTTATAATTTAAAGGACAGTCCCATCAGCAACACTGAACCTAACACTGGGCCATTGACATGGCAGTGATCAGATGACAAATCAGATGTTCTATTCATATTTCTGGGGCTTAAGCACATGATAATAGGTCATCCTTTCATCATGGAATGATAATATCATAGTGGAATATTCTAAGAATAAGAGCTATTGAAAATTAGATTGTGCTTGAAGGAATAGTATTTACAATTCCAAAGCTGCTTTAGGATATTTTAGCTTGCTTTTGAGTATAAAGCTGCACAAAGACTAAACTTTAATTTCTGTGTGACTGAGCTAAAAATTCAGACACTATTTTTAAAATAAAAAGAATCCTATGTGTTTATCGGATTACTCCTGTATTACGACATCTGAAGCTAGAAAATAGACTTTCAAAAGCTGAATGTAATCTGGGATCAGATTTATACTATAAGGACATTTGCATCACAGGCCACCTTTTCTCCTTGAAATTTTATCATGTCAACATGAGCCACTTGCTGTGTACTGGAAGTAAAGCTTAAACTTTCAGTTAGCTTATCTGTATCTAATTTTACCTTTTTTTTTATGGAGGTCAACTGTTTTATTAAAGAATTCATGGAAGCGAGAAGTGTGCCATCATTAGAGATAATAAATGTAGGTAACATCTGTAAAAAGAATGAAACATGCTGAGATTTTGTCACTGAAGCTGAGATTATTTTTCACTGATTTCCTGGTCCTGAAAACTTTGCTTGTGTACTAGAACATTGCATATTTTTGCCTGTGTATTTCCTCCTAATATATTCTAGAGACTCAGATAAGATGGAAATACACAGTATTTAGAGATACTGTAATTATGTGTTTGCCAGTTAATACCTGAGAAGAACTCTTCTTGATTTTTATTTATAAAATTCTGAAGAATTTTGGCACATCAAAATTAGTGCTTTTAAGGTCATGTTCTCTTTGACTTGGAAAAGTCAAAAGATAAACAAAAAAAGACCCATAGATAAATTCTAACAGAATCAACAGCAAAGTTGAATTCAAGCAAACACAAAGGCTGTGGTTCAATAAAAATGTGTAAATATTTTGTTAATTTGAAACCTTAACTTTGGAATGGAAAAAAATAAAACTTTAGCTTTTGTGTTTGATAGACAAGACCTTCTTAGGGATTTCGTAAAATATAGGGCAGAAGAACGAAGCAGTCCTTTGTACCATATGAAGCAGACATATAAATGTGGAGCAAAATTACTGCAATTAAAATCCTGAGTGAGGAATGAAAACTGCACTGAAATTCATAAGTCAAGAAATAGAAAGTATGGTGTATTCTTTATCTCTGGAGACTTTTTTTAATTAAGACTGATTTAAAAGATTCTATTATTTAGAAAAGAAGCTGTGCAAATCACTATGGGCTTCATAACTGCAGAAAGTTTAGAAGATTATAATGGCCCCTTCTGGCTTTAAAGTCTGTACTCATAAAAAAAGAAAATAATTTTTTTAATCTGCAGGACTTCCTTATTGTCATTTATCTCTATAAAATATTCCAAATGGATTCACTGAGGCTAAAAATTTGGATTAACATTAAAAAAAAGAGCTTCAGCATTTATATAAATCTCAGAAACATCAAGAATTATACTGAAAGTTAATAATAATAAGGAAATGTTAAATTTTAGAAACATATTTATGTCTTTAACTCTGGGAGCTCAGGATATAAATAAATTTAGACAGCCAAATATATTTATTCTTTGCCTTGAAGAGCAGCCAAAGAACAGGGGTTAGGGAGCTGCAAGAATACATATATGCATATGTCTATTCATTGAGAGGAAAAAAAAAGAGAAACCATCATTTTAGGATATAGCAGAATCCCTAAAATATACCCCTTTCCTTTCCTTTCCTTTCCTTTCCTTTCCTTTCCTTTCCTTTCCTTTCCTTTCCTTTCCTTTCCTTTCCTTTCCTTTCCTTTCCTTTCCTTTCCTTTCCTTTCCTTTCCTTTCCTTTCCTTTCCTTTCCTTTCCTTTCCTTTCCTTTCCTTTCCTTTCCTTTCCTTTCCTTTCCTTTCCCTTCCCTTCCCTTCCTTTCCTTTTTCCTTTCCTTTCCTTTTTCCTTTCCTTTCCTTTTTCCTTTCCTTTTTCCTTTCCTTTCCTTCTCCCTTCTCATTCTCCCTTCTCCTTTCTGTCTCTTTTTTTTTAAAGAAAAGAGCCAGACACAATGTCAGCTCCTAGCTGTGATTTATCCTTGAGTCTTTTCCAGCCAATTCGTATTTTGTGTGATGTTCCATTCATTGCATAACAAATGCAGCAATCGCTGTCTAACCCTGACTCCAGTGATTTTAGTCAAACTGATTAGAGTTAAATAAATCAGTCTTATAGGATGAAATATTTAATTAGTCATAACCCCCACTTCCTTAGTAAAGGCTGTAAACTTCTTCAGTCCAACTAGCATGACAGTGTATTTAAAGCCTTAAAAAGGGATGAAGAACATATTTTAAAAGATCCCAAAATCTACATCTATAATAAAGTCAGTCATTTATACTAATTTTTCCCAAATAGACCATAATAAATACATAAAAATTAAACATTAAATGTGAAAGCAGTTCAGATATATTAATTTTTAACTGAAAGAGTCATCAATAAAAACCTCTGAAAAAGTGTACGATATTGCTGCATTAGTGAGCCAGAACCTCCATATATGTATACTTTTTTTGAGGGGGAACTTTTGAAACGGAGAATAAAGACCTCTAGGAAAGATAGAAGAAAAATAAAATTATTTCAAATCACATCTATTCCCTGTATAGCATATCCTCTTCAGGCTGGGGATCTTCACATCACTCTTATTCTCATTCCACTGAATTCTGTTGGCCTTCTGAGTTACAAGAAACTTTAGAAAATCCCTCTGGACAAAGCCTTCTGACAGAAGTCACCTAGAGATTTTGATAACACTGCACTGGCGAGCAGGCTGGGCAGAACAGGGGGGTAGTCTTCTCCCCAGTTTTTATGAGACACAGCCTGGCAAACAGGTTGGATAAAATAAGACTTGGTAGGATTTGTCTGATAAGCATTTGTCTCATTGATATTTCTTGTTTTTATCCCTTGGTTCTGTAATATTGATGGATTAAGCATATCATCATCTTTTTTTATTGTCCTGCTCAGTTTGCAGATGGGCAGCTCTGCTCTCAGAAATAGTGGTTTTGTGGGCTGAAACAAAGAATTGATTTATCTGGATATCAACAGTTTAAAGTGTAGGTAGAAACATTTTGAATCACTCATTTTCTTCACACATGCTTATAAAATGTTGGTCTAGGCCATTGGCTGGCATTGTAATGTGTAACATTAAAGAATGTCAATATATGTTTTTTTGCCTTAAAATAACTGGATCAAACGCTTTCTCCTATACCTTTTATGGAAATTATTAGCCTCATCAGCAGAAGCTGTTGCCATTTTTCTCCTGCTTCGTCTCAGTACCATGACTCACTTTGCACCTCTCTACTGAGAAATCCAACCTGTACATAGCTGAAGTAGGAAACAACAGTGCTTTTTGAGAAAGCAGAAGGCATGAGAGTCAGAACACTAGAGTGTTTCTGATAAAGTCAGGGAGAATGGGGGAGGAGATCTGCGCTGGGGATCAGCCACGAGTACAATTGAGGATCTTTATCTGTGCCAGGGAGCTGACAGGCCATGATGAGCTGAGTCTGGGGTCCCCCTGATCTTTTCTCTGGCTGCAAGGAATGAGCAAAAAATCAGCACTGCCAGTGCCATGTGCTATAAACATAGAGTTGCTGAAATAGTAAGGGAAATGTGCCTTTACTGCAGTGACCCTTGGGTCTGCCTCTCTGTGCAAAAACATTTAACTGGATAATGCACAACCTTTCCATTAGGCTGAAAAAAAGAGCTGAACAACTTTCATAAAGGAATGAAGTGGTTGTTGGACTGTTTGGTGCCAAAATACCACAAATATTGTGTGTGGAGCCTGACTTTGTAGGCATGATACCAAAAAGGATCCCCTTACAGGATCTGTAAGCATAGGAACACCTGGTTTAAAATCCTTCCTGGGGCATAAGGACCTAAGATGCATGTCAAGGATTGCATATTTTGCCCTTGGATACTCAAAAGCTGACACATAAAACTTCTCAGGACTTTTTTCAGTAGTGGGAAGGAAAACAGAAGTCTCTTTTTCTTGAAACATTCAGAATCCATTTTATGTATTGGTTATAACTTATGAAATTACTCTGTTCATTGATATTGGGAGTGACCTTGCTGGGTGTTTAGTATTCAATAAAGTAGCAACACAGCTTGTAGAGCTGTATCCAGCCTTTAGAGCAGTGTGCAGTACATGCCAATGTGCTTCTACATACTTCAAATCTTTCTATCCAGCACATCAAGAAAGCAGGACTCCCTAAATCTGGATTCAATCAATAGTGCCAATGAGGAAATAACAAAAATCAAACAGATTTAAAAAGAAACTTTAGGGCTAATTAGAAATTTTAAGTGCAAAAATGAGATGCATACAAATAGAATAAATATTTTTGACTTTTCTGTAAGTATAATTATTTTTTATTAATGAGATCGTGGTTAAAAGACAGCAACACAAAAATAAACACCTACAGCTGTGTTTACACTAAAAGTTAGTTTATATATAGTAGTTTAAGTATTCTTTTATTTGAAATTGATAAATGCATCATTTTTCAAACAAAGATATTTATGATTTTTTCATTATTTAAAACAGATTCCTACATTTTATCAGAAAAATGTTATTATTATTCTCATCTTCTTTTTTAGACTTGTTCAGATTCTTTTTTTTTTCAAATTTTTTAGTGTGATTATGATGGAGCTATATTCTCACAAAGTAGACAATGCTCTGAAAAGATAATTTTTGGGATCACTATGCTTAGTGCTATAAAAGGAGCATATGCTTATTTAAATTGCTCGTGCTTAGAGTCAAAATTAGTAACTCCCATATAGGGTGGGAAGAGTATTGGTAGCAAGCAGATTCACATTTCTGGGAACTGTGGTTGCATGAGGCTGTGAAGACAGCTGACTAGAGACATATTGACACATTGGACTTTGATGACAAACCCCATCCCTACATTAAGCTTTTATTGACTGAATAGAAACTTTCCAAGTGTTTGAATGTAATGATCTGACATGTTTGCATTTCATGATGATGTACTAATGTGAGACTCTAACCAGTTGTTTTTGAGTTTATATTACTCTGATTTAGGTAAAACACTTCTTCTGTAGCTGTGATGCTGTAACAGTGTAGAAGAGGTGGCAGTGATAGTGTAGAAGCTCTAGAACAAGATATTCCGGTTGTATCGTGGAAGAACTCAACTTCCAAAATTTCTTTAAGATGGGGGGGGATAGTTTTTCACATGAGTTTGGTTGTCATGTTCTTGGTCAAAGATGATTCTCCGAGTGAAGAAGATTAGATAAAAATCACAACAAGCTTTAGCTTTGCAGGAATGTTTCTGTTATTTTTATAATAAAAAAATACATTACTCTTTGCTCCTTGGTTTCTGCTTAATATTCCCATAAATGTGGCTGTATTTTGTAAGCAACTCAGCTGCTTCTTATTTGATCCTACTGTGAACCATCTCAGGAGGCTAAATAGCAAAAGAAAAACAAAATGAAAAAGTGAGTAATTTTCTGCTGTGCCTGGTTTTTTTTAGCAGCAATCAGATGTGCACCAGTGCAAGAAAGAGGAAAAGACCATATCTTTCCCACAGTAATTCTAATGTGACTGTTCAGTCAAACATAGCTAAAGTAATAAGCAATAAATGGACCTTAAGTGTTTTGATGCCCAGCTGCTTAAACTGGTTTTGAGCTGGAGTGATTGATGAGTTTTTGAAAGGGAACTGTTGCACATTTAACATCAAGAAAAATATTTATGTTACCCATTTTGTTTGTCTAGAGATTAAATTACTGCACTATTTTTAGTTCAATATTAAACAAAGTATAACTCTTGGTATGGATTCCTAGTAGACCAATAGGAAATTATGTATAAAAATAAAAAAAATCTCTAAGACAGAGATTATTTGGGTGAAAAGTACAAAAATCAATATAGAAATATTTCTCAATTGAAAATTAAAGTAAAAACTAATATTGTTATTTAATTTTCTTTCACAATAGTAGCAAGATGATATGGTTTTATTTCTTAATTTTATTTTTTTTTATTATTTTCTCTTTCAGTGAAATCAACTTAATTACTATTGGAAGAAGGAGCATTAAGTTTCTCTGTTTTCCTTGGCTAATATTTTTCCATTATAGGAGCTTACAATAGGTTTTACCTAAATGGCTTTTCCATGTGTCTGGGCTTTAAAGCTGTATTTAAAAAAAATACCATCATAGGAAAGAGCTATTACATTAACTGGCTGTTGAACTTAAACTGGTCTTGTTTTACGTCTTCTCATAAAACAAATTGGATATTTAGAATTGTGTATTAGTGTCTGCTCCTTCTAAGTGAGGCACTGACCAGGAAGGACTCTGCCCTGTATCAGATGGAATTACATTGGCCTTGAATTTACACACACCTTGGCTTGAACTGCTCTGTCATTCCATGATTCTGTGAAATTTTTCCGTTCATTGATGGAGACTCACTGGCTTTTATATACTGGGCCAGAAGACAGATGTCTCTCCTTTTTCAGAATTCCCTGCATTTTATGCACAGAACACAAAAGTTTAAAGAGTGAATTACATATAGGTATTCTTAAACCAAACAAACATTTTTAAAATAGCACAAGTAAATTTTGTTACTGTACATGTGCTATTGCAACATTGCCAAATAATTACCAAAAACCTGACAGCTTGTGCACACCTTTTAGAGGGATGAGGACTGAAAGCAAGTGGTTAATATATTTTGAATATTCAGATTTTTTTTTTTATATAGTTACCTGCACTTTGCTTTCCCATATGAGTGTGCTAACTGATGTTTAATTTTGTTTCAATGTGATGGTAAGTGTAAAAGATCGTTTATTCAATCCTAGATTACCCATGTTCTCAGGATTCAGGCATATATTTGGGAAGAATCAGGGGATAAATAATAAAAAAGATTGCATAAGTTTCTGCACTAAATTCACTTAAAAGGGATAGATTTTTCATCTGTCAGAGTTGACAGTGACTAAGGTTCTCCAGGACTTTTACCTAAGAGATAGCTTTTCTTCCTACTTAACATTTTCTCTGCCCTTAAAAATAAATATATATAAGGACAGAATGAAAATATTATTGGATAAGTAAGTATTTCTTATCATGGCTACTTTTTCCTAACAGATGTTTTTAAGAGAAATTTTGTAGCCTATACATGAAACTCTCTTTGTATTAACAACAATAATCATAGAAGTCTCTCAATAAAGACAATGCTTGCCTAAAATAAGATCACAACCTATTATGATATCAACTGGAATGAAAAAAAACGATGCTATGAGCAAAGATTCAGATGCATTCCTTTCTTTACACAAAATCCTATCTAACTTATTCATGTTCTACTGTGGAATGAGAAGCATAGTTTTCCTGGTTCTCAGCAATTAAAGAATGAAATTACACATATTCAATTAGAGGCAAACCTATAGAGTCAAAATTTGTACATTATATCAGTATGTCCAAGAGAAGTGTGAGAAATTTTTTACTCTTCTCTGTGAAATCCAAGAAATCCACCATATCCAGGAATTTGGAACTGCACCAAAATTCTGTAGCCTTTAATCTTTATATATGCTTACTTGATTTACTTCTACTACCTAGAAGTAGCAAAGGATTTATCTATTCCTCATTATGCTATCTGAGTCAATACAAGTCATTATATTCCATTGTTACTGGCATTATAATATAGTGCCAAAGAAATTATAAGCAGCAAAACTGAGATATTTGTTTATCCCTCATGTCTATTTTCTTACTGCAAAGAAAAATCCCAGCCAGACCAAGTGTTTGCAAACCAGTAGCACCTTGCATGGCTGTCATGTGATGCACCTTCTCTGGACCACAGCAATATTTAACAGTGCCCTGCAGAGGCTTTTCTATTGACATAAATTTACAGGGTCTTTTTCCTTACCTCCCACAATATTTTTTGACTCAGCTCTCTTTGTCTTTTAAAGACTTTTACTGTGCCTTTGTTCAAGAATAACTACTCATTCTGTTAGAGCACTTCAGTTTGAGGAGACTTTCTTTATTTTCATATAATTTATAAATGCAATAAATTCACACAAATAAAGATCTTAGGGCCTATAAATGTTAGAGCTTCATTAAGCTGCATTTTTGAAGCTGGGAAAAGCCATTAAGTAATAAACAGAAAATGCCAACTTTCCTGTGACATTTCTAAAGCCTATCAAAGGATTTGAGAATTAAACGAAAGGTTAGATAAAATTTTGTTTCATAAAGATCTATTTTCTTCACTTTTCGTGTATTCATAATATTCAACAGCACATACAATCCAAAGATTTCATGTTTGGTTTTGTGTTTTGTTCCTCTGGACAAGAAAATATATGAATAGATATACACAAAAGTTTTGCCAAATCATTTTCTAGACTTACTTTTTGTAGAATATATTGGCTATCATTTATTAAATGTTATGCCTTTCTTTATTTTTGTCTGTCACATACCTTAAGCTGCTACCACCATCTGTGAGTCCAACCTGATTCCAGATTCTTTTTTGCCACTCACACGAGTTCTGGCTGGGACAGATCCATGCCTTTCACCTGGCTTTTCTTGCTTACAAAGGTAGATTTTTTCTCTAATATTCCTACATTGCCTATTTCAGTGCTTAATAAAGTAAAAGAGTATTGAAATAAAATTGATTTCTGTCATCGTTCAGATATGGATTTGCAGTGTTCCTAACTGTGGAGCTGTTGTTTTACTGAGTCCTTTGCTTGAGGCTTTAATTTGAATTTTCCTCTTTAATTGTAGAGAAACACTGAGTATAAGAGCAGTTAATAAAATCAGTAAATATATTTGATAGAAGTTGTGTTGAAAGCATTTCATGCCAGTTCTGCACATTATTCCAAATCTATAGTTCTTACAGAATACTAGACACAATCAAAAAACACCTGCAAACACCCTAGCTTTTTCTCTAGATGAGGTCTGTTCCTAAATTTTAGCAGTTAAAATATCTTAGTTAGAAAAATGCTACTTTTAAATGCTTAGATTAATTTCTACCTAAAATAATAATTTCCAGGAATGGTAGAGAAACCATATATACTGCAGATATATATATGTGTATATATATATATATGTATATGGTACATATGTGTGTAATATGTTTATATACACACCATATAAAGCATTCCATTTATTCTTTTTTACATTAGAATTAATGCTGTTAACAGTTTGTGTATATTTATTTTTGCTGTATGAAGCCATTAGAGTCTTACTTTGATTTTCCAAGATAAGGACAAAATATGTGTATCTCACAGATTTGAAAAAATTTGCAAATCTTATGTAAAGGAACTTTCTACACGACTTCTGGCTGAGATTTAACTCAAATTGTTACTGGGATTGTGTGGTCACGTCATGTATAAAACAGTAAAAGGAGAAGGACATTTACCAATTCATAGCTAAAACTGTCTGGAAGTTTAAAGGCTCCTTAAACTCAATTTTTTTTTTTTTGTAATTTTTTATTATATTACTAAGTAAAATAGACAATGAATTTGATGGGAAGAAAAGAAAAAAGAAAATAAAACATGCCTTACATCTTAAAGGCAAGCTGTCATGCAGAGTACTGTATCATTTTCATTTTAGGTATTAGTCTTGACAGGGTTTTCCCTTCTATCTCATTAGAGACAGAACAAACCTGCTGAGATGCAAGATTTTGCATCTTATAATTCTGTCCTAGAGGGAAGGAATGAAAAAGATCTCATCAAAATGAAGATCCCCTGAAAATCAGTTCTGTGAAACTGATCTCAGTTAATATTCAGTGCTAGGAGCAATGACATGTTACTGTATTTGCTTTTCTTTTAACAAACGGCCTCCTGCATTCCCTAGGGATGCAACGGTGTTAGAAGGCTCCACCTAGGCCAAAGCTTCTGACTTCCCTATCATCAGCCAATAGTCACAACCTTCTCTGCCTGCACATCTGTCTTCCCTTTCCTATCCCTCTCTAAGTTTTAGTTCGTTCTTCCATCTACTTTTCTTAAGTACCTGCCTGCAACTTAAGTCTGTTCTTGGTAGATACATAATATTTATTCCAATTAAAAATTGAATACACTGGCGCCAGAGTTTTCTTGGCCATTTCCTGGACACTAGAAAAATACTTGCTTATACCTAGAAATTTTATTTTCATTGATGTGTAGGGTCAGGGCTTGGACCGAATGCTTCTCATGAACTTGCCTTAGTCAACTACAAGAAAACTAAGAATTTTAAGTGAATTTTCTTTATAAGTTGAATACTCTGATCTGTTTGTGGTGGTAGAACAAATAGAGAACACTAACATATGTATGTATATGTGTACATAAAGCATATCTCTCTATATATTTTTAGATAAATATTTATATGGACACACACACATCTATGTATCTACATCTTTTATTTAAAGCATTTATATATGCTATTTATAATATATATATGTTTTACATGACATACATACATATTTTAGGACTCCTTGGTAGAATGAGGACTGGCCACATGGTTGTAGTTACAACGAGAACTTTATTATTAAATAAATATTTTAACAGTGAGCAAAGCTTATTTTTATGTACAGCAATAGTTAGTGTAGAGTACTCTTGTACAGAATTTTTGCCAATCACCATGGCTTTCAATTATGCAGAATTCTAGTTAACTAGACTTTTAATCACTTGGATCCTCTACACATTAGGTCAAAATTCTTAATAACCAGCCGATGAAACAATAATTGCAAAACTAGACTCAAAATATTCTTAACAAGAGTCGCCATTTAGTCCTTGGAGACTTCCATTTTGATGGAAGTGGACTTTGTGTGCTAAGATTTGCTGATAGGAAACCAGGATGATTTCCTTGAAAAGTTGTGTTTTATAACACGAGGACATGGAATTTTGGGAACTTGTTATGGTAAAAGCTCCCAGTTAATTATCATGTTTTCACATGAACATGTCCTCACATGATCAGACCCTCACATTCACATTCTCTGCCCTTCCCATATTAAATCAACTGAGTTCACACAAAAGTGAGCATTTTTGACATTGCTACTACTGGTGTTCATGAAGTGGTGATACATGATGAAATTCTGGATCACTCTACAATTTTTGCATGTAATTTTTTGTTGTGTTTCTTCGATGCTAAATTTGTATCCGAACTATTGAATACATCTCTTTTATAGAGGTGTTTTATGATGTGTCTTCTGTCTTCAGAATATTTTGCTTGTGACAAATCAATAGTAAAATTATTAAGATTGTTTCCAGAAAATAAGTGTTTGTGTCAATGAATCATAGCAGCTTCAAATTTATTTTGGGTTATGTGCATGTTCTGAAATAATTCCATTATCTACATGTATGTTTATCCCTGATGTATGAGTGTGCATTTTTTTCCACTTTGATTTGTACTTTGTTCTTTATACTAAGATGCTGGAGATTAAATCTTTTTGGATGTTTTAAAGCAAACACTTCATTTACAAGACTAATTTGAAAAATATCAGTATATATTTTTCATGATCTTAGCTAATTTTTTTCCAAGAACTTTGTTTAATTTCCTGCTATAGTTGGTCTCCCTTTAAAAGAGAAAATAGTATAGTAGCAGTAGTGGGGGGGTGGGAAATTGGAGTTAATATATGGAGCTTTTCAGTGATTTGAGATTGTCCATCTTTGAAAATGGAGGCGTTGATGTGACTGGGAAATGCCTGCAGACATAAGGTCTAAGCCACAGAGTGGCCCAAGGGCAGCAAAGTTACCTTGTGTAGTGGAAGGAATGGAAGCACAATGGTCAAATGGCAGCAGAGTGGAAACACCGTGCAGCATGAGGGTTCTGAGGTGTTCTTAACATTATGCTTGGACTCTGCTCCAGCAATGCGAACTGCTCGTGCGCAATTCTGTGTCAACACCCAGGGACGTGTACAGGATTAAGTAATGATTATTAATGTTGAGTTTGTTCGTTAATAAGCAAAATTGTTTATGTAAGATTTTACTTATTTAAGATTTACAAATTTACTGCATAAATACTGCATGTGTAATTATGCTTATACCGCAATTGACTGTTTATTGACAGAATTTTGCAACCTCTTAAGCTGTTCATTAACAACACACTTAGTAAACGAATCCAAATTTCTACGCATTCAGACTGGCGATGTAATTGTCCATTTATGTATGATTCAGAATCAATAAAATTTTCTAGGATTAAATTTATACTTAACATTTTTGATTTATGTTTTCTTGAAATGTCTTACTGTCATTGTTAGATTTTTCTAAAAGTTCAGTGCTTAAAATTATGAGAGGATCAATATAAAACTGAGATGAAATCACTTTTAGGTTTCATTAAAAAAATGCAGTGTTTTCTAAAACATTTCTTATTTATGCTTTTTCAAGGATATAAATCTTAGCTTTTGGCTGCAATATAGTGTTATGTGTTGTCTTATTAAAGTCCCAATGTAGAAATAAAGTGTGTCCCTGTGCAAAACAAGTAGTTCTTTATGTATTGCATTTAATAAGAAAACATGATAGTTCTGCATTATATTTTCTTGTACTCTAATATGTACTTCTCTAATGAGCAAAGATCCTTGGTCTGAAAACATACCTTGAATTGAATTGTTCCCTCAAATGTGACTGTGATGAGTATTGTGGGCATCGATTGCTAAAGGAAAGGTTGTTTTCTTAGTTTCTTCATGTAAATGCTTCTCAAAGTTGCGAGTCCCCTCAATAAGGGGCATGACCTCAGTATCAGGGACATCTCCTGAACCATGCTTTTGCTAAAAGAAGAAGTTACCATAACAGCAGTCAGTTAATGTCAGTATTAAATTTGCAATTCTCTTTTTTTTGTTATAGCAAAATAATTTTCAAAAGTAAAGTTCTGAAAGTTGTAATTTACTATAAAATTGGCAAAATGACACCAGCCCACCCTTCCCATGCCTTCTCTGTCCATTCAATTTCACACATTTCCCCTGGGGAATATTTGAAGTGACTCAAGTTGTGAAGCTTATGGTGAGAGAGCAGCTGAATCCTATTAGAAAACTGACAAGCTGTTTGTCCAGACGGGATGCCTGTCAAAGCAAGTTTGTCCAATCACTGACATTTGGGCTAGGGAATGTGATGGAAGGTGATTGATGCGTGATCGCCACATTCGCTCTTCATTCTGCCCAGCAAGTCAACAATTTGTCAGTGTGGGAAAATAAGCATGTTATAGAGTAAGATGCTAGTCCCACAGATAAGACGGAAGAATTTGGCTGTCATCTAAGGCAATTTCAGTCTTTAGGTAGGTGAATGAGATAATCACAGCTGGCAATTGCCTTATATTCAAGGAAGAAGCAGAGCCTTCTAAGAGAAGACTTTAAACTGATTTTATATTAGCAGCTACCATCGTTTTCAGCAAGAAATTTCTTCAGGTAATTTACAACTCAGGGTATAAAGGAAATGAGCTATATACTCCTGAATTAGAAAGGTTTTAAAGAAAATTGTGTGAATAGCTATATTAACTGAGTTCAGCACCAGGATTTATATTTGAAAAAACCTTTTATTCAGACAGTTTGTTAGCAAAGACAGTCCTCCTAAAGAACAAGTGATAAACAAGACTAATGGGAAGAACTGGAGGGTGAAGCAGCATAGTTTGCACTTTCTTTGCATTTTTTAAAAAAAGATGTGAAATGTAAATAAGTAACATTGCTACTTTTATCTTTTTGGCTCATCCAAATATATTTCAATTATTCATTATGCATAAATAACTGTAACTTTGCAGTGCTAAGAATGGTGTCAAAATAAAGCTTCTTTAATTGCCAAAAATCAAACATTGACAGTTGGTTAGAAGGACACACAGAAATATTGATCTTTAATCACCTTGACTGTCCCAATGTTTTATAGAATATATATTGCCTGTGTTTAAATACACTTATCCACCATTTGAATAGTTCAGGAAATTATATTTTTAAATAATAATTCTTCAAAGGAGTATGAAAAATCTAAAACTCGTAATTAATGTGCTAATTTCTTTTATCTTCCTCATCATGTAAATTTTTACTTTAAGGCAAAATTAGATTAATTTTCATTGTTGCCCTGCTGTGAACATACAAATTAATATTTGGATGACAATCATTTCCTGAATGACTTAACAAGTGTGGGAATGAAGATAAAGCATTAAAAGTACTTGATCATTTTGGCATCACAGGTAGATTTAGAATCAGTTTGCAGAACTGCCGTTCCAGTCCATTGACTACTGCACAATGTAATTTTAAATCTTCTACCTGGAAATAATAATTTAGTTTGGTATCCCTCAGCTCCGGCTTTGAAAAAAAAGATGAATTCATAATTTCAAATTTTTTCAAAGATAAAAATTGAAAATGGGTATAAAAACAGAGGACTCTTGGAACTGTCTTCCCTCTCAAGGAAAATAATCTTCCCATTGTTTTTTCTATTTTTTTTGCAGCAAATTCTATTTGTAATAATATGTAACTTTCTGGAAGTAGATTAAAAACTAAAAAAATTTAAAATCCCCAAGAGGAAAAAATGAGCTATGCACATAGAACAATGCAGAAATATATGAAAAAAAAAGAGACAAGTACAATATTATAAAAAACATATATGGTTAGTACAGAATTAAAATTGTACTACTGAATAATGAAACAACATAAATAAAATTTCTGTAATGATACATAACATTATTTGAATGAAGTGTTTGTCTAGAGACAGGAAAATTGTATGAACCTAAGAACCTACCCCTGAGGGAATATGTATGTGCTATTTTTGCAACCTGTCAAAGCAATTAATTCTGTTTTCGTTGCATCTTTCTTTTCATTTACTACTAGCTCTATGTTTTTGAGGAGCTATGCAGAGTAACATGTAATAAAAGAATTTTTTGGAACAAAATTGAGAATTATTACATCAGCCCATTAACATGGATTTATTAATTCAAATTGTTACCTATCCTACCTGTTAAGCGACAAGACGAAGCTCTCTTTTCTTGCTCAAGATAAAAAAAATTGTTCTGCTTGATAATTCACTTTCTTCAGTGCTGCATGCTGAATATACCTGAGTATATTGACCACAGTTCCTGCAGACTGTTCAGAGGTCAGCCTCTTGTGAAATAGAAGAAACGAATTTCAAAGCAACTTAGGAAGACAGCACTTATATCTTAGGGGTGTTGTGACATTTTTCTTTCTAGTGTAAGATTTTATTGGAAAGAAACTTGCATTGATATTTTCATTAAGTTTTGACAAATGTCAGTTGAATCAAGGATTTAAAACACCATTGAAATGCATTAACACAGTTTTTTGTAGTTTTGGATCGCATGCCATTTAAGGAAGAGTAAGTAAAGGTTACGACTGCAGCTTGATTTTCACATAGCTACTAAGGGGGAAAATATGTCCACAAGTTTTTTGGAATTGATGAAAAATTCCTGAAGAACTTGAAGAATATGATGAGCTGGAGGGACCCATGATGATCATTGAGTCCACCTCCTAACTTCACACAGGGTAACCTACATATTAAACCACGTGTCTAAGAGCATTGCCCAAATTCTTCTTGAAAACTGACAGGCTTGAGGCCACGACCTGTCCCCCAGGGAGCAGTTCCATTTCTTGATAATACTCAGTAAAGGCTTTTTCCTAATACCCAATCTGAAATCCCCTGATTCAGCTTTAACATTCCTTTACGTTCTGCAACCAGACATGAGAGGAAGTGATCGGCACTTCGATCTCTGCTCCCCATCATGAGGAAATCGTAGACAGCAATGAGTTCATGACTACGCCTCCTTTTCTATAATCTGAACAGTCACACCCTCTACTCCTTTAACCGACTTTCTTGCCCACCTTGAGACATGTTCCAATATTTTTTATATGCTGCTTATATTATGTGGATTTCAACACTGAATACTTATTCAAAGTGGGGTTGAGTGTTTTGAGCAGCAGCAAAACGGATGAAGAACTGAAAGGAAAAGCCAAAGACAGAGCATTAAAAGTGCTCATGGGGTTAACTTTTTTGTCATATGAAAGTTAAGAATATTTTAAAAAATTCTTAGAGTTTTATTTTGGTCAGTAACTGCAATTGTCCTTCCTCATGTGTTTGCAATTGGTCAGTATTTCTTTCCAGATCTTTTATCTTATAAATATATCAGCTTTACAAGCTTCCTTGTATTTGAAAAAGTGACAAAAGTCATTGAAAGTGACTTACTTTCTCCTAGTAGTGGAGGATGTTAAAATGTTAAAATGTTTCACATTAAAACTCAATAATTATTTCCTTTTCAAGTAGAAAGCCTCCTTTTTTCTCCTTTTAACTTAATCTGATTTCCATAATGCATTTTGCATCTTGAATTCCGTTTGTTGCCAGCTGGCAGAGACACTGGAAATTCAAAGTCTGCTTTTCATACTTGTGGTAGGATGAATTCTCAAATTAGTGTTTCAGTCCTTGCTGCTCTTGAACAAAGCTGTGGATCATGGGGTAAATGGTGACAGTGTTACCTGGTGTGTTTCCTGGCGTTCTGGCAAAGGATACTTCTGGTTGCCAAAACCTATTTGGCTAAATCCAACTGCACAAGAAGACTTGTGTCTGGTCCTGGTGTTCTGATATTACAGGCTGGAGAGGACCCAATCTCTGCTCACCAGCAGGTACCTCTTCCATTCAGACATTTTGTTCCAGCTCTGGATTTTTCTCATTCTTGGTTTACTCTAAAACTATTTTTGTAGCACTTCAAATTAATTTCATTTGTGAGGTTTAAGGCTCATATTTTTAAAAGTTACATAAGTCTCACTGACAACCTTCTAGGGCCCTGATATAGTGTTTGTGTTCACTGGCAGATACTTCTCTTCAGCTTCCCACTTTTTCCCATTCCAAATGTTTTGTTAAATGTGGATACACAATAAACTCATAAAATATGGTTTACTGTGGCCTCTAAACTCTTGCCAGTAGCACAGCACACTTCCATTAGAATGCTTACAATTCTTACAATTTTGAACAGCAAATGCAGATACATTCCTCTTGAGAGGAACAGAAAACAACAGAGAGAACTGGGAAACTGACTGATTTTGCCTACATCTCCTTAGTGGTTCATTCATTTCATTTAATTACCCCTCTAATGCCTTCACATTGTTTCATGTTTGATGTTTTGGGATATGCGAATCTCATCCCTACTTCCTATTTTATGTCCTTCCAGCAATATCCTCCCTGGAATCTGAGCTCAGGATTGTGAGAGGGTTACACATCAGCTTAATATGAGGTGTGCTTGCTGGGAAAGGGGTTCCAGCCCTGGGTTATGAAATCACAGCCCCAATGTAACCTTTCCCATTTTCCCCATGTACAAAAGAGACTGCCTGCAGTACATGGATCATCCTTCACCTTGGTGGAGCAGCACCTGTGATCAGGCCTGTAGAAAACAAAACTTTTAGGAAAAAGCAACAATATATAATTAGGATTGCAGAATTTCCAATCAAATTTGGGATAAATTTTTGGGTTTTTTTATCACTGCTTTGTATTACAAAAATTTTCATAGAAAAAGTAGAGACTTAAATTCTACCATTGTTTCCCATTTTATTTTGCCACAAAACTGAGTCCTAGTTATATAAGAACTAGAATACCACATTGGATATTCATTCTGCATAAGGAAAGTTTGCCACCAAAATTCTGAAAGTATTTTTTTTGTCCACATCACATAGGTTATGACACTAGCTTATTCTTGAAAAAATAGAAGAAATTTGAAAGTCAAAAATTTTAGCAGGATAACAATACCTTCTTCTTCTTCTTCTTCTTCTTCTTCTTCTTCGTCAGCAAGAACAAGACTTATTTAAAATATTGTCTCAAAAAGATCCAAAATAAATTTAGGTATTCCAAAACCATAAAGAATATTTTAATTGCAAAAAACAAACTGCTCTTCAATTATGACCCAAAACAAAAACAAAGAAACATAAAAAAAAAAAAAGAAAAACTAAATATAGACTTTTTTTCTTTAGCTCCAAAGATCGATAATTTAATTTTGAAATTTTCAGATCTAAGTTCAGCTATTCTATGTGCCTTTAAGTATTAATTTTATGAGTAAAGTTTTTATGATGGTAATAACAAAGTTTGTTTTTGGTTATAGTGGCATTAAAAAATGTGTTTACTCTTTGCAATATTTGAATGCAAAGAAGGATTTTTTTCATTCATTAAAAATGCTGCATATCCTTGTAATGTTTTCCAGTACAGCAAAACTGTCTCAACCCACATCCTCTGCCTTTTGCATCTGCCACTAGAGAAAGGAGCAGAAAGGCTTTTGGTTTTCCTTTTTTTGGGAGTAGTAAATTGGTCAATACCATTCCAAAATAATGACATACATGTAAGTGTGCTTGATAAATAGTTCTGTCACTTGGATCCCTTTTACATAAACCCACATTTACAGAAAACAAACTTATCTGAATTAATCTTGAACGAGATGCCTCAGTCCCATCTATCACCTCTTGATGCCTCTGGAATCATGTGGACTGGTCACAAATTCCCTACTGGCACTGATGTTTAGGGCAGCAAGTTATTTGAAGTAATGCCAGTCAGGCAGAGGAGAGGTAGTTGAGCTGAGCATGCACCATATGATTTTTCTGACCAAATGATTTGGCCACACTTACCTCAGCTGCCCAACTTAGAGCAGCTCTATGGTTGCTGTATCTACCCTTGCTTTGTTCCTCTTACTTCTTGCAAGGCAGCAGGAGATGGAAAACACAGAAGCACATATTTGTCTCAAAAAGACCACTTATAATTTCTTTTCAGCTCAAGATACGCTTAAGAATAGCTATTTTTCATTCATTTTTTTATAATGAAATACTAATCAGTAAAATCTGAATGGAAGAGCCAATATGCACAAAGCTAATACATTTTTGCTGAGTCAAGAGCTAATAGAGCATTATTTTGACCAGTGCAACATAATTAATGAAGGTTTTAATTATTTTACTAGAATTAATTTGTTTTGTAGAAAACGCTGTGATTTTGGTTATCTGTAAATTAACTCATGTAGGTCCTCACTATATATATAGATGATCCATAGGAGTAATATCCTGTAAAGCTTTTTAATTATAAAATAAACCCCCTAGTAACTCAAATAGCAAGTGAATTAATATAGATTATGCAATTAATTTCTTGGGTATAGCCTTATTTTATAATTTAAAAGCTTTCTAGTCATACTACTGATGTGTAACATTTCTGTAATTAATGCAACACTCATAACTAGGTCTAATTAGTAAGCTTTCAAAGTAATTTGTTGCATAAGGAAAAAAAGCCCCCAATATTTAGCAGTAAGGTCAGATCCTCTTATGGTGTATTCTTTCAATGTCTACATAAACAGTGTTAAAAGCCATACAATGTATTTTTGCTCAAAATTGAAGAACACCAGTATTTATTGCTTTCTTTGGTAAAAATTTAAAGACAAAATTGCTACCAAAAAAAAAAGATTTTCTGTTCTTTTAACAGTCTTGATGATATTTAAACCATTCTGGAAGGACGAATGTGTGACTACAGCAGAACCTAAACTCTGATATTATCTCTGTTAGGACTGAAGACCTTCTTTCTCAAAGCTAAAGGAAAAGCTGATTTTTCAGTGTGGTAGTTCCTCCTCAGTAAGTAAGTCCCAGAAGCATACATTATCATTCTAGCCCTTAACCCTCTTTCCCAGAGAGACAATCAAGCTTCCTCTCTCCATCAGGCTGGGAAAAAGAAAAGTATATACTTGTAGATAATAGGAACGTGATTGGAGTGACAGTGCTGTGTGCATAACCAAGGACAAAGTATCTGCCAAAAGGCCCTTGACCATAAATGGTTCATTGGGATTTTCTGGACAGGTTTTTGTGATTTACTGGTATAAAACTCATTATTAGATGTCTGATCTAAGGTAGACTTCAATACCTGGAGCACAGAGAACGTGAGTGCTGTCCAGCTAATCCTGGAGTATTACTTAAAAGGGGAGGCTAGGGTACAGATGGCAGGCAACAGCAGGGAGGAAGGGGAAATGATTAGCTCTCAGATTTGGCAGTAATGGTTACATTCCACTATTATTTATTAGTTCTGATAGACTGAGATATTTCTTTCCCTTGGATAAGAGGTTTGAAATACCTTGTTTCCAGCCCTACCTCCTAATTTTAATGTGTTATCCATCTTCTGTGAATCAACATGATGAGGAAAAATCAGTGAAAGCAAAACATTTTCTTTTCCTCTCTGAATTCAACTCTATCCAGACTTTTCCAGTACTGATGCATGCTCCAGTTTAGGATACCTCCCACTGGAGACAATCTTTAATGAGCACCTCTAATGTGGGCACCTTCTCACAACATTCAGTTCTTCAAGAATTGCTCCAGCATGTATTCTTTCCAAAGGGTGCCGTGGAATTCAGGAACTTCCTAAGTATTTCAGGAACTGCCTAAATGCTTTAGCCCATAACTTAAACTTCTGTCATTATCCCCTACTTGCTTGGAAGAACATAGTGTCTTTTGGGAAGACACACCAAGTGTTTGTGTAATAGAATTTGATCATGCAGGTGTTGACATATTTGCACATACATACTTTTTTTTGCATATGCAATGTGGGGTGAATTATCAGGGAAGGATTGACATCAGCAAAGAAATCCTTTTGTCTCTTGAAGAGACCAAATGAGCGTCCTTCTCAATATTCTATAAAAGAGAGCTTTTGGTTTCTACAAATTTGAAGGCATCAAAGTTCTTACTGGCAGGGATTATAGTCTGATTTGTTTACAAGACTAATGCTTATCTCACATAAGACTATATAGTAATAAATTTGTTTCAGGACATAATGTTTTGGTAGGGCAATATGTCACTATGGCAGGGATCTCCCTGCTCTATTCTGGCTGTGGTATTTCAGCATAGGCAATAGGGGCCCCTACAGCAATGGCAGAGAGCTCACAGCAGGATGTGTTGCAGGCAGGAAAGAAGAGCATAACAGCATCTAGTAATTTAGTGGTACGGCTGTTTGGAGGTTTGATTCTGCACACCAGTAGTATGTAACTAGTCACTGCTCTGCAGACTGTATCGTGAAGGGAATATCTCCTACTTTTAGGGTAGATAAAATTTTTAGGTGCTTGACAGGAAGGGAGGGGACATGAAGGCAAAACTGGTCCGTTGCCACAATTTAATCTTCCAGATACTACTTAACAAAATACATCTGTTGAGCTGCCTTGTCCATGTTACTGCTGTCCTCATGTCCTCTAGGTTGTGATTGTGAGATGTTCTGCTTGTGACCTCTTATCAGAGAAAGTGCACAAGAGGAAACCTGCTATGTCTTTTCTTGAGGAAACAACTTACCTCATTTTGTTAACAAAATTTGAAATGCTTATTCAGAACTTCCCTGCCCTTGCAACTGCCAACATACTGATGTTTTTAATTGCAAAGAAAATGACACTAAAAAGAAAACAAAGAACTCTCTGTACCACTAATTAAGATAATAGACCAGAAAAAGAGAACTTTGATGAAATGCAGGGCCAGCCTCCTGATGAACCTGATAACCATTTCTTCTGCAAAACGAGTATGTAACAAGGAGGAGCGGGAGGTATTTGTTTTTATGTTTTGGAGGTTTTTTTAAAAAAAGATTATATTAGAGGAAAAGACAACCTGCTTTATCTAAAAAACAAAAAAATTCCAAACATCAGAGCTGCCTACCATTTTCACTATACGAAATAATTCCTATATTTGAGAACTATTTTTTCTATTTTTCTCATGAGGGAGGTCTATAAAACTGAAATACTATGTGTTTACAGTCTCCTAATATTAAAATGGCTGAAGAGAAAGTGTGATAGTACAAGGTATTTTTTATAAGAAGCAAAAATTTTCCTTCTTTGTTAAACAGAAGATTTTTAAATGTATTTATTTGTTTCATTTAGCTGTCTTTTTAAACTTTGCCATGAACTTCCCGTCAACAATATAAGTATGCCAAATCTAAAGGAAAAGAAATCACTGTCAATAATCAAACATATTTTTAGAAAATACTTGTATGCATTCTTATTTGAAAAGTTATGGCATTTTTCATAACTTTTACAAATCTACTTTTGGTAAATTTTGTTGAAAACTTGCCCTTTTTTATCAAAAACCAATTAGAAAAAGTATGCACAAATATGCTTTAAAAATGTTGAGGTTTTTTAGTAGCAGACTCACAGTAATTGACTCATGTCTTTATTCATTGCCAATATAAGGTATATATAATGTTTGGTTCCCAGTATGGTTGTTTCAGCTGGCACTTGCTTAACTGAGGAGTACTGCTTTGCTAACATGTAGAAATTAGGTCACATGTGATTGTGTAAATGCATCTTGCTATATTATAATGATTTTCTTTTTATGAGTGACAAATATAGTCAAGTTTATTGCCAGATGTTTATGAAAAGAGGGCAGAAATGACTTCACATAAATATTTGTGTTTCACAATATCAATACCTTTCCAGTTCCCAGATCAAGATTCCTGTATAAGTTCATCCTTATATGATTGACTTCTAGTAATCTCATTATATTAAAAAAGATGGTTCTGAAATCTAAAACTGTGAAGCAACACGACTGCTACTAAGAAATATCTACACTTAGGCCACACTTGAAATATAACATTCCTTATCTCAGCCACACTTTTCACTTCACTGGGAAGATAAATGGAGCACAATCCATATATATGGAAAAGAGTAATTTTTGTTTTTTCATAGAAAAACCAGTTTACTTCTCAGTTGTCTTTAATAAACTTTGTAGAATCTTGAACTTGGTTGTGACTCCCTTAAAAACAGTGTCATTTAAGATACTTCGGAAAAAGACACCTAGTAAAAGAAAACATTCACCAATTAAAAAAAAAACAACCCAAAAAAACCCACCCAGAAGCAGAATTCATAATTATGCATGTGTATACACACACTGTCTAAACTGGAGCATGAATGCCATGTGAAAAGACTGTGAAATTAATGTGCTCCCAAATCGGGAAGCAAATTCCAGAGAAAATGCTGAAGGTAAAATCTTGTCAGAATTCTCCTTGACTTAAACAGATCAGCATTTTACATTCATCATGTGCTGAGACTTTACTTTGAAATGTTTTTCAGATGTTATGCTAAAGCTATGCTTAGGTTGCCATGTTTCAGTCAGGGAGGATTTCAATCATAGTCCCTGACCTTTTTCCTCTTCAAACCAAAATGACGTCTGTAATTGGTTTAGTCTTTTACATTACACTGACTGCATTTTTCCTGCTCATTTGTGACAGACTGAAAAATTCCTTCTCACTTCATGTCTTTCTTCTGCTTCAAGAGAATAAAATACAAAATGTGACAGCACTAACTACTCTTCGACAAAATGCACATAAGGAAGTGAAGAAATTACGAAAAGTTACAAAAAGTTACAAAAAGCCAAAACTGGTGGAAGCCAATGGTCAGTCTCTATGTTATGTTGAGGTGATATTGCTGCATACTCTGAAAGACATTTTTCCTGATTCATAAACAGCAAATCAGTCTAAGCATTTCTAGCTGCAGTGAGATTTTAGACAACTATGGCACGATTTAATGAAAACGGGTCAATCTTTTGTGTGTCATACAAATGAGCTTATTGATGTCAGATTTGTGTCTCCCAAAGGTGGCTTTCTAAGAGCTGATCTTGTTTCCAGTGCACAAGAACAGGAAGGAAAGAGTGGAGGAAAAAGTCACTTGCAGTTCAATGATGTAATTTCAAGATCTAGTCTTGTGTGTGTTTGTTGCTGCATCCGGAAAGAAGCTTTATAGAAAAGATGATTTGAATACACATGAAATAAAGAAAAAAAGATTTTCACTTAACCATATACTTTTTACTGATTTAAGAAACTGTTAGCTCTTGTACAAGAACAAATATCCAATCCTTCAAACACCTCATTGAGCTGTAGGTGTTATAGTCCTGCTCTCCAGCTGTTGCACTTTCAGCACTGCCCTAACCATAATTTTCCAGGCTAATCTATTAGCTGCCTTTGGCAACATACATTTCATTTGCATAATTAAAATCAATCAGAGGAATAACATTTCAAAATAAACAATGCATTTTCCCTTTCAGTATAAATCAGGCTTTATGCAACTAAGATCAATACAGTTGTAGTTGCAAAAGGATTGATGTCCATGAAAACATGGTCAGGCTCTTATTTTGTCTACTGGATGATAAATTTTATACTACTCACTAACTGAATCAAATCCAGAGATGATCCCTCAACTCTGGATTTGATTCAGTTAGTGAGTAGTATAAAATCCATCTCGATTTATATACTTTATCTTCAGATTTAATTGAAGAATGGTAAGGTGAGTCATAATCACCTTTTAATCATGATTATTAGAATATCTCAGGTAAATTTGGGTAGAATTTTAAACTTGGAAAATATCTGGTACATATCTTCTTCAAAGGAGAGAGTCTGAAATTCACTTATCTACGTAATCAGCATCATGATACTTCTTCTATTAGCAATTCTAACTTCTTTCTCCACTGGAAAAAGAACCCCAGCTCTATCTGATAGTTTATGCTGTACCTCCAAGAGCAGTGATTTAAAAGCAGAATTCTGTCACTAAATTCCTGCCATGAGCGTTTGCTGTTTCATGTAATTCATGTCCTAATATTTATTCAGAGGTACTTTTTGGTACAAAAGTATTAAGAAATTAGGTATATGATATGCAACCATTTTATCTCATTTGGATTTATTAACGAACATTCTGTCAGTCTTTTTATTTATTGGATGCTGATTATTCCAGAAGTACATTAGGATGATCTTGCTAAAATCAAATAATAAAAAAATCGACCTCTGTGGCATAGAACTGTATATTATAATTTAGGAAATCGGCATTTGTGAGTCTAATTTGGCTTGACAAAATATGCTTTCTTTCTAATTGGAAAGAAAGAAAGAAAGTATCTTTCTTAATAGGTTTTGTCCATTTAACAAACATCCATAACCTCTAGACTGATAATTTTACTGGAAAATCTGTGTCCATAGTGTACACTTCCTTACATGAAAGAGATCCCACCCTTTTTTCAACTAATTTATCTGGCCAATTTGATAGTGCATGCTTCTTTAATAATTGCAAGGCATTAAGTAATGCTTTGGGGAGTAAAAAACCATTGTAAATTATTTAACGGGGGATATTACTGGGACATCAATTAAAGTTAATCCAGCAAGCTGAAGGGCAATTTAAAAATGGTCTAATTGACACTTACCCTGCAGTGTCACAGTTTTTCAGTTTTGACTAACTATCCATTTATTACTCAACAAAGTGCAGAAGAGGCTTAGTAATTCAAAATGTAATTAGTTTTCACAGAGAACAAAGGAGGAGGAAAAATGGGGGAAGGTTTAGCATACACATGCTAATGTGTTGTCCTCTCTGTGTGCAGATGCACAGCTTAGCATGGCTTGATGCCAGAAAGCTCACAGCCCTTGCATTAATGTGTTAATAAATATTTATGTTTTCATACATTAGACCATATTTCAAGGTAAATACAATTTATTCTGTTTATGATAGAGATGTACTCTTTCTGCTGAAAATAAAAAGTTTTAAAAGCTGTGACTAAAAATTAAAGAACAGTTTTTCCCAAGCAGTTTGTCATGGAACTGTTTGAACTCTGAATTTTTCTTCCATTTTTTCCTAGATTGCTAGTAATCTTGCACCAGCTACTACAGTTCTTTGAGGTATGGGTTATTCTGGGATTTCCTTTGATGTTCTCATTAAAATGTGAAGATAATGAAGCTTTTTGAAGCTTCAAAATTATGTAAAAAGAAACAACTTTTTTTTTTTTAATTCACAATAATTTCTGGAATGCAATTTAGAATATCTGGAATATTACATGTAAACAGCATGTGCATTTTCAGTCCTTTAAGGCTGAGAAGTCAGTGGAATGATTCCTGAGTAAAACTTCAGGTACTTGAAGGTTTAGTCTTCGAACCCATGAGAATGATTTTTCTTGAGAAGTTTTTATTCTACCTATGTTTGGGCCTTTTTTTTTGTGGCCCAGGTAGGCACATGAGAAGACAGTTAAGATTTTTTGGTTTTCACTATAATAGCCCAAAGGACTCTTAATCAGCAACTTCTTTATCTATACTTTAACAACTTAGGGCTCCTTTTCTGATCAGTCTGTGACAAAAGCTGGTTATGCATTTGCAGCTTGAATTTTATTTCTGGAAAAATACTTCAGCTTCTAACTCTAACAAAATTAGGGAGAGTTTGATTTTAATCATTTAATGAGGAATGGTATAATCAGCTGAATCAGCAAAATAATAAATGCAGAGTCATAAAAAATTAATATTGGAAAAGACCCACAAGACCATCAATTCCAAGAGTAAACCCAGGACTGCCAAGTCCACCCCTATAAAATGTCCCTATATGCAATATCCATGCATCTTTTAATTTTAATTACCTACGTTCTGGGTGGTGACTCCATCAAGATTATTCCAGTGCTTGATAACCCTTTTGGAGAAGAAGTTTGGTTTTTTTTAATATCCGATCTACAACTTGGCACAACCTGAGGCCATTTTCTCTCATTCTACCACTTCTTTCTTGGGGGCAGACACAAACCCTCACCTCATTACAACCTCCTTTTAGGCAGTTGTAGAAAGCAATAACGTCTTCCTTGAGCCTGCTTTCCTCCAGGCTAAACCGTTCCAGCCCACTCAGCCACTTCTCATAGTACTTCTGTTCCAGACCCTCTCCCAGTTTTGTTGTCCTTCCCTGGACAGGCTTCAGCACCTCAATACTCTTCTTGCAGCATGGGACCCAAAATTTCAACACAGGATTTGAGGTGTAGTCTCACTATTGCTGAGTACAGGTGGAAAATTTCTTCCCTAGCCCTGCTGATTGCACTGTTATTGATATAAGCCAGGATGTCCTTGGCCTTCTTGGTCCCCTGAGCAAAGCTGGCTCATCTTCAGCTGCTGTCAAAAAGCACCCCCAGGCTCTTTTCTTCTGGACAGCTCTCCAGCCACTCTGCCCAGCCTGTGGCACTGCCTGGGGTTGTTGTAACCCAGGAGTTACAACAACCTGGAATTTGGCCTCATTGAACCTCACACAATTGGCCGCAGCCCATTGACCCAGCCTGTCCAGCAGATGAACACTCCTGACCAAGGATGTATTCAATCTGATCATCCAAATAATTGGTAAAGATAATAACCATATATCTTTGGTTTTCTTGCACAACATCTGGCAAAAAAATCTCATAAAATACCTACTTGTATAGATTGATTTTGGTATTCTTATAGAGCCAAGTTTCAGGACCATTATTCTTCTATTTCTTTTTCTTTCTTTAAATTACTGCTATTAATGTTTATTCTTCCTTTACTGTGTTTTTACCTTACAAGCATAGTCACAGATTGAAATGGATGCCTAAAAATGACATTGTTATGCTTATTTCAAAATTATATTTTCAGCTGATAAAGTATAAACAATTTAGTATAAATATTAAGCAAACCTTTTTCTCCCTGTGCATTTGCTCCATTCACAGGCTTATTCCTCTGAAAATTCCTTGAGCAGAATCTGTTCAGAGGTTTCTTTGTACAGCTGAAATACAATTCTTCAATCTAAAATAGCAGTTTGCCATTTGCTCAGGAGCAGAGCTTTGTTTTTGCCCTCTGAACGTGAAAGGTCCAATGACACAGAGAGAAGAAAATGAGAAATATCCTGGCCAGGGGAGCAGATTTCAGGAGTACTGTTTTTCTTTTTAAATGTGAGAACTAGACAAAGATGTTTATAGAACCTGAGGCAGCAGCAAAAGCAACCTGAAAAATGGAGGAGACAAAATGAGTTATGAGATGCCAACAGTGCTGGATGTACGTTGTTTTTGAGTGGCTACCTGACACCAGTTATTTATGAATGAAATATTGACAGGTAAAGTTCATGGAGAAATAGATCTCAGAAATAAAATCGCACCAAGGAGAGATGACAGAAGTCAGAAAGGGTTTCTAACACAAAAGGAAGATGAGTTATTTGTCCAATCTCTGCTCTTAAAATTTACTGAGAGTCTAGAGGGCAAACTCTTAAGAAAGGGTGATGTGCTGAAGAATGTGGCCACATGAGTAAGTCAGGAAGAGAAAAGAGGCAACTCAAAAGGAAAAAAGTTACAAAAGAATAAGAGAGACTACCCTAAAGAGTGGGGAAAACTTGTCAATCAGAAAGCAGATTGCTACAGAGAAGAATAAATTAATTACGCCCATGTCATCTGATTACAGCAATAGCAGGATGTGAAAGAAGAGGGGAAGATAACCAGGAGGTCTCCAAGAAGTCAATTCAGACCCTTCTCACACCTGAGAATATTGGAGGGACTTATATCAACCCCGAGAAACGCCCCTGTAATCAATGATTTTTCTTTTAAGAATAGTCACTAAGGTTTTGCCTGGAACTCTGAGAAACACAAAGTGTTGGCCACCCCAACAAGCTGCAGAAAATATAGAATTCAGCCTGGAAATATATACGCTAAATGGGCTGTAAGTCATGTTCATGTGGGCTATAAGTCTTGTTCAAAAGTAATGAAAGAGGAATCATGAACACAGCATAAGGTATTTCACAGAGGGGACTGAAATATTAGGTGAACAAGCAGGATAACAGAGCATACTGATTACATAAATTACTCAAAGGAAACAAACAAATAAACGCTCCCCAAAGAAGCCATAATTTAATAATCCAAGCTTGATACAGGTCACATTATATTGAGGGAGCAGCTAAAAATGTTACAGCAAGGTTATATAAAGATTCTATTTAAAGGCTTCAGAGTCAGATCAGGATATGAAAAGAGATCCTTTGATATTTTCAGGCTTTTCTAGGAAGAAAAAATGAGACAAAACTGACTAATGTAAAAATCATATAACTTCATTCAGTGCTCTTTAATGTAAAATTTAGAGTTTTTTTCTGTCACTCAATATAAAGGGATTGCTTTTTTAAACTTTGTTTTAGTGGGTATATTGAAGAAAAAATTTTAAAACCCCAGAGTTTTAGAAAATTATTGAAAGATCATGATTTCTTTAAATCAAATCTGAGAACAGACAAAGGTGGGCCTATTACATAAGCCAACTTCAGTTTATAAACTCTACATTTTCTATTTGATTTTGATGTCCTGGAATGTTATATAAAGAGGATAAAAAGTATCAGAATTATTTCTTCTGAATGATAAGACTTTTCTAAAAAAATAGAACCTTGCAACCACGCATACTTCAGATCTGAAATCTCCTTTTTACCCAAAAGGATGATGTTTGCCACGAAAAAATTAAATATAAGCAACCATTCAAAACTGAAGTAATGAGCTACTCTCTGGGGAACAAGAATAAAAACCCAAAACATGTACAATAGTTCTAAAAAAATATTTATATCAATTGTTTCTTGACACACATCCTGAACCCTTAAGGAATGTAGATATATTGAATTATAATATTCTCTCAACAACATAAGGTTAAATTATGAACGTGGATGAAACTCTTATGAGTTGATATTTTAGTTTGTAGCCATTAAGGTTTTGTATTTTTTTAAATACTGAATACAAAACCATTAAGGTTTTGTATTCAGTATTTAAAAAAAACAGAAAAAAATGGAAAGGAAATCCTGAATGAGGCATTCCTTCAAGAATAGGGACTGTGTAATATAAGGTCAATCAAATAAAAATCTCATAGACAGTGGAAATGAATAAGGGAGATATTAAAAGAGAGAGAGAGAGAGATGAAAGAAAGAAAGAAAGAAAGAAAGAAAGAAAGAAAGAAAGAAAGAAAGAAAGAAAGAAAGAAAGAAAGAAAGAAAGAAAGAAAGAAAGAAAGAAAGAAAGAAAGAAAAAGAAAAGGAGAAAAGAAAGGAAGAAAGGAAGAGGAGAAAAAAGGTGCCCAGTAGAGGGAAACAGCTTTAAGATGGGTACAACTGTATTTCATTATGCTCCATTTATCATATTTTGACATGTTCCTGAAAACCTGTTCAGAGGGAAACTGCTTCATAAATCTGTTATCCACAGCCTGTGATATTTAATGTGTTACAGTGGAAATTAAGAAAAATAATAAATCAGCAACTCAAGCCCTAGCTTGCAATAAAATGGTGATTTCTGAGCTTTCAGTGAGAAAGTGACTGTATTTACCTTAAGGAAAGGATCTGGGCTGGTGAATGCTGGCTTACCTTGCAGTAATTTTCAGACAGGAGTGTTCAGGACAGGACTGCTATACAGCAAAATACTTGCCATTATCACTGCTTGCATACAACTCTGAGGCAACTATATTTCAGTATAAAGCCTCTGTTGGTGTTTAGATTCCATACAGGAGGTCACTGTCCAGCAGTTCATGAAGAGCTCCCTCACAAGGACTGAATGTGGGACCTTAGATTTTTTTTTTCTCTTGCTGACCAGAGCATTAGATTTGTGTGACAAGATTTTGGTAGAGGAGGCTACAGGGGTGGGTAATGTGAGAAGCTGCCAGAAGCTTTCCTTATGTCCAAAAGAGCTAATGCCAGCTGGCTCCAACATGGGCACGCAACTGACCATGGTGGCCAGTGGCAACACCTCCGGTATAACACAGTTACAGAGCAGCAGAGAAGTGAGAATGTCTGAGAGAAACAGCTCTACAGACACCAAGGGCAGTAAAGAAGGTGGGGAAGAGGTGCTCCTGGCAGGGCAGCAGAGTTCCCTCTGCAGCCTGTGGTGCAGACCAAGGTGAGGGAGCAGTGCCCCTGCAGCCCAGGGAGGAGCAGAGATTCATCTGCAGCCCAGGGAGGAGCCCAGGCCAGAGCAGATGAATGCTCCCAAAAGAAGCTGGGACACTGTGGGAAGCCCACACTGGAGCAGGGTCATGTTTGATTTTGAGGTCTTGCTATTTGTGTTGTGGAATTTGGGGGCTGGGGAGGGGGGGGCAAAAACTTTGCTTTTGATGTTTCCTTTGCTCTCCTCTTACACATTTTAATAGCATCAGATTGTGCAATAGAACTAAGGATTATCTTCACTGTGAATGGCTTTTGTGCCCTTTCGTTTGATTGGCTCATACAGAAATCACCAAGAGGCTGCAGTGAATCACTCTGACTCATTACCTTGAAATAATAGGTTAGGCTTTTTTGCAATTTCCTCTGGCTGCAAATGTGATTTAATTTTTTTTTTTATATTGTCTTCAAAATATGAATTTACAGAAGAATAAAACCAGACTAAAAATCACTTTTCTTGATTCAGCTAATATTGTCTTCAACAAAATTAAAACTGGAGGAGCTTCAGCCTTGGTTTGTTTGGATTTTTTTTGTTGTTGTTGGGTTTGGTTTTTTTTTTTTAATTTGAAGGAAAGATTTTTCTACAGGAAAGTACTGCCATCAAAATAAAGAACCAAAGCATGAAACTGACACTTCTCTGTTCTATTTTTACTGCTCTTACAAGATTTGTTATGTAGTATTTGGCATAAGAGATCCATCGTGCTTTAATTTTCCATCTGTGAAAACGAAATGATGTGCTATAACATTGTTTGCTATAAAAGTGTATTTTGCTGTTAATGTTTTTTGCAGAAGTGGTTAATTGCAAGTAACCATTTCTGTAACCTAGCAGTTATAGAAGTTAAACTGGAGGATCTCTGGAAGTCATCCTCTGTGTGTGTGTGTGTGTGAGTGTCTGTCTGCCTGTGACTTTCAGCATTTCTTTGTAAATTAGATATGAAAGCTTAACATCTACATCAAATGAAAACATCTGGCCCTGAAGAGATCATATTAATATGTTAAAGCAGCATTAGAGCTGGAATTAAAACCCAAGCTCTTTTTCTTCTTTGAACTACAGACCTAAGACAATGCAGAGAAGCTTTCATATGAGCCACTACTCCAGGTAATATATTCAGTGAGTGTTAACTTCACTCTTTGAATGCAATATATGCAATTAAACAAACAAAAATTATGAATTTATATTATTTTCATTAATTTGTAATTTTATGACATGTATAGCCATTCATCTTTAAAGCAGAGTAATTTTTTTTGTACCAGTTATGCATTATGGAAACTGCAGTGTATTTGAAGTAAACTTATCTTATACTCAAAATATTTTTAAACTATAATATACTTTATGAAGTATACTTCTTCCTAAATCCAGTTCAGAATAAATTTAATCCTTGAGGTTTGAGAATGAATAATAGCATTTCTAAATTTATAATAACTAACACTGCTTAATGTGCAACTTTTAGATATCTAACTTATTTTGAAAGATGTTTGACTAGAGTCCTATAGAAGTGAAGTGCACAGCTGTAGAATCCCTAAATATAAGGGACTAATGTGTGTGTCTCAAGCACTGATGGCTGGATGGCTGTGGAACAACCAAGGATTGTTTCAAATAACTGACTAACACACCAGTTTCCAGGCCAAGTGTGTAATTTACTAATAAAACTTGAGTTTTTTGCAGATCCTCTGACTTTCTTTCAACCATGTGCATTTATGAATCTTGGGTGTTCCCTTTCCCTTAAGAGTAGGATGTCACACACAGGTTAAATACACTATGCATTACATATAAAAACATTGCATTTATTGCTATTTAATTTCCAGCTTCTTTCTTTCATGCTGAGGCTATCAAAGTGAAAGAACATGACTCACAGTAGTCTCAAAGTGCTTTCAAGCATCACCACTAGAACACTTACAGGGTGTACTAGAAGATATTTAAACACTGTGATTTTTACGCACTTAAATTTTCTTGTTTATTTGACAATCAATAGTATTGAAGAGGTGGTTTGATAGCAAATTGTTTTTCCTCCTGGAAATGTTACAAATTCCATGGGTGGTCTCATGGCATTTTCAGATCAAAGTGGTGCAAATGGTATAGGAGAAAATTTATACTAATGCCTGTGGTAGCCAAAGTGACAGAAGCAGCAACTAACTAAAATAAATTTATAGAGGAGAAAAATAGAACAAAATTAGGCAGAAATCCTCTCTGTCCCAATGGAACTAGGGACTTGGCTCTATTTTATATAAATGGATATCTGGAAAAAATGAGAGAGGTTTTACTGCAAATGATTCTCACTGGAAGACTGAACACATACTCAGATAATGAGATTTTCTTACAAGAAGCTGCGGTAGACGAGTCTATCGTAAAGTCTTGATATGAACAAATGGAGAAAGCAGAAAGCATAAGAGCTGTCTAAGTGCAAAGATAGACTTATATTTTTGGTGAGGGAATAACACTACAGAATAGTTACAAGACTATATATTTACTATAGAAATGATACACAGTCCGTAAAAAACAATCAGAGGACTTAAGAAAATCAATTTCTATTTTCCCATTTAATCTCTGTCATATGGATGTCATACATGATCCTTTAAAATTTCTTAAGATAATAAATAACTTCATTTTTTATCTGTTACTTAGAGATCATGCATACCTGCAGGCACAGAGTGGTCAAATACTTCTGTGGAACAAGACTGAATAAAAAATCACATCCCCAAGAGACTGGTCAACACCCTCAACATCGTGCTGTCAGCAGTGTATGTTGTATGCTTTCAAGACTACTCTCTTCTCACGCTTAAAGTTTCTTTCTGCACCTACCTGTAAGCCTTAGCTGAACCTGATCGATCCCTAAAAACTTTCTGTTTTGATAAATCTTTCCCTCTGAAAAGTTTTCCTTCAGAGTTCCTTAGATGCACATAATGAGGCATATTGAAAAACATGTATATGTGTGTATATTATATGTAGCCCAATAAAGGCTAAAATTGCCCCCCAGTATTTTCTACACAGAAATAACCTAACCTCCAACACTCCTGCCACAGCAGTATGAGTTTTATCCTGAATCGGGATAGCTAGTTGCAATAAAACAAGCCACAGTTCTGTGACATGTGCAAACACGCTGAACAGACAACTTCCAGACAATCAAATACATTCTCCTTTCTGGAACATCAGGTGTTGTCTCACACATGAAAAATCAGAGTAGTAAGCCACTGTGTCATCTAGGTCTCTGAACAGGAGATTATAAAGAAAGGTGTGAAGATACAGTGAATAAAACAGAAATTACCCTTTCCCATTGTTTTCCATAGACTTCAGATTCTGATTCACAGCAGATTTACTCTGGAAGATGAATTTACAGTATCTCTAGCCCATATATACCAGACCTTTAAGTATTTTTATTTGCAATTACTTAAGTGACACCCTGCAGCTGAATATTTTGTAATGCAGCAATTTCAAAAAGATTATTTAATGTCATGCAAATGGATAGGCTATTTCCAAGGCTTTTATGAGAGAATAATATCTCTAAAGCAGACAGGAGAAAAAAGCATTGCTGCCAGGTCGGGTTGATGTGGTGCCTTGCATTCAGTTATGGACAATGAGTCGCCGTACTGATATTAAATCTTGCTGTGGAGGAAGAGATAAGTCTACATTGGTTATGTCTGAAGAAATGCTTACCTAATATATCGACATATATAAATTTTTCAAATCAGAAAGACTGAGGATTGATACAGGCTTTTCTTTTCCCATGGGTCCAGTAGTTATTTTTATGTTAATAGAGGGGAAAAAGGCAATTTTGGGGGGGTTGGGAGTGTTTTGGACTTTTAATCAGAAAGCATACATGTTTGCAGATTATACTTAGACCTTGAATTGTTTCCTATGGGGTTCATAGTGTTCTTCTTGAAGCCCATTCTAATCACATAAAAAGCAATTTTTTTTTCCGGCTTTGTAACTGAGCCCATTCACAATATCTTCACACATAAAAAAAGAGAAGAAATAGTGTTTAATGCTCTACATTGTATGCCTTTTTCCAGGAGCATCCTGAACATCCAGAATGCCATTTCTAATCACTAAGTTTAGACACCTAAACATGACTCATTTTCTGAGAGCGAATTTTTGAAAATTACATTTTTGTTTTGAAGCAAAATAAACCTTTTTTGCAGCAAAATCAGTATAGTAATGTAAAGTCTTTGCTATAATTTGGCACTCAGAAATCTATTAATTTGTATCACTTCTTAAGATACCCACTCATCTTTGCTATTTTAAAGTGTTACATTGCTGATAATTCCTTAACTGAGCATAAGTGTTAAACAAAAATAATATGTGAAAATATATGAAAAGGTGGGAAAAGGTACAAGGCAAAGGCAAAAGAATTCCTATATCTATGCTCATGCCAAATGCATTTTTCCTAAATAATCTACCGCTTGGTCAGATCTGATGACCTATTTCTGTGTGTGAGGTCAATATTTGCAATGTCTCTGCAACTAAGGAAATTAAAAATTGTCTAAGAGGAACATTTTTTTTTCTTAGTGATGAGAGAGAAGTAAATTGAAATAAACAACTTTTGAGGGCCTTGGCATCCATAATTCACTAAAATGACCACAGCTTTCATTTCAAATTAATTTTCTACACCGCCAGGTGGCCATGCTGGCTGCATATTATTCTTGTGGAAGTGATTTGAAAACTAAATGAACCCAAATTCCAGGTAGAATGAAATAGGAATAGTTACCTTTGTTCTGTAGGATAGATTAAGAAAACAAGATGATACTTGTCTTTCTATGAAATTATATACAGGCAAATAAAGTTACACCTAAAAGCATTTGTATTGGTTTAATGTGTTCTGAGGTTCATTGACTTAATTCAGTTTCCCACTATATTTGAATATATCTAGGTGAAATAAACAAGGGGATTTCAAAATATTTTAAAAAAGGGGTTGTTGTCTGTTGTTGTTGGTTTTGCTGATAAAATTGATCCCAACAAGGTCTGAAATGCATTTTTATCAGCAGAAAGTTCCCTTACCCTTTTAAACAGTAAATTGGATTCACAAACAGGGCACAGGACACAGTGCTCCCAGCACAACACAGTGACTCTGTTCTGTCTCAGATTTCATGGAAATCCTACAGGCCACACTTGAAGTTACGAAAATATTCTCTTACATCTTAATATTTTTGTTTCAAAAAGGAAGGCAAAGACTCAGAGGTGAACTTCAGTAGACTAGGACCACAAGATCAAGAGATCAGTGCTGAAATAAATAGAAGGAAAATAAAAAATGGAGTATTATTTTCAAGAACTTGGACAGTTCTTTCCTTTTGTCTGATTTTTTTAGTAACGGATTTTGCTAGGTGTAGAATAACAGTACCTGAACTTTGCAAGTGCATATGCTAATGTTTGACATTTCTGAAAGTGTGTAGAATAATTCTGAATTTATTTTGTCTGACTAATTCAGTGCTAGACAAGACTACCGTCCACAGGAAAATATTGCAACTATATTTAAATAATGCTGACACATTTTGAAACATCCTCAAGATACTGGAATTATAAATACCCTTCCACTTTTGTTGTGGGAATAAATCATAATCCCTTCCTGTTTATATATTACAAAAAGTGAGAGGAAGAATTTTTGCCTTTTCGATCAACTCCTTCCTGAGAAAGAAAGGGAATTCTAAAACAGCTTGGAAAACAGATTGTCTTCCTTTTTGTTTATCATTTCTTATAATCAAAAATAGCAGTAATGCATCTTCAACCTGGATAATACCAGCTCAGGGACTTTAGTCTTCTTTGGTTAATTTGCATGATGATGCATATGTGCCATAACAACCTTTCTCTTTTTTTTTGGTCTGCTGTTGGTTTTATAAACAATTTTCTTTTTAAAGAAGAAAAAGAAAACAGTTTTCCTTAAATAATATTCAGCTATTTCCCCAGAGATATAAAGTGCAGAAGGCAAAACTGGAAGGAAAGGAAATACTGTGTTCTCTTAGCTATTAAATTTATTGTGGTGCTTCTGTATGTTATGATCGCATCTCAGAGATGTCTAATTAAGGACCTTCTCTCTCTCCCTCCTGCCAAGTCTACAAAAAGAATAGATCATTTGAATTTTTCCTCTGGGTAAAATAGTGCCATCGATCTTGAAACAAGATTTTCATAAGCTTTTCAGTTTAAACATTAGCATACTCTTTTTAGGGAGTCTTTCTACTCTGGCACAGGAAGAAAAGAAAGACTTAATTTGCCTAAGTAAGGCCAGTTTGTTACCCAGGCTGAGTGAGAAATTAGCACTTTAACAGCAGAGAGAAGGAACACTCACTTCTGTCTTCTCTGCTTAATTTGGAAAGCTTTGAGCTAATCTATGTCAATGAAGAAATCCTCTCCTATAGGACTCTTTTGAGTTACACATCAGGTCTGTTGTTCTGTCTAACTGGAAATTCACCACACTCCAGGGGGGAATTAAAAAACACATTTCTCAAAGTACCATCCAAACAGAAAAAAAATATGAGAAGGTTTTGGTCTCTTTTGTAACCAGCCACTACTTTGAAACCACCTTGTTGCCCTGATGAGGAGCACAGACAGGTTAAACTGGGCTCAGAATCTGAACTACTCCATTACCAAGAGTTATTAGAGAGTTTTAGAAGTGCAATTCAGAACTTTTGACAGGTGAAAATGTCAGCAGTCTTTTCTGCCCCAGAAAAAGTGCAAGTAGAATATTCTATTGTGAGTGAAAGCCATGAGGTTAATAGATCTAATTTCCATCTATTTTCCATCACTGTTCTGATTAGTGCTGCTGTCTGTGCTGCATACAATTTTATTCTGACTTTGGGCTGCTGTCTTAAACCGCTTTGTCATATTCCCATATGGAGCAAAAACACAAGCATAAAAGTTGCTTTTTAAATTTTAACTAACTTAAGCTATCAATGCCAAAAGAAATAGTACTTTACTTATTATTCCTTAGTTTCAGTAGCAAAATATGGTCAAAGATGAATCAAAAAGAGATGCACTGAGAAAAACCTTATGGCAGATATCCAGTGATGTTGCTGAAACATGGTGTCATTAAAGGTGGAAGAAACTCTGCTCTATAGTCTTCATCTGTTCAAATTTTGTAGAGTGTTTTTTTATACTTTATTTCTTGTTCCCCCCATTTTTACCATATGAGTTGCTTTGTATATAGTGTTTTAGCTTTGTTTGCCCTGAATACTGCTTTATCTGGCTTTAAATGTTCAGAAGATATTCTCAGTGTTTTGTGCTGGGCCTCTGGTGTCCCTGTGGTGTCATCTTGTGCCTGTACTCTCAATGTCTCTGCTATCAGCCTGTGCTGATCTTCCCTGCTTGCAATGGGTGTGATCCAGTGCCTTGGAAATGTCACATTTTGCACACTTGACACTTGTGTCTTTCTAGTTATTCTCCTTCAAACTCCATCTGAAATGCACATAGTTTTTGAAAGATGGGCATGTTCTACTCTCAAAGAAGGCAAATCACTTCCTTGTTCAGATCCCTTAGCTGGCCTATGATCCAGCCATCTATTTGGCCAAATATTTAGCTAAAATGTTTTGTGCATTGTGACCAAGCATATAGAACTATTTTACTGTTAACTACACCAGTAAAAGTCTGTATGAATGTGAGGTTAAGGGCAGAAATTATTTTGTTTCATTTCTTAGATGACTTTTCATACTGAGTAAGTGCATCTTGATGCATGTTTGCTATGGTTTAACTTCTAATTATTTTTTTCCCCAGGATAAATACTTGCTGTCAGGGTAGGACATGCATTTACTGAGTATGTATGATGTGTAAATTAACTTTCTGATACTGTGAACTGAAGTTTTTTTGAGTTCAGGGAAGGAATGAAATAAACACATGACTAATGCATTTTCAAGGAAAAGCAATTCCTGAAACTATTGTTGGGTTCTATTCTTCTATTGTATGGAAAGACTGAATTTTTTCTGAATTCTGCTGAATTGCGTATTTATTTGCAGATTTAGCTAGACCAGGCTAGTGGCAATATGGAGGGTAAAATGTGTTTCTGTATAGCCTGTCATAATTTCATGAAATGAAAAAAAATAATGCAGGAACTTCTATTTCAATTTTTTATTTTCTTACTTTTTGAAAGTAGTGGTTAATTGCTTCAAAATAAAAATAGGTTTTTTTTCTATTTGACACTGATGAAATTCAGAGATTAAATGAGCACTTCATGCAAATTGCACATAGGCACAAGAAAATAGCTATACCCATTCTTAGATTTTAGCAGCGTGTCTGCTTTCTTAGAGATAAGGGAAGAAGTAGCTAAAGTGAAAGTTGTTAACTGCCTTTGCATGAGATCATTCCTGTAGAATGATCAGAATGTAGTTGAACCCCTAAATTTTAGCGCTCTCTTTCATCAGTTCTTACTTCTTAAACCAGCTTTATTATCTGCCTACCAAAGGTCTGGATGTATGAGAAACAGAAATAATTGTCATTTCTAAAAGAGACTTAAAAAAAAATTATCTTTTAATAGATTAATTCTCTTTTCATCATGATCTTCTTAAAAACTGAAATTAAAGGGGATACTCTGGAAGAAAGGACTGAATTCCCAGGTGCTAGTATAGTTACTGAGTAATGTGTTGAGAACACTGTCACATACCTAAAACTGTCTGGTTCACCACTTTATTTGTTATGAAAATTATTTTTCTGTTCTAGTTGAAATATTTGAAGAAAAACTTGCCCTAGGGTATAAATTTTCAACCTTCACAAGTCTGTTCTGAGTCTTTCAGGTTGGGGGAGGTAAGAGGTCAGATCTTGTTTCATATTTCAGCTTTCAAATATTCTTTTTCTTCCTCTAAGCTTTAGCAGAAAAATCTTTCCCTAGTTCTGTCTTCACAGCAAGCCAAAAAACAGGGCCAGATTTCTACTTCTGCTTTTGAGTTTTTCCACAGCATGCTTCCAGATTATTGCAATGTATCATCACTTGCGATAGAAATAAGTTCAAGTTTGGGTCATATGTTCTTTCAATAGGACATAAAAAAATTGCTAATAAACCACGCTGGGAGAAAGTTTTTGTTAGTGCCTATGCATATTTCATTGCTAACCTTTTGTATTCTGATGCTTTTCCAAAAAAGTGAAGTAAATATTTTTCTTTCAAGAGCTGTATTTAAAAGAAATCATATTTGCAGAGCCATGCATTTCAAAATTGCTAGGATAAGTCAGGCTAGACAATATGATTAATTCCGGTGTTGTATAAAACTTTCTAGTGCAATTAATCAAATTCATGAAAATGTCCTTCACTGGTTTGTACTTTCTGATAGGAAGGAAGAGTAAGCATTTGAACATTTCAAATGGATCTTGTTTATTGAAGCCTAAGCTGCATAATCCAACAGGTCTTGCCTTTTTATTAATATTATTATTTTAAAAGTTGCTGGTTTTGATTTATTTCTTTCTAATTACAAGAAAATAGAAGTATTTGGAGTTATGATACATTATATAATTCTATATCTATATTTGAGATTTACATAGACACATAATATAAGGGTCTTCACCTTCAAAAATTGTTTTATACTTGTTTGAGCTACTGGTAAAACCTAGAATTCTTAATATCACTATACAAAATGTTCAATTCCAAATCTCGTCAAACACTGGTGACATCCTTTTCTTCTTTTGTAAGGAATCAATGCCTATTAACATCTTGCTTGTGTCAATCAATGCCTATTAACTTCTTGTGTGTGTGGTGCTCCCCCTCCACCCCAGCCTCCTGCTCCTTGGACCTGCTCTGTTATCTCAGGAGGTCCTGACAAGGCTTGACTGAACGAGCTGAATGGTGAAGTGCCCCTTTACCACACCAGTTGTGTAGTCCTCTGACCAGATCAGGAGCTCTTGCAAGGTAAAGGTGGAGACAGTTCTGACCATACCAGCAATATCAGCTGCCTGACTAAAGCGGGGAATGAAGGGTTAACAACTAAACTTCTTAGCCATGGCAAATTATTCCCCTGAATCATAGCCTGAGTGAAAGGGTATCATCATTATGAAACCTTTTGAAAAGGTCTGGAACTGCTCTACACACACAAACTCCTTGAGGTGCAGCCCTTGCCTGGTAAGAAACACTAAGGGTTTGATGTGAGTGTTCCACTGCACCCAGTGGGAATTTTTGATATGTACCTTTACAAGCACAAATAGAGATGCATCTTGCTGCCTGGCTGCATGCATGTGGATTGATAAGGACATGAAAATAATTGTTACAACTCTAGCAAATCCTATTGAATAATTTTACAAATGTTAAATCAGTTAATGATTAAGTGTTACTAACCTCTTTTGCACCCTTCTCTTTTTGTATCTATATCCTTTACATGCTCATACTTTTGTATCCCTGCTATCCCTGTAAATCATCCTAAACTGATTCCACTTCAATTTTCCTGCATATGCTTCATCTATGAAGTAAGTGAGTGAACTTTGCTGTTGAAGTCTGTTAAGTTTCACTTTCACAAATTTATATTAAAACCTGCTTTTTTTCCAATTTGTTTACAGTGATTCTTTAAGCTGTCCAAACCACTGATTCATGATAGCCTGTCAAGATTTTTTGAGAAGAGACAGAGGCTGCTAATATACAAGAAACCAACACAGAAACAGTTGTGAAATTCCTCAAGGGAATTAGGGCATGTTCCCCTGTAAAGGTGACACAGTCAATATTGCAGCTGAAGTGCCTCCGCACCAATGTCCACTGCATGGTAGGAAGCAGGAGGAGCTGGATGTTGTGACCTAATTGTTGTTGTTGACACATGATGAAACAAAATGTACAACTGGAGCTTTGCATCTGCTGAAAAAGTGTCACAGAAAACTGTAAGCTGTTCAGGACAATCTTGGAGGTAGTCAAGAATAATTTTTTATTCTGACTAAAAGAGAAGTGTTACTAGGCCTGTTGCTCCCTAACACAGAACAGCTAATTAGGGATGTCAAGATTGGTGGCAGCCTGGGCTGCAGCCATGATATCCTGGTGGAATTCAAAGTCTTGAGGGACGTGGGCCTTGTGAAGAGTAGAGTCAGTATGCTGTACTTTAGGAAAGCAAACTTTCTGTTGTTTAAGGCAGCAATGGATGAGACTCCCCAGGGCAATGGCCCAACGATGGGGACAATGAAGCTGAACAGAGCTGTCAGATCTTTAAGAACATTTTTCTTAGAGCACAGGAGCTCTTGATTCCCATGTGTATTAATTTGGACAAGGAAAGCCCAAGACTAGCATGGCTCAACGAGGACGTCCTGCTCAAAGTAGAGAATAAGAAGAAAATGCACGGACAGAGGAACCAGGAATGTGTCCCTGGGGAAGAATATAGGAACACTATTCATCTGTGTGGGGATTTGGTTAAGAAAGATAAAGCGCTGTTGGAGAAGAGAAGGCTTCAGGGAGAATTTTTCATGACTTTTCACGATATAAAAAGGATCTTATAAAAAAGATGGAGAAAGATTTCATATAAAGAAGAAATTCTTTCCTGTGAGGGTAATGAGGCACTGGAACAGGTTGCCCAGAGATGCTGTGCATGCCCTGTCTCTGGAAATGTTCAAGGCCTGCTTGGATAGGGCATTAAGAAACTTGGTCTGGTGGAGGGTGTCCCTGTCCATGTCAGGAGTTGGGACTAGATGGTCTTTAAGGTCGGTTCCAACATTCTATGGTTTGAGTTGGAATGGACCTTAATTATAATTAATTAAGGTCCGTTCCAACTATAATTGGAACTATAATAATGTCCTCATACATTTTTAGCAGTTCATTCAGCCAGTTTGAGAGGAAGAAGAGCAGAGAGGAAGAAGAGCTGAGAAAGGTTTGTATTATATGTCTCCTGAGAAAGGCTATTTTGCTTTAAGAGATTCATGTTTTCACAAGAAATTTTTTTGTGTCTTTATATCCATAAGTCTAACATTTCAGGTTAAATGTGCGCACAAAAATCAATTTCTTTGTGGTCCTTTTTAATTTTTGATAAAAGTTCAGGTTGATTTTTATATGGTTTAGAGTTTTGTAATGGAAGTTATATAACCGAGTTGCTGTCACCTTGACCTGTTTTCTAAATCTCCTGTGGAAATCTGTAAAATTATACATACGCCCACACAAAAGTTAATAGCATAGGGTAGGCAGAGAACATTATTGTGTTCATTTCAAACAGACTTGTTGAGGACATTTGAAAAAATAAACTGTTTAAAGCATTTGAGTCTTTTTTCTGTGATTCATCGTATGAAACTTGTTTTACCATCCACTAAATAACCATTTATATTCAGAAAGTATAAAATCCTGATATGATAAATTGATTTCAATGTCTCTTTTTTGCAGATGGTGATAACTGATATAATTGACAAAATTTATATGAGACAGAGAGAGAAAAGTGAAGTTATATTACAAGAAAGGAAGAAATGGAGCATTATTAAGAATCTCCACTATATTATTAAAATAGAAAAGTAAGTAGAAAAAACATGTTGGCATAAAACATATATTCTGATATTTGTCATCAATTATTGTTACTGTAAAATATTAATATGGGCCACTAAGCTAAAAAGGGCAACTGCCACTTAGAAAAAGATCACAATTTCTTCAAGATATCTCACAAAAAAATTATTTGTATGAAATATTTGCATCATATGTTCTGAATTTTTGGCAGATATACACATCATGGTTCAGCAGCTGCTCATGGTTTGGGCTGACATTTCGATGGCAGGTACAAAATGTACTGGGTTCAAAGTCCTTGTAATGATGGAGAAGGGGGAAATTCTTTTTCTGTAGAGTGATGGCTGAGCTGCTAAATTACTTATTCAATTGAGGAGAAGGGAGAAATTGGTTCTTGGGGTTTAAAAAGATATTTATGCATCAGTGTGAAAATGTTCTGGAAAAAGAAAAAACTAAAACCCCACCAAAAAAAAAAAAAAGAAAAAAACAAACAAAAAAACCCAAAAAAAAACCCCAAACCAAAACCCACACATTTTTTCCTTTGGCAGGTGAAAAGAGAAAAAAGAAAAAGGGGCTTATTGTGGGTTTATATTTCTGGCAAGTTAGTAGTTGTTATGCTGTCCATACAGTCTTTGCTGTCTGAAATTAGCATGTTGCCAGTACACTTTCATATGAATTTTTTCAACATGTTTTCCATATGTGTTATTCATTGCTCTTCTTCCTTTAGATGCTATGGGGTACTGGAGGATTTTAAAATTTATGTCTACCTCTAAGTCCAAGATCAGGTGTGCAACCCGACAAAACTTGCAACTGCAAATAAAGGCAATTTTGGTTCATCAATGAAGAAAGGAAATTTCTCAGTATCTGTAACATACATAGCTTGGACTTAAAGTATTTAAAATTACAAGACTGTAGAAGGGACCATGCTGCCTGGAACATTTTACTGCTCTTTATCTGTCACTGAATATTCTCAGCATTTTCAGTCATTGCCAGATTTTAAAAACCATTATTAAATGAAGAATCTTCTCAGTATAACCAATCACTGAAAGTATTAAATTTATCTTCATTAAAGACCCTAACAAATAAAGGAGGAGAGAGAAAGATTTCAGAAGACTTTGTGGTATCTCACTTCCCTATTATGCAACTGAAAACATGTCCAAATATATGGTAAGACAAAATGTTTTGAAGTACTCCCCTGTCATTCCTCAATTCCATTTTCTCCCTGCATTAAAGATTGAGGCCAGTAATGGATTTCATAAGAAAGGAAATTCAGATGTGGGAATATTAAAATTAATAGAGGTAGGACAGCCTTATAAGAAGCAATGCATGGTTTTTATTTTCATGGAATATCTCATGCTACACAACTGCAATTGTCTCTGTAGCACCAGCACTTCCACAATGCAGAAACTTATCTTCTTTCTCTGTATCCTTTACCAGACTTTAGGCACCTATTGATTTTTATGTATTTGTGTTAGGAAAGCCAAACCAAACCAGACAGATTGATAACATGTTTATAAACTTTCATCCATTTAGACTAAAAAGGTTTAAATTTCAGTTTCTCCTCTCCTTCTGTTAATTAAGAGTTACTACGTCAAGCATACAAAATTTTACCTACAAACTGTATTTCATAATTTTTTACCCTGAGGTGAAATACAAATAGAATTAGATGTTTGAGGGTTAATTTCCATTAAATAGAAGTATTTAGAGCTGTATTCATATGGCAAATTCTTCAAGGAAAATCCCCAAAGGAACTGCGAAATATCTTCCTTTTTCTTTTTTTTTATTTTTAAACAATGATTAATTTTCAGGTCCAGGTATGGGACTTCCTTCTCTGTGCAATCAGACACTGGCACTAGACAATGAATGCTGGTGATTATATATTCCTGCTCTTATTTTAGCTCCCCTACATTATCATTCATTAAAAAAAAACCAAAAAGCAAAACACAAAACAACAACAACAAAAAGAAATTCCATTTATGGTACCTGAGTTTATAGCTTTGAGAGAATGGTTTCTAGCAATCCTTGAAGAAATTTGAATTCCAACACAAATTTTTACCCTTTACATGATCATTTTTCAAAATTAATATATATTTTAATTTTTTTTTAATTGTTATATCTACATTACCACTAGTTTTATATGTACTTATTGAAAGAGCAAGGAGTGGGCAAGTTGGTAAAAATGCATATACAGGAAGATGTTTCAATTCTGGAATTTAAAAAACTCCTTAAGATTGTAAATCTGAAGATTTCATGTAGCAGTTTGTTATGGCCTGACTTGCTCAGCCTGGTCACACCTTCAAGGTATATACAAGTAACGCAGCTCTCCTCCACTATGTGGTTTTCTGATGTAGGCTCAGTCAGTGCTGCATTTTAGGAGAAGTAATGCAGTAAGATAACCACCTCTTTAAGCAAGAAAACATCTGGAGTTTAAATTTTCAGCAAGAAGAATCAAAAATATTGCCTTAGAAGTGTCAGCTTGTAGACAAGGTGGGGGAGAAAGATGCAAGATAATTGTATTTCTTTTTTATTGTAAAGTAAAAAAAAATTGTAAAGGAGAACAAATTCCAAATGCATATTTGACTAAGCAAATAGGTTTTCTCTTTATTAAATTAAACAAATATATCGCTTTTCACTAGTCTTAGTGTTTGCCTATTGTGAAAAGACATATTTAAATATCTGGGAGGCATTTTACAACACCAGTTAACAAGACAAAGCAATCTACTTTTTTCTTTTTCATGGGTGGCATCTCTTATCAGTTTATGAATCATACTGTGAAATCCTGGGAGGCCTAGTATATCACCAAATATATATCTTTAAGGAAATTATGTTTTTATGACCATGTACCAAAACAGGAAGTGAGTATTGCTAAAATAAATTTTGTTGAAAGAACATGTAATTTTAAAAATTTTTATTTTTTTTCTGACTAAAATGTTCTTCACCATTGTTTGGCTTTAATACATGATAACAGTTGTTTTTTGTTTTTCCATGAAAAAAAAACCCTATATATTGCTTCTTATAAGGCCCTTCTAAGTCCTTCAGTCTTTCAAACTTTTTATGTTGATTAATTTGAGGATAACAACCCTTATAAGATTGAAAATTATTAGAGGAACAGGATGGGTAAGAGAAATTGTCACTATTTTAAGCCTTTTGAAACTTTAGCTCTTATATTCCAAAAATGTAATGTAAGGGAAGAATAAAGTGTATGCATGGCTTAAATCCTAACCTCCCTGAATTTCTGTTATGGTATCTCTAAAGTTCAAATATAAACTAAAAACTTGTAAATTATGTGTATGTAGTATGATACGAATTAGGAAAACATTGCTTTCATGACAGAAAAAACTCAAAGCCAAAAAAGTCTGATTTACAAAATACTTAAGTACTTAGATTCAATATATTTGCATTTATACTAATTCAAAATTGAAGCTTTTTTCAATTTCTCTTCCACAAAATAAATTCTATGTCAAAAAGTCATAAAAAATGGAATTTATTTCAACTGAGATGGAATTCAGGAGAGGAAAATCTCTAGTTTTAAGTAGTTGTTTTAGCTAGCCTAACATTTAAAGGTTAATGTTTAGCTAGGTAACCTAGCTAAAGATTATAGGAAAGCAGGAATAAGCGTAACATAGACCATTAAAGTATTATAAAAAAAAACAGCAGGCAGCATTAAAAAGTATAGTAGATAATTGGCTTACCTTCAGTAGTAATAGCACAATAGGCAAATTTATTTCTCAACAAAAATCAAATGCAAGTATGAATAGTGGTGTCAGGATGTGGATAGGAATGACATCAATCATTTAAAATTAAATATTATCATTTTTAACCCTATTTTTAGTCCTTTATTCATGTGAAAGCAGACAAGCTGAAATACTGTTTTTCTTGTTTTCTGAGCTGTCTCTGATAATAAACTAAGAACTCCATTTGGTTATGGATACCCACTTTGCAGAATTTTAGTAATCTGGTTTCTTTCTGGTATCAAGATAAACAGTCAAAAGCTCAGAGAACTTGTTCTTTCTCTCAATGACAGCGCACCATGGAGGAAATTATTGTTAAAATACCCGAAACAAAAGGGAAGCAAAAGAGTGGAGCTTCTATGCTTTTCCCAAAATACTGATGGCTGCCTGGTGTCCCTTCATTTCTTACCTGGCTTGAATGTGTGCAGTGAGCAGGAAATCTGGCTTCCCAGTCCAGCACACCTAGCTATACATTTATAATCATCTAGCTACTCAAAAGTGTAAGAGGTAAGGCTTGATACTGGAAGACTGGGTTCTAGTGTCATTTTATAGGCTTTATAACATGTTGTGGACTGCGATACTCTGTGATAAATGAAAAAACATTTTGTAGAAGTTTTCTTTATACAGTGAAGTATTTTTAGATGAGGTACACTTATAAATAAAACCTCCCTCAAAAAATCCATTGATTAAATCTTCCACAGTGCTTCCTAACCTTCAGGACTGATATTGTATAATAATATCAAACCAGTATAGAATTTCTGTACAAAACAGGTGCCAAGACAATATGCAGTGGTTAATTGTGATTAATAAGGTTCAGAAATTTACCAAATTCTAAATTAATTTAGGTTGTTGGGTTTTTTTGTTTGTTTGTTTGTTTGTTTTTAATGTACCTTGTATTAAAGATAATACAAGTTGTTTATTGAGGGAAACTACTAAAAAAAACCAAATAGATCTCCTCACATTTGAATTTATAAAAAACTTTTATAAGAATTACAGTAATGATAAATTATATCCCAATGCATTTCATTACCAAAGTCAATAAATACACCAAAGACTGTATCATCGAATCACAGAGTCATTGAATATCCTGTCTTGGAAGGGACCCAGGAATCATCAAAATCCAGCTCCTGGCCATGCACGGGACAGCCCAAGAATCACACCATGTCTTGAGAGCATTGTTAAAACACTTCTTGAGCTCTGTCAGGCTGATGGTGTGACCACTTCCCTGGGGAACCTGTTCCAGTGCCCAACTCTCTGGTTGGAAAACCTTTCTCTACTATCCAACTTAAAACTTCCCTGACACAACTTCAAGCCATTCCCTTGGCTCCTGTCACTGGCCAGCACACAGCAGAGATCAGTGCCTGCCCCTCCTCTTCCAGTCATGAGGAATCTGTAGAATGCCATGAGGTCTCCCATCAGTCTTGTCCAGTCTGAGCACACCAAGTGACCTCAGCCACTCATACAGTTCCCCCACAGAACCTTCACCATTTCCATTCCCCTCCTCTGGACCTTCTAAGAGCTTTATATCTTCCTTATTTTGCAGTGCCCAAAACTGCCCCCAGCACTTGAGGTGAGGCTGCCCCAGCTGAGAGCAGAGTGGGACAATCCCCTCCCTTGCCTGGTTGGTGATGCTCTGCCTGGTGCTGTCCACCAGGACAGGCTTGGCCCTCCTGGCTGCCAGGGCACTGCTGACTGTACTCAACTTGCCATTGACCAAGACCTCCAGCTCCCTTTCTGCAGCGCTGCTCCTTTCCCAGTTTGTCTGTTCACCCTGGGTTGCCCGATCCCTTGTGTGGCATCCTGCACTTTGTTGAACTTCATGCATTGGGTGGTTGCTCAGGCCTGTAGCTTATCAAAGTCTCTCTTCAGGACCTCTTTGCCTTTGAGATAGTGAACAGTTCCTCCCCATTTTGTATTAAAGGCAAACTCACTATGCGAAGTATACTGAGTACAATACAGTACTTGTCGGACTAGTAGTTCTAAGTCATTAACTAGTTGTAAATATTTAAGAGAAACAGAAATCAAACCTTCTCTTTTAATGTTGTGATCTGAGCACAGATCTGTCTTAGAAATCCAAATCTTTCCCTGAAACAGGTTTTTAGAGTGGCAGAAGAAGGGAGGAGGTGTGAAAACAGAGATCACCTACATGCACAGTCATTGTTTGTTCCTTCTTTTTCTGTTGCAATACATTTTCAAAAGCTGAGAGCAGAAATTACCTTTACTTCTGACTACCAACATGATTAGCTAATTAGATATGCTTTTGGACACTTTTTAATATTTTTTTCTCTTTTTCTTAGAAATATTAACATTTTACTTTAGTAATAGTTTTGGGAAATATTTGGAAAGCTGTTGATTCAAGTTATTTAAAATGCCTTTGTGTCACAAAAAAAAGTAAATCCTAAATTTTACTTCCTTTCTTGTTCAGCAGGACATACTCCTAGTAAAACTTCTATTGCTTCTCCTCCTGGCACACAATTTACTAAATTCAGGGAATCATACTATCAAACGCGGACTGGAAAAGTTGATAGCGACACAAAAAATTGGTATGATCTAAAAGTGAAATGAAAATGCATTTTTTTATATGTAAGAGAGATTTTGTGAGAACAATGGCATTTTGTGGATTATTTTTCTGTCTGTAACAGATTATCACAGTAGACAACAGTTGGTGCATCTTTGTTTTCTGTGTTGTTAGATCTCATGAGAATAGCAATAAAGAAAGTTGCTCTAATGGCTATTTACATTAATATATGGCTACTGGATTTCTGCCAACCAAGCTTTTTCACTTATATATCTAATTACATAAGGATTTTTTTGTTGTTGTTGTTTTCTCAGCCATTCCAGTATCCATTCTAGAATACTAATCCTTACTATTAGCTGCTGAATGCTAAAAACTCTTACACATATTTGACAAATAAATAAGATTTAATATCATCAGTGTAATGATGCAAGCAATTTTCTCCTTTATGAAGGGTAGTTAGAGGCATTGTGCCTTGATGGCACAACTAGATAAAAATATTACACGATTTCAGAAATCTTAAAGACTTACTATAAAAAATATTGCTTCCTCACCACCATTAATGTTTTGTCAGTACCTTTTATTTTCTTAAAGACTGCACTTTGTTGCAGTTATAACAAATTAGATGTCACTATATATTACAATTTTCTTTTGAGTCCAAGGTCCTTGGTAAAAATTCATAACGACACTCCTTAAGATATTAATAAACAGGTCAGAATCAGTATTTCACAGAGTTGGAACTGACTGTATCTATCTGAATTATTTCTCCCCAGCCCAGAAATTAAACTTTTGAACAATTTTCAGGTACCAGACCAGGGCCAGCTGTGTCAGGTTTAGTCCTGAGCAGGATTCTGGTGCCAGGTTTCTCACATATGATTACCTGCCAATCAATTCCCACAGCAGCAGTGGAGGGTATTCTGAAAGAATAGGGATGCAATCCAAGCTGTCATAAGAGGTTAGGGCAAATAGATTTGGAGAAATAAACATGTCATAAAAGGGGTCCTAAACAAGGCTGAGGAAATTACTTGGAATCTTAATGTTCACAGAGCAGAACCATTTCCGTCTGCTATGCTGGTGATGAGTTTACAACATACCAGAGCTCCAGTGATTTGGCAGTGATACTTTGATGCCAACATCCATTGAAATACACCCATATGAAATATTTCCTATTTTGTACGTAAAATTAATGTGTTACAGATTGCATGCAGAATAGTAATATTGAAGTAGAACATCTTTTGTGTTAGTCTCCTGATAAAATGGACTTACATGGCTCAGCTTATACAAAGAATGCTACCATGTTCATGGAATATAGACCTACAAAATAGCATCATATCTTACTTTTGAAAGTACATATCTTTCCTCATAGTTTCGGTGTGACTATTTCATTCACTAGTTAAAGTAGTGAAATTAATGCCTGATATCCTAAACAAATTTTTCAGCTACTTTTTGGGAGATTCAAATGTAGTAGTGTTAATTTATGGTTCTATTCTAAGAGTTATATAAACCTCTGTCTGTAGCAGCAAAACAAATTTAGAATAAGGTCCACCTGTAAGGAAGTGGGTTGGTATGGACTGAAATAGAAAGAGTACCAACTTCCTTGGCAATGCTTGCCATTTACAGCTTGGGTGAAGCCTGCAGGAAAAGTCAAAGTAGTCTAATGGCTGATCTTTCTCACTGTGAAAAAGTTCTTGTGCCCAATTGGAATCTCTTCAGGAGTGAATTTTCATTCATTATTTGTAGCAGTGGTAAGAATATTATATAGTTTATAGTTCTAGATGGCAAATTATTCACTAATTTTTTTAAGAAAAACAGATTGCTTTTTCTTTGTGATAAGAAGTTCAGAAGGGATTATGACTAACCATTTATTTATTTGAATGCTAACTTCCAGGTATTTTAAAATTATTGGTCGACCATCCTTCAATGATAATCCAAGGAGTATCTTCATACTGAGAAGATTGAATTAATTTGTAGACTAACAATAAACAAGTTCAGCTTCTGTCCTAGACCTGCGTGACTGTAGACCAGCCTAAACTAATTAATGCAGTGTCACTTCTGCACCTCACCTGCCAACCAATTTACCTAGAAATTCTTCTGATGCATGTTTAAAGAGTAGAAATTTCACTTTTTATGTAGCAGTTGAATTTGCCTTATGAATGTTAATATAAGTCTCCAAAATTATCACAAAATCCCTCTAATGCTTCACATTAAATACCTTTATCTTTTCATCCTGTTATGCTGTCTTTTGAAAGAAATATTTTAAACTACGTTTTTTGGCTCCTAAATCTTTAGGCCATCTCTTTTTAGAGATAAATGAAATCTGAGAGGAACAGAGAGGTATAAGCTAGAAACATATGAGATAACACTATAAACAAATGACAGAAATAGCCTTATTTCAGGAAGAGAAGGACAGTGTGAAATTACTCTTCTGAGAATGGCACTCCCTGCTTTATACAGAGGAAAATGAATGAATTTCATTTTCAGTGATGAAAGGTTATTTAACAGCAAAATCTTATTCTTGGATATCATCATAAACTCTGAATCCCTGGTGTATGTTCCATTTGAGAACTACAAATAATGTTCATGAAGTTTTTATTAAAAAAAAAAAATCTGTGCTCTCAATATGGTTTAAATCTTTAACCGAAAGAAAGACCTAAGGAATGAAAGTGGTGACTGGTTTGTTGACCTGCATTTTCATATTAAATTTGATTACAGATTCAAATGTTTAAAATCCGTATCATTAGATAGTCACATATCACCAGTTAGCAGCTGGGTGCTATTGCAACACTACAATGTAAAATCACATCCCTTCAATATTCCTGTCTGTCTATTGATTGTATAGGTTGCTTTGCTTACTAGAAAAAGAAACAGAAGGGTCTGGATTTATGATTGTATTTTCTAACAAGTATTTAATCTGACTTGAGATAGAAGAGAAGAAACTTTCCCAGCAACAACTGGTGTTTATGAGTAATTAAAAACATTACAGAATATTCTAGGGTGTTTGCTTGCTGAGATTTATGCTATTTGTCCAAAAGGAATAATTGGTTATAATTAAAAATTGAAATAATGCTTTAGAAATTGTGTTTAGTTTCTTTCATGTGGATAGCACATAATGATATTTCAGTCAGTCTACATAGTTTAATCCCTGTTGTTCAGTGGGAAAACAGACAAAAAGAATACCATACCTTCTTTGAGTCTTAGTCCTTGACCACATGTAGGCTCAACAGAAACATAGCTATGTTACATAAGCCTTTTTCAATCTTTAGCTTTTCTTACATTGATGTCAAATAGAGTTTTCATTAATTTCTCTCATTATTCAAGGTTTACTAGTAACCATGAATTAGCATATTGAGCTTTGATACTTTTCAACATGGTGGGTTGCAATATTAGACCTAGAGGTCTCAGTAAAACATGAAATAGTAAGAATTTGGCTTGCTCAGTAGAGTGATCCAGAAGCATGACACTTCAGAGTGTTAAATTTTTTAATCTTCAGCTACAACTCAGCACAAAAACTATTTAAATCTCTTCTCAAAAAATCTTGTAATATCTTGGGGCTGATACTAACTTGTGTTATGCCATTTTTTAGCAAAAGAAAAAGAAGCAAGAGAGAGTTGATAATAGCTACTATTATGGTCCTGATTCCAAATGAGCTTCCCTCATGTTGAGACACAGTTCTAGGATGCTTTAAAAGGTGTTTCAAGTTTTGGTATTAATATTTTACTACATTTTGTTAGAGAAAAGGAAAAAAAGTAGCAGTAATTATTTGTTGCATTCCATTAACCAATAATTTATTTCATATGAACTTCTGTACTATAGTTTAGGATCAGTTGATGGGACTTCAGTCATGTACTGTAAATTGATCATCACTAAGATGCTTAGTTTTATTTTATAATTTTTAAGATTAAGTATCACACATACTATTTTATTTTTAAGAATTTATTTAGTAGTTCTTGAAATATCAATAATATTAAACTCTATAAATTTTTAGTTCAAACTTTGCATTTTAGTTTTCAGAGAAATGAAAAATGCAATGCTGCTGAAGATCTAATTTGTCTAGATGAACCACTTACACTTTTTGGCAACAAAACTGAACAAGCTCTCTCTTGTCTGCTTGTCCACTCATCAAAAAAAAAAAAAACCAACCCAACTTTTTCCCTTGAATAAATACATTAGCTTTATTTTAAGTATGGGACTAAATCTTAGTTTTACCTGTCTCTTTTTTCATTGTGTTCACATACTGAAAATAGTCTAACTTTTCCTTAAATTCTTCTGTAAACATCATTGATAATTTATGAAATTATTATAAGAATAACAAAGCTATGAAAATGTGATTTTCTTCTTAAAGGTTTATTACTCAGGCAATGATTTATGAACACCATTATTCTTTTTGTGATGTTGGCATTTTATACCATGTTAGTGCTTCAAACACAGACTTCATATTTTACCTGCAAGGGCTACTGGAAGTGGAAAAGCTAATGGATAACAGGGCTTTGAATTTGAAAAATGTTGGCTTTTCACCAGTAGGTAATTGAAGATGTAGAATAGAGCTTGTATGCAAATAAATTTTAAGATCAACTGCTTCATATGATAAAGATACTACTGAGGTGACAGATTAAAGGATATACTGCTCAAGGTGTTCCTAAGAACCAAGAGAGTGAAGCTTTTGAAAAGTGATATACTCTTTTGGCTTGTTCCGCCACCATTTTTTTGTGGGACCTTTGGTTTTTTTAAAGGAAAAACATTAGCTTATTACTCAAAAAGAAAGAGGAAATCAACTCCAGAGAACAGTTAATCTGGGAAATTTTGATAAATATTATTTTTCTTTTAATTAACAGCATTATTATTGCATTATGCAATGACTTTCATCAGGCAGCTGGGTTTTCTGATACTTTTATAATTTCTGTTTTTCCTTTTGATTTCTTTTCAAGATTTCAAATGCTCAGGAAAGATAGAAAGAGAGTTTCCTACCTGTCATTGCTGAGGAAAATCTCTGGATTTTAGTAAATTTCTATAGAATAAAAATTACTTTAACTTTTTCCGGCAATTGTCTGGTTTCACTCTGTGTCAGTGCATGTACCTCTCCTATGCATAGCACAATTAAAAAAAAAAAAAACCCACACTGGGAAAGTAGTCAACATACCATTGGACAGCAGAAACAAATTATGAGATGCATTAAAATATTCTTTTAAAATAGTCCTGATAAGATTAGAAAGATGTTAGTTATCAAAAGAGCCTCAAAAATTATTATGAATCAATTTGGATACCCCAAATTGCTCCAAATGATCCTAAATCACTGTAAAATAGAGACTCATTGAAAATTAATGATACTTGGCAGGTCTATGAACACTATTTTTCTAGCTTCTTGACAGCATTTTTAATATGTCCAATCATAATCCATCATGTAAAACATATATTTTATGCTACTGAAGCAAATTCACCCAGGCATTTTAGAAGGAAGAGGTGAAAATGAAGCCTTCCTATTACTGAAGACAGATGTTTACTGTGTACAGAAAAGCCTGAAAGTGAGTGACAGTGGAAGTGCGTCTCCCTAGTGAAGAAGCAGAAACTGAGGTAGATGCTTCGTGTCTAGATGCTCTCCTGAAGCTACTTATGAGAAGGGCCTGTGAGCTGTACCAGGTTTCTTATATAGCTGGTGACTTTGAAGATTTCACCTAATGGGTACAAGCAAGTTAAAAACTTGTTTTCCTTTGTCTTGTGTATTACAAATTGGATTTGATTCTCCAAATACAAAAAAAGAGTAAGAGTTTGGGATTATTGTTGCTACACCTCTAAAAAGAGTGAAAGAAAACTGTCCAATAATGTAGTAGAAAATCCTTTTTTTCTGTGTCTTTAACTTGCAATGGCAAAAAAAAGTCCCTGTATGTATAACTTGTCATGCAATACAAAGTGACATAGAAAAGAAGAATAGGTTTTGACTCCACTTGACAGATTAATCCTTGTGTAAGGTGTTTGAGTCATGTGTTTATCTTCATAAACCACAGTCCCATGCTTTTGAAAAACAATCAGTAAGCCATTTGGCTGATTATATGTTGAACATCACCATTTTCTTTGATAGAACAGTAAGGACAGAAAGACTGCATTTGAAATGCCCACAGGAAATCATCAGGAACTGCTGTCTTTACAGAGACAGAGTAAATTTGAAAGACTGGCTTTTATACATTATTTGTGTTTTAATTCATTCACCCAAATACTTAAAATTCATTTAAACAGCATAAGTGTACATCAAAGCCTTAAAAGTGAACAAACTCTCGTGAAAGAGAGTTTACTGGAATAATATACTAATATACTAATATAATACACTAATGTTTAATACTGGGAATTAAAATATCTGATGAGAGCATTTATTTGGAGTTTGTCAAAAATCCTCTGTGTTCACCTCAAGTCTGTTACAGTGTGAATTTTTCTTGGAGCGATCCCTTATACCCTAGATAAATCTGGCCAATGCACTCCATTCTGGAAGTCAAATCTTAATTCCACTTAGAGGCAAAAATAAAGTGTTCAACTTCTACATACAAACTAAGAAACAAGACCCTCATCTGTTGAAAAGACATCAGGTTTGGCATGGTGAGTCTGGAATGTGTTGCTATGATTTCTGAATTGACATATTTGGTCCAGTGCCTATATGTCATCAATAAGAGGGTGTTGAGGATTGTGTGAGTGCAACTGTGTGTGCAGGCACTTATGTGTGTGTGCATCTCCTCCAGTTTGGTTGCATCCACAACTCAGTTTCACACTGTGGCATGAGAAAGCAGAAAATCCAGCAGTAGCTGGTATTTGCTACTTTATAGGAGGAAAGAAATGTCAGAACCTGCAGTTGTTGCAGTGCTGTACTGGGTGTTTTACACTGGAAGCTTCCAATGGTCCTGAGGGAGATTCATGTCAAATGTCCCTTCTTTTCATTAAATGCAAGTGACCAAAAGAACATCAGCACCAGCTTGTTCTTCTTCCACTTGAGTAATGCAGCAATCATCAGGCACTGGAATTCAAATCAAGACTTATTTCAAAAAAAGCCCCAAAAGAAACAGTAACGTCTTATTAATTTTGAAAAAAATGTCACATGATAATTTTATTTTAGAGGAGTTTTTTCCCTCAAACTAGTCAGAGATATGAATAATAATAATTTTATTATTCATATTTCTGACTAGTTTGAGGAAACTTACTAACATCCCTGATTTAATGGTACAAATGATTTTTCATAAATTGTTGGGATTTTGTGTATTCTAGGTTTTTTTGAGAAAAATTCTGTAACAAACAATAATGGAAATAATTAATTTTCCAAATAATATAGATCTTTGAGAGGGGTTACTTTACAATGAAGTGGGGATTGAGTCTTAGAACCTAGAAGTTGAAACTTATTCTGAGTTTTATCATGTTTTTACTGTTTACTCACCTTTTCTACAAAACTTATGGTAGGAAACGGAGAAAAAGATTTGCTTTTCTAATATATCACATGAAAGACCATCAGCATTTTTTTGTTCTAATTTCCTGATGAATAATCCCAGTTAGTGTAAGATTTGCCTTTTATTACATCTACAGAGGAAGTTATAAAATACTGTTGCAGATAGACTAATATGTGTGTATTAAATTAGCACCTTGCCAAAACCAAAAAATATTTAAGATCCTGAAATTAAATTAAAATAAATTGCAGAACATATAGTTAGGTTGATGAACCCCTGCAAGACAATATTTCCCTTAATTTATTATCTAATATTTAAACTAATAAAGCACAAGCACATATTTATCTCCATAAATTACATGAACATCTGCTTTGCACTGAATGACCTTGTAGAATATTTGCTACAGTTTTGACTGATAACCAATGTGTATTTTAAGACAGCAAGGACAAACAAAGTGCATGGAAGAGTTTCATGATGACAATGTAATTTATAAACATGCTGCATGAGTAATGCAGAGTACATGCACGCTGATAGCACAGTAATAACTGCTTATAGGAAATATTTAACAAATCATTGTGCCTGCCATAGTTTCATGCAAGCTGATTGGAAAAGTGTTGACATTGCAGATGGGCTGCTTAGGGAGGAATAAATTGAATATGGCATTCAAAGTCAGCCCAACTCAATAGCAAGTGAAAGTAATAATGTTCTGCTGGTTATTCATTTGCCTACACAGAGAAACTTCGCACATCATACTGAGATCTTGATAAGCTAATCAAGTCAGGACTGATATTAAAGAGTTATTCTATCTATACCCTACCATGACTTATGACAATAGATAAAGAAATTATGTAATTCATTTATTGTTGCTATTTGTACTTGTCTGATTTTAGGAAGACATTGGCTATTTTTGACTGTCAACTCTTCCACATTCTGATTCACTTCTATCCTCACTCCAGAACTGTCTAAAGGAAATATTTACCATATTTCTTTTAAGCTTATTTTAAGCAAAATAAGTAACATTTCTGTCAACATTGATATGGATAATAAAAACATGGTTTTCAAAATCCTGATTGTTGTCCTACCTGTGTGTTTTGCCATCAGTAGTGTTTTCCTTTCCAGCAGGATGAGTACAGGATGGAAATAAGTCAAAGATTTATTTAACCAGAAATCTTTCATCCATTTCCTTCTGATTTTCTTTTTCAGGAAAAAGAATTTAAAAAATGGCAAAACATTTTGCATTTCAGGCTGCTTTGGGGATGAAATTGAACGTTGTGCTTATTAACCTGAAATGAAATCAGAAGGTGTTGCTCACTGAAAATATGGTTTAAGGGAATTCATACTAAGGTCTGTAAGTGCATATTTGTCTATACACGTTTGAAGCTTTTTGGACACCAAGATAAATATGGAGCTCAGTCTTGTCTGCAGTTTTCATTGTGTCCTACAGTAAAGCATATGTGCCTGGGATAAAGAACTGAGCCAAGGTGCTACTTTACCACATTGTTTATTTCATTAGCCTATCTATTGAATTTATGTTTTCAGCAGAAAAAGTTTTCAGAAGTTTTCAGCACTAGTAAATGTGGGCGTTTTTTTGCATTTGCATTTGCATTTGTGTGTTGTGCTGTTTTACTATTTAGCAAGTGTTCACAGTCATTATTAGAAATTGCTTAGTGGTTTTGTTCACACCTGAGAGAGGCCTAAAGCTGCTGAGCTAAGAGAGCTTCCAATGTCCAGCAAATCCTTTCTGAAAAACATCCCATGTCCCCACGTTGTCTGTCTTCCAGTATAATAAGAAAGGGCTTTTTCTCAAACACTGCATGCAAAACTTTATGTAGCTGGCAAAACCTAGGTTTTTACAATCATTTTCTAGAAACAGGGGGAACCACGATGAATGCGGCCAGTAGTTATGCATGTGCAAAACCTTTGGATTGCAGATGACCAGAAATTGACTTGGAGCAGACATAGAGAATAGGTTGAAGCAATGAGAGTGAGTACTGGAGAAAGAAAAAAGCAAACAATGTCACTTTTATTTTTGTGTCTCTCTACTATTGAAAGAGCAGTTACTATTGAGTTACTATTTGTATCTCTCTCTATTCTGAAAGAGGAGTTACTACTGAAATAGTAACTCCTCTTTCAGAACCTAGAACCAGTAATGAGTTACTCATTGGTTCTTGAGCTGTTTCTAGAAAGACAAGAATGATCCTAAGGAGATTAAGAAGGATCTTCTTATTTTTGACTAATTAGCACATGGGCTAAGATCACCCAGAACAATCTCATGAAAAGCTTTTACCTATGTTGTTTCTTTTATTTCGTTATGCCTAATTACACAGTTGCTCATAGAAAGCTTCTTAACAAAAATAAATTATTACATACGACGGCGAGAAGAGAGAAAAAGGCAGTTTCTGCTTTACTCTGAATAATTTTTAAAAAATTATTAACCATAAATTAAAGTGTGTCTATGATTAATATATTTATAAATATTTGTGCTAAAAATCAGGAAGGAGACCCATATGTTAGAACCCCCAAATAAGGAATGATAGTACACAGAACTCTGAGGGATATGAACAGTCTAATCTAGCAAGCACAAAGTAAATATTTCTTCTGCCCCTGCATTGTCCACATTATTTTCCAATGTCAACAGTTGACCCATGAAAGACAGCAGAGCTGAATCTCCTTCCACGAAGTAACAAGCATGACTTATACACAATGTTTTGTAACTGGTACGTGGCTTTGGTGACATGCTGCTGTGAATATTGACCAAATACACATTGCTGGTACTTTCAAATAAAGTAAAATTTTGATGAGTGCATTAGAATGATTTTTGAGACAGGTTTCATAGTGGTCTTCCTTCTTCAAGAAATATTACACTACAAAAAAGTCTTTGCAGTAACTGTTCATGAGGTCTCTAAAAGGAGAGAGAAAAGCTTCACATAAATTTCAACAAATACTTTCTGATCATCATATCTGCTCCAGAAAATCTCCTTCTCTAAAGGGAGCTGCCAAGTCATCTAAATGTTTGTGGAAACAAAGACTATGTGTATATATGTGGTGAAAGCACAGTGGAAATAGACAATAAAGGCATCAGAAATCATGTGACATATAAGCAAATACACCATCGTAGTTCCAATTGCAAACTCTATCAAAATGTTTAATTGAGCTGAATAAAAAAGCAGTGTGTCTGTTTCATATAGCAAACTTTTAATTTTAACAGAGAAAAGAAATATCTAGCAACTTGTCTTGAAGAATTTCAAAGTTGTCCATTTTTTTCTTCCCATCTTCCATTTCTTCCCATGAATAAAAGAAGAAAGTTGCTTGTAAATTAAAAATGCTCCCATCATCATAGGAATGACTGGAGAACAGGGAAAAATTATGAAATACTATTAATACTCATTTAAGATAAGTTTCTAGGAGGTCCTCAATAGTAAAAGATAAAATGACTCAGATATCAAACAATGTGACGTCATTGATGTTCTATTTATTCCCTTGATTATGTTCTTCTTGTGCTTTATCCCTTCTTGTATTTCATTCAAGTGTTATCTTTTTTTCCTACTTTCATCCTGAAGGACAAGTATTAAGTAGTATTATTTCTCAGCCATAAGTCTATATGTATTTCTACAGATAAGTATAAATGCATGTATGTATGTATACAAAATTATATGTAATAAATTATGTATGCCCTACTAGACTATGCATACTAGTTATTTGTGTATCTGTACATGTTAATCTACATTAAAGTTGTTATAGTTATGTAAGCTCTACAGAAATTAAAACTTTCTAGAGGGCAACAGAATAAGTGCCCAAAACTGCAATGAGCATATATTATTACTGCAGCGAGCAATTAACCTCCTTCCACTGTTGTTGGTCTGGAGGCCATGTTTCCCATGCTGCCAAGACTCTTTCCTAGAAATTTCCTGCAGCTACTATTTTACCATATGCTGGGGTAATTAAGCATATGATACCTGCTAGCTTTTCAGATGCTATCACACAGCTGATAAAATTTTATGGTTTAAAAAAAAAATCTGTAATATGCAAGCAGGTGTTTTTTTTCTCTTTGCATGGGTTTTTTTTCTCTTTAAAAATATATTGAGGAATTTAGGAACTTTGTTTAAACCATTACATGTGAAAATAAAAAGAATAAAACAAGTCACTGGAAACTGTCATATAATGACGTAAAAATTATGTGTCATTTTTTCCTCCCTCTCTTCCTAATCAACAACATCAAATTAGTTTATTATATTTTATTATATATATTATTAGTTTATTATATTTTAAGGAAAAAAGACCACTTGTTGAAAGCCTGGAAAAAATATCTACCATATAGCAAGGAAATTAATTTTCCATTTTTTACATGAGAATTATTTTGGTATCTCTTGAAAAAATACTTAGATTTAACAGAGAAAAAATGGATGAAGAAAAGCCTTTTCCCTACTGTATAACATTACTACAAGCATCAGAAAAGTGCTTCTTTTGATGTGGTTGTTCTTCTGCTTTTCCAAAACTATACTTAATATAGTTTGAATAAAATAATCATAGTAGGAAACCTTAAGTTTAGTAAATGTAAAGTAAGTTTTCAGTTGATGCTGAAATATTTAGTATTGCCAGCTAGTTTTTGTGTTGCTAGCTCAAACAAAACTGGTAAGAGAGCCAGTCTCTTCCAACATGTCTTTCTCCAAATGCAGTTTCATATGAACTTTTCAGCACTATGGTTCCTATTATTATTTTCACAGGTACACTGTTTTTAAGTAAAATAATGAGTATTTTTGTGTTTGCTCTGTTGTTTTGTTGAGGTAGTCTTTTTTTAAGGAGAACTCCTGAAGGTTTTGCCCTGAGTGAACTCCTTTAATACAGGATTATCCTATTGCTTTTCAGTTAAACGCATAAAAGAATTAATAGGCAGAGACATTTTGAAGACTTCCTACAAGAGTGGCTATAACTATACAAAGAATATTCTAATTAAAAAAAAAAAAAAGGAGAAAAAAGATTTTGAATAGATTACTGTGAATGAAAGCTTCAGAAATCAGGATGAACTTACTTACAATCTATAAAAAAACCTTAGGAAAATACATAAAAGTAGGGCCTGCTTTGAGTCTAAGAACAAAGACTAGAAAAATGTTTGCATTTTTGTTCTAAAGAATTTTTACCTGTATTGGGATTAACTATTACTGAAGATTTTACCATCTGAAGGGAATGAATGAAAAATACATTGACATCTAACCTGGAAAAGAAAGAGCTATTTTAAAGACATTTTATTCTCCTCCCCTTCAAACACTGTGTCTTTAAATGAACTACTTCTTAAGTTTTCAGTTTCAATCAAAGAACCTTGATTTTATTTTCCAATGCAGAACAACTGGTTAATTTTAATTGGTGGGTTTTCACCCAATATTTCCATTATTTTAAGGCTGTTTGACATCATAGCATTGGAAGTCCCACAAGAACCTGCAAGTTCATCCCCACCAAGCTGCCAAAATGAGAAAGAAAGAAAGAGATAAAGAGCCAAAGAGAGAGAGGGGAGAGAGAGGAAGGAAGGAAGGAAGGAAGGAAGGAAGGAAGGAAGGAAGGAAGGAAGGAAGGAAGGAAGGAAGGAAGGAAGGAAGGAAGGAAGGAAGGAAGGAAGGAAGGAAGGAAGGAAGGAAGGAAGGAAGGAAGGAAGGAAGGAAGGAAGGAAGGAAGGATTTTTTTGTGATTTTCCGGTGGATGTTGGTTCATAAACTTTGCCTATTTTATAAATCATTAAGTGAAAAATACTAGTTTAAATGTATCAGCACAATTTCTTTCTGTTCTACAGGGAACATTGATATTTGATCTCCTTTTATCTCTAGAAAACTTAGTGAAAATAAATACTGGAGTACAGTACAAAACATTTCCAGTGGATGCAGTGGAATATGAGCTTCTTTTATGCTGCTAATAAGGACAGGTTAAAATATATATGCATTAAAATCTGTAGATTAATTTTACAGGAAAAAAAATGAAATAGCCACATTAATTCTTCAGTCTCAAGGGCAATGCTGAGGTTCCCTTCCTATGACTTCACCTTGTCACAGTAAAAAGATTCACTGATGTGGAAATACAGATTATAAAACATTATATACAAGAAAATTTTAGTTGCCATCCTAACTATGAAGACTCCATCCCATGAAATAGTGAGAGCTGTTTCCTGATACATTAACTAATCTATTTCCTCTCATTGTAAACTTAATCATATTAGGATATGATTATATAGGAAATTTTTAAAATATTATAACAAGGTTAGACAACTGTTATAGTAGCTCCCCTTTTTATTTTTGAAAAAAAATCCTAAACAATCACTTTCTTTCCCTGTACTCATGTTCTCCATCATACTGAACTCACATCAACCACCACACTCACTTTCCTCTATAATGGTTTGGGGGAAAAAACCCAACATGTATCAAACAAAAAAATTATTGGATACAAATGATGGCAGGATTTGGATTCCATTGAAATTAAGACACTGAATGCAGTTTAAATATTCTGTGGACATGTAAACAACTCAGTATAGGAAGCTATTCATCTGCACAGGCTGTAGGTGCTTACTTGAAAGTAAACATCCTATCCTGGCAACCCTATCCTTTGACTAGCTTTCTTTCAGTATTATGACAGCATGAAGAAACTTTTATTTAGCCGCTGATCCTTCTGTCTTGGTCATATGCTCCTGAAATATATAACAAAACTTATGGTAATCCTCAATTTTAATTTTCATCTTTAATCCTCTCTTCACTGTCATCAAGAAAATGTGTCCTGGCAACAGCAATGGAAATTCATTTGCAGTCAGAATCTAGTAGTTTCTAACTGAGGTGATCTGCTGAGTTCAGCCATACCTTGGCAGCATTCTCTCAGCTTTCTTTACATCTTTCCCTATATATTTCAAACTGCAATTCTAAACCTGTCATTAACTGCTGTGAAGACCATATCCTTACTTTTATGGGTGGTAAACTAAACTAAACACTGGATTTTGCAGCAAACAGATACGGGCTGGTTGTCTTCAAGTTCCAAAAGCTGTACTCTAATGATATATTAAACAACATAAAGGGAAAAATTCAGAAGCAAAGAGCCCAAGGAGTTCCTATTTTCCATTAGATTAGGTGACACTCATGGTGTGCCTTGTGTGCCCAGTGCAGGTGAATGGTGCTGTTGAACTTTTCAGAGGAGCCAAGCTGGGGCAAAGCAGCTCCCTGCTGGCTTTCAGAAATGGACCATGAAGTGGTGGGCTGTACGGACCATAGGGACTGCCTGAGTGCTGGGGGGAGTGAGCTTCACTGCTCCAAAAGCAAGGCCTGTGGTCTGCATTAGCAGTGTGGTTACTCTGGGACCGTGGCCATAGAGCCAAGCAAGAAGAAACCTAGCTGGCTATTTAGAGATAGCTACAACACAGCCCAGCTGAAACAAGGATTTCTGTCCTCAGCAGTGTTTCGGACTGAAATTCATTTTACATCTTATGAAATGCAAGAAACCTAAGTAAGGGGCAAATAGAATTATGAAGTTATAGAAGATCAATTACATAAATGCTTCCCCTTTATTTAAACATATTTGTATTTCAGCATATGGCATTGTTGAAATGCATATTTGACTATGCTCTGTAATGAATATACTCCTCTGTAAATCTTTCCCCTCCTCTTTCTTTCCTGAAGCTGAATACCTGATATTTTCAGTCTTCTAGGGACATTGCTTTATTCACTGAACTCTGTAGTGTGATTGCCATTGGCTCACAAATATCTCATGTTTTCAATTATGAGACAAATACTTTTTGCTCCTGGAGGTTTATTAGTTTTCAGCTTCATAGTTTAATTAATTAGCTCTGCCTCACTAACCCTGCAGCTAGGAAGGAATGTGACTTATTCTTAATATCAAATAGCATGCATCTAGTCTTGTTCCCCTAACCTTATTTATAAGGAATAGATATAATTAAATTACATATAAATACTGAGATTTAAAACTAGACCAAAAGATGCTTCTTTATCACAAACCAACCATTATCACAAAGCCTAAATATTAATCTTCAAAAAGCATATTATTGGTTCTACTTAATGTAAGATATATAATATGAAAACTCTTATTTGATATAAAATATAATATAAATATTATATAAATATATAACATATAGATATAAAATATGATCTCATAGCTGGGCTTGGTGAAAAGTATAAAAGTATAAGCATGTGAGACAGAACTAGCGTATGAGCTGCAATGATCATGAAGGCTCAATAGCCCAAAATCCATGTTTTTGAAGATTTACATTGGGTGTTGGATCATCTTATCCTAAAATAAATTTGATTTGTCCATGCTTTACAAAGCATTCAAGTGTATTCTAGTCTAAGTATAAAGTCTTCATTAAAATGCATGCAAATACTCATTTTCTTTGATGAGTTATGGCTTCATTATCCTTCATTATCCATATTTCTTCATTTTCATGATTCCAAAGTGCAAAAGTGAAACTCTTGAAGACAAAAGGGAACAAAGGAACATTGTATTAAACTCAAGCTCTGGTAAAACATGTGAGAAATACAAAAGGCTCTTTGCTGTTGCAAAAGCTTTTTCAGCATTATTTTATCTTGATAGATTTGTAAGAAAGGAAAAAGATGCTTCTTCTTCCCTCTTGTCTCTTATCTTCTGAAGCAGTGTCCTGAATTCTGCCCACCCAAAAAATAGCATTTATAAAACATATAGCTTCTTTCACAAGCGTATGCTTATAAAAGAACCAAGCAAACAAAAAAACCAAAACCAAACCAAACCAAACCAAACCAAATCAAACCAATTCTTTTTTTGAATTATTTTTTCACTTTTTTTTTCTATTAATAAATCTTAGGTTTTTTCATTCTTACACTGCTTTTTATGTATTTTGCAAACAAACCCACTAAAACCACAACAAAAATGCTTTTTAACATATGTGGATGTAAATGAGGTTCATGTTCATATGTAGCAAAATAGAAATTATTTTAGTGTGTTCTAAATGCATACAGCACTTTTTTATACAATCTATAATGTGTATTTACAATGTGCTTATACTTCTCTTTTTTTGTGGTTGACATTAATTCAGTTTCATAACATTGGGTGTAGGCTCAGTGTGAATCAGCAGAGCCTTCCACCTGGTGGGATAATATTCTTTTTACATTCTTTCCTAATACTGGAATACGATAAGGGTCACTTAAGTAAAATTGAAGTATTTGTGGTATGTTTTCATATGATAAATGATAAGTGATTTTTTTTTTACTGGATCTCTTTATTGGGTTTTGCATTTTTTAAATTTGATTTTGGTTTGTTGAAGTTTTTAAAATGATTTCTTTTACTTTTGAATTTTGATTAATTTAAAGAGTTTAGACCAGAAGGGATGAAGCGACACCCCCCCCAACCCCAACTCCCTGCCCCAAAAAACAGTTAGTCAAAGGAAACCATCATATTCTTCAGCATTTTGCAAGTTGTCTTCTCTTTTAGAATTATCTACAATTTCTATCACAAAGAATCATTTTAGATTGCAAAATCCTGATGCATTTTATCAAATTTCTTAATGCCTTGGTCCATTCCTGATTATCCTAATCTCCCTAAAATAAAAATCTATGTATGCCCTCTAATAATTACTATCTACTAATTCAAAGTCAACTACATGTCAGAATGACAGTTATTAAAATACAGTCATTAAAATTCGGGGGAAATTCCCATCTATTTTAGATGCATTGAAAGACATTATTATCAAGGTGCATGATTCATTCACCATTACTATAACTAGTACAAGGAGTGTGCAGTTTGTGATTAAAAATGGCAGGCAGAGCAGCGTATACCATTGAATATTGATTTATTGTGATTCCAAGATAGATGTGCAGAAGATTTCAAAATAGTCTATTAATAATAAAGGATTTTGTTCTCCCATGATAGAAGTAGAAGACAGGGAAGGTCAGCATGACATTGGCAGTCATTATACATGGAAGTCTGCTGAAATGAAATACATCATTATGCTGGGATTAAATGGAAGCTCTTGATTTAGAAACCTTCTACAAGGGGTGAGGGGAGTGATGATTACAGACTATTTTTTTCTGAGGAAATCTCTGTAAGACATACCTACTATTCATGACAGAAATCCAGTTAAAAAAAGACGTAGAATTTCAACATTAATAGAAACTTTAAAAAGAAGAAACAGTAAAGAAAATCTGAAATGCACCCTGTGACTCATAACTAGGAAATAAAACTATTTGCAAGCATCTTTATAACTTTTCAAACTTCTGGGAAGAATTCACTTTCTATTAGGAAGGGAAAATAAAGGTCTCCTACTCTTGTCTGAAGTATTGTAAGAATCTCCTATGCATACCATGGTTCATTCAGCTAGAATGAAAATGTTTATCTATCTTTTAGGAAGAAGGATTATGTATGTCAAGAGAATGCTATTTTTTCAGATTCTACTGAAATCAGTAGTACTGTGCTTACTTTCTGATTGCTCGTTATTTGATCAAGCCTTCGTACTATTGATCCACTTAGAATGTTTATGTGAAAGTTTTAGCAAAACTGTTTCCTTTGTCAATAGTGCTTTGAGAGGTTTTTCAAGTCACTGTAAAAAAACAAATAGATGTACTGGGGCTAGTGGTTTTAGAACAAAATTGCCCAGAGATGGTTTATGACTTCTGAAGTCAGAATACCAGTAAGTGTTCAGGATGAAAGTCCTGCTGAATTGCTGCACAAGCTACAGAACAGGGAACAAATGGAAAATAAAAGCACAGCCTGCTAGGAGTGATATTGGTTGGGCGTTGCCTACAGAGCACACACCACACCAAACATACTTCAAAAGACAGATATAGAACTGTTATCTTCAAAGTACTACTGATATACCCAAGAGTCTAATGGGGTCAATTACTTCAGATATTCATTATTTAAAGGACTATTTTCTCCTCTTCTATTTTCTGCTTCACTGCTCTGATCCTTTTTTTTTTCTCCTCATGCGACTATACTCCAATTTGAAGGAAACAAATCAAAGACATCCTACCTCTAACCACATTGAGTCAAGATTCAGGCATGCCTTCTGCAGGTCTGAGTTTTGTAGACCACTTGTTTATCAGCTCTTTACATCCCTGATGACATGTTCTTTTTCAAGAATGATAGTAGTGCTCCAATGTGGGGCTTTTTTCCTTCAGCTGATTTTGAAGTATTTTCTACTTATATGTTTTCACAGAAACAGCAGATTTTGGTTTGGATCCAGATACAGTTAAAATGTGAAATTAATTTCTAATGGGAAAATTTCTTTTTTTTCAGTAAAGGTTTGGGGTGAAAAGCATTTAGCTTATCATTTGATATGGAATGAACAGATGGATAGGAATAATATAGTTTTCTAAAGACAAAGCTGTTTTTTATGCTAAGCAACTTTTAGTGAGTGAAATGCTAAAGTTTAATGGCTCAAAACGATCAGCCATTTGCAGATGCAGCAGGCAGCTTTGCTGGGGCCATGTTTGCACATCCCAGGGGGGAGAAGATGAGTTTTGGGTGTGTGGTAGCGAAACCTCTGATCTGCATAAGACAGAGGGGGTGAGCACCCACCACAGGAGACTATTTTAAGCCAGATAAAGGAGAAGTCTGATAAAAAGCAGAGCCTGCAAGGTGGGATAGTGCTTTTTGTTGTGCCAATGTCTTCCCCTGCCCCTTCCCTGGGGAAGGTCACATTCACAGAGGACATTCTCATTGACACACAGGCATGAGGGTATTCATCCCTTCTGATGGGACATAACTCACATGGCTCTGCTGACATGAGAGGCAGTTGTCGTGTCTCAGAAGGGGCCATAAACCATCACAGCACTCTGAAGTGCCCCAGACCCATTTCTGAGGCCTTCCACCGATGACTGCCCATGAGTCCACAGTGTCACAACAGAATCACAATGTTACAAAGGCAGCATAAAATTCCCTCATGCCCAGGAGAGGTATCTGGGTATTCCACCCACATCTAAATGTCTATTAACCCACTGAACTTTGTTTTTTGCTGACTTATCCCCACCCCTGATGGGCAAAGACTGTGACCATCACCTCAACCAATGGATATCAATCAAGTCTCTTTGCTGGATCTACAGGTGATGATATCTTTTCACTCTTGTCCCTTCTTTCCTTTTCTTTCTTTTCCTTATACATTTTCTTGAGTGTCATTTTTATGCTTTTGTATTTCTATATCACTGTAGATAATAATAACAACCAAAATTATTACATACTTGTTTTCCATCAAAACCACATTGTTCTATAAATATATTTAGAAACACCAATCATGCATTCTAATCTGCCCCAAGGGATCTATTAACAAGAACTTAAGTTCAGGGGAAGGTTGTAACAGCTGCTATATGTACTTATTTAAAGATTTCTACTAGCCTATTATTTTATCATCCACTGAAAGCTTAAAGCATTTTTTATGAAAAATTAGCAATTATATTGAAGACAAACTGTATCTGTCAATTAATCACAGTCTTTTTTTGTCTGTAGAAGAACATATATTCAGAATCTGTTAGCGACATTTTCCTTTATTTGTCTGAGATTGTATTTTAAATGAAAATAAATTTGAAAATCTTCATATTTGGTTGCTAGGTGATTAAAGAAAAGAAGAATTAATTCTCAACATTTAAAAAACTATAAATCATGACATGCCTCCTTTTCTGTGAATAGAAATGATGAAACAGTTAAGTCAAAAAGTGGGCTCTATCTCAGTCAAATAGAACAAATTTTACATGCTTAACATTTACTTCCCCTTTAGTTGAGAAATTTTGTTAGCAGTATTAAATTTGCATAGAGTTTCATGTCTTGTCTTGCAGTAATACATAGGATATCAGGTGAGGAATTTCCTCCTCACTGTGTGTTAACAGCACAGACAACTCTTGATATTACACAATGGCTCAGTCAACTCTCAGGCACAAGCAGGGCAAACACTGTGTAAATAATGCAGCTTATTTATCTGGAATCATGTGATGGTATTTGCTTGAAATTTTATTTTTTTTCTCTCTCCTATAAACTCTGTGACATAATACTGAAAATAATAAAGATGTCATTATGCACATATACAATCATATAGGTCCTTTGTAAAGATTATATTGTAGGGATATTTTTTGTCCTTGTTAGTCACTTGTTAGTCTTCTTTTCAAGATCTAGAATTATGACAACAAAAGAATGGGTCTACAGATAACTTCTGTGCTTTAACTTGAATTGCTGAGGCCTTTCTTTTGGTTGTCTATGTGGTACAAACTGTGACTTGTGAGTTAAAATTGCAACTTACTTGGGAAAAAAAATAAAGATCTTGAGTTTGGGGTCCTACTGTGGCCATTAAGTATAATAGAATCTAAAATATTATACTATTTTCTGAAATTAGACTATAAACATCATGGAGCGTAACTGAATCAAAACCACTAGTTAACTTGAACTTCTAGAGTAATACATTTTATAGTGTCTTTAAGTATAAAATTACTTAATGACTTTGTTCTTCCACAGGAGTTCTAATGAAAGTATCTGCAAAACTTTTAAGATATTACTTATCTAGGCTTTTTTGTTTTAAATCACATGCAATTAATGGCTTTCATGCCTCTTATATGGCAAAGCAGAAAATGACAAACTTTCTCTAAGGACAATGTTAATTCAATATGATAGCACTGTCTAAAAGCAAACTAAGCTGACATAGTGATTATCAGCTGAAAGATCAGAGGGTCAGCTTGTTGACAGTTTTGTTCCAGAAAACAAGGAAAGGAAAAAGCATGAAAATGCTTCAAATCTGCTATAATCATCAGTTTGAGGTGCCAAAAGGCATAAGAACTGGCTGGACATAGAGGCATCAGTAATTTGCATTGTCAGTGTGGAGCAGAGTTGTCAGGACAAACTTGGCACCAACCACATCCAGAAGTAGTCTGGGCCATTGCCTGCACAAAGCTGGCAGCAGCATAACCCCAGGCAAGTCTGCCTCCTCTGCTCCTGGGAGGAAAGTTCTGATCGGAGCCAGCCAGGGCTGAGTCACCCAGAGAAATGTGAAGAATTCAATCTATTGCAAGATGTCAGCTTGGGTTGGTACTTCTGGATCTCAACAAAACTGTGTGCAGAAATGCTAAGGTTTACACAAGAATGTTAAGAATATTTTTGGGACTGACCAGAAAAAAAATCCCAGAAAACAAATATATAATAGGTATTCAACAGAAAACCATTGTTTAACTTTGATTCATTGATTAATTGCGTTATTATTAGCTATATGATATTTCATGTCATTTAATGGGTTAAGTAAAAATGCTGCTGTATTCAAAGTAATTATGTTCTTCCATAGTTACAAATCAAAGGCAAGTTTATTGAGAAAAAATATGAGACTCCATTATCTTTCCAGCATTTTTGTTTACAATATTTGTTCCTAAAGATAAAGCAAATGTTCTTATCAGGAAAGCAAAAAGAAAGCACTATACAGCTTTTTATCTTGAAAGTGATGCCACCAGCATCTTGACATTTTCCAAATATTATCAATGATTCTTGTGATCACAGCTCCATATAACACACTGAGCAATAACCAGTAGTAAGCAGTTTAGGAAGACTTGGATAATTTTGTCAATATGCACATTTATACTATGTGGTAGGCTATATCTGAGATTTCTAACTTATCATTAGTTGTGTTGATTGCACCCATATCAGAGAAGCCTTGATACAATCTTAAGATTAATAGATTAAAAGATTAATAAATATACCTGGAAGTCTAAAATTTGAATACTCCTTGAAAAAATGGCTAAAAATTGGTGTAAACGTAACTTTCATGAACATTTATCTGATCTTCAAAGAAAACTTATTTACAAAGACAAAAGTGTTTATTGCTTTTTTTTTTTTTTTTGATACACTATGAATTAAAATTAAGCTCCGGGCACAATTCTAGGTGTAAGGAGCTAAAAACAGAAAAACAACCAGGAGATAATATGAATGTTGATATTGGTGCAGAACATAAAGATATTAAAAAATGAAAGATATGTGTGTTGGAAAACAATATATATATATAGATATATAATTTTTTGTGTGGGTGAATTTTATTTCTGCTTTTTAATGAAAGTATTATTACTAATCAAAACATGCGGGTTTTTTTTACTACAGTAAGCTTGCATTCACATTATAAGAAACTACTTTTTTATTTGCATTAGGTAGTGAAACTGGTTATCTCTCCATTTGTTGGGAAAGCATTAGATCTAGAAGAATTTTAATTTTATCATAAAGCAGCATAAACTAGAAGTTGAAAATAAGAATGGAGTCAACAAAAATTTTTCTTGTCATCAAGTACTGTGAAATTTAAAAATGGCTTACCAATGAGAGACAAAAAGGCTGAAACAGCTCAAAAGGGAGAAAAAATATGGTCTCATTCATTCTTTAATAGTAAGGGAGGGGTGAAAAAACCCCACACCTATTAAGGGCTAGATTTAGTGAGGACAGTGAAATTGCCCTAAAAATACTATGGATACAATTTTTTACTCATTCTGTTATTTCTTGCTCCTATTACATCTTTCCCTATCCCTACAATCATTCATGCACATATGTTTTCCCTCTTTCTTTCTTCCTAATCCCTCAGCAATTCCAAACAGAATGTATTCAGGGACTTCAGAATCTGTCATGCATGCAAGCGCAGTAATGTTGTGATTGTGTTGCTAAGAGTGGTAGCACTTTTCTGAGCTGTCTATGGACCAACTCTTGCACACGTTCCACTTGTAGCTTTCTAGCAAGGTTAGTGTCCACATGCCATCACAGGATTTCTTAGCTATACCCTACAGTTAATGCACAAGACAGAATTTTACTGAATTCTGAATTTTTACTTGTTCAGGGTACAGTCTGAAAAGTTTTTAAGAAGACGTTTAGACTTGTCGTGAGGGTTGCATGCAGTCCAACACAGTGAGTATTGAGGAGAGTGAACAGACGTTTGGCAGCTTTCATTACACCTCAAAAGAATTTCCATTACCATGCTGCTTGGTTTCATTAAATGGATTAAAGGAAGTATGAAAATAAGCTAAGTTACATTCTATGAAACATTGAATCATTATGTCCACCTAGTAGGTAGAACAGTTGATTTATGTTGGGGCTTGCTATCAGAAACAAATGTATTAGCATTAAAAACTTGGCTTTCAAATGCCAGGCACATCCCCAGGAAATAACTGAGAATTTGCAGGCAGTGAGAACTCTTTATTGTGGAGAGAGAAAAAAAAAACAGTTAACAAGAAAAATAAATACTTAAAGCTCAGAAATCATAGTTTATCACTGCTCTTATGAACTAGTAATAATAGTCACAGACAGCTGAGTATAACCTCAGAGCTAAGATGATTCCAGCAATATCAGAGAAAGAGATCACAATGGATTTAGAGGAAGAGCACAGGAATGTCAGAGATACTTGGCACGCCTGCCAAACTGCTTACATTGGAAGGATCTAGGACTGCCACATCTTACAGAACAGATGTGCTACAAGACTACATATATAATTTTGTTTTTTCCTTCTAAATCCAGGGAGCTCTAAGTCTTGGTATCAATGTTCTTAGTTAGATAGAATTTAATTACTTTAGTTACTGCCTTATTCTTCTCGGGCCTTTTCACTCATGCTGAGCAATTTGCTGAGTGCTCTTCAGCCTCTCAGTACTTGCAGACTACATTCTCTTATAGCTCAGGTCATCAAGTAAAATACCTTTTCACTAGCATTTGTCATGAATCTGTGCAATGAAAGCCTGTTCCAAAAAGATAGCACACTTCCTTTCTTTGAAAATATAGATGGCATTTTACTTCACATGTAGTTTTCTTTCTATAGATAAATTGCTCAGTTTAAAAGTACTGTAAACTTGTCTCCTATTTGAGTTTGTCTAGTTTTATCTTCCAGTTATTGGTCCTTGCTCTGTCCTATTCCTTAAAGAGCTCTTTATCTGTTATGAAAGTAACTACAAGTTGTGATTAAGAGACCTTTCACACCTCTTCCTCTTCCTCTTCCTCTTCCTCTTCCTCTTCCTCTTCCTCTTCCTCTTCCTCCTCCTTCTACTCCTTCTTCTCCTTCTTCTTTGTCTTCATCTTTGTCTTTTTCATCTTCTTCTTGATAAGTGAAATCCACTAAGCACAAAAGAAGTATTCCTAAGGCACATATTCAAACTGGTATATTTCAAGTTTGATGTTAGCGATAATCTAAAACTGCTTCTTCTAACACGAAATGTCAAACTGCCTTATCAGTTCTACTTATAATTGTACCAAGGGCAAAGTACAACTGATGTCCTCTAGAAATCACTTTTCCATACATGATCACAAGTGAATTGGTTTAATACTGATATTTAACAGTAGGAATTTAATTTCCTGACTTTCATGTATTTAATTTCCGAAACAATTATGGCTGCTTATACACTAATTTTGTGTATACCTTTTCATTCTAGCACCAAAGAATAAATTTTATAACAAAACAAAACTATGAATGCTGGAGTAGCAATATATATATATATATATATATATATATATATTTATAGTGACCATTTGAATGATTCCTAATAAAATGAGGGGAGGGCTGCAATTCTTATCATAGACCCAGGGATGCTGCAATACAGCGTTTTTATAATGGAAGCGACTGAATGGCTGAGGTGTATTCAAATAACTTACAGTGATAAAATAAAGGCATTTTCCAGACGTGGCTGCAATCACTGCATAAATAATTGCAGGGAAGGAATTGCATCATGTGCTCAGGTGAATACTTTGCAGTATTTCAAGAGGTAAGTCAGAAATGTTTAGGGACCCTGATCTTTTAACTTCAAAACTTCATTTCATACCACAGAGTAGGATATGAATATCAGCATCAGCACTAATTTGATACCTTTTTCAGCAATTACTTATGGATATATTGCACTCCTTTGATCTATAAAAGTAAATGTGCTCAAAGGTAATTATCATGTGTTAACATTACAATAAAATCCCCAGTGTATTCTTCATCCATGTCATTAAGTCATCATTAAGTAATGATTACTCCTGATCTCAAATTGAATGTTGTTTCTTCATTATTTTGCTTTGTTTTGAGTTTTTGCATTTGCACCTATGCAAGAATCCAGGCCTCAATATTCTAGTTTATAATTACTAGTTAATATAACTAGTTACTTAATATTCTAATTTATATTAAATCATGACTCTTGCACAGCTGCTAAGTCCAATACACATTTTTCAATAAAATGAGACAAAACTTTTACAAAATGAAAATGGTATTTGTTACTGTTATGAGCCACAAAAGGAATGCATTGATTGAATAGATCTTAGAAATGCTTAAAATTATACCTAGAGGCAGAGAGCAGGCCACCTACCTACTGTGGCTAATTCACTTGGCTCATTTTACATTTCTGCAATGCTCTGGAGAGAATATGTCTTTCAGAATGGTCTTGCAGTTATTTAATTGGGACAGTCAGATTCCAGCTTCTCGCAATGGGGACTGAGTATGGTATTATCTCGGTGGATATTAATATGCCTCAACCCCAGCCAGCAACTAAGCCTCACACAGCCACTCGCTCACTCCCGCTCAGTGATGTGGAGGAAAGAATTGGAAAGGTAAAAATGAGAAAAATTCATGGCTTGAGAAAAAGACGGCTTAAGAGGTAAAGCAAAAGCCACACAAAAAACCAAAGCAAAACAAAGAATTCATTTAACACTTACCCTGGCAGGCAGGTGTTCAGCCATCCCCAGGACAGCACAGATCCACCATGTCTAAGGTATATTTGGGAAGACAAATACTGTAACTTTAAAAATCCCCTCTTCCATCTTCTTCCCCTAGCTTTATATACAGAGAATGTTACCATATGGTACAGAATAACCCCTGGTTCAGTTGGGGTCAGCTGTCCTGGCTGTGTCCCCTCCTAACCCCTTGTGCACCCCCAGCATCCTCGCTGGTGGGGTGGGGTGAGAAGCAGAAAAGGTCTTTACTCTATGTAAACTCTGCTCAGCAGTAACTGAACCATCAGTGCATTATCATTAGCCTCATTCTAAAACCAAAACACAAGACTGTATCTGCTACTAAAAACAAAATTGACTCTATGTAAGCAGGACAGGTACAGTTGTAATTTACAGCAGCACTGGAAGCAGCTCTGATTGCAGTTTCAAGTCCCTATTCTTTGATGTAAAATTGAGTAGCTATAAATACTGCTAATTTTGAAAGTGATATTTCATACTATAATATTGTCAGGACAGGTCCTTATGATTCTCATTTGCATAAAGTTTATGTTTAATCCTGTTGAGTCTTAAATAGTTTTCTTTTCATATGACTGTCAATTAGCAAGCATAGTTTAAAGTTTACAGTTGTATTTCTTATTAAAAATCTCCAAACTAATACAGACCAAGTTTTGCATTATGTCTAAAGTCAGAGTTTCCATTTAAAACTGCATGACTTGCCAAGTGATCTTGGAAGGACAAGTGAGACTTCATGAAAAGTCCATGTTTTGTTTCAAAATGCTATGAGAAAGGAATGTACAACCCCCAAATGGCCCTTCATACCATGTTAGAATTCAGAATAAGAACCACTAAACACGCATTATTGGGTAGGTGCTTCAAATATGTTCTGGACAATGGTGTCCCTCAATTTTCTGCAGTACTCCAGCCCTTTTCACTGTAGAATAACACTTCACAGGGAATTGTATTGCTCTTCTCTGACAAATTCTCAAATATTAAAAGGGCAATTATCCTAAGAGAATTATCCTGCCTAGTATCTTTCAATTATATTTAGTAAATAAGTCAGTCCAAATTTTTTGGTCTTGGCTGTTTACTTTTATTTTCCTTTGGCTGCTCATACTACCTCTCATGGAACAAGGCTTTTTGCAATACCCATTTAGCTGATTTAAAATATAGTGCAGTTTTTCTTCATAGCATCTTGTTTTGGTTTGTGGCTGTAGTGAAAGCTATATTTCTTATAAGGGCTTTGGAAGGAACTGAAGCTGCCTTAAACTGCCTGGCTTATGGATTTCTTTTTGCTGTCAGCAATGCAGGAGGCAGCAGGTTATTAGGTTTTGCTCTGGCCTGTGCGTTCTGATTGATATGATTGTGTCGGGTTTAAAAATCTATCCTGTCAAGTCTTGTAATGCTTGTTGCTGCCAGACAGTTCCTTGTGTACAGTCCAGATAAAATATATTTCAGTTCCATTTTTTTTTTACCACTGAAAGTATTAATTTCAATTTTAATTTTAATTTTAATTAATTAATTAAAAAAAAGGTGGTTTGGAGTAAAAATCTGAAGGTGAAATACTATTGAAATCGACATGAATCCCAATTTCAATGACACCTAAGAATTTTACTCTGGTAATTGATATGTTCAGTGATATTTCAAGATATTTGCCCTATTCATATTCTGCTTAATTAATCTTTTTAATTTGTATTCATTTTGGTTTTACATCTGTCTTTTTTGCTATGATGCTGTGAAATTATTTACTGTGAAGTCTGTTTATACATGATTGCTTATACATAATTTACATAACTAAACCTCTATGCCTGGCATATATAAGTGACTGGAGCTTCTTGAAGTACAGTAGGTATTCCAACTTAGGGCTCATTTATATGAATTTTGAGCTGTATTTTGGTAAACTTTCCTTCAATTAGAGTATACAAGACTTGAAAAAATGTATTCTTTGCTAAAATAAAAAAACCCCCAACTTCATAGCCACTAGCATAAGCAATTTTCTGAATCAGAGAATTGAAGTAACACCTAAATTCCAATTCTCTTGACAGTTATTAGCAGACTAGATAGAAGAATCTGTTCATCTCATGAGGTAATTCTTAGGGGGAGAGAGGGGGCTTTGTGGAAAAGGTATTAAAATTATATCATATATCATATCTATTTTCTCTTTTTTCATCAAAGAAATGTTGGTCACCCTAATGATAAAATAGTTGAAGAATGCTTGGAGAAATAATTGAGTTGCTAAAAATCCTTCATTAGTGGAAAGACTGTACCTCCTGTTCTATTTCTAAAGGTCAGAGCAAGAGTTAAGAGCTCTAAACCCTCTCATTTTAGAAGAAAGATCTTCCAGACTCCACAATGAAAAGTCCTAGAATGTAATGGCCATGAGAAAAGTCCAGTCACTTTTGAAATTGCTCATAGGCATATCCAAAAGACAGATACAACTAAAAGCTTTTTAAACTTTCAGTCTCCAAGACCTTTGAAAGAAGGAAGTGGGCAGCATGACATCTCAAATCAGTCACATTTCTTCTTCACATTCGTGTTGTTATGACTTGTGATCGCCTCTTAAAATTCTCAGTACTGGTTTGTGGAGAAATAATTTCCAATAGATTTCCAAAAGCACACAATAAATAATTCACTTTGTATTGCTAACAACCTCATGGCATTGAATTGCATATTCCATTTGGAAACAAAGCAAAAACAAAACAAGAAACCCACAAAATAAAACATAAACCCCCTTGCTTTCTGCTTTTGTTCCAACTGAAATGAATTTTAGAATGTATGCCATATGCAGCTGAATATTCCAATTCAGAGTCTGAAGTAATCTCTCCTAAATGATGTAATTGAAAATTATTTGTGCTAGGTTGTGAAAAAAATGCAGGATCAGATCAAGTTTTAAGAATATTGTATGTATATAAAATTAAATAAAGGTATATATATAAATATATATGTACATGCAAGGGCAGAACATGATAGTTTTAGAAAGTCAAGATGTATTAAAGAGCCTCTGCTGAATAATTTAGAAATCCAAGACAGAAGATAGACTCAGTCACAGAAATCAGAAGAAAGCTAACCAGAGTTAGTTGATATACCATAACATTGTATAAAGCCACAGGGTAACCCCATGGGTTGTTGACTAGATTTCAGAGCTTTTCTTCTCCAGTTAAATTAGCAATACCATGAACACACAGATTATGCCATTTCAATATCCACAGACTTTTCAGAGTTCTTTTTATACACTATGAGGTTTTGTGAAGTCATTGAGTTAGATTGTACAAATGAATATCAAACCTTTAAGACCTCTAACTCATAGCAGATTTTAGTGTTACTATGGATAAGCCTGCTTTTCTCTCCCTTTAAAATTGAATGGTCAAACATAAAAAGAAAAGGAGAAAGGAAAATATTTTTAAGCTGCATAATTCCGTGATGCCAGGTTCATTATAAAAGAAGGATTTATTGGAGAAATGGATAACATACACTAGAAAGATCCATTATGCAACTGGCCAGACACTGAGAGGAAATGGGTGTAAGAAAATAATTCCAAAATAAGCAACACAGCAACTTTTTTTTTCTTGTTTCAGTTTGTCATATCAATTCTTATAGTTTGAGTCTGCTAAAGGGTATTTTACAAGGAAGATAATTATGATTTTTATGTGTTAATGAACACTTTTATTGTTTTGATCTTTGTAAGTAGATAGTCATAAATAAAAAATTTCTTCCCTCTTCTCAGCTCCTTCAAGAATATTATTTAGGCAAAGATAGGATAATTTGTTGTCCTAATAAAATTTCTTTGGGGTTATTACCATGTATCTCATGGTAATGAGCTCATGGTCTGTTAATAGAGTTGGACAGTCTTTGCCAAACAACTGCTTAAGGGTGTGCCTGAAGCAAAGGATATTGTACTGTTTGAAACACCAGGAAGAGACTGCAAAGTCTCTATCTGCTCTTTTTCCTTTTTTATTGAACAACTTCTAATGCAGCATACTTACAAAATATTGACTGTACTCACTTATAAAATTAATGGCAATGAAAAAGATTTGAACTTTCCTTAATTGTCACCTCCTCCTCTTTCCATACTGTCAACACAGTCTTGGTTCTTCACAGCCTAAACGTGCATAATGCCCTCTCTGCCATTGGAACAGCCTTACAGTGTCTTTACTTGCAGTAATGAGTTTGGCACCTATGAGAAACTCTGCTTGCTGAAATGAACTGGGATAAGTCCTTGCTGCTTAAGAAAATTTATTTGTCTACCAGTGCTTATTTTCTAATGTGAAGGAAAACTCAGTCTTCAGATTTATACTAATATTGTATCAGTCCTTAACTAGGCTGCCATGCTAAGACAAGTGGAGAGAGGGAGATTTTTCCATACTCCCTCTTTTACCTAACAGTCTGTTATGAAGGAATAATGGCTTGGGAATAGCAGAGTATTTTTTCCATTGAAAGTGGGTTGTGAAGGAGAAATGTGAATTACAAGGGTAAAAGAACTTTTACAGATACTTGTTGCTGCGCAGAGATTGTTATTAATCATGATCCACTTTACCATGCTTGGATTCTTGTTGCACTGTAGTTTTGTTTACTTTCCTACCACTACAACCTCCACAACAAAGTATCACTCCCTGGTATTTTTTCTTTTAATTTATGAAAAGCTGCATATTTGTCTGTGGTGAAGGTATCAGTTTAAAAACCACACAATACTCTGAATTATTTTTTTTTGGAATGGTAATAATCTAGTGAGAGAAAACTGAACATATAAATATTAAATGCCTGTTATGTGAAAACGCCTATAAGAAAATGCCTGCTTTGTGTTATTTTCTTCAGTAAAAAAGAACACCAGCAATGTTTAAAAATCATGGAGATCAAATGTGCTTTCCCCAGAAAACTGAGCAGACAGCAGAGGAATGCTGGATGCCAACATCCATAGCAGATAATGACAAAAAAATCAAACCAAACCAAACAAAACCAAACAAAAACAAACAAACAAAAGACAACCTTATACTAGATTTTAAGAGCTGAGATGAAATTTGAGAAAACAAACAAACAGCTGAAAATGTGAATAAATTTCCTTGCAACAGTTCAAGATGCACAATGCCTGTATCTGATATGGGAAAGAAAGTTGTGTCCAAGGTTGAAGTGTCACTCATTTGGTTTACATCTTCCTTTGCTGTTCATTTATTGTTATTAACAGGAGTCTTCAATGGCATTTTTCATTGGTCAATCTTCAGTAGCAAACTAATTGGGTTTAAAAGCACAGATGAAAGAATTTTTCTAATCAGGGCAGAATTCTACTTTGCAGTGAAAGTAGTAAAAGTAATCCATTAAACCTACAACTTGTCTGTACCATAGGGCATCAGTTGCTCTTACAGGTCTCTCTCACCATCACTTTTGTTAATAAGATGTGCATTCACAATTAACAAAACTAAAATATTGCCAGACTACATCAGGGACACTGGGACACTGGGGGAAAATATATATACACGTGTGTATATATACATATATGTTTAAAGACAAAACAACTTTTTTCATTCTCAGTAAAACATATACTCAACATCCGCAACAGCATCTGGATACTGGACATCTGCAGGTGGCTGCAATCAAATAGTAATTTTCTTGCCCACTATGAGCTGTCTGCATTAAAGTCTTGTTTACAGGCTTTGTTAGCCTAAAAATTATTTTATTCTTTACTGCAAAATGGCACAAAAAAAGGTAGTGTGCTCTGCCCTCCCATCACATAGAAACTCAGAACACTAGGTGTAAGAAGAAAGGTGTTCAACTCCTCTAAGGGAGAGAAAAGAACTGAACATCAAGGAGAGTTCTGAATGGAGCTGGTGAATGAACAGAAGAAAAAGCTGCTCTTTTAAAAGAAAGTGGTGATTGCTGCAACATTTTACAAAGGCATGATTTGAGATTGTGTAGCAGAGCATGGCTGTGCAAGCAAGTAGGCACATAGAAAAGGCCATCCCATAGCCTTTCTTAAAAAGTGGTGATGTCAAATCTCCAAACAGAATGAAGAATATCTGGGACATTTGATGTGGAAAAAATATGATGCCAGTAAGCATCGTGAATTCAACAGATGAATTTCAAAAATAAACATTTTGAGTTAAGGTGATAGATTAATAGCTTTTACATGCAGGGTTTTGAGAATCAAGAATTTCACTAGAGATGACCAAAAAAAAAATCACTGTCACACTATTAATCAGAGTCTGCAGTATGTGTCATTTTGGCTTTTAGTTTGTGGGGTTTTTTTGACACCAGACTTTTTTGGTTCTTAAGAAGTAAGGGCTCATTATCTGAAAAAAAAGGCTTTCCAGAATTTAAAAATTGCCACATTTTTGCTCCTGCTCATGAAAGAAAGACTCAAGGATTCTTTAACATAAGACAAATATTCTTTTCAATTTTTTCAAAAGGACCCTTGAACTAAATTCTAAACACCATTTTCTGTCACATTTAGTATAGGTTAAAGCTGTCAATAAAGATACGACTTTAGGTTAGCAATGAATATAGTTTGTGAGGTCAGTTAGGGAAGCTCAATGATAAATACTGCTTTAATAATCTTCTGAATGTCTCAAAGTCTCAAACAGAGGAGAAGAAAATCTGACTGTTGATGGTCTATGACAAATTTTCAAGTGTAGATTTTTTTTAATTTCTTTTTTATGTCTTTATTGAGAAATTTATATGGCTAAAGTCATCACTATTAATGTGATTTTGTATTTGTTCTGAATTTCCATGGAACAAACTTTTGATATACTTTCTATATCAGTGTAATAACCTTTGTAATAATAATACAGGTTATGTATTTTTGAGTCCAGCTGTTAAAGCACCTTTTATTTGAGAGTGAATAGGAATTTAAATTTGCCTAGAAATATTCTGTAGAAGATTATTATATGGTATTATGGTATTATCAGAAGTGTCTAAAGTCATTTTTAAATTAAAATTAGATAAGAATATTTAAGCATGAGAATCTTGACATGGTTCAAGAAAGGAACGTCAAAGAATTCAGAAAAATGTTTATACTTTAAGTGTCTCCTTTATTGAATAACCCAATTTTTCAAAAGTAAATGCAAAAAGTGATAATAATAAAAATTATTATTTTTCTTTCTCTGGGATTGGAGTGAAATAAATAAACAAAGCATGGCAGAAATATGTGTGAAATTAAGTTTAGTAATAAGCATATTTATTTGGTGGATTTTACAGGTGGCAGACCAGAACTTTATTTTAAGGTCTGAGCACCTTTTATCTCAACCATCACAACTTTTAAATTATTCCTTCAGTGCTCCATGTGTGTCTGTGCCAAGATGAGATCTAAACTAGTAGCAAGTCCCAGATTAAAGCGCATTGTCTGGAACTGGAATGGTTGCAAGTGTTAATGACGATATAAAATTGAATCCTCATCTGTATGACCCATTGCCATTAAGAAACCATCAAAGGTATATTTGTTCCGCAGATGATTGCTCCTTTTGAGAAATTAATAGTCTAAGGTACAGTGCTTGCTTTCATTTAGCAATGTATTTTCCTCTAAGAACTGAAAAACTGTTAAGATCTTCCCACTTCCTTTAACTGTGAGAGCATTTGTAGAATTTTTTTTAACATAAAGATGAATAGAAGTACTTGAATCAAGACATGTTGTATTGGTTCTAAATATCTTTTCTTTCAGTGTGCCTATTGAAATAAATAAATTAAGATCTGTATATTCCTCACTCAACAGCTCAGAAAAGATGAAAGTGGGAAAAATATTATTGAAACCCCCAGTCTTTGAGAACTTTTCTCCTATCTGTCATGATCAACCAAAGTTTATTGCAAGAGTGGCCTCACAATGACATCAGCCAGCACCTATAGGACTTCTGGATGAATCCCATCAAATCCCATGGATTATATGTGTGTCCCATTTGGCTATGTCTTTCTTGAATTGAACATTTTCCATTAAGTTATGCCTTTCTTTCAGCCTCCTTCCCTGGTCTCTGGGGCCCCATTTAGTTGATCTTTCTGGTTAGGTGCCCTATAGGGAACACTGACTATAATGTCACTATAATTTACATGTATTCTTTGTAACTAATGTTAAGTTATGAAGTTCTGTAACTAAATGTCCTCCTAAAATAAATGAAATACTATTCAGGGTCTTTTTTTGTGCTCTATGCTGTCAATGTGCTCCAAGGAGACTGATTGATATACCTTGTTTAGTAGAAAAATACAATTATAAAAGTTGAGGTCAAGTTAATGTACTTTCCCATTATTATTTAGATTGTATTTTCACTATGAGAAATAAAGATTATTTCTTGCTCAGATTATTATCTAAGCTTTAATAAATGTTGGTGGGCTCTGTGCAATATAGGATGGGTTTCTTCATAGGGACATATGAAGTAAACACAATGCTTCTCATTTCATTCATATCTTTTTAAAGAAATCAAATTAATGTGTATGTATTTAGATGTCTGGTTTGAATATCAGGTCTGACTTGAAATCTTACCTGAAAGCTACTGAATTTCTTTGCAGGTTAATCTCTGGGCCTCTGGATTTTCTCATTAAAATGTATGTCCCTCACTGATGTATTACTCTAAAATTATGTTTCTCTGCTGGGCTTATTTCCAGATTACTGCTGTTCAATCTCCAATTCCTCTGTTTTTCATCAGTGTTGAATTACAGTTGGGTTTGCAAATCTAGCTTCTGAAATAACACCTATCCCTTTCAAATGAAATGGTTTAGCCTACTCATACTTGGTCTTTAGTGTATTCTTTGACAAAGAGATTTTCATGGCTTTTGGTTGACTGTAGTGGTGGCAATGCAAATAGGTCTTGGGGCAGGAGTCAAGGAGGGAGCACAGGAAAATAGAAGGTAATTACTATTTGTTTGGATGCAGGCATAGCATAAAGTAAGACTGTGAATCTCACAGAGATGTACCAGAGTCAAGGGCCTGTACACCAGTAGTTCTCTGTGACTGGGGATTATCCCTGAGGCCTCTTTCACAAGCACATAATACCCCACTCCTGAAAGGTGGACACAATCTACTTCTAGTAATTCCTAAACCTAACTGATAAAGACAAAAAAAATAAGCCAAAAATATGTCTTTTCCAACCTGATTTTGGCATTTATTGCTATTCTGCCAGAACTTATGAACATACTATGTCCAAATCCACTCCAATTTTAAAAGACATTGACTGGGTTTATATATGCTCTCTCTCATGATCCCTCCCTACAAAGTAGCAATGACTCCAGTTTTTACTTTCTCTGTCATTAGGACCTTATAGAAATCATTGTGGTAACATTACTAAAAGTCAGAAGTATGGAAGAAATACTTTCAGTTTATTTTTTTTTTAATACACCCAGTTTATTTTTTTTATACACCATGCTTCTTCTTTCCTCCAAGTCTATCTCAGCCTTTGCAGAATGAGAACTGAGTCTGCTACATCTGCAGAACATTTCCTAATTCCCCCCCACAGAATCACCTCATGTACTATTTCCCTATGCCATATTCATGTTTCTGTCAATGGGGGTCCTGCAGATGGACAATGAGAGCAGAATAATCAAGAGGCCTTTAATGAAGATCAGAGTAAAAAATGCAGTTACCTACTGAGTTAATTAACATTTTCCACCTGCACTCTCAGGGGTATTCTTGTAGAGAAAAAAATGCCAGGACTTTGGTTGTACAGTTTTTAAATGTGAAGAAGTTTCAAACCTGAATGTCTTGCATAGAGTCAATATTATATCCTACATGCTATTTAGCTTTGGCCCATGAGCCATTCAGTGACCTGAAGGAAGGTAAATTAACACCCTACATGTCCCAGGCTCTCCATATATCATAAACTGAGATAAAATGAGGAGCATCTCCAACAGATTATTCAGGTCTCAGAACTTTGTAGGTCTTCATTGATGTAAAGTAAACCTTAACTTGTTAAATTCAACCTTTGAATATTTTTCAAAATAACACTAAGGAGCCACTGTGAATCACATTTATTTTCCAGTGTGGTGGTAAATGTACTGTCCCATGGGAGTTGGAGGGACTGCATGGGATGTTTATTGTATAGTTTGTCTGTTTTGATTATATTTTCCCAATGAAGGGAAGAATAAAATATAATGAAAAGCATAATGGTAGTTTCTGAATTATTTGAAATTAATATGTTGTGACACTGGATAAAACAGTGCACATTGATGCCTTTCTCGGTGAGATATTAACATATTACACAAAATGCAACATTTCAGGAGTAACAAATGAAAAATAAAGATTAAATTATACATTGATATATCTAATTCTATATAATTTTATATATATATATATTAAATTATATAAAATCAGATATATTTTCCTTTAAAAATTCTTCTTCTTTTCCACTTTAAAATTTGGAAATTTGTCAAAATCGTAATTTCCACTAAATCAGTATTTATAGTGGTAAATGTGTTAATTACACAATTTCTAATTATGTCTGTTTGTTTTCACCTCATTAGCTGCCAGCAGACTACTTTGCTGCTCAAGGGGAAAGAGAACCTTGACCAAATGAAATGAAGGCTGGAGCAATTCCATAATTGAGTGTTTGTGCTAACATATAAATCTATTTGTTCTGGCTTGATTTGCTTGCTTTCCTTTAAAGTATCTCAGATAAACAAAAATATCTTCCTTTTTAATTAATGGCAGTAAAAACTGAGCTTTAGTTAAATTCTAAAATAAATCCTTGGCATTAGTTTCAGGCTGCAGAAATACCTTTTAATTTACTGAGCTGAATGGAAAACTTATATAATTCTAGTCCTGTGGAATTTACTGCATGTAGTCTAAGCTCCTAGATCCATCTTGCAAACAGAATGTTGTTATATAGATTACTATGGATCCATTATAAGCATTCAAATTAATAAAGTGAGACATTTCAGACTTCTTTCTAGACTTTAGTCATCTGAACAAGAAGAATAATGGTTCAAATTCTATCCTTAAACATATTTCTTATTTAAAAATCCATTTGCAATTAACAGATGGATTTGGGATAAAACAAGATCTACTCAAAGACATGTTGACTTTATATCTAGCAGAGACTGAAGGAGACAGAAGAAGGCTCTTGAACTGTGTCAAGTTCAATTTAGGATACAGCTGCTGTGCTGTAAGAATAGACTAAATAGTAAAGCTGCAGTAAATACAGCAAAAAGTGACTCGTAACAATAGAGAAACTAAGAGGGTTATTTAGTTTGGCTGATAGGAGAAAGCTTCAGAAAAATCTAATTGATGTAATTGAAAGGCATTTTTTTGAATCCATGAAAAGTGTAGAGTCTAAAATATTTATTCTATAATTTTGCATTAACTGATGTGAAAAACTAGGTTAAAGTTTTTGTAAATTGAGGAATCAGGAGTAATAATATCAGAAATAAAAAAAAAATACCCAGAGAGTAAGACAGATACAGACATATTAGGGGAAAAAATGAGCAGAGGAATAATTGCAATGATGAAGGTAATGGAAGCTGAAATAAAATCTAATATGGCCTATTGCAAAATAATTTTACTTAAATAATATGCTATGCTTCTTTGACATTATAATTGATTATTCTTAGATAAGCAAGAAAAGCTATTTCTACTGAGACTGGAAAATACTTATGATCTATAATAGTCACAGAAAAAATTTAAATTGCAGGATTACGTGTACTCTCACCTGTCTCTTTCCAAGATGGTAAATTAAAATAAGGCCAGGAAGTGCTATTTAGATGCTTATAGTAAGAAAAGACTCATCATAAAAAAGCAACAGATGAGAAAAATTTGACTTCTTCTGTATAACAGAACAAAAGTAGAAAACAGCTGTGATTTCTCTCTATAAATGCATATGAAAGCTAAATTCCAGGAAAGAAGAAGAAATAATGAAACTAGTAGATACAGTCATCATAAGAAAATGTACATATGAAGCATCTTGCAGTTATTAAAGGCAAATATTAAGAGATACACAACTAATCTGGTATAGTGGAAAGGGTCCCTGTCCATTGCACACAGTTTGAAAACAGGTGATCTGTAAGGTCTCTCCTAACCCAAATCATTCTATGATTCTATGGCAAAAGTAAAACTTTCATGATCACCTCACCAAAAGTGAGATTTGCAGTACCTGTGAAGACACCAGATTCTTTTCAGTTTCCATCCTTGTTGTGGTTTTATTTATTTTAAACTAAATCTTCATCTTTGAGTCAATAGTTTGTTTCCAAACCAATTTCTATGCCTTTTAGGTACTTCTTTATTTGTTAAGCTAGTCTAGAAAACAGTGCTATCTATCCAACCACTTAAAATAACCCTTTTATTATCAATGCTTGAAACTTTGGTCTTTTACTTTTCCTCTTTATGTGTTTTTAATTTAAAAAATACAACCCAAAATCCAAGTACAGAATATTAAATCTTTTTTTTTTCATAAAAATGTATATAATTGTAGTTCTGTAAACTACAAAATTTGTCTTTCTTGCTAATGTTTAGCTTTTGTAGCACAGGCTTCTGTTTAACTTCTGTTCTGCTGAACATTGTTTTGCATGTACTTATGATCCCATTATGTTTTCTTCCTGAAGTGGTTGATGCCTGTCACAGGCTGTGCAGTTATATACTTGAATAAAAGGACAACCATATACTTTAATTCTGAGTTATTTTTTTAAATTTATTTACCTAGCCTTAAAAATATTAACTGCATTAAAAGGTCAGATGCTTCCACTTCAGTAAGGCTATGTCAGTTTTCATGGTTTACAACCTGGGCCAGCATGGATATCTTATTATTTGTCCTAAAACCATGTTATTCTTTCAAGCTACTGTGAAAAATGTCAAATATACTGTTCTTTCACCTGGTCTCCAAAAATTTAGAAAAAATTAAAAAATTAGGAAGCAATTTTTAAATAAAATTTTAAAAAAGCAAATTATGATAGAGAGATAACTTCAATAGTCACACACACTACATCTTGTATGTGTTTTTTAAAAATTAGGGAGATAATAAAACTTCAGCCACAGAATCACAAAATGGTTGAGGTTCAAAGGGACCTTTAGAAGTCACTTTGTCCAATCTCCTTGCTCAAGTAGGGAGGCCTACAGATGATTGCCCAGGACCATGTCCAGATGGACTTGAATATCTTCAAGGATGGAAAATACACAACTGTTGTGGGCAACTTATGAGGCAACAGTGTTCAGTTGCCCTCATATTGAAAAACTTCTTCTGGATGTTTAGAGGAAGCCTCCTGTGTTTCAGTGTCTGCCTGCTTCCTGTTGTCCTCACACTGGGCACCAATTAAAAGAGGCTAGCTCCATCTTCTGCACTTCCTTCCCTCAGGAACTTATAAACAGTAATTAGATCTCCCCTAAACCTTCTCTTCTCCATGCAGAACAGCCTTTCCAACTCTCTCAGCCATTCCTCAGGACAGAGATGCTCCTGTCCCATCATCATCCTGGTGGCACTTTGTCAGACTCTCTCTGGTACGTCCATGTCTGTTTTGTTCTGGGGAAGCAAGAACTGGACAGAACAATCCAGATGTGATCTCACCAGTGGTAAATAGAGGGAAAGGAGCACCTCTCTTGACCTGCTGAAAATGCTTTGTCTAATACCTGCTGGGAGAGAATTAACTTTTTTTTTTGGCTCAAGGGTACATTGCTGGTTCATGTTCAGCTTGGTGTCTAGTTGCATGAGTTCACACTTCCCCTTGCTGATCTGGAGGACATTCCTCTCAGATCCGTTCTTCAAGGACCCTCTGGATGACAGCAAGGTCCTCTGTCACTTCTGTCAGTTTTGTGCCATCTGCAAACTGAGGATGAACTCTGCACTCCAATCTTTTTTGGTGATGTGGTCTCAATATTGATTTCTGGGGTACACTGCTAGCTACTGGCTTCCAACTAGACTTTGTATCTCTGATCACCATCCTCTGAGCCCAATCATTCAGGCAGTTCTAACCCACCAAACTGCTTTCTCATTCAGCTCACAGTTCATCAACTTCTCTAGGAAGATCTTAGGGGAAATTTAGGGGAAACTTCAGTCAAAAGGAAGTTTGTTGTCTGGGCTTGATTAAACAAGGTTATGATTTGGTACATTTGCAGACACAACAGTGTGAATGAACATGACATACAAAATTTCCATTTCTCTATATTTGAAGTATGTCTTTTAATTGAACAATGTTTTTAAAATATTTCAGCTAGTTTGAATTATCATTGCATAAAACATGGAAATATATTCATCTGGGACTATACAGCACATGTTGAATCTTGTCTTAGTCACATAGATGCAGTTAAGGAAGCTGGGAATTAATCCCCTAGGCATGTTAATGTGATTTTTTGACAACTGTTATTAAATCTAACAAGATATTTAAATTGCAGATATTTTTCTGACTGAATATTCAAAAGGTACTTGACAGCCAATCACCTGTGTCCCAGATGTGTTTCCCTGTTGCAAGTGTATCCTGTGACTTTGGCTTTTAACTTAGATAGTTTACTCTACCTTTGGAACCTTGGTGTCACAGATCACAAAATGACATAATCGTTAGGGTTGGAAGGGACCTCTGGAATGCCACCTAGAATGGGTTAAACTGGTATGTGTCCAGGTGAGTTTTCAATGTCTCCAGAGAGGGAGGTTCCAGGACCTTCTTGGGCAGTCTTTTCTATAGAAAGCCTCATGAACTTCTTCCTCCTGGTCAGGCAGCCTATAGCAGATGCCCACTCATATTATCCAGTCATATTATCACCCATATTATCCAGTCCCTTACTTCTCACCCATAAGTTCTCAATTCATTTGTCTGTCCCTGGGTAGAGCTTGAGACATTCCAGATGCTCCCTCACATAAAGAGCAAATCCATCACCCCACCTCTCTTACCTAAAAAGGGCAGAGCCACCCATGGCAACATTCCAGTCATGTGAGTTATCACGCCTTGTCTCTGTAACTGCAATGAAATTTCATATCAATTTTTAATTCTTCTAGTTTATTCCCCCTACTGCATACATGTGTGTACTCTTTACAGTAACAATTTGTTTTCCTCATCTTAAATTCAGCATTTGTATCAGGGAAAACCTCATTATTTGTTGAGGGTTTTTTTAATAGATTTGTGTTGAATGCCTCATGTCTCAGCATAGAACTTTTTGGAACTCTGTTGGTAATATATATTGACAATTTTCACACTACATATAAATATATATTCTTCTTTTCTTACTTCTTGATTTAATCCACAAAATAACCTTTCTAGGCTTTAAGCATCCTTAATTGAAAAGCTTATGAGAAGAATTTTAAAAAGTAAATAATCTTGAATCTACCTTCCTAAGTGACTGCTCATGTAAGACTGCTGATTTGTTGGTGGACATTATTATTTAAAATACCTATATAGACAGTTTCTGACTAGATAATATATCTGTATGACTATTTTTTCATTCTTTGTTTTTTCCTTTTTAAATGTATTTTCATCTAGTTGGTTTGATACTGAACTCTTAACCCCAAGTTACTGGCTGCTTGAATTCTTCCTGAATCCATTTCTGATGGCTGTTAACATTCCTACCATTTTTAATTTTTCCAGTAGCAAAAATTTTAGGAATCGTTGTGCAATATTCTGTCATAGAATTTTTAGTTTGGAAAATTTCAGATTTACACTTCTTTGGAAGTTTTTGCTGAATAGTAGCTGTATTTTTTCTTTGTTTTGTTTGTTTTGCCTTTGGAAGGGGTTGAGGGGGGGTCTCAGCTGTTTGGTTTTGTATAATCCTTCCTACTTAAGCTATCTCTGACACTTAAAAAAATATCCAGTCTTCTGAATCTTGCTAAACAGGTATCCTGTTTTTGCTTTTCATAGTAATTGAGTCTGTCAGGTCCACTCTAAGTTTGCAAGGTCACCCTTTCAGGAACTTACACATAAGTGGGAACAAACGCCTGGTAGCTCTGTGTGTGTGTGTGTGTGTGTGTGTGTGTGTGTGTGTGTGTGTGTGTGTGTGTGTCTATAATTAGAGAAGAGATAATGAGTTTGCAGCCTGAGATGTCTCTTGATAATTTGTTCATCCTAAATGAGGAAAACAAGAGAGAATTGAGGAAGGCAAGAAGAAAGGATGGGACTCTTTTTGGGCATCAGCAATGATTTACTGATTATTAGTGAGAGCTCTCCACTCCAGTGCTTAACCAACAAACAATGTGTGAAAGAAATACATGGACCTAACATTCACTCTACTATTGAAATTATTTTAATTAGGACTCAGCACTGAAGTCCACCTTCATAGATTTTTTTCTAACTGCATGTTGGGAGGAATTCACTTTGGAGAATAACCTTTTCATTTATTCAAAATATAGTGGCATGTTTACACCTAGGTAATTATAATCCAAGCTCAGTAAGCAGAGAAATAAATAAGCAAAATTATTCCATATACTAAAGGACTGTTTGTAAGCGCAATGATAAAAAGGTGGTGCAAAAAACTGCTTTATTTCTACTGGTTTTCTGGATTTTTTTTTTAAAACAGAAACATCCCTTTATGATCTTTTTTTTCCTTTTCCTTCTCCTTTTGAAAACCTAAAGAGAGGTCTGTTACTTGGGTTTTCCTAAGACTTAGGGAATTTTGCATTTGTCCCAGAGAGACTGACTTTTTATTTAAAATTTCCTTTCATATTTTTTCTGTGTCCTGATAAAGAAAATTATAATGTAAGATATGAAATAAGATTTATCAATTGTTATTATTAACTAAAATTATGTTTTTCATGAGAAGAAACTATTTCTATTTTGTTTTTATTGTGGGAATACTATAACTAATTATTATTATACCACACAAGCTATATGACTATTGTGTGTTGTCTCACAGATTTGCTTAAGTTAATTAAACCAATGATATTGAAAAAAAAAGGTGTGGTGCAAACTGTAAATCTTCCCTAACATAAAAATTTTGATCAAACTTGATGTTCTTGTATATACTAGGAGTATACTGTTTCTGCTAGTGATCTTTTTAAAAGAATAAAGAAGAGCTGACATGTCAATGACACTTGAAATTCCTTTAAAACACATCTTAAACTAGAATCTCACACTGTCATCCATGAGAGCTTAGGGCAAGCTGTGCTGCAGCTCACTGTATAGAAACCAGAAAATTTCCTTTAAATAAATTTCATATGTACAGAGTAGTTTGATATAATTATCTATAAAAGCAAATGCATAGAAATTGGACAAAAAATTAATTTTGAGTTACTTGAATTTCACATTTGTTGTGATTTAAGCCCTGCCAGCAATGCAGCACCAACTACTCATCCAACCCCAACCCCAGTGAAATGAGGAGGAGAATCAAAAGTTGAGATAAGAATGAACAGTCTGATAATGGAAACAAGACTAAAGAATAAATAATAAATTATTAGTATTGTTATTATTATGGGAAAAAATAAAACCAAGAAAAACCAAATTATGCACAATACAATTGCTCACCACCTGCTGACCAATGTCAGACCCCATCCCTGAACCTCGATCATTCCCCTTTCCAAGTAATTCTCCCAGTTTATATACTGGGCATAACATTCCATGGTGTAGAATATCCCCTTGGCCAGTTTGTGTCATCTGTCTCCCAGCCTTTTTTGTGTACCTTCTCACAGGCAGAGAATGAGACACAAAAGAAGTCCTTGGTTTCAGGTAAATACAACCTAGCAACAACCAAAACATCAGTGTGTTACCTACATCATTCTCATGCTGAATTCAACACACTGCACTGTACCAGCTACCCCAGCCAAAACCAGGACAACGCTGTTGCTTGTGAGCAAATAAACACCGAAAAATCATAGAATCAAATGCAAATGAAGTTAAAATCTGTGATGATGATGTTCAGGATATTATGCAGTTGATCTATAGAAGAAACTCCTTGGTTTTAGATAGGTGTAATATTTCTATAAAGAAGCAGTTATACAATATTTGTATATGAAGCAGTACTGAGATCACAAATTGTATATGAAATGCTAGAGCTGCTCACATACACAAAATTTCTCTATTTAGAGTGAGAAAATTTGCTGATAGCAATGTTTATTTGCTTTAATTACTAAAATAAAAAGGAGTCCAAAATCTCAAATGAATGCTCATTAACTTGTGCCAGGCAGTGTTAGTGATGTGATTAAATGTAATGTGTTCATTACATCATGTCAATAGTTTCTGGCTTTTTCTGAAATTAAACAAGAGAACTGCGAGAAATGAGGTTCAAATGAAAGGCTGATATTTGCTGAATCAAATCTCTATTGTCTTGTCAGCAGTATATCCATTTGATTGAAACTCAACTTTTCCTATATGTCTATTCAAATCTTATATTGGTAATACTTTCAGACTCAATCCCTAAAACAACATGGAAAAGAGACTGGAAAATAAGTGATAGTATGAAAGAGGTGAGTGGTTTCACTACTTTTGTAGAACTACTACTGGCCACAAGTTCCCATTCCTCTTTATGAGTATTCATTACTGAGCTGATCTCCAAAGAGGTGAAACCCAGTTGCTGACAAATTTGCTGAGCCAGTTAGACTCTTAAGATTTTTTGTGACAGTTGACCTTGCAGTAACATTCCTGACAAAACAAAATGTGGTCCTGTCTGACCACTCTACTGGCCTTCTGTGATAGAATGACTGCATCATGGACAAGGGAAGGGCAATGGATGTCAACTGTATGGATTTCTGTAAGACCTTTGTCACTGTTCCCCATAGCATCCTTCACTCTAAATTAGAGAGAGGGATTTGATGGGTGGACAGTTCAGTGGACAATGAATTGATTAGACAGTCATACCCAGAGGGTAGTGGTGAATGGTTCAATGTCCTAATGGGCACACTGGGACAAGGGTGACAAGTGGTTTCCCTCAGGGATCCATACTGGGACCACTTGCTGTTCGGTGTTTTCATCAATACATAGGGTAGGGGATCAAGTGCACCCTCAACAAGTTAACAGATGACACCATGATGAGTGGTGCAGCTGAGACATCAGAAGGAAGGGATGCCATCCAGAGGGACCTGTTCAAGCTAAAAAAGTGAGCACATGGGAACTTCATGAGGGATGTTTATTTCTTATGGAAATGACCAGCATACAGAAATAGACCATTTTGTCACTTCAGGTAACCATTTTGTATTGTTTTTCTTTTTCATTATCCTTGTCCCTCTCCTGATTTTTTAAAAGTCAGAGACATCAAGAAAAGGCTTTTGTGCAACAACTAAAGTATTTCTTTCCACTATGGCTCTGGACAAAACTTTCCTGCTCTTCAAGATGTTACAAGTAACAGTTGGTGATAATATCGATCTAAACAAAGAATATCCACACAGCTATCTTCTATTTCCTTTCTGTATTTTAAGAGCATGGACTGGACATGTCCACCCAAAAGATCCAGTGGGTTGGGAACAGTGTAATTACTTTTACTTTTTCATTCAGCTTATGGAACTGCCAAATAATAGTGTGTTTCAAATAGATCCATCAATGGTCATTGCCTATATACACAAGGAGTCCCAAATCTGAAGAAGACATGCTGGTGGACAACATCAGTTCTTTAATTATTCTGCTGGCGAATATAGTGCTTGCACATATACTCTTCTGTTACTCTCACAGAATCCAGAAGTAAGGGGAAATGGGATAAGCCATGCAATTTTTTCATCATAAAA